>NC_084669.1:35281266-36483372 GCF_028389875.1 Rhea pennata | reverse complement strand
AAGGTCGCCCGCGCGTACGCAGGCGCCTGAGCCTTCCTCCTAGAACGGGGCCGGCGGGCGCGCGTTGCCGTCCCCGGGGAGGGCTGCGCGGCGGGACGAAGCGCACCGTGCTGCTCCGTGAGCCGCTTGCGCGCTCAGTCTCTATCCCGATCGCCCGCTTAGCTCTCCTTCGCCCGCCCCTTTGCGCCCCGGCGATGAGCCGGCGGGCTTGTCTCTGCGATAAGCAACCTCCTTGCTCAAACAGCTGATGCCCTTGCAGCGACGCGGGCGGGATTGCTTTCACCTGGCCGGCGGTTGGTTAGTTCATGGTGTCCTCTGCCTCGTCCTCGCCGGCTGGCTCTTGTGCCTCCTTCTGGGCTGCGGCACATTCAACCCGGGGTCGTGCCAGGTTGCCTGGTTTTGAAATACCTAAAGAGAGGGGGAAGAAGCTGCGGGAAGGCCAAGGCCCAGCTTACGTTCTCCCCTAGGGTGCCTGCCAGCGTCCGCATCCTGTCCTCCCTGTTCGTGATGCTCGCCGTCTTCCTGGTGATCACGGTGCTGGTGAAGGTAGACACTTCCACCTGGACCACCCCCTTCTTCGCCATCACCATCATCTGCGTGGTGGTTGTCAGCGGCGCCTCCACCGTCTTCACCAGCAGCATCTTCGGCCTGACGAGCTGCTTCCCGATGAAGAATTCCCAGGCCTTGATCTCAGGTTTGTTTTCGTCCGCTCTGCCGAGCGGTGGTGAAGGGGACACGGAAAACTTCTCGCCTGTTTGATTTCTGTGCGGGCCTGTTTAGGCAGACGGGGCCCTACTTTGTGTCCTGCGTTTTGTCCTGCGGCCTGGTGGGATTAAGTGGCAGGGCTTTCTTTGCTTGGTCTTTTTTTTTTTGTTTTTTTTTTTTTTTCTTGCATCTGGCATTTCATCATATGATGTTTATTTTAGAAACTTAACTTTAGAAACTTCAAAAAAAAAAAAAAAAAAAAACTTGCAGGCTAAGATAAAGGGAAGTTGCTGCCTAGGAAACATGCTCAGTCACATGAGCTGGCTCTCTTGTTTCTGTAAATATCCCATAAACTGCCGTACTCCGTTTAATGAGGTGCTTAGGTCTCTTGGCAGAGGCAAGGAGACTAGCAGACCTTCACCTTCCCTATCCTGGGGCTGAATATCCCTCAGGGCCCCCGCTGCGCACGGGCTGGGTGAGATCTGTACGTTTCTTTTGCGCAGGGAAAGCAGGGAGGAGATACTGTCTCGTAGTTCCTTTGATTGCACCTCGAGAAATCTCAAACTTTGCATTGTCTCCTCTTTTCTACTCAGCATTTACATTCATTTCCATAAGCGATGAGGGACGCATTTGGAGCCATGAGTGATGAGCTCCCCGGAGGTTTGGCTGTTGTTGATAGCATTATAGATGTGCTGTAGAATGGCTGAGAAACCGAGAGGGAAACGGGAGGAAAATCAAGACGGAGACAGAAATTTTTCCCCAGGCCAAGCTAGGACTGTTTTAATGAGTTTAACCCAGGTGGGAGACCACTACGTCCCCACGAAGGCTGCTCGCTTTGCAGGAGGGGGAACCTGTAACTGCTTGAGCTCCCGTCTGGGGGAGCGCAGAAGAGAGGCAGTAGGATGCCCAGTGGTGGAGAGCCAGACGGGGGCTTGGGGCAGGGCCGGACCCTCTCCTCTGCGGGACTCGGCTCCTCCACGTGCAGCGTGCCGTGGCTGCGTTGGAAGGAGGTGCGCGGCAATGGGATTTTGGCTCTGCTGTAACTCCACGATAGCCGCGACGCAGCCAGGCATGGAAATGGAGGCGGCTCAGTGCGGGCGGCTGGGCTTTCCTGTGCTGGTGGCCTTTTCAGGGCTGGCAGAGAGAGGTGGTTGCTGGGTCTGGAGAGCAGTGTGTGGGACGGGTAGAGGTAGTAGGAGGTTGAGTCGCTGCAGATGTGGGCTAGGCAGGCCAGGCTCACCGAGAGGATGCTCCTGTTTTGGGTTATGTCCCCTGCAACATCCCCATTAAAACCTGCCTTGCTGGAGGCGTGGGTGCTGCAGGTTGTTGTCTGCCACACCGGTGTCTCTCCTGAGCCCTAGGCTGTGTGGTGCCTTGAGCATGGCTCCCTGCCGCCGGCTCAGCCCCGGCGCTGAGGCTCTCTCCTCTCCTCCACAGGCCAGGCCATGGGCGGCACGGTCAGCGCCATCGCCTCCGTGATAGACCTTGCCGTGGCAGTCGACATTACCGACAGCGCCCTGGCCTACTTCCTGACAGCAGACATCTTCATTGTTATCTGCATCATGGTCTACCTCCTCCTTCCCAAGCTCGAGTACTCCAGGTACAGCCCCAGGATATCCAAGGTTGGCTTCTCATCACCTTCTGCAGATGTGCTGCCAACGCAGGCGAGAAGAGATAATCTCTTTTTCTGCCTCAAAAGCTTTGCAGTATGTAGAGCAGATGTCTTTTGGGGAGGGGTAAGAGCACAGCACCAAGCACAGCACTGCCAAAAGGGGTATCCGGGAGGACCCACATGCTCTGCCAGTTCCTGCTCCATCAGCCCTCCTGCCCGTGGCAAGATCCCCTCCTGTGTGTCCTGTTGGAGAGCTGAGCCCAGCACCCTTGTGCTCCATCTCCAGCTGTTGAGAGCAGTGTCCTTGCTGCACTGCCAATGTCTGAACTTCCCGATTTGACAGAAACCGCAGACAGAAACTGCGGCGCTTGCCACAGCATGTGCTGAGTTTCTGAAAAGCCACCATGGAGGGGGATGACAGAAACTGCACAAGCAGTTTCTGAAGTATCTTCCTCCAAGTTTCTAGAACTAAGTCTTCAGAGAACTAAAATCTGGAAATAGCCAGCCAAATAAGTGCTGGTGACATATCTGTCTAAATTAGTGTATGACCTATATAAGTCCTATCTGTGTTGGTGACCCTCAAAAATGCCTGGTCCCCCTATGGTAGGGTCATGTCCTGAGGCAGGGAGAAGGTGAGTCACTGGGAATGCCTTCTTCATATGAAGGTGCACGTAGACTTGGATAGCCAGGACGAAGGGCTGGTAGCAGCATCTCCCCACTACATAGGAAGAGGATCCCCTTTCTGGCTGGGTGGGAAGCATGAGCTGCCCAGCCTGCTGCAGCCTCCTCTTCCACTGGGTCTGGTAGATGTCCCTGTGCTACTGGCTGCTTTCTAATTCTCGCCTTCCTCTTCAAGTCCTGGGTTTTTGTTCAGCTGTTGGCTAATGATTTGTTTCCCTCCTCTTCTTCTTTCAGATATTACATGAGAACCCACAAAGAAAGCCCATATCTGGCAGCAGAATCGCCCAGCAGCCCTTTAGAGGAAGGGTCACAAGGCAGTGTGGATGACTTGTTTTTAGCAAAAGGGACCAGCACTCCAGATAACCCCCTGCTCTGCCCCATCCTGAGAAAGACAGCCGTCCTAGGCTTCTGCGTCTTCTATGTCTTCTTCATCTCTATCATCATTTTCCCTTCTCTCTCCTCCAACATAGAGTCTGTCAACAAGTCCTCTGGCAGTCTGTGGACCAACAAGTACTTCGTTCCGCTCACGAGTTTCCTCCTGTACAATTTTGCGGACTGGTGTGGGAGGCAAATCACTGTCTGGATCCAGGCCCCAGGCCCGAAGAGCAAGCTGCTGCCCGCTCTTGTTCTCCTGAGGACTGTCTCGCTCCCGCTGTTCATCCTGAGCAACTACCAGCCTCGGACTCGAATCAAAACCGTTGTCTTCAATCGAGACGTGTACCCGGTGGTCTTCACCACGCTCCTAGGACTCAGCAACGGCTACCTGGGAACACTAGCCATCATCTACGGCCCCAAGATCGTGCCGAAAGAGTTGGCCGAGGCAGCGGGGGTGGTGATGACGTTTTATCTTATGCTGGGGCTGGCGCTGGGGTCCGCCTGCTCCGTTCTCGTTGTCCACCTCATGTAGAGGAGCGGTGGAGGGCCCCGCTTGCTGCGCGTTACTACTTTGGGGTATTCCTCCTTTGCCTTTCCAAAAGGTAAGGAGTGCTGCGTTTTCAGGGCAGACCCCAAACGGTGCAGCCGTTACAGCGTGGCCGGCAGCCTGCCTCTGAGCGTTGGTTTGGCGTCCAGGAGGAGGTCTGCCTTCAGCAAACGGGTGCTCTCTGGTCTGTTTGCTTCCCTACATTCAAAAGGTCCTTCGGACCTTGGTCACTCAGGGAGGCCTAGATTCTGCCAATTCCTTTACTGGTGGATTTTTTTCCACCAGTGCGAGAATTTAAAAAAATTATTACTTTAGAGCATAACTGAAGGATCAGCGTAATAATTGTACTTGCAAAGCTGTGCTGGAAGGATTGAGAGCGCAAAGGAGACGGGACGAGACCAGCTCCTTCCCTGGTGCTCAGGGAAGCACTAGGCTACCCGAACTACCGGCACATGGCATCAAGGCTCTTGCCAGCCCTGGTGGCTGCAGCTCTCTCCTGCCCACACCTGCACCAACAACCAGACGGTCTCTGCCATGGCCCTGGGTCACCCCAATGCCGCAACATCTTTTAGTGCGGCTGGCTGGCGTAGTTCTGCTTTTGGGTTGTCTCACTGCCTGCGCCAGATGCTCTGGGTACCCCGAGCTATTTGTGGACACTAACTTATTTTTCAAAGGAAACTGAAATTCTAAGTAGCCTTCTGTGTTTTTAAGGTGCCTCTTGCCCGTGTTGAAAAAGGTCTATAAAATTCAGGGCGAGTTATTAGAAAGGCTCTGATGTTATGCTTTCTAATTCACTCTAGAAAATCAGTTAATTCCGGTTAATTCAAGTAGACAGATGGCATATGGTACCCAGATGCTTTCAGAAGGATGAGCTACTGTAACACCCAAAAAGGTGCCCACCCCCAAGGGGGATCGGCTTTTAAAGCCGCTTTAAACTTATGTATGCAAATGCAGCCTAGATTAAATGCTGTTATTGTATTTATCTTCTCAAATTACACAGATTTGGGATTCGTGGTCTGAGAGAGGTGAACTAATAAGGAAGGTGTTTAGTTTGGGCTTGTTGGCAAAACCACGCACACTTTTTGTTTTATGGGTGATTTTTAAAACATAAAGTCCAGACGTGAGCGGAAAATGTACAGGGCGCGCGATGCAGAGGGAGGGCTTTGCGGCGCGGGGCTTTGCGCGGCGCGGGCTCTGAAGCTCGTGCCGCCCTTTCGTTCGGCTCTTGGTCTGGCAGGCCTGCCGGCGCCTTACACGCAGGAGCCGGCACGGGCAGGTCTCACGTGCGCTGGTGGATGGCTGTGTAAGGACAAGCTGTCACTTCGCTCTGGGCTGCATCCCCGTCTCCTGTAAAAGGCTGAAAATCCCCCCGGCACCACCACCTATATCTGCAGCCAACAGCACAGGCACTAGTAATGGCATTAATACTTCTCGTTCAGCGTTTAGATGCTGACTGGCTCTGGATGCAAAGGCGGTCAGGTCTTGCCTGCAAATGCGAAACTCTTTCCAAGATGGAAACACCCAGGGCTGAGCACGGTGGGACACTTCTCCTAGTGCCAACAGGCACAGGCAGGTGCTGTTTCAAACACTTGTGTCTTCAGCTTCCAAGTGGCCTCTGTGGGCTTTTAAAGGGAGAAGCCTTCTGCTCTGTGTTTGTTTTCCTGAACTCATAAATCTTCCAAGGTGCCAGGTTATGATGAGATTCTGCTTGTTTACTGACTGCTTTGCACTCGGGCTGATCCGCTCCGTGATGCTGCAAAGGGAAATGGCTGATTACCTCTCGAGACACAACCTGATCGCCTGATACCACTGCTAATAAAGAAAATTCTCGATCCTTGTGTCAATGCTGGTGTCTGGAGAGAAGTGATTTCTTCTAGAAATGCACAGGTCGTGGTTTCCGTTGCTGAGACTGATGGCACAGCAGTGCTTCTTCACCCACGTCTTATGCTTGGCTTCTACCCTTACTGACCACATTCAGTGATGCTCTAGCTGGTCCCCAGTAAGTGCTATGGGTTTGGGTTACATTAGCCAGAGCCAGAACGGTCGTTATTCTCTGAACCCCTGAATTTTCCTGTTTCAAGAAAAGTTTTGAAAGGGAAATGTTCATGTACCCCATTGAGGCTCTCTCCACTCTCCGATAGCTCGTGTGATCCTGACCTGTGCATTCTCCTCACGTTTGCATGCAGGTTTAACTTGCATTTTGCCTTTTAGTGACACTGGCCTTCCGAAGGATCCTCGTTGCATTCCGTCCTCTGCTTCCAGAAGTTGGCCGGTGGCACAGCCTTGTTTCAGAGATACTGCCGGAGAGGAAGAAAAAGAAAATACCTGTGTGTGTGTGTGTGTGTGTGTGTGTATATATATGTATGTATGTATAAAAGTATGGCCAGCAGGTCGAGGGAGGTGATCCTGCCCCTCTACTCAGCCCTGGGGAGGCCTCATCTCGAGTACTGTGTCCAGTTCTGGGCTCCCCAGTACAAGAGAGACATGGAGGTACTGGAGAGAGTCCAGTGTAGGGCTACGAAGATGATCAGAGGGCTGGAGCACCTGCCCTACGAGGAACGGCTGCGAGAGCTGGGCCTCTGCAGCCTGGGGAGGAGAAGACTGAGGGGGCATCTTATCAACGTGCACAAGTGCCTGAAGGGAGGGTGTCAAGGGGACGGGGACAAACTCTTTCCAGTTGTGCCATGCGACAGGACAAGAGGCAACGGGCAGAAATTGAAGCACAGGAAGTTCTGCCTGAACGTGAGGGGGAATTTCTTCCCTGTGAGAGTGACGGAGCACTGGGACAGGTTGCCCAGAGAGGTTGTGGAGTCTCCTTCTCTGGAGATCTTCAAGGCCTGCCTGGATGCAACCCTGTCTACCATGCTGTAGGTGACCCTGCTGAGCGGGGAGGTTGGGCTAGATGATCTCCAGAGGTCCCTTCCACCCTTACCGATTCTATGAAAAGGGCTGGGCTGGCATCTGCTTTTGTGGTGGTAACTAACAACCCGTGTGATTGAGTAGTTTGACTGTCTGATGAGCAGCCTGGCAGCTGCAGGCAAAACTGCCCCTGCTAAATTTGAAAGTGATGTCTGGCAAAGTGAAGGACGCAAAGGAATCCAAAATTTCTGCTTGTTAGACCAGGCCACAGATTGGATGAAACGGGGTTATAAGCTTGGAGAAATCACTGACAAGGGCCAGGCAAAAGAGCTCCAAGGTAAGTGATTTGAAAGCCCAGTTGTTGTTGTTTAATATCTTCAGATGACCTGGGGGTAGGTGTGGAGAGTGCACTTACTGAATTTGCAGGGAAGTGGGCAAAAAAGGAATTTATCCTTTGTCTTTGATGGTCTTCGGCTGAGGAAGTTGGAGAAATGAGGGGAAAAATCGATACAGGTTCAATCTGGGCAAGAGAGTCAGGTCCCAGTATAAAATAGGAGATGCTGATTAGAGTGCAGCGTTACAGGACGGCCGCGCTGGCGGGCAGCCCGAACGGGAGCGTGCGTGCCATCCTGCTGCAAAAAAAGGATGGGGAATTTATAGGGTATTGCATGTAACAGCAGGGAGGTAATTATTCCTGGGGGCTGCCTGGGTGAAGCTGCATCTGATGCTCTGCACAGAGCATAGCGAAGAGCTCGAAGTGAAGAAAACGCAGAATGACAACAGAAAAGTCGCGCGAGCTGCAGGATGCGGGCTGCAAGGAGAGGTGGGCTTCCAGGGAAGGCAAAAATCACGCGAGGAGCCCGTTTCCCGATGCTTGAGTGGAAGTGCAGCCACTGTTCGTCCCGTGATATTTTGAAGAAGGTTTAATTGTTTTCGTGCTTGCAGAACGTCTTCTCTGCCGAGGAAAGGCAGTCGCCGGCTGGTTGATTTGGGGGTGGGGGGTGGGAAGAGATGGGTGGTGCTCGCTGCAGGGTGGTGATTCGTTTCACCGGTGGACATAAAATTAGCAACGCCGCCTCTTGCAAAATGCATGAGGACTAGCCCGTGAAGTGAAACTGAATCAAAGATCTGCGTGAATCCCTGCCAACCGCCCGGTGAAGGAGCCACCGCTTGCACGGCGCTCGGGCCAGCAGGACCTGGCGAAGCGAGCCGGCGCAGGGTGAGACCTGAGGCCGTTCCAGCTCTCCGCCGCGGCCTCATTGCCCAGAGTAGGCAAACGCCCCACGCTGGCTCCTTAAATAGCCTTTGGGTTTCAGTCCAACTGGCCGAGCAAAGGTGAAACCTGTGAACTGGAAAAGCAAGCCTGCAAAGCCAGGAGGAATAACCAAGCCTGCATGCAGCCTTCCTCCCCCCCTTCTTTTCTCTTTCTCAGTTTAGCAACGCCAGCTACTCCTCCCTGCTTCCAAAGCTGCAGCCTCTAAGTGTAAAAATTGGGCGCCTTAAAGCAAAGAAATGTGCTCTAAGAGGAAAGGAAACTTGTGTTACCCATCTCATGTGGGTCATAAACTACTCCTCCCCTCTGATCTCCAAGGCTGTGTGCAGTCCATTCCCACTGTACCTTGTGTCCTCCTGGATAGAAACGCTGCCCCCTGCCTCTTCTCAATCTGTAGCACCAGCCTCTGTCGTCATCAGCTTAGATTTCTCATTAAAGATAGAAAAAACAGAGGGCTTTGTGCTTGGGCATAGCACTACTGGTGTTTGAGAGAGGTAAGTGCCTCCAAAGCACTGCCAGTGGCCTTCTTCCGTGTCCTCTTTGTGGTTGCTACGTGCCCCCTTGGTGTGCAGACCCTTGTCACCAAGAGAAGCTCTGGTGGCTGCTCCATCATACACGTCTTGGGGCAGGACTCAGCCTTTTAGCGTTTGGGTAGGGCGTTATAAGGGTCAAAAGCGCTAGAAGAGAACAGACGGAGATCTGAAGTGGAATTTCATTTAATCACCTGGCTCCGGGGCTGCAGGGACGACGGGGCTGCAGCACCACGCAGCCGGGCGAGGAGCTGGGTGCGCGGCCGCATGCAGGCTCCCCCCACCTGCGCGGTGACGGGCCGCGTGCACTATGGCCCGGGAACGGGTTTGCTCTCGTGGTCTCCTCCGCGACACCAAGAGTCGGAGCCAGCTCAGCATGAGGCTAAGAGCAGAGTCGGCGCCAGATCTTTGAGGAGACACCAGAAACTTCCCGCTGCCTTCGGCGGGCACCAAATCGGGTGCTCTGGGGTGGCTACGTTCCCTAGCAGATGAGCTCAAGTGCTGCAGTACCTCCAGAGGCAAGCTCTTCCCCCGCGCCGCCCCCGGGGAGAAAAACGACGCTTTGCAACGGCACCAGCCAGCTGCAGGCCTGCCCGGCTGCTGTTCTCCTTTTACGTGCTTTATGGAGTAATTTGTACTATATTTACACGACAGTGATAAACAGTTTTTAAAATGGAACCGAAGAAAAAGGCAGTTGAATGAATTGTTACAAAAAGGCCCTGTTTGCATTCCAGCAGGGGGAAAAAAAGGGATAAAAATCACCATCCTAGGGACGTTCTGTTCATCAGATTTGGGTATTTTTTCCCTTGATTTGTGTGCCTAATGTGAAAAGAAGAAGTCGCAGATGCATGCTGAATTCTGCAGGGAACATATGCATGCATTTAAATCATTTACAGCATTTACTGGTGCAATTGTAAAGCACGTTATTTTTTTGCATTTGTAATGAGGTTCTAAACAGATGGCGAAGGACTGTAGCTCCCGATGAGCCAGGCTTGTGCTCTGTTGGACTGCACTAGGAGAACAAACTGAGCGAAGAAAGTTTTCCTCCTAATTTATCACCCCATCGCGGGAGGATTGAGTACCTGGGGCTAGCTGAGGAGGAATTGCAGCATGCATATGCCAGGCTAGGCAAAGCGGAGCTAGCTCGCGGCTCCGCTCCCTGGGCCACGAGCGCTTTTCGACGAGTGCGGGTTTCATCCTCCCCCCACCAGGCCAGCTTGGGTTCCAGGTTTTGTAAACATGAGCGATGCCCAGGAGCTGTAGCCTGCCTGCAGCGCTGCACAGCTTCTGGTGCTCAACGGCACAAGACGCGGCGTCTGCTTTGACGAATGCTTTTAATATGAAGCGGAAGACTTTGGTTTCAAAGGGGGCTTTGGAACAGGAGCGAACCTGAGGCTCGCTCGGGTGCATACGAGGCACGAGCGCGTGTGCCTGGCGTCAGCTCTGCTCTTTGGCATCCCCTCGTCTCTCCCAGCCATCCTGGCCCTTGGCTTGGCAAGGTTGGGTAAAGCTCTGCCAAGCCTCCACCCGGGGCGACTTCGGGAACTTCAACCACAACGTGCAGCTCCTGCTAGAGAGAACAAACTGGATCAAACAACTTCTCTTCTAGCTGGTAAACGTGGCTCTGAGGGACATGACGCATGAGTGTTTGACCTGTTGGATCGCTGTCTCTGGGAACCAACTCCTCTTTTAAATTAATCACTTTGGGGACATAAAAGCATAATTGTCATCTGTAAGTAGCAGCAACGGTTCTTCATGGCCCAAGTGCGAGTACCTCCAAGCCAAGCCCATGCTCCCTTGCATATGCTCCGATTTCAGCTGGTCAGGAGTCACCTCTTCGTATCCTGTAGCCACGCAGAGGAGATTTATGAGTTGTTGTTTGTACTTTTTTCTCTTATTTCTTATCTTTCTAGCTTACCTCCTTAAATTATAGGCATGCGAACCCCACCCCCTTCAGAAGTGGGTGACCTGCACCCACAGCCTGAAGCCCATGCTGCCAGGCAGATGTCAGGCACTCACGGCACAAAAGCCACGGCAGCAGCGTGCACGGGGATCCCACAAGCCGCTGACTTCGGTAGCTCCTCTGCCCCCCTCCAGCCGCCCACTGTCAGCCGCTCCAGCGGAGACGCGCGGAGCTCCTGGCTCCAGCAAAGCCCAGCGGGAAGAGCTGGAGGCCAAGAACGGGCTGCTCCGTACGGACGAGCAGCTCGCTGCCTGGCGGTGGCGGAGGTGGAGATGCCTTTGGAGGAACTGGCACCTCTCCGGGTCCAAGACGCACCCGGTGCTGCATTTCTCTTGCAAAGGTGCGGGTCCCGCTAGCGTGACACCGGGCAAGTATTGCAGAGCCATGGGTTCTTTGTAAAGAAATGGCAAACGGCACGTTGGCACTGGAGGGCTGGGCAGCAAAACCAAGAAAGAGCTGAGAGGGCAGCAAAGGACCTCGAGCAGCCTCCATTCCCCATGAGGGGGGAAAGGAGAAACCACCCCCAAAACAGCCAAGGGAGCTATGCGGGTGCCCAACGCGGAGCTGTGAGCTCCCTGGGACGAAGCCCGTCGCCATCGCTCCCCCAGCGAAACACAGCCACAACCTCAGCGGTGGACTTGGTGCAGCGTCTCCAGGGTCCCAGCCAGCACCAGCCTTGGGCCATCACGCTTCTGGAGAGGGGATCAGCACCCACCAGGAGGGTAAATCCTGCATGGCCTGGGAAGGTGCAGAACCGGAGCGCTGTCGTGTGGATGCTACGCCTGTAGATGGCACCTTTTACTGTGCCTGCGGTAAGGACGGAAAGAAAAGCTGAGGGGGGAAAAAAAACTAGCCCTTAACTTAGGGCTCAAAGCTAAGAGAAAGATGCTGCTGGTGCAAAAGAAGTGACCCGGGGTAGTGACCCCAGGGGAATAAAGGGCATAGTTTCCAAATCTGCCTCCTTCTCACCAAAACTGCTCTCACTTCCGATTGCCTTTTGCAATAGTCACAGAACAGCTGCTGCTCTGTGATTTTATTATTCCCCATTAATAGGAAGTTATGTCGATGGTTGTTTCAAAGACCAATGAGGAGCAGCTCCAGCTGTTTGGGTAGTTGGTGTAAAGTTTTGCTTACCCTTGGTTTCTCTTGGTAGCCTCTTTGAAGTTGGAGGTGTTACGGGTTTCACCAGGTCCTGGAGGAGTTTTTGGAGCTCACACCTCGAGACTATTGGCGGCACGTTGTCACCGCGCCGCAGCTAAGGAGAGCTGGTTCCCGCGAGCCTGGCCGCTCGCTGCAGGGGCAGTGCAGCTGGGCCCAGCTGTAACTGTGAGCAGCAGACCACAGGTCACGAATGCCACGGGAAACGGGCACGTGCTGGAAGCGCAGGCCAGCCTGGAGGAGCTCTGTGCCCAGCTCCTACTCTTTCCACCCTCTTTAGACACATTTGCCTGACCCTAAAGACAGACTATTGCCTTATAAACACATGAATTGAAATGCAGCCATTCTGTATTTCTAAATGACAAAAAGAAATCAGCAGTTCTTTCAGTACTCTTCTTCCACAGAGACAGAAAATATGGACTGCCCTTAACTTTGCTCAGACGCCTCTTCAGCCTCCTTCACTCATAAATTTCTAAACAAACAGCATGATCCTAGTATCAGCCTTAAAATTCAGTGTGAAATGGACCTAGAAATTAATTTCACATCGGAAAAATGGACCACTGTCAACCATGACGTGTGGTCCAAAAAAAAAAAAAAAAAAAAAAAAAAAAAAAAAAAAAAAAGCAAGTTCTGTACAAATTAATTCTGCACACTTGCTGAACTTTAGTGTGACCGTAGCAAACAGGAGCTGCCTCGCAGGTAAAGGCATCATGGGGAAGGTGGGAAACCCATCATGGCTCTGTTTAACGCATCTGCCCAAGGTACCGCTGGCTGCCACGGGGTGCAGCGGCACGGCTGGGGCAGGAGGCCTCCTCCTCTTCCTCCTCCTCTTTCTCCTCCTTGTCTTGGATCTAGCGATATAAACTGTAGAAACAAGACGCAGTTTGTGGTTTGGTAATGTTAGAGGGCTTGGCTCCCTCAAAAGCCAGGATTATTTTGACAGCAGGTGCTGGTGTCTCCTCTAGCAAAAGGTTAAGTGGTAGAAACAGATCTGTTTATCCCCCCCCCCAAACACACCCTCAGTTTTTATTCCAGACCTCCAGGCAAGCACATTTTCTCCCTGTAAAAGCACGCGGTGCTGTGATCACAGCAGACCCCTCTAAGGGTGCTGGAAAGCCATGGGCGGTGGAGGATACCGTCCCCCAAGGGCTCGTGGCAAACGAAAGCTGGGGATGTGGGTCGCATCTCCCTGAGCAAAACGTCCTGCTGCCCCTTTGCAAAGATTTTATTCACCAAACAAGGATGTCAGTCCTGGGATCTGCAACCCAGGAGCGTGGATGGGAGACTCCTAGGGAAAAAGGGATGCGAAGACACAGCTGATGGTGCACAACTGATGGCGTGTTGGTTTTCGGACAGCTAAAAACGAGTGCTCCGGTCCACGGCAAACACAGAGACAAGCTGGATCCACCGGCTGGGTGGGATTCTGCATGCGCCTGTATTTTAACTGCTTTCTGGGTGATATTTTGTTTAAAGACAAAGTTGAGTAACTGAGGTGGCAGGAAGAGGAATGCTACGAAGTGGGGATAGTTAGATAGAAAAATGTTCTATAGTTAGATAGAAAATGAGAGGGGGAGAAGCCCTGCAGTACAATTTCAAGGTTGAGTGAGTGATGCCGGGAGGCTGGGCAGGCTCTGGCTAGCTGCTCCGTGCTCTCCGGCAGGGCGGAGAGGAGATGTCACGAGACCTAGTTCAGAAAAAGGTTTCTCTGTAATGAGCCCATGGAGAAAGGTAGGGATAGCAGGAAGGTTAATCTCACTTCCCCTGCTCACTGCTGTGCTCTTTGCCTGGTAGGACAGTCACTACTCGTTATGGCCGCTGATTTGAATGACAAGTGAGAGCATCCCTCTATTTGCAATGTATCCTTTCATTTCAGCCCTTTTTTCTCCGCTGATGACCAAGCTTTTAAAACACAACTGCAACGGCCTATTCCCTACCTTGCGGGCGGTGCCTTGAATCAGCGTTGCTTCCTACAAACAGCAGCTTGGCAATCAGCACAGTAAGCTGTTCTGCATTGTAAATGCATAACCGAAATGTCTCTCCTCCATCCCATTTTCCACCTAAACTTCTAGGGGTTCCCGATAGGGTCCAACCTGCACACAGCTATCGCTGTTACTGCCCAAGCTCTTATGATCGGTCAAGCTGAGTTAATTCTGGGCACCGGGCTTGCACCGGAGGACTTTCTGGGGAAGCTAAGAAGCAGGGACCACCTCTTAATGCAGCCAGGTGTGGGACATCTGCTAGGGCCAAGCCATTCAGCTCCTTCCCTCCTCACAGGTATACTGTGACTGCAGTGATTTCAAACTCTGGTCTCCTAAAGAAACGAGGATGTTCGCAGTGAGTATCTATGCCCCCAGAACAACTTCTGGACTCACTGGCTGATTTAAACCAAGCTTGACAGAGAGATGTAGGACAGAAGGCATTGAGTTCCTGTGATTTCTGTGAACCTCGGCAGAGAAATCCCTCTCGTGAAGGGAAAGGCTGCAGCACGAGCTCAGCCTGACATTGGACAGCAGATAATCCAAGCCCAACAAGCAAGCCACGAGAAATAGAGCTTCAGCAGCCACCTAACTTGTGGAGCTCCTTGGTTTGGAAAGGCCTTACTGTCCAACTACCTTACATGCTGAAAGCTGCCGCGCACAGCCGAGGAACATGAACTGCAGGAACAGGGCAATGATTATGTGTAAGAAAGTTGCACCTTTATTTAAATAGCAACACTGACCTGAATTTATTGTGAGAGTGAAACATCGTTTGTGCAAAGTCAGAGGACCTGCAAACAACCAGGCCTGAAATGTGTCTTCAAATAGCTTAGCATACAGTTTTGCCACATTTTCACTCCTTCTTGTTGTTTCCACTTCTAATTGATTCTTTCATTTTTGAACAAACAGTGTCTCAAGGTCTAAGTTAGGAGAGGTCTTTGCTGAAGAGAGAGGCTCCTCTGCTTGCTGGATGCTGGAAAGGCAATGCCGTCTCTGCACTCAGTCTCTCGCTGAGCAACCACACTCATAGAATCACAGAATCAGTAAGGGTGGAAGGGACCTCTGGAGATCATCTAGCCCAACCTCCCCGCTCAGCAGGGTCACCTAGAGCCTGTTAGACAGGGTTGCATCCAGGCAGGCCTTGAAGATCTCCAGAGAAGGAGACTCCACAACCTCTCTGGGCAACCTGTGCCAGTGCTCCGTCACTCTCACAGGGAAGAAATTCCCCCTCACGTTCAGGCAGAACTTCCTGTGCTTCAATTTCTGCCCACTGCCTCTTGTCCTGTCACATGGGACAACTGAAAAGAGTTTGTCCCCGTCCCCTTGACACCCTCCCTTCAGGTACTTGTGCACATTGATAAGATCCCCCCTCAGTCTTCTCCTCCCCAGGCCGAAGAGGCCCAGCTCTTGCAGCCGTTCATCATAGGGTAGGTGCTCCAGCCCTCTGATCATCCTTGTAGCCCTATGCTGGACTCTCTCCAGTAGCTCTGTGTCTCTCTTGTACTGGGGAGCCCAGAACTGGACACAGTACTCGAGATGAGGCCTCAGCAGGGCTGAGCAGAGGGACAGGATCACCTCCCTCGACCTGCTGGCAACAGCCTTCCTAATGCACCCCAGGAGACCATTGGCCTTCTTGGTCACAAGGGCACATTGCTGGCTCATGGTCAACTTGTCATCCACCAGCACTCCCAGGTCCTTTTCTGCAGAGCTGCTCTCCAGAAGGTTGGCCCTCAGCTTGTACCGATGCCTAGGGTTATTTCTCCCTAGGTGCAGGACTCTGCACTTGCCCTTGTTGAACCTCATGAGGTTCCTCTCTGCCCAACTCTCCAGCCTGTCCAGGTCTCTCTGAATGCAGCACAGCCCTCTGGTATATCAGCCACTCCTCCCAGCTTGGTATCCTCAGCAAACTTGCTGAAGAGGCACTCTGTCCCCTCATCCAGATCATTGATGAAGAAGTTGAACAGGATGGGACCCAGTACTGAGCCCAAAAACCTGAGAGAGAGCATCTCTCTTATGTGCCTAGAGTGAGATAGATTTGGGCCTTGCTCTGCCTGCAGCTTACTGCAGTAATGAGGGAGCTAGAGGAGGTGCCCTGCGCCATCCCGACGCGTAGGGCCAAAAGCAGGGAGCACAGCAGCATGTTCCTACAACAGCTCCTGTTTCTCCCTGCCCTGAACTCCCCCCAGAGTGTGGTGGCTCATTGCGCTCAGCTGTTCTTGCAGAACTTCCCCCCTCCAACAGCAGCTGCGGGTGTAACAGTGCTGGTCCCTGCAGTGGCTAGCTTTTGTGTGCCACGGCATGCTCAGCAGCCCTAAGACGGGAGGCTGCATGTCAGCTCGCCATAGGCATTGCCACTGATCGTGGTGCCCAAGCCTTGGAGAACCTGCCAGGCCAACAGGCACCTCACAGCGGACCCACAGATCGACCTGAGACTGTTAGAAACACTGCCTGGTGCGATCTGCACTGGGAAAGGTGGGCGAAGCTCAGTGCAGCTGCACTGCATCAGGGAAGTGGCTTCCTAAAGGTGCTGAGTAAAGACTCTCCCCCTTCTCCAGGGGCTAAGGTGGGAGGGCCAGCCACCCCCTCTTGGCCCAGGGCAGACCCTTATCCAATTCAGATCAATCAGCACTGCAAGCTGTGGTAATTAGTTAATTAGCAGAAGCTGCTCAAGAGAGGCAAGGCTTAATTATCACCTCCTGCTCCTGCAGACCAAGAGAGATCCTTGTGCAGTGCTGCTCCAGGTTTTGGAAGAGGAGGACAGCAAAGGTGGGTGTGTGAGGTGGCCCTTGGCCCCTCCAAGGGGACTCTGGCTGCAGCTTTGGCAATGCAGCCTGTATCTGTTTGCTGTTTATTTGAGAGATGCTCTTGGTGGGGGGGCTTGGGCAAAGTGCTGCTGGTTGGGGAGGGGGCTGGTGTTGCTCCAGGCTGGGTCTTTTGACTCTGTGGCTTCTGAGAAAGCAAAACAAATGGGGCAAAAGGGTTGAGGTTTAGCTGCCTTTGCTAAAACAGCTTGTAGTGGGGCTGGAGATGGGAGGTAGGACTTTGCTGCTGGTGGAGCAGTGGTGATATACTACTAGGCTCAGAAAAGCAGGGATGTTGCTCAAGATGGAGGTGCCCTGGTGGAGTTAAGCGTAGGGGAGGCTGCCTGCCTCTTGCCCTGCTCTGGGCTGAAGTGATGCTCAAGTGGTGGGTGGGGAGAGGCCTGGTCAGCAATCAGGAGGTGTTTTAGATGCAAATGCACTAAGGTGACTAATGATCTCTCCATGGGCTCTGAAGGAGGCTGCTGTGGTACTAATTACATGTGGGAATGTGGCTTGCTCCAGCTACCTGTTGCTCTGCTCTCAAGCTGGAGAGGCCTGCGAGTGGGCAGTGCTCCATGGGCACGCGGGTCCCTGCTGGGCTTGCCGCGCTGGGAAGGCGTCACGGCACTGCCGAGCTGCTGGGGCCGGAGGAGGCTTCTGCGCAAGCTGGGTGGCAAGAGCGTGAAGGGTCAGGTGGGAACGGGAGCGTGCAGCACCGCAAAAATCAAGCTGTGCCCCTGGAAACCAAGGCCCGGGTGCCCGAGGGAGAGGCAGGAGCGCGCACGACGCAGTTGCCGTGCAGCTCTCGGCGTGCCTCCGGATCCCTTACGCGGGCATGCATGATTCATGCCCGGCCGGCGCGCTCCCCGCTCCCAGGCGCGCTGCCGTGCGCAGCGCCGCGGGCGAGGCGGGACGAGGCACCTGCCGAGCGGTGCAGGGCCGGGGGCTGCAGCGACCCCGGCCCTAAGGCAGGGCTGCGGTGGCGAGGGGGCAGCCCCCCTGCGGGGCCGCCCCGCGGCTTTTTTTGGGGGGGGGGGGGCGGAGGAGGGCGGCGGCGCTGCGCGGCCGCGGAGCGGCGGCGCCGCTGAAATATTCATTACCTGGCGGAGCGGCGCTGCACAGCGGCCGCCGCGCTGCGCGGGCTCCTTCCCCACCCCCTTCCTCCTCCTCCTCCTCCTCCTCCTCTCGCTGCTCGCGGCGGCTCTCTGCCGGCTCGCTTGTCCCCCCGCCGCCGGGAGGGGGCCGGCAGCCGCCGCCCGCTGCGGGGCCATGGGGCCGGGCGCCGGGCGCTGACCGCGGGGCCGCGGCGGGGCCGCGCCGGAGCAGCCAGGTAATTTCCAGGCGCGGAAAGTTGCGGGAGGGGGCAGCGCCGGGAGGGGCGCGGGGGCCATCCGAAACCTTTCTTTAGTCAAAATTTTTTTTAAAAAAATATTTTTGCTCTAATTAGCTTCCACCGAGGGGGAGGTGGGAGAAACTTGTTCGGGCTGCGCACGATTACCCGGCTTCTCTATTGGAGGGAGGGGGCGTTCAGCGAGATGGGCTTTGAACGATCCAGCAAGGCGATTTCAGCGGAAGCAGGCGGGAGGTTCAATTTTTCCTCTTTTTCTTTCTTTCTTTTTTTTTTTTTTTTTGCCCCCCCCCCAAAAAGAAATCGCTCTCCCGCCTGCTTCTCTGACCCCCGAAACAGGAAGCGCCCCCCCCCCTTAGTCTGCCCTCAAGTCCTTTCTCCCCTCTTGGTTATGGTTTTTCAGGCTGGATGCAGAGGAGGAGGCGATAAAAGGCTGTAAACTTTCTTGGGCGAGCTGGGGCCGAACTCGCGAGCAGCGCGGAGCGCAGGAATGCGAGTGCGCGGGGAGGCTCGAGGGAGAGCTCCCGGCTGCGGGCGGCGCGCCGCTCTGCTTAGAGCCGCGCAGAACCGAGCCGCGGGCGGAGAGACGGCTTTTCTGCCCCCCCCCCCCTTCCCTTTAATCCCTTCAGAATATATTAAATGGGAAAAGAGCTTTTCAAAATCGCAAACTTGCCCCAAATCCTTCTGCTTTATTTCTCGAGGAAACTCTTCGTGTTAGATGTTTCTCTTTGCTTGCTCATCTTCTCATTAGTCTTCAACAACGACAAACCCCACAGAAATCCTTTTATTCAAATGCTTTTCTTTTTTTTTCTTTTTTTTTTTTTCCTGGCCACCTGGAATACTGATCCCTGCGCACATCCCACTTCATGTTGGCCAAATATATTTAGCTTTGAAATGACTGCAGTCATCACTAGAGCTTTTATTTAAAGAAAATAGTCGAACTTCAAGAGCGCAGTCTAGTCCATAGTAAAAATGGTCAGCCAAATTACATTGGCTTTCCTCTTAATGTCTGGAGTTTGGGGCTCACTTAGGTATGTCTAAACTGTAGGCATTTTGTGCCACAAAAAGCCTAGTTCTCTCGTGTTGCTCTTTGGTCTGGTTACACAGCCTCAGCCTCTTTGTTCTGAGCTGCAAGATTTTTGGGGAATGCTACAATAACGTAAATAATAGTCCATGCCAAATTGCAATTAGAAATATAGGTATGTGGCAGTGGCTTTACTGCCAGCATTTAGTTAGGCAAATCTAAATCTTTGTTCTTAGCAGTAAAGACCTACCGAAAAAAATGAAAGCCGGTAAGGATACTGAATACGCAGGCAGTGCTGCTGCTGCTTTTTGAAAGTGGAGGGAGAAAGCTTTGAGGTAGCTTATTTGACTGAATGCAAGGATGTAGAGGAAAGGAATGATTTGCTGTTTGTATTTTAATTTAATAGCTGAACTGTTTGGGGTGGAGGGGGATGCAAACTTGGACTCTCCAAAGCAGATAGCCTGCACAGGAAGAGCAGGAAATGGAATAATTCCCATGCAGGTTGGTGCTGGCCAGGTTGTGCTCGCAGCACCCAACTTGCCAGCCGGTATCGCTTCCCTGTGCTGCTCCTCTCTGCTGGCGTTACCTGGAGCAGGTATCCGTCTGCGCCGGCGCCTGGCCGCGGGGACACCAGACCCGGCTTTGTGGCGGGTCCCCCGGGCACGGCAGATGTCAGGGGGCTTGGGGAGGGCTGCCAGAGCGTCTGTGCCGCCTGGCTGCCGTGGCGAGGGCTGCACGCTGCGTCGCCAGCTCCTGCTCGCTGGAGCCTTCCCGGCGGGTCGTGCCGGCCGGCAGCCTGGGATGCCTCGCGCAGGTAGCATCGGTGCGTGCGAGCGCTACGGGTGACAGCTGGTGCAAAAGTCTTCCTTGTGGGGCGGGATATCCTGGTGGGGAAACTGGGGTTTGTCAAGGTTGAAGGGAGTTCTTCTTTTTCTTTTTTTTTTTTTTTGGGGGGAGGTAAGGAAGGAGTGAGGGAGGGTTAATGTCTTTCCTCCTTCCCTGCCCTGGGGAAGGAAGAGAGGGAAATCCCTTTGCAGTAAAATCTTTCTCTTCCACCCCACCTCCCTCCCCAGTGCAGAGCTGCCTCTTGTTTCACGATGCAAATTGTGTGTTATGCAGCACAAAGTCAAGATTGTGTCGTGAAAGTACGATGTTTTGTTTTAAGACCAAGTTGTAAAACTCCTTGTTTTATGGGAAACTCTAAAAATTGATGCTCTACTTTTCTTTTTTTTTCTTTTTTTTCCCCTTGTATTAAGTGGGAGAAACAATGCTTGGAGAAGACGGGAGCTGTGAAGCTCAGCTCTTTGCTGTAGTTGCCCATGCACCCCAGGGCTGGGCAGGAGAAGGACACCAAGCAGGTGCTCCAAGAGGGCCCATGTCCCCCGGGAGCTTTGCTTGAAAATAACAGGGAGGTTGCACAAGAAATGGTTTCTGCTGCCTATTCATGATAGTCTCCAGAATAACCTACAATCTGAGGCACGGTGGCCTCTTTGCTACCCAGAGGGAGATACCCAAAGAATAAGGGTGCACAGATCCCCTTGGGAGCGTTCCCCAAAAGCAGCTGGGGAGGACATCTCAAAAAAGGACTTAACACATTAAGTTTCTTAGTGGATGTTTTGCACAGATGGTCTTGAGTGCAGATTTTTTTAAGTTTGGAGAGCATTAGGGTGTGGGATTGGCTTGGTGAGGGGCCGGCCTGTTGGCCCTCATTAGGGCGTGAAGCGCCCCAGCTGCTCCCAGCCCTGTTCCGCGGGAGCGTACGCTCAGCCGCGCGTATGCCGTGCGCTCGCCGCCTGGCTGATCTGGCTGCTCCAGGTTTCCTCTTGGCCCAAATGCTCGCTTGTGCTCTCTGAGTGTAAAGAGTTCAAAGCGCATCCAGGACTTCTGCCGAATCCTACTTGCTTCAGTAAGAATTTTAATCGTGTTATAGGATGAGAGTTAGTTTGGGGGTTTTATGGCCTAAGACCTACAAATATTAAAGTCAATGCTTTACTTGATTGTGCTGCTGTTGGATCCTAAAAGGGCTTGTAGATTCTGCAGCTGCGATGGGGAATCCTGGTGGTTTCCACAGGACTTGCCCAAATTTTGCAAATATCCAGGATCTTGCCTGTGTGTCAGTAAGCATCAGGGGCTGGAATAGCTTTTTTATTCTTTTCTTTTTTTTTCTTTGCAAGAGCCAAAGCTCAGTGCTTTGGTGAATGTAGGCAGGAGACCTTTGGTAGTGGAGGAAGGATCCAGCCTGTTCTCCCCATTGCAGGCTGCTCTTAGAACTCCCTGCACTGTCAGATCTCCTGGTTTTCAGTCCATTAACATGTCGTGGGGTCTGGGAACCAAACTGCTTTGCTGCAGTCCTTGCGTTTGAGGTGACAGCTGCTTCCCAGAAGCAAAGGATGTCCTTCTTGGAGTGTGTATGGGGGGCAAAATAACTGGGGAGTGGATGTTTTGGTGGCAACATGGGGGGATGTGTTGGTGCTGGGGCTGTTGCAGCTTTGAGAAAGGCATGTGGGGAGGGGCTGAGCGATGTAATGGGTCCTGAGCTACAGCTGGGGTGTTAGGAGAGCTTAAAGGAATCAGCCTGTCACAGGTGGGGGTCTGCTCGCTCATCAGAGTAGCTTCATGCCTGCTGACTGCCTTTGTTTTCCCATTTTGTTCCCCCTGCTTTGGGGGACTGGCGTGGCAGCAGTTGGGACTGGTGGATTCTCTTTTCTTCCTTGATCAATCCCACCTTTTACTCCTTGTGCTCTCTGCCACATTTTGTTCCTCCCGAAAATTTCAGCCAGCGAGTGATTAGCCACAGCGTGCCCGTGGTGTTACTGCATCAGGCAAAGCGTCCCTTTTATTAGCTTGAACAGCTAGTGGGCCTTGAAAAGGTCTGTGCAGCAAAGTGCCTCTCGCTGAAAGTTAAGTGAGCTTTGTGCAAAAGCAGCAAGGACACTTCGGTCTTGATTTGGAAGAGGCAAGAAATAAGGTGAGGGCTTTCGCAGCTCGTGTCGCTTAGTGTGATTTTTGCCTCCTCCTCCGAAGCTCCCCTATTTCTCCCTCCCTTTGAGAGGGAGAAGCTACCAAAGGAATGAACAAAGAGCTGTGTTGCTTGGTTCACTTGGCAAATGCCCACGTCAGCTGGAGGTAGGGAGAAGGGCTGAGAGTCTGGGCCTCAGACTGATGGGGGCTTTGACTAGCATCTTGTGCCTCCTAAGGAAGGTGGAGTGGAAGAACTGAGGCACCTTTTTGGGCAGGGCTTTGAAATGTAGTGTGGCTACCAACTGGCAAGAATTCCTGCTTCGGCAGCTGGCAGTGTGTCCTGGAAGCTGGGTTGAGTTTCTGCATTGCTCACACCATTGCAGCTGTATTTTTTTTTCCCCCCTCCTTTCTCTTCTTCTGGGGCAAAGAGGTGAGGCTCACAGCCGAAGCTGCAGCCCGGTAGTGGCCCACGCGGAGGTGATGTGCCAGTCTGTCCCCATCCTCACGAGCGTATGGCCGTGCTGGCTTGAAGCTCCCTGCTGAGCCCCTGGCTTTACTCTGAGCCGGAGGGCTTGAGTAAGAGTGATGTAGGGTGTGTCTAGTAAGTGCATTTATTCTGTAAATGGAGTGGGCAGTGTTTAGATGAAGACTTTTAATTCTGCTTCACAAATGTCCTTGTTTAAAAACACCCCCCCCACACACACACACGCACAGACAAACCCAGAAGCTGTGTGGTTATGTTGGAAGCAGTGTGGGCAGCAGTTTCTAAGGTATGTGAGCGCAGGCTAGGTGGGAGCGTTACAAACTGGCTCAAACACCCAGCGCCCGAGCCTGGGGAGGCAGGGCGCTTCCGCGTCGTTTAGATGATGGAGCTTGGAAGTTCGGTCAGGTTGCTGCCTAGCTTCCCTGGAGATGCAGGCGGACCTCCTGTCTTCAGGCCGGGCCATGGCAAGGAGGTGCCCGGTCTCCAACTAACCAGCACGCTTTGGTCTGCCTTAAGGACCTTTACGCTTGGCACTTTGTCCCTTGCTGTGTGCTTTGGAGTCAGGAGAGAGGTTCCTGTCCTGTGAGACCAGACTATGCGTGCCACCTCCACCGTGGGAGCGGGCCGTGGCGGGCAGTTTGCCTGTTGCGCGCACGGAGCTGTGCGCTCGGCGGGGGGTTTTACGGCAGCTCCACCTACTCGGAAAAACTTCATCAGGGTTGGAAGTGACACGAATTTTCCGAGTGGGTGAAAAAGTTTCTGCTCAGAAGGTGTTCCTCTGGCTTTGAGCTTTGCGTTAGATGCTGCGCTAATGTCATCTTGCGGCTAACCGTTGCTTCTTACTGGAATGACAAATACTGTAAATACTGTCTCCCGGGTCAGAACCAGGTATTTCAACCCCTTTCCTTGTTTTGCGATTGGAGCGAAGTGCCTCCTGGAAAAGGAGGAAAAAATGGCACTGTGACTCCCTCTCCAAGCCCAGTGGCTATGCTTCGTGTTCTCAATGTCTCCATCCCCCCCCCGTCCCCCCCGAAATGCATACAAATGTGCTGGCCTGTGTTTATTTAACAGGGGAATTTTTCCCTTCACCACAGGGAACAGAAGAAAAAAAAGGGCAAATTTTTTCACTGGGAACAAATCTCATTTTCAAGAGTCCTGACAAAATGAGCCATAAAATTACAATATTTCAAAGTGCTTCGTAATTCTAGCGCGGACGGCCCTTCATCATGGAATCTGAAAGCTCAGAAAATATAAAACTCATTAGATTAAAATAAACCACCTACTGTGCGGAAGAAAAGCTTATTTATCAATATCAATTTACTTCTGATTACCCTGTTCTGCAATTTGTTATTTTTAGGAATTATGATTTGTGTATTGCTCACGACAATGTGTGGTGGGGAAGGGACAAATTAACTTTTATTTTTTTTTCTCCCCTGCTTTGAAACCCTACTTATTCTATAGATCTAGCCAAGAGCCAACAAAAAAAAGGTGAATATCTAGCAGCACTTTCGGCTCAGGGCGCAGAGCGGAAGAGGAGCTGGGCGCCGTGTGTTGCAGAAGATGACCAAGGAATAGAAGAAGGCAACTTTGGCGGGTATTGATGGGGAGAGTGCCAGTCCGGGCCAAGCGCTCCGGGACCCATGTGCCATCAGGGTGCCAGAAGAAGGCACTTCCCAGGAGGGTGAATGGCACCTGCCTGATGGGATCCCATCTAGTTCCTTGGGGACTTTGCTCAGGGAGGAAAAGTGGTGGTTGGTGGCATCTCCTGCAGCTGGACTCCCTCCTGTGAAGCAAGCTGTGGGGATGGTTGTGAGGCAGAGCTGTCCTCCTATCTGGAGGAGAGGCTTCTAGGGAAGGGCTGAGAAGGCAGGTACTCTTTTTTCCTCCTTTTTGTGGCAAGCAGTGCCTTGCATGAAAGCCATTTGGGAGACGCTTTGATTTACACTTTCATTTCTTCTTTATGCTCCTGGAACAGCACAGAGCAAACAGAGACCGACACTATGAGGTTTAAGGCACAAATCTTGTGGTGATGTTTTGGGGGCGAGAAGACTGAGTGTGGAGGGGGAGAAGAGGGGCTGGGGGCTCGGGACGATTAAAAATAGCAGTAGCAGCTCAAGTGCAAGAGTGTTTCTGCCAGCAGGGCACAGAAGCTGCTGCTCGTCTGGTGGAAGTGATTAAGGGTGTTTTCTGTGCCTGCTAACTGCTCTCCTATCCAAGTGCCCCAACAGGGCATTTAAAAATAACCAGTTCAGGTGCACAGCCCGTAAGCTGATACTCAAGTGCCCCGAGACCAATACGCAGCCCAGGCTCGGTGGAAGCGGCTGTGCCTCTGCCGCTGCCTGTAATCCTTATAGGTGAGGTGTTGGCGGATGCTCTGGGTCTCATTGCCAGCTTCCCTGTGTTGAGCTTGTGCTGGGCCTGAGGCGAGCCGGAGCACGAGCCTGCCGAGCTCCCTTTGCAGTCGCAGCTGTTACTTTTAACCAAGCAAGATCCTTTTAAAAGATGCGTCGCTATTGTTCTTACAGTGGCTTTTCGTACGTCTCTATCCCTGAGCCTTTAAAATCAAGGGAGATGCAGTCCTTAACAGTCCTTAGAGTCAGAGTTGCACGAGGTGCCAAAAGAGGTCCCCTACCACCCCAGCTGCTCCATCTGCCCATGGCCAGGCACGCGGAGAAGCTGTGGCTCTGCCACAAGCCTCTCAGTTCCCTTGCAGACCACTGCTGTAGCTGTGCTGGAGCCTCTTAATTCACATCTGACCCTATTTAGTGGGTTCTGCTGGCTGCTTTCCAGGCCTTGGGGACCTGTTGCTGGTGGACAGGGGAGTCTCTGGTTTAACATCAGTGCTTTTGCAGCTGGGAGATGCCAGTTAAGTTCCCAGAGATGACTTGCCCAGAGACATTATTATGCTGGATACTGCGCTGAAAGCCTCCTATGAAGAGCCTCTTTCAGGCATAAGGTACAATTTAATATGCTCTTAGTCACAATTTTAAAGTTCTCCCTTGAGGTTTTTTCAATCCTGTTCCAAAATCTGCAATATTTGAGTGAACCATCTCTGAGAACCAGTGAAGAGCTGCAATATTAATGAAGACAGACAAAATCAAAATGACATTTCAAGCAATTACTTACATAATGAAGTGACTGACTTGGAATATACAATATTTAGATTTATCATGATGCTCAAAAGGGATGCTGTCAACTGGCTTTATTTCTACATCGCACAAATTGTTTTTTCCACTGTGCTGTTGCTTTTTAAACATGGTGTGTGAAACCAGAAAATATTTCCGCTCGCTCGGGCTTGCAGCGGAGCTATTTTAAAAGCAAGCTACTGTTTTCCTCGATGGCCTTCTTGCACAGCAGAAGGCATGGGGAGCGCAGGGTTGTAGTGCCTCTAGTCTACTGTGTCCTTTCTGATGGCAGCAGAAAGTGCTGGGCTCTGATGCAGGCTGGCTGCCCGGGGACACTGGGCCTGGAGGAATGGGCTGGGGGATGTCTGAGACTGCTCCTCACTGAAATCCGGGAAGGAAGGCAGGAAATTGAAGGGGTTTGATTTTTGTGGGCAGGATTTGTTTGGGCTTTCTTTATTAGGAGGGTCTATTTCGCTTTTCTTGGCTGAAACTGAAGGATTGAAGATCCTGGTGGGAAGTGAAGACATCTAGCTCCTGCGGGAGAGGCTTGCTTATTTAACAGAACATCTCAAAACTAATCTCTAATGTTTAGCACTTGGGATTTCCAGAATTTGTCAGGACAGAAAAGGTGGTGGCAGAAGACTGAACTCTCCTGCTCTGAGCACAAGATCGCAGTCTGCCTCTCTCAGGCCTGTGACAAGTTTTCCATGGAGAACAGGGAGATTGGCATAGCATGCATGGAGTTAAACAGTGCCGGTCCCAAATGTCTTCTCAGACTTTTGATGAATTTCCTAAAGATGCAACCCCCCCCCCCCCCCCAAAAAAAAAAAAAAAAAAAAACCCACAGCACTGTTACCCTTAGCTATGCACGCAGCTTTTCCTACTAGAGGAACTATGATGGTAAAATAGCTCAAGAAACTAGAATTTAAGGCCTCTCCTGCTGGGAAGGAGACGGAGTTGTTATGAACTATCTTCTCTGATAAATCCATCAGTAAAAATAAAATACAGGTGGCTCTTACTCTGGAGCACCCTTTGAAGTGTCTGCCCATTTCTGCAGGGATGAGGCTTGCCCCTAGAAGTAAGGACCTGGCGAGCCACCCTGCAGTATGCTGTGCCTCACTGGTGTAGGGTGCTTTACAGGGTGACAGCGGGATGCGGACCCCCTGAGTCCGTAACTGTGGTCAGGGTTGTGGTCTTGGTGCTGCAAAGACTCCTCCAGATAACTCTGGATGCTGTCTTTGCAATTGTATGTTAGTGCTTGTGCAGCAAGGCCCTGGGAAGGAAAAGCTGAGCCACGGCTTCTAGGGTGAGCTGAGAGCAAGCCGGTGTGCAGGGTGATCCACTGGGCTTTTGGAGAAGCTGTCTGCTAGGTGGTAGTGGATGCTACCCCACCGGCAATCACGATTTTATTCGGATCTGCGAGTACAGAGTGGAATGAAGCTTGCTGTGCGGATGACCACTAGCACATGTTGCAAATCCACGCTTGGGCTGGGAACTGGAAGATGCAATTTATCACGTATTTCAGCCCTTGCAGGTTGGGTCAGTACTTTATCTCAGGTGGGAGCTGCTTACACATCTAACTCTGGGAGTCCTGGGTTCATCTTTGTGTTTGCTGACCCAAAGGCTGGTGGCAACAAGTTCTTTTTGCCTTTGATCCCATCCTCCAGGGACTGGGTCAACTGTTCAGCAGATGTGCTGGTTACCAGCTCAGCTATGCCAAAATGTGTCTGCCCCTCCAACTTTGTGTCCTCCCACCAACTAAATGTGTCTGCTCCCAACTTTAATAGCACCTGGAAAAATACTGAGAGCTTTGGAGATGGATCACCAAGACATACTACCTGCTTCAGAGAGGAATCTTTGGATTCCCGCCGGGACTTCTGCTGCACTTAGAGATTTATGTTTGCCAATAACTTAGATTCTTTTCCTGCAAAGTCAAACTAATGCAACCAATTGCTACAAAGAGGAATGGGAGCATTGCAGAGATATGACAAGGGTTATGCACACACATTGCTTGCTCTATGTAAGCTGCTTGAGGTTTTTCTTTTGGGCCTATATGCTGTGTGATATCTATATAATTTATGCTTGCCTACTGGATGAGATGCTTAAACTATTATGTGTATGAATTTCTACATAAAGCAAAACTTTCCTGTGGTTTTTGCGGGGGTTTTGGATTGATTCCATAACATCTTTGTATTTGATAATCTGAAAAACATGCAAGTATACGACTATACTAAAGGGATCCCCTTTACTTTTTTTCTTAATTCTGCTTTATCATGAGAGGTCTTGTGCTGTATGAAATGCTAAGCCTGGGAAATTCTAGAAGCAATGGGGGGGGGTGCAGGCAAGTTTGCCTGCTGGTCTACTCCAACTGTCCTTGCAATGCCTGTTTCTCAGCAGCCCTGGCCTTTTGAGAGGTTTGGACTTGTATGTGCGGGGGTGTTTTGGGGGTTCTGCTTTGTACTCTGAAATCCTGATGTCTTCAATGATTTCAGGTCAAGGCTTCCATGCAGCTCTGCCAAAGCATCTTAAATCCTGACGCAAATTGCTCGCTACTCTGTCACTCCCTAGGCTCGTGAGCTGGGCTGCTGCACTAGCTCTTCCTTACCATCAATGCTTTGCTCAAGCAGCTCACCTCAGCTTGGAACCACAGGGCTTCTGCAGCTCCAGAGCTGACAAGAGTTCACAGTGACTTGTCCCATCTCACAAGATGAGGGAACAACCTTTGGAAAGGAAAAATAAAATGTACCCCTCGTGTGTGGCTGGGAGCAGGATCTGGGTCATCCTTCCCCGGGAGTGAGAAGCAAATGCACCCAGCTTGTGTGCTGGAATGGGACCAATGACTCTCTAGAGTATCTCTGTTGGCTTTGGTGGGGTTGTCAGGTTGTGTCTGTCCTATAAACCTTTGCTGGCTGGATTGTGTTGGGAGGGAAAGGAGTGGATGGGAAGGGAAGGATGAGGCTTCCTACTGTGTGCTGTAAGGATATTCCTGCTTCTGATTCAGTACTTGCCAAAAGGGTGTTTTGGACCACATGACATGAAAGCAGTAGTGGCTCTATGTGGCATTAGCTAACCTCTCTCTGGAGCTGTATGCATGGACTGTGATCAGCTTAATAGAAAGCTGAGCGTGGAGGGAGTTTGAAGAAAGCAAGTGAACTATGGAGGTGTAACTACTTATCTCCTCAACTTCCCTTTATGGGAGTTAGGCAAGGGATGATTACAGGAGATGTGGTGCCCTGAAAGCCGACAAGGGGGAAGAATTGCTTAGAATGACTCAAGAAGGCTCTAAATAGAAGTGGCAAAACATAAATGGAGCAAGAAGAGCTGAGTGTTGCTAGTAGAGATGAGATCTATAAGGCTCTAGGGACAGCTTTCCCTGAGGAGCTGGGAAAACCCCAGTGCTTGACACGAGTAGACTTGCACTTATTAGGATGCTCCTCTGGAGGAGATGGTCTAGCTCAACCAGTGTCAAGGGCATCATAATCCCTTTAAAATTTCTTGTGCCTATAATTGCTATGTGGCCTCATAATTTAGCACTATTGACCCAAGCCACCTTGTTTTGAGGAGCTGAGGTGTCTTTATTAGCTCTTTTCTGAAAGTTAAGTGAGAAGCTGGGGGTTCCAAATGGAAAAAAGTCCTGTGGGACTGTGGTGCTGCCAACTCTGGCAGGTTTCCTGGGCAGTGGCCAGCTGTAACTGAGAACACTGCATCTGCAGTGTCAGGGCAGTAACATGCAAGCTGGGACAGGGCCATATCCCTGAGTTTCCTTTGAGGAGATAAGAGATAATATTCATGAGGTTCTGGACTTGATGTTGAATTTCTTCTTTGACAGGAACCATGAAGTGTCACACTGCTGCCGGTCACTTTCTTCTTTCTCTCTTGGTCTTGGATTTGGTCTCTTTGGGTAAGTAAAGTTTCAGCCTGTTCAGTGTTGCATCCTTTCCTCCTTTCTTCTCTGTGCTTGGGCCCCAACAACATAGGAAAAAAGTAAAATAAAAAAAGCAGGAGCATTAATGCTCCTTCCCAGCTGAAGGGAGAGATTCCTGGCTGGTGGATAGCCATGGTCCTAGCTCTGGTGGTGATCTGAGCAGGGGGAGCAAAGCCAGTGGGGAGCTGAAGGGCTGGTGGAGTGAATGGATGCTAGAAGAGAAGAAAGTATCTGTCTTCATCCTGGTGACACGGTGAAGGGCCCGGCAGCTGGCCCTGTCCCCAGCAGAGGGCAGTGGGAGATGCATGTAAGCCCAGTAATTAAGGTGGAAGGGGGGACTGGGATCTCTCTGTGTCAACATCAGTCAGATGTAGTTGAACCACTGTTGCCCATCTGGGGGTTTAGTCTTGTCTTTGCAAGATACAAGGCTAATGTTTGCTGTGTTTGTGGTCTCCTAGTGAATATCTAAAGGTGCAGCAGTATTGCTGTGGTGATGAGGGGAACGTTTGGACGATATGGAGAGGCAGACTGTCCATCACTGTGGTGCATGGTTAGATACCTGTACATTGTGCTCCTATACGGCAGGCTTTCTTGCAGCGCTTGTGAATAAGGGTGTATGTGGGGCCAGATGTCCCTCCTTGGAAGAGGGTAAATAGGGTTAGAAGGAGGCTGAAGGGAGGGAGATGATGTGCTTGTGAACCCAACAATAGTAGATGCTTCTGCTGTATTTGGGTGGGAAAGACAACTTCCAGATGAGGGTTTGTGAAGTCAAACCTGGTGGTGGACCTGATGATGGATGCAGTGGTAGTGCACAGCAGGCTTCAGGATGCTTTTGGAAGACCAGCTTCAAATCAGTGATGTTCTCAACTTACCTTAGCATGGTTATGTTCGCCTCAGTTTTGGCTGGAAGCCTCTACAGCCTGAGGAGAGAGGCTGAGGGCTGAAGATGGGTCACTTGCAGTGTCCAGTCCTGTGTGGATGAAGCATAGGGCATGAGTAATCATCAGACTTGTCTGGAAGCAGGAGAGTTTGGAGAACATTTTAATTCCTCCATACCTTTTTTTTTGCCTAGATGCTCTTTAATCTCCACTTTCCTTCATGCCCTCCCTGAGACTGGCTAGTGATGGTAGTTTTTAGTAATGCACTGCTTTTTTTTTAGGGGGGTAGAACTGTAAAAGGAGGCATCAGTTGTCCCTCCTTGTCCCTCAGCAGCTCCTGGTAGCAAAAGCCGCTGCTGAGGAAGTGTGGGCAGAGAGGAAGAGGATGGTGTTCCTATACGAAGTCTCTCTGCAGAGAACTTTAAAGGTGTAAATAAAACCTAAAGGAAATGAGAGGGAGCAGACAAAAGGCATGGATGCGAAACAAAAGCTCTTTAACTGCAGGAGCATTACTATGCCATGTGGCAGGGCTCTCGGTGCTTTCAGCAGCAAAATTATTACCTGAACGGTGCTTTAATATATGCTGTGCAGGAAGTAACTCCCTTCAGAGCTGCCAAAATCCCCTCTCTAATTCCAACTGGAGTATTTGCCGGCTCGTGTGAAGCTCTCGCGGGAAGGCGAGGGCCTTCGTGCTCTGTCGTGGAGCCTCCTGCGGTCAGCTCTCCTGCTGGCTGCTGGGCGTCCGCCCCCGGAGAGCAGGGAGGCGATGCTCTCCATCCTCCCGGGAGCGAGGGGAGCCCGGCCGGGGCGCGCGCTTGCTGGGGTGGCTGCGCTCCGCTGTCGCGAGCTGGTTGCAAACGAGGCTCTTGGGGGCAGCTTTCGGTGTATTGCAGGGTACTGGAGGGGGAGAAAAGTATATAGCAAAGCCCCGTGGGAATTGGGATTGTAGCATGAATGGGCTAAACCCCATGGCTGCTGGTGGGGGGGAGAGCGGGAGCAGAGGGGAGTCTGCCCGCATGGTACTTGGTGATAAACAACAGCAAGAGCGTGTCCGTCTGACAGCACCGTGCCCTTTGAGTAAATGCTTTTTTTTTTTTTTTTTTTCCCTCCTGGGAGGGCGGGGGAAAAAGCAAAACCAGCCCAGCTACCCTCTACCCCAGTCCGAACCTGTAAAAGCTCGCCCCGAGCTGGCAAGCGGAGAGATCTCTTGCCACGAGCGGCCCAAAGCCTTGCTGAGCGAGGGGGATGGTCATCTTTGCTCGCTTGGTTGGAGCCTTGCTCACCCAACCCTTCCTCGCGCATCCGTCACAGCATTGCTGGCGTTCGCAGCCCGGCGTGGCGCCCTGCAGCCCTCGCGCCTGCCCCAGGCACCTCGCTGGTCCCAGCTGATAGACGGCAGCAGAGCCCCAGGGAGGCAGCGGAGGGGAACAGGAATTTGGAGGTGTGTGGGGGAGTGTGTGTGTGTGGTGGTTTTTTTTGTTTTTTTTTTTTAAATAAAATCTCCAAGTAGTATATCAGACCCTGCTCTCTTCCAAATCCCACCCTGTCCATGGCTTGGTTGTCACCTCCCTGAGGAGTGCCTACCCTAGATTGAGCAAACTGGCACCATGCTCATGCTTTGGAGCAGGAGGAGAAGAGAAATGTATGAATACCCTGCCATATATATGCTATGGGGACTGCAGTCAAGGGCACTGCTCTTCCCAGAAGACTTCCAGACCTTCTAATGAAGCAATCCAACCCAGGAAACGCTGGACTTCTAGCTTGCTGTGCTGCAGTACAAGTTTTGGGGGGGGGGGGGGGGGGGTTGGTGTGTTTTGAAGAAAGAATGGTTTTGTTTCTGCAAGGCAGAAGCACGGCAGTGAAATCTGGTCGTACCAAAGCTGTGGCTGCAGTCATCAGAGAGACAGTGAGCTTCTCGCTGTTGGGTTGCATGGGGCTGGGGGCTGCTAACTGGAACTGCTCCATGAGTACTATGCTCTTGCATTGGCAATGTCCAAGGATGCAACTCTGAAGGGTGAAGAAGCCAAAGTTTTGTCGGGAATACTTTGGAGCGGGAGTGGCAGATGAACAGGGAAGAAATTTCTGACTGTCAAAACAAAACTGACTTTGATCTGTCGAAGCCTGTAGAGCTGTTAATGGCACTTGAAGGAGAGGGTACTAATGTGAGGGCAGGAATAAGGGGTCACAAGAGCATGTTGGAAGTGATTTTTTTTTTCCTGCTGGATGTGTTGTGTGCCTTGCAGAAAGGGCTGTTACCCTGCTGTGGGGCCTCGTGTAAAAGATGTGTTGTGAAAGACTGTGAGATGTCCCAGGGTTGTAGCTGTGTGGCGGTCTCCCAGAAAGAAAATCTTCTTGATTGATCCATTGGATCCACGGGTGGTGTAAAAACATGCCTGGTTCGCAGTGATGCCATGACTTTGGGGAAGTGTGAAAAAAGGCTTCAGAATATGCGGTGGCATAGTTGTGATTCCTGAAGGAGTCTGAAGGAGTGCGAAAGTGCCAGCTTGCCGAGCCAGCCAACGAAATATCGACAGTCCAAGATTAAATAGGAAAACTTTTGCCATCCTCAGTGAGGTGTTGGAGATCTGTGTTGTGCTGCCTGGTTTGGTACCTTCTGGTGGCAGCCAGGTAAGAGGAGAAGAGCTCAGCTGTTCTGAGATGGAAGAAGGTCTCTAAGGGTGTCCTAACAGGTGACCGAGGGAGAATCTGGCCCAGAACAACTGACAGACATACTGTTCCAGGGTGAGGTGTCACCCGAGAGGGATGTTGTGAGGCTGCGTGCCTCCATGGGTCAGTCCAGCCACCCTGGGTGGTCTCAGCTTGAGACAGTTTGTTCACTTGGAGGCACTTTCCCTGGGGCAGCTTGGTGAGGAGAGAGGGAGGGGGCAGTGGTCTCCTGGCCTCCCTGGTCTTGCAGGCTTTCTTTCCAGTTGGCGTGGGGTTTTGGGGGAGGGAAAAGACAGATTTTCGTGTCTCGGTGAGCTAAACCAAGTGTGAGCACAGGGCAGCTGAGAAACCTGCTGGCTTCTATTCTCTAACTTGCTTCCAAAGTGCTTTTTTTTTCTTCTTTTTTTTGGGGGGGGGGAAGTGGGGGGGATGGCTTCCATTCATCACACTGTATCGTTTGACCTAGATTTTTGTACAATTTGGACACTTCTCTTCTCCATCCTATGCTTCCCTTCTGAATGCTGACAATCCACCAGAGCGGTGACATCCCCTGTCACAGATGGGCCTTGCTCCTTATCCTGGGGTTCGCAGCAGGAAAGCGAAGTCCTGCCCCAGCACCCTACCGCTTGCATCCTGTCCCAGCTTTGAGGTGCCAGTTGCCCGCCTGTGTTAACGTTAGATCCTGTGTGCTGGCAGATGGATGGTCTGAATGGATCCTGGCACCCGGTGCAGCTGTTTTTGGAAGATGCAACCTATTTTTAGTACAGCGGTAATACTAAGAAAATTATTTTTGAGATACAGCAGTTTGCAGAAATGACTTTGCTGCAAGAGGAAGGCCCTATACCTTCAAAGGAGGAGGGAGGAAATGTGCTTTCCCATGGTAGGTTTGCAATAGAACTGCTGTTGCTCCCAAAGCTGTTCTCTATGAAGCCTCTAAACCAAGAAAGCTTCTTCCCGTCGGCATGTGCAGACTCTGGCTGTTCCTATATCTGTTTATTACTGGCAGACCCTTCAAGCTAAAAGTAAAACGTGCAAGCCCCTCTCCCGGAGAAAGATCCCCCCACATCAGTGGGGAGAGCTGCTTCGTGGGTTTTATTTTTGTCTGTCCCCCTCCAAAACCTGCTGGTTCGTGTGAGCATCGAAGCCTCCAGAGATGCCGTTAGCTCTAAATAACCCGTTTAGTCTACATCCTTTTCATTTTCTTTCCAGGCACTTAACTCCAGAGGCCTAGACTTAAATGTGCCTTTGCAGGAGTAGTCAGTGTTACTAGTGCTGTTCCGGGCTTTGAGAGGAGCAAGCTGGAAAAAGCCTAGTGCTGCAGAAAGAGGGCAGCGTGGGAACTCCCTGCCTTGTTATGGAGGAGATGTTTCATGGAGAGCCCTGGTAGGATCCAAGGCTGCTCCTGCTTCTGCAGCCTGTGGGGGACTTGGGGCATTTCGCACCCCTGAGCGTGGGGTCTGCATGGTGCTGGCTGTCCCTCCTTGCTGCCTGCGTGCAGCCCGAGGCCTCTCGGAGCAGGTTTCCTGAGGTTCTCTGCTGCTGAGTGACGCCAGGCATCTGCAGGCGTGCCAAACTCGCTCTGGGACTGTCGCTGTGTTAATGTGGGCTTCGAAGAGGCTCTTCCCTGCTCTGTTTCTTTAACCTGCGAAGGCGTAATCCATCTCTTTGCCTGTTCCCCCCACCTCTGTCTCTGAGTTTATCACCCTGAGGGTGTTGAGTTTTCTTGTTCCCTGCTGCTGTTCTCTGCTCGCAGTGTCTGGCAGCTCGGCAATACATCACTTGCCTGTAGGCTTGTGATCCCGAGGATTTCCCATTACACTTGCCTCTCTGCCCTTTCCCTTGGATGTTAGTGCTTTGCTGTTTTCTTGCTATTAAACGTCCCCACTGAAATCGATAGGCCACCCTGAAGCTGGGATCAAATTGACTTTCTCTTCCTCCGTGTCAGTATGTGACTTAACCAAGAATGAGTGGCCGCTTCTGAAGCGGCAACCCTCCTCTGCTAAGCAGGTCTGGGCTCAAGCGGAGCTGGGAGATGCCCTCCAGAGGCCTTAGAAAGGTCTCGCTCGGACAGCCAACTTGCGGCTTGGATAGGCAAAGCAGGTGCTGAGAAAGGGTCTTTTTTGTCTATGAAGGTGGGATGCTGAAGGTGGGTTGCCTGGCAACTTAACTGGCATGAGGGTGGTGGCGATACGTGGCACAGGAAGGAAATCTGGACATCTCCAATCTCATCCAGGGCTTTGCCCTTTGTGTTGGATACTGCCTGTGGTAACATCTCGGCTATTCCGGCAGGGTTGGATAGTGATGGAGGCGATGGCCTGGAACAGCTGTGCTGAAGTGTGCTGCACAGGGCCTGGCTGGTTTTGCATCTGGTCTGGTAGAGGCTTGTGAGGTGATGTCATGCTGCCCTGAGCTCTGAGAGTCAGGTGGAGGTGGCTGGTACAGCTGTCCCAAAAGTGTTTTTCTGGAAAGCTTGCAAAATCTTGGGGTTCAGCCCGAATCAAAGCCAAGCTAGTTATCAGGGCTCAGTCGTGATGGGGAAGTGATGTCCTCCTTGCCTCACCCTTCCTCTGTGTGTCTGTCTCTCTCATGAGTGTTGTCAAACCAGCAGGACCTTTAAACCAGCAAGTCAGTTGGCTGAGGAGGAACAGCTGGGACGTTGTGCTGGCCTGAGCAAACATTGGTGAACTCCTGTACTCCATGTGAGGCCACGGGGTTTCTGTGAATTGGCGAGTTTTAAACGATTGCTTTTCTCCTCTTGGAGAAGCTTTGCTCTGTTGGCAAACGCCCAGTAGATCTGCTTAGGACCCTTGTCCTGCCTCTTTCCGCTGTGTGTTCCCACTTCTGTGGGGAGCTGAACCTGGGGCTGCTGGTGGCTGGAGGTGAACCGCTTTTGCTAGGCCAGTTACCATCTCCACTTTCCCTCTTGCGGCCGCGTTTGCCTGGCAGCTTAACTGCATTTCTTAAAGTCTGCTGGCGTGTTCGGCTCTGGCAGGGTATCAAGGAAAACCCATCTGTCAGAGGCAGTCTGGTCAACTCCGGGCTTTCTTGGAAACCTGTAGTTTCCCTCTCCTGACGCCTCACATCTCACGTCCTTCTGCTGATGGGTCTTTTCTAGGTAACTTTTCCCACTGTTCAGGCTGTGGTGGTTCTTCTGCACACTGTGTTCGACTTTGGGTCCTCTAATGAGGTGCTGGCAGTGGGATAGCAAGTGGGGGCAGGCTCGGGAGCGTCCAGCTACATAAAAAAGGGAGTAGAAATAAGTGAGCCTGGTTATTAAAGGTGAAAGGAGGCGATTAGAGGGAAACGTGATTGTGCAATGGGAGAAAGGGAGGAAGAGGGGAGGGGAGAAGCTCAAGGTTTGGCTGGGCTGCCTGGCAAGGTGGAAGACTCTCAGCTGTGGGAACCAAGCAAGGTATTAATCACGCACTAACACAGCGATTGATGTGCCTGGTCCCCGAGCAGTTGGCTTCTCCCCTCCCCTCTGCCTCCACTTTGCAAAAGAAAATAGTGGAAAGGCCATGGCTGCTGTATGAGGTGCAAAGCTGTCTCTGCTCCTCTGAAATCAGGCGTGCCCGAGCCCACAGCGATAGCACGGGGACAAGGTTTGGCCTGTGAGTGTGCTCCTTTGCCCGCCTGCTGCGCCAGGGCTGCCGTGACGATCGCAGGGCTGTGAGTGGAGGGTTTGGGAAGTTCCCTTGGGAAAGTGCCTTTTGATGGGGTGGAAAATGGTCTTGTGTAAACTGGGAAGCGGGTGGGAGTGTGTGTAGGAGTCGCTGCAGGAAGCTGTCCTGGCTGAGGGTGCCGTGTCTGGGGTGTGGTAGGAGAGCCCTTTTGCCCAAAGGGACTGTCCTCTTCTGTCAGCCTGGGCTGCTACAGTACCCTCACTAACGCGGTGCTAGGTGGGATCCCCTGTCTATGGCCAGCTTTGTGCTGGTCTAGTCTGGTGCTGCAGGCCTCTCGCCCTCCAGAATGAGGGGCTGAGATGGTATCGCAGGCCATCACCCCCAGGAGGGATCTCACAGCCCCAAGGCAGGTGAAGGAAGGGACCAGCAGAGGCTGTTGGGAAGCACCAACCTGGTGTTGGGGAGGGCTGTGCATGAACCAGGGCTCTCCTGGCTGACTGGCTGCTGATCCCTGCAGCTGCCTGGGCTGCAAACAAAACGCCAGAGAAATAAAGTGCTGCTCTTGTCCTCCTTGCAGGTTGGGGCAATCGGCTGCCATACTTCATTAACTACTTCTTTGACACCTACTTGCTGATCAACGAGGACACTCCTGTGGGTAAGTGCCGTGTGTCTGCCAACACTGTGCTAGGAAAGATTAAAAAATGTATGTACACATGCTTCCCCACCACAGCCTTCTTGACAAAGTGGTAGACTTATTCGTGTGTGTGTGTGTGTGTGGTTTTTTATATATGGATTCAGGCTGCCAATGGGGACTGAGGTTCTGGCTTACTCAGCCAGGTCTCATGTGCCTCCTTTCAGGCTACCTTAGTGTGCAGGTTGGGTGGGACGAGGGACCTTGTCTGCCTTATGATACTCCTAGAGCTGCTCGCTGGTTTTTGCGGGTGGGGGTGTCCACTCTCAGGAACAGCATCTCAGAGGAGCTCAGTATGTGGGAAGATTCAGCCTGTTCCTTGCTTCCATGTTGTTACTTGCTTGATTAATTACTCTGTGTATCACGGGGTAAGGTCTCTTCCCAGCCAGCTGGGGTGTTTGGCCTTCATGCCAACACACGTACCTGCTGCAAATAGAGGGTTAGGTCTCTGAGGTTAGTGAACTCTCCACGTGCATTCAGGGCATACAGGAGCAAATGCGCTCTCTGGGTGTGGGTCACGGATAAAAGTGCTGTGAGCGTTTGGAGGCAAAGTCCTGGTGCGCTTGCACGTAAGGCCCGTTTGGGACAGCTCACGCTCAACGCCCTGTGACCACCAGGCTTGGAGTGTCTTCTGTCTTGGCTGAGTACCAACACAATTAGGCTGGACAGCATCAAGGTGTAGTACTGTAACAACAGAGTGGTCCACAGCCAAGTCCTCTGGTGTGGAGGCTCACACGAAAGAAGAACGGGCTTCTGCTGTGGCCAGGAGCCAAACCCCAGCAAGGTGGCGGAGGCAAGGGATCCTAAAAGCCTTTAAAGGACCCATGCCACCAACTGAGACAAGGTGGTGAGAAAGGGAGACTGATCAAACTGGGACGGTCGCATGGGTGGGTTTAAGTCTGGCAAGAGCACCTTCCACTGCATTCCACGTCCTCCTCTGCTCCCCTTTTCCTCTTATGGGTACTTGAGCGTGGAGCCGCTCAAGCAGACTGCCAGAGTGCTGCAAGTCAGAGCAGGCTGTGTGGATATATTGGAGCCCCGGGGGTGGTGGGGGAAATCTTGGTTTTCTTTTGATTGACAGGTGTAGCTTATTTTTATTGCTTTATTTAGCTAGTGATCAGTTTTTAGTAAATGCAGAAATCGACCAGGTTGTTCTCTGCCTCTTTCCAGGCTCTCAGTCCATTAAACTTGTGCTCTTCAATCAGGGCTCGTGACTGGCTTTTAATGCTGAAGGAATTGATTGCAAGCCCTGTGAGCAGGAGTGGAGGGCCATTGGGCCTTTCTCAGCAGTCTAGTAGCTGGGATCCTATGGAGACCTCTTCTCACCAGCTTCTTTCACCTTCATGTACTGCCTCTTTCAACTATATAACTTGAGTAACAGCTTCCTCAAAAAAGTGCTCTTACTGCACCAAAATTATCACTGGGGCTCTCAGAATGGGTGGAGGAGTATGGAAGAGGCTCCTCTAGTGACCATTCACCAAAACCAGGTTTTCCTGCATTGGCAAAGAGGCTTCTGTCTCGCGTTGTCGTCTTGGGAGTCCTCTCAGTTGAATCTACTGCAGCTTACGTGTCATATTGGGGTGCCGTTCGAGTAAATGGGCAGTAGATGTTCTGAATCTTGCTGGCTAGTTTTGGAAGACCTTGTCTGAAATAAAGCCAGCCGCTCCAACGCGGTGTGCTAGCTCCTGGGTGGCAGCTGAAGTCCTGTGCAGAGTAGCATCCTTGAAAAGGAGGAGGAAAAAATCCCCCCACTCCTTTGCATCCATGTCATTTTTTTCACACTTTTATTTATTTATTTATTTTGTGAGCCTGCCCAGTGCAGGTCATTTCACACCTGGCTTCTTTGCTTCCCTCTATGCTCTCTGCCCACCTGCTGTTGGTGTTCTCTGCAAATATAATCAGCGCTGAATTTGCCACAAGGCAGTCCTGGGGCAGAAAGCAGCTGTGCAAACGTGTAGGGGTGAGAGCTGGTTGGAAATAGCTTAACGGAAACGCTTCCTGACCGAGCGCACAGCTCTTGAAATGCTTGAACTTGAAATACCTGGTGGGAACTGGGCTGAATTTTGGTGGGAAAAGGGGGAAGACTTCTGACAGTCTGCTTTCCAGGGAGATAGTATGGCTGCCCGGGACCGAGGCCGCGGCCGGCCGCGTGCGGGGCGAATCCCCTCCGTGCTCGGCCGCCTCCCCCCGCTCTCCCCGGCTCCCCCGGCCGCCGGGCGCTGCCTTACCTAGCGCCGGCCGAGCAGGCAGCCTCTGCTTGCCGCCTGCGATGCCGAAAGGAATCTTAAGCAACAATTAAGAGATCATTCCCCCCTCTAATCACTTACATGAGTAAATTAGTCTTGTCAGGAGCTATTAAGAAGGCGCTCTCGGAATTCATTAGGCTGGATGGGGCCTATGGAGCTGCTGGCGCTGCCGCCAGCCCGGGCTGATTAATTCCTCTGAAAACATCATCAATGCCCATCTGTTTCGTTTAGGTCCGGGGAGAGCAATTTTCAGGTGGACTGACCCTCTAGTCAGTTATTTCACCCAGAAGTAATGAAAGGCGCGCACACGTGCTGCGGCGGTGCGTGCGTGTTGGGGGGGGGGATGGCGGATGTGAGCGTGAGGCACGGGCAAGCGATTGAATTTGTTGGGCGGCTGAGAAGGAATTGCAGGGGAAAGGGGGAACGGCCGGAGGGAATAACGAGCGGTCGGGCCGCCGCGGCACGTGCGTGGCGGGCACGGCGGGGGAGGCTCTGGGAGCTCGGCCCCGCCGCGGGGATGGGGGCGGAGAGGTTGATGGCCAGGCTTCGAACGGCCCGTGCATGCCTGAAGGCGCGCGAAAGCGTGCGAGCGTTTTTGGGGACGCCTTTGGTGCGTTTGGGTACTCGAGCATCTCTGCAGTCTCCGCAAGCTCAGTGGGGCCGGTGCAGGGAGCTGGCGGCCACGCCGGGCTGGGAATTTGGGGAGACGGGACACCTTTCCCTGCTCGGTGCGGGGAGCGGGCTCCGCGGGGAAGCGCCTGGCTACAGCACGGCATCGGTGGCTCCCGTTTGGGCTCCGTTGGACGGAGGGAAAACCAAGCTGATGAGCAGTCCCGCGTCTCCCGAATCGATTGCCTGCGCAGCCGAAAGCCCGAGAAGGCGCGTGGGGCCGTCGCGGGGGCTCGAAGCCCCTCCGCCGCTTCCCTTTGCGTGCCTTTCTCGGGAGACGCGGGTCTTGTTCTCTCCGTCCCCGGGCCCGCTGGTGCCCTGTGCCCCTCGCTGAGGAGACCGCCGTGCGCTCGGGAAGCAAGGGCAAGGCGGGTGACTGACGGGAAATATTAGTTTGCTCCTGTCGCTCTTTGCCGTGTGGGAGTTTTGCTGAGCTGGTAAATGCCCCATAAATAGCTTGTGCTTCAGGAGTGGAGTAGGTATGTTTTTGCTAGCTTAAAGAAAAGAAAAAAAAATCCTGTTTGTTTGGGAACTTGCAGCTGGGAACCTCTAAATGCTGTTGTAAGAGCAAATTTCAATTAAATACAGCAGAACTGAGTGATTACTTGAGACAACTAAATCTTTTGGCAGCCTTCCCCCCAGTCGCAGTTTCTGCCTGGGAACGCACATGTGGAAGCAGTCTTGCTCAGACACTTGGATGCTTGTTGGCCTCGTCGCTGGATGTTAGAGGGTCGCCGCCCGGCTCTTGGCACTGAGGGGGAGAGCGCTGTCGGACGAATTTCAGATAGCGCGCTTTGACTTTCTGCAGTGGGAAGCTCAGATAATGCTTTCCCAGGGCAAGCTGGAGCCCTTCCAGCGCAGGCTATGTCGAACAGACCGCTGCTTCTTCTCGTGGAAGACGGCCGGTGGAATTTGAGAGGAAAGCTGATCTTTCCTGGGTAATCCAGACAGCGTGAGGGACCTTGAAACATTCAGATGTTTCTTCATCACCTTTGGAGTTGCAGAGTTTGACCGCTTTGCCGAGCCTGACCGAAGCAGGCCGGAACGGCTACGCGAGCATTTCCTTTGGTTTGGGGGCTCTAAACTGTGCACCAGAAGATGTCACAGCCAGACGGGAGCCCAAAAGCGGCTGGGTGCAGGAGGGCTGATGTGCTCCACACGCTGCACGTGTTGGCAGTGGTCTCTCCCGCGCCGGCCTTTCTGCGCAGCGCTCCGGGCCTGAGCAGCCAGATGCTTTGGCACCGGGCTAAGGTCCCTGGGGCACTCGGCCGTTCAAGCTGCTGCTGAAGATACCGTTATCTATCTCGGTGTGATTGAGCAGGGGCTGTCTCCGTTAAATCCTGCTTGCTTATTTGATCCTACCGCTGTAGGCCTCTGCTGGCAGTTGTGGTGTCTGGTCTGCTCCATGGTGACACTTGTTTAATGTGAAACAAAGAAAAAAGAGCTGATTTTTTGGTCTCTGGATACTTCCTGACAGATTAACTTATGTCAGGGCAGACTGGGTCAGAGTTGTGCACAAGGCCTGTGGGCAATCTGGGTGGCTTTGGATAGGGAGCCTGGAAGCCAGAGTTCAGTGCAGCCGTGGGACCTTGTTTGGTCTCTCTTGGCTTTTCTTCTCACTTGGAAGGGCAAAACAGCATGTTGGGCAGCTGCCCAGCTGCTCCCACTCCACACTTGATGAGGAACATGGTTTGTGTGCTCCCCAGTGAACCAAAGAGGGATCTAACTGAGGCCCTAAAGGTCAGAGAGGCTACTGAGAAACAAGACTGGCACTGCTCAGAGACAAACAGTCCACATCAGAGCACCAAGCAGGTCCCTGAATCCAGCTGTTGATGTTCTCCATCTGTCCTCCCTCGGCTGCTGGTCCTGCAAGCTCAAGGTCCTGTGACAGGAAAGCTCTGTGCGTGTGTGCTGTAGCGCTGCACGTCTCGCCACAAACGTGGGGCTCTTGTTTGAGACAGGGTGCTGTCCTGGCACTGATGTCATCCCAGCATTTCTGCTGTTGCGTGCCCCTTGCTCAAAATGTAGCATTAAAGCTTTAAAGGGATTTATTTAATGCGGGTGCACCAAAGGATTAAAAGTCACTGAGGTAAGGGGGGGGGGGGGAAGCATTATGGGCGTCGTTAATGAGGTGCTAATTGGTCCTGAGGAGGTGTGACCTGGAGCAGGGAGGATGGCCATGAAGCCTGCTGTTCTCTGGGAAGAGCAAGGCTGCGCAGGTGCCTTTGAAGCCCCAGGCAGAGCAAGAGCGTTGGTGAGTGGATCGAGGTAGGTCCTTTCTCTCTGCAAAAAGCATGCCGTCAGCAAAACCCAGCGAGGTGGAAAGATGCTCTTGCACGCTGTGGTGGTACTAGTAGGGTGGTTGGAAGGCTTGAGATAGTCGATGCCTATGTGAGAAATGTATAGTAAAGCAAAGGCCGTGCCCTTTGCACGGCTGCTCCTGGAAGCTTCCTTCTCGTGGCGTGAACCTGGCGGAGTTTACGGGGAGGGGACCCACGCTTGGCCAGCGAGGGATGCTCCTGTGCTCCCTTCAGAGGTGCTTCGCCCAAAGCCGCAGTTCTGCAGCGGTTCTGCCTGCGTGCCGCTGGCCGCTATCTCCAGCGGCTGCCGCGCGGCCGCTCCCCGCGTGCGGGCTGCGTTGATTTGGCCTTTCACGGAGGGTAATTCGGGCTGAGTGCGCTGGCCTCCGACTGCAAGGGAGGCTGGAGGGGCTGCACCTTGATCATCAGTGTTAACCAACAGCAGCATCCCCCCTCCGCTGTCTAAAATGGGATCTGGAGGCTTCTCGGGGCAAAGAGGTGTTTGGTGTCTTGCAAAAGAGCCAGACTTGCTTCTAGGAGCAGCAATAACTCTAACGAACGACCCTATTGGAGGAATCTTGTTGGAAGGGGGATTTCAGTCCTCATAACGCAAGCGCTGGTTCGTCAGTTTGTCGTTAGGAGGCTCACTGATGAAACTAGTTGTTGAGATTTAGGTAGCTTTAGGCAATAAGGCATCATTAATGAAATCTTCAGGCTAGAAAACTATTTATTCCCCCAAGTGGGAAACTTGGTGGTGTGGGGGGGGGAAACACCCTTCCCTCAAAAAGGAGGGGAAAAAAAAAGAAAAACCCTCAACCCTGCATCATCAAATTAATCACTTCATCAGTCACTTAAACTTTCATATCTGCTTTGCTAATAAGCTGTAACATTAATGCTTGTATTTAAGAAGGAGAAGAGAGAGGGAAGAAATTGTATTTGCAATGTGGATTAATTAACATACTGGAGTAACCTTGGTTTTGGTAATTTCCTCATCCAAAGGCTTGATCCCACCACCTTTCATGTTCGACTGCGAGCTTTGGGTTCTGCCTAAGGCCCTTTAAAAGGAAGACAGAACGATGTGTGTTTATGATAATGCAGTCCGAGACGACTTCGATAGCACTAATTTAATTGTGCGTGTAGTGCTGTCTGTAGGAGCTTCACCAGGGCTTAGCTTCTTGCTACGTAAAACTGGAGGGGGAGAAGATGGGTTACTCCTGCCTCACTGAGTCTGGAAGGCGAGAATAAGTGAAGTGACAGTGGACATGGGCGAAGAGGACAGTGCAAGGGAACAACATGCAGATATACCCTTTAGGAAAACGCTATTAATTATAAAGAGTAGTGAACATGTTCATGAATTTTGCCAAAATAGGAACTCTATATACTTGGATTGTATGAGGTTTTTAAAAAGGGGGAGAAAAAAAAACCCCCACCCCACCATCCCCTTACTCTTACATTCACACGTACCAGTTCCATCTGTGAGTACCAAAATCTGGATCTGCTCCACCATGCTATGGCTAACTGTGAGCATGAGGAGCAAAGCAAGAACACACGAGAAGCCACAGGATAGTCCTCGTCCCGGAGCCACCGTTGCAGTGATGGGTGCTGAGAGCGAAGGATGAGAAGAGTAGAGAGTTAGTTTCAAGATGGGCTGAAAGCCAGCAGTTTGCTGATTTTAAATTTATCGATGAAAGAATCCAAAGGCATGTATCCAGCTGCTGAGCAAGCCGGGTGGGGAGGGGAATGGCTCGAGGCATTTTCCTGTGGTGCCTCTGCTGCTGAGAAAGCTATTCCACAATAGTTTCAACTACTCTTTTTACACCATTTTCAGACTTGCAGTCTTCTGCAGATTAACCTTTTAATTAAACTTTCCCTAATTGGTCACCATGGAAGTGTTACTTCATGATAACACTTCAAAGCTTTAAAGGGAGGGGGAAGTCAAGCTATTTTTCCCACCTTTGCTGTCATTGTTTCTTGGTGTTCAGCTTTGCAAAAGAAATTGCAGGAAGGTCCCACTTCTCTTCACCTGCCTCAATCAGCTGAGCAATGAAAATGTGAAAATTCACCTAGCTAATCATCATTAAGGAAACAAGTATTTTTCTGTATGAAAATAAGTGGGCAGGAGAGAACTATTCTGGAAATATGTGTGTGTATATATATGTATGCCTGCACACACACACACACACACCCCTACACACTCACACACATATGGCATATACATATATATGCCGTGTGCTGAGATTGCTTAATAGATACTTTCCAATGGTGGTATTTTTATTGTGCAAAGAACCTGATCTCGGTACAGCGAGCCTCTTTTGGTTTGACGCTGGATGTTGGTAGACATTGCGCTGTTCAGCTCCAGCAAATGCTAGCTGCTCCAAGTAGGTAAAACTGATTTATGAATGTTTAACCTTCTTCTCTGTAAAATTCTCATATTTCTGTGAAGAAGCTGAGGGTGCTACTTGGATGTCAGTATGTGCACAATTAAAGCTTCCTCGAATGGGTAATTGGGCTTCACTGACTGTGTAGACAGGAGGGTTGTCTCCAGGGAAGCTTCTGAGATTTGGGGCTGCGGGACGGGCAGGGTGGTCACCCTGACCTTGGCACGGTCTTCCCCACCCTGTCGCCAGCTCTTAACCCGGATCATCGCAGCTGTACGCTAATGCACCTTTTTGCACTGAATGGATTGATATATTTGATTGGCAGCAGAAGTTAATAAATTGGTTCCTCCTGTCAAGCTGCTCACGTATGTTGATGGCTTTTGAATTAACTGTAACCACTCGGGGGAAAAAGATCGAGGCAGCATTGTTGGACAACTCAATGAAAACATCTGTTCAATTTGCAGCAGTGGTCAAAAGAGTGAATAAGCTCTGTGTTCCCTCTCTTAAAGATTTATTAATATTGCCTCTTACGCAAGGGGGAAAGATTTCAAGCACTTGACGTTTAATGGTTAGTAACTCAATTTTATTCCATTCATCTGCACTGGTTTGTCAAATTTTTGCTATATTGAGTCTCTTCTGTTGTTTTGGGTAGGTTGTCTTTCTGGATGTGTGCAATTAGGAGGCTAATTCAGTCCCATGTTTCTTTTGTTTACTACCTGAATGTGGAAGAACCTCTCGTTTTAAGGGAATATGAGATTGGAGGAGAGAGATAGTGTTATGGAACGTAATGGCCTATCATAAATAGCGATGTGGGTTGATTTCTCGTTGGTCAGTTTTGATCAGCTAATTTAAGAATGGGGGTGGAGGGTGGGAAAGACTTGATAAACATGGAAAAAAAATTCTCTCCTAAAGAGAATAGAGCAAACAGTTCAGATGAAGGGGAGAAGTGAGGAGCATTCTCACAGGCTGAAGAAGGCAAGAAAAATAGACTTCCCAAGCGGGCATCATCATACTTTAGGAAAAGGCACTCTCACAAAAACCATCAATGTCTGCAGGGTCTTCCGACTTTAGGCAGCCCTGGTGGCAAGGGATGGAAGCGGCCGAATCCCGCAGGCACTGGCATGCTTCGCAGCAGTTTTCTGGTGGGGGGCGGGTGTAAAAGGTGTCCCCTCCTAGGGGTGCCGCTGGGTTTTAAAGCAGGAGTTTGGCTTTGAATTCCGGGTTTTAGGTTCAGGGTGTTTTTTTCATTCATGTCACGTATCCCTTGTTTCACACCTGAGGAAGAGGAGAGCGTATTCTGGTCTTGCTGGGGAGCAAGCTTGCAGGGGGTGAGGAGAGTGTTTTGAAAACATCAGGCTGTTTTGTATTTCTTAGCCTGATGCATTAGGCTGCTCCTACTGTTCCGGGCGCATCTGATCAGCGCTGATCAGCAAGCATAGGGCTGTGGACAGTTTATCCAAGATTGCCGTTCACTCACCCAAACGGTGCTCGGTTTTGTAATGTTTTTGAGATGCAGAAATCCAGCGTTTACTTTTTGTGTCACGGAAAAAATCCCGATTCTTCCAATTACTCAGAGGAAAAGGAAATCCCCTGATAGGCTCGTAAGGAAGAGCATGCAACACATCCTGGATGCCATTAACATAGCTTGAAAATAATTTTGTGGTTTCAGGACAGCACTTGTTTTCCCACCCTGCCTAACTCTAAAATACCAGCTCCTTCTCCAGGACCGAAAAGGCTAGCATGGTGGCAACACCTGTTTTCAGGAAAATCTTGGGAAGTGTGCAGCTCTAAATGTTGCGGAGAGCATTGATCATGCATCCTTCGTGCAACACTGCAGTGTCGGCCAGGCAGGCAGAGGGACGGTTTGAGGTCCTGGGCTGCTTAAACGGTGTTTTTTTGGGGGGAAAGAAACTTCCCACAAATGGTCTCCCACCAAAGGCTTGACTAGCACAGATCCACATGCAACTGCCTTTAAGCTAATAACAAAATAAATATTTGGTTGAGCTGGCTGGACATTGTAGTTATGATTGCATGTGATGGTTGCAAGGAGATCGACAGGGCAAGCGACTCCTCCTGTCATGTTCTCCCCCCTTTTATCTATTAAACCTGCTGTGTTGTAAAAGCAGAAGTGGCCCCAGGTGGCTGGATAATAGCATCTTTAATTGTGCTCTGAACGAGATTAACTTCTTATCTGACAGTCTGACATTTTTATTGTTATTAATGCGTGAATAATACGGTGGCTTTTTTCATATAAATGGGATGGCAGCAAATGTTTTCCATTTGTTTAGCTGTATCTGTTATAGTGCTAGTTAGCCACCTCGAGCTCCCCCGTCGCTCAGGATGGGGCTGAGGCCGAGGCATGCAGCAGCTCTTTCCGTTAAAATTTTCCTTGCTGCTGCCTTGCAGCTGGAGAGACGCGTGGCCCGTGCGCGCTCAGCAGGCTGAAGCCTGGGCGAGAGCCGCCCGCAGCGCCGTGGGGCTCGCGCCAGCGGGGTACAGGAGGGTCAGGGAAGCCCCCTGAGATGTTGGCAGAGGCTGGGACAGGCACCGCGGTGCGATCGGGGCTGCGGCGGGCTGCGGCAGTCTGTCGGCTCTGGCAGAAGTCGTTTCCGTGGCGTAACTAGCTATTAAACAGGATAACAAGGTCAATAATGCCTTCGCCTCGGAGAGCTGCAGCCAACACTTCTATCAAAACCAATATTAATTTTCACTAATTAGGAGCTGCCGCTAATGAGTGTCACAGCTAATTTGCCTCATCCGTAACCAGGGAGAGGAGGGGGTCGCGTGCCCGGGATCGGTGCCGCCTGGCAGGAACTAGTGGCCGAGCGGGCGGATGATGGTGAGAGGGGCCAGGGAGCCGTGCCGAGGAGCGCCTGGATGGCGGCTGGGGTGGCTGAGCTGGCCTGGAAAATGCTCCAGGTAGGCACTGGTAAAACTATTTGTCTGCTCGCTCCCTGAAGAGAGTCGCTTTTTCTGTGATATTGCAGCCAATCTTTGATTTTAGGGTTCAAGCTGGGCAAGTGAGGCAAAGCAGAGGCTGGTTTGTAGAGCCCGGAGCGCTTGCCAGGTAGTTCGTGCGCCGTACGTGGCCCGCTCCCCGCAAAGGTCGCAAGGGGGGTATTGCAAGAGCGTTGCCAAAGAATGCTAATGCAAAGCAAATCTGTAATTTGGAGTTATTGCTGCTAGGCCCGTAAACCCAACCTGAAGACTCGGGCTGGGGAAGAAACTTGTTTGCGTTAATGCCAGCAAAGGGACGAGCAAAGCGTGCGCCAACGTTGTGTCAGAAAGGCGCTTTGGGGAGGGTGGAGAGCTGTATGCTGCCTTGCCTGAGGTGGTTTTCCTAAGTGATGTCCTCCTGTCAGGTTTTCTGGAAACCCCACCTCTGAGAGCAGCACCTTGGAGCATCTAGTGAGGCTCGGTGAGAAGCTGGGGCTGGCTCTGGGTCACACGTGAGGTGCCCTTGTGGCCAGCAGGCATGGTGGTTGCGCCTGCGATGCTCAAGTGGTTTTTGCTGCCAGTCTCCATCCAATTCCCCAACTAATCCTGTCTTGGGCTGGTATATTCGATTTGTTCAAACTGTTGGTCTGTGAAATTGCCACTCAGCCCATGGCTGGTCCCAGTAAGCACATTGCCTCTGCCTGCTTTAAGGCTTGCTGCACCTTCAAATGCCTGGACTCCTTGACTTGCTCCTCACCAGCTCTTCCCCCATCTATAATCAGCTTTGGCAGGGGGAAGAGTGTAGCAGCAGAAAGACTGTGAATAGATTTCATGTCTCTGCATCAAGTGTCCTTGATGTGCTTGGAAGCGAGAGGGTTTGTGCTCCCCTGCTTGTCCCAAATACTTTGGTCTCCAGCGGGGGCAAGAGCTACTTGTGGATAAGCAAGTCCCAAATCACTTGGCCTTTATACCTTAAGACACAAACTGTAAACCTTCAGGCTCCACCTGAGCAGGTCCCTCTTTACCTGCTTTAAGAAGGTTTTGATACCACTTCTTCTGGGAGTCAAAACATGTCAGTTAAAAAGGAAGCTGAGAGCGGGCAGACCGCCTCTTCCTAAGTGGCATGGCTCTGGGGGCTGAGCTGCAGGACAGGCAGGGCCTAAACTTCACAGCCAGCTATTGGTGCCAAAAAAAAAAAAAAAAAAAAAAGTGAAGGGGTCCTCTGTGTGCTTTTATAGCCTTTGCTGTATGCATAAGGAAGCACGTGCAGTCCGAGAGCATAGTGTTTTTCTTTGGCCAGAGCAAATCTAGTGGTTTGCCAGATCTGAGCTCTGCTTGGAAAGTAGGCAATGCAAAAATCTTTGAAGAGCAGAGAAAACTCACTGCCAGTGTTCTCTTAGCTACCTTTGCTGGCTCTTGCAAGTGATCAGCTCAAAACTCTGCTTCTCGTCCCATCTCCTCTCTCTGTTCGTTCTTCAATGTGTTCCTCGTGCATCAATGTTAGGACTTCCTCTCCTCTTGAAACTTCCCACTGGTATCAGCCCAGCCAACTGCAGAGATGGTAGCAGAAGTCACAAAACAGTGTCCTGTAAATAATGAATGTGGATTAGTGGCTCTGCTGACTGACCCTGCTGTGAGCAAAGGACACAGCTTGCTAGTTAGTGTTGCCAGTACCAGAGGAAGGTCTGGGAAATTTTAGGGTGAAATCCCATCGTAGAGCGTTTGTGAAGTGTAGCTTTGGTGCATTTGGATGACAGAGTGTGGGGTTTTGTTAATGTGTTGGATCAAGTTGTATTTCCAAGGTTTCTATGCACCTGTTGGCTTCTGGAATCACAGTACCAGTCACTCCACAGAAATAATAGTATGGTGTTGACAGTGAAATATAAGCAGACACCAGCATCCATGAACTCCTTGATGGTATTAGCACATAGGGAAAAGGTAGCCTCATGCATCAAATGTCCTGTGGAAATGGATTCCTGATCCTTGAAAAGAAAGGGCTGGAGGGAATGAATCCTGTTTGCAGCTGAATGCTAGCAGGTGACACTGCTGGGTCAGATGATGGGCTGTGTAGCCTACTGAGGATGAGGGACTGGGATTGGGGTGGGGGACTGAAGCCAAGGCATGCATCTGCTCACTGGTTCAAAGCTGCAGTGAGGGCTCTGCTAACGCAACACGCCATTCTGCAAAGCAAGGTGGTGCTCTGCAGTGCACCGGGCAGTGTTGGCCTTGTTGGGGGCTGCTGGCTGGCTTTGGGACGTCAGTGGGTGGTGGGAGGTAGGAAGCAAGGTGCAGGGCTGTGCTGTGAATGTTTGCAGTACTGTCACTGGGGTTGTGGAGGGGGTGGATGAGAACTTGTGTGTTCTCATCATGAGACTTTGCCAGCCCCTGCTGACTGAAGGTTTTCCCCTACCCCCTCCCCAACCCTGTTGCAGACAGGATTGGTAAAGGTGCCAGCAGGCTGAGCACAATTGCTGGCAGCATCCCCCTTCCCTGCTTGCTGCTGTGCCCTTTATTTGGGGCCAGGGTGGGTGAGAAAGTTTCGTTGCACTTATTGCCCGGGAAAAGCGACCTTCAGGCGGAGTAGTTCTTGGGAAAAAGCTTTCCCATCCGTGACAGATTTGACTATAAATCTCTGGTATTAATGCCCAGGTTCCCAAGGTCTGTCATCTTGCATGCCGGCAAGGCACGTGAGTTGCTCAAAAACAACATGCCGATTCATCAGTCACTTTGGAGGCATGTCAGAAAGACGTTGCTGCAAACGGGGGGGTTGAAGGAGGGCTGCAGGGTGTGCTTGAGTGAGAATGCATGGGCATCCCAAAACCAGAGAGAAGTTGAACTGTCACATGCAAGAAGCCAAGAATTTTTTTTTTTTTTTTTAAAGGAAGTGGTTTGCAGGCGGTCGTTGCTTGCTTGTCTTCAAAGGTCCGGTAGTGAAGAGGTTTGGGTCTGGAGCACTGGAAGTCTTGTTGCTGTTGAATGGCCATCAGGCCACCGGGGCCAAGGCAGCTGCAGAGTGGCCCCACAGCCCATACCCATAGCTGTGTCCTTGTGCTCTGCCCCTTTCTCAGTACTTGTGCCAGTCTCTCCATTACACTTGGATTTGCTCAGCACCCTTTGGGAGCAGGATGCAGGTACTACTCGACTGCGTGTGTTTTTCTGAAGTGTGTGGTTGTGAACATCTCGACTGGGCCTCCTTCTGCAAGTGTTGCTGCCAGTTCAATGCCGCATCAGTGGCGAGTAGCCAGCCTGCTCCCACCAGCTGCACAAGGACAGTTCTATTGTAGATGGTGGAATTATGTTATTTAAGTTTATTTTTTGTGACTATCTTCATGAATAATTCTTTGGAAAGTGCACAGGAATGTCTCTTTTCTTTTTTCTTCTTTCTCTCTTTTTTCTCTTCCTGTAAGAGAAAGCCAGGCTGATTTTAAAATAGACTCTGCGTATCTCTGTTTATTGGTACAGGTATTAAGAAAGTTATGAATCTCTTGCAGTTTGGGTCCCTGGAAAATCCTTCCCTTATTCCATTCTCATTCACTGTTGGTTATAAGGCTTATTAGCCCTCCTTAATAATGACATATAATCTCAGCCCAAATTTGAGGAAAACTTGGAGATTCTTAGGGAAGGGTTGCTTTCTGCCTCCTCCCAAGGACAAGGGCTGGAACAGAGAAATGTAGCACTGTGTGGGTGCGTGTCTGCGTACACAGAAGCAAAAGAGGGAGAAGAATGACCTTCCCTTAATGGGAAGGGGGAAAAGAGGCGAGTTTCTTGCCAGTGGTTGGAAAATGCTCCCCAGCCGTAGTGCAGCACTGTATGGGTGCACAGCACTGTTGGCTCAGTGGTGCGAGCACGGTGCTCCTCGAGGCAGTGGCTGGAATGGCAGGTTTGATGTTCAGCGGGTGGAGGCTTCTTTCTCCCTAGGTTTTTTTTAGTTTGTAGTTGTCGATTGTGAGCCAGTGCCAAGGTCTGCTAGGCAAAGGTGTCTCTCGGACTCTGTTTGATCCCATCAAGTGGAATCAGACAGAGAGAGGGGCGGGAGACCTACATGGGTGAGCAAGGAGCTCTTGGCCGAATTCAGACAGAAGAAGGAAGTGCAGAGAACGTGGAAGAGGGGACAGGCTTTTTGGGAGAATGATAGGAATGCAGCCAGAGTATGTAGAGATGTGGCGAGGAAGGCTAAGGCCCAGCTGGAATTGAGTCTGGCAAGGGATGTCGAGGACAACAGGAAAGGCTTCTTCAAATACATCAGCAGCAAGAGGAGGACTAGGGAAAATGTGGGCCTGCTACTGAATGGCGCAGGGGCCCTGGGGACAAGGGATACAGAGAAGGCAGAATTACTGAATGCCTTCTTTGCTTCAGTCTTCACTGCTAAGGGCAGCCCCCATGAATCCCGGAGCCTGGACATGAGGGGGAGAGTCTGGAGAAGGGAAGGCTTTCCTTCGGTTGAGGAGGATAGGATTAGAGACCTTCTGTGCAGGCTAGACATCCACAGACCCATGGGCCCAGATGGGATGCACCCACGGGTACTGAGGGGAGCTGGTGGATGTTGTTGCCAGGCCACTCTCCATCATCTTTGAAAAGTCCTGGAGAACTGCAGAGGTGCCTGAGGACTGCAAGAAAGCCAGTGTCACTCCAGTCTTCAAAAAGGACAAGAAGGAGGACCCAGGCAACTAGAGGTCAGTCAGCCTCACCTCCATCCCTGGAAAGGTGATGGAACAGCTCATTCTGGATGTCATCTCCAGACATATGGAGGAAAAAAAGGTGATCAGGAGTAGCCAGCATGGATTCACCGAGGGGAAATCCTGCTTAACCAATCTGCCAGCCTTCTGTGATGGAATGACTGGCTGGGGAGGCGAGGGGAGAGCAGTGGACGTTGTGTACCTTGACTTCAGCAAGGCTTTTGCCACTGTCTCCCAGAACATCCTCCTAGAGAAGCTCAGGAAGTGTGGGTTAGACAAGGGGACAGTGAGGTGGATTGAGAACTGGCTGAAAGGCAGAGCTCAGAGGGTCGTCATCAGTGGTGCAGAGTCCAGTTAGAGGCCTGTGGCTAGTGGCGTCCCCCAGGGCTCAGTACTGGCTCCCATCCCGTTCAACGTCTTCATCAATGACCTGGATGAGGGGACAGAGTGCCTCCTCAGCAAGTTTGCTGAGGAGACCAAGCTGGGAGGAGTGGCTGACACACCTGAGGGCTGTGCTGCCATTCAGAGAGACCTGGACAGGCTGGAGAGCTGGGCAGAGAGGAACACATGGGGTTGTGTTCCTCTCTGAGGAACCTTCCTGAGGTTCAACAAGGGCAAGTGCAGAGTCCTGCACCTAGGGAGAAATAACCCTAGGCACCGGTACAAGCTGAGGGCCAGCCTTCTGGAGAGCAGCTCTGCAGAGAAGGACCTGGGAGTGCTGATGGATGACAGGCTGACTATGAGCCAGCAATGTGCCCTTGTGGCCAAGAAAGCGAATGGTCTCCTGGGGTGCATTGGGAAGGCTGTTGCCAGCAGGTTGAGGGAGGTGATCCTGCCCCTCCGCTCAGCCCTGGGGAGGCCTCATCTCGAGTACTGTGTCCAGTTCTGGGTTCCCCAGGACGAGAGAGACACAGAGCTACTGGAGAGAGTCCAGCGTAGGGCTACAAAGATGATCAGAGGGCTGGAGCACCTGCCCTGTGAGGAACGGCTGCAAGAGCTGGGCCTCTTCGGCCTGGGGAGGAGAAGACTGAGGGGGGGGGATCTTATCAATGTGTACAAGTGCCTGAAGGGAGGGTGTCAGGGGGACGGGGACAAACTCTTTTCAGTTGTGCCATATGACAGGACGAGAGGCAATGGGCAGAAATTGAAGCACAGGAAGTTCTGCCTGACCGTGAGGGGGAATTTCTTCCCTGTGAGAGTGACAGAGCACTGGGACAGGTTTCCCAGAGAGGTTGTGGAGTCTCCTTCTCTGGAGATCTTCAAGGCCTGCCTGGATGCAACCCTGTCTACCATGCTGTAGGTGACCCTGCTGAGCAGGGAGGTTGGGCTAGATGATCTCCAGAGGTCCCTTCCAACCTTACTGATTCTATGAGAGCAGGTTGAATTTTCTTCGTACAGGAAAAACGGTGAAAGAACACAGGATGGTTCAGCTCTGAATCGATTTTCATTGTTTTGCATGTGAGCCAGTGGCATTATAGAGGTTGGTGCTGTCAAAGAGACTGGAAAAATACTCAACCTACGTGACACCTCTGCCAGGCAGAGGTGACTGGGACCTGCAGTTCTTCTCTGATGTGTACAAGTAGATGCTGAATTCAGTGGTCAATACCTACCTCTCCCTTGATTAGGGCTTCAGGGGAAAGAGAAGCTTTGAGAGTCTTTAATCTGAGCAATTGGGGGGAAAAAAAAGTCTGAAACTGTGACTTATTGGATCACTTTTCTCTTCATACATTTCTACTTTTAGAACAGTCTTTGAAACCCCTATGATTGCTTTCTTTTTGCTTTCAAACAACTAGGCACCTGGGGCTTAGCATGAGGTTTTGTTTTCAGTTTGAATTTTTAAGTTTATTTGTGTTTTCACACGTGACTAATGGAGTTCTTTAAGTGTGGGCTGATCTGGACATTGTTGTGTGTGCCAATGTTGAATGTGGTAACACAGCAGGATAAAGGAATAGGAATGCAAGGTCTTCCACTTGGCATCTCCTGACTTCAGGCCCCCCTTTCTCCCTGTCCCGAGTAGACATGTACCATTTTAGAGGAAACTGCAGTGCAAATTTCAGTATGTTTGCAAAAGCCAGTCGTGGGTGAAAGCTGATGCTGCTGACGTCTGTGGGACAGGGACCTGCCTGCTGCTGTTCTACCTCGTCCCAAGCAGCCCAGGTAGCTTTGCAGCTGTGACATGAGGGTATCTCAGGCGCTGCTGCTTCCTGCACGACATCTGCTTCTCTACCTCCTTACCATGGTGATAAAGATAATGGAAAAGCTGACAGTTTCACCTGTCCTAAAAATAGAAATTGATTTGCTCTTGAACACTGAAGATTTATCTAGGGTGTCGTTTGGCCCTCATCCTCTGCCAAAACGCAGCTGTCTCTGGAGCAAAGCTTGGGGAGAGCAAATGGATAACTGTCTTGGAGCCATATGATGTAAAAGATAAAAAGTTCTTGTGGCAGGATTTGTGGTTTCAGATGTCACATATACTGAAGCTAAAGTTCTAGTGATGTGCAGGTGAGGAGGAGCCCAGGCTTGTTGTGTGCCCAAGGGATTACATCAAGCTCGGGAATTGCCCTTTGGTACTTGCTTGCTGACTCCATTTTCTCTTGCTGCCATGACAAAATTCCTGTAATAAGTATTACCTGGAGTTAAAAGGAAAAAATGTACCTAGATAGGCAGGGTTCTGAACAAGGATCTGTGTGGATGCTTGCAAGGTATTGTGGAAGCTACCAAGAGATGTTTTTCAGTGCTTTGTTCAGTCAGTTAATTCTAGTGTTTTCCTCTGTTCTCATTCTTTTTTTTGACAACCTCTAGGCAAGCTGTTTTGTATTTTTAAGGAAGTTCAGATAGGCCACTTGTTCTGGGTTTGTGCGAGGACGTGTTTCTGTGCAGGTGTTTCCACAAACCCTTAGAAAGCTCTTTGTGGATGCACACAGCATTTCGTCGGGATGAGGAGGTGGTCCCACGTGACTGTAGTGACCATCTCCATGGTGCGAACAGCCAATTGCCAACACTCGCAACAATAATTACAGGAGCATTTAGCAAGAAATCCTTTCTGAAATACATTTTTAATAAACTGTTCACTGAATACATCCAAATAACAAATTCCTGCAAGCTGAAGTCTATTTGCAGACAACTCACAAGTGAGAGAGGCTAAATTAATTGAATGCTTTAGTCACTAGGGATAATTGTCCAGCTGTAATAGAGATCTCCAGATGTTTGTCTGCAAAAGAGTATGCTTTCATAGGAGAAGAAAAACACTCGTGGGTATATTAACTCAGAAGCAAATTTACAGCTGTGTGCTTGTGTGCTCTGCCTTGCACTCCCACCAGCGACAGCAGAGCCCTGCTCCAAGGGTTCCTGTGCCAGTAAACAGCCTCTTTATTTCTTACTCATTGTTCTCCTGGCCATGTTTAGACATCTGTGACGTGCAAAGTGAGGTAATGGCCCTGTGTAGGCCTCCCATGCTTCAACAAATATCACCCTTGCTGTGCTCCGTGGTGTACCACGTGTTGCAAGTACAGCTGGACCACTTTGTCTTCCAGTTTATGCTGTTCAGGCTTGACTTTTCCGTTTTATTTGGGTGGGCGGGCTAGATGGGACTGTAGTTTGGAAGAATGAGATGCTGCATGTTGCAGTATGACTGTTAGGAGTTTGCAGTGATGAGCGGAAGAGATGAGCTGGTTGGAAGTCGGGGGGAGTGTTCCAGATTTAATGTCACCTAGAACCTGGAGCTCTGCCCAGCTTCTACAGCAGGAACTTGGCTTTATCAGTTCATTAGAGAGTTGTCAGTCCATCCGTTTCCCTCAGTCTTATTTTGCTCCTGTTGTTAAACAGCCTGAGCTGGGTCTGAAGTCCTGTAACTGAATTGCCCCATTACTCACACGTGAGAGGACAATAGACCGCGAGACCGCTCTTAAACGTCTCTCCACGTCGGTGTCATTAATAACCGTAATGCTGGCATCACTTGTTCCTAAATAGCCTCATTCATCAAGAAGCAATTTACTGCAGAACTGTGGCAGGGACACAGATAAGCTTGTGCCTGAGATACCCAGGCACCACTTGCCAAGTCTCTCTCCACCTTCTCTTTGGCACTTGAAAAAGAGAGAGGGAGGGAGGCATGCTGGACCTCGCTCCACCTGCGATGTGGAAGGTGGCACCAGCCGCAGAGGTGGGTCGTGCTTGGAAGAAGGCCCTTTTGAGGCCAGGCCTGACGGGCAGAGGTGTTGACGAGTTATGTGCTTTGTATTTACCCAGGCTCTCAGTTTTCTGGAGGCTCTTCCAAACACCTCGTGGTTTCACTTTGTTTTCTTTAGGCTTTTATTTGCTTTTGAGGGAGTGAAAGGAGCTTGGAATCTAGTCTAACCAAACTCAAACTTCTTGGGCATCTATTTCCTGCTAACTTCTGGCCCATTTTTTGAGTCCTGCTTTTACTGTAGTCATATCTTGGAGATCAAGCAGGCCCAAATCAACTCTAGAGAGATTAATCAGGAAGGGAGTCCATTGCATCATCATTATAACAGGGCTCAATCAATCACCCAGCATGCGTTTTGAAACTGCGGAGAGTTACGGTGACAGTCTAAGGCCAATCTGCTTAGGGATCTAAAGTCTGCGGACAAAAATCTGACCGCTGCTACCATTTTCTTCAGGTCAGAAGCATTTCTGATTTCTCTTGGATGCTTTTTCCTTCCTTGCTTATTGATACAGTTTCTTGTTGTATTATTGAGCTACGGCAAACGCTGCCTGGAGATTTCAGTCCTGATGAGTCCCCTGGGTTTTGGTTCAGAAAATGCCAGGGGAGTTTTGGAGGTGGTGGCTGTTTTCCCTCACAGAAGACTGCTGCCGCCACACGTGCATGGTCTGGCTCAAAGCAGTTTGCACGCGATCAAGGAGCTGCTTGGAGCCAAGTCAGTCTGACACACAAACCAAAGTGTGCTTGTGCTACAGCAAAATATCCTCCAATGCTTGGGATGGGGGTATCTGTTTGCACTTACTGTTTCCCGGAAGCGTCAGAGCAGTGTGGCTGTTGACAAGATGCAGTACCAAGAGTCTTGTATCCCCTGGGAGAAGCTGAGAGCCTCGGAGATGCTTCATTTTCTATAGGGGCAAGGATGAGATTTCAAACAAGGCATGAATGAATCCTCTTGAACGTCACTTGTGCAAGTAAAATTTGCAGATGGATTTTCCCCCTGCCCCAACTTATATTGATCAATCCTATCACGTGGAGGAGGAGCTGTTGTAAGAGTTCGTGTGGGGAAAGCAGCTCTCATGCAGCGCTATTTAAGAGATGGCATTTCACACCATCCTTGTTACTTGAGTGCAGTTGGTGTCATACTGATGTTCTGCTGATGGAGCGCTTTGGCGCTGATGTTTGCATGACCTCTCCATCAGTGTTGCTCACATTATTGTGTTACTTTCTGGCCTGATCCTGCAGGTGTCTTACGATCCTGCTCAATGCCGGAACAGACCTGAGACTATAGGTATTGCGACTTAACAAGCTTTATGTCTGACCTTGTATTAATTGGAGAGCAGCCTCTATTCTCTAATTAACACAAAGCTACGTTACCTTGTCTGGGTAGGATACGTATGTGTCATCTTACTCATAAATCATTTACTTTCACCAGGTAGCAATGCACCTAATTAGACTTTTGGGGCCTGCTTTTCTTTTATTGGTCCTGTGTTTCTAGAAAGCTTAACGCAGTCAAGCAGAAGCAAAGAATGGGAGGAGGCTGGGTGAGCTGCTCTGTTTTCTGGTCTCCTGTGCCCTCCTGTTGCGCTGAACGGAAGGTGCAGGGATGAGAGGCGACTGCCATCTGAGCGATCCCAATGCAGCTCCTGCTAGTTCATCAGGTTGCACATTTGCTAATAGGCAGAAAGTGGTTGCTGGAGTTAGGACTCTGTTTCAGTCCCCACTGCTGCCCCTGGCTGCTTGCATCTTCAGCAGCTCTGGCTAGGTGCTCTGCCGACATATGGCAAATCTCGGTCTTCCACCCGCTCTGGACCTCCCTGTCTGGGAGGGGTGACAATGTCTTGGCTGTCTCATTGGCACATGTTGGCTCAACTATCTGCTAGGCAAATATCCTGTAATCTTCCCTAACAGGAGCATGTCTCAAACTTTCTAGTGTATACCTCGCCTTGGTGGGTTGCCGTGGCCCCATGTCTGAAAGCGCGGGTGCTCAGCAGCCCTGCTCATGTCCCATGGCTGCTCGCTCCCAAGATGCCTCTTGGCAGTCAGAAGTGGGGCTGCAACAGATGGCCCACTCAAACTGTTTCTTCTGCCCTGCGAAGCTCTTTGCCAGAGGAACCATGGCACCATGCAGGGTCAGGAATCTCTTGTTATCCCGGTTCTTGCCAGCTGGCAGTCTAAACACAAGCTTTCCTAGCTCTGTTTGGAAAACTAGTCCTCTGCCCTTCTGTTCCCTGAATGGGACTGACTCTAGCACTGTGGTACTGCTGCTTCCATGTCTCTGCTTGTGCATACAACTCCTGTGGTCAATTTGCATCGCTTTGACGATTCACTGTCATCTTTGGAAGCACAGTGTTGTAAGCTAACATTAGTCACAAGAGAATGTCCCCAGCCATGTGGTTCTGACCCTCAAAATCCATATTGTTTTCATGTTTGCCACAAGGACCAATCATTCTGGGGGGATTTCTTGAGAGTTTTCCCCAAAACTTGTCTCCCAGGGCTGGGGTTTGGTTTGCTAAATTCAGTGATGAGGTTTAGTCTGAACAAGGCATGTGGACTCCCTGTGTAGTTGATGAAACTTGCAGTAGGAAGGTCTCGCCATGTTCTTCAACCTTTGGTTGTCCTGAGAGGAGTGGGATGACCTGCTTCCTGACTGTGTTGGTTGGTTTATTTGTGCTAGTGAGCCAACTGGGACTGTGATCCTCGGGAGAGGCACCTAGCTTGCTTCAGTTCAGCTATTATTTTCATGAAATACGTAGGAACTTTTTACTTACGTAGTGCAAATCCTTCTCCTGTGTTTGGCTGTAACTTGCCAAATAAGCTTGTAAGCTGTTGGGGAGAGGATGAATGGATGGGCCAAGCTAGCAAAGCTGTCCTCTGCTATTGAGCTAAGGAAAGGATGTTCATATTGCAATTGTCCAAAGGATTGAAGTCTATGGGAGTTGGACCATGGGCTCCAGCTGAGAGGGTGAAGCTCTTGCCATCACTGACATTTTCTTTGGGGCATGATATTCATGCAGATGGCATCTTTCTTCCTTGCTGGTACCTGTGACAATTTCCTCTGATCTTATGATTGTTTAATTAGTTAGAAACTGAAATCTCTTCTTGGAGGGAGATGGGGAGATTGGGAAAAGACAGAGAAGGAACAAAGGAAATATTCCTTATTCTTTCTAGACTGTTTCTCTCTTATTTCAAAAATTAATTAGAAAAGGATATTCTATGGATTTAAGGTTTAAACTTTGTGTCAGAAATATTAATCAAGAGTGTATTAGCTAGATTTTCCTGGAGGAGTTAGCGGGCGTGTGCACAGAGGGTTGTGGCGTTTCAGCAGTGGGCAGGAGGCTGTATGGAGCCACGTTAACGGAGGTGCCAGAAAGCAGGCTCATGTGGACGGGAGGGACTGTGCATTTACAGATGTGGAACTTCTGTAAGGCGTCCCTGGTGGACGCCTTTTCCGGGGGCAGTTGGCCAGAGCCCTTTCAAGTCATTCGAATGAGCCTCTCGGTGGACTGAACTTTCCCACGGTGGAGCAGCCATGGGCACGGGCTATTCCCTCCTCTTATCTGGCAGGCGTCCGTAAGGCCAAGCGTTTCTGGCATGGTGTTTCCAACCCTTCAGAGAGCTCTCCACCCTGAGCTGTAATTTTATCCCAAGCTCTCCATGTCACTCTGCTCTCCAATGAGGATATATTGCTTGGTCCTGGAAAAACACTGCCTCCTGGGCAGGGGCCCAGAGGCCATTTGGTCGGTCTGGAGTAATTGCTTCTTGGTTAGTCCTTCCTGCAAAGGGGCCCTTGGCCTGGATCTTTCCGCTCGGAATGGAGAGAAGCCCTGCTCCTCTCCCAGAGGGACCTGGGTCTCCCTGCTAGTTTTACTGCTGGATTGACTTGCCTTCCTCCCTGCCCCGAGAGCTACTGAAATTGGGTTGCCGATCTATGCTGGCAAGGCTGCCAGTAATATTTAGGTTTTTCCAGAATCCCTTTCCTGCCTCCTGGGCTAAGCTGTGCACATGTTGATGAGATCTCTGTGTGATTTGCAGTTGACAGTGCGCAAAAAGGTTTTGAGTCAGAACTCATCCGACCTACTGTATACTGCTGATGCCCCTAAAGTTTCTTGAAGACCAGGATTGAGTCTTAAGCTTCACTGTGCTTGGAGGCAGTGCTTTAGAGTCTGCCCTTCTACTGTCCATGGTGAAGTCAGCCCCAGGGAGGGCTTAAGTCTGACTATGAGCCGATGCTGGCTGGAAGGGAGAAGGAGTGTCGTCACCTCGGTGCGTTGTCCTTCAGCGAGCTCTCGTTGTTTGCCACAGCTCTCATGACTAAAGCAATTAATTTGTTAGGGCTTTGTAAGACACAGCATCAAATGCTTTCCTCACCTGCCAAGGTGTCTTTTGCGTTCCTCCCTTTAGTTCAATTTACAGTTCTGCTGCAAAATTTCGAGTTCATCTATGCCCTCCCTTGTAACTCCATGATACCAGTTGCTTATGCTTCTCTTGGTGATTTTTTTTTTCACCACCCAGCTTCCCCTTCTCTATTTATTCTGCAAGTTTACTGAGGACAGACTTCTGGAAAGCCTAAAAACATTAATTTCACCATTCCCTAGTGCTCCTCTTGTTCTCTGACCCTTCTCAAGCAAAGGTGCAAGTGAAGCACCAGCTGATCTCCTTTAAAGTTAGTTTAAAACATCTCCCCTGAAGTGCCTGGAACTGTCTGCTCACCTGCAGACCTCATCCTTGCCCGCGGAGAAAGGCTCCTTTCCTCGTGCTCTGGGCCGGTTTGCAGGCGGCAGGATCGCGCCCTGGCTGCCAGGGGCTCTGCTCCTCTCCTCTCCTCCACTGTGGCGGGGATGAAGAGGTAAAGGACAGATATCAATAAAAGCGAATGAGACTGTTTGACATAGCCGCTTCTGCGGAGGAACTTTCTTATGGCACAAACAACGGATGGAGCAGAATTTGCATAAATCTCATTAGAAAAAGTACCGGTTTCATAAATCTCGTGATAAATTAAGGTGATATCGTTCCAAATGTGATGTATTAATTTTAGGGTAAAATGAATGGGTCTGTGATCATTGTTAGTAATTATGAGGCTCCCAGGCAGTGTGGAGAGGAAATTGTTTTTTAAGAGGTGCTTTTTAGGGTGGGAACCCTTTTCGTGTTGGGTTTCACATCTGAGCGGACTTGGACCCCTTCTCTAACAGTGTTTCTTCTGTTGTTCTATCCTTCGCAGTTTGGGGCTGCAGTTGTGTTTACCTCCCTCTTTCACGCTAATACAGTCTTTTCCTAGCCACTGTACAGAGAAAAAGAAGCAAAACTCCTTTCAGCTTTTGCAAACTATTCATATTTTCCCTTGTCCCAGGGATGCCCTGTGAGATTTTTAGCGCAGCTGGGGGCTTGCAGAGGGGCAGGAGCAGCAGGCAAGCAGGAAGGAGAGCATGGCATTGCTGAATTGACTTGTTTGCCTGTTTTTTTTTTTTTTTTTTTTTTTTTCCCTCCCCCAGGGAAAGCAGGCAGATTGGGAGGTGCCGTGGTTGCGCTAAAGTGGACCCCGCTGGGTGATCTTGGCAGCAACGCACCAGCCCGGTGGGAGAGTTTGTTAACCGAGTGCTGCCTCCAAGCCACGGAGATGCCGGGGAGCGAGCAAAGGCTGCAGCTTCCAGCCTTCCAGGCACTGAGGCCTCTTTTAAACTGGTTTAGACCTCGCTTGATATCTGCGTGCTTTGAAACCCGTTTGAGGGTTGATGGAGGGCCGTTGCTCCGTCTCGCCGCGTTGATGTAGGTGTTGGGTTTAATTAGAAGGATGCCATTTCTTTGCCTGGGCAGGCGGAGCAGTGCGGGCGAGCAGCTGAGTGGCCGTGCACGCAGCGTCCGTAGGGAGAGGCATTCTGTTTACTTTAATGATGATGTCAAGAAAGTTCAATTTACCCTTTCTTCTTTTTTCCCCTCCCGGTTCCCTTGTAAAGTTAACTGAATTGTTCGGAAAATAGCGGAGTAAAACTCAGAGCAAATGCTTGGCTGTCCCAGGCATGCTCCGAGTTTTAATCACTGCTGTGCTCTTCCTTTTAAACAGTTTTAAGCATCCTTTGACGCATCCCCGTGAGAGCTAGCGGGGAATGAAGATGGGCAATGGGCTTTCTGAGGCTTACCGCTGGCTGTCAGATCTGTTCATGGATATTCTGTATTGACACCGACTCTCCCATTAAAATAACTAATTGCGGGACCTGGACCTAGCTTGCAAGCCCAAATCAGGGTCCTTGGCTGTGGCACGGAGATCAGGGTGGCCGTGTGAGGAGGAGCGAAGCGGGGTGCCCCGAAGCCTGCTTTGGGACTGCTCCTCTCTGCTTGACGAATGCCCTTCCCAAACTGCAGGAGCATCTCCTGCTTGCTGTGAGATTTTACTACTTCCTCGCTAGCGAGCTGCTGTCCCTGCTGTCCCTTGCATTGCTTGGAGGTGGCATGTTGTCAGATTGCTCAGCAGCACAGAAATATTGACATTTCATCTTAAAAAAAAAAAAAAAAAAAAAAAAAAAGAACTTGGGGAAAACATCACAGAAGGGCCTCTTTTTTTGTAGGTTTTTTTTTTCCCCCTGAAAGGTGAAAGAGAAAATGAATTACAGGCAAAGAAAAGGGAGCAGGTGATGGATGAGAAGAACGGGGTTTGAATTTCAAGATCAGATCCGTCAAACCCTGACACGAAGCGTGTCGGAGGCCGGCCTGCGGCGATGAGCTGGGCTAACCGGAGCCACCGCACGCGGGGCGGCTGGGCGCGGGAAGGCCGGGCAGCTTCTAGCATCCAGCGTTGCCAACAGCGCGGGAAAAGCCGCTCCGGCGTGTTGGCCATGGACCGTCGGCACTGTTCTTGGTGTAAGCAACACCTCGGCGGCTGCACCGGCAGGTCCAAAGCTCCCTGGCCCGGCCCGCTCTATCCCGGGTTGTCCACGTCTCGCTGTAGCAGTGGGGCTTCCCTGTGGCCCTTTCTGTTGTTTCTCATCCATGCTGGAAGATGAGACCCATCGGGAGGTCTCCACTTGTGGTGGGATGGAAGGCAGCCCGTGGGGTTTCTTGGAAGAAATTGCCTCGTTTCTGTGCTAGAAATACCTAGGCTGACAGCTGAAAGCAAGGCACTGAGGCAGGAGCTCAGGTTTAGGGGGGAGAGCTACACCCCACAAAGCAGCCAAGCCTGGAAGAGATTCCTAGCAGGAAGAAAGCAAGAGGAGGGGAAAGAAAAAAAAGAAAGCCTGAGGTCAATCAAAGTTCAGGACTCGGAGGAAGAAGAAAGTCCACGTGTGTGTGAGCAAGAGGGAGAAGTAGCCGTGATTGAGAGAAAGGAAGCAAAAGGAGACAAGATAAATTGTGATTATCCGGTGGAATCAAGACACTTAACTGCCCTGTCTGATTCCTGAGGGGAAACAAATGGAGCCTATAACTTTGCACTGCAAAAGGATAATTTGTCCCTGTTTTCCTCAGCTCTCGCCCGGGTCGCATGGCGCTTGGGCTCGAGGAGGCTGCTCCATCTGTGTCTGGGCTCAGCCCTGGCGAGAGCCGCCGCACATTGGCTTGCTTTGCGACCGCCCTGATACCGGGTTCGTGCTGGCCACGGGGCTGCCCGGCGTCTGCACGCTCTCCGAGAGCGGTCACCTCTGTTTTGTGTTGAAAGAGCTTGGAGTTTAGCTGCAGAGCTGACGTTGCTGAGCTAGGAGCTTGCATGAGGTCTCGCTCCCACCTATGGGTGGGACAGCTGCACCTTCCTGGTGGTTGTCCTGCATTTTTCATGATCTCTTGGCAGGTGGTCATGGCTCAACTCCTGTGCTCCAGCTGTGCACGTGCTCCCCTTGGGCCAGCCAACTGGTTGCTGCTCCTCCCTTGGCAGAATAAATGCGAGAGAAACATAAAGATTGAGATGGAGGCGGGGGGGGGGGAACAGGATTAAAAAATGGGGAGTTAAGAACATGAATCTCCTTGGAAGGTAGCTCGCACTAACGTTTGCGTTGGACCCGAGAGCCGGCGCCTGACCGCGGGCGGTGAAGGGCTGCCGCCTGCCCTGCTGCAGCCCTCCGTCGCTGCTGCCTTGCGCCACGCGCCTCAGCTCAGCACCCGCCCGGGGGAAGGTCTGCAAAAGTGTGCAAAGAGCAGAACCACAAATGACAAGGCGACTGGGAAGTCCCAGTGCTCCTTTGAGAAATCTGTTTCTCGTTATCTTCAGCTTAATTTGACCTGTGTGTGAGTGAGTTTCTCTTTTTCTGTAATGAGTTGGAAGGTACTTGTAAGTTTGGCGATTACTGGCTGCCAGGCAAGTATGGGAATGAGCGAAAGAGCTGTTAATTTTCAGAGCCTTGCCTTGGAGATTTTTTTTAAGATAGAATTCTCTTCCAATACAGCAAAATAAAAAAACAGCTTAGACTTTGAACAAAGTTCCCTTAGTTATGTCCTGATGAGACTTCTTGTTTCTAGTATCAATTAAAAAAAAACAAAAACAAAAAAAAAAGACAAAATGAGGGGTGTACAGGCTCTGAATGTTCCTCGTGTGTTTGCTTTTCCTCCTCTTTAACCCACTGAACCCATCCTTGGTCTTTGGGCTCCTGATATACTGAGACTTGAGAGCAGTCATGCCCGACATGCTGACCAAACTTTGCGTGTTTGCAGGCTGGCAGGAGTGAGAAGTACGGGTGGGGTGATGCACGTGGCGTCTGCCAGGCCAGCACTGCCTTGGGTTGTGCTCTGAGTAATCTTGAATTTAGGAACTAAACTGCCTGCTAGTGGGAGGTAACTGTGCTGCAAAGGGACAGAGAAGAGTTAATGTTCGTTTCCTAGCTAATTTTTCATGCAAGTGGCTTTGCAACACACAACATGAATGCAACTATGATTAGAACTGGGTGGGACACGGTTTTCCTATTCAGCAGAATTTTTAAGATGTTTCTGTTCCATTGTGGGATGCAACCGAGACCTTTTGGGGTTTGAAGCGAGGGAGGGACGCACACGCAGCTCCCTCCAGGACTGCAAACACCCTGTTGATCAAGGGAAAGTCAGTTCCTCCCATTAAATTTGGCAGACTAGAGTTGGGACCCTGGATTTATCTTGCCCTAGTTATAGGGCTGTCAGCGGTAGGGAGGATTTCTCAGTCTTACTGGTTTTCCAGGACACAGAAAGCTTTGCTAAGGGTGGTTTCAGATTTCCTCCAGTCTGGTACTTTTGCACAAAGTCACTCAAATTGGTGTTTTGTCAGAAACCTCCTAGATGCCTTAGGTGAAATACCAAGCTAATTATTGTGTGGTGATTATCAGCCAATTGCTTTTGGATTTTTTTGGATGCAAACCTATTTCATTGGAGAGCAAAAGCTACCTCCATCTATGCTCCCTGAGGACTGCACAGCGATTTTCACCCTGTGAGATACGAACAGGCCCAGGTCCACCTCCCTTTCTTGTTCGTTCACGAATGTCAGGGCCTCAGTAAATCTATTTTCCTCTGTACTGCAAGCACTGAAATTTGAGTAGACTAGCTGGAGTATGACTGAAATGTGCTTTCCAGAAGAGCATCTGCTTTTGACTTGGGAGATGTCAAGAGAAGGGGAATCCATAACCTCTGTGCTAGATTTCTGCTCCCCCCTTCCTGCCCCTGTAGTTAATCGCAGTTGCTCTTTTTAAAGAAACTTGCTTTTCTGATAGAAATTTTGCCCGGTTGGTTGTCCCGCTTGTTTGCCGCGCTGTCGATCTTCCCGTCACCCGGAGCTGTCGGCAGCGATTGTCCGTTCCCGGGCGCCGAACCCTGCGCGATCGTGCTAGGGGCTCCCTCCATCAGCGGTTGGTGGCTTTGAGTTCTGTCAGCTCTTAATTCGAGTGCATGTTATTGATATTGTACCGTGCTAAATTTTTAATCAGAAAGTCACGCAGTGCTAAGTCAAATGCCCTACAAAAGTCTATTACTTCTTTGCTGTTACCTTTATCTGCCAAAATTGTAATCTCATCAAAGAATGAAATCAGGTTTGTTTGACAAGGCCTATTTTCCATAAAATCATGTTGACTGGCATTAATTATATTCCTATCATTTAATTCTTTATTAATGGAATCTTGTATCAGCTTTTCCATTATTTTTCTTGTGATTGATGTCAGGCTAACCAGTCTATAATTGCCCAGGTCATTCAGCTTGCCTTCTGAATACTGCCATAATATTAGCGCTTTAGTCTGGTGGCACTTCCCTGATATTCCAAGGCTGATTAAATATTAACATATCAGTGGACCACCGTCCTTCTCTGCCAGCTTTTGGGGGCTTGTGGGGGGCCTGCTCACCTAAAAGCTTATCCATGGGAGTTACTATCTGTCATGAATTTGAGGACTTAAGGATCTGTCCTCCTCATGTGATCATCTTCCTCCTTTTTCACTCTCATCTTTGTATTCTTTTTTTATTGTTGTACTTTTTTGTATTTTTCCCCTCATCTTTGCACTGTTAATTCTTTTACCTCTTCTGCCTTGTTACTAGTGGTGTTATTGTGATGATTAGATGAATGTTCTGCTACAAGGTCTCATATTCCCTGCCTTTGCAGCTCTCTGGTGTATCGTGGGCAGGTCTCCAGCTGCAGAGAGTGTTGCTGACCCTGTTGAGAAGAAAAGGGTCTAGATGTGCCAGAGCAGGGAAGCAGAATCACATGGCAGAAGGAGCTGCAGGATGCCCTCAATTTGTCCCAGGGGGTATTATAGACTTTGCGCTCTGAAGTGTCGTGGACAGGACTGAAAGGATTTGAGGTGGTCCTTATGGGCTAAAATATGGCTCCAACTATGACAATTGCTCCTTACTTTCAGAGCAGTAGATGTCATTCTGCCTGAGTGTGTGTGTGTGTGGGGGGGGTGACCAAGCAGTGAGACCTGCATGGAGTCCATGGACAGGAGCAGCACAGCTCCATGCAGCAGCTTTACAAGGTTCAGCCCCCCTCTGGTGGGGGGACATCCCAATAAAGCTCCTCAAAAGAAGGCAAGAAGAGACATTTACAGTGGCACTCTGTTAGGAGGGGGAAGAGCAAGGATTTTGTTGGCTGGGCTGGGCTTTTCTGATGCTGCAGGAGGTGGTTTCAAACAGGATTTGGCAAAAGCTGGTGATGGATTTACCCAGAGAACATGAGAGAAGCTGGGATATGTGGGCTCTACGAACACCAGAAATGCCAGCATTTGCTGCAGTTGCCCCATGAAAAACTAACTAAATAAATAAAAATTGATGTCTGTCTCCTTGCCCAACTGAACCTACAAGCTTTTATTCACTAGGGAGACATCCCTGAGCATTGTGTCCATGCTCTTGGCCTTGGGATACTGCTTTTCACACGGAAGCGTTGCATTCCCTGGTGTTGGCTCTCGGCGGAGGAGGGGGAGATGCTGTAACCGTTAGCAGGCTTCACAGCCCAGTGAGGCTGTAATCTCATACCTACTGTAACTTGAACCCATGTCGCTTCTGCATGCCCATATCGAAGGGATGAGGATGCCTCAAGCTGCCCTTGCTCTTGGATCTTTGCACTGTCTGTCCTGTTCCTTGAGTCCGTTCCCACCTCAGCCATGGCAGATGCGGTGCCTCTTCCCCGCTGTCCTTAGCAGGTTTATAACCATATCACAAACAAAGCTTCTCACAACTCGATGGAGTTCAGCGTCAAGGTGTCATCTCTACTCGTGGCCCAGAGATAAAACCAAGAGCTGGGAGATGTGTTGGCACACGTACCTCAGTCGTCTTAGGGCTGATCTGTCCTTTCTCTTTTTCTCCCAGGCTCATCTGTGACTCAGCTTTTGGCTCGGGACCTGGACAACGACCCCCTCGTGTTTGGCGTAGTCGGGGAGGAGGCCAGCAGGTTCTTTGCGGTGGAGAGCGTCACCGGTGTTGTCTGGCTGAGGCAACCCTTGGACAGAGAGGTAATGCTGCTTTCTGCAGGAAGCATCCTCTGCCAGAGGAGTCTGGGGGATGGAAAAAGTCTCAGCTAAGTGCTGAACTGGGAACCAGAATAACATGTGTGAGTCAGTAGTAAAGAAAATAATAAATGAAAATGAGCTAGCAAAGCGCAGGCTGCTTGGCAGTTCAGGGAAACTTCCAGGCTCCCCCTTTAAACCCATAGTCTGAGAGGTCCTTTATCATTTAAAATGGCCTGTGAAGAGATGCAAAGTACCCCTTGCTTAGTCACTCCCATCATGTCTTTTCAGCAGCTTGTGAATTCAGATGCTAAATTTGGCAAGACTTTTGCCTTGATGCAGTTTTATGCCCCTTAACTAAAGAGCAGTTTTTGATGTACAGATACAGAGTATCCTGTATAGGTGCCTATTTGGAAAAAGCCCTGGCCCTCGCTGCCTTCCTGGAGCGAGGAGGAAGAAGGGGTGGCACAGGTAGCAAAGGTGCTTGGGCAGGAGCCCGGTAGGACTGGGAAAGTACTACAGGGCTTGAGCAATGCGCTTAATTTCCCCGGTGCTCCTGTTGCCTGTGCCTAGTGCTTCCCTTGCCAGCAGCAGCGTCGTCATCACAAAGATAAAATCCATTAACGTAAAGCACTTTCCTTGCCCCTCTCCCCCGACCCACAGCTGCTGGCGTGAGCCATAAATCGCTAATTCAAACGTCTACATTTCCCAATACTTAGGAGCGCAGCTTCAGCCGAGGAGGGCGATCAGTAGATCTGGGTGCCCCTCGGGGAAGGTGTCTGGTGCCCGCTGGGGAGCCTGTGCTGCCCAGAAGAGCCCTTCTAGGGGTGAACGTGTTCACTCGGGTGGCTTTGCATGGACAAGGTGTAAATGAGAATTCGTGGTGGAGGACGGAGGAGGGTACGTGAGGGAGAGGACGGCGGTGGAACGAGAGAGAAAATGCTGGCCGCAAGTGATCAAAAAGTCAGCGGAAGAGAAAACTCTGCAAGAAAAGAGGTGAGGAAAGAAGCAAAGAGAAGAAAAAAGGATGGAAAAGGTAGTGGGAGTCATGGCAGGATAAGCAATATAGGAGAAGTGAAAATAGAGTAGGAGAGAGAAGAGCAAACGAGCAGAGGCAAAGTAGTTTTCTAAAGATTTTTGTTCCCACCAAGATTAGAAGAAAAAAGTTTTTTAAAAGAGTCCAAAAAAAGTATGAGCTAAAATAAAGAGTGGAAACAGCAATTAGCATGGGGCATCTTTCTCTGTCTTTTTTTAAAAAAAGACAAACTCTTTAATTTATTACATGCTCACCAGACTGTTTCTTCTCTCCTTTCTCTCTGTCCTTCGTGGTGGCACTGCTGGGCAGAGGGGGGTGGTGTTTGGGTGGCTTATTCTGCCTACAGACTTTGCCCCAAGGCAACAGCTCCGAAAGGCTGTTGCAGCTTGAAACACCCAGTGCTCTGGGCAGATGCAGATGTGGAGCAATCCCAGTGCAAGCCGAGCTCCTGTCCTGCAGGCCAGAGGCCACCTGTCCCTAAGCAGTTCTTATTAGGGAAAAAAAATGAACAGTGTCTGCAGAGCACGGGGTTGCTTTGAGCTTGCTTTCTGGTCCTTCCTTCGCTGTGTTTCTCAAGTACCTGTCGCTGCTCAAATGCCAGGTGCCTGGTAGGGACTTTGGGGTTTCTTTAAATCCCTCTGCCTTGTGGGAAATCGTCCTGTTCGTACTGCAGACCATGAGCTCATCCCAGTGTCCCCAGTTGCAGAACATCCCAGGCGCTGCGGTGTGGCAGGTAAAGCTGGGAAAGCAGCAGCAAGGTGCGGATGCCCTCTGAGAGACAGTTGTAGCATCCTCTCAGATAAAAGTTAATTATACCACTTTTTCTGGACTTTCTGCATGGTTTCTGTGTCTTGCAGCTGGCATCAGGTTGCAGTAGGCTATCAGGCTGGGGGCGGAAAACTGCTTTTCCCTGCTTTGCACTTGCTCCTTCCCGCTGCTACCGCAGCGGACTCAGGCCCCGAACAGGTGTGCAGAGAGCGCTGGGGCTCACTAGCGTGTTGGAGAAGGTTAAAACACATCCCTCATCTACTGGGGTGCAGTTCTCTGTCCAAAGTGCTCGGCTGCCAGGCGGGGAGGTGGTTCCTTAGCCCCTGCGTCCTACTGATCGGGGCAGAGCCGCTCTCCGCGCCTCTGAAACGCGCCGGAGCCCCGCTGGCGTTGCTACCGCTTCTGAGCGTTTGTTCTCCACGTGGTAATTGCACTGAACCTCCCCCTTTTTCTTCTTGAAGGTCCGGAAAGTATTTTGCATGCAGTAATATTGGCTAAAAGTCCCAAGCCTGCTATCTGCAGATAAACACCACAGAATCTTTAATTACATGTGTGTTTTTTTTTCCTTCCGTTTCAGACTAAGTCAGAATTCACGGTTGAATTTTCTGTCAGTGACAGCCAGGGGGTAAGTGTGACTTCTCGTTTCACGGTCTGTGACGCTGGGAGTGCGGCGTGTGGTTGCTGGGGGCCCCAGGGCAGATGAGGGGCCACCGCTGGCAGTAGCTCGCTCTCAGCCAAAGGCTGGCCGTAGAGCCACGAGCTTGCTTTAGCTTTTCAATTTTTGCCTAAAGCTGACGCTCGCTCCCCGCTGTTATCGTTGCGGCCACAGGTGATCAAAGGGACAGCCAACATCCAAGTGGGAGACGTGAACGACAACGCCCCGACGTTTCACAACCAGCCCTACAGCGTCCGCATCCCGGAGGTAGGCGTCGCGCCGTCTCTCCGACAGGTGCTCTGCTGTTCTTCTCCTCGGTGGCCGAGTTTGTCCTGTGGCTGTCACCAGCTGGTGGCAGAAGCAGGGCTGTCTGTCCAGCTACGTGAGGATGATGACTCTTCTTCCAGCAGTAGCTGGCCCTGAGAAAACTCTTCGTGGTCTCTGAAAGTATGGGACTGTCATCCTGCCCTGACCCATCACTGGGTTTAGGTGCAACATTAAATCTCCTAAAGTTATTACTGACTGAAATGGGCAGAAGCAAAATGGCAGCATTTTGGGTGCTGGGGAAAGGCAGGTGGAAGAAGAGGCGCAGAGCTCGAAGCCTTTGCGGCCCAGGTAATCTCTTTCCCTGGACAAATGTGGGTCAGGAGTGAAGCTGGAAAACAGCCATAAATAGGAGTCTCTTTCTTTTGCTGCTCCCTTTGAGCAGAGGGGAGAAGTATAACTCTTGTTGCAGAGGTAACTTGAGTTGGAAATAAAAGTTCCTTCAAACTCTGTTAGGTTTTCAGCAGAGGCTTGACTGAAGGATGCTGCCATTGCTGATAGCTTCCTTAAACAGCTCTAGCAGGAGTTGCTCCAAGATGGCTTAGAGTAACCTAGATCAAAAAGGACCTCAGGAGGTCGTCTGGTCCAGTCTCCTGCTAAAGCAGGGGTAATTTTCATGTTAGATCAGGTTGCTCTGGGCTTTTTCCAGTGAAGTGTTGACTATCTTCAGGAATAGAGATTCCACAGCCTTCTGCCACTCTCTTTCCATGCTGGTCATTGCAAAGGAGGTGGCATCTAATTGTACCACCAAGGAAAGCATCTGCACCGGCAGCTCAGTTCAGCACAAGTACCTCAGAAGCGTATAGATCTGACGTGAGTTTAGACTTCAGGTACGTGGAGTAGAGCGTGCTTGCTTGTGTTAGAAGGATAGAGACTGACGAACTCTGGGCGTTACATTTAAAACTGGGCGGAGGAAACCTCTCCGTCTGACACCAGGGCAGCCCGTTGTTCCCAGAGTGTGCCTTCGGGTGTAGATGAGGTCAACTGTGTGCACATATGTGTGAAATCAAGCAGTCTGCGGTAACTGAGAAGTACAAATTATTGCGTTGCAATGGTTTGTTTAATACGCTGGCTGCTGGGCTTTGATCTTTCCCTGTGCCTCTGCCACAAGGATGAGGTTTCTTCATTAGGTTGCTTGTGATGTATCGGCCAGGAGTTTCGGTCTCATCTTTGCACCACCTGCTTCTGCGCAGTGTCATTTGAAACCTCCCTTTGAGGATGACACTGGGTCAGAGCCATTTCTTCTCCTCTTTACAGCATGAACAGTAAAGAAATGACTTTGCAAAAGCAATACAAACTGCTCCTTGCTCTCACTTTTCTGCTCGGATCCCTCAAAGCTGAAGAGTAGTTGTCTTTTCTTGCAGCTCCTGCCCGTGACAGGTTGTCTGCCAGGGGTCCACAAAGGCAAAGGACTGAGCCATGAAAATGCATGGCTTATCCCCCGGGCCTATGAGAGGCATGTAGGAGGTCAAGAAGCATCTTTTAGGTGACCTAGCACGATTCCTTGAGCACAAAGATGCAGTTTCTGTTGTTCTTCTATTTTCCAAATTTTTTTTCCATCTAGTTTTACTTAAAACACAAGCAGAACTGAAGGACAGTGTTCCCCTCTCCCCCGCCCTCAGATTCACCTATAGCTTTGCTGTTTACAGTGGCTGGTTTGAAGAGGACTCCCTCCTCCACGAGGAGATGAATGGAAACCGGGTTTCTGTGCCCACCTGGGAAAGGGTGGCGAGTTGAGCCCTGGTACTTACACAGCGGGAGCAGCCATGCTGTATCTCCTCTGGCTTGTCGCTTCTGCCTTGAGAGCTAATACTGTGAATTTTAAGCCCTTCTGTACTTCAGATTTTAACTTGAATGTGTCAAGCCTGGGAAACGGAGAGGGCAAAGGTCTAGTAATGGTTTTGAAAATTAAGGCTGGCCGGGCAAAGGGAATTGTGGACAGGTGAGATGGCCAAAAACGAAGGGAAAAGAAGCTGAGCCGCAAAGCCTCCCTCTCGCCTGTCACGCTTCTTTCCATGTGAGCCGTAGTTCGGCCGTGAGGAATTTCCAGGAATGTTTAATAGTTTTGGGTGTAGTTAACATGATACTTCCCACAATGCACCAGCTTTGCTACTTTGCCTTTGGAGTTGTGCTTTTTTGGAGGTTGGCCTAATCTAATTATAAGCTGCCGTGTGCCAGTCTGCCGTCTCTGTGCATGATCTTTAACCAAGGGCACAGATCAGAGGTAATGAGGCACAACCTCATTGCGCAGCCAGCGTCCTGGAGGCACTTCTGTTCTTCTACCAGGGAGATAACGTTTCCATGTCAGGCACCCAGAGAGGAGGGGACAGAGCCTCTCCACCTAAAGAGCACCCTTCGAGGGCTGCAGCCTGCAAGAGGAGGGAGCAGGAGCGTTTGATCTGCTGCTTGCCAGCATCTCCCTGACTGTTTGCACTCTGGCAGGCTGGGGTAGACCACTGGCAGGCTTCACCTCTAGGAGCATGCACGTGTCTTGGAAGATATCTGAATTTTGTCACTAACTTTTTTTTTGGCCTGGAAGGCATCAAGAAGGAGATGCCATCTTCTTTTGACAACTTTGCTAGGCCGTGTTTCTCGACAGCAAGTACTCAAAGCTGAAGGTGGTGCGGGATGGAGGCGTGCGTCCTTCAAACTGTGGCCCCTGTGAGCCAGGGTGTACCTCTCAGATGCAGCGAATGGCTCAGCAGAGCGCTGTTCACGGTGGGAGATGACAATGTCCCCAGGCCTTACCTGTGCCCAGACAGCTCAGGCCTGAGCTTGGGAGCTCTGTCCAAATTGCTTGGCTGTTGGCTGGGTCTCAAGGTGACAACACCTGCCATCATACTTTTGGAAAACATGCACTACTGCAATGGGATGCGGCAGGGGGAGGTTTGCTCCTGGTGACCAGCGAGGGTGAGAGTATGGAAATGTGTCTCAGAGACCGCCCCCGTGAGCCGAAGGGCCTACACCTGATGAACAGATAGAGCTGGGAGCCTGGGGATGGAAAAGAGGCTAGCCAGAAGTGCTAGCGCAGTTTTGCATAGAGTAGCTCTGTGCAGAATTGGCAGCTAATGAGGGTTTTTCTCTTTTTAATTTTGAGATAAATGGATGTATCGATTTGCAGTCGTCCTGGCTAATGGAGCAGCAACAGAAAGGCTATTTAAACCTCGCTGCTATTGTGTGGCAGGGGGAAAGTCAAAGAAGAGCGCGCATAAATAAATGGAACGCGAAGTAAACTGACCTTTAAAAACAATACTGCTCCTAAATATCCGTTCTGGTGTTTCGTGCAGCCTGCTTGGTTTGAGGAGGCGATTTATTTGGGCATGGGCCGTGGGTTGCGCTTCCTCTGCTAGCGTGAGGACGGGGGGAGAGGGCAGCCTGTCCGCGGAAGAGGACGTCCCGTTTACCCGTCGGGTCCTCGGCGTCGCAGCGGCCCTGAGCGCCCAGCGCTCGTCTCTGCCTTGTCCGGTCTCGGCCGCGTCCCGGCAGCCGCTCGGAAACGCGAGCGAAGCCGCGTGCGCTGGGCGCCGCTCCGGTGTAATCGTCCGTGGCGTCTGGGCGAGGGGGCCCGCGATTCGCTTGTCGAGATTGTAACGAGGCAGCGCGGCCGCGCTCGAGTCTGTAAAGAAAAGGGGAATCCTGCTAGGCTTGGCAACTTAATTCACCAAGCTGGCCTCGACAGAGCTCATTAAGTTCTCGTGTATTCATTTCAGGCTAATGGCTGTCATGCTGACTGCTGTTTGATTTGCTGTAATAGACTTTTATGGCTTTCCAGTTTGCTAGGACATGTCTGCCTGTGCGTGTGCCCCATGGGGCTGCTGGAGTACATTAGTTAGCCGCTCGTGTGCCTGCTACCCTGACCTTCAGGGTTCGCTCTCCTCTTGGATGCACCCTCGGCGCTTCCCCTCCTGCGGGCGCCCGGCTCTGCTCCCCCTGCCCCAAATAGTGTGTTTCTGGGGATCTCGGAGTTTGGCTTTTAAATAGGAAAAAGTAGACTGTTGTGGTCTTCTCGACCCTGGAGCATCAGCAGTCTTCACGTGCTGCAGAGGGGTCCCTTAACTGTTCATTTCTTGACCAGATGTTCCCTCAGGTGGCTTCCAGCAGAGGTTTTCTCTTCTCCAGTGTTCTCCCCACCTTCCTCCTACCATTATGTTTAATGCACTGAGTGATTTATAAAGTAATACATATTATTGGGTTACATCTTCCAGCAGAAAGCTGTCCTCAGTTGTGCTTTAAGCCACCGGCTGCCATTTAGTGCACCAGCCACCGATGAGGTGACACTTGCACCAAAAGAAGCACCTGTAACTTGATGGGGCATATCAGTTATGAGAAGGCTCTGTTGTCCGGAGGCATCTGCTCCATCTATAACCATCTGCCTATCGAGCTGCGCGAGAGGGGCAGAGAGGCCCGTACGTCATCTCTAAGCTTCACTGGCATGAGCCCGTGAGGTAGCAAGGCACTACTGGTAGATATTTTCCAGGCTGAAGGTCTTTGACTTCCCCTTCCTGTGATAAAGGTCTGGAAAAGCCGCTGCTGATGGTTGGGCCAGACCTTTCAGGAAAGTGTTGTCAGCTGTAGCCCAGCCAAATTGTTGCCTGTGATCCCACAGGCTAAAGGCATTTAAGAGGGCTGAGATGTGGTTGTTGTGAACCTGTTGGCACATGCTTGTCTTCTTCTAAAATCTGTACCTGCCTTGCAAAAATGAGCTTTCCCCCTCCGCTCGCATGTTCAGTTGTCCACTTTGGCGGATATCTGTGGAGAACTGAGCTATCTCCTGCCCCTTGTCTTGTCTTGAGCATGGGAGTTTAAGCAGACGCCAGTGAGGGACTGTGGAAAAGGAGCTTAAAAATAGAAAGAAAAGTTTCTGGGCAGCACAGCACTGGCTAGGCAACCGCTGTCCAGCTTGCAGGTGTCGCATCTCCTGAACCTGGCCTTGGTTTACCAATTTATTTCGATTGGGAGGCATGCAAGCACGTTGCCATCAACAGCAGCCCCTCCTGCTTGGGGATTCTGCCTCTGGGATTTGGCCTTCACAAGCCGCTGGTCACCGTTTTCGTCCTTAATATGTTGGTGTGGTTGAAGCAATGCTTTTTATGGTTGTTTTCTTAATTGTACAGAAAGGTGTTGGAGGAGGAGAGGGAAAGGAAGGGAGGGTGGCTGCCCGGTGCTATCACACGGCCTGGAACGGGACCACGCTCGGTGGTGAGCAGGGGCCTAGAGGAGCAGGGGAAAAGGCCCCCCAAAGCCCAAGCTGTAATTAAAATTATTATTGTGCTTTAATGGTAATAACGTCGGTAATTACATCGGTTTCCCTGCCATCCTGCCTGGGCGTCTGCAGGGGCTCGTATCGTTCAGTTGCGACGGTCGCGGGGCCAGCCGCCGCGAATGCGAAGCAGCTGCGACGAGCGCGAGCTCCCGCTCCAGCCGCATTAGCGATGCTCTTGCACGCGCCCGGACACCTTTCGGGTTTTTTTTTTCCCTCCCTTTAAATAAAGAGCCTTTAAATTGAAGGCGATGATAACAGAACTGAGAGGAAAGATGTTCCAGCCACATTGCAGAGTGGCCTGTAATCACTGCTGGCTCTTTTCCTTTCTCATTTTTTCTTCTTGCTTTGCCCTTACGCTTCTGTGTAGGCTTTAGACTGCACAAACAATTTAGGGTGAATAATTTATCCACCAAACCTAGCCTACCCTCCCTCTGCCGCCTTTGCGCACGCAAAATTCGCCAGCGTGTCAAACTCCTCAGCAGCGCTTCCTATGCAAATTTATTTATTTATCTTTAACTTCCTAGAGAGAGGGCAAAGGAATTTGCTAATTGCTCAAGCTGCGCTTGCGAGGCGTTGTCGGCCAGGAGCAGGTTGGTTCTGCTGGGGATAGCCGAGCGTCTCCGTGCCCGCTCCGCCCTGGCGCGCGCGAGCCTTTGCAGGAGCGCCAGCTTTGGTTTACTCGACCGGCTGTGCGCGTAGCGTTGTGACCCGGCCTCGCAGCTGCACGCTTCGTCGCGCAAACGTTCGCGTGTGCGGGACTAAAGACGGAGACGCGTGCGGCCCGAGAAGGTTAAGGATTTTGCAGGAATGTTCAGTGAGGAAAGTGTCCCTGCAGGAGCTGGAGTTGCCCACCTGGAAGATGCTCAGCGTCCATTAAAAAGCCACCTCTTAGCGGGATGAGGCAGGTTTCAAAGCCCACCCCCGTCAGCTCCAAGGGGACAAGGGGACAGTTTGCTGGCAAGATAACAGGTCAGAGCTGCAGGTCATTTCTCTAACTTCACGGGGCCGGTTGCGGCGCGTTTGTTTTGATGTCTTCTCTGGTACAACGCTCTTCTTTCTAGCTTGGTGGAATGATTTCTTTTCTTTTTTTTTTCTTTTTTCTTTTTTGATCTCTGGGCAACTTTTGATTACTTTCCAACTTTGCGCAGCAAGCTCGTGGAAGCAGAGAGGCATACGTTGTGAAGGATGCACCGTCCCTTCGACGGCCTTAGACGCAGGCGTGCTGTCCGCCCGTTAAAAAGCCACCTCTCAGCAGGGTGAGGCGGCCTCTCCGAGAGGGCTTCACTTGGTCTGTGATCGCCAGGCGCAAAGCAGTAACCCTCCAAGAAGTCAGGGCTGCTCCCCACCCCTTTCGACCCCAGCCTGGTCCGCGAAGGTGGGGCTGTTTCTATATCGCTCTGGGAGATGGAATGTTAAAATATATCTTTACATGGGGAAAGTTGCTAAGTCAGGATTTCGCTAGCGGTGCCGTGGGACGTCCCTTTTCCTCAGGGCTCGAGAGGCTCTGCTAGTGACCGTCTCCTGTCTTGCGTGCTTGCGTGGAAGGGCAGAAAGACCCCGCGAGAGTGGCAAACAGGCTCCTGCGAACTGGTCGGGAGTGAGGGAGCTGAATAATGCAGAAGTCATTAGACCGAGTTTACTCTGACGTGCCTCTGGGTATCGCTGGAGCGGGGTGCCACGTGCGTTGGCACGCTGGCTACGTTCGGCTCTGGAGTGAGGTTGTAAATATTCATAAAGATATCCTCTTCCCCATGCAAACAAAACGTAAACGGGCCGTCAAGCACGGGGAAGCTCGGGGGCTGCCTTGGGCGTTCGTCCTGGCTTCCGGCCGCGGGCGGCTCGCGAAGGCGAGAGCCGGCGCCTGGCAGCGCCCCGGGCGTCAGCTGCCACCTCTCTGCGAGCGCCGGGGGAAGGCGCTCGAAGGAAACGGTGCGGCGACCGCAACGCCGCGTTGGGGCGGAAGGTTTCTGCGCAGCCCGCGTCGGGCGCGCGCCTGGGAGTTACGCAGAAACGACTCCAGGACGAAAGGTTGCTGGGAAAGCTGTGCGGTGGGGCAGAAGAGCGAGCGGAGGATTCGAAGGGCCGCGGCCTGGCTGCGAGGGGGTCTCGCGGGGGCTTAGGCCTGGGAAGGTCCCGCTGAAGGTCGCTGGCGCGCGGATCTCGCCGTTGTTGCCGCTGCCGCGTAGTCAGTGATGTCGGGTGGAGAATGCCAAAGGCCCTTGAGCGACGTCCTTAAGTCGGGCTGCCTAGGGAGGAAAGAAGAAAACGTTCTCCGCCTCTGGGAGCCCTGTCGCTGGTCTGGCTTCACGGGGAAATAGGAGACCGTGGTTCTTTAAAGCCACGTGCCCAAGGAGCGAAATGAGAGACGCAACAGAAACTACTGGGGCGGAAAACTCCAAATGGCGTGGAAGTAATGCGTAAAGTGTCCTGGAGATAACAGTCATTTCCAGGAGCAGAGCTCGGGCTGCCTCTGGAAGGATGCGGCAGCGGGGCGGGGGACGGAGGGGGAACGGCCGCGCAGCCCCGGCCGGCACGGTGCGGCGAGGGGAGCGAAGGGCGGACGCGGGGCGGCGGGCCATCCCGGGCCTCCGTGGAGGAGCTGTCGTGCTGGGAAAAGGAGGCTCCCCGCGCCAAAAAATCGTCTTGGGGCAGAATAAGAAAAACGATACAGAGATGAATTCTCCGAGCAATGAATACCTCAGACAGAGAGGCGAAAGATGAGAGCTAACTTAGACAAGCAATCACTCTTAGGAGAACGGGGAACGAGAGCAAAACGCCCGCTCCTCGAGCAGCCCGGCACGCGTGCCTGCTCTCGCGCACCCGCTGTGATTTTCTTCCCGAGTGCTGAGCCTGCAGATGCTGCCTGGGGCTTTTGCAGAGCTGCAGGGAGCAAGAGCAGAAAGGCAGCGGTGGCCGTCTCGGAGACCCGTCCGCGAGGCCGGGGCGATGCTGGGGCCGCTTGCTGCGGTTTAGGTTGGGCCCAAAGGCTGGTTTGTTTATTTTTTTTATTCCCTCCCCCCCCCCCCCGGCGAAACGGCAGCGTCCGCGCGGGGAGTTGCAGCCTGGCCCTTCCAGCGTAATTACACTTACGCAGCTGGGCAGCAGATGGCTTCAAGGTCTCTCCCTCGTCCCCGGCAGGAGGAAGGACGCTGCGCCGCCGCAAGCGGGCAGAGGAGCGAGTTGCTGACGAACGCGTAGCCTCTTAGCCGGCAGGTTCGCGTTACCTTCTTCGTTCTTCTCAGGTCCCGATGTTGTCCCAAAAGCCCGAGAAGCCCCTTGGTGTCTCGCGGCAGGCGGCGGTGGTCGCATCCCCAGTTTGCAACGGAGCCCCTCTGCAGCTGGTTTACTCGTCTCCCCGTGCATCGTCGTCTTCGAGGCCGACGGCGGGAGCGCGCCTGGCCGTGGAAATGGGTTTGTTAACGCGTGCAGGCTGCAAAGGGAGCTTGCAGGTGGCAAAAGCTCGGTGTAAGGCAGCCACAGAGCATTCAGTAAAAGTGTGTGTGTGTGTGTGTGTGTATATATATGTATGTTTTTTTTTAATCCACGCAGTAATGCAGTTTGTTACTCAAAGTGACAGCTGCTCTGGGGCTGGCTCTTCAGTTGTGCAGCCTAAATCAAGGCATGGCAGGTCATATGGAAACTTTCTACTGCCGCTCGTACGTTTTAATAATATAAACGGATATAGTCTGTTTTATTTCTAAAATATTTATGGGCTAACTGAACTGTTTGTATCAGTTTCCGACTATTTGCATTACAAATGGGAGGAATTTGATCTAGGAACGACATTTCGCTCAGTATTAGGCGACGGCAATCGTTAATTGTTGTGGAAACGTAGAATATGGTTTCTCTTACGTTGCCAGGCCGGCGCTCGGCGCCGCCGCCGCTTCCCGCGTGCGTGCCCGGTCCTTACCCGGGCGCAGCGGGGCCGCGGCGTGCCGCGCTCGCACCACTGCCGAGCCACCGCGCTCCCAGTTTCCAGCGCCTCTAGGCTCGTTACCAAGAGCGGAAGATGTAAAATAACCGATGCTAAGCAGCAAATTTTTCCTGTGCAAATAAGTGAGGAGTTACTGAGCCAGTACTTGAAAACAACGCTGCTAAACGCGCTGAAAGCACACCTGTGTGCAGGCTTACGTTTGCCCTGCGCCTCCCAGGAGGAACCGCTCCCCTCTGGGTCGTACCGTGGAGGGTGGGCTGAGATGGTGGAAGCACAGAGCTGTTCCACCGCGGTGGTTCGCTGATGGCCCACGAAGCATCGCAGGGGGTTGCAGCCGGTTGGTGAGACAGTGGGACAGGGGCTGTTTTGTTTTCTCGTGTGTATTTTGTGCATTTGGAGAAGGAGATTTTGAGAAGAGGCTCTTAGTTCAGGTACGAGCTCCCAAGTGCTGCAGTTAGCTGAAAAGAAGGTGTTGGTGCTAAAAGCCAGGAGTGAGGTTGTCTCCACCCTGCAAGGCACAGCTACAGCATCACCTCTGAGCAGGTCTACGTTGCACATAAACTCCTGCTCAGACCCTAGAGCTACGTGAGTTTCGGGGGGTGAGCTAGGAGAAAGCTGGCGCTTGGTCCCCCTCGATGCAGGCAGAGTATGTGCTGAGCCTCTAAAGCGGACAGGCCAGCCCAGTCCGCCAGCCTGGCGTAGCTGTGCAGCAGGATGCTGAGCTCCTGCTCGCCTCCGCCAGTGCCCTCCGAGCCAGGTACAACGTCGCCTTCGTGCCTGCCCAGGGAAATGCCTCTGGGAGGGCTCAGGGCTCTGCCTCGATGGCCTCGGTTTGGAGAGCCCTGGAAGCGTGCGTGACCCCTAGCTGCCATGCCGACAGTACCTTCTCAGCAAGGTTGTGCCTCCAAAGCTTGTGTTTCATCGTCGCTGCCTTATCATCTCAGACCGGTGTTTTGCAGTGTGCAAGCATGTCATCTTTGATCTGCTCAGAAGGTGTTAGTAGGAGGTCAGCTATATTCTCGAAGATGGCAGGCTGATTTTTTGCTTTCAGTTGTATGAAGCAGTAAATCCTTCACTGCGTTATTTTCTTTCCTGCAAACGCCCCTGAAAAGGGGAGAGTTGAGCGGCCTCGCTGTGCTGAGCTGCCTCTGTGGGACGCGTGGGGTTTTGGTGAACCCGCGTGTCTCCGGAGCGATGGTGCTTCCTGCTTGCGCCGATCCCGCGTCTCTAGGGAGTGGGGTCTCCGGGAACGGCTGTGGGGGCTCAGCTGGAGACTCTCGAAGGGCTGAGGTGGAGCTTGCTCCCCAAGAGCAGATGAGGAGGGACCCTAGAGAGGGCCTTTGGGAAAGCTGGGTGAAGGTGGGCAGGCGGGAGGAGAGAGAAGCCAGGCGTCGCGCGAGCCGGCGGCCAGGGCCGCGAGTCACGTCCGTTCTGCACGTTTGCGCTCGAGACCAGGCTGCGGCAGACATGCTTTTTTTGGTTTTGGTTAAAAAGCCTCATCGGAGCGTTATGGAATTGGAATGTGAAGGGTAATTGAGCTGAAAGCCATTCTCTCCCCGCAGTCAGCGCCGCGGGACCCGCCGAAGCACCCTCGAGCGCCCGCCTGGGAACCGGGCTGGGAGGCGGGAGGAGCCCGCGCGCACTGCCCCGGCCCCCCATCGCACCCCCCGCCGCTTCCCCCACTCACGCGTGGGCGTGGGAGGTGCTCCCCGGAGGGACAACTTGTAGGAGAAGCTGGGTTAATGACAGATGAGAGTTTAGCGCATAAATGCAGCAAGGTAAATCGGTTCCTGAGCCGCAATCCCCGGGACCTCCCATCTGCAAAGACCGCACGCGCGCTGTGAAAGGCTCCAAAGCATGCACCAGCCCTGAAGATTGGGCAATATTTTTAAATAAATGGTAGGGGCAGATTAAAAAAGAAAAAAAAAGGGAGTCTAACTAATCAAGATGAATGCAATTATCAAGCACAACTGCTCAAGAGGGCCCACGTTAGCCACAGCTTTGTTCCTCTGCCTCTCTAGCAGTGGGAGCATGTGGAAGGAGATGGCTTGGAGAGCTGCCGCCGCTCCCTCGGAAGAGGGGGATTAGCAGAAGACCCCTCACTTCTGAACCTCGAGCGCCTGGGTGGCGTGAAATGCGCAGTCTGATTGTGTACCTTGTCGTGTAATATTGATTGCCGAACAGGCGCAGCTAAGTGCCTCTCATTAATGTTTGTTTTGGACTTTTCCCTGAATTCTGATGAGTGGAGGAGATGCTGCTTATCTCTCTCTTGCAGGTTTTCTTTCCAGAGGATTCCTCTGGCTGGTGACAAACCTGGTCTTTGCAGCAGCCAGGCTGCTCACCCGGCTTTCGGGAGGAGGGATGAGTTAGTAGCTGACATGAAATCTGGGAACTCTTTACAGTGAAAAGGACAAACTAGAATTAACACAAAATTAAGAAAATAAAAATGCCCTGCTCAGGTGTTACAGTTGAAATGTTGACTTCCAGGCTCTGCTAGCTTTGCAAATCTCTTGGAAGGGCCTGTCTGGGCGTGTGGTTCAGGGATCGCTGCACATGTGCAAGGATGAATTGTGTGAGCCATGGAGGAGGTAGCTGAGGACTAATTCTCAGCTGGTGCTTTTGTAGCTGGCTTTGAGGTGTTCAAGCTGGGCACCAAGGCTGTAGCAAGCGGAGGTGCTGCCCCTGTCTTCTGAGCTGCTGTGGGGACGTTGCTCCTTCAGCTCCTCCATCGCCTAGAAGATGGCCTTCTCTTTGTTTCCGTTCTCTTCTGCTCTCCCGAAGCTGAGGCCCGCTTTGTGCTTTTCTGTGACTATTTGCCATCTCTCGTTTATTGTTTTTGACAAGCGCCTGCGTGTCAGCGTCTTGCTGTGATGGTGGCATCCTGGCGTCATGCCTGTTTGTATCAGATGTGGCTTCTGAGGCAGCCTGCCATCACTGCATGTGTTGGGAACCTGCCCGCAAAGGCTCTCGCCGCAGATGCTTGGTTTGCCTCTCGGAACGAGAGCCTGTGCTCGGGGGGAGGAGGCATGAAGGAGGTCGTCCTTCTGCCGCATCGGGTACTGTCTGATGTCCTAGGATCTGGAACAGATCCGTGTTTCCCTCATCTGTTCCTAGCCCTACTATGTGGTGCACGTACAGTTCCCCTTCTCCCAGGCAGCGGGGCACTCTAGGCGGCCACGTCAGCACGACCCGTTGTGTTACGGCGAGTCTCGCACTTCAGGTGCGGCTCCTGAAATCAAAGGGTTCTGGCGTGCCCAAAAGCAGTCAAGAAAGTTGCATTAATATGGTTGCTTCTCTGGCTTTTCAGTGGCAAGTTGGTTTCAAGTCTGCTATGAAGTGACACTGGAGTCCATGGAGCATGAAAACCACATTTGTTTGGAGGTTGCAAATGAAGACCTGTCAAAAACCTTTTTAAGCAGTGACAGAAGTTTTAGTTTTCATGATAGATTTAACCTGAAGGCTTTGTCTCCCAGGGAGAATTGGTTCTTCTCTTTCTCCCTCTCTGAGTTTGGAAGAATAGGGTTGGCCAGGTTGCTCTTCTCTTCCCCTTCTGTCTCCTCACCACCGGAGCCTCTTGGCTGGGCGTGCGGATCCGCGCAGGTGGGTTGCCGCCCGGGTGCACAGAGGTCCCCTCTAGTTTGGGGCTTTCCGCAGCACGACTGCGGGGGGCATTCACACCCTTAGCTGCCTCCCATTCGCGGTACTGCTTCGGTGTCGCCCCAGAGGAAACCAGCCGTAGTTCCTAGCTAAACCCTCTGGCCTTTCTGAGGCCCTTTCCTGGAAGGGAGGTGTTGGGTACCTACAAAAGTTCCTTTGCTTAAAAAGGGGGAAAAACAACATTTCTCTGTGCTCCGGCTGCACGAGTAACTAGCACGGGATCTTTGCCATGGGGAGTTTTGGACGTACTTGCGAATTTATTTTCATTTTTTTAACAGGCTTATTCCAGTGTTAGGTAGTGGCTTGGAAAGGCTGGAGGCCGTTTGGTTGGATGCCTGGAAAACATATCCTGGCTCTGGTTCCCTCTTGGGGCAGCGGCGGAGGGATTCGAGGGCAGGAGGAGAGCACGGTGTCCCCCAGGAGCTGCCGAGAAGTCTTCTGTGGGTCTTGGGCAGCGATGGCATCAGGGTGCGAGAGCGGCCACCATGCTGGGTGGCCCTGTCCGTTCTTCACGCAGTATGTTTAGCTTAGCTGGTAGGTGTAACGCCACCTTTAAATACGAGGAGCGGTAAGAGAAAAGACTTTAGAGGGATGCTATGTAATTTTTAGGAAGCTTTTTTAAAAAGGAATTAACTGAGTTGTACACTCCAACCTTTGCCAAGCAGCAATAGGAACTGGAAAACTCACTCTTCTGCAGACCTCTTGCAAGAGTGGAAAAATGAACTTGCTTCAGGCTGTGAAAGCAGTGCTTTCACAGGTACGTGAAATGAGGGGTTTTGTAAGCAGGGCTTCATCTCTTCTGCCGGTGTAGCAACAGCTTTCCGGTCCTGCGTGTGTCTCACAGTCGGGTTTTTTTTGCTCCTACCGCGAGCCGGGTTCTGCGCGTGGTCCTACAGCCAGGACGGGAGCGCGGAGAAGGTGCCAGACACCCGCGTGCGTGCTAAGCGGGGCACCGCTCGTTCTTGCGCCGAGCCTGCGGCAGGACGCTTAGCCGTTTGCAGTTGTCTGCTGGCTGCTGTTGCTATTTCTGGTGGAGCTGTACGGGTGTTATCAACCACGGCGTTATCTGCAGCAATCAGCCCTTTCTCGGCTGTTGTTTTGAAGGTGCGAAGGGAATGATTTCACTAACAGAAAATGCTTCTGCTCACCTCCTTTCCCTAAAAGCACTGTTAACTATCAAAGAAGGTGACGTTGCACTTGCTTCTGTACTTAAAAGGTGATTTTCCGGTAATTGAGTTCCCGCTGTTGGGAGCGCGTGCCCTGCGGAGAAGTCCTCTTGGAGTCCTCCCATGGCAGTAGCCACGGGCAGGATCCAGCCACCCAGCGCCGCGGCTGGTCTGGTCCAGTGGCTGGGCCCGCCCCGCGCTTCCCCGTTGCAGCCGGGCTGCTTCCCCGAGAGGTGTTCGCCGGCCAGCAGGGACGCGGGGGGATTTCTGCAGCCAAAGCTGGCTTCTTGGATTCGGGATATCTCCCAGGAAAGGAAGGTGGTTGATCTTGCTCTCAGCAAAACTAGGGATTGATGTGGAAAGCGAGAGAGGGAAAGCTGAGCTGCCCCCGTCCTTGGCCCCTACTTTTACCCCCACGTATTGAAATAGGGGAAGATCCAGGTTGGCTATCGCCACTGGGGATTTACGTGAGAGGGGGTTAAATCACGAAGATACGAAGTGCGTGTGAGTGAACTGCATGAAGCCTCTATATGAGGATCAGGGGAGCGGGGCTGAGGAGACAGAACCATTTTTTTCAATGTTATTTTGCCTTTATTTCTCCATTACGTGCCTCGAGTCTCTCATAAATGCAACGATAAGCAGGGTCTTGGTTTGGTTATTTGGTTAAATCACTAGTAGGGTTTAAATTGAGATATGCCCCCATACATCTCCCTTGCAGCTGAGGGCAAATTTAACCACCAATTCCAGAACTTCCTAAAATGGCTTTGACTGAAAATGAATGTTGGCCTCTCAAAGTTCAAACATTTATCCTGAGCCAGAAATATACACAGATTTGCTCTCTAATTTAATAAAGTCATCCAAATAATATGATTTCTCCCATAACCATCGTTTATGTTGCACAGTGAAATGATAATGAGAAAGTCATTAGAAGTAATAAACAAAGCAAAACCCACACAGCAAATCCTTCACTGAGCCTGACTGATGGGAGGAAGGCGACGAAGAACGTTTGAATCTTAGTTAGTCCTCATAATGTTTACCGGGTGCAGCTCTCGGTAAGTAAATGCGTTACTGAAACGTCGTTTTGCTCCTCGTGTTTTGAAGGGGTTTTGGTGCCGCAGCACACGGACGCCAGCTGTGACCGCATCCTCGAGAGCAGGTTTGCGGCTCGGGTAAATATCGCACCGCTGCCAGGCCGACGTTGCTGCTCTTGCTTTTCTGTGGGTTGCCTACAGCTGATAATAAACGGGTGTCGTTCGTTCCCCCCACGTCCTACCGCTTCTGGAGACCTGCGGTGTGCTGGTTTTCTCGCCTGGTTGAGGCGGGAACTAAGCGCGTGTTGAATGTGCAGAGGGCAAGAACTACATCGAGGCAGTTTCGAGGTGCCAAAACTCCTCTGCTCCCCCTGCTTATTTACATCTGTGTGCGCGCTTTGGGGTGTGACTCTGAATCTTTTGTTTCTACATTATGCTTTTACGGGCAAATTTTCCTTTGACTTCAGGGGGTGTTTTGCCTAGGGCAAAGTGCTAAGCTTTAATAGCCTTTTACCATTAATAGCATTTATTGTAGCTAAATCTCTCTCCACTTAGTTTCACGTCATGCTGCCTGGCCAGGTTCTGTTATTCTTTAGCTAAGTAACTTTACGTTGTTCTCCCTGCTGTGAAGTTGTTTCAGCTCGGATAGTGCGAGGTGGACAGCTGGCATCTTCTCTGGTTTGCTGTTCTGGGGAGAATGAAGCAGAGGTGGCCAGAGGGTTGCCATGCATGGGATTAAATAAAACTCCCCCAAATCACCCCCTAGGCAGCTCACAGTACCCTGAGGCGTGGGGACCCGGTATTTCCTTTTTCCACCACAAGTCCCATTGGTGTGCTGGGTGCAGCTTGGAATTGGAGGTAGAAGAAAGGAGAGCAGAAGGACAATGTTGCTCTAAAGGACATAAGAACAGCCATCCTGGGTCAGATCAAAGGTCCCTCTCACCCAGTATCGTCTCTCATACTGTAACAACAAGGCACACAAAATGATATTTTGTCCAGGCATTCTCCTTCTGTCCAGCTATTTTCAGCTGTGGGGATTTCTTGAGCCAGATGTGGCTGCTGCCTACCTAGTAGCTCTCGGTGGATCTCTTCCAAATACTTTTCCAGTGTTCTCTAGAGATCCATGGCCGCAGACAAACTAACCCTGCGTCCACACCGTTCTGGAGCAAGGAGTCCCCCAGGTCGACCGGCACCGGGTGAAGCACTATTCCGTTTTGCATGTTCTCCTGTACTGGCTCTTAGTGCCAGAGACCAAGTTCACAGGAGCACCAAGAGGGGCCCGGTGGGTGGGTGGGATCCCGCAGCAGTGAGTTCAGTGTGCTTCTGTTGGTGTGCATGTCCTCATCGCTTGTTCTGGGACTGCGGCAGCAGCTGGCTATGGTGTTGGGCTGATGCCACACGGTGTGATTTGAAGTTCTGCCTCAAGCAAAGTGTTTCCAGAACTGACGTCGCTGCGATGATTTGGCTGCTGCTGTTATGCTGTTCCAGCTCTGGCATTCATTCTTTTTGGCCCAAAATAGCCCACATCTGTTGATGCTAAGGATTCATTCACTGCGTATTATCTGGGCTTTAGGGGGAAGGATAGGACCTTGAGAGTAGCTGAGCTCTTTCAGTTTGCTGGGCTTCTTTGCAGTTCCTACTCTCTGATTGTTGTCTTACTTGAAGGCTCAGGTGTGTGTATGCTTTCAAAATCATGGTGAAGGTATGCGGATAGGCCTATTTTCCTCGTTCTCTTAGTTACCATTTTAAATGAAGCAATGTGAGCTGCTCCTCTATGCACAGTCAGGTCCTTTCCTTGTATCTGCAGACTGGGCAGGAGCAGAGGGAACAGGTGGATCCTACAGAAAACATGATCTCTCTAACGATGGCCACTACATCTCCTCTTTCTATTTAGCTACAGCACCTGTGTTCTCAGGTCACAGGGTCCCTCTTAAAAGCAGAACCAGCCCACCTTGCCTAACTGAAATGGTGTAAATAGCAATTCCAATAAAGCAAAGCTTGTTTTTTATTCTTCCTTTATACATCTAATAGAAAATAAACAGTAATACAAGAAACTCTGCTGGAAGGAAGCCACGTCTCCTAGTTTTGGGGAGCGTCCAGTCGTGTGCATTGCCCTTTTCCTGCAGAAAGACTCTTGTCTGGGTTGATGAACCACATGATGCAAAACCAGGGTTGTAAAAGGTCTCTTTAACCTTCCTTTGAAAGAAACGATTTGTCTAAGCTGTCGCTGGACCAGCCTTACTTTTTGCCCCTTGGGACTACAAAGATTGCTCTTTTAGCATCCTTCCACCCCTCCCTGGGTGCTGCTTCTGCTAGGATAATCTCCCTCCCTTCTCCTCCTAAAAGAAGAGTTTGTTTATGTTTTCACATTTGATAAGTGGCTTAGGGGAAAAAAACGTACATGCACTGGAGCTGCTGTGTGGTCATAACTAAGATAGTTAACTGTACTGGCTTTAACTCTTGTTTTTTCTTATCCAGATGTGCACTGAGCAACTGGCTATGAGACTCACTGGCTAAATCAGCTGAATGAAGAGAATATTCCCTGAGCAAATGAGGCTCTTGGGTCTCCTAGCTGCTTTCATCCAGGAGGAGCTTTTGTATTTTGAACATGCTTAGTGCTAAGCTGAACATTAGTTTCCCTTAAGCGACTGTGAGTAACTTGTGGCTCGCATTTGCAGAAGTGTGCTTTTTTGGCGTAGGACTGCTGGATGCACGAAATGCGTGCTCAACAAAAAGCATGGCTCTGGGTATTTCGGCTTTTCAAAGATTAGGTCCTTTAGCGATCAGAGATCTGCAGGTGGAGCTGCGTCGGTTTGCATCTTCCCAGAGACCAATCCTGCGGACCGCGGTCACCTTTGAAGGTGTGAAGCTGCCCTGCTGGGGAAAGCGAGGCAAGCTTCTTGTCCTACGTTGTCACCTTAGTTGGCTAGGATATGTCAATGCATTTTAACGTTTGTTGTAAAGGTATGTTTTGATGCTATTGTTTTAATGCTGTTGGTAGCCATTCTGAAGGCTCTTTCATATTTTTCTCTTTGGTAGTCTTCATCGGGATACGTGAGACGCAAGGGAACAGAACTGTGGTGTGGTTATGGGGATACATCAGTGGGGCATGAATTACATGCGTGCTTCTTTGCAATGTGCGCGGCAGTCCAGCAAAGGCCATCCTGTCCCTGGAGAGCAGGAGGGAAATGCCTTGAGAGGGGCACAGGGACTCTGCTGGGGCTGAAGGCAGAAGTGGTCGTCTCTTGATAGCGCTGGAGAAGATCCTGGTGGCTGCACGTGGCTTTATGGGAGGAGGTGGGGAGGGGAAGGTATTCATGGTTTTCTGGGTATGTAAAGCTTCTGCAGGATGTTCCTTGCATGTAGGTATGGCTTGGAGAATTTGAGCAGCTGTTAAAAAGGAGCAGGTAGAAACATGACTGCATCTTTTGAAAGAAGGAGAATTAACAAGTCAGACTTTTTAGTGACTGCAGGGATGCTTTGGGACACAGACAAAAGAATTGTAAAACAACACTTTTTGTTGCCTCTTTGTGATGCAATTCTGAGACAAATGCCAGCAATCAGGCCAAAACACAAGAGCCTGGGTTAGATGGAACAGCAGGAGTTCTCACCTTGGAGATGTGTTGTGCCTTGAAGCAAGTGATGGATCTCCAAAGGGTCAGACTTCTGCCTGTCCCTGCAGTCCCTTGCTAGGATGTTATTGGTACCTTCCACAGCTAGAGCGTGGTGCACCCGCAGCATGAGAAGAGCTCCCTTTTTTGTAGTGGGGTTTGAGTCTGCTTGAAGTCTTGAGAGGTTTTTGTACATGTGCATTTGTTTTTTCCATGGGCTGAAAAGAATGGTTTTGGATTCTGTATTTGCCCAATATAGATTGTGAGGGTGATTTTGATTAGAGTGCGTTCAAAATTGTATGTACTCCTGTTGCCAAGGTGCTGGTTTCTCTGTAGCTTTCACAACCAGTGCTGTTTTGTGGTGGAGGTCCAAGAAGAGAGTGTAGAGAGGCACCAGACCTGGTTGGATCAGCTCGAGGTGGAACTGCCGCTTGAGGATGTTTTCCTATTGGCCTGCACCATAATCCCTGTTGCCTTCTCGTGGACTTGAGGAAGGGTTTCCTAGAGTGCTTTCCAGCTGAGGAGCTCCTGCCTCCCCTCTCCATCCCCTCCCCAGACTCGGCCGGGAGGATGCAGAGCATGTGGCAGTCAGGAGGCCGACTGGGTTTCGCTGCCTGGCTTTGCAGCTCCTCGCAGAGACGTGCCGGCGTCCTGGGGGCTAGAGTTCTCGCTCGGGATGCAGGCAACACGAGGAGGGCTCGGGCACGGCTCCGGAGGCAATTCTCATTCAGCGGACGGTTGTTTGGAAATAGTCAGTCATCAGGCACTTATGGATCTTTCAAGCCCCTTTCTCTCCTTAATAATCCCCCCTCTGGGGAGGTATTGATTCTCCACTGTTGGCTGCCTCTTGGCATTCTGCGGTCCATTTTTGTCTGTCTAAATCGCTGCGCTGTCATTTTCACGTGGCAATTACCTACTCTGATTTCTTTCATCCCGAGTCCTTTGCCGGAGATCTAAAACTCTGTATTGACAAACCACAGTGGGGAGAAAAAAAAATACAGAGAGAGGACTGGGGTTTGGGAAGAAGTTTTACAGAAGAAAAGCTCTGGGGGGAGTTTCCCATGGGGTGATCGTCTGGGGTCAGTGTTGTGGTTTTTCTTCTCTTCGCTATTGTGTGGAAGGTGCTTGTCCAAGACCTGCTCTCCAACGTGAATGAGAGTTTGTGCCTTGTCCCCAGCTCGTGCTGAAAATGTAGGAGATTTTTAGCTGCGCGGCTGTGCAAAGGATCGGTAGTTTCAAACCTGTCCTCTAAGCGGAGGGAACTTGTTAGTCATCACGGGTCTGCTGCCGGGGGGTGACTGAATGGTGCCCGCCTGTCCTGGCCTCTCACAGAGGTATCAAGCAAAGCTAGGCGTAGTCATCCAAGCAAGCTGAGGCCCTGGTGCGGGAAAGCTTAGAGCGCACCGTAACGCAGAGCAAGATCCGTGCGGGTCTTCGGACACGTCTACTCGAGGCGGTTAAGCTGGTGTCTCCTGTCCCGGGGGTCACGCCACCTTGTCACCTTTTGGTGACTTTTGGGGAGTGGTGGAGCCAGGACACTCGCAGCCTGGCGGTGTCACGGGAAAAACGACAGGCTCCCTTTCGGTCTTTGTGATGGGTTTCCGTTTCTACCTGGAATCGCAAGGAAAAGAGCTGAAAATGCCTTTGAAAAACGAAAAGGAGGTGTATGATGACGTTTCTAGGTCCTCAGGGTCGCCTGGGAGAGCAAAAGCCAGCAAACGTAGGCTTCAGGGGTGCCTTCGGGGAGGTAACCCCGACGCAGGGAGCAGGGAAGGTTCAGCCTCAGGCCTTGGAGCGGCGGTGGTTTTGACGGCGCCGAGGATGGGGCTCGGGGCCCCGTTGGCTTGTCTTTCCGGGCGGAGGAGGAGGCGGGGGGCGCAGCGGCGAGCTAAGGCACTGGGGCTGCCTCGGGCCCCGGAGAGCTCGGCCCCGCCGCCGCGGCGGGAGCTGCGCCGAGCCCGGCACAGAGTCCCGCTTGCAAAGCCGGAGGCGGCTTGTTATTAAAACGGCACGCCTGGCCGGCGAGCGCTCTCGCTCGAGCAGAGTCCCCGTCCTAGCAGAGAATAAATTAAAAAGGCAACTGGCTGCGGCCGCCTCGGGAGCGTGCGAGGACCAGAGATAGGGCCAGGAGTCAGATAACGAACGGTGTCCAAAACTGTGGCGCCCGGGGCAAGGCGTGAAATTAAAACCTTTGCCGCCGCCTCCTGCACGCCATAACAAAACGGCTCCTTCCACAGTCTGCCGGCACCAGGAGCGAAGGGGAGAATAATTAAATCCGCGGAGGCTTTGCTCCCGAAGGCAGGGCCGGGGGGCAGGCGCCGATCCTCTGCGGCCCCGGCTCCCGCTCGGGCTCGCTTCGCGGGACGCCCGCGCGCCTGCCCCCCCTTGCTGCGCTTGCGTTGCGGACGGCAGCAGCGGGGCGTCCGCCCGGACCCGGCGGGCTTCTCGGGTCTCTGCAAGGACGAACTCCTGTCGTTCCCCCGGAGTTACCGGGAACGAGGAAGAGGGCAGCGCTTTTTAATTAAAGTTACATTAGGTGAAGCTTGTATTATTCACTCCGCTTTATTGCAGTTATTTTTACGCGGGGGTTAGGAGTTAATACTACCTGGCGAGCCTGGTTTTGCTGAATTCTGGCAAGCGCTGAAATCCATCAGCGCATCCAGGCAGGGCAGGAAAGAGCCCAAGCGAAAAATAAACTGGCTAGCTGAACTGAAAAAGCAGTCGAAAAGAAACCTATTTTTTTTTCTTTAAAAAAAAAAAAAAAAAAAAAAAGGAAGACTAGACCCGTAATAATAAAGGATCTGGTCTGGAGGGGCCGGTGTAAAATCAGGCCTATCAGCTCTAATCAGCAGGAGGGAGAGCTTTTGCAATCAGCACAGAGTGGGAAGCGGGAGCCGAAGCAGGAGGGCCTGGCGTGTGGGTTTGGGTTTTTTTTGTTGGGTTTTTTTTTCCTGTTTTCCCCCCACCCTGGCCTTGGCAAATGAGCCCAGCTCTCAGCCGCGGTCGATGCGACAAGGCTTCGCTCCGACTCTCCCGGAGGGACGCCAGCGCTCGGGGAAGTGGTCGCCAGCAACAGTTAATTAAACTTTGCAGGAGCACTTGATTATTTATTCGTTAAATAATGCCAAAGGCTTAAGCTGCACGATTGCCTTAGACTTGGCCAGGGCACTGGCAGCACTGGGAGCTTCCCAGTGTCTGAGGGAAGATGTCCTGAAGCGAGAGAGGGCAGGAGGACGGTGTCTCTGCTTTCTAGAAAAGGGCCAACATGCAGGTTCCCGTTCGTTCCCGTTTGTTCCCGTTCTCCTCTCGTTTCCCCCATTTCTGGCTCTTTAACATGGAGATCTCTCCCTGAAACACCCTTTCCAAGGCGGTGCTTTGCAGGCCTTTTACTGGCTTGTTATCCCTGCGGGAGGTGTTCCGGCAAGGCTCTAAGATTGATTTGCTGCCGTTCCTGAGAGATTCCCATCTTCAGGGGTGTTAGTGGTTGGGACCCCTTAAAAAAATAAAAAGAAAAAGCAGGCAAATGAAATAAATGCAGAACCCTTGAGCACTGTTAAAGCAAACACTCTGTGCTTTAAGAAAAGACCATTTGACACAATTGGTGTCATCACGCGATTGCTTTGTCCCCTTCTCAAAACCACTCTGAAATAAGGGGGGTTGCTTCCTGCCCGCGTTGCAAAGAACGGGCCCTTTGGCAGCTCCGCTGCGCGGGTGAAGGCTGCCTTGGAGCAGGTCCGTTTGCTTTATCGGGAGTCGGGGATTTGAGCGGTCGGTCCTGGCTGCAGCCCTTGTTTTTCCCCCTCGTTTGGCCTGGAGGCAAAAAGCCACATGCAGCCGCCGCCTCGCGCTCCTGCGAAGAGCGATTGGGAAGGGATAACGAGCTCGTGGCCACGTGGCTCGGCCCCTCCGTGGCACGGGCACGTCTAGCCAGAAAGGTCTTTGGTGGTCTTCTGTGGTAGAACTGGAAGAGATGCAGGGATGGCAGAGGCTGAGGGGTCTGGGGGGGGGGGGGTGTTTCTGCCCCCAGCCCAGGTTTGGGAAGGAGGAGGGTGAAACAGAAATTGGTGGCTGGGCTGGCATGGCCCCGTCTCGCCGCTCATCGCTGGCATTAGAGGCACGTCCCGATGTGCGGAGAGCAAGGCAGAGGCCCCGGAGAGAAGCAGCCGCGATGGCTCCTTCCAGCCTCTGCTGTGGCTTGCCCAAACGTGAGCAAGGACCTGGGTGATCCTTGCGAACCTGCGCAGGGCCCTCAGCCCTTCCTGGGGTTTCTAGGCGGTCTGTCTTTGCTGTTGGGATGTGAGGTTTAAGGGAGAAGAGGGAGGAATATAAGGAAGGCTGGGGCTCGAAGAAGAGGTTGGTATTATGGTCATGGGAACGCATCTGAGCCACGTCCGTCGTGAGTCCTCTTGGGGGTCCACTGGATAAGCAGAGGTTTCGAAAACTGTTCAGAAATGGGATGCTTGAGGCGGTTCGTTACCAAAAGGGGTCACCGGCCCCGCTCGCACCCTGCGTTTCTCACGCTGCATCCGCTGCCTTGCTGCAGCCTCAGCCTTAGCTACCTTCTTCCAGCCGTGAATGGGGGCAAAGCTGGGGGGAGAGGCGAGCTGAAGCGAGCGCTGTGAAAGGAGCAGATCTAACCCCGCCGCTCAGGCGGAGACCGGGAGCATTGAGTTGGATTTGTGCCAGCTCCCAACGAAGGGACTTCCAGAGCAGCGCTGCCCTGCTTCCCCGAGGTGTGCGAGTCGGTGGTTTGAGTCCTCGGGGAAGTCCTCCTGCAGAAGGCGGCCTGCTAGGCAGGGAAACGCAGCGATGTCGACGCAGTTATCCAAGCCGGCGTGCGAGATCGGCTTTGACGTCGCTGCTCCCCAGCCTCTTCCCAGAAAATTTCCCAGCCGCTCCAAGGAGCAGGCGTTACCTGTACCCGCGGCTCCTGGCTGCTTCCGAGTGCACCGGCTCGCGGCAAACGCTTCGGGCTGGAGTTTGCCGCTTCCGACGCGAGCGTTTCAGCCGCGGCAGTGCCCCGGGAGGAGACCTGAGCCGAACCCTTATCGATCCGTCCTTTCCTTTGGTAATGAAGTCGGCCAGAGGAAGACGGGAAGATATTTCTTTAGATCAGCGCAGTTGTATGGATTTTGCTTTCGCTCACGTGGCGAATGATACCCGCTCCCAGGCTGCTGCAGAGGCTCGTGCGGGAGTTTCTTTTTGATGGATCTCTGGGACTTACAAATCCCAGACCTCAAAGAGGTTTTTCTTTTTCTTCTTTTTTCTTTTCTTTTTTTTTTCTACTTCACTGAGGACAAATTACTTGCTCCACCTCTGGTCAGAAGTGAGCCACGCTCTGCTCGTCTTTGCTGGTGCAAAAGGCGCTTTTCTACCCACCTAACAGGATAACAGTGAAACAAAGCAATAAAATAAATCCTAGGTTCTCCATAGCCAGCTGGGCTGGCACCCAGCTCCTCCTCGAAGGTGCGCGAGGGAGAAGGGGAAGGTGGCTCAGGACACGGGGGGACGGGCGCCCGGGCGCTCTGGGAAGCAGCCTGGCACTCGATGAGCGTCCGCAGAGCACGCGCGTGTGTTTGCAGCCCGCCGTGCAAACGAACGCGGTACCTAACGATTCGTGGCTGTTGTTTGAAGGGCCCCACTGTTACAGATTTATTTGTCATTTCTTGTAATAACACCGACGGTAATGAACTCATTTGTATTAATGCGGGTGTCGTGGACTTCCGTTGATGTTCTGCGTTAATTAATGTACCATTAAAATAAAGTGTCACCCAATTAATATCGGGGAGAAGCGGCGCTGCCAGTGTCCCATCGTTAGGCTTCCGTTTGTAACGCGTTGTGTTAACGCTCTGCCTAATGAAAGTCATTTGCAGCCGGGCACATGGCGCCATGGGCTCACACGGGGCGGGGGGCCGGCTTCGCCCCGGGCACCTGGTCTTGCTGCAAAGGGCACCTGGTCTCGCTGCAAAGAGTTATCAGCGGTGGGAAATCCACCACAGCCCCCGGTACGTTGCTTCAGTTTTGATTGTCCCTGCTGGTAAACGCATCTCGTCACTAAACTGGGTTCTTCTCGCTTCAGCTCTTAGGTCTTGTTGCACTTTTGCAGGTAGAAAGGAGAACCGTCGTTTTCCCTGCGGGGCTTTTTACAGGGCGCAATCACCTCCTTCCTCCCTGCCCTCGGCTTTGAGAAGACAAGGAGAGGAGCCTGCCGTCATCTGCCAGGAGGCAAATCTCCCCAAACCTCAGCTGTGCGCTTGGCTCCTCTCCGACTCCGCAGCACGCGTCGTGGACAGCAGGTGCCTGGACCGCCCGCGGTTCTCCGTGAGATTTGTCAGCAGTGATGAGCGTAGGGTCTGTTGGTTACCGGGTCCCTGCTGCTGCTTGCGATGCCCCTGTTCAGGCACCCCAGGGCTGCTCTGGCCCTTGGCCATCCTTGTCCTGAGCACCCATGTTACTTTGACTCTGCCACCCTTACCAACCAGTGTAGTTCACTGCTCAGAAACACGAGAGAGGGAATTCAGCGGCTGCTTTGCTAACGGTCCCGCTGGTGGGTGTTAATGGTGCTTCTCTCTTTTAGTTCCTGTTAGCCAAGAACTATGTTGAGAATTTCGTTGTTTTGCCTGGAATTGGTGGCAGGTTGACAGGTCAAATGTTGCTCCCTTTGAAGAAATACTGAGGCCGTGTTAGCTGCTCTGCCCAGTCCACTGCCACTCCTTGGTGTTTGAAGGGTTCTCCAAAATCATCAGAAATGGTCCAGCGAGTTCCTTGGCCTTCTCCTTTAAAACTCTCGGGCAGGAGCTAACAGAACCTGCTTATCAAAATGTCTCGCTGAAAGGGCTGCTTGATTCTGGAGGATACCACTGATGGTCTGAACGGGGTTTCCTGTGCCATCTCTCCTTTTCCCCCAAATATGGAATAGAAATACTGACTAAGCATTTCTACCTTTCTTGCAATATTATTGACAATTCTGCCATTTCCCTCTGGGGAAAGCTTTAAAGCTCCTCCATATCGTCCTGCTGGCTGGGAGTTTGTCCTTGTGCCCTTTTATTGCCTTTCCATGAGGTTAATACAGGACTTTTCCTTTTTTACCTCTTTACGCAGTTTATTCTAACTTAACTTGATTGGGAATCTCCTTCTGGTTTGCCTCTCTGCATTTGGAGTCACTCCTGGTTGCTTATGAGCAAAGAAATTCCAAGGAAGTTTTCCTGGGCAGCAAATGTCACTGCTGACTTGCTTGCTTGCTCGCAGCAGGCCAGACCGAGACTCGTAGGGCAGACCGTGGCCTCGGCATCCTCACGCGTGCTGGGCGAAGAGCGTTCCAGGCTGGGTGTGCTCGGGGCTTCCCGGGGTTGTCACTAGGGAGAAACACTAGTGGTGGTGGCACTCGCCCTGTCGTGGGCCAGGCTGGAAGGGCTGCTGCAAAGCTGCACCTTTTGCAGAAGAACCCTCCCTTCCACTATTGCCCATTTGATATAACTTCTGGAAGATATATTTTTCCTTTTAAATATATCCCTAAGGAAGAAGGTAGAAAAAAAAAGAATGCGACTGAAGTGCCTTTTTTGACAAGCCTGAAATGCTTTTGAATTTGTTATATCCACCCACAGATATACGTATACACACCATAAACATCTTAACAGAGTGGGTCGAACCCATTTGGAAGGTGAATTTTTGAAACAGTTTGGCTGAAGAGGCAGAGGTGGCCTGCTTTTTCACCACCAGCACTCTCCCCACCTCCGTTCTTGAGACAAAACGCAAAGCTGCTCCGCACAGGTTTCTCTGACTTGTTGGCCCACACCTCTGTGCTCACAGGTTTACGGTCCCATAGGTGTATGTTGATAACAGTCCGTGCTGGTGGCTTTTTTGGTTGGTGGTAATGTTCCCAAGAGCTTCCTCCGAACGGTGAGTTTAAGGCCGTCGGCGTTAGATTTGCTCCTCTTGGTTACTTCTTGCGGAGCTGTTAGAGGTAGCTCGTGGTCGCCTGAGATCTGGGGGCAGCAGACTGAAACCCGGTGCGTGAGCTAGTATCTCAAGTTCCTTCAAAACTGGGGCTGTCGAGGGAAATGAACTTTGGCAGGCAGAGCTGTCTGTCTGCTGAAACAACCCGTGGCGGCGCAGGCGGAGTTGGCCTTTTGAAAGCTGTGGGGTGTTTTCCCTATTTGGCCGCGTGCGGTTGTATTTCCTTTAACCCCTCTCCCGCGCGTGGGGCGGTGGGTTAATCCGTAGCGGAGTTAAGCCTGGCGGTCGCTCCGAGCGGGATGTCGCAAGTGGCGGTCCCCACCGCGACCGTCCGTCCGTCCTGCAGCGTGTCGCCTTGCCCTGAAGCCTCGCTCGTTGCCGGTGCCCACGTGCCGTGGCCGCTCTCGGCTCCGTGCTCCGTGCGCTGGGCTCCGGGCTGGAGTCCAGGCTTAGGTTCTGGTACCGCGTCTCTTCCAGCTGTGTTTACAACGTTCTCAAAAGCCCCTCAATTGAATTATAGCTCTGTGGTGGCCGTTTGCCAGCGTCACCCGATAACGAGGGAGGTCGCTTAACCGAGATAGCAACAAGCAGTACATATTAACTAGAGCCGGCTGGAGAGTGGGGGGAATTTCCACCGAACGAAAAAAAAAATCCGTTTTTGAAATCAAATTTTTGAAATTGGAAATTGCTTGGCTCGATCCAGCCCTAATGCAATTAATAAACGTGATTAAAAGCGTAATAAAGAGCAAAGGCATTGGAAGTCCGCGCGCATCTGCGTGAGCGCTCGGAGCCGGCACGCGTGCCGGAGCCCTAGTCTGGCCCCCGGGACGGAGCTGGGTCAGCAGAGCTCCAAGCGCCTTCCGTCTGCCCCACGGTGAGACAGGCGGAGAGGGAAAAGCGCAGCTAAAAACAGCGGCAGGGAACGGTTTAAGGGTAACGTGTTGACCTGAGGCGTAAGACGAGAGCGAGCCGGCGAAGCGTCTCCTAATAGCGGTGGTCAGCTCCCGGCTCGAGGCAGGGGCAGCGCGGGGGAAGGCGCAGCTCCTCCGTGAAACAGCACGTGGTTGGCGAGACGGTTTGGAGGCTGCTGGGCGGCCGTTTCGGGGGGAGATCGCGGCGCGGGCTGCTTGGTAAGCTGCCTGCTGCTCGAACCCTCGCGCCCGGCGCTGTACGCCCGCCGAGCCGCCTGTGTCACCTCCTCTCGTTTCCTCGACCTTCAGACAGCTGTTCGGCCAGATTGCCTGCCGCTTCCGCGCGGTGCTTGCCTGGGTACGGCATGTGTGCGTTCGCATCCTAATCGCTGCTACCAGCTTCTGCTGGGCCGCTGCTGGGTGACTTTGCCCTGGGAGGTCGTGTGGAGGTCCTGCGCGGGCCAGAGACGGAGCGCGGTCCTGGGGGTCCAGAGATCCCACCATGAATAAACCCAGGCTGTTTCCAGAGACTGCTGCGGTACGGGATGTGGTTTCTCCTTTTGGGGTCCCCATCTGGTCTTTGGTGGCCGCAGAACAAGGATGCAGCCTGATGCCGTCGGTGTAGCAGGGGTTAGGTGAGCAGCCAGGTTGAAGGACAGCTTTAAGATGGCCATTGCGGTGCACGTGGAAATGGGTGCAAGTCTGCAAAAGTGTAGTCAGTGCAATGCGCTTCTCAGGTTGGTGGTCCCCGTCTCTCTCCTAGCTTTCTGCTTGTTTAATTTAAGAGTTCATGGAGTGTGTGCCTGTATACGCAAGGAGAGGGAACAAGGGGATGGGCGGGGGGTCTGTTCAGGATCTCGGCATGCTCTTGGCACCCCAAGCTGCTAGTGTCCCGCCAGAATTTGTGACAGTCTGTCCCTGGTTTGAAAAAGTGGATGTGTGCGAGGAAGGGAATGGTGGGAAAGCTGCCTCCCAGAGCTCTTCAGCTTCATCTCTCACCTTCTATCAAACGCCGACACTGCCGTAAAACAGCCGGCAGCACATATTCCCTCTCTCTGCCCTTTGCCCGGAGGACACCTGATGTCAGGGCAGTTGGCCAAGACTGATGGATCGGGTCCCGTTCTGGGTGTTGGTGGCTCGTGGCCCATGAAATGGCTTTGCACCCTGCAAATCCACTCTGTTAGCAGGGCAAGCTGCTGTCTGACAACCTCAGGTTTTCATGCGGTCTTGGAGATTCGGTGCAGCAAGTGCCATAGGCCTGGGGAGGCTGTACTGACACCAGCTTTACTGCAGAAGAGTCTCTTAATTTCAGAAAGAAGAGTTAGCTCATGTGGGTTTGTCTAGGTCTTAAAAAAAAAAAGAAACTTGGCCCACCGAGTTCTCCTTTATTTGGGAGGGCTTCCCACAGGCAGTTGCTGGTTTATTACCATGTTGTGTTTAGACTATCCCGTTGTCTTGGACTGTTGACTTTTAAGGCAATAGCTGAGCTACACTTAGGTTTTCCTATGATCATGTCTTGTACCTGTGGTCATCTGCCTTACATTGCTGTGTCTTGTCAGAGTCCAGTCTGTCAGGAATTTTATTGCTAATGCATTTTGTAACAGGCTTCGTAATAAGACATTAAAGGCCGTTATTGTGTCTAGATAGCGTGGTATAAATATTTTAGAAAAGTCTTTTTCTAGTAGCACCTTCCTTCAATATTAGCCTCCTTTTTGGGCAGGCTTTTGCATCTAAGATGCTAATGTACAAGGGCTGTATACAGCACGCCTTTCTGTGAAGACGTTAGCTGGGATAGGCCGTGCTCACGCTATACCTGTGTTTGGCCAACTTCTCCTCCTCTCCTCCAGAGCTTTTCTGATGGAAACACAACTCATTCCTGGTCACCTGAAGACATTTAGGGTCTCAGTCTCTCCTTTGCCATCTTCTGGCATAGAGGCATCCTTTAAGGTTTGGACTGGTTAGGGCACGGACAGTAATTTTGGGGGTCATTTGTTCCTTATTTTGACCTGAGTCTATCTTTGCTGTTGTTGGTTCATTGCAGTGGCATAGTCTCCTGAATGCTCAGGAGCTGGACTCATGCATCTTGCTGGTTTTAGTTTGGTCTTTGTGGTGCCTTGGGTAGTTACATGAGGTCTATTTATTTAGCGGTGGCTGGCAGCGATAGCACGGCTGGGTCACCAGCACGTCGGAACCCTTTAGGTGCTGGGCTCCTCAGGAGGAGGATGAAGGACGGGGGCTGGAGGTAGGTCAGCAGCAGGTCCTGCTCCCACGCACCCTCCTCCTACTCTGTAGGAGGCATCTGTCTGCATGTTTATTTTTATCTCACATCTGCTGGCATCATAACAAAGATTTAACGATACGGCACAATTTTGTCACCCGTTCTTTTTCTGTAGGGAGTTGAGCTTCATCACTGGCTGCTGGAGAAAGTCAAAAGCTTTTAGAAATGAAAAAAAAAAGAAAAATCAGATCAAATCCGGGTAGAAAACTTACCTATGTTTGCAACAAGCATCTATATGCTGTTGGCTGTCTGCATTTCACTTCCTCCTGATGAGACAGGTAGAATTTGACGTTTTTGCATTTTGGTGAACTAAGCTGGGGTTATCTCTGCGGAGGAGGAGCAGCCACAGGGGAGGGACAGGAGAGCCCTATAAATGGGCCAAAATGCTCAAAATCTAGCGATGATCTCCTTGCCGAGCAGCCCTGAGGCATTGCTTACCAGTTGCAGCCTCCCCGGGCCGTGCCCGCTGCCTGTTATTTGTGATCAAACACAAAAGCGAGCCGGTCGCTTTATACGGATGATTGGCTCTTTTGTTTAAATGACGGGCCATATCTTTTGAGAAATAAGATGTCAGCCTCCTGCTGTGGAATATCTTGAGCCTGTATGACCCCAAAATGGCAAAGGGATTTTAAAGACACGCTTTTTAAGGCAGACGGTCTTAAATTCTTTCAAGTCCTGACTGTATCCTGGCTTTGGGCATGATGGCTGTGGACGAGACCTCCTTTTGCGGAGGACCATTGATGCGGTGTGTCTGTGTCCTACAGCCAGTTTTGTCTCGCTGGAATGTTTGGTGAGCCAAGCCCATCTTACGGCCATGTGTCTTCGGTGCTTGTTCCTGTCTCCTTCCATGTATCCCTGCCGGTTCTGCTGGACCACGGACGTGAATCAGTGAGGCTGCTCCCTGTCAACCCTTTTCCTTGCCCTTCCCAGGCATTTCCCGCAGCCCCGTTTGCAAAGCTAAGCCCACTGGTGCAGTTTGCTTCCACAGGGAGTAAGGTCTTGGCTACCATGAGATGGTTGAGACTTCATGGCAAGTCTTGACCCTGCATGGTCACCTAACAGCCCGGTGTCGTCAGCCCAGCTTTGAGCAAGGAGATGAAAGATGAATAAACCACGGTGTGGGTCTCCTTCAGGCTCCTGGTACACTTCTCTTATCGCCTTTGAGGCCTTGGGCTCCCATCCCACTTCCAGGCAGCTCCCTTCCTCCCTCAAGCCGAGCCAGAGCGTGGGCGCTGGAGGGACATCTCCTCTGGAAGGATGCGGCCACCTCGGGCAAGGCAATGAACTCTCTTCAAAGTGTGCTTTGGGCTATTGTATGAAATACAATGCCCGGGAAATCAAACTGTGCTCTTCCCCAGCCAGCCGCACGGCCCCCTAATCGCCGGTGCCCAGAGCGGATTTGCATGTTAAAAGGAGTGGCTGGGGTACTTAAAAAGAAGAGGAAACATATTCATCAAGTCGAGCTTGATCCTTATGAATATCATTATTCTCAGGGACAATTTCACCCCGACCTCAGCAGCACGACCCTGCGTCTGCGCTGCCACAGCCTTTCCTTTCCTCCCCCTGTTAACAGTTAATTTGCAATGCTCCGTCTCAGCGTTGATACCAGCACGGCTCTGCGGGAGGCAGGAACGGAGGGAGCTGGCGGAGGGGCGATGCCCTGGCGAGCCAGGGCCGGCGGGGCGGCGTGCTGCGAGGGTGGCAGCGCCTCGGAGGGCGAAGGCGAGCGGAGGGCGCCGGGAGGCTGCGGGCAAGGCGTCGGGAAGCCCGGAAGATGGGAAAAAAAAACAACGCTGAAGGTGCTTTAAAAAATAATTAATTTAAAAAATAATGCTCTGCCCGTGCCCTGCAAGGCTGTCTTTGGTATTTTGATTTAGAGGGGAAGAAAGGATGGCAAGTGAAAAATCTGGGTGGGAACCTCTTATACCTCAAAGTGACCCTGAAGTAAGAAAAGCCGAGTTTTGTTCCAGCCCAAGGCTCGCTCACATGTCAGAAGGTCCCGGTAACGCAGCGGCCCCGCTGATGCCGAGGAAGGAGGCATCAGGGACGCGAGGGGTGGGAGTGCAAACACACCGTGAAGGTACGCTGCCCGGGCTTGCGGGTGGGAGCGTCCCGAGTTTCCTCTCGTGCCTGGCCGAGCTCCTAGCAAACGCCGTCGCCTGTGGAAAACGCAAGGTGCTGCTCGTGGGCAGCTCCGTCTGTCGTTCGGGCTCGGTTACGTCGGCAGCCCACCTTTTCAGCAGCTCCTGATCCTTCCCCTTGGGCCGAGGAGGAATAATTTAGCAGGAATGAAGCAGCAGTGAAACGGAGAGGCTTTGGAAGAGGTTGGCAGAAATAATCCGCATTATCCCAACTGGTCGTAACCAGCCACTGGTGTGCCTTGCCTCTGACGTTTCCTTCCTCGCTTCCAAGCTTTAGCCCTGCATCGACCCTTCGCACCCCTACGAACGTGTTATAAGCTTGGCCGGCTGAGCCGGCTGCTGCGCTCCGCGTGCGCCTGCAGCTCGGGGCCCCGGCGGAGCCTTTTCGCTTGCGGCCCCTGCGTCTGCCTTTGCAGAGACAAGAATATGCATTTAAGATTTGCATAGGAACATGCAGCTGTTCCACCAAAAATGGATAATTGTTCTCCCTGCTGTGAAGTTAAACAATAAGAAGTGCCAAACTGCAGTTGCCGTTGCTGATTTTGTGCTCTCAGCTGCATATTTTATGCATGTAGATTAGTTACAGATTTATGACAATTTAACTGTTAATGCCTGCGTTAATCGGGCCAGGTTACAGTTGCTGTGGAAACTGTAACTTTGAATTTGCTGTAAAGTTCTACTTTTAATGTTGCATTTAATGCATTTTTTGATGCTCTTTTATATTTCATGCCGTATGTTGGAAAAGGAGACTGAATCAGCGTTGAAAATAAAAGTGCCTTTGGGCGGAAAACAAGTTTCTACGAAGAGTAATTTTTCTGGAAAGTTGTGAGAGTCTGGGAAAATAAGGGTTTGTGATAGAATGCCATCTTGACCACAACTGTATAACTATTATTATAAGTGTGTAAAAGCTATTATAGCTGCTGCAATACTGTAATAAAGAAAACAACTGTATAACTTATAAACATCCTAAAAATATAGGAGCGAAAGCCTTGGGTCTCTGTGTATTGGCTTTGGTGGCAAAAGAAACTGCTGATGTGCTTTTGATGGGAAAACAGGCTGGTGCAAAATGTTATCTCTCTCTCTCTATATATATGTATTATATCTATATATTTTTTTGTTGTTGTTGTTTCCAGAACACACCAGTGGGCACTCCGATTTTCATAGTGAACGCCACAGACCCGGACCAGGGGGCCGGAGGCAGCGTGCTTTACTCCTTCCAGCCTCCTTCCAGTTTCTTTGCCATAGACAGCGGCCGTGGCATCGTGTCGGTGACACGGGAGCTGGACTACGAAGTGACGCAGGCTTATCAGCTGCAGGTCAACGCAACGGTGAGTCTCACCCTGCCTGCTGCGGCAGAGGCGTTTTCTCGAAGGGCCGCGAGGGGCGGGAGGTGCTGCTGACTTGTTGTGTTGCCCCACTTTTGTCTTTTCGGGGACAATCAGCTTTCCTGCAGATTGCAAAATAACAGCCCCTTTCGGAGTGGGTTTTGTTGCTGGTTTCACTGAAAAAGCACGGATTTGTCATGGCTCCTAAGGCCGGGAGAGACCGTTAAATCCTCTGGTCTCGTCCCCTGTGTATCATGGCCCGCTGCAGGTGGATTCACCCGTGTTGCACCCCCTGAGTCTAGCTGGACAAAAGCGGTTCAGACCTCTAGAGTTAAAAACTGAGCGGATCACGAGCAGAGAGGAGGAGACGCAGAGACCTTCGCTGCAGTCAGTACTGCTGGGCTGGGAGGGGGGACCTCTGGGGCGGGGATGCCCAGGGGAGCAGGATGGCGGATTGGTGCCCACTCTGAAGGGGGGCACTCCTCCTCTGGTAGGAGAGCAGTGAAAGCTTGACGCGAGGCGTGCGGATGGCGTGCACCGTGCAAGCTCCTTCCTATCTCGGGTGCAGCAGAGGAAGCCGGGATTCAGCCCTGCGATACATCCAACCGACCGTGCGTTCAGGATGGGGAGGAAAATCTTTCCTGGCCCCTCCAGGCAGCTGGCTAGAGCTCTTGAAGCGTGTGATTTAATCACGGTCACTGCCTTGACGCAGAGCCACAAATGTCACGAGGACGTGGAGCGCTGGGCAGTGCTTCCCGTGGCTCCACAGCTGCAGAGAGCCGGCGTTCGCAGGCTGCAAGGCCGGGGGCAGACACCTCCGCCGTCCTGGCCAAGCCTTACGTGTGCAGGGCTGCGAGGTTGGTCCCAGAAGCTAATCTTTTCTGAAAGATACCTCATTTTGTTTTAAATGCTCCGGTGGTGAGTTGACCAACCTGCAATGCCCTGGTAGGCGCTGCAATGCGTAACTGCCGTCACTGCTAAGAAACAGTAACTTCTTCTTGAAGTTAACTTTATTTCACTGCAGTTTCCAGTCTCGGTCCAAAAAGTGTTGGACGTTGGTGCCTTTGTTCCACATATCTGATTTAATTACCGTCAGGGCATAAGAAGGCCGTCTTGGTAGGACTGCTGATCCCTCCAGCCCTCTGCCCCAGGTGCGGGTGCTAGTGAAGATTAAGAAGGGGGCATCGCTGATCCTTGTTCCCAGCTCCTAGCTCTTCTCAGCGCAGGCAGTTCAAAGACCTAAGTGTTAAGCTTCTGCAAGCTGGGCTTGATTGCAGCAGGCTGGGAAACTGCTATGGGAACGTCTCTCTGCTCGGCCGCAGGGCGGTCGCGATTCCGGGCAGTGACAAACCCCGGGGGAAATGCAGCCGACGGGGAGCCAGCCTCACAGGGGCAGGATGGGGTCTCCCACTCGCCCGGTGGAGGGACCGGTGGGAGCGTGCACGGTCCAGCAGGAGAACCAGAGGATGGTGGATTTGGGTGGCTGCAAGGGCTGCAGCAGGGAGAAGAGCGGTGGAGAATTTGCCCGTGGCGGGAGACGTTTGTTCCTGGGGACGCGGGCAGCGAGGATGGAAAAAGGCTGGAAAGGGCAGCGGGAGAAGGGCCAGATGAGGAAACTCAAAATGCGCTTGCCTTTCACTGCTATCTGTAACTACTTTAACCAAAATTTAAAAGATGAAGGGGAGGGAAAAAAACATTATCTGAAGAAACGAAAGACTTCAACCCACTAACAATAACAGCAGAGTACGAGTCAGAAATAAGCATCTATCCAGGCCGTAAATGCTGAGGCCTGCAGGTTAAGAGGATAATGTACAAGCTGTGTTGTTGAATACAGTTTAAATTAACATTAATCTTCTGGCAATCAGTCCTTGCCGCTGTTCAGAACCATTTTGCAGAAGTGTGCGGTAACCTCTAATGGTCTCCTTTTACCGCAGGGCTTGATGAGGGGGTAGGGAGAGATTTATTTCCTTCCCTCGGAGCCTTATCCACTCTGCGCCTGGCTTGTAGCGATCCGGGCCTTCGTCTAGCGAAGGGCGGCCAGCGCGAGGGCCGCTGCTGAGCGCCCGTGGGACGAAACTCCGGCGAGAGAGTTGACGGTAGCAGGGCACTGCCAGGGGAAGCTCGCAGCCTGTCCTGAAGCGTTGCAGCCCGGCCGGCGTAAGGAGGCAGTTTAGATTTTGATGTATTTGTTGAACAGGGAGCTGCCTCTCTGCCACCCAAAGCATGCCGATAAGTGAGTCGGGGCTTGCTGTGTTTTAAAAGGTGAGCGACGGAGAGAAACGCGTGCTGTATTTCAGCTTAGAGGGAGGTACAGCGAACAATAACTGCAGCAGGTAGCTTGAGAGAGAGGCGACTACCTGGACTGTTCCCGGATTTTGACCAAGCTACAAATGAGAGAGACTGATAGCAGCTGAATAATTCTGGTTTTCTGATGGAAATCCTTTCTCTCCGCTCTTTGTTTTTCAAGGATCAAGATAAAAACAAGCCACTGTCTACTCTGGCCAACCTGGCAATCACTATCACGGACGTGCAAGACATGGACCCCATTTTCATCAACCTGCCCTACAGCACGAACATCTACGAGAACTCGCCCCCGGTAAGGGCTGCTGCCTTATCCTCACCTTCCCCCGTGGTGGTGTGGTGGGGAGCCGAGGGAGGACAAGGGCTGGACAAAAAGCACTAGGTACCCCAGAGGTGGGATGGGGTGAACCTCCTCTTTGCAGAGATATTCAGCCTTCCTTTCACCCAAAGTGTTGCTCTGCCTCAATGTTTGTTTGCAAAGAGGAGCCCTGATCCCATTCTGCTGGAGTGCAGGGAGGCTGGGGAGAAAAGTCCCATGAGAAGGGCTAGGTCCGAATAGCGTCTAGAGAGACACAAACTCTTTTTCCTCCTAAAACAAAAGGTGTTTCAAGCCAACTCCAAAGTATTTTGCCCTTTTTTTAAAAGGGAGCAAAGTATGGAAATTTAGAAACAAAAACAACCTGAAAACAAACCAAAATCTTTTCCAGGGAACTTTTCTTAAATTTAAAAAGGTATTTTTGTTGTTCTCAGCAAACACTTGCTCCTCTTTTCCCCATGAAACACATATGCGTGCCTTTTCAAACAGAAAAGTTGAAGAAAAATTTAAACGCTTCTGAAACGAGGCAGTTTTGAAAATGCCGGAATGACCAGCCATTTCAGCACTTTGAGTATTTTCCGCCAGGTTTTGCCAAATTGATCCAATCATTTTGAGTCTTTCTGAAACTCAGTTTTTCAGCGAACTCACTGTTTGTGGAAAGGTTTCACTATCTCTAAATCCAACAGTGCTTTTTCCCTCAGAGGAAGGTAGGGCAAGTGGTGGGCAGCTGCAGGGTTGGGGGCTGTTAGTTCTGCTCTCAGCAAGGTGCCCATTGCCTCCGGAAGCTAATATAACATGAGGCAGCACTTTGCCAGGCCCTTCAACCCCAGTGCTGGTCCTCATGAGCAATCCCGACCCTTTCCGAAGCACAGCTGGCCGTTGGATAGGTTTGTCCGTAGAGTGAATATTTAGTATATAGGTGGGAAACCTTTTGTCCTAAAATCATTGTGTGGTAGGCTTCCATAATGCACATGCGTATTGCAACATCTCTGGTATACTGGACTCAGAACACCTGATGGTTCGTTTCATGTAACGGCAGGGTTTACTGCAGCTCAGCTCAGTCTAGCTCTGTCTTTATTCTCTTTAAGAGTCTGGTACTTTGGGCACTGAGCGTACCAAATCAATACGGCTGAGTCCTACTGTTGCAAATTAGAAAGCATGTTGGCCAAAGGTGGCCAACGAGTGGCTGTGTGAATTACTTCCATGAATTCCATGCTCTTGAGATTAAGGAGTATTCTTGTAGTGGGCTGTATGAGCCATGAGGAAGAAAAAATGCTGCCTAGATCATTGTGAATAGGGAAGAAGGAAAAAAAAAAGCGGATAAAATTATAGAAATGGAAGTCCCCAAGAGTATAGAAAATTACACACTGTGTCACCTTCATGGAGTGACCTTGTATCCAGGGAAGAGGATCTCTCTCAAGTTAATAATATATAATAAGGTTGGAGCTAAAAGGTCCCTTCATGTTGGTACACCAGCGTGCATAACAATCATTCTCGGGAAGTACGCTGTTCACTAGGTGAAGAAGCAGCTAATTGACTGTGTGTCTCCTGCCAGACCGATGCGACTCCTCAGTGTACCGCCTTGCTATTCCTGAATGTTTTTCCTTCAGCTTTCCTAACTGTCTTACTACTAGCTGTGGTTTGGAGATTTTGTGGCTTCGCTCCTCAATGTTTGAGATCTGTGGGTAGGTGTGAAACAAATTCCAACATAGTGATGAACAGTTAGGTACTGTACTGAGAGGTCCTGCTAGCAAGAGTGATGAGACTAGCAAAGAGAAATTGCTCAAAAGCAGGAACACCTAGGCGACAGCTTGCGAGTTGCTACTCGTTGGTCAGTTTTGGACCTCAGGAAATGCAGTGGTCCTTAGGTGGTCCTCCAGTGCATCATGCTGTGTGTGCTTCCTGAGCTTCTCTGTTGTTCAAGTCTTATCTACCCTACCTTGCTCCTTGGATTGGGCAGCACGTGGTTTGGTGTCTCGCACTGACTTGTGTGGTTCCCTGCACGGTCCTACGCCATGTGGAGGTGAACCCAAGATCCTTCTAGGTTTTCATGAGATTTGGCAAAAGATGTATAGCCATTCTCCCCCTACAACAGCTGCAGGCCCTCTGGGTGAGGTACCTGGCTGGGATAAGAGATGTGCAGCTTCACATCCCAGTTCCACCTTATTCATTGAGGATGTTTTGACCATGTTTGAGGCACAGAAGTGCTTGTGGACACCATTACCCTCTCTGACAATGTGGATGCTAAGCCTACCAGACAAGGAGGTGCCATGCAAGTCACAGCAAAGAGGAAGACTGCTAACTGTGGCCTGGTAGTAACTGTGGCCTGAAGGTATGCTGCTGAAGGAAGGGGTGAACTGGACCACTGCATTGGACCCAGAGACTCATCCTTCATGGGAGAACTCTGCTGATGATGCATATGGTTCGCTGTGAAGAGTCTGGGTTTCTCCTGCATGTTTTCTGATGGCAAGTCTCTCCAGCGAGAACTTCCTCACCAGCTCTGCTTGCCGCCCGAGGTGACCAGTCACGTGTGCAGAGGAGCAACTGTGGGCTTGCAGAATGGCTTTGCTACAGGATTGCTCTGCGGATGGGAACGAGGCATCTAGGCTCAGTCAACTTTTGTGATAGAACGGGCTCCCACATGCCCGGGTCAAGCCGAGAGCGCGCGGTGCGTTTGCGGGTGACGTTTGCGCCCGCTGCCGGGGCACGGCAGGCTAGTATACCCTCAAGGCACCTCATCCCAGCTCTAAATCTAGAGAGCAGATTTCCGAGGCTCCACGCGCCTGCCTCTCTCTCTCTCTCTCTCTTCCTCTCTTTTTATCTGCGGTGCACAGCATGTCTGTGCTCCTCTATCTATGTATCGGGCAAGAATACCTAATCTAAAGTGTATACATTACCTAATAAAATCCTTCTTATTTGGGATTATTGCATCAAATTTTAATTTCCTCACTCGAGTAACAGCATGTCAGCCAGCCCGTCAGTGAAGAGCCGATAGAAGGTGAAAAGAGTGGATAAACTGCAGCAAATTACTGCAAACAGATCTCTATCAGCCCTTTGACTGGAATTGACTGGAATTAAGAAGTGAGAAATAGGATTTTTGCCTCCGAATCTGCCGTGGCAGCTTTCTGAAGCGCTCCCCCTCCTCCTCCCACTGGCTCCTCCTGCCGAAATGCTGGGCTGTGGTTTGCCTTTCAAGTCCCTAATCCTGTAATAGAAGAAGGAGGAAAAGGGTGGAGGGGTGCGAGAGGAGAGAGAAGTGCTGTTGTAGCTCCTATTTTTCTCAGAGCAGGATCTGGTAACACAATTCAGAAGCACTTTGGGCACGTGCTTGTTTGGACATTGAGAAGACAAAAATGTGTTATTGGGCAAGGGGAAGAGGACGTGGCGGGGAAACCTTTGCCTTTCCTGGTGGTGTCATATCCACTTTCTTGATGCCGTTTGTCAGCCCAGCACGTCTGGGATGCCTTCTCCCAGGGTACCCGGGGGCACCCAAGCTGTCTGCAGCAGTGGCAGCGTGGTGACGCACAGTACTCCTCATCCTCAGTGCCGTGTCAGGTGTCTGTCCTCCCAACGTCTGCAGGTTGCATAGCATCTCTGATGTTTTCCAGATAAGTGCATGGCACCTGGAGAAGAGGACTTGTTCCTCCTTGCCCTTGGAGATGCTGACGGTCCGACGAGCCCCTGTCCTTAGCCCGCTGTCGGTGCATGGTTCAAGCATCATCACAAAAGCTTCTCTTTGGGAGGTGAAAGGGAAGCAATCCACTCACTCGGAGACAGGCTGAGACGTGTGAGGTGTGTTTTATCCCACGGGGAGCCACGCAAAGGCAGGAGGGGGCAAAACCCATTTGTGTTTGGTTCCAGGAGGAGCAGATGTGTTCCCTTGCTATAGCGCAGTACAGATCCTCTTAAATCATCATTGAAACACTTTTAGTTCTTCAGCACCACTCCCCTTCCCCCGTAAAACTCCTTGAGTTAAAGAAATAACGTAGAATCAGCTCTATTTTTGCCCTAGAGTCTCAACAGCTCTAAGTTAATTCTTTCTTACAATATTTCCAGCCCATCACTGTGAACACTTTATTAAAAGCTCAAGGTTTTATTAAAAAGGGATTGATTTACCCCTGCCCCTCTTCAAAAAACCCTCAAACTTTGTTTGGATAATGTGCCATTCTTTATTTTCTTTGCCTTTTTTAAGCATAGACTGGTCTAGATTATTACTTTTCTAAATCTTCTCCCTCTTCCCCTAGAGGGAGAGAGTTATTCTGTTCCGGTGCTTCAATTTATACCCACCACCCGAAAATCCTTATCTTACAATCACTGTTGTCCATGGTGGGCAGGTGAGCTGTTACTTGCTATCTGAAATGTCAAGGACTTCTGGGAGTTTTCAAGAACCACAGATCAGCCCACAACTTCTTGGAGGGAGCCACGGGCAGAGCTGTTGGCATGGCAAGTCAGCATGGGATTCCCAGGAGTGACTGGAAACCTTGCTTGCTGGATCTCACTGAAGACAACAGGAGCATCCACTCCAACTGCTGGCTGCCTAAGGGAGCCCAGGCACAGCTTCTTCTGCCCTTGCCATGGCGAGACCTATAAAGCAAAAGGAATTGTGGCGTGACTTAGTAGGACTTTGGAAGGAAGATGAAGGCAGTAGAGATGTGATTGGTGAGAGGCCAACCTTTTCTGCGTTAGGACTGCACTGATCAAGAGTTTGGTTTGGTTTGGGGTGTTTCCCCCAGTTCTGGCTTCAGACTGGTTAGGTCTGCTGCAATGGTGGACACTTCATGATCATCACAGGTACTGGAAGATGAGTACGCTTTCTTGAGTGTTGTGTTTAGTTTCACATCATGTCTTGTTCCCATCTCACTCCAAAGCATGCTGAATGGGAACTACTCCTGTTGACTGTGGTGATGATCGTGCTCTGAGGCTCTCTGCATCAGTTGTTGCCACTGATCATAAAACCAAAATTGCCACCAGCTACATGGATAAACCCTTAGGCCTGTTCTCTGATGCTTGTTCAAACGCTTCCCCAGAAGCCTTCTGAGGGAGAAGAGAAACCTCAAGATTTAAACTAAAATATTGTGTGGATGCTGAAAGGGTGACCTGCCATTCCTGGGAGATGAGGACTGATAGCTTTGTGGATGTTGAAAGCCTTTTACAAAGAAGCAAGGCTGGAAACCAACTGGGCTGCAAAGAGGTGCTCAGATTCCTGCCCCTGCTCTGATTTCAGGAGATGGCATCCAGGAAGGACAGGGAACTCAGCCCCCCTCCGACATTTGCTCCTCTACCACGGGTGAAATATGGCTCATCCCAAGGCCTGACTTAGGGGCTTGTGGAGACACAGAGTTTGGAAGGAAACAGAGGGAGACCCACAGTTTCCAAAACCAGCAGCATGGAAGCCCTCATCTTGGGCTTGCCAAGGACCAGACAAGTCTCAGCTTCTTGTCCTAGCAGCCCTTGTTCTCATCATCAGGTGTCTGGATGATTTCTTTCCTGTGTGTGGCTCCATGGCACGTGCTGCTGAGATATCCAAAGATCCCCTCTCTTCCCCTCCCAGACTTTCCCTACTGCAGCATCCATACTCTTCCTTTCATCTCTGGCAGCAGTCGTCCCCCTTGGCACCTACCAAAGGGACCTTTCCCGCAGATAAAGCGGTCCCAGCATCAGCAGGCCAATTGCTATTCCTCGGCCATCGCGGAGGCCCTGCCTCCTCCCGCAGCTGCCTTCCCTTTGAAATGTGCCGCACGGCAGGTGACACTTATCATTCTGCACTGCTCCCTCTCTTTTGACAGGCAATGAGTGAGCTGTCAGATAGGCCAAGTGCCTTCACCCACTGGCCCTGGAACGGAGGAGCTCTCGCTTTGCCAAGGAGCAGACAGGGGCGCGTGCCTGCCCCGGGGGAGCGGTGAATTAAAGCAGGATGTGCCAGCTGAATTGCACGCCTGGAAGTTTCCATTCTTCGCTCTTTTTTCTCCCTGCCCCTCTTTCCTGCTTTGTCTCGCCCTCCTCTCCGGATCCGTTGCTCTGGTTTCCCCCTTTTCTCGTGCTGTTTAGCCAGGCTCGCTCGGAAAGCGCTGCTGTCGGTGATTGAGAGGCTCTCGGCGGCTGCGGAGCCTCACCAGCCGAGCGCCTTTCAAAGGTCAGGGACCTGGGATTTATGGCTAACGTTCTCCATTAATAGTGTGGATTTACTTAAGGAGTCTATTAAAACAGCCCTGGAGATCAGGGATGGGGCAGGCGTGCCTGGCCCAAAAAGCCTTCTTTACGGCAGCAGTCACGGAGCGTCTCCGTCCTGCCCGCGGAGCTCCGTGGTGTCAGCACGTGGCCCTGGAAGCCAGGCAGGCAGCAGGTCCCTGGTTCCCACCAGCAATGTTTCGCAGCAGCTTTCCCAGGTTCCTGGTGTAAGCTGTGATGGAGATGTTTCGGTGGCCGGGTCTGTGCTGCTGTTGCAGAGGTTCAGCTCTTTTTAGGTTGCTGCTCTGCACCTACCTGCTTTTGCAAAGCTGTCATTATAATTAGCAGAGCCTTTGAGACTGTCCAAATAAAAAAAAAACGGAGACAACATAGCACGAGCGTTTGGCCTCTAGCTGATGAATTGCAGGGCAAGCGCAACACTGCTGTCCTGCTCTGCTCCCTCATTAGACATGCAAATGCCTCTGTTGACATTTTATTTGAGGGCAAAAAAAATTACTTCTTTTCCCACTGTTAATCAACCAATGAAAACAAGAACAGCTGAGTTGTAAATTTTTTCACACTACATTAATTATGTGTGCGTGTGTGTGTGTCTGTATTCACATGGGCTCACTGCAGTGCAGCAGGGGAAATACAGCTACAGAGCTGGCATAAGCGCACGATATTTTTGTTAAAAGAACTGAGGAAGAATCTTGGCCCACTCCTGTGTTCTTCAGTGCTTTCTGGGCACTGGACTGCCGAAGCTCCTGTCTGCGGGCAGTCCTGTTCTCGGCGTTGGTCCGACCCCCCTCCTGCCTACAGGCTTCTGTTAAAAACTTTGCAGTTCTCCCAGCTGGTTGTGCAGCTGGATACCCTTGGCCAGCACGAGCATCCCTTGTTGCCCAGGTTGCCAGGTTGGAAGGATGCAGGAGGAGAAGAGGACCCTTTGAACCTGGCAGTCCAGTAGGTAGATAAACGTGGCGTATTGACCGTTGCTGAAGCTAGCAGTGAGGAGGAGCTGTGGCCTGCGGCTCTCAAGGGACAGTCTCTCCTCTGAGACCGAGCGTGTGCTCCTACCTGACCTGGCAGCTGTGACGCCGCCGGTCAGCGTGTCTCAGCTTTGCCGGTGCTGTGCTTGCATTTCTTCTTTCCTTTGCTTTCTGCCTTCGAGCCCTGGGGGTTGAGTGACTCTGTCTTGATTGAGCCCTGGTAGCTGTGCTCACCTCGCTGGCCTCACTTCAGATCTTCTAGGCAGCAAGGGAAGTGAGCCTGGCGATGCTATCTTTGGTCCCTGTGGACTCGTGCCCAAGTGTACTGCACGGTCGGCCTCGACCCGCTCAGTGGCCTCGTGTTAGCGAGCGCGTCGTGCCGGTCCTGTCCTCGGCATCGCAAGCTAAGCGCCGGGGAGGACTGGCAGCCTTTTGCGGCTTGTGCAGAAGCTGCATGGCGATGAGGTGCGGGTCAGAACTGCCCCAGGAGGTTGGGGGAGGGGGGGACTTTCCTATGTGATGCCTCGTCCCGTCTGTGAGTCGATCTTTGCAAGCGCGCGGCGCGCAGTAAGAAGTAAAACGCAGCGGTTGCGCAGGGACAGCTCGGCTCTCGTGGCCGCGCGTCCTCAGAGCCCCAGAAGCGCTCTGATCCGTCCCGTTGCCGCCACGCGATGGCGATGGGAGGACGAAGGTGGGAACCGTCCTGAGCGGGGCAAGGCGCGGAAGGAAGCCGCTGAGCACCTGCAACGCGTGTCTCTTCTGTCCCTCCCCAGGGTACCACCGTGCGGATGATAACGGCGGTTGACCAGGACAAGGGCCGTCCCAGGGGAATCGGCTACACCATCGTCTCAGGTGAGTCGCGGCGGGGAGCCGAGCGTTGGAGCGGGCCTGGCTCTGCGACGAGCCGTTGTCCGTGCTCCCCACGCCAGAGAAATTATATCTGACTAAGTTTCTCCGGGACTATGCTTCTGCTCACCTGTCTCGGCTCGTTTGATTCACCGTTGCTAATTACCGTCGCCTACTGCTGTGAGCGAAAGCTTTTACCTGCCTGAAAAGCGATTTTTTGCCTTCAGTGTTGTCAGAGCGCATCGCTCGTGACATCTCTCTTTCCTTGGGCAGAGACCATTACTCCACGCGAGTTTGGGAGTATCTCGTAGTGAAACCTTTCGGTCGTAATGACAAGCCCGGCGATTTTTGCGCGTCCACCAGACGTATTTGTCAACAGTGGCCGTATTTCTTTGGATGCGTGACTGCCTAATACCGAATGCTTTTCCGCGAGCGTTTTTGCTAGCTCGAGGCAGAACGTTCCGCCTTGGAGACCTGCAGCGCGGGATTAGCAGCGCTGCTTGGCAGTTCGGCACCGCCGCGGTGCTTTTAGAGGGAGCCTGGGTCACGGGTGGGCACCGCGGCACGCGTCTGCGTTCGTGAGTCGGAGCTCGCAGCGTACCGTGCAGGCGACAGGGCAAAGCAGAGCCCCAGAGGTAGTTGAAGCTACGCCAACAAACGACTCCGCTTCGCAAAATGCCACTGAGGAGACCTGCAAAGAGTAAGGCATAAAACTTCTGTGGTCCGTGCGGTTGTTATTGTTAGGAAGAGAATATGACTGATTATGGCTGAACGGCTCATAGCAATTTCTGCAGCATTTCCCGAAAGTCTCTGCACCAGGACGGGCCTGGCAAAGCATTGCAAGGAGCTCGTCCAACTCAGCAGGGTCGCAGCACAAGCTGGGAGGCTGGGGGCTGGATCTGAAAGGCTACAGGGCTAGAGAATGGAGCTTAATTAAAATGGTGGAGGCTTTCCTCCTCCTGACATCCACGTTCCTTAATCCTGCCTCCGTGGATTGCTGCTAAAGCCCTTCCCAATGTGCATGGAGAGCTTACCGAAACTGCTGCTCTCTGTCACGCCTGGGTCCTTCCCGAGACGTCCTAATTCAGGTAATGAGAGAACAAAAATTCAAAGGCAGGTCTGTTGGAGATGCCTGACCCTGAACCCCAAGCTCATTTTTTGTGGTCCGGGGAGAGCCTCCCCGCTGCCCCACGAGCTCAAAGCACCCTGGCAGCCTGCAATCCCAATGTCCTCCTGCGCGACGTCTCACTCCCTTGCTCACTGTGACCCCTCCTGATGGTAAAAGGGGCAGGTGCAGTCCAGGTGGGCATTCTTGGTGAAATGTGTCTGCTTTCTGGCAAGTCCGGTTTTTGGAGCAGGACCAGTCTCATTGCAGGTGCCTTGAGTTTAGCGAGCCTCTGCTATACCTGCTGCAGACCCCCGGCTCGCTGGGCTGCAGGTGGATGGAGCTAGCGGGGCTTTGGTCCTGAGGCAGATGGGTAACCCAGGAGCGAGGGGCTAGCCTGGGGGGCCTGAGCTAGGATCCATTTCTGGTGTTGCTTTCAGGGAAATCTTCACAGCGAGAAATGGCAGCAGCCCCTTTTTTTCCCCACTGGGCCACGTACTCGAGAGGCTTGGAGGAGCAGGCAGGTCCTTTAAGTTGTATGTGGAGAAGTCATTTCCCAGTGTTCCCTTCTCAAAGCCTCACATTTCAAATGCTCTTTTAATCAACCTCTGGGGTCAAGGTGACTTGATCCCAACTTTGATCCAAGCCCATTGATCCTGACTGCAAGTCTCCAGGTCAGTCTGCCTTTGAAGATGGAAGGATTATTTATTCCTCTAAATCTCTTTGCAATTTATTCTGATGTACCCTCAACGTGAATTAATTGAGAGATTCCCCCAGATTTTGAGTATCAAACCGGGCAAAGTGCAGCAGGGGCTTTTTGCTGATGTGAGCCTTTGTACACTAGAAGCTGGACTGAAACCACAAACTGATTTTTACAGAGGCCACTGAACTCCCCCGGGGATTGTAAAAGCCTTCAGCAGCCCCTCACCATTGCATGGTCAGAGCTGCTGACCGAGAAGACAAAGATGTCTTGTTCCCAGAGCAACTAGGGGGGAAGATCACAGGGTTTTGTGAAACCATGGGTGGCGCAGGGAGGGTGGGTTGATTAACTGCAGGGCTGGCTGCAAACCCTCTTTTTGACACAAGAACAAAGTGGCTTCAAATGAAAGTGCGTAGGAGCATAGTTCACAGCAAGGAAGGGGGGAAAGGGAGTTCTTCTCAAAGTCTGAAGATGGTGAGCAGCCAGGAGAGCACAGTTGTCCTCTTCAAACACCCCTTTTCAGGCTTATGGCCACATTTAGAGACAGCATCTTGGGCTAGATGGATACCCAGCTGGGGAATTTTGTGACTGTTCTGCAGACTGTCCACATAGACTATTGTTTCAAAATGTTGCTCTGAGTTTGGTTTTCACGTTTAATCTCCTTTGCTGGTTGTTTGGTGCTCGAGTCTGTAACAGAGATGTGGTCTTGCTATCAGTGAGCCTTTCAAATTTGCCATGTAAAGCAGGTTTCCTGCCCCTTGTTGCCAAAAGACTGCTCTGCTGCTCTCCTTTCTTGTGTGGCCAGGCTGAGATTTGGAGTATCTGGGGTTACGTATTTGATTTTTCTTGTTTCCTTGGGCTTCTCAGATGTCCATCTCTGCTCTCCTGGAGCAGGCTCTATTGGAAGCAGTTAAGGGCTCTGTGGCAGTAAAATCACCAGGATTTTGCCTGTTTAGCTCTTCCACTGGCGTTGAACCAGCGTTGGCAGTAGCAGAGCTGCAGAAGGACCTGTGAAGGCTGCAAATGGTTCTGACATGCGAGCAGGGCCTTTAGCACGCTGCTGTTTTCTGGGGAGTGTAATAGCTTCCGTCAGGGAGGCATGAGCTTTTGCTGCCGGTTGCCAGGCCTTTGGCAGGAACGAGCTCTTCCCAGCCTCTTGCATCGCTGGGACTGGAGCCTGCCCAAGCTCTGTGGTGTATAAAGATCTGATGGTTTTGCAGAACCAGATGTGAAGTTCTAGTTTCGTGTTATGGCTTTTCCCTTAATTTGCTCTTACATTATAGTTATCTTATTTTTCCTTGTCAGCACCAAAGGAATAGAAACAGCTCTTGCATTTGATGGCTAAAATCTGCAGAAACAACAACACAGCCTGTAGAAGGCTAATGTGCCAAATGCACAGATCAGATCAAGATTGTATCAGGCTCAATCAGAAGGTCAAGGCTGATGTATAGAGTCAAGCAAGCAAGACCTTAGATCCTGGATTTTTACCTAGAGTGTTCACACAAGGCTTTATTTTTATGCTTCTCTTTTGGGTTTCCTATAAAATAGCCATGATGCCACTTTGCAAGTGTCCCCTGATTGCTGCTCAGTGCCACCGTACCCGGCGGCCTGGCTGTTGCACCCAGCAGAGGGATTGTGCAAGCGAGCCAGCCCCGCTTTCAGAGCCTTTTGGTGGTGGCGATGTGTGGATTGACAGGCAGTCAGATACATGCAAACACGCTTGCATATGCCAACGGCTTAATCTCCGCCCCAGGTCTAGCCTGGTGGGGGGCAGCTATCACATTAGAGAATCATGCAGAACACATCAAAGCCACGAGTGATTAAACTGCTTTGCATTTTTTTTTCCCAAGCTGAGAACATAAGAATTGCAGAGTATTTTCCAAACTGGCCAGCAGTCATTCTCCTGTCAACACCAGCATCTTGCAGTGAGACGGTGCGGTCGGGATGCTGGGTGGGAACAACCCCACGGACGGACCGAGGGACGCCTGCGTAGTGTGCGTGCAGGGCTCCCGGCCCGCCGTGCAACGGGAAAGGTGCCGCGCCAAAGCGTCTTCTCCGAAATCCGGTTCGCGCAAGGCAAGCGTCTCTTTTTGGCAGCCAGGTAAAGGCTAATTAATTTGTCGTTATCCTCAATCACGATGGTAAAGGTCAGTGAGCAGATTTTGTGCCTGAGCTGGTAAATTTTTACAGCAGTTTCGGAAAAATAGTCTAACGTATGGGAATCAGAAAGCAAATTAAATTAGAAACCGACCGTAAACAAAAGTGCGAATGCCAAGTAGAAGTAATAATTATACCTGCCTCTTCCGCTCACGTTCTGAAGGGAAGATGTCGATAGCGTTATTCCCGTTTCCCAGGTGGGGAGACCGGGAGACGGAAGGGTGAAGCCCTTTCCCCGGGTCTCCGAGGAGTCCTGCTGCCCGTGCAGTGCTGGCCCCTCTGATTTCAGCGCCTGTGTTGAGCGACCGGCAGTGCGGATGCTGGAAAGCAACCCCAACGTTTATCATTCCTTGGGTATTAAAATCTAGAACATTAGTATGATTTGGAGGTAGGATATAAAGATTAATTTGAAATTGCCATTGTCCTTTTCAGTTCCAGCCCTCTCCGAGCTGTGCGCTAGTACACACCTCAGGATATACTGCGGAAGCTCTTATTTATATAGCTATCTCCAAGCACAAGGTTCTCCTATGACAGGAAAACAATAAAACTAAAAGATTAACTATAACCACATAAAATAAGACTGAAGATCTAACTTTATGCAGTCATCTTACAAAGCTATTAAGTCTGAAGTCATATAGAAGCCCTGATCTAGCTGTGTCATGTCTTTGGCTAGACCTGGTTGAGTTGTCCTGTTGTGGCAGAAAAGCCTGGTTGCCGGGGCCCAGCTCATGGATTTATTTCCGTCCCTTATATGGAAAATCCATTAAATTGTTTCTCTCCCTTCCTGCCAGTCAAAGGAGGGTTTAACTCCATGAAAACACATACTGCTTTCCCTACGCTTTGGAAGGAGCGGGATGACCGCAGTGCGAAATGTTATTTAAAAAGAAAACCTAACTGAAAATGCAAAGTTCAACCCTGTAATGCTAAAAGCCACCAGAGAGGCTTGTCTGCACCAGGATTCCCATTGCTACGGCTGAACCGCAGTGGCTCCGGTGGGAATTTTTATGTTGCTTTTCCTAGAAAGGATCTCTTACCGTGCTGGCCTAGGTGAAGCAGGGCTTTGAGCCGTACCTCCCGCTGGGTCTCCTCCAGTGCTGCTTCGGTTTGTAGCCCTCCCTGTTCCTGGGCACGCTGGGACAGGACTCAACTGGGAAAGCCAGAAATCTGGTCAACAAGAGTAAAAGCAACAGAGAAAAGTAGCGACGTCTGAGGCTGGGCGAGCCAAGAGAGGCTCTAGTAGGCAAAGCAATGATGCTGGGAATGGAGCTCCTTGACCGTTCCCGGGCAACGGCTGTCCAAAAAGGAGAGCACTGCCAGCCAGCAGCTTGCCCTTGCTCCACTGTGCCAAATCATCTCCTTGCTCTGAAGTTCCTGGGCTGCTTTGACAGGTTGGAGATGTTCAGCCATTGAGGTCAGGGCTCTGTTTGAAGGACAGATAATTAATCCCGCGAAGTAATCCACGGTGCCTTTTTGGCAGATTTATGGAGATAGCCTCTGTGCCAGAGACTCTGCCTCATCATCTTTCATTTCCCAGGCAAAGCAAGTGACTCGTTATATACCATGACCTGGTCTAGATAAGACTTTTCATTTAGGGGAACTCTCTGGTCTAACAGAGATTGATTTTCCTAGAGGCACGCCGGCTGCAACAGGTGATGGGAAGGTGATGGTAAGCGTGGTGGGCGTTCAGGACATCATTAGCTTCCGAGAGAGGAAATTCAAGTTGGCTGGATGTCAGTGGGTGAGCACTGCAGCTATGTTTCCGGCCTTTTTGTGCCTCGGGAGATGTCGGGGGCGCACGGGGAAGCAGGGACCGCAAGCATGCAGGGAGGCGCCTGTGTTTTGCTAACAGGAAGATCTTCTTCCCTTGCTCGTGTTTGAAGCTGGCTGCTCCTTAGAAAAAGAAGCGCCTTTGCTATGGAAAGAGCAGAATTTATCTGGAAGAAATTAATTTCACACCGCTCTGGCTGCACACGCTTGGTCAGAGCACTGGGAACCGATTCTGCGGGAGGGCTGAGCTGCATTTCGCCACGGCCCCCGTCACCTTCCCGCTCGTCCGACGTGACCTGCACCAGCCTGATGCCGAGCCAGGCAGCAGCAGCGCCTGTATCAGAGCACCCTGGGAGCACGCAGCAGGATCAGGATCAGATGGCCCTGCGGTTTCATGGTTACTACTACTGAACATCCCCTGGGGAACAGGGAATCCTTTGGCTCTTTAAAAGCGAGATTTTTATCGTGAATTAAGTGGCAATTTAATTAATAGGCAGGAAGGGATTTTGGCCCTCAAGCTCTTATTAGGAAAACGTGTGGTGCAATTACAGTCCAGTGCTTCGCTTGCTAGCGGTGAAGCATCCGTTTCACTTTGGGTGTCTGGCCGTGTCTCCAGAGTTGCTGGGTGCTTTTGCAGAGCAGCCCTGTTTGGCCACACTAAAACCGCAGCGGGTGGTGAACCTCCAGGGACCGAAGCGGAGACATCCGTGGATGCTGGATGTTACGCATCTGACTGGCGCAGTGCTCCCCTGGGCCAGCGAGTGCTCTGCGGATCGTTTACTTGTGAACGCACGGAGAAACAACCGGTCAACAGGGTCAAGGCTTTAACTGAGTTCCAGCAGGGACTGGCTTGGACAGTGAGGGCTTGTATTTCGGCGAAGCTCTGGACTGGCCAAGTCCTCCTGCGGAGGATTGCAATCCCCCGCTTCTCTCCCCAGCATCGTTCAAACGGGGGTTCCTGCCGCGGGCAGGGGAAGGAGACTTGTACTGCTTGCGCAGGCATCGAAGGGTTAAACCAGCTGAGCGGGCTCACGGGCTCTGCGAGAGCAGCGGCTGCCGGCGGTGCCAAAACGTCGCTCTCTGCCTCGCTGACAAATTCCAGGTCTGGTGATGGATGGGCAGCAGGGAGCCTGCACAAGGGCAATCCATATGTCCTTCGTGGTGCTGGGAAGTCCTGGAGGAGAGAGGGGATGGGAGGTCTGGGGTTTCAGTCAGGGGGCTGACTTAGCCCTCTTAGGGCTCTTCAGAAACCCTTAGAGCATTTATTTTTCCAAATTGATTCCTCTAGGAGATTTAGTTTGTGGTAAAGCGCTCTCTTCTTAAAGCTGGTACATCCCGAGGGAAACATGAATTAAAAATTATTATTTGCACAGTGTAGTAGAAGTGTGAATTACAAAGGAACCAGGAGGCATGTCTGGAAATAATTGTTCTCTTGCCTTCCTTTGTTTTTCTTGCTAAGGTATTAAATATTATTTAGAAAATAAAAGCAATAGCTCACAGATCATGTTTCATATGGGCCTAATAGATGTGCTGTCCCCTGCTGCCTGCCCTTCCTCCCAAAAGGCAGCGTGAACCTTGGAGGTAAGGTGAAGTGGCCAAAGAGATCTCCCGTCCCTGAATCCCTTAGACTGGCCGTCAGAACGGACAGCAAACCTTGGAAATACAGCCTGCTAATTTTAATATCCCCACTGCTGGTTGGCCTACGTTGTGCTGACTTTTTCCCACATTCGGATCACTTGGTGAACTACTAGGGTGTTAAAGCCCTCATAAATTACGGCGACGGGGAGGGCCTTCCAGTGTGATTTAAAGGCAGTCATCATAGCAGAACGTTTTTGTAGGAGGACATGCTGATGGGTGGAAAAGCGCCTCACACCGAGCTGTTCATCAAAGGCTGTTTTTCCACACTGCCAACACGAGAGGATGAGGCAGCGCAACGCAGGGATGGCGGCTGCTGCCGTAGCCCTTGGTTTCTTGCCTCCGTCGGTTCCCATCTTCCTGTCCGGTGCTAACGATGCTTCGTCGTCATGTCGGCATCTTGCTTTGGCTCCCCGTCCATCCGGGAGCAAACGAACACAGATACGGTCGGGATAACGGTTTGCTTGTGCTGCAAGCAGTCCCCTGACAAATGTCCTTTGGTGATTAAAATTTTACGTTCCTGTTTATATTGAAATATGAAACAGAACCATAAATATTTTCTGTTTAATTTCTGGGGGTTTCTATTTAACTTTCTAGTATTTAATGTATTTGAGATGTTGGCAACCGCTGGCTGGGGATGAGCCTGGACTGTCTCTCTTTGTGTCTGGCTGGAAAAAATCAAGAGTTCCAAGGTGTTTTTTAATGCAACTCTGGATGGAAGAATTTCTGAAAGACTTTGAGCCTGAAGATGTAGTTGTCATGTTAGAAGCTGAGTGAGTTGTTACAAGTTTAAATTAGAACATCCCTCTCTCGTACTCCTCTGATGAGTTTGTTTGCTGTGGTGGGAGAGGCAAGAGATGTGTTTTGTGGGTCCCTAAAGCCAGCGCAGATACAGTGTCGGTCAAGAAAGTGCACATTTAGTGCCTGTGCTTACTTCACGCGCAGGCTGAAAACATGTTCTGCAAACGCCGCTCCGAGGTGGAAAGCTAAACGTGCCGAGAGCATCTTCTCTGCGGGAATACGTACTGCCTTCTGCTCCCTCTTCACGAGGATGAAGTCTTCTGCAAGTTCAGCAGGGTTAAACTGTGGCAGAAATGAGTGAAGTACACGTTTATAAGCTTTATCTCATTCTTGGAGCGGGGACAAAAAGGTGGACCCAGAAGGGTACCTGGTGGGAATGAACAACGCTCTTCGGGTTTCTTTTTCCTTTGATATCCCTGTGCGTCATGCTCGCACAAGGTGTAGTCTCCGGTATCACGCTTGCGTATTCCTCCCCAGTGCCTGGCTGAAATATTGTAAAGATCTTTGTCGTCGTCGCTAGGAGAAGTTGCCAAGTGCTGCCTAGGAAAGAGAATTTTTCATTTCTGTACAAACTCTGCAGGTCTGCTCACAGCAGAAACAGTTACGGTGGTTTTCCTTGAGTTACTCTGCTGTTTTGACTCATGATCCAGATGTTGACTGGTTTCCCCTTGGCTCGTTTTAAGGTAATGTCCGTGATTATGGAATGAAGGAAGGCTGTGAGGAAGAAAGGCTTTTTATACTTGATAGATATCCCTAAAAAATGTCCCACTCCGAGCGGGAGGTTGTGTTAGACACCTCCGAGGCGCTTCCCATCTCACCATGCAGTTAGTTATTTGTGCTCTTAGGGAGATTCGGGGGGTTTTATTTCCTTCATACGCTCATCTCTAGGTAAAGTCGAAGTGACTGTACAGAAAGGGCAAAATTGCAAGCAGGCAGCACCTGTAATATGAATACTGATGCAGACTGTAGCCACCTGCTCCCAGTTCCAAGATTTGCCACCTGATGTTTAGCTGCTGGGAAGGAAAGTCCTAGTTTTAGTGTGCATGGAAGCAGTAAGGTTCGCTGTCCCACCGACATGCCGAGCCGAGCAGTGCTGGTTATTTGCCGTCTGTTCAAACCGCTGAGCACGTTTGAGAATACGTAGGGGAGACGTTGTGGTCCGAGATTCCGCACCCTTTAATGTGATGACTTATGCTCAGATCAGGAACCTTTAAACTCTATGGGTTTTGTTCTTCTCTCTGATACCTAACCGTAGCTCCTGCTGGCTTCAGTAGGGGTTTTGTATATCGGGTGATAAATCTCTCGGTTTATTTTCTCACACTCTATGCTTGGTTCTAAAAAAAGGTAACTGCACTAGCATTTCATCCAAGCTTTTCTGTGAATCCGTAGGATTGGAAGTTTTGCCTGTTGTGCTAGAATAGGCAATTAAATATTTTGGGCAAGATGCTGCAAAAGCGTCTGTTCACAGCGTGCTCGTGTGTAGGAGGGCTGATGAGCGTCTTGGGTCTCGAATTAGTGGCCCGGAGAGAGCATCCCATCCCCAGGAGCAAGAGGAAACCCAAGTCTGGAATGGGAACGGTGGGCGCTCTTTTCTACAGCACAACATTGTCATATCTTGATTTCACACAAGGATGTAAAGATCAAGATGTAACCACTTTTCCTTTGGAAATAGCTTGTTCCCTTTGAAAATAAGTGGGAGGCATGGTCTGAGGAGGTCACTTGCTGGCAAGCAGAGGTGAGCTAGTGGGGAGAGCAGTGTAGCTGCCCTGAAGTCCCTCTCTGTGTATTGCATGGGGGCAAAAACTCAAGGTGAAGAGCAGTGAGGTGGTCACAGCAGCTGATGGACTATTTATATGATGATAACTGTGTCTGTTGCCGACTCTATGAACCACATCCAACGGCATCTATTTCAGTGCCAAGGAGCCCTGACGGAGCACATTTTGATTAATAAATTATCCAGCACAAGGTGTGTGATGGGTTCCCCTTTCACATCTCATGAAAGTCATTTGCTCCAAGTTCAGCGGCTCAGCAAGTCCGAGTCCTCTCGAGGATGCCACGTTCTGGGACAAATGGCCCTTCGTGGGGGGTGTGCAGGAAAATTGGTCTGTGCAGGGGAAGCGGGCTCTCCTGGCTGACAGGTCTCTTCGCTAGAGATGGAGAGCAGCTACATCTCTCTCTCCTCTGGTTTTGAATGATGTTCAAAGGCCAAAGGAGTAGAAAGGAAGGAGGAGACGTCTTTTTTTTTTTTTTTTTTCTTTCTCTCTCTCTTCTGGGTTTCAGCCAGTATTTTTAATGGTCTTTTTAAACTGAGAGAGTTGGCTGAGGGCAATTAAACATTATGGTCCTCATCTATAAACCCCTTGTTATAGCAGTGTTTCTCCAGAATGATGCCTGTGTTACCATCCGTTCTTCAATGAGCCTGGAAAAACACTCTGAATGGGCTGTTGTGATCCGTCCCGTTGCTCCTAATCCAGTGCCGTCCGTGTTGGTCCCTCTCTTTCCTTTGCTCTTGTCTCTGTATCCCAGAGGGGGAACCCACACTTTCCCTCCAGCTTTTGCCTGAGAAACCCCTGCTGTGACAACAGAGCAGGCTCGTGTTTCCTGAGCAACTCTGTTCCCTGCCAGCTAAGAGAAGTGAATCTGCCACAATGCACAAGTTATGAAATTACTGTGATTTATCCCAGTTATTGGGTGTTCAGGAAAGCAGGCAGGATGAGATTTCAAGGGAGGGAAAGTGCACCAGGTCCGGGGTGCTGCTTCCTGAGGACGGCGTTGTGGGCACATGCTGCAACTTTCCTTGCAAAGAGTAATTAGGATTTCTTTTCTGGGCATGCCTATACTTCTTATGGACTTGGTGAATGTTTTTTCTTATACCTCTTCAGTTTACCCGTGTTGTCAGTGGTTTTCAGTGGCAGTAGTAGTTTTCAGCAGCACTCTTCTATTTATTCAAATTTTTGTCCCCGAGTTTGTCCTTCTTTTTATTCTCATTTTTCCTACAGCTCTTCACATATTTAAAAGCATCATGTACTCTGCTTTTCTTCCCACTCCCCTCTCTTTTACCATTCGTCCTTTCTCTTCCCTTCCTCCTCCTGCGAGTCCCCATCATTTTAATTTCTGCCGTGTCTCCTGTTTGCACTCGCTCTCCTGTGGGTCGCTCACCCCCTGCTCCTCTGGGTCCCCAAGATGCCTGGCCTGGGATGGGCCTTGGGGGTGGCAATGGATCTCCTCCTCTCCAGGACACAGAGAGACTGGGAACGATGGAGCAAGCCTTGTTAACGCGATGGAGCAGACAAACCACTTGAGAGCCATCAGCCAGTGTTGCTGTGCACAGTCAGCTGTGGACTAAGCTGCACTTAACCCAGGCTGAGACTTTTTGCTGGGTCAGGAGGCTGATGGAGACATAGGAGAGAGCAAGGGGTGAAAGAGGAATTTTACAGAGATGGAGGGGCGGAGAGAGTGAGAGACTGTGAGTGACTGGGGGAAGTAAAAAGCAAAATTTGCTATTTTCCCCCCTTTTTATTTCCTTACTATGAGAAAGGTGAAGAAATGTGAAGATAATTGGAGAGATTTTTCCAAAGAAAGTGTCTCCTGGGAATTTGCATTGTTCTGTAGCGAGAGTACTTTACCGGGGATCATTGGTCAAAGGAAGAATGAGTTGATGGCTGAAGAGGCATTGTAGAGGAAATTATGAAAGGACTCTGACTGACGAGTTTGGAAACACCTCTTTCCATTCTGAGGCTAATTTGCAAAGCCTGGCAATTCTTTGCTAGCAGAAAGGTGCCCCAGAGGGCATCAGATGCATATCTTCCGTATGAACAGTGTTTGGGAGGCTGAGCTGAAGAAAAACCTCAGATGTGCAGCCTGGGAGTGTATTTGGGCCCCTAATTCATTTCTCTACCCTTCAAAAGTGATGTGGTCAAATACAAGACGTGTAGCAGTATTTAGGATAGGAGCTCAGTGCCGTGTTTAGTCCTTTATGTTGAATATTTGGACCATGCCCTGTTGACCTGTTTCCACTGGAATGGGCTGGTCTGTTGGTTAGCAGATCCCTGTTAGCAGAAGAGTGTTTGGGGATTAAAAAAGTATTTTATTATGCTTTATATTAAGGGGAGTGTATCAAGATCGCCCTGCTACATAAAATTTACTGTGGCAACATGGCATCCTGGAGCATTTAAATGCTTTGCATCAGAGTTCGATATATCTTGTAGAGTGTCCTTCAAACACGATATCAGAAAAAGTCTTCTCAAGAGTTGGCCATAAATTAAAGAGAAAAGGTGCGAAACCAAGACTAAAGGAGAGGAATGGGCTGAGGGAGGAACCTAGAGGTCTTCCTATGTGGCAGCAGAAGTTGGGCAAAAGAGAGGTAAGAGGGGTGTTTTCCCTGTCCTGCTTGGGGCAAGCAAACCCTATAGCGTGGTGCTGTGGCCATGGATGGGAGCAGGTCACGAGGACCCAGGAAGACAGGAAGGAAAGCCTGTGCTGAGTTCAGAGAGGGGAAGTGAGCCAAGATCCTGAGGTGGCCACGAGCAGCGGGGTGCATGCTACAGGTCTTTGCTCTCCTTGTTAGGGCGGTCTTGTCCTCGCGTGGAGGCAGGAGCCTGCGCTGACCCAAGGCTCTCCACTTGCCAAGAGTGCAAGGGCCTGTGGGAGAAAGTGAAGTCTGTGCTTTTGGTGTTCCGGGTCACAGAGTGAGTTAACATTTTTAACGGGGTCGATTGGGGCACGCTGTCTTCGTGGGGCTAGATTCTTCATGTTTTCAACTTTCTGGTTTCTTCTGCAGCCTTGGTGGTAGGAGTTGGCCTCCTCGCAGCTGGGCTCGAGGTGAGGGTGGCAGGGTAGCGAGGTCGCTGGGCAAGGGGAGTCAGGGGCACACAACAAAGTTGTGTCTATGTGTGCGTTCACTTATTTCCTACGCTCTGCCTGTCTCTGCGGGGCCACGGCAGGAGCAGACGAAGCAGAGGCAGCAAAGCAGCTGTGGGGTGGGAGGCCGAGCGGCCCACGAGGAGGCTGTGGTGCTGGGCGTCCCCCTCGGAGAGCTGCTGCCCCATGGGGAACGACGCCGTCGGCATCTCCTAACGGTCCACTGCTAACGTTGAAATAGAGCTGCAGCAGGTGGTCAAGCCGGATAGGGGTCAACGGGCCATTTCGGATGGAGAGGAGAGAGCGCCCAGGATGGCAACGGGCGGCTCTCGGTGATGGTTGGGCAGGGGGAAGACGTGACGGCTCAGACATGGGGGAGAAGGGTGGTGCTCTAGCTGGGGTTCGGCCCAGCGGGAAGGCGCTGGATGGGGCAGCGCCGTGCCCGGGGGTTTCGGCCGCGCGGCGGGAGGCGCAGCCATCCCACGGGAGGCCGAAACGGAGCAGCGTCGAGGAGATGAAACAGGGGATCAGAAGGGAGCAAGGGGGATGCTAAGTGTTGGAAAACAAGTTTGGTGCCAGCAGATTTGTCTTGCAGGGAAGTGACAAATGTTGTATGTGTTTCTTTCATGCCTAGATATATTGAGAAGAAGGGCTTTTTTATTATTATTTTTTTATTTTCAGCTGGGATGAATATAACGTTATGACGGTGCTGCCTCGCTCTTGTCTGGGGCTGGCGCGAGGAGCTCCTGCACGGCACGAGACACTCAGGGGAGTGCGCGGGTGCCCATCTGCCTGGGGCTGATCGCCTTGTTCATCACTAATTTAGTAGCTGCTGGTGAGGTGGCAGGTCAGCATCAGGTATCCCCGGCTCTGGAGAACAACTGCTGGCTTTTTGTCTGGCTGACAAAAAGAGAGGGCACCTGAGCCTGTCGCGAGGGCATCCCCAGTGCGCGAAATTCATCCCTTCGGCATCTGCTGGCCGTGAGACGCGAGCGCGGTCTGAATCGTCGCTCGGTGTCTCGTTCCGGGGGAGGAAAAGCAAGAAGAGGATGCTCTCTGGGTGCAGTGCAGCCCTCTGCAAGGTCATTCCCAAACGTGGACCAGTGCGGAGGCCAGATCTGTGAGCAGGATCTCTTGAGGAGAGGTCTCCCCGGCAGGGGAGACAGAGATGCTGCAGGGCTGATGGAGCAGTGAGGAGGTCCTGCTTGGCGAGGGAGAGGGAAGCTGAGGTCAAGGGAACGTGTGACGGCAGCAGGGTCTGGATATCAGCTCACCAGGAGGAGCTGTTTGGAGGCAAGCACCTGGGTTCAACCTCGGTTTCAGCTGTGGAGCTAGACCATGGAGATACTGCACTGCACTAAGAGGCAGCAGGAAGGCCTCAGTTCTCCTCAGGTACCTGAGATGCTCTTTTGGGAGCCACGTGGCCTCAGCTTTCTCTATACCTAGAGCAAGGAGAGGTCTTTGGGGAGTGAGAGCTCCTCCTAGAGACACCCAAACCACCCTCTGGAGCCTCCCCTCCCTGCCAGGGCTACAGAGGGAGCCCAAGGGTTACCACGTCCCTCATCTAGACCCTGAAGCTGTGCAGGGTGAGTCCTGGCCAGAGTGTGCCGCTACGCTTTGGGCATTGCATTACTGTCCTTGTGGGCTACCTCTATGTTGCCAGCTGGTGAATTTGGGATGGGGCTAGCTCTGCTCATCCTTTAGGTCCTGGCCTTCATCCCGCACCACAAGCTGGGCCCAGCAGCCATGCGAACACGGATGTTCTCCCTCCACGAGGGGCCAAGTGCAGACGTTTGCCTGTCTATATGTGCTGACATCTCAATCAGCAGAGGAGCGGATGTGCAGACAAAAGGGAAGAATACATTTACATTTTAACCAAAACCCTTTGAAATTCTTCCACTGCCTGCAGCGTTTGCGATGTTATCAGCTCTTGGAAGGAAAGCATTACTGTAAGCCCTGAGCTGGGGCAGGTGAGAGGAGGAGAAAACCATTACAGCCATTAAATTTAAAACACATGGAGATCAAGGGGAAGGTATGGAGCACCCACAGCAGTCTGTGGACATCCTGGGGCTCCTCACCTGCGACAGGTCCACTTTCTTAAAACGTCTCTTTCCAGCATTTTACCTGGTCATCTATGGAGATGGGCAGGGCAAAGAGGCTTCCTTCTCACCTTACCTCTGGGTGGGTGTACGTTTTCACGTTGGCTCTTGTTTTTGTCAGGTAACACCAACAGCATCTTTGCACTAGACTACATCAGTGGAGCCTTAACCCTGAACGGGCCGTTGGACCGAGAAAACCCCTTCTACAGCGCTGGATTCATCCTCACAGTGAAGGTGAGAGCTCCTCCACGCAGGAGACAGGTTGGCCCACCAGGTCAGGGAGGGCGCCCAGCTGAGCCCCGTTTGGGAAGGTGGCAAGGTCGTTTTCAGTGCTCGAGAGTGCCCTACCTGGCCTCCCCACAGACCTCCCTTCAGCCCTCAGGCTCCAGTTGCATCAAATGTCTACGTTCAGGCTGCTGAATTGTGTCAAAGTTGCTCTCAAAAAACCGGGGAGCGTACTGTCGTTTCAGCGGGTGCCGGTGTAGCGGGGCAGCGCACGCGTCTGCCGTGCCCAGGTGTGCGCGCGGGGGGGGGGGGGAAACAGAAAGTTGCCTCGGCAAAGAAAGTGCGCTGGAGCGTGGTGTTTTAGCACTGCCGGGCCCACCCGAGAACGACTCCGCATCTCCAATCGCAGCTCCTTAATTAAAATCAATACCAAGCTGGGCAGCTAGTTGGAAACACATTTAGAAGTATAGATTCTGCTAGGCTGGGCTGGGGGAAAATCAGTGCCGTAGGAAGGGTCATTGATTGGGAGGGCAGCAGCCAGTGCTGCGTGAGCGCAGATCACCTCTGGTATGGAAGGAGTAGTGCTTTGTCAGGCAAAGGGCAGGAATTTACCCTTCCTGGTCCCAGGCACAGGTCTTAGTGGGGGGCTTTACGCATGGATCCGTCCTTGGAGCCCCTTGGGTTTGAGTTTTCTGTTTTATATTCAGTAGAACTCGAGGGAGGGAGAAAGGGAACATATGTACGTTTTCAATAGGGCCAAAAATATCTGTGTGATCTTGGAAAGGTTTGTGAACCTGACAACTTGCCCATTTTCCCCAACTGCATTGTAATATAGTTCCGACTATGCTATGTGGCTTAGTCTAACAGCTTATATTTCCTCTCTCCGCAAACCTTGCATCACTCCTGCAAATGCCAGCTCGCTGTGGCCCACACTCTGAACCCAAAATGTTCTCTGCTGTTCCTACCCTGGAGCTCTCAGTGAAAATACAGCTGGGTTTCTCCTTGCTCAGATCAGTGTGTTCTGCTGTTGTGTGCAGAAGTGGTGAATAGCAATGAGCCATGTGGGTCGTGTTAGTGCGCTTTTCTATACCCACAGCGAAACGAGATTATCCAAAGGACGAGAGGAGGAACTCAACTTGAAAATATTGTTCACAAGTTTTGCTTCTCTGGCAATAAAATCTGCACTCTTTCCATTTGGGAAAGAAAAATCAAAGTCATTTTAAGATAGAGGTGTGATACGGAGTCATGACTCAGCTGTATGTATTTAGACGTGTGTTGCTAAACCTATTTTAAGTTACAAATCTTTTCTTGTATTATCCTAGTTTTCTCTCCCCCTAATAGTACTGTCACAGTTAGCTCGGGGCCTCGGCTCTCCTCAGGAGAGGACGGGGGAGATACCAGCGTGCTGGTTGCCCCATTGTGGTGTCCCCCACATCTTGCAAGGCAATTTTTTGGGTGTTGAAAAATGTTTTTAAAAGCTTGCTGCAGAGAAAGCTCCTGCTGTCTAGCATCCTCCAGCGTGAGGCTGTATCATGATGACCTGTTGCGTGAAAGGGGCAAGTGAGAACTCAGCCAGCCCTTCCAAGGGGAATACCAAACTCCTGGCAAAGGGGCCGATCTGGCAGGGATGACGTGTATCTGAAGCGTGGGCAATGGAAGAGTTGGGCAGGAAGGTCAAAGTCCCTGTGAATGTTTGTGGCATCACCTGTGAGGGAACGTGCCTATGATTAAGGGATGGGGCGGAACCAAATGAACGTCCTTCCTTGGCAAAGCAGAGGAAAGAAAAGCCATTGCAGTCTCTAATGGCATCACAGTGACACACTCCTGCTCATGTCTTGGTAAGATCCTGCAGCACACACAACATGAAGTGCAAGGAAAGACTCTTATTTTCATTGACTTTGTCTCAGCAGCAGCGGTCAACTGTGCTTTTCTGTAGTGGTCTCTTCCCAATGGCTGCTGGTCTTTTTCCACTTTTTTTTTTAATATATTCTTTGAAAACTAAAGGCTACCCTGGTGGTTTCTCTCCTTGCAGGGGACAGAGCTGAACGATGACCGCACACCCTCCAACGCCACTGTCACCACCACCTTCAATATCCTAGTGATTGACATCAATGACAACGCGCCCGAGTTCAACAGCTCTGAGTACAGCGTGGCCATCCCTGAGCTAGCCCAGGTGGGCTTTGCCCTCCCTCTCTTCATCCAGGTGCAGGACAAAGATGAGGTGAGACACCACGAGGAATGTCCAAGCCTGCCGACTACTTAGTCATGCTGAATGTCCCTGTGCTTGGTTTCCCGTGGCCTCCATCCCGTGCCGCTGGCGCTCGCTGTGCATCCCTTGCAAGGTGGCACCGGTGTGTCTGGGGAGCGCAGGGGAACACGTGCCGTTGATTGATCTGCGGTGAGATGCATGCTTGTATCGAGATACTGTTTTTTTTCCAGCTCTTAACTGCTGCCATTACTATGCTTGCTCAGCCCCCAGAGCTCAAACGCCTTCACCTGGGCACAAATACGGGATGTGCTTCAATACCGGGAGGACTGCGGGCCCAGTGAGAGCCAGAAAACAGGCTTGGGCGAGATACCGGTTCTTCCCTGCTCCTTAGAGCACCCTGCGGGCAATCGCAGTGCTTCTTTGTGCCGCTCTGGTTGAGGAAGGGAGGAGATTTTCCGGTGGGCTCCCCACAGGCCTGCCAGCCCTTGGTGGTGGTGGTGGGAGCAGAGTACCACCATGGGCTCAGCACCCACCCGTGGTGCTTCAGCGTGCCCACAGGGCTTTGTCAGCGCGAAGCAGAAAGTCCAGGGCGGTTAGTTCCTCGATGCCGTTCCTGCAGCCCGTATTCAGCTTCTCTCAGTCTTTCCGGGTTTCTTTTATTTTCCTTTTCTGTTTTAAATGCTGGGATGAAGCACTAACCCTGTCTCAGGATGGAGGAGAGGCTGTGCCTCTTCATACACATGGTACTCCTGCATCTGGGGAGGAGGAGGAGATGACCGCATCCTCTCTGCACACCCACCCGTGCCGTTGGGTGCTGCTGCTGTCAGATGATGCTGTTACGAGCATCCGGTGAGGATGGAATTGTAGGAAGCCTGGGGATGGATGGATGGATGGATGGATATAGTGAGTCCCATGGTGTCGATTAGAGATGAGAAGGGAGTCGCGTGGGGCTTACGGACGCTCCTGGGGAAGCTGCTGTGGTGAGGCAGCCCTTTGATCCGCTGCTCCAAGTCCTCTCGGCTCCCGTGGTGAAGAGAGCGGAGCAGAAACGAATGCAGGGCACAGCAAGCTCGCCGGCAGCCGGGAATTTTTAACAAACCTACGTGGGAGGAAATCACTGCAGCCCCTCACGACTTGTGTCCCATTTGGTAGCATCTTGCCCTCTCCTCAGCAGCAGGGTGTTCACGTCCCCTGTACAACCTTATGCTGTGAGTAGCAAGCTCAGCGCGTGGTTCCTAGAGGCCTGCTGGGGTGAGGGACTGGGATACCAGCCTTCCTGCTGAAAATGAACTGCTTGCTGTTTGCAGTCACCTCCGTAACGTTGGCCGGTAGCAATACAGGCTTGTTCTTTCGACGTGTTAATGCAGCTGCTATTTATTACACGCTGGCCCGGTCCACGTAGGAATTCCATTATGTTTGCCAGCCCTAGGGTTACAGTCTTCAATTACTCGTATTACTTGACTTGTGCGGTTCGTGTCTTGCTTCTTCGGTGCCGGTACCCTACAACCGTGCCACGCTGTATGGTGTCTGCTTTAAAGAAGTGCTGACACCTCATGGCGAGCTGTCTCAAGTCTCTTTGAAAGGCTCTAGCTTCTCAGCTCACAGGCTCCCGCTGCTCATATTCCTCTCCAGGCTGTGGCAAGAGACCAGGGAAGGATGCTCAGCAGAATACACTCGGCATCGTTGTGATGTTTTTCTTCTCCTGACACTTGGGTAAACTAAGTGCTGACACTGAGGAATGCAAAACAAAGCATCTTGCCCCCCATCCCACCAAAACTAGGTGAGCTGATTGAAATGTGCCTCTTCTAAAAAGCGAGGAACTGTCATTTGTGGCTGAAAGACAGAGGTTGCCCTTGCTGGCTGAAATGACAGGTTCGCCTTTCCCCCAGGCACGGATGCAGTGCGCTGAATCTTCTAAAACCACACCAAAATCCCTGTTTCTCGAGTGCAGTGATTATGACACAGAACTAATAATCTACTTGTGACATGATGTCACCACCAGAGAGTTAGGAGTTCACCTGGAGAGGTGCAGATGAGCTATTAAGCAGATAAAAAGACTGTTTTTTTTTTCTTGAAAATGTCAATTACTAATAAGGAAGATATGGCTATGACTGATACTTAGGCTAGCTTCTGAATACAATCGTTGCCGTGCTTTCTGAGAGATGTCAGCAGATCTGAGCTTGAAGGACATTGTGGCACTTCTGTTTATGCCAAAAGAATGAAGGATCTGTCATTATTTCTACTTAAAAGCTCATTTTACTGAAGTGATCCCCATTCAGAAATTCACTTCAGCCTTTCAGCCTTTCTGATTTTAAAATGGGAGGGAGAAAAAATAGCCTCACATTCCCGATAGCGTGAGCAAAAATAGACTCATTCTTTTGGCTTCTGGAGTATTTCTTTAGCCTCGTGCGATTTCCCCAGGTGAATTGGTTGGAATTTTTCGAACTGCTGAGAGAGGGCCTCTTGTATTATGAAAATCTGAGGGAGTTTTACTGTACGCGCGTATGGAAATGGTCATATTAGCACTGATTGCTTCCAACCAGCCTATTATTTTCACTGATAAGGAGCGCAGTAGAGCTGATGCCTTGGAATATCCGGAGGGAGGCAAGGTAGCACTTTGGGGGAAAAAATGCATGTAGTGAGAAAATCCAGGTAGTGAAAAGGCTGTATACTAGGTGGAGAGCTGGGGAGGAGAAGCGCGTGGCATCGACAGCGAGGAGGAAGGTCCTCGGGCAGAGGGGCGAGTGAGGACGTGGCTGGCAGAAGGGATTTTGCCACGGTGGCCTTCATGCTGCAGATGACACGATTCATTTGTAGAGGGGGCAAAGGAGAACAAGAAGGGAGTTATACGTGTCTCGGGGAGGGGGAAGCTAACCGGATGAGTAAGAGCAGATGGATAGAGACACGTGAAATCAACTGCATTCTCAGGAAAAACGCCGTGCTCGTATGTGCTTTGCCTCCTGCCTCCCAGTCCGTGTCAGAGCCCCTCTGCAGTTTGGTTTCTTTCCGAAGTCCAGCTTCGTTGCTGCTGTTCTGGCTTTCTTCTGGCCTGCTGAGGTCCTACTCGGGTGGAGCGGCCCACCAGAGGGGTCCCCAGGGCCACGTGGCTGCTGGGCCTCCGGGCGCTTTGAAACGGTGGGGGTTTGGTCTGCTGCGGAGGTGTAAGCCTACGTTCAAACAGACCCTTTGCAGGAGACTTCTGTATGTGTTCGTACACGCTCGCGGAAGTGGGGCTGCATTCCCCTCTCGTTCGCGTCGTGATAGATCGGCGAGGACAAACAAATCCCGCGCGCGAGACAGAAGATTGAAGCCTGGTACCCAGCTTTGCAGCAAGGTCTGTTTGCACGTTGAGAGCAAGGGCCCCTGGTTGTGCGCAGGCTTGAGTTAATTTATAGGGCGATGCAGCTACCACCTCTCTGCCCCAAGGCTGGCTGAGGTGTCAGGCACCTGTTAGGATGTGCAGTCACTATGTAGCATCGCGGCTTTACCTTGCGTTTCAGGGCGAAGCCAAAGATCTGGCAGCTGCGAGACTGAAGAAGGACGTGGGTACAGTCGCCGCGGGCTAACGTGGCTCTGGGGGCGGGAGGGGGCACTGCTGGCCCAGGGAGGGGGGGTGACAGGGTGTTTGGGGCACGCGGGAAGGTGCCATTGAGCCGTGTCCGTCCTGAGGCAAGGGGGAGAGCGGGAGGGACGGCAATTGCTCGTCTTCCTCTGCAGTTCGCCCTCCCGCATCCTTTGTGCGACGTTCATTTGAACCTCGCGTTTCTCACGCTGTTTTTCTGATGAAAGAGGAGCTCGGGGAGCTGCTGATGGAGCAACTGAGATTTGTGCTGAACGCGCAGGGTGGGATTTTTGGAAGCTGCTGACAGAAGTCCAGCCGCAGTAATGACTTCTGCAGGCGCCTGTCGCGCGGGTCACCCGTCGCGTGTGCGCGCGCGTGCACGACGGGCCCGGGTGCCGTAAACGTGCCCTACACGGTGGGGAACTGCAAGGGGGAGCGGGCGGCGCTCGAGTCCGCGCTCCCCCGAGTGCCTGCTGCCAGCCAGCCTGAATTGGGTTTCGCAGGAGTTTTTGCAATACGCGGAATTCACCAGCAAATTACCCTTAAAGAGCGAAAATCGATCGTTTGGAGCAGAGATAAGCTGAAGGCGAGCCAGCCACGGATTGATCCCGTCGGGGCCGGCGTGCCGTGTGCGGAGTCGGGCAGATAAGGCGGCGGGGAAGGGAGCGCGCCGGCGCCGCGGGCGAGGGCTGCCTCCGCTTTCGGGGCCGGCGCGCTCGGGCCGAGGGCGGGCAGCTCGCGGGGCTGCAGCTCGGCGCCTCCGAGGAGGCGGCGGGGGTGACCCTCTGCGCGTGCCCCGTGTTTTCAAAGGAAAGATTAAGCGTTGTTTATCACCCATCAGCCGGAACCAGGCGTGAGGCATCTGAACTGTACAGAGAGGCACTAATTGCTCTTAAAAAACTCCTTTTTTTGCCCCGTTCCTTTCTCCTGCACCGCTCAGGAGCTTGGAGCCCTTTGCTTTCTTTGCAAACTTGGCAGAAAGAGGGATATTAAGTGCTCTTCAGCCTCCGAATTGGTGATCTGAAATCCTCCCTCAGGGTGGTGAGCTGACGAGAACCCCTTTGCTAGTGGCAAGAGTCAAACAAAATGCATGCAAGCTGTTGATTTTAAAAAAAAGGGAAAAAAAAGTCGCTTACGTGATGAAATAGCACAAAATTAGCTTCCAGTCCCTGCCTCGTTTGCCCGTGGTCCCTCTCCACCCAGGCAGGGTGGCTTCTTGCTTGCTCGCGGTGGGCCGGGTAGAAGGACCTCGCATGGTTTGCTCTGGGGGGTGGGAGCAGGTGGGAAGGGGCGAGGAATTTAAGACTCTAGAGGAACAAATCTCCGAGTCGTTTCCTCCGGAGCAGGGGTGCTAGCTGTGATCCGGGCTAAGCCAGCCCCTTCTGCTGGGCAGCTGATAACAATTTGAATATTCAGATTTGCTTTCAGCCAGCCACGGGGGGCTCAAAGGCTTCGGTAACTAGAAGCAGAAAAACCAGCATGGGGGCCGAAACGAAAAATAAATAACAAAATAAATATATAAGTGACAACACGCAGCGGCTCTCCCAACAGGCAGATGTATTCCCCTTCCTGAGACCTCACCTGGGGAGACTGAGGCACTCGACTGGCTGGTAATTAGGGGTGGCAGGTATCTGCAGACTGATCTCCTTTCCCAGCTGGAGGGGAATTAATCCACCCCACTCTCTTCCCACAAACACTTGGATTTCTTTTGATGTCTCTACTTTATCTCATCCCTCCAACAAACTCGCTCCTCTGTGGATTCCAGGCAAATCCTTCACATCTTGCCGCCGCGAAAGGTGCTTTTGTGCACGGCGCGGAGGGGACGCGACGCGCCGGCTCCTGGGGGCCCCCCGGAGCAGGGCGCTTCGGAGGCGACCCCGGCCGTGCCCGCCTCCAGCCGTCCTGAAGCCCGCATCCTTCCACAGCTGGCATCCTTGCTGCCCTGGTCCCACCAGTGCTAGCGCGTGCCTGAGTCCTGGGCCTGTTGCGGCGGAGCAGCTGGGATAGAGCAAGTTTTTGGGGCGCTAGAGCAAGTGTTGGGGTCGTCGGTATGGGGGAGGCGTCGCGGAGCTGCTTGGGGGCTCCGGCTCCTCGGGCTGCCGAAGGACTTGCAGGCGGACGAGCGGAGGGGATGGAGAGTTACATTTCTACGTGAAAATTGGATTGAAAATGTAACAGAGGGATGGAAGAAAGCCCTGCTGGCGCTGGGCCAGGAGGCTGTGGAAATAAGACAAGTGCTCCTGTTTAAAGGTGACCTGCGAAGGAATTGTCTCTGAAAATTGGGTTTGTGCCCCTCTTTGATGCTTTGGGCTGTATGCAGAGGGCTCTGAGGAAGGAGCAGCTATTTCTCCAAACTGCCTGTGAGCTGCATGAGCAAAGGAGAAGCTGGGAAAATCTCGTTTTACGCTGCCACCGGTTTCTGATTAGGCGTCCCTTCTTGCTGCACCTTGCTACGAGGGAGCGCGTGTAAAGCTGCTGGCTGGTGGACGCCTTGTAGGGCTCCTCCGTGGGGCTCGATGGAGTCGGTAAAGTCTGCCTGATGGGATCAGCCCGGCCTGCGCCTTGCTGAGAGCACGACAGCAGAGCTGGTCGGGAGCTCTTCGGTGAAATGGTTTGCTGTCGCTGTGGGAAAACGGTCATTTGTTATAAATCGGTGTCTGAAGGATGCAGTATGAAATGAGAGGTTGGGAGAGACGCTTTCCCCTGTCCTTGCTCATCCTCTGCTCCCTGCTTCCAGGATGGCCGGTAAACCCCGGCTGTTTATCTGGCGCGGGGCAGAGTGGCAAGTGCGAGGACCTTCACTTCTGCCTGCGGTGGCACTTTCCTGGCTTGCCGTAAAACCAGTTTTTCAGAGGAGCTGTGCTTGCCGAGACCGCGCGCGCGCTGCGTGCCTCATTCCTGCCTCTCGTCACCTGCCGTGCGATGCCCTCCCGAGGAAGGAGGAACGCGCCTTTCTCCCCTGGAAACGTGCTGGAGGCTGCTGAGAGGGGTACGAACCATCTCCCAGCCTTTCTGTCTCTCTCCTCCCCTTTGCTCCCTTGTGCCTCCCTGACCGGAATGGTGTGGAGCGTCTCCCTTTTCTTCCACGGGTTATAGAGGAACATAACTTTCCTCGGTTTGTTCCAAACATCAGGTGTAGGAGACTTGATCTCCTCCTGCCCATCCCTCAGTCCTCCAGAGTGCAGCGACTTGAAATTTTTCCAATGTAATGCCACGATTCCAAGGAAGAATTTGCACATGCCCCTCTCGTTTGCTCTGCAGGGATGCTGGTTCCCCATCATGAAACCACTGAGCGTTTCTCGACTCCTTCGACTGCAGATGCGCTCGTGCTACGATGCGTGTGCTTTGGTGGGGGCTGCTCAGCTTGTGTCTTCTCCTTGGCTGTGTGGGGTCCCGGTGGGTTGCTGGGGTGCGGGACGGGCAGCATGGATTTTCTACCGGTGTTACCTGCTCTAGGCTGTCACGCTCAGCCAGCTTTTGCTATTAGTGCCCCTTCGTGCATTTAATTGGTCCCTTTTCCTGATAGGAGGGAGGTCATTCGGGGAAAATTGGAAATTCAGCTCTGGCAGCTTCTGAGCTTGCTTTTAACGTGCTCTGCTGGGCCGTATTTTGGGAAGAGGCATCGTGCCTGCAGTGAGGGCCCTGAAATGTCTCTGTCGGTCTTCTCGGTCCCGTTGCTTTGCCAGGGAGGTCTCAGGTAGAGGAGGAGCTTCCCAGTTCCCCGTGCGAGCGATCTTACGGAAAGAGCCCTTTCACCACCCAGACGGTGCGACGTCTGCGTTTCCGAATGCGAAGGGGCTGCGCCTGCAGCGCAGCAAGCTGCGTGTGGGGCGCAAGCGGCTTGGGCTTGCAGGCCGGCCGGGGAAGGCACCGCGTGCATCACCTCTGCACGCGCTTAGGGTGCTGGAGAGATACCAGATGGGTGCGTTCGGCCCACTTATTGCCCTCGCGTCTGGCTTTCCTGATATTTCTGCCAGCCTGGCAGCGAGAGAGGTCACGGAAAGACACGCTGAGAAACACTGGGCTGGGACGGTCACGCGGAGCTGCGACGGTGGGTGATGGTAGCATGCCTGGGGCGGTGGGAATGTGCGCGGGAGAAGCGCCCGCACCGTGCTTCCCCAGCGTGAGGCAATAAAATCCCCGTGTGCAGTGCCACGTGCGGCACGTGGGTCTTGAAACAGCGGAAGGGGTCTTCCCTTCGTCCGCGTGCTTATGCGGGTTTACTCCAGGGGTGCGTTTTTTTTTAGTGCGCACAAGTATTTTACGTAGAACACGAGCACATAACAAAAGACGCGTAAAATCACCTGCGTCGTACGTCTGGCGAGTTGGATAAAACACAGCGAGGAGCGTTTAAGACCGGTGCTGAACCGCACGCCTCGGCTCCCCAAAGGCGAGCGCGGAAGAGCTCCGCCGCGTCTCCAGGGACCGCGCGCGCGTCTGCAGGCGAAGGGCTGCGCCCTCGACGCCGCCGGCCACAGGTGCTGCCCCAGGGAAGACGGGGGTCTGATCCCTGTCCCGCTGCCGTGCTGGCTTGGGGCTCGGATTCTGGCGAAGCACGTGCGTCTGTGCGAGGAGGCGGACGGGGGGGGGGGTGAGGAGCGCCTGCGGGGCCGCGGGAGAGCCGGTGGCCGTGCCGACGGGTGCTGGCGCCGCGAGGGCTCGCTGGAAGGGGCAGGAAAGGCGGTCGCGGGCTAAGCACCCGTGCAGGCGGCCCTGGTGGCCCCAGGTGTTTGCGGGCTGGAGCAGAAGTGTGATTCCTTTGTTTTTCCCGTGAAATATTCCTGCATAGAGCAAGTACTTCTCCTTCTAGTAATTAACCTGCTTTTTTTCTTTCTTATACGGCTGATTTCCCTGTTCGTGCCTTTACGTCTACATCTCTTCTCCGTACCTGCCATCCGATCCCGTTTTCCACCCCTCTCTGTTGCCGAGGATGTCGGGCTGGCTGCGGCTGAGTTACCCTTCGTTCCTTCGTGCTTTCACCCTGGCCGCCTTTAGCTTCCTCCAGCGGCCGTGCCAGGTGCCCTTTCGTTTGTCGCTGCCAAGCTTCCTCTCTCCCTTTCCAGGGCCCCAACAGTGTTTTTGAGGTTTACCTGGTGGGCAACAACTCCAACCACTTCATCATCTCGCCGACTTCCATCCAGGGGAAGGCAGACATCCGCGTCCGCGTGGCGGTGCCGCTGGACTTCGAGACCATTCCTCGCTACGAATTTTCAGTAAGGCTGCTCCGGGGCTGGGCGCAGGGCGGGAGGAGTAGGGCAGCGACCCCCGTGCTGTACTGCAGGTCCGTTTTTTAAGAGCGACCTAGACAATTCCCAGGGGTTTTAGTGGGGCTGGAGCAGCTGCAGATGCCTTCGGAAGACCTCTCTGTACGGAGGGCGGAGGTGTTTGTGTCATGCTGCGTGTCCCTTTGGGGGCTATCCTGTTCTCACCGCTAGCCAGCGGTCCCTACCCCGTTTCTCAGGTGTCTCCCTGTCCCTCGAACAGGAGAGCAGAAGCTGGTCCCTTGCTCGTACCGGCTCCCAACATGCAAAGCCTCAGCCACAGGATTTTAAATAGAGCGTGTTCCCCCTGCCTGTGGCCCACGGCCGTAAAAGCTTTATAGAGCATAAAACTTTGTTTTCCGTGCACCTAACGGGCATCAACGCTCTTTCCAAGCTCCTGCGCGAGCTTTGTCCTGCTGTCTGCCGGAGCTGTAAATTCTGGGAGGCAACACAGTTTCGAATCACACCAGCGGCTCCCGTTGCTATTAGTCCTGGCAGAAAGGCTTTTACACCCTGGTGAAGAAATATAAATAAAAGCCTGCCTTCCCTGAGCTCCACAAGGTGTAAAACAAGTTCCAGCCCTGGGGTTATCCCAGCTCAGCTGACTGCTTGGGTGTTGCAACAGAGGCTGTGACCCCGAATTAGCAGGCGGCGGGTGTCCCCTGAGGGGGCGAGCAGCAGGCGAGGTGCGGGACCGTGTGCAGGAGAGACGTGTGAGGGCCTGGCCATGCTTTTTGTGCAGGTCTGAATGCTCTCCTCTGGCACGCTGCAGACGTAGGAAGGCAGGAGAGCACTTCTCCAGCTGGGGTTTGCTAGCACTGATGTGCTCCTGAAGGAGAGGGCAGGGGCTCCTTTTTTCTTGAGCATCCATGTTTTGGTAGATAGCACTGAGCTGGCTCCAACATTGTGATCAGGACAGAGTTGGTGCCTTTCCCATTTAAAGTATAAAATAGCCAGGTGATTCCCCAGATGCTTCATGAAGGCTCCAGCTCTGATGTTTGCTTCCCCTCTCTGTCTAGCTCTTTGCAAACGAGAGTGTTCCAGACCACGTTGGCTTTGCACGAGTGAAGATCAACCTCATCAACGAGAATGACAACCGTCCCATTTTCAGCAAGGTCCTGTATAATGTCAGCCTGTTTGAGAACGCCACTGTGGGAACCACTGTCCTGAGGGTCCACGTGAGTAGGAGCATCCTGTATCTCCCTGCAATTCCGTTCGTGTGCACGTGGCTCCCTCTGGGAGGTACAATTCACTCGCCCTGATGAGTTGGAGTGTGGCCCTCCTGGAAGGTTTTTGCAGCAGATGCACTGATGACCTTTTCTCATCATCTGGGAGATGCGTGCATGTTCCTACCACCACTTGTCCCATGTTGGAAGGTCTCAGTGCAAAAGCTGAGTTTTCCTCCAGGCACCAATCCAATGGTCTGATTTCTGCCTCTATCTCCTCCTCACCACGTAGGCTCTTCCTGAGTATTTCAGCTGCGTACATGGCTACGCCCCTATGGACAGTTGCTGCCTCTCTCCTATTAATTCTTATGGGGAAAACGGCTTTGGTGTCTGTTGAACTTGGCTGCTTCGTTGATGAGAGCAAGCACCTGACACTGGTCCTTTAGTGCGAGTGCTCTTGCTGCCCCTTTCTGAAGGGTTATGTTGTTGTCATTGTCATCATTTTCCTCAAACAAATCGAGGTTAATTGAGTCAGTTAAGGGCAAAGGATGGCAGAAGAGGGAAACAACTATATTTAGCAGGGCATGGTATGAAATGATTGGGAGCAGAACCCCAAAACAAGGAGTAGAGAGACGATGGGTGTCGGGGTGCTTCGGTGTGCCCTCACCGATGTTGTCGCAGGGCTGGCAGGGCTCCTGCATCCAGAGCGGGGCTGGAGTGAGCACCCAGTGGGCCACAAGCCCAGGGGTTGCACTACCCCGAGGAGAAGATTGTTTCCTAGTGAGCAAGAGCAATGTTAGTGCTAGTGTGGGGCAGAGCAGGAACCAGGGCAAAACCCTGCTCTGAAAAGCCATCAAAAGAGAAAGCCAAGATCCTCTGGGAAGAGAAAGGTCATGGAAGAGGAGCATCAAAACCTCTGCTGGGCTTTGAGCGCGTGAGGACTGTTGTCGTTGAATAGTCTCAGGTTAACTTTGGCGGCTGCGGCTCCCTGCGTGCACGCCGCCAGCCCCGTGGCACGGTGCTCTCCGCAGCCCTGCTCTCCCAGGTAGTGGTCCCTGCTCTTCGTCGTGCACCCGGAGCGTAAAAGCTCCGCCAAAACGATGCGGTGCATGCGCGTGTGCGTAAGTGTGTTTACTCTGCAAGCAGATGGTGTGAAACTGTGTAGAGTCCCTGAGCCGTTCCCATCTGACAGTTATTAATATTTCAAGCAGATGTTTCGCTAGTCAGGCCGTCAGACACTAAACAATGAGATTGTTACTGCGTCTCCTCTTTCCCCAAATTCCAGCTATGCCAGCGTTTCGGAGCACACGCAAAACGCCAGGAGTTGAATCTTCTGTGATAAATCAGAGTGGATGCAATTAGTGCTGAAATCCAGATTGCCCTCCCAGCTGAACCCAAAGTTTTTAACGACCCTCGTAACATACCAACTCCTGCTGCCGCTGCTGCTTCTTGCATTTGAGATGCAGCGCTCTGCCCGCTTTCGAAGTGCTGCCCTCTTGCCTTGTTCTTCTCTAACTTGTACCCTATGCCACAAGTTAAGCGGACCCTGCAAGGATGTCTGCTGCTTTTGGAAGTCTGCTTTTATTGCCGATAGATTCCTCTTTTTCTTTTTTTTTTTTTTTTCTCCTTTTTGCTTGCCTGGAAGCTCTTTGTGGGTAGACGGTTACGGATTGGATTTGAAACATCTGGCCGGCCAGCCTGAGTGCCCGCTCCTTTGGTCGCTGCCGCTGGGCTCCGTGCGAAAAGGGCTTTTGCCAGCTCTTCTTGGTCCTGTGCCGAAAAACGCTCCTTTGCGCAAATAAAAAAAAGCCAGGGGTGGGAACAGTTGTAAGGATGTCGGACCGTGTCCCGAGACAGGGCTGGGTTTCCGGAGGGCTATGGGCGTTGCCCGCGCTGGCGTTCCTGCAGCTCAGACAGCTCCACGCTGCGGCGGGGGTCCCTTGGGACGCGGAGGCTGCGGGGCGCCGGGCTGCGCGCGGCAGCCGTTCCCAGGGCCAGCCGGGCACAGCCGGCAGCCCGGCGCCTGCAGCTCCTTCCAGGCAGGGATGCAAGCGGCGTAAAACGGCGGGAGGTTGGGGGATCGGGAAATCTCTGACCTGCCTGGCGTGATGGTGCCTGAAAGCTGCTCCTGACCTCCTGGGGAAGGGAGGAGGCTACTCCCAGCAGCCCAGAAGATCCCGGGCTCTTTGCCCACCTTCCCCAAAAGCCCTTCCCTTCGCTGTGCTTAGGTGCAGAGGAGGGGGAGGAGGCATCCTTCCTGGCCTGGGAGGCGAAGCGAGCCTGCCCTGCTGCACAAGTGCGTGCCCCTTCCCCGCTGCCCTCTGCTTGACCAACGGAAAATGGAAGGGAAAAAAGAGAGAAAAGAGACTTCATTTGCAATGACAAAATGGCCATTCATTCCTGCAGCATGTCACTTCTTAATGTCACTGACCGCAGAGAAACGTCGCCCATTGCACTTATAAATCATCTGTAGAGCAGTGCATGATGCAGACAGCCAGCAAGGACCCGGAGGCACTGCCTCCTCTGCTCTGCCTGCTCTTCTCCTTTGCTCAAATAGGTATCCCTGTGGGTTCTTGGGGCAGATCTCGTTTACTTCGCTGGCACTGTGCAGTGGCTTTGTTTGTCTGCTCTTCGTTCTCTGTTTTGCATTCTCCCCATCTCTCTCTGTCCATTCATCCGTCCACCCATCTGTTTAACTCTGTCCCTGCAATGCATTTATCATATAGATTCAGGTAGTCATTTGCTTGCGTAAGAACATCTGGAGAGCCCAGGCTTCGTGCAAACGGCTCCTGTCATGTGCAGGGGAGCCTGGAATATGCCCTACCCACAGGGTAGGGGAAGGGTTCTCCAGAAAGCAGAGGAAACCTTTCTTTTCTGTGGCACGGGGCCATGTGAGTCCAGCTTTAGCTGGCAGAATTGGCTGTGGGCAGCCCACATCAGTTGTGTTTTTGCCTTTTATTACAGGGCTGAGTGTGGCTGCTGGAAAAAGAGGGAAAGGTTGCTTGTGTACTCCTGTGTCATCTTGGCTACTTCTTGCAGGGATATGTTTGTGACAGACACTGAATCTGGAGCCCCAGCTGCTCTTTGGACCTCTGCACCCTCATCTTTAACAGAGAGCTGGATTTGCCGTCGTAGGTTTTGTGTGTTGTGAAGTGAGGGCAGAGGTGGGAATTTCTGCATGTGGCGGACTCTGGAGCTACTGGAGAGAGCCCAGCGTAGGGCTACAAGGATGATCAGAGGGCTGGAGCACCTGTCCTAGGAGGAATGGCTGCGAGAGCTGGGCCTCTGCAGCCTGGGGAAGAGAAGACTGAGGGGGGATCTCATCAATGTGTACAAGTACCTGAACGGAGGGTGTCGGGGGACAGGGACAAACTCTTTTCAGTTGTCCCATGTGACAGGACAAGAGGCAACGGGCAGAAATTGAAGCACAGGAAGTTCTGTCTAACCGTGAGGGGGAATTTCTTCCCTGTGAGAGTGATGGAGCACTGGGACACGTTGCCCAGAGAGGTTTTGAAGTCTCCTTCTGAGAATTTCAAGTCCCGCCTGGATGCAGCCCTGTCTACCATGCTGTAGGTGACCCTGCTGAGCGGGGAGGTTGGGCTAGATGATCTCCAGAGGTCCCTTCCAACCTTACCGATTCTCTGATTCTATGACTCAAGTCCTGCTCCTCCGTGAGGAACAACAAGCTTGCTTTTAAAAGCCTGCACCCTGAGGGCATCCCAGCAGGGACGCACAGGAGGCCTGCAGGGCTAGGGCGCTCTGTCCTGCGTGCCTTCTCAGGGCACCGGGGCGCTGAGCGGCACAGCTGGCAGAAGGCAAAATCCTCTCCCTACTGCTGCGGTCACCATCAAAAAGGAAAAAAAAAAACAAAACCTTTTGTTTAGTTTTCCCACTTTTCCCTCTATTCAGCTACTGCACACCTGTGTGCACGCCTGTCCTTATGCATGTTCTGCCTACACGTGTGCCACCTCCACCTTGTTGGAGGGGGAGCCCTGCCTTTGCCAGGGAGTAAGCAGAGGAGCTACCCATGGTGCAGAAGTGGCGAGTACTGTGCTGTGCACTCTTCTTTCCTGGCTGTGTCGCTTCCTGCTGTGCCACCTGCGGAAAACCCCGCGCCGAGCCAGTACCTGTCAAAAGCTAGCAGCTGCCCAAGCAGCACTTGGTTAAGGGTGTCAAAGACCCCAGTTAATTTAGGGTGCAGTGTACTTTCCTGGTGCCTCGTGTTCCTGGAGGGCATGTAGTTATACCGGCTGCCAGCCTGCTCAAGAAGTGTGAAATTCTTTCTCTGACCTTTTCTGTTACTTTATTAAAAGGCTTCATGGCAGTTGTTTCAGGAAAAAAAAATACTTCAATATCTGTTAGTAGCTGGGGCAGAACTTGCCAATATCTTCAGCCTGAGCCCTGGTCAGTCGGTTCTGTGCATACGCTGCCTTGATTTACCCCTGCCTTGCTGGAAGGAGTGTGCTGCCTGGTGGGATCTCGAGCCTCTCTGGCCTAGCTTTCCCCAGCAGAGTGGGGCTTGGGGCAGGCAAGGGAAGAGGGAAGTCTGCGTGCAGAGAGGGTGACGCTTTTGCTGGCCGGTTGAGTAAGAGAGAGCAGACAGGCCAGCCTGGGGTGGCTGGCAGCATGCAACAGAGACCCTGGGAAAGCACCACCATGGATGAAAGCAGCCCAAAAGGGACAGTGCAGGCAGCACATACTCCAGGCTCTACCTGGTGTCCCACAATGTTGCATGCACATTGTAGGACAAGCAACTGAAACAAAAACCAAGTGGTAGGTGTGCACCTCCACCCACAGTCTGGATTTGTCAGGAGCCCTGGCCAAAGCAGAGAACTCTCTCCAAAACCACTTCTTCAGCCATAGCCACCATTAGTGCCTTGGATGGAGTTCATAGAATCAGTAAGGTTGGAAGGGACCTCTGGAGATCATCTAGCCCAACCTCCCTGCTCAGCAGGGTCACCTAGAGTGTGTTAGACAGGGCTGCATCCAGGCAGGCCTTGAAGATCTCAGGAGAAGGAGACTCCACAACCTCTCTGGGCAACCTGCTCTAGTGCTTTATCACTCTCACAGGGAAGAAATTCCCCCTCACGGTCAGGCAGAACTTCCTGTGCTTCAATTTCTGCCCGTTGCCTCTTGTCCTGTCACACGGGACAACTGAAAAGAGTTTGTCCCCGTCCCCTTGACACCCTCCCTTCAGGTACTTACTCAGATTGATCAGATCCCCCCCCTCAGTCTTCTCCTCCCCAGGCTGCAGAGGCCCAGCTCTCGCAGCCTTTCCTCACAGGGCAGGTGCTCCAGCCCTCTGATCATCTTTGTAGCCCTACGCTGGGCTCTCTCCAGTACCTCCATGATGTCTCTCTTGTACTAGGGAACCTAGAACTGGACACAGTACTTGAGATGAGGCCTCAGCAGGGCTGAGCAGAGGGACAGGATCACCTCCCTCGACCTGCTGGCAACAGCCTTCCTAATGCACCCCAGGAGACCATTAGCTTTCTTGGTCACAAGGGCACATTGCTGGCTCATGGTCAACTTGTCATCCACCAGCACTCCCAGGTCCTTTTCTGCAGAGCTGCTCTCCAGAAGGTCAGCCCCCAGCTTGTACTGGTGCCTAGGGTTATTTTTTCCTGGGTGCAGGACTCTGCACTTGCCTTTGTTGAACCTCATGAGGTTCCTCTCTGCCTAGACAGCTCTCCAGCCTGTCTAGGTCTCTCTGAATGGCAGCACAGCCCTTGGGTGTCTCAGCCACTCCTCCCAGCTTGGTATCCTCAGCAAACTTGCTGAGGAGGCACTCTGTCCCCTCATCCAGGTCATTGATGAAGAAGTTGAACAGGATGGGAGCCAGTACTGAGCCCTGGGGGACACCACTAGCCACAGACCTCCAGCTGGACTCCACGCCACTGATGACGACCCTCTGAGCTCTGTCTTTCAGCCAGTTCTCAATCCACCTGACTGTCCCCTTGTCTAACCCACACTTCCTGAGCTTCTCTAGGAGGATGTTCTGGGAGACAGTGTCAAAAGCCTTGCTGAAGTCAAGTTAATATCCATCTTACAAAATAGCTCCCAACAACTGGTTTTCTCTTGGGGTGAGAGGGAGGAGAGAGGAGAGTATCTCCAGCCCTGTCTCTCTCAATTTGAGGAGCCCTGTATGTGAAGGGGAAGATGAGTTCCTGGACTGAAGAGGCACATCTGCAGATCTCAGACCAGATAGAGGATAAATCCATTGTAGAGAGGAGTGCCTCAATAAGCAGATGAAGGAGGGGCAAATAAATCACCGTGGTCAAACATCCACGCTGCTATCTAACAGTATCAGTACCAGCCCCGCAGAAAGCAAGTTCTAGTACAAGCAATGAAATTCCCGGGGCAAATTCCCCAAGTGAGTGTGTGGAAGAAGGGAGAGAGATGAGGGAAGGCGCAGAAGGAACACCCTCTGCTTTGAGATGGAGACAGTGCGGAGGATCGGGTCCTGGGCTAGGGAGGACCTGAACTGCCCAGTCCAACCTGCGTAGTCCTGCTTGGCTCCAGAGGCCGCAGAGGCCCTAAGTACATGCCCACGTGCTGCTCTTACTCTCTGGCCTGATCCAAGCTGCCTTGCTGCCACTAGGAGGGGAGCTGCTGTTTTAGAAGCCCTGATGTAGCACAGCCTGGACAAGAGCAAAAAAGTCTCTCGAGGGTGCTGAGTGCAGGTTCCCAAGCACATTGACTGGGAAGGAAACCGATACTGCTCAGGCATCAGATCTTGCTGCTCAAGTCTTTGCTTCTCTTTCTTTCCATAGTGTGCAGGGTCTGAATGTGGGCCCCTGGATTTGCAGCCAGTTAGCTGTAGTGTGGTGGGGCTGGAAATAGGCCATATGGGGCTCTTTGGGACAGTCTGTGACTTGGGGAGAAGAGGCATTGGCCCTTGACGGAGTTTTCCAACACTTTTTTTGGGTGGAAGAAGCTATGAAAATAAAACTGCCACTGGGGTCATCAAGAGCAGCTCAGCTTCAAGAGAGCTCCCCTCAGCAGGGAGAGGAGCAGGGGGGAGATCCTTCTGCCATCCTGTGCTGTCCTATGGGCGACGCGCTCGTGCTTTGACAGCAGCCAGGCCCCTTTGCTTGCCCGGCTGTGCGAGCGAGAAGCGTGCTGGAAGAGCAGGGAAGGTGCGAGCGCGTGTCTGCGCCTGCCAGACGGACCCTGCAGCGTGCCAGCCGGCTGCTCAGACCACTCCGTGGTGGCCTTGACAGCGCGATGGGACACGCGTGGTGCTGGCAGCGCCGTGCTGGTGTGAAAAGGGAAGCAGGAGAGCTGATATAATCTAGCGCTGGTCTTGGGGCAGAAAATAATCGGTCACATGCAGACACTGGCTGCCCCAAAGCCAGGGATCTGCAGGGCAGCGTAGTTATGTGCCTCATCCTCAGCAGCTGCTCCATCTCCAAGGCCTGGAGGAGTGGAGAAGGGACCTAAGAGGACCCAGCAGGAAGTAAGAATTAAGGGGAGGGTGGTCTATTTAAGCTTCTCGTATCCTACTGGTCTGCGCAGCAACGTCCTCCTGAAAAGCTCCGATAACCAAAGTCATTAAAGCCCAAACAAACCAAGAGTAGCTTGTTTTTAACACAGCGACGTATTTGATTTGCCTTGAAGGGTCTCGAGCAAAATGGTTCTCCAGGGAAGCGTGTAAAGCAATCCCAGCTCCGCGCTGCCTTCCCTCTGCTGTACTTGCCCCGGTCTGGCTTGACTGCGTGGGTTCGGACCAGCCGCTCCAGGCTTCGGGAGTCAGCAGGCAAAAAGGAGCAAGCTGGGGACTCTGCCGTGTCCCCCAGCTCCCTTCCCCCTTAGTCAAGGGGCAGAGGAAAGTCGAGACAGGCCGCTTTGGTGAAAAGGAGAAGACACGGAGCAGCTCAGGCTGCAAACCGCCGTGCCCAGCTCAACGACGCGGCGCTGACTGCGCCAGGGAACGGGTTTCTGCTGCTCCCGGGAGGCGGCCAGCCAGGTAAAATAAGCTCTGTGCGCCCGCCTGGCCGGTAATCCCGACGGGTGCCGAAGGCTCGGGTTTCAACGAGCACCGCTTTCCCTTTGTCCGGATCGTAATTTCTGGATTTTCTGAGAAAGGGGGAAGGGAAGGTCCATCTTCTTTGCGGAGTGCGTTAGCTGGTATGTTCTCACCCGCTCGCGTTTGCGTTCCTGAGGGGTTCTTCTGGTTACTCTCCGCGCGCTGTCCCATCTCCGGGGATCCTCGCCGCGGGCCCCAGTGCGTTCGTTACCCGGATTCCCCCGCAGCCCTCGTCACCACCGGGCTTCCTCAGCAGCAGCCTTGTTAGTAAGATCCTACTGCAGTAAGCGTGCTAGTTAACCTTTCATTACCCTTCTCATTAAGGCAACCTTTAATTTGGCTGGGAAAGCTCCTCTCTCTTACCACCCAGCCGTCAGTTTTCTTCTGCTTCTTCGACCTCCCTTTGGCCTCTCGTTGGGGACAGGAAAATCGATCCTGACCTGATTCCCCTTCTTGCCAGCCAGCTGTAAACGCCGGTCAACAAAAAAGTAGTAGCGTGGTCTCCCCGCACCGGGCAGGAGCGCTGCAGGCATCGATGCAGCACCTATTTAAAATGCAAAGGGCTTTTTGCATCAGCTGTCAGTCTGCGGCAGACCCTCTCCCGAGTTTCCCGGGGGCCAAAGCGTGCACGAGAGGGGGACCCACGTTGCTGAAATTGCCGCTGCAGCCTGGGGAAGAAAGCGAACGTAGCGGTTAGAAACCAGCCTGGGACGAAAGTTGGGGAAGCCGGAGCGGATGAGCCGGCTGCAGCTTCGGAGCTGCCGGCGGCTGGGATATTGCGGGCGGTCGTGCGTTCGCTGCCGTCGCTCTGCGGGACCCACCCCGCATGGCGTTCCCCTCTCGCGTGGTGATGGTAACTGCGGGTGCTGCCCTGGAGGGAAAGCCTGCGTCACTCCAATTTCTGAAAAGTTGCATGAAGCAAGACATAGAGCAAGAAATGCCAGGGTGCTGCTTCTCCCCGGCCCCAGGCACTGGCAGGGGGCCGGAGCGCGGTGGGAGAGCTCGGCTCTTCCCGTGGAGATCGCCGCCGCTGCCGCCTGAGGCTGTGGGAGCCCTGACCGCCTTCTGCAAGGAGGGTTTTTCCAGAGTTTGGTTTGCTTTTCTGAGGCAGGCTGGAGGGAAAGGGTGTGTGTTGTGGATGCCTGGGAGGCAGCCTCGGCAAGGAGTTTGGAGAACTGCTTTGCTCCCCAAGGTACTGCTTAGACTTACGTGACTTCTACCTGTATCCAGGCACTCTGACTCGTTGGTGTACCCTGCATCATTCTCCTTTAATCCCAGAGCGCTCAGGGAGCAACTGGCGCTTTGTAAGAATGAGGTTTGGCTTCCCTTTCCCCTGGCTTGCAAGCGCTCCGTTCTGGAAAATACAGAAGTGAGAGAGAGAGTTGGGAGTGAGGTGGAAAATACCTTGCAAATCGATGGATGAATGAAAAAGCTTTCAGAGATGAGCATGCCTTCAGCATACGTGTGGAATAAGAATCAGGCGCGAAGATAACCTGCTCGTTGCCGCACTCGTGACCTCTGGGAAGCTTTTGAACGCCAGGACTGAAGTGGGACGGCTCTTCTTGCTGAGAGGTAGCCAGAGGACAGTGTTTCCTGATACTGCAATGGCATTAGCAGAGCACTTTTCCAATTGATCGACCCTCCAAATTTTCCCCAGGAGGAAAAGGTCCCCATCTAGCTTGCTTGTTTGTGCCTTGCTCTTTTGAAAGCTACCTTTTGCATGCGTGTTAGGAGTAGCTTGCGCAGCCTCTGCCTTCCTCCATGGGTGTGGAGACCACAGAACGGTCAAGCACTGGGGGAAAAGGGTATCGAAGTCTTGATCTTTTCTTTCCGCTTGAAGCGGATTGGAAACATAGATACAGCCAAAAGCCACTGTTGAGTAGGGTGAATGCAAGGGATGTGGTAACTGGAGACGGTCAGCTGGACATCCAGGGAGAACGGAGGTTTTAGAGGGTGGGCTAAGGCACCAGGCACCCCAGGAGGGGTGGTTTGGGAAAGCAGGGGGGAGTTCGCAGGGCACCGGTGGGGACGTACAAGCACGGTTTACGAGCAGCTCGTGGAGGCTGGAGAGGAAGGGGGACTGGCAATCGCAGGCTGGAAGCAGGGTGGGACACGAACCTGCTTGGGGCAGCGTGCATCCTCGTTGGGAAGAATTTGGCCTAGGCGTGGTAACAACCAGCTTTTCTCTTCCAGCCTGGGTGAGAGCTGGGGCAAGGAGGCAGCAGAAGGTGGGCTCATTTGAGATGTCCTCCAAGCCTGGGCATCTTCGCCTCTTCCAGCCCTGCTCCCCAGCGGCCCCCTGCCCCCATCTGCAGCTCGCCCTCCCCACTGGCGTCTTAATTGATCTTGTTGCTCTCAGTCCCCCTGAATCCCCCCGACCCCAGCTGCGCTTAAACAGAGCAACACCTCTTCCAATTTCCCCACTGCTTAAAAGAAAATTGAATCCTTTATCTGCAGGAAGAGAGGAAAACCGCAAGCAACACGTGAAACAGTAAATGGTTAAATAATCACAGCAGAGACTTCAGATCGCCTGGAAAGTTAAACGTGAATGGCTTTTCTGCTCCGTGCATGTTGCTCCCTTTTTTTTGAAATACGCTCACACCCCTTGTTCCTTTTAAGTATTCTTACCAAATCCTCTCTGTAAATAAAGGGAAAGGGAGGAGGGAATTAGCAGGTAGCAGCATGACTGACGGATCTGAAGTCCTCGTCCTTCTGTCAGGGCCCAGTGCTCTTTGGCTGTGTTTATCTCTTTAATCTAAATATCAATCCGTGAGACCGAAACGGGGTGGAATAGGAATCATGACAGCCCAGGCGCTAAGGAGAGAGACGCTTATTGCAGCTTTTGCAGCCGCTCTGCGTCCTGATGGAGCTGTCAGGATAAATACACAGCTTCAGCGTGCAGAGGTGGCAAAAACAAGACCAAAAAAAAAAAAATCACAGCCGGAAAAGATCAACCCAACCCACGAGACAAGGAGGGGAAAAAAAGGAGCAAATGCAGACCTGAGCCTGTCCAGACTGTATCCTGCCAAGCCCAAGGCAGCCGGCAGGATTCCCTCACCCTTTCCCAGTGTTGTCGTTGGATGGGTTTTGCTGGTTCTACCTGGCTGCTATTTTGACTGCGCCGGTGCTTTGGGAGGTGGCTGCGAGATGGAGGGAGATGTTTTCCCAGGTGAGGCCACTCGCTGCTGCGAGAACCACGGCTGCACCCACCTTCGCGAGCAACCCCTTTAGGGCGATAACCGTCTCCACGCCGATATCTGCTCTTCCAGACACAGCACCTCTGAGCCCGGGAGCGGTGCGAGGCGGAAAGCCCCGCGCAGACCCCTCTGGGCCTCCTCTGAGCTTTCATCCCGTCCATTCATTCCTAACCTTCCACCCCCGTGACTCCCAGCACCCACGTCTGCCCCAGAGCAGCCAGGGCTCTGTCCTCCTCCGGCCAAGACCTCCCAGGAGAGTGTGCTCCCGGCGGGTGCCGTCAGCTGGGGTGACACCGTGACAGCAGCCCTGTCACCCGGGGACAGGCAGCCTCGCGTGGTCTCCCACACGGATGCTGAGCCTCTACTGAGGGGTTAAGGGGAGGCCAGTTACTCTAAATTGGACATTTAGGAAAAGAGACCTCTCTGCAGCTGTACTTGCTTCACACTTGGGGCAACCACTGGCGGTATCAAGTTAGAAGGTGAACGGTCTTCCTGCCTGCTGGACGCAGGCCGGGCTTTGCCGTGGCCTTTCTCCAGGCCAGGGTCCAACACGGTCACATCCGTTTCCAGGCATCCATCCAGGAGTCCATCTCTCTCCCCTCCCTCTCCCACCGCGCTGGCCCCGGTGATGCCTGTTGGCCTCCTTGCCTGGACGAGACGGGGTTGCAGGTGGTGGAAAGCACGACTGGCGCTTGTGAATGTTTCGGCAATCACTGGGGATTTATGTTTCCTGCGTCGGACTTTGACCTTAATTCCTTCCGTTTTGCTGGGCTGTAAAATTCATTAGAGACCTAACAGCGAAGCGATGGAGATGTCAGCCAGGCAATTGTGTGGTTATTTAATCTATCAGATGTGCTGCTTGCCATTTAGGTGGACAACAAGAGACTATGAAATCAATACGGTTCGTTAGCGGAGCGCTCGCGCCCGGCAGCGTGGCGGGGCTCCGGTAAAACCCGGCGAGGCTGCAGCCCGAATTGTCGCGGCGTCGCCTGGCCGGCGGATCGAGCGAGCGCCGCGGAGACGGGCGCCCGCTCGCCTCGCGGCGCCCGGGCCCCAGCCCGACCCTCGCGCCCCCGCGGGGGCGGCGCGTTGGGGGAGAGCCTCGTGTCCCTTTAAGCACTGCCGCGCTCGTCCCCCGGAGCCTCCCGCAGCCGCTGCGAGCGGAGTTAATCTCGTGCGGTTTAAGGAGCCGTTCAGCGGGGCTCGGCGGATGATGGATGTCGAAACCATCACCGGCGAAGCGCCGGGGCTCCGCGGGGCTGTTTAAAGATGAGTTCTCCCGTGTCGGTTTCTGCTCCATCAATCCTTACGACACGTCAGACGTTGCTGTTGTTTCCCGAACAAATTGCGCGCCGTGCCCCTTTCCGCTCGGAGCGGGGCGAGGGCGCCCGGCCGGGGCGAAGGGGCTCGGCGGGGGTCCGGGCTTTCTCCTCCTGGGACTCTTCCAGAGCTTAGCCGTGCGAACGGGCTTTGCAGAAACGAGCTGCGCTGGTGACAGCTCATAAAAGTACAGATGTGGACCCGTGTTTTCGTGCTGACCTTTGCAGGCTCCAGTGGGCAAATCCCATTTTAATATTCCAGGCAGGACGTGCAGAGCCGTAAAACCGTGTGATTGCTTCTTCGCCGTGGAGCCCCCGGTATCTTCCGCCCAGCTGCTCATCCTCCGCTGCCGCGGGTGTCCGACGGGCGCTCGGAGAGGGGCAGAGCCGCTGCAAACAGCTGGCGACGGGACGGGCGAAGGCGGCGCCGACCGACTGCCTGCTGAAGGGCGCGGGAGACGCGGGGGAGCGAGGCGGGTGGATTTTCGGGAGGGAGCAGCCAGCCGCGCACGTTGCCGGCGGTCCCTTCCCGGCCGTGCCGGGACCGGGCCGCGTACGGGGCGTGCCCTGGAGCTCCCCTGCCTTCCGCACGGCGCGGCTCCGCGCTAACCTTCCTCTAACCTTCCTTCTCCCCTGCGTTTTTTTTTTTCCCCTCGGCAGAAGGAAATTGCACTCGCCCGGCGTTGTCCGTCACTGCAACAAGCACTTTCGACTGCAATCGTAAGGGGCCAAATGAAGGGAATTAGTTTTCCCTGCGCTCCGCAGCGCTGCCGGGTCTCTTGTAAATCACAGTGTCATCGGCAGCCAGCCTGGGCGCGTGGAAAACGCCCTTCTCGTCTCCGTGCTGTCACACCAACCGTTTAAGACTCCACGGGTCCTCGGGTCTAACAGCGGCAGCGGGCACAGATGACGCCCCAAACACACCCCGTGCCTCCACCGATCCCGGTGGGCTCTTCCGTGGCAGGCCACGGTCCACACCGCTCGTTTGGGAAGGCCGCGTATGACAGCGAGGACGCCCAGGAAAATTCCTAGATCGAAAGTTGGGGACCCGCTCGTAGCAGACGACACTGCAACTTGCCTGCCAGGTTGGACGGCAGAAGCTTTCTGCCTGGCTCCGCTGCTTTCTCACCTAAGCAGCTGCCAGCTGATGCGCGCTTCTGATGGGAGTCGCCCGCAAGGCAAGGCATTAATTAATATAATACATCTGAAAATCGTGACAGGACCAGGGGAACGTGCCAGGCGTTGCCAGCAGTGGAGAAGATGATAGCCAGAAGAGGCAGTGCGCAGGCAGCGAATGGCTCAGGCGAGACGGAAAGGCTGGATGCCGCAGAGGGAGAGATGCCCCTCGGCTCGGGAAAGGCCCTCGGAGAACGGTGCGGAGTTGCAGGTTGCAAGCCAGGACTGACCGGGCTTCCCGACCCCACGTGGGTGGGCACCCAGGTGGACCTGCGGGACCATCGCTGGCGCTGAAGGACAAGTGCTGCCAGCTGGCTCTGCACCCTATCCCATGCTCAGCCAAAGCCTCGCGGTGCTTCTCGCCCACTTCCCCACCAGCCCTTCTTCTGGTGGACCGCCGCCTAGCGACGCTGACCTCGGCCTGCCGCCTCGCAGCGCGCTGTAAAGCCGTGCTCGCTCGGCAGGCTGGCGAAGGGCGCCCATCCACACGTCCCGTCTTCAGCTGGAAAGCTCTGCAAGCAACACCTTGCTGCGATCACTCGTTATTTCCCGGGGGTAGCTCTCGGCTGCTTGGGCTATGGTTATTCAGAGAAGCTGTAGGATTTCTTTCTTTTCCCCATGGGCAAAGTATTTTGCGCAGAGGGAAATCTGGAAGGGAAAAGCACGTTTTGAGGTGTTAGCTCCTAAAAAGCAGACAGGCCGTTTGCGTTCCAGCTCTGCAGCAGCAGAAGAAAGGAAGCGGGCAGGGGCTAACGGGGGGAAACGCTGGTGCAACGTGGAAGTTTGGAAACGCAGGGAGCAGCGAATCGCGTGGTCGAGCGGCAAATCGGCCGTACGCACGGCGGGTCGGAGAGGTCCGCTCTGGCGGACAAGTCAGCTCTCCCGGGCTGGTTTTCGTGCCTGCTCCCCTCGCCCCGCGCAGTGCAGGAGGCGAGCCGGGCGCGGGGCAGCGCAGGTTCATCCCGCGCCGATATGCTCAGGCTCCTGTCGTGCTCTCAAGGGTAATCAAGGCCGTAGATAAATCAGGCAGGTTTCGGGAGCGGGGTTGTATTCCGTGCCAGGCCTAAAATACAGCCTTTCGATAGGATCTGGACATAAAATGTGTCTTTGACCCAGCTTTTTCCAAGTAATCCAGACAGGACTCAATTTAGAAAATATACTGGAGGAAGAAAAGGATATTTGAGGGCTTTTATTCCACTTTCCTCATCTAAAAAATAAAATTTTCTGGTCCTTTCTCCTGCCGCCGCTCATGCATATTTTATATATTCATTAGAGGAAAGACTTCAAAACACACATTAATCTTGGCTTGCTCATCCGGAGCTGACATGAGAGGCCGTACGCGGGAGTGGGCCGTCGCCCCGCCGCGCGCCTGCCCGCGGCTCGGGCTCCCGGCGGACGTCGCCCGCCTGCTCCCCGCGCGGGCGAGGAGGGTCGCGGGGGATTCAGTAGGGCGTGCTTTGCAACAGCTCCGTAAGCACTTCCTTCTGCTAATTAGTTTGTTTGGTGGTTTTTTGTTTTTCAGGCAACTGACAATGACGTAGGCACGTACGGAAAAGTCAGCTATTTTTTCAGCGACGATCCTGACCAGTAAGTGTGGCAGAACCACCGAGATAACTCCAGTTCTTTAAAATCCCCTTCTAAGCTTAGCAAAGAGTCACTCACATGGAAAATTAGGGGTATTTGTTATGTCCTGCCTTTGCAATAACCCACGGGAAGTGGGAAAGCTAACCCCTTATTGAAACCTCTGACTCTGTTTTTCCTTTGGGGCTTTTTTTTAATTTTAATCCCTCGTTTTTTTCCTTGCGGCTGGGTGCTCCCAGCTTCAGGCAGCTGGGCAGAGGGAGGTGGCTCTGCCTGCCTTGCCCCCGAGCCGCGGGGGGACAAGCTTCAATGTGCCAGGCTGGCAGCGGTGCTCCCTGCCCAAGGGGCGAACGAGAGCCGGTGGCTTCTCAGCACGTTGCCGAAGACGAAATCAGGCACCGAGCTTCCATCGTGGCTTACTAAGGGGCAGGGCAGGTGTCCCAGCGCCTCTGAGTGTTAAACGAACCTGAGGTTTCTGCAGAAGCGGGATCCTGTGGGCTGATCTTCGGTGGGTGTTTCCTTCTCTTCAACCCCTCAGCTTCTCGCTGGACAAGGACACGGGGGTGATCATCCTGACCGCGCGGCTGGACTTCGAGGCCACGCAGCGCTACACGCTGACCGTCATCGCCCGGGACGGCGGCGGGGAGGAGACGGCGGGGCGCGTGCGGGTCAACGTCCTCGACGTCAACGACAACGTGCCCACCTTCCAGAAGGAGGCCTACCTGGGGGCGCTGCGGGAGAACGAGCCCTCCATCGCCCAGGTGCTCCGGCTCCGGGTGAGGAACCGCGGCGGCTCCCTCCACCAAGGCCCTTTGGGAGATGAGTGTCTCCTCCATCTCCGGCCACGCCTGTGAGGTGTCTGTAGGTCTGATGCCTCTTCCAGGGCACAGGTGCTGCCTGGTTATCACTGTGCTCTGCTTAATGAGGTGGGCAGGTCCCCGGGGTGGTGCTCTGGGTGGTGCTGAGAGAGCCCTTTCTCAGTGTGGGGTGGGAGGCGAGGCTGATTTGCAAGCCCTTGGGGCCCTGATTTTGGGGTGCACCTGGCCAAAGCCCTGCAGAGTGGAGAGAGGGGTTAGAAATGTCCACTGGTGAATGAATATGTTCCTCCTGTGCTTCTCCCCTTCCCCCAGACCCAGTGTGCACCTTCCCTTCCCTCAGCTCTCTCCCACGGCGTTTCAGAGGCACAGCTTCTGTATTTACGTGCAGCTCTTTTCTGCCTCCTGCTTTCACCCTAGGCATCCGATGAAGACTCCCCTCCAAATAACCAGATCACCTACAGCATCGTGCAGGCATCTGCTTTCCGGGACTATTTTGACATCGCTGTGTCGGAGGGCTACGGAGGTAAGGGATGCTGGCTCTGGGGACGTAGCGCCAGTGCCTTGAAAGCGGCACGGTCCTGGGAGAGCAGCAGTCACTCAGGCTCCGCTCACACGATTGCAAGCAATCAGGGCAGCAGATTTTAAGAAATGGCTATTGCAGCTCCTCCATTTGCAGTGACCTTACTGGAAACGTGGTCCTTCGGGTCCTTTGCAACACTGCGTAAAATGGCTCAGCCCGAGCTGTTGCGGGGCTGTGAGATGTGGCAACTTTCAGCTAAGAGATGGAAATTTCTGCAGACACATTACCTCAGTCCCTTACCTTGCGTGACAACTGTAGTTAAAAGGAAGGATTTGTGCTTGGGAAGAAAAGGGGGCTTTGCAGGCAGTCAGCGTACGGGAGGAGGAGCTGCTATCCTGCTGCTATCCTGCTGCTTGCTATCCAGGGCAGAAGACGAGGTTTCTAGAGGTGGTTCCGTTTTTTGCCTCCTGCTGCGGTTCGTTTCGAGAGCCTTGTTTCCCCGTAGAGCGAGCAGCTCACCCTGTGCAGGTCTGCCCCCGTACATGCCTCGGGGCCGCCTTTGAGAAGTCTTGGCGGGACGTGTTGCCCTTCGGCTGAGAAGCGCAGCTTTTAGTGCGGCGAGCTGAGAGCCGGCGCGCTTCCCCGCACCAACAGCAGTGCTGGGAGCTCGGGTGGCTCTGGCCCGCGGCAAACGTGGATGCAGCTCGCTCCGGCCTATGCCCGCGTGTGCGAGGAGCAGCGCGGACCCAGTGCGTTAGCAGGAGATGTGTGGGCTGTGCGAGCAGGCTGCCCGCAGATACCCGGCGCGGCGTGCGCTTTAGCAGAGCGGGGGCCTCCCGGCAGCACCGCTGACCGCAGCGCTCCGTGCCCTTTCAGTGATCAGCGTGAATCACCCCCTTGACTACGAGCAGATCTCCAACGGCGTCGTTTACCTGACTGTGATGGCCAAGGATGCCGGCAACCCACCGCTCAACAGCACCGTCCCGGTCACGATCGAGGTCTTTGTAAGTACGGCACCCGTCTGCGCCCACGTGGCACGGGCGACGGTCGGCGCAGGGCGAGCGCGAGCTGGCTTTGCTCGGTGCGAGCCTGCCTGCTCTGTCCTGGTCCTCCCTGGGCGCTCAGCGGCACCCTCTGCGCTTCCCTAGCACCGCTCCCCCAGCGCATCCTGGGCAGGGCCTGGGCGCCTGGTGCTGGTCAGCCCGCCCCTGCTTTGCCCGTGTGTAACGCGAAGCTCGGCCGAGTCCAAAGGACTTGCCAGCAGCGTGCGCTGATCCTGCGGCAGGCGCTCAGCTGGCCCTCGGCGATGCTGTCGTGCCAGCCCTCCTCGGCAGTGTGATTAACCGGCTTCAGAATAACCCGTGGCGTGCGCTTTCCCGCCTGGGGGGCTCTCCACCCTTGCTCTCCACCGCGGAGGCTTATTCAGCGCCCGGCGAACCCCTCTCTCGGCTTGCAGGAAGCCCTTTAGCTGTCGTCCCCGTGCCCGCGAGCCCGCAGGGTGAGCGGTGCTGCGCGCGGCGCCGGCGCGGAGGGGAGAGGTCTGGCAGAGCGCAGCGGAGCTCCGTTTCCGCTGACGGGGGTCTGGCATTGGCGGACGCTGCAGGAGCTCTCCGTGAAGAGCAGTGCTGTCCTCCCTCTGCTCTCCAACGTGACGGCCAGCCCCAGGAGAGCCTGCCGGTGACTTGTGGCACGTGGGGATCAAAGTGGTTGGCGAAGGAAGCAGCTGCCTGACAGGAGAACAACTTCATTTGTTTCCAGTGCTGCAGAGTTGGAGAGGATTAGTGGAGGATCTTCTCCTGTTCCTCCCTCCCCATCGCCCCCTCCAAGACCTACAGGTGCCTGGAAGCAAACAGCGCTGAGTCTGACGGGAACATCAAGCGCACATTAGCACTTTTGGTGTCAGCAGTTATCGGTCCTTGGATCAACCGCAGACCGCGCTGGCTGTGCCGCGTGCTTTGCTGCGTGTTTCGCGCGCTGGCATGGTACGAACCCCCTCGAGAAGGGGGTTGCTGCTGGGAGAGGTAAAGCGTCTCTGTTGCTCAGGAAGATTAGATCAGATCGTCGCTTTGAGGGATGTTGTGGCTGGCGAAAGGCTGCAGGGAGGCATCGGCGATGGAGACAGTTTGTTTGATAACCCGTCAGTCTCGCAGTGATCTGATCTAAGCCGGGCTGGCAGTCACGTCAGTCTGCGAGCCAGAAGATGAAGTGAGTGCTGCTGTAGGGTGGGAACCACGTCCCATGAGCACGCCTCTCCTCCCGCTCCAGGACCAGGCAGTCCTCAAAATACTCGGGAGAGCGGGGAATAAGGCAAAGCAAGAAGGGGTTTAGTGGTGGCTAATACGTCCCTTCCATGCCGTTCTTCAGACGGTATAATCACATCTGTCTAAAGACCACTCTTGAAAAGGTCATCTCCTTCTGGTTGGTTTTGTACGCTGGTGGTTTTTAAGTAGCTGTCATGTTCTCCACTCTTAACCAAAGGGATTTTCTCTCAACTGGAGGGGGGGAAAAAAGAGAGAGAGAGGGGGGGGAAAAAATGATGAGGAAGAAATGTTTTGCAAAGGCACTTCAGGAAAAAAGATGTGGAGAGGTAGCACGAGAACAAGCATTGGAGGGCGGTAATTCTTTTTCATCCTTTGGTTGTTGGTTTTTAATAAAGTCAAAGTGGCCTTGTAGACTTCCCATTAGGGGACAATAAGCTTTTGTAGAGGGAGCCACTGAATTAGAACTAATAGCGAGCGCGACGCCAGGATCCGGGGAAATATCACCGCTAATACGTTTCTGCCTCGCGCTGACGCTGCTGGCTGCGATGAGCCAGCAACTTTTGGTGTGTGCAAGGGTGGAGTAAAGGGGTGGGCACAGCTAGGGTGGGTGCAGCAACTACCAGCCCCCCAATACCTCTGAAGATAGCAGGATGCCCTCTTAGCCTGAGGGCGTAGGTCCAGCCTTTGGGGAGGAGGGTTGTGGAGCTGGAGCCCACGCTAAGCTGTTCTCGCCAGAGGCGATGAGCTCAGAGGCCAGTGCTAGCTGGGGGCCCTCTCCAATAGGACGTGAGCTGGATCCCATCACCGACAGCAGCTGGGGAGCGGTGGAAAGCTCGGGAGTTTGCCTGCCTTGACGGGGGGATTTATTTCTCGAAGAACGCCCTGCAGGCAGGTGCGGTCCAGCCCCGTCCAGATGGGGAGCTGGCCAGACATCGAGCCCAGGCCTTTCCGAAAGCCGGTTTACCGGGCCGCGGTGGTGCCGGGCTTATTAACTCAGGCCGCTGATGTAGCGGCACAGCTTCTCTTCTGGCTTGTGCCCACTCAGCCCGGACCACTGGCCCTCGGGCGATCACGCTGACCCCGCTGACAGCCACACTCGGCGAAGACGGACGGCGCAGGGGCAGCAGGCGGTTTCCTCATTACCATCCGAAGAAGCCGTGGTGGAAAGCCGAGGGATGCAAAGGCTGATTAAAGACCACCTGCTTCCGGCAAAGAGAGCAGAGGATGGCAATTTAATTACAGTATGATGGGCATCGTTGGCACGTGAAATTGCCTCAAATACCGAGCTCAGTGGCAGCAGGAGCAGCTGAGCCTGCGAGTCCATCAGCAGTCTCTAGGTAGAAGACATCTCCGGAGCAGCCCCGGGAAAATGGCAAAGCCCATAACGGTGTTTTAATGTTCTGGCGGCTCCATTCTTCCCTCCAAAGGCTATTGAGTTTGGTTCATTTAAGGCTGATTCTTAACACTATTTAAACAGCATTTAAAGCCCATCTGGGGGAGCTTTAAACTCGTCTCTAAATCCGTTCGGAGGAACGTTTCAAGCAATTGCCCCTGACTGGTTTCGCCAGGACTGCCACAGTCTCTGGCAGAGACAAGCTCGGGGGCAGCACATTGATATGCAAACCGGCTTCCCTTTGGAAAATGCTGTACCTGCGCTCCCTGCAAATATCCACAGAATTCCTACAGCTAAACACAAGCGAGGGGGGAAAAGCCTGTCTTTGTAAGGGTTTACTTAACCCGGCATGTGCTCTAGCACTTGGGGGCAGTGCGATTTCCACCGCTTCCCCTGCAGCGCCAGCTAGCTGGCTCCACTTGTATTTGAAAGAAAGCTAGGAACCTTGCATAACATGCTCCCTAGCAAACAGTAGGGAGGAAGCAGCAGGGTTTCCTCAGCTCTACTTGAATTGAATATGGTTAAATCACAGGAGGCTGCTCTGTGCCGCAGACCCTCGCCAAATCCCCTGGACCTGTCCCTAAAATCACCGCAGCGAAAACAGCAAGAGAGAAAAGCTGGTGCTCTGCCAGAGCCGCAGCGCCTCGGTGACCCCCTGCTAGCCCCTTCGCTGGGGCAGGCGCAGGCCCACCGGGGTGCCCGGTGGGAGAAACCCTCCTGTGGCCTCTCTGCAGCTGAAGGGTGCAGCCAGCAAAGGTATTTGTGACCAGAGCGTCCTTTCTGCTTCGGTCGCCTTGCACCATTCAAGCAGCTCGGAGTGGCCAACGTTCAGGCCAAAAGTGGTAGACCAAGAAGTCTCCTTGCTGGAGGCAGGCTCCCTGGTGCTGCCAGGGCTGGCCTCTTTGCAAAGCGCCTGCTCCTCGTCGCTGGCCACAGTGTGGGGAGACAGGGACACGGGGTGGCTGTGCCGGTGCCTGGTGTCCACACGGCGCGGTGAGCCCAAGGGATGTGCGGTCTGGGTGCCTGCGCTTCCTGCCACAGGCTTGTGCCGTGCGGGACCTGGAGGCAGGAGATGGGTGTTGTTTTCTGGCTTTCTTGGGTGGTGATGGTCTGCTCAGATCGGTTCCTCCTCCGTGCCTTAGCCCTCAGGCCGCCTTCCCCCTCGCTGCTGTCTTGAGGCACGGTGGGTCAGGAGTGTCTGCAGCCCGTAGCAGCCTCTGGCAGCTATTCAATCATTTTCTCTTTTCCAAACCAGCGTCTTGAACATTTTTGTTGCTTCAGGATGAAAACGACAACCCACCCACGTTCAGCAAGCCGTCCTACGTCATTACGGTCGTGGAGGACATAATGGCAGGTACGGGAAGTGCGCCCTCGCGGGCGTTTCTCCGGGTTGGGGATCGTACAGCCGTAGCGGTTTAGCTGAGAGCTTTTGGGGGAAGCGAGGCGGAAAGCCCAAAGACCTGGCAGACAAGGCGCAGAGCGGCAAGAGAAAGAGCAAAACGCCGTGGTGTCGGTGCGTGTGCGTAACGCTCAGGCCCTTCTCTGCACGCGCCGCTGTGACATCGCAGCCCTTCCCCAGCGGCTCCCGCCTCGGCTCGCGAAACGGCCTGCGCGAGCCGGGACCCCCGGCGTCCCCACAGCGAGGCAGCCCCGGAGCCGCCGCCTGCGCCCCGCTGCGCGTTCGACGCCGTTTTGTTAAAGGCTCGCTCGGCCTGGTTTTCCCGAGTTTAACGTTAAAATTAACGTGAAAACCCCGCGTTTGCGTCTCCCCACCAGGAGCTACGGTGCTGTTTCTGAATGCCACCGACATGGACCGCTCGCGGGAGTACGGGCAGGAGTCGATTATCTACTCGCTGGAAGGGTCCTCTCACTTCCGGATCAACGCTCGCTCCGGTAGCCTCCGCGCTCGGTCTGGCTGCTCCCCTTTCGGTCGCCCCCTCGGTCCCACTCCGGTCCTCTGGGCCGGGCTGGAAAGCACAGATCTCCTTTGCCCATCTGGCGTTCCCAGGCTAAGCTACGCCGTGGAAAGGAAGGAAGGGAGGAGGCGTCCGTGTGTCTCGGGGACTTTGAGAAGCTCAGGGCTATCTGCGCGCGTTGCCGATTCGGGGCAGCTGAACCTACCCTGCAAAGGTGCGCTTAGGTGGATGTAATTTTGTGGACAGGACAGATCCATCATTATGACACACGCACACCTAAACTTTTTTCCTGCGATTAGTTCTTTCAGCCTGTGAATTAATCGGTGCTGTGAAAGTTTGAAAGCAAATATATTTTAAGAAGACCTTTAACTTTACAAATTTCTCTTACTGAGATTAATTTTGCCCCTCCGGTCGCTTTGTGGGTGAGCTCTTCACATCCCATCCAAGCTCCTCTGTAGTGAGGCACGGCCCACGTTCATCACCTTTCCGGGGCGGGAGGCGGAGGGGAGGGAGCAGAGGGCCGGAGGGGAAGATGGGACAGTCTCATTAGCCAAGTGCTGCCGACACTGGACGCTGGGAAGGACAATCCCCAGAGAAGTGCAGTCCACGGTGTTGTGGCACTGTCAGCACTAAGGGTGGGACCAGTTTGTTCCTCCGGTGAGCCTGGCGTCATCATCCCGATGGTCTAAGAGGCACTTTGGAAGCAGCTCCCTGAAAACCCCAGGTGTGTCAGTTTGCCCTTGTGGAGAGTAGTGCAGAGGTATTCAGCTCAGGGATGTCCCAGGAAATCCCAGCCATCCATTTGCAACTGAATCCTTTGTGAAGGATCTGCTCTCCATTTTCAAGCGTCTCTTTTTTCCACGCAAGCTCCTGTTCCCCATGCCATGGTTGGGAAGTCACACTTTGACATCTCTATCTCCTCCCTTTTTTTTTTTTTTTTTTTTTTTTTTGGTGCTGCAGGGGAAATCACAACAACTTCTTTGCTGGACCGAGAGGCCAAATCTGAATATATCCTCATTGTCCGGGCGGTGGATGGAGGCGTGGGCCATTACCAGAAGACAGGCATTGCTATGGTGGGTGTATCTTCTTTCCAGCTGGACCTAAGACCTCCATCCACCCGTGGAGACTACCCCACGGCTGTCCACGGCCTTTGCGGAAGGACTGGCCGGACACGAGTAGGGTGTTTAACACTGGAAAGCGGGCTCTCTTTCCTAACAGGCCGCTCACCCTGGAGCCACTTGCTCTTCCCCTGCCTTTTGTGTCCCTCTTGGCACGCACACGGGAACGCGTACCTGTGACACGGGAATGCGTACCTGTCCCACCCACGGCAAGGCTCCCTTTGTTAACGCCTCTTGAGAAAACGCTTAGCTGGAGACCTGCAGGAGTGCTTAGTTATTCCTCGTGACTGCTATTCAAATACTGCCTGGATCAAGGGTTTCCAAGCTACTTTTGATTCCTGGGGTCCTCAGAAAGTTCCAGTGGAGGCAGAGGCCATTGTACAGCAGATTTAAACCTTCTGGCAATAAGTTTGCCTTGCCCTTCACAGACCTTGGGAAAGAAGTACCTGTCTTTTACAGAGCTTACATTCTACCTGTCATTTGAAAGAGCTTTGCAAAGGGTTTGTAAGGGTCTTTGGAAATAAAAGTAAGTCAGAAGCCAAGGATCAATCTCTCGCTGCTCGTGGCACCATGTCAGTTTGAACACATCACAGCATTTAGGTTCTCTTTCTCCTGGGATCCTTGGTTTGATTGCAGAAGAGATGTCTCGGGCAACAGAGCAATGTAGAGAAATACTGCAGTTGTGCTGAAGAGTTCACTGAAATAATTGTCACCAGTGCTGAGGGCCATAGAGAGGTGTATGTATCCTAAAAGAAAACTATAAGCTTCGTATTGAATCTCCCAGAGACACATTACAGGCCTGGTTGGGCAAAGGAGTACAGCCTGGAGGATGCTGGGTTCCCTTTGGAGCTCCAGATGAGAGGATGTTCTCCTAAAACCTTTGTTAAGAGGAGGAAAAAAGCTATCTGCAACAGAGATTGCAATTAGGAGGGGAAAAAAAAGCCTACAGAATGCTTTCCATAAAGTATCTGTGGTTAAAGAACCTTAAAACCTGATGGGAAGTTGGTGGCTGATTAAAAGTTTGCCTGCTGTCACTAGCAGGAATACATGTCTGGAACTCAGAGCCATTTCCTATCTTAACTTTTGAAGTGGGATTAAGGGTCCAGGTCTCAGGGGCTTTGCAAGGTCCCTAGGACATATATATACCTGGGCATCAACTAACAGTGTTTCATGTTTCGTAAATAGGATAGTTGTGATTGCTTTGGTGATCAGAGGTACTGGCATTCGCGTGTCTAGGAGAGCAGTCAAGGAACGCTTTTAGTGAAATGAGTTACTGTTGGAAAATGCCTTTACTTCACAGTTCTAACTTTGCCTTGGGTGCTAAGTAGATTTCTGATCTCATCAGGACAGGACGGATTTCTGATCACACCACAGCCAAAAGCCAGGGGTCTGATCATTTGCTTGGGGTGCAGGGGACCCCTCTGTCTATGGGTGGCATTGTGGGAGAGCAAAAGTGTTCCTCCGTGGGGTCTCTGGGTGAATGCACGCTCTGGAAAAAGCCAACTGGCTCTGCAGTTGTCTGAGATAAGGCTGGGAGAGAGAACATGAAGAAGGGTGAACCTGCTCATGGCGGTAGCCCTCCTGCGGTCTTTCCCATCCGTAGCACCACGAGGCCGTGCTGCAGCCGTGGTTCGTGATAACCCGTGCTTTCCGTCCTCGGGTGACGGACAAGCCCCTGGGGTGCTCGGGGTGCAGGTGGGCCGCTGGCCTTGCCCAGAGGTCAACCTGGTAGCTGGGCTTGAGAATCAGCACCCTGCGCATCCCCGGGGCCTGCAGTCTCCAAATTCCCCTCTCCTGCCGCGGGGTGGCACCAGCGTTTCAGCCTGGTTCGGCCGAAGGACCGCGAAGAGCCGCACAGCATCCCCGGAGCGAAGCGAACCCAAGCGCAGCTCTTCTCCCTCTGCGGGTACAGGGCTAGGCGGGAGGCGCTAACGTCCGTAGTAGCTGTGATGTCTGCGATAGCCAGTACAGGGCTTGTCGAGTTTCTGGAGGGGTGGTCCCTGAAGAAGGGCTAGGTAGCAGGAGAGCCCAGCTGGGGAAGCGCCCCAGGTCTGTCCTCCTCGGTTAATTCCCTGGCAGGGGTAGCTGGGGAACGCTGATTTTCCAAGGGCGTGCTGAACAGCAGTGGTAGAAATCTGAGCTCGATTCAGTGAGTAACAATTCGCACAGTAAATCAGCGCCTCCGTCTTTGTCCAGCCCTGACAAGGTGACCTGCCCTGCAACCCTTGTATCTCTTTGGGGAGATCTTGGGCACCGAGCAGTAGACATTCACATGATCCCGGCAGCTTTTCTGGGAGAAACCCTTTCTCATCTGCCAGAAACAAGGACTGGCATTTCCAAAGCAAACCCTATGAGCTCTGTCCACTGCTTGGGAGCCGCTGGGTGGCTACAAGGGACCCTATTGGTGATGTATCTTCAGAGGAAAGGCAGAGGCACCACTGCTGGCATCCATCAGCCCATATTCCTCCGGCTCTGATGATCAGAGCACTCTTGCTACCTTGCAGGCAGCTGAGTTGATGATCGCAGCAGTGATTTTCCTTGTTTTCTTTCTTGCAGGTGAACATCACGCTGCTGGACATCAACGACAATTATCCCACTTGGAAAGATGAGCCGTACTTCATTAACCTGGTGGAAATGACTCCTCCCAACTCAGATGTCACCACGGTATGGGGACGCAGTCTGCAAAGTGGGAAATGCAAAGAAACAAATTTAACACAGGGTTTGTTTTTGGAGGGACTGTGCAGACCAAGCCTTGCCACTGCTTGGAGAGGCCTGCCGGGGTTTGGGATGCTGTTGCACCTCCAGATGCCTCCACGTGGGCCCGCTGCAGAGCCTCTGGCCACGGTGACCATGATTCCCTGCCGGCAGGCACCCCTGGCGCTCTCCCAGGACGGGCAGGCTCCTGCCAGGCTCGTTTCCATAGCTTTTGCTGCGTTCGGCATGGTGCGGGCAGCAGTTACTCCAAAATCCAACGACGCTGGCGTGCCCAAAAGCAAGAAAGCTTTGGGCTGTAAGTCACGGAGCTGAACAGCCCTCTTGTCCGCAGGCCCACGAATCGATGGAGCACCGCTGCCCCAAGCGCAGCGGCCGCGCTGTTTGCTCGCCTCCCACCGGGAGCGTGTCAACGGCCCCCGCGCTGAACGGGGGTGAGCTGCAGCCAGGCACCGTCCTGCCCGTCCGCCGGGATTTTGGTGTGTGTTGGCAGCAGCGGGTATTTCTATGTGCAAACTCCTCCACCCTCACAGACGCTTTTTTTTATTCCACCCCCACATCAAAATGCTGGCGGTCACGTTCGGCCGCGTACCAGCGATGCTGCCTTTGCCTGACCCTGTCTCAGGTGGGCTCCCAGGGCCGTGCCAGGCCAAGGCTTGGCCTGTCGAGCAGAGCGCAGCCTGCGCGGACTGGCCCGGACCACGAGGCTTTGGACAGCAAGGGCCGGGCTCTCGTTTCGGACTTGCAAAATGGTCCCGTGGCCTGGAGGGGCTTGAAACACGAAATAAATGAGGGGGAAAGCAAAGAGGATCCACCAGAATCATTGAACGGGGAAGACCGAAAAAGAAGCGGAGAGGCAAAGGAAGGTCTCGTAGCAAAGCCTTGCTCCCTGCGGGGAGGGAGCAGGAGACGGAGGAAGCCCCTGCAAGAACGGCTCAGGCCAGCCGGTCCCTCTTCCTCCCCCATTTTTCCCCTGAATGGGGACATTTGTTTTGCATGCGACACGTTTTTTCTCTCTTCCACGTGTCACCAGTCCTGCTGCTTATTGCCCCCTTGAAGTCATCTTGTGTTTGACATTGCAATTAGTTGCTGGGAAAATAATTATTATATCATCAGTGCAATAGAAATTCAGCTGACGGACAAGCAGCAGGGGCCGTAGAAGTTGCAAGTGTAATAAATTCTCCTTTTTTTTTTTAATGTCAATGTCCCCTGCAGTTAAAAATGTCCTGGGGAAAAGAAAACACTAAATGTCAGGTACGAAGAAGAATTCCTGAAATGAATTATTTTCAACACTTTCTAAGTGGCAGCACAAGTTTCTTAGTGTGCCTCTTTCTTTGCTTCATTTATGTTATTTTTCTTGAGGGTGCTTATTTTCTAGCTGGCTTTCTTTAAAAAGGGAAAGCAAGCCTGGTGGGATTGCTGCGTGTGTGCATCTCTTTCCGCACCAGCGCCTTCTGGGTTTGCTGGCCAGTCTCAGCAAAATACAAAATCTGCGCCAGCTGCACGAAACTAGGCAGCCAGATGGAGGAAAGAGAACTTCTTTCTGCCCGTAACGGGACAGCCCATCACGTGAGCTGAACCCCGTTATCAGACACCGGTGAATCTACGTGGCTGTGCACCGTGGGAGCCTCAGGTCTTTCTATAGCATTGCTCACAGGCTTCCAGTTTTTCCTCCTGTAACTTGGCTTCAATTTTTGCTGGTTGTTGTCCCAAAGTCCCGCTGACCTTTGCGTTGTGTCCGCACAGGTGGTGGCTGTGGATCCAGACCTGGCGGAGAACGGCACCGTGGTCTACAGCATCCGGCCCCCCAACAAGTTCTACAGCCTCAACAGCACCACGGGGAAGATCCGCACCACCGGCGTCGTGCTGGACCGCGAGAACCCCAACCCCCAGGAAGCGGAGCTCATGCGCAGGATCGTGGTGTCGGTCACGGACTGTAGGTGCCCCTCCGGCCCGCTCTGCTTGCCCGCGCTTCCGTTCCTCCCTGCATGCGCGAGCTGTGCCCGCATCGGTGGCACGTTCCTCCGGCCTCTCGCCGACGGGCTGGGGCATTAGCGCTTCTCACGCGTTAGCGTGTGCCGTCGCCGCTCTGACGTAGCTGGGCTCGTCTAGGAAACCTTGCGGTTCAGGTTATGCAAGCTTTCTGCTTTCCCGTGCCGGTGGCTTTTTATGTATTAAGCTTAATTTCTTCCAGCCTGATTTCTTTCTTGTGACAAGGTGAAATGTTTCTTTTTCCTGTTTTGAATGTCATTTCTAAGGATCTTTTTGAGGAAAAAAATGAGAGAAGGTTGAAACTCTCTGCTAAAACTAACCAGAGACTTCCAAACCAAGACCTTGATAGTTCCACCAGCCCAGACAAGTGAGATTAGAAGGTGGAAACTCACCATCAACGTTGTTTTTGCTAAGGAGACACTTCTTTGTCCCAAGTGGCCACCTTTTGGTGGCAAAGGCCACCCGAGTGGCCTGTGTGTGTGAGCAGCATGTTCTGACAGAGACGCCCACTCGGGCTGTGTGTAGGTCACAGGGTCTGCAGCACGGAGACGTGAGTGTTTGACTCAGGACGTAGGACAATCTAGTTCTTGGGACATAATGATAAAATACATTTTCCTCTGAAAATATTGTCTGAGGAAATCTTTTTTAAAAAAAAAAAAGAGAGAGAGAGAGCAAGATTAAAGCTAGCCAAGGCAGTGCGGCCAGGTTAACACGTTGATGGGGCCCCATGCTGCCCTGCTCCCAGGGGGTGGGAACGGCTCAGAGCATTAATGTCAAAACCCTGCCCTGCTCCCGGACTCTGCAGGTGGGAGGCCGCCCTTACGAGCTACCAGCAGCGCCACGGTCTTCGTCAACCTTCTTGACCTGAACGACAACGACCCCACTTTCCAGAACCTGCCCTTCGTCGCTGAGATCGCCGAGGGCCTTCCCGTGGGCTCCTCTGTCTTCCAGGTGAGTGCGGCCTGTCCAGCACAGCCCAGCGGTGGACATGGTGCTGATGTCACGGTGGTCACTGCTCTGGGCAGGAGCCCTTCTGGAAAGGCAGTCCCTTCCTCTGAGAAATCATTCCTCCTAGCCTGCTTCAACCCGTGTCCTCGCATCACGCATGTCACTGGCAAGAGGGATGCCTGGAGGCAACTTTGCTTCTACCCGGTATCTTTGGGGCAAAGAAGTGCTCATACTGTAGAATTTTTGATCGTGGGGAAACAAGACCTAGGCCCAGCTGCTGGTGAGGTCTGCCTGCCCCATGCTCATCCCTTACCTCTGCTCTTTCCACCAGGTAGTAGCCATTGACCTGGACGAGGGTCCGAATGGGCAGGTGACCTACCGCATGCAGGTGGGCATGCCCCGCATGGACTTCCTCATCAACAGCAGCAGTGGGCTCATCAACTCCACCACCGTGCTGGACAGGGAGAGGATCTCTGAGTACTACCTCCGCGTAGTGGCCAGCGATGGCGGTGTGCCCTCCAAAAGCTCCACCAGCACCCTGACTGTCAAAGGTGAGTGGGCAAAGCCCTGCCAGCCTACAGAGCCCTCTGTGGTCTCAAGGGGCGGCTGCTTCACTCCAGGAAGAGGAATAGGTGATAGGAACCCCTCTGTTTGGAGAGGGTGGCTGGGAGAGAGATGTAGTACCACGAGTGAGGTGGAGATGGTGAAGAGGGAATGATTACCAAGCTCTCAGCACCCAAGAAATAAGGACTTCAAAAATACCAAGGGGAGAGATGAAACCAAAGGGAACTACTTTTCCACACCGTGTGTTTTTAACTCGTTGTTCCAGGGCAAGATGGAGGGATTAGGAAAATGCACACAGGAAGGGTGGCCGTTCAAGTGAGCAGTCCACCTGCAGCACTGGCCCAGCAAGTCTGAAAGCCTGGAAGCAGGGTTATCCAGTCTTGATCAGCTGGAGACTCTCTCTTCATGGTGCTGTTTCATGGACATCTCCATGAGTTGTCCTGTCCCTTCCAACACATTCTAAGTTCCTAGCTAATATAGGAGACAAATTAATGAGTCGGACATCACATCTGTTCTTGTGTGCCACGGAGAATAGGAAGGGCAGCCTGTTCCACTGCCATGCCAGGATGCTTCACGTCTTGGCAAGACGGAGGTCAGCTCGCTAAGAGTGCGAGCGTAGCACGGAGATGGGGAAAGCACCGTGGTCTTGCTAGGGACCTTGAACTCTGTGCCTGGTTTTCTCCATTGCTCCCTCTCCAGCATTTCTGCACCTCTTGGCCTGCCTTTTTACCCAGACTTTTACTTCAACATGTAATTTGCATCTGGGCAGCTAGTGCAATCCTGATTTCAGAGCTGGACCTTTATTATGTGGCCTATCTTTAATTGGATGTAGTTGTTTAGTGGCTTTGCATCTTAGCCTCTAGGACAAACGCTGGAAATGAGACGACCCTGAACCTTCCTCAGGCCTATGTTTGGGGAAAAAAAAGAAAAAAAAAAAAAAAAAAAAAAGTACCTTGTCCTGTAACTCCAGCGCCATCTGCCATATGCCAGGAATTACTGATCTTGTGTTTAAGCGCCAGATTTTTTCTAGCCTGAATGGGGATGGAAATCGGAGCTCCACAGGTTTTTCTTGCCCAGGTCCCACCTGCTTTGTAGCGACAGCGTATCTACTTCTGTTGGAAACTCCCAGCAGAGTTTGTAACTCAAGCTCCTGTTTGTGACAGTTATGTAGGGGTTTGTTTGGACGTGGGGTGTGAGCTGTATGCATCAGAGAGAACCAAATGCAGCCTGCAGCCTTGGGGACCAGTCCTTACGGCTGGTCTCCAGGCAGGAGGCCCACACGGACAGCAGGTAGCAGCGAGCAGAGGATTCGCTGGGAAGCTCAGCAGCAGGAGGACGTTTCCGAGAGCCCCGTGGTGTTGGCCGGGTGTTTTTGGAAGAGCAGGTAACCCTGGGGGCACGCTCAGCTCTGCTCTCCGTTTCAGTCCTGGACGTGAACGACGAGAACCCCACCTTCTTCCCAGCCATCTACAACGTGTCGCTGCCCGAAAACGTGGCGCGGGATTTCAAGGTGGTCCGGCTCAACTGCACGGATGCCGACGTTGGGCTGAACGCTGAGCTCAGCTACTTCATCACAGGTACGAAGCCCCTCCGAAGCCCCAGGTTTGCACAGCGAGGCCGTAGGTGCAGCGGGGAGAGGCGCTCCGTGCCGGCGCGTCTCCGGACTCCCGTGCAAAGCAGCCCGGGCAGAACTCATGCAAAGCAGCCTGCCGGCAGGCCTTTTCGTTCTGCCCGTGTTTTGCTAGCCTGATTTGCATGTGTTTTCCTATGACGCCTCACAACACCGCCCACCGTAACGCGAGCGCTGGGTCCTCAGCAGGAGGGAACCTGGCAGGGGAAAGGACTCCGCGGGCCCCAAGTGAGGAGATGCAAATGCCCCCGCCGCAGAGAAAAGCGTTGTGTCAGCGGGTTCGCCCCCGCCCGGGGCGGGTGTCGGTCGGTGCCCCCGGGCGAGCAGCCGGCAGGCAGAAATCCCCCCCCCCAGCCCCGGCCTGGGCCCGGCGGCCGGCTCGTGCCGCAGCGCTGCGCACCTGCAGCGGCAGGGCAGGGGATGCCCCCGCCGCGCTTTGACTTGCAAAGCGCGCGCGCGGCATTCGGAGGGTGCAGCAGCGTCGCGGGCGAGCTGCAGGCGGGAAGGAATGACGCCCGTTTCCTGCCGAAGCAGCCAGGAAATGATCCGTCTTCCCTGTAAAGGGGTTTGGCCCGTGATTGGCGCTCCTTGCCCGCGCAGTCCCCACGTCCCGACGTGTGAGATGGGGAGATCCAGCGGTGCTTCTTCGCGCTCCTGGGACGAACCGGTCGCCCTTGAGCCGGCGGGGCAGCTTGCTTTGCAGGGGAGCCATCGTTGCGTCTCGGCGATGGGTACACTTGTCCTTGTCCTCCTCTGCAGGTGGAAACCAGGATGGCAAATTCAGTGTCGGCTTCCGAGATGGGGTGGTGAGGACAGTCGTGAGTCTCGACAGGGAGACGACGGCGTCATACGCGCTGATCCTGGAGGCCATCGGTGAGGGTTTCCCTGCGCCCTTTGGGGGACTGCCGCCACGCTGAGCTGCCTGCGAGGCACAGCAGGGAAGCGGTGACCTTTGAAGCACGCTATAAACCAGAGCCTGCGTTTGGTGGTAGCATTTCACAACCCACGTGCATTAATACGTCTCGGTTCCACCACACCTGCTGCAGACAATAAATTTGCCCCGCGGGCTGGTTCGGCCCTGCGCTTTCCCTTTGCCCTGGGGGAGGGGAGGAGGACTGCCCGCTCCCCGCAAGGATCTGCCCTGTCCCGGGGGAGCCTCCAAGCACCACTGGCACAGCAGGATCATTCCCCTAATGCCATGCCAGGCCTTGGCTCAGTGACTGCCAATTAATCCAGAGCCACCTGGCACGGGCAACGCGTTGACATGCCAACGCGTCTTGGCCATCATCCCTACAGCCTTATAATGATGCGCTTGTTTACAGAAGACTTGGAGATTCATTTGGAAAGGAGAAATAAAAGGCTGGGTCAGGCTCCTGGGGGGCACGGAGCTGACCCCACCAGTGAAAGCGGTGGGCGCTGCGCCCGCTGCCTCTTCAGGACCAGCTCCGAAGTGGCGATGGGCCCGTCAGATGGGAATGAGCATGCCAGTGCTTTCCCAGGCCCCAGACCCCATAGGCTCTCGTTCGAGGGGTTTCAGCTTAGCTTGCCTCAGGGCATGTTTGCAAAAGCAAAACCGATAATACGTGCTCCCCCTTTCTCCTGCCCTGTGCCGAAAGCAAGAGCTGCACGTCCACCGCTCGTGCCGCGCTTCGGGGCGAGCACCCGCACTGAGTCGTTGCTTTGGAACTTTTAAGCCTATTATTTTTAGTGGTTGCTTTCTGCTGGGTGAAGTCTTGGTCGCACCACGTGAGGGATCATCTTTTTTGAGTGTCTTCTGGCTGTCCTTGGGGCAGTGGCCTAAATCAGCGCTGGGAGCACCTTGCCTGTGACGCCCTTGGGGGGAAACAGGCAGCTTTTAAGCGAGGAGAGGGGCAGTGCTGACAGAGGTGCCCCCTCTGCACCACCTGCGCGCACGGGCGATGGAGGTGACCGAACCCAGCCTCCCCTCTGCTCTCTCTCCTGTGCAGACAACGGCCCCGCCGGCAACAGGAGGACCGGGACTGCCACCGTGTACGTCACCGTCCTGGATGTCAACGACAACCGACCCATCTTCCTTCAGAGCAGCTACGAAGTCAGCGTGCCGGAGGACGTCGCGGTGGCCAGCAGCATCGTGCAGGCACGTGGGCGCGCTCGTTGCCCCGGGGCTGGGGGGTGGCGGGGGCTGGCTTTCCGCACTGGCAGAGCCTCGGCCGGCCTCTTGCCCGCCTTTGCGAGCGGAGCGCGCCCACCTGCGCCTGCGTCGAAGCCGCTTTTCAGCAGGCACCCGTCAAATTCGTCACCGCAACCATAAAGCGTGGCAGGCTCCGGCTCTCGCCTCGCGATGGGGGCCGGACCTTGCACGGCGCGGGCACCTGCGCGCGCGTCAGCCCAGCCCCGGGAAGGTGCTTTTCAGGGTGCTACGCTGCAAATTATTCCAGCAGAACGCTTTAGGGGCTATTTTTTTTCCCCCAATTAAGTCTCCACTCAGGGCTAAGGCAGCTAAAAGAATAAATGCATAAACACCCTTAAAAGGGGAAAATGTTTAAGGAGCACGTCTGCTGCGAGGGAGCACACAGGTGCCTCACAACTTTCCCGAAGAAATGCAGCATGATAGCTGCGGGTGGGTGTAGTTTGGATGCCTCCCTGGCTTACGCCGGGAAAACCGTAGCATGGAAGGCATTAGGGAAGCTGTAGAGACGAGATTGCCCATTCCCTCCCTGCCACCCTAGAGCTGCAGCCTGCAAACCAGCACCTCGATGGCTTCAAAGGGCTAGATGCGAGCGTTAGAAACTCAAAGCACGGTTAGAAGCATCATTTATTCGTCTCGGCTTTAGTTAAGCACGAGTGCTCGTCCCCAGGGAGTGCGGAGCGGAGCGCTCCGGAGAACGCTTTGCTGGAGCGCCCGCGGACCCAGCTGGCCTGCGCCCAGGCAGGAGCACCGGGCTCTGCTGGAGCCCAGCAGCGTATACGGGGATATCTTCGAGCTCAACGTGCCCCGTGGGAGGCGCAAGCGACGTTTCCTCCGCGCGGTCCGGACCGACGCAGCCCCCTCGTGCCGCGCTGTTCCCCCAGGCAGCAGAGAGGTCGGGGATGCTGCGGTTGGCGATGCTCTGTGGTGTCCCGCGTGCTCCTGGACGGTGGCAGCAAGCTCGTTTTGGAAAGGCGGCAGCTCTGGTTTCAGGCCAGCAGCCACCAGGGTCTGCCTGAGGAGGGGGCCGAGTCCGAGCTCGCGGCACACGCGGCTCTTCCCCCCGGCAGTCAGCACCTCCCAAGCTAACGCGGTTGCTCGTGCTACGCCTGCTCCTTTCTCGTACTGGCTCCGCAGCCCCGCCTGCGGGTGGGGATCGCCCTGGTGCCGAGCTGCAGGGTCACATTTTGGTGGACTCCAGGAAGTCCCAGTCGCAGCGGGCAGGGGGTCTCCTGGGGCAGGCTTGCTGGCTCTGGGAGACTCCCGCGGGCCGGCTCCTGCGGAAGCTGCCGATGGAGCGGCGCAGGGAGCCCAGCCGCTTCCAGAGCCGCAGCTGGGGCTCGCTGGCATCCTCCCCGGGGTAGGGCATGCGCTCGCGCGGCCCGCAGCGGGAGCCGTCCAGGGCCGCCGGCTTGCAGAGGGCAACGAAGACGAGGCAGCTGGCCAGGAGGAGGAAGATGCAGACGAGCGCGATGATGACGGGCAGCGGGTCTGCCTTCTCCGGTGCTGCGGTGCCTGGTGGCACCAGCGTGGCAGTCGGAACCAGAAAGCCAAAGAGGGTGGGAGCGGGAGAGGTCCCGTTGGCAACATCCTCCATGCTCATCTTTCCTGCAGCACCTAGAGGAAGCAACACAGATGATCACCGTTTAGAGGCGGTGCAGACACCCTCTGCCCAGCCCGAGGGCATTTTGGTTTGGTCCAAGGCTCTCCCAGCCGTGTTTTCTGTGGCATGTGCTAACATGCAGGTAACATGCAGTACCAAGGCTCCAGTGTCAGGGTCCATAGCCTACACCTACGCTGTAGGAAGCTTTTTGAGGAACAGTAAGTAATTGGATACTAGAGAAGGTTCAAAATCCTGTCCACAAGCTGTTGGGCTTTGGTTCCACTCCCTCAAGGGAGTCACAGCCAAATGTGACCCCCCACCCACACCCAAGACAAGGGCTCTGGAAATACTGCTCCAAACCCCCCCCCCCCCCCGGCGGCTCAACCCAGCCCTCGGTGTGCCAAGGGAGCAGCCGAGCCCTGGCACGCTGGAGGGAGCGCGCTCAGCCCTGCGCTGCTTAGACATTCAGAAAAAGGTGGAAGAGACGGCAGCTACCCGTCCTTCGTTGCTAATGGAAACTACGAGACGCCCCGAGAAGGATTAGCTGGGGACGGGGCATGCAGGCCCGCAGGGCAAGGCCGCGTGCCAGCGCGAGCTGCACCGAGGTTGCCCAGGCTACCTTAATTCTGGCGTGCCCTAGCCGCCCCGGCTCGGCTCGCTGACCTCGCGGCGGTCAGGAGGGAGGGAGGGGGCTGCAGGAAGTTTCTCTGGGTTGTTTTTTGCTCTGCTGGTGGTGGCTGTGGGGGGGGGGTTGTTGCTGTTATTATTTTAGAGCAAACTGAGAACATCTCCTAGAAACGCGTTGGGAGGCATGGACCTCTTTGGTCCGTCTGCCAGGGCTCTGCCCCTCGAGCCGTAGGCTGCCTTCCCTGGGGGGCAAAGGCAGCTTTGCCAGTGGGTTTCACAGGCTTCTGCTGGCAACAGAGGGTGGCGAGAGGGGAAGTTTGGGTCTCCTTGCTGGTGGGAAAGGACAGGCTCTTCCAGCCATGCCCTCGCCTGCTGTTGTTTCTGCTCCATCCCTTCCTCATGCGCGGCTCCCTTTGCAAAGCTACGGTTTCAGGGACGCTCTGGCCTGACCCTCACCTGGTCGAGCCCCTTTCAGAAATGGGGCTGCTGAAGATCTGTAAAGTCTTTGCAGAGCACACGTGAACCGTGCTGCTTTCGAGGGCCAATAACCTGGCAGTTGCAGGGCTGGCAAGAGTTGCAACCCTAGGACACTGCTTTCTCCCCATCCACCTTTCGAAGGTTTCCTCCAAAGTACAGCCTTTAGCCTATTACCATGGACAAAACGGGTCTTCCTTCACCCCCTGCCTGACACACTGTGCTATAGACATTTCCACAGAGATTGCTTGACAATTAAAAGCACCTGAAATTAGGGTCTCACAGCAGGAAGTGTCAGGACCAGGAGCAGCTGCACTAGCTGTGCAGCATCCAGCAGGACAAGGGCTTCCTCTCCCGAGATGGATGTGGGATGGGCACCTTGCACCTCTCCTATGCTTGCAAGTGCCTGCAAAGCTCCCAGCCGTCATTCTGGGTGGGAAATGGAGGGTTTTATTTTTGCCCCTCCATAATACATAGGCTTCATATGTGCCATACCAGGCTCTCATCTCCTGGGTCACCCTGCGGACCCGTTTATGCCCCCGGCCAGTTCAGCTCGCCGGGGCAGAGCCACCCCACGCCCTGATCTGGCTTCGCAGGTCTGCAACCTCTCTGCTGCTTTTTGGCAGGGCCCTTCCTGCCTGCCCAGCCCGGAGGCACCGCTCTGTGCCCAGAGGCCAGCGGCAGGGTGGGGAGGTTTCACCTCCTTAAGTCCAGCTGGGAGAGGAGCCGCCCCACAAGCAGTCTCCTTTCAGCACATCTGCAGCCAGCCAGATGTGGCCAACTGGCTGGTAAAACGTCAGCACTAGGTCCGTCACTGCTAACGCCCCGTTCGAGCTAACTGAGCATCCGGTGGTTTGGGTATGTTCCACCACTACGGCAACGAACCATTTCACAACCGCTGGCCAAGCGTCCCCGTTTGCTGCAGGGCTCCTTCCCGGCATCAGTGGCGCAAGGAGGAGCGCGCAAGCCGTTGTGCAATGCCGCGGGGCCCGCCGAGGAGCGCCCAGCCTGGCGGAGCCCCTCGACGGGCTCCACCGCGACGGGGCCGAGGCTCGCGGCGCCAGCGGAGGGAAAGCAAGCGGGTTTCACTTTGCAAAACGCTCCTGAAAGGAGCGGGGAGGAGGAAGCGGCGCTCTCTTTTTGCAAAACTCTCTCTGCAGAGAGACGGTTGCTTTGGGGCACTTGGGCGCGCGTCGCGGGGCCGGGATGGAAGGAGCTCTCTTCCCCCTGCCCATCTCGCCAGGTGCCACTGCCCTGGAGCTCCCCGGCTTTTCCCGGCGCGCTGAATCTTTCCACTTACTTGAGAGCCGTTTCTCGGGGCGGCTGCAGGGACGAGGGCAGCAGCTCTCCAGCCGGGGACGGCCGCTCACGCTGGCCTCTCTCCTCCTGCCCGGCCGCCTCTCCCGCCAGCTCCCTCCTCCTTTTCAGAGGATAAGGGAGGACGGGAGGGAGACGGCAGCCCCGGTGGGGCCGGCCCACACTATGGTCCCCGGCACGGTCCCTGGGCCACTGTGCCGCCCGCCCGCCGTGCCCACCTTGCTCTGCACCCTCCTGCTCCCACCTCGCCTCTCCCCTCTTCCCCCTGCCCCATCCCGACCCTTTTCCAGCCCATCTCCGTAGCCATCCGTCGCTGCATTAAAGGTGGCCTGCAAAAAAGCTGCTTCTGCTCAGGCCCTCCTTTTGCTGGCCAGAGGATAAAGCAGCTCTGCCCGATACCCTCTGCTGCGCAGGGGCGGCAGAAGGAGCCGTCTCACCTTTCAGCCGGCACCGGAGGGCTGATCGGGGGCTGGCGGCTCCCCGAGCTCGGCCACGCGAGAAAGGTGCGTCGAAGAGCCAGCGCTTGCCTTCGAGTTAAATCATTTTCTTAAGTTCTGGACGGTCTGTCCGACCCTCACATCAGGCTTCGGCGTGTCCAACTGCCGGTGTCACAAGCTTACCGCCTCTCCCGCCAGGCAGGGACTCTGCTGGGGCCGGCCGAAACCAAGGAGATCTGGCTTTCCAAAGCTGGCAACTGCCAGAAAAGCAGGGAGGGAGTCCTGCCGACCTTTCTGGAGAGCTTTCAAGCTTTCCAGAGTATAGGAAAGCTCTGCCTTTATCAGGTGACTAAGGCAGACTTCAGTCTGTGCTTCATTCGCCAAGACTGAGGGGAGGGGGACACAAAACTCTCCCCTTTGCTGTCCTCAGGATGTGTTTTTCAGCACATAGCACAGCAGGGAAAGGCACAAAAAGCTGCAAACGGTTGTCTCCCTCCAGGTTTCCCTTGTAGCACTGGTGCCTTGGCACATCATTTGCCCAACTTTGCTCCGAAGGGAGCCAGGGCGTGCAGCAGGCTGGTGTCCCCAGGCCGAGGCAGCTGCTCCGCTCGGGCAACACCTGCTGGAGATGGGTCCCTTGGTCCGGGGCACGAAGCCACGCCGGGGAGCAGGCAGCAGCCTCCCAAAGCTGCATTTCAGAGGCTCTGAGCACCTGCAGCTCCTGCAAGTGTTGTTTCAAGTTGCGGGTGAAAGCCAGGGCATTAAAGCTGAGCCCCTATAAATGGCCTCCTCGTTCCTGCTGCACCTATGGCTCTTGCCATACTGCTAAGTCTGGGTGCAAACCCGCACCTGGTAAAAGGAAACTGCTGAGTAATATTTGTAGCCAAGCGGTGCAGCTGAGCGCCCACGTCCCCAAGGGGACCTAGCACAACAATGAAGTTAAAGCCATTCCCTGAGATCTCGCCCAGATGATCTGTAAACAGCAACCGCCGTGTTTGTCAGCGGGCTCTTTTGTGGGCAGCGGGAAACGAGGAGATGAGCAGGGGCTCCAGCCCAGCTGGGAAGGAAGCACAGGCCCTGCCCTTGTTCCTGCTGCGCGCCATCCCGCTGCCCAGCTGCCGGGGCCCGCAGCTGCTGCGGAGGCTTGGCAGAGACGAGTCCTGCAATGTTGTGCGGAGACACCAGAGGGGACCGTTGTGTTAAGTTTCCTTGGGAACTGGGCAGCAGCTCCTCAGTATGGCCCCTCCAACGTGTCGCCGTCACTTTGATAAGCCCTTTGAAAGCGCTTTGTGCTTTGATAAGTATTGTGCGTGGCTTATTTCACGTGTGTGCACGTCCCAGCCGAAGGCCGCTCTCCCCTTCTGCTGGGGTTCCCGCGATGCTCAGATGGTTGTCCAGAGCACTGGTGTTCACTGAGCACGTTGTGTTTGTGTTTCCTCCGGTCTTTCTCACGCGCGTTGCTTTTTGAGTTGACCTTCCTGAACCTTGCAGAGGCATTGTAAGAAAGGGTAAATGTGCACAGTCCGGTTCCCAGCTGTCAAAGAGAATAGACCCACGTGCCTGCTCCAGCACCAGCCTGGAGGGGGGTCATCCTCTCCCCATAGCGCTGTGTATGATAAACCTGGAAGCTGTAGGTCTCCATGCAGTCGCCCAGGGGAAGGAGCCCGTCTTTGGGTGGCTCAGCCGGCCGGATATCTGCTGGCATTGTACGCTGGTGCAAGCGTTAGTGCGCGGGGCAGCGCTGGTGGAGATGGCTCTCCACCTGGGTGCTCGCCCACAGACCTCACAGCATGGGCCTCAAGCTCAGCTCCAACCCTGGGCCAGTTTGGGCAGGTGACCTGGAAGCCGAGAGCTCCTGAGCCCATTAGCCCTGTTGTCTGCGACCAGTCTCCTGCCTTACAGCTGCCGTTAGCCAAGCTGTCCTGACTTCTCGGTGAGTCAGACAGAAAAAAAACAACACTGGCTCTTGCAAAACGGCCCTCGGCCCGAGCGCGGGAGAGGGGAAGGAATGCACGCGCGAGGCTGGGGTTGCTGCTTTCTTCTCTGGCTGCTTTTCACTTGGCTGCTGGAGGTGCCCAGATCCGCTGGGCGCTCTCCAGCGTGCTCTTGGAGCAGCAAACGCTGTACCTGTGAGTCCGCAAGCGATGCGGGCAGGGTTGCTTTCTTTGGCTTGCTGTCCATAAGCTCCCTGCCTTAGGTGGGAAAGGGCCACAGTGCACCGAGGAAGAGGAGGCCCGTCCTTGGGGCTGCCCGGCCCGGGAGGGTTTGGCACCGTCTCCAGAGCTCTGCCCTTCACTGCCTGCTTTTCTCCCCTTGCAAAGGTGAAAGCCACAGACGTGGACGAAGGCATTAACGGGAGAGTGTGGTACAGGATTGTCAGGGGTGAGTCCAGCAGCCCCCTTGCCACGCGTGTTCGTGCATCGGCAGCTTTCTGGCAGCTTCTGGCCGCAGCTGCCCACAAACCGCCCTCGGCGGGGCTCCTCCTGCCTTCGCGTTGCCCCTTGCAGCCCGCAGACCTGTTTCCCCTCGCCCCGGACGAAACTGCCGGGTAATTGCCAGGGGACGGTCTGTCCTCAGCGGCCCGTGCCGGGGCTGAGATGGCGGGATGCTGCAGCTCCCGCTCCTCTCCGATGCCTCCGGCACGTACCAGCTTGGCAAACAGCGCCCAGCCCGGCCCCGCAGCAGGGAGCAAGGGCGCTCTGCAGGTGCAGCCTCAGCCTCTTGCCGCCCCATCTGCATGGTGGCATGAGGGGCTTTGCTTTTGGGGGTTTTTTTTGGCCTATTGAGGCAGCCCGAAGGCGTGGGGGAGCAGGCTGTGCTGCACAAGGTGACCGCGGGCGCCGGGGAGCTTGGACGGAGCAGCAGCGCGCACCGTTTCTTCCTTTTTTGTTTGGCCCGGCAGGGAACGAGCACAACAACTTTCGGATCAATCCCAGCACCGGGCTGGTGATGCGAGGCCTGCGGCCCTTGGACCGGGAGCAAAACTCCTCTCATGTCCTGGAGGTGGAGGCCTACAACTCGGAGCAGGGGCCGATGAGGAGCTCCGTGAGGGTACGGCCGCCCGGGGTGTTTCGGGAGAAGGCAGGACTTTCCACCCTGCGCCGAGCAGCGGCAGGCGTGCAGGAAGTTTGAGAGACCTGGCATGGAAACGCTGACGGAAATTCTCCGGGGGCTGCCTGTGGGTGGAGAATAGTTTTGTTTTGTTTTGCTTTTTTTCCCCCCCTTTTTTCCCGCGACATTTTGTAACGTAATTAGGCGGCTAAGTGGCTCGGCCCAGGAGGGAGAGCCGGCGCTGTCCCCAGAAGCACGCGCGTGGCGCTGGCCCGGGCAGATTCCCCCCTTTTCCTTGTGAATTCTGCAGGCCAGAAGCTCAGCGTCTCTTTGCCGCCCCCGTAGCGCAGCTGGGGAAGGCATCGACGCATCAGCCCGCTGGAAACCGTGTCTGCGGCCAGCCGTATATTTAAATAAAACGGGACCCGGTGGCAATAATTAGCAGCGATACAACAACTTCCTTCCTTGAGGAGGGATTCCCGTGAGCCTCCATCTAGCATCCCATCCCTCTAGCAGCATCGCCGCAGCTTCTGCATCTTATTTTTAGACCCGCCGAGTTCGTCGGGGGCTCTGGCCGAGCGCCACGTGCCCACAGTGCCAAAGCCAAGTAGAAAGCCAGGAGGAGAAGGGATGTTCCCTAGGGACGGGGAGAAAACGCGGCTCGACTCATACACGAGAGCAGAGCGAGAGCTTCCGACAGATTTTCCCATTGAGTCATCAGCGTTTCTATGTTGCGGGATCTCCGACTGCAAGATCTTGAGTAGGGGATCCCAAAGCATTCAGTAACTGATAGTCAGCCTATACCGACCTCCGGTCAGGAAAGGGTTGGCCAGATTAGCTCCCTTGCTGAGCCTTTTCCGAGCAGAGCAGGCTGCAGGCACGTGCCCAGCTCGCTGATGGTTTCTCTGGGGGGTTTTGCAGGTGATTGTCTACGTGGAAGACGTCAACGACGAAGTGCCCGTGTTTACCCAGCGGCAGTACAACCGCCTGGGGCTGCGGGAGACAGCCGGGGTAGGGACGTCGGTCGCCGTTGTCCGAGCAACGGACCGAGACACGGGTAGGAAGCCGGGGGCGAGCAACGAGCATCTTCTCCGGCATCCCCATCCCTCCCTGGTGCTGAGGCTCCAACATGGGGGAGACACGGTGTTAACAGTGTCGGTCTCTTAGGGAAGCCTGGCTTAAATGGTTGTTTCCTTCTGCTGCCCCAGGGAACGGTGGTCTGGTGAGCTACAAAATCCTGTCAGGTGCAGAAGGGAAGTTTGAGATCGATGAGAGCACGGGCCTCATCACGACCATTGATTACCTGGACTACGAGACCAAAACCAGCTACCTGATGAACGTTTCCGCCACAGACCAGGCACCCCCCAACAACCAGGGCTTCTGCAGCGTTTACGTGAGCCTCCTAAACGAGCTGGATGAGGCCGTGCAGTTCTCCAACGTCAGCTACGAGGCTGTCATCATGGAGAACATTCCCCTGGGCTCTGAGGTGCTGAGGGTCCAGGCCCGCTCCATCGACAACCTCAACCAGATCACCTACAAGTTTGACCCCAACACCAACGCCCAGGCGCTCTCCTTGTTCAAAATCAATGGGATCACCGTGAGTAGCCACAGGATCACCCCTGCTCCAGCGCGGTTGTCTAGCGTGGATTAGGTGTTGGGGGTCAACATGGCTGTTGGTCCTTGGTAGGGTGTGATCACAGTCAAAGGCCAGGTGGATCGAGAGAAGGGAGACCTTTACACCTTGACGGTGGTGGCCGATGATGGAGGGCCAAGGATTGACTCCACGGTGGTGAGTAGCTCCTTGTGGTCCTCACCCAAACAAGTTCTGCCACGTCTTCTAGCAGGTGCTGCTCCCCTGCCCTGCTCTTTTCCAACCCGTGCAGGCAAACATTAGGCTCTGGAAACCCTGATTTGGGGGGGATTTGCATAAGCACAAATTGTCGTATTTTAGCTTCTGCATATCACAGGGCCAGTTTTCTCAGAACAAACAAACAAAACAAAACAAAAAAAAAGCCCAAACTGTGGAATTTGCTGATCAGACTAAAACAGCTTTGAGGTAAGTAAATTTTGAGGCCTTGAAATACCTCAGAGTGGTTTATATTTGAGTGCATTATATTTGGCAGTTTCAAAGGCGCCTGAGCAGGCGGGTGATTTGCATTTGCCCGCTGCAGCGCGGGGCACGCAGGGTGCAGAGCGCACCTCGTCCCCCGCGCCCGGAGCCCTGCCGGCACTAACGACGCCGTGCCGATTTGGGCCAGCCGGGAAGCACCTGGCCCCCGGGCGGGCTCTGAAACCGGGGTCCGGCCCGCGGGGACGAGCCGCGTTCTGCATTTCGGGAGCTCTCGCTCGCCCGCCTGCTCTCCCGTCTGCTGCCTCTGGAGATGATGTTGAACGGAAAGGGCAGGGACGTTGCAATGGTCGCCCAACCCCACCGATGGGTGCCAGCGGCTTTGCTCTCTGCGCGCTGCCGTGCTCTTGCTCCCCAGGTGAGGAGCAGATCCCCCAGGATCGCCCCGCGTCACCTGAGCTTCCCAGGAGCTCTGCCCCGCTCCAGCCGACCTCACCACCGCTCGCTCGCGCACGCCCGCGGCGCCTGCCCTGCTGTCGTGCACTGGCTAACTCTTGCTTATTTATTTGTTTTTCTCTTTTCCCCCACTCTGCTCCCCTCCGGCAGAAGGTAAGCGTGCCCGGCGCCTGGCGCCGGCTCCAATGCCACAGCCCGTGCCGGGGAGGTCGGGGCCGGGATGCCCCGCAGCAGCAGCTGTGGCATCTTCTCCAGCCTCCACCCACGCTGTCCCCGCTCCCGGCTCGGTTTCTTTCTTTGGGCGGCAGCAATAACGGCTCGCGCTGCCGGGCCTCCTCCGGGACGTTGTCCCGTTCGGTGTCACTGCGCCTGCGGACCGCGGGCGCCCATGAGCGGAGCCCCCGGAGCAGAACCGCTCCTCCGCTCGCGCTCGCGCGCGGTGTGGCAGGTCCTAACCGCGGCGGCGGCGGAGCTCCTTCCTCCGCGCGGGGGCATCTCCCGCCGCGCGCCGCCCAGCCGCCAGCCCGCGCTCGCGTGCCCGCGTCGCGCGCGGGGCTTCAGCCCGGCTCGGCGCCCCCAGGTCACCGTCACGGTGCTGGACGAGAACGACAACAGCCCCCAGTTCGACATCACCTCCGACTCGTCCGTGAGCGTGGCCGAGGACTGCGCCGTGGGCAAGCGGATCGCCGTGGTGCTGGCCCGCGACCCGGACGCGGGGCGCAACGGGCAGGTGGGAAGGCGGCAGGCGGGCGGGCGGGCACGTGCCCCGGCGCCTTCGCCGCCCCCGGCGTGCCCCGCTCACCGCCCCGCCGCCCGCTCCAGGTGACCTTCTCCCTGACGGCGGGCAACGTCGGCCGGGCCTTCGAGATCCGCACCACCAACGGCACGTACGGCGAGGTGCTGGTGGCGCGGCCGCTGGACCGCGAGCTGCTGGACCGCTACGCCTTGCGGGTAAGGCGGCGGGCGGCGGGGGCGGGCGCGCGGCGGGGCGCCCCGCGGCCCCGCCGCCGCTAGCCGCGCTGCCCCGCAGGTCCAAGCGGCGGACGGCGGCGCGCCGCCCCGCCGGACGGAGCACGCCCTGCGCGTCAGCGTCCTCGACGTCAACGACAACCCGCCCGTCGTCGTCAGCCCCGCCGGCTACAACGTCAGCGTCAGCGAGGTGAGCGGCGGGCTCGGCCCCCCGGGCCCAAGCGCGCCCCTTCCAGCAAAGCAGGCTCGCTGCAAAGCACGGTCCTGGTTAGCTGCTCAGGGGAAGGGGCAGCTGTGAAGCACATCGCTTTGGGAGCCCAAAGCGCCCCCAGGCCTGCAAAGCGCTGTTCCCAACGAGAAGTCTGCTGTTAACTGCGTTGCGTCTGGGTATTTTGTGTTGCGGCGTGTTAGAATATATCGCGAGGTGCATCCGTTTCGCTCCGCTGTATCGCCCGGACGACGAGCTTGCTTAGCAGCGGGGCCTCCTCAAGCTGATTAACGGAGCCAGGACCTGCGCTGTAACCCCAGGGTTTTACCATGAGAGAGCTTTTACACGTACGCTTTCGTGGGTGTCTCCTTCCGAGCATCCCTCTCGCTACTGCTTCCTCTCCAGAACGTCGGCGGAGGCACCGCGGTGGCCCAAGTGCACGCCACCGACCGGGACATTGGCCTCAACAGCGTCCTCTCCTACTACATCACCCAAGGCAATGAGGACCTGACCTTCCGCATGGACCGCGTCACGGGGGAGATCTCCACCCGTCCCTCACCGCCGGACCGCGAGCGCCAGAGCTCCTACCACTTGGTGGTCACCGTGGAGGACGAGGGCAACCCGTCCCTGTCCGTAAGTAGCCAGAAGAGACTCATGCTTTTCCAGGGGAAGGGAGCTGGGAAGCGCTTCTCTGCATGTGTTTGCCACTGAGGCATCAATCGTGGAATGGGGATGAGGTTGACCTGGAAACTGGGAGCTTATCTGATGACCAATGCTTGGCTGGTGGCCTCACGCTGACACGTTGTTCGCGCCACCGTGCACCATGCTCAGCTGCACATCCCTGCTGTGTTTGTACTTGGTATTCCCATGCAAAGCTGTGCTCCTTGTGCCAAGGAGTGAGGGGCCACTTCAGATCCGCCTTGGTGAGTCACGTTAGGTCTCGGGCCTGCAATGAAAGCGAGGTCTTCCTCTTGTGCCAGCCCAGGCCTTGGCTTTTGGAGGAGGAGGTGGGGGAGAACGCAGGCTGTGACTCAGATTCTCGGTTTGCCAAGTGCACGTCTGACTCAGAGCTTCCCAAGGGCTCCTTGGAGGCCTTCTCCTGGAGGAGCCGGGCAGGACCCTCTCCTGCAGCCAGAGCTGTTGCTTTGGGACATTTGGGGAAGTCCTGCTGTCCTACGGCCAAGCGCTGGCTTCCCTTTGCACCTTCACAGCTCTCCCGTGTGCCGGGCTCTCGAAACGCGACCCCGCGAGAGCTGCCGGCACACAGCAGCGGTGTCTTTGCTCGGCTCGCAGCCTGCGTTTCACCTCGCTCTGTCTGCCCTGAAGTGGCTTCAGCAGCAGCCTCGAACTGCGAGCCCCTGCGCGGGTCGGCGTGTCCGCTGGCGCGTGGATCACTACGCGGCTGCGCCGACAAAGCCGGGTTACGTCCCAGGCAATCAGCGTTTTCCAGGAGGGAACAAACTATGTGCATTTCTCCTTGTGCTGGCAAGAGCTTTTGCTGCCTCTCTCTGGCTGGTCCCTCCAAAGCGAGGCAACGAGCGGGGCCCTCTCGAAGGTGGCTCCCTGAGCCGCAGGCGCGGCGCGTGCTGCGCTGCCCTCCTTCCCCTGCCCCGCCTCGGCCTGCTATCTCGCCCCATCTCTCTGGTCCCCCGGCAGGGCTCTCCGCGCAAAGCCTTGCTCTGCATTTTGAGGAAACGCGTTGCAAGCGGGAGGTGCAGGACGTGGGCTCGCAACTCTGCCTTCGGACTTTGCGCTCTCAAACTTCTCCGCCCTCGTGCCCAGCTGTTCGTCGCCGTCCTTTTCCCGTGCCCCGCAGTTGCATTACGTCTGAATCAGTCTCTTCCCCCAAAGCGAGAGGCGGCAGCTTTCCATGGACGTGTCCCCAGTGGCCCGGCTCCCTGGGAGCGCTGCTTGGTGGGAGGATGTCGCTCCGCGCTGCTCCGGCGAGGAATGCTGTGCACGGAGCCAGCAAGCCGTGTTGCCATGGGAATGTCCTATTCCTGCCCGTTGCTGGAAAGGACGAGCGACAGAGCTTATCATTTCGTGCCACACGAGCGGGGTCCCGGCAGCCTCGCACGTAGTGCAGCTTGGACTGGGGTTTTTGAGGTACGGCCCGTGCTCGTGAGGCAGAAGAGGCCTTTACTGAACCTCTGTGAGATCCTGAGAAACAGAGATGTCGTGTGTGCCCCGAGCAGCGATCTCCTGGGGGAGGCAGAGCTGATACGGACCGCGAGCTGCGTCCCTTTCGCTTTCCACTCCACTGATTTCCACCCTCCGGTCACTGCTGTCCCCCCGCAAACGGCCTGCGAGTATTAACAGAGCATCGCAGGGCTGGGCGCAGCGGATCCGGGCGGGAGCAAGGGAATTTCAGCTTTGCGGCCGAGCAAGCAGGTTTGTCGGGCCGTGTCCTTCCAGCTCGGGACGCGCGGTCCCTGCACGTCGCCGCAGCCCCGGTGACGGTCAAAGGCTGCCGCGCTGGGGGTGCAGCAGAGCACCCGGCGCAGAGGGTGTTGACAGAGCCGGGCCCTTTCCGGAGCTCGAGGACGTTCTAGCTTCGGCGGCAGCGTGTCCCGAGCTTCACGCGGTGGCGACGGGCGACGTCCTCCGCGGTGGCCTCGGAAACCGCGTCTGTCAAGAGTTTGTCGCCTGCTGGAAACTTGGATAGGTCTGGACGAGTGCAACGGGCCAAATGCAGAAAAGGGGGTTAGTTGGTTGCTTGTCGCTCGCAGTTCCCTCCAAGCGTATCGAGATTTGTGCATGTGGGAGAGGCAGAAGAAACTGAGCCGGGAGCGGGCTAGGAAGCCCGGGGTGAGCCGTAATACCTGGGCGAGTAAGAGCGGGCGCGAGAGTGGCCCCTTCTCAGAAAAACGAGCAGTCGGGGGCCACAGGCAGCTGCAAAAGGGGGAAATACTGATGACAAACGGGAGCCGTTTACCCCAAAAAGCTCCGGGGGAGAGAAAACCTCCGGGAGCTGGAGAACGGCGACCTGGAGGCCTTGCTGCTCGGCCCGGGGCACGCCGCAGGGCAGCCCCGGGGGGTCGCTTCGCTCAGCGAGGGCTCTGCGGGGCGTTTGGGAGCAGGACCGAGCCTCGGCGGGCGGGGGCCACGGCGCGGCGGGCGCCCGGGCGCCGGTTCCCTTCCGGGCCGCCCGCTCCGAACCGCAAGTTCGGACGAAGCGCCGCCGCCCCTTCGCCGCCTCCCGCGAGCGCCGCGCCAGCCGGCCTCGCCTCCCCCCGGGATTTTTTCCAGGTCACCGCGTCCGTACGCGCCGCTTTGCCTTGGCTTCCCGGGGCGGTTCGCTCGCGCCCGTGTCCCCAGTGCCGGGAAAGGGGCCGGAGAGTGGAGTGGGGGGGCCGAGGGAGAAGAGGGGGGAGCGCCGGCTCAGGTGGGGCCTTACGTAACGGGAGCCGCAGGGCTGCAAACAGGAAAGGCGGTACGGAAAAAAAAAAAGGCAAAAAAAAAAAAAAAAAAAAGCAAAAGCAAGGCGTGAGCGAGCGTAGGGGAGAAACACAACAGCAACAAAAAATCAGAAGAGGAAACAGCAGAGCGGAAGCCGCCTCTTCCCCACGCGGGCACGCGTCTGCGGAGCCCTGCTCCCGGCGCCGAGCGGGTCCTCCCCGCAGGAAGGCGTCAGGCCCCCCTGGAGCGGGGCGCTCGCGAGGCGGCGGAGGCGCGCGCGTTTGCGGGGAGCCCCGCGGCTGCTGCACACGCGCTCACTCGCTCCCGTGGGACCGTTTCTCCTCGGTGTGGGCATTTCCCTCCTCGGAGGTGCGGGCTCCCCCCCAGAGCACTTCGGAGCGTCTGTACACGTTAAAAAAAAAAAAAAAAAAATCACAAGCATCTTTTTTTTTTCTTTTTTAACCGACTGTGATAATTAAGCAAAGAGCCACGTAAATTCTGCCGGAAACGAAACGCCTGATCTCCAGCTGCGCGGCGGGAACGAGCCTCCTCCCCGGCCGCGCGCTGCCGGGGCCAGCTGGACGCGCGGCAGCCTCCAAAGTCCTTGGCAGCCTCCAGCCCCTGGTGGGGGAGGAGGAATCCTGCAGAGGGAGGGCACCTCTCCCCTTCCTGTTTTGCCAAAAAAAAAAAAAAAAGAAAAAAAAGAAAAAAAGAGAAAAGAAAAGAAGAAGTTAGCAAAGTGCTGGCCGGTTTTGTCTCGCAGGCAGACGTGGACAGAAAGCACGTCACCATACGGAAAAGGCTCGCACGGCCGCCGGCGTAGGAACAGGTTAATGTTGCCCGGGTTGAACCCGTGATAATAAGTTAAATCCTCGGAAGGGTTTGCCAGTGCGGAGAGTCGAGGAGCGCCGGCGAGGGACGTCTCCGGCAGGACCGGCGGCAGCTCGCAGCCGCGGCTGAGCCCCCGGACCTCCCGAGCTGGGCCCGTCTGCCCCTTCTCGGCAGCCTCCGCGGCGGTGCTGGGGGCCAGCGGCTGCTTGCTGCTATCCGGCCCCGGGGATTTAGGCGCGGGTGGGAAGCGCCGCCCGCCTCGCCGAGGGCGCAGTCCGTAAGGAAAAAACCAAAACAAAACAAAAAAAAAGGCGAGGCGCCGACGTCCGCGCACGCTCGCGCGCGCCCCGCTCCGCCGAAACGGCGGGGAAGGCGGAAACCCACGGGAGAGAGGGTCGCGTCGTCGGCCGGGGCAGGGCCCGGAGCGGGCGGCGGGCAGGGATCCCGCGCGGCGTGAGCCCCCCGGCGTCCCTAGGCCGTCAGCGCGTTCGGGGAGTCGGGAACGGGATCTGGAAGAGGGCAGAGGGCGCGGGTTAAGCGCCGGGAAAACGGCGGGCGGGCTCGGGGACGCCTTGCAACCCGCCAGCCGCCCTCCCGCGTCGTCGTCGTCCCCCCAGCCCGGCCTCGCGTCCCCCTGGGCTTTTCTGGCTGCGGCGAGGGGGACCTTGAGCCCTTCCCGCCTCCAAAGTCCTGGAGCGGGATGGGAACCTCATGCAAGGTTTCCAGGGAGTATTTAGCAGGGGGTTGCTCCCACTCCCCCCTTCCCAGCTGACCCCTCCCTTTGGGGTTTTGGGGGGGTTTTTGCCTCTTTCCTCCCGCCCCTCACTCTCACCCAGCGTGGGGAAGAAGCATTCGCCGGGGCCCGGCGGCGACAGCGGGGTGCTGGGCTCGGAGAGCAGGTGCCGGCCGGACTCGGACGCCTGCCGGGCGGGCGCGTAGGCGAGCGGCGCCCGGGGCCACGTCTCGGCGCCGCCGCCGCCGCCGCCGCCGGGCACGGCCTCGAAGACGGGGTTTTCGATGCCCTGCGCGCTGCTGCGGGAGAGAAGAAGCGGGGCGGGGAGGTGGGGGGCAGCGTGAGGCTGGGCCGCTCCGTCCCACTCCTTTCCCCGCTCGGATCGCGGCTTTTTTTCTTAGTTTCTTCCTTTTTTAAGGTCGGAGGGACCCGCCGGCGGCTGAGGTTACCGCTCGTTTGCATTTTCACTGCGGGAGCCTCTTTAGGGCGGCGGGTTCGGCCGCGAGCGAGGACGCGCCCCGGCGGCGGAGGGGCGAAGACCCCTCGCGGGGCGTGGGGGGGGGGGAGCACGGCGCCGCGGGGAGCCGCGACTTTCCTCACCTCTCCATCCGGACGAGCTCGTGAGCGCCTGCGAAGGGAGCGAGAAGGCCGCGTCAGGGCGCCGGGCGGCCCCAGCGGCGGCCCAGGGGTTAAATCCGAGCGGCCCTTTGCTCCTTTTCCCTGCGTGGGTTGGTTTGTTTCTGTTTTCCTAATTTCCCAAGCAACTAGTTCCCCTTTATATATATATATATATATATATACACACACTCTCTTAAAGGCAGTTTGGATGAGATGAATGGAAACTGCTAATTAATGGGGGAAAAAAAGGAGGGGGTGGCCCGGCGGCCATCCCGCGGGATACGTACGCCTGTTGCTGACCGCCTGCCTCTGCTTGTAGATGAGGAGCAGGATGAGGGGCAGGCAGAGGATGCCCACGATGCAGGCCCCCGTCGCCAGTGCGGCGGCCGTGATATCTGCCGGGGAAGGAGAAGGCGGAGCTGGAGCCCGGGCTTGGCGGCGGCGGGCTCCGCTCCTCTTCCTCGCCCGGCGCCCAGGCGAAGGGCAGAGCTGGAAGGGAGGAGCGGGGCGCCGGGCCAGGCGCTGCGCCCGGCGGCTCCCCGGCTCTGATTTGGGGCGGCTCCCCTGGGAAACCCGGCGCCTCCGCTCTGGGCCGGGCAGCGGAGCCGCAGTGCCCGGGGAGGCTGGGGCGCGGGTGCGCGGCCCTACCTTTGCCCGCGGCGGCGTGAAAGGTGCAGTTCTGCGGCACTCCTCGGCCTGCGGAGACCGAGAGAAGAGCTCAGGGGACGCGCCGGGACGCCAGCGGGTCCCAGCAGCGGGCGGTTCGCCGTGGGGATGCTCGGCCGCGGCTCCCGCCGGCGGGGCGAGAGCGGGCAGGGCCGCGGGCGCCGCTCTGCAGCCCCGACGCAGGGCGAGGGGCTGCCGGGCGCGCGGGAGCCCCGCTCACCCTGCCGGATGCGCAGCTCCACCACGCCGTGGGCCACCCGCCGCGTGTGCAGCTTGCTGTGCTCCCGGTGCGCCTCGGCCGCGTAGCAGCAGTAATTCCCGCTGTCGCCCGGCGTCAGGTTCGTCACGACGATGTGGAAGGCGCCGTGGCGGTCGAGGAGGAGCTCCACGCCGTGCGGGTGCGGGTGCGGCGGGGCGCCGGTGCCGTTGGCCGGCGGCCCGCGGCGCCGGCCCGGCTCGTGCCGCAGCTCCCTGTCGGTGGCGTTGCGGACGTGCCTCTTGTCGGAGCAGCTCTGGTCGCCGTCGCCGCTGAAGTACCAGGTCTTGTAGAGCAGGTCGTGGCGGTCGGCGAGGGGCCCGCTGACGCGGCACGTCAGCGTGACGTTCTGCCCCTCCGGGCAGACGCAGAGCCCGTAGGGCGCCGTCACCAGGAACGCCGCCGCCCCGCCTGCGCGGAGAGAGCGCCGTGGCAAAGCGGGCAGGCACGCGGCGTAAATGAGACCAAAAAACAAAAAACAAACAAAAAAAAAATAGCACGCCGGGGAGGAGCGGCCCCCACCCCGCGCGGGGTTTCGGAAAGCTGTTAGCAGCTGCTCGCTGCTGCGCGAGGGCGGCCGGGCCGGCGGTGAGGGAAGGGCAGCGCCCGGCGCGCCCCTCGGCCCCGTCCTTCGGCCCCGCACTTGCGGCGGGCCGTAGCACCTCGGCCCCTCCTTACATCAGCAAAAGCGGGAAGCCCTGCGCCGGCTCTCCGACCGCGCTGGGGGAAGGAGGCTCCCGGGCTTGGCTCGCTGCAGGGCAGGTGGTATTATTAGGGCAAGACGGTCTCTTATTTTGGTAACATCCTGTTGTTCCATCAGCTGCACCGCAGCTTTGCTTTGAGGTTTCTCACTTGCTCTATCTAGTAGGTGGCAACCAAAGGCGGGGAGCGGCGGAGCAGCCCGCCGGCCGAGCCGGGCCCCACACCCGCGCCTGCGCCGCGCCGGCCCGCAGCGTCCTTGGCACCGCTTGCGGAGGTGCCGCCACCACCACCACCGCCTCCCCGGCCCCGTTGCTTCTCCGTCCTCGTTTGCGGCGAGCTGAGCACAAAAGGCGCCGGGGATGTGTGTACGGATCCGGGCTGCGAGGGGAAGTGTCCCATTGACGGGGGTCCCCGGGGAGCCCGGGGAAGGGAAGCCAGGGCTCTATTGGAGGAAACCGCCCTTCCAGCACCTTGCGAGCGTGCGGACCCTGCCGGGCTTCACGTTGTGCCCGCCCGCCGACGACAGGCACGGGGATCCCCGGGGCTCCGGCGCCTGCTTGGGAGCGCCCAGGTGCAGAGGCCGAGGTGTCGGCCGCTCGCCCGCTCTGGTCCGAGCCCCGGCGGCACAGGGGAGGGCGGCGGGTCCCGGCGAGGTCGGCGGGCACGTGTGGGGCTGCCGCCGCCCCCCCCCGGGCGCACCGGCCGCCAGGGACGCCGCGGCCGAGCGCGCGCGAGACGACCGCGCGTTTTCTCCTGCTCTGAAGCGCACCGGGGCGGGTGGGCGGGGGCGAAGCGGGGCTTTTCGGCAGGGGAAGCCCCGCAGGTGGCAGCGCTGGCACCGGAGGGGGGGCTAAGCCCGATACGGTGCGCGTGCTGTCCCCGCACGGGGGGGGGACCGTGCTCCTCTCCGGCCTCGTTCCCTACCCCGGCGCCCGCGGACAAGCGGCGCGTGCAGTCGGCGCTGAGCCTCTTCCAGCAGCCAGCCCCCGAGCCGCTGTCGGAGAAGCCCTGCTTGCCCGGCGCAGGTCCGCGCGCGGAGCGGCAGCCCAGCCGGCCTCCAGCTCGCTCGGGGAAGGGAGCGGAGCATCCCCCGAAAGCAGCCCGCAGTGCGGGGCGCGAGCCCCCGCGCCCGGCGCCCCGGGGCCCGTGAAAGGCTCCTTGCAGCGCGGGGCCGGAGCCGGGGGAGACGTCAGCTGGGAACACGGTAGCTTTTCTCTCCCGGCCGCAGCTCGGGATGCTGAGCAGCCGGCAAGGGGGCGGCAAGGCGGGGGGGGGGGGTCGCTTTCCTGCCGTGCAAATGAGATCAAAGCCAAGGGAGAAGGGGGAAAAACCGAGTTGCAGGAGAAGAGGGTTTTCAAGCGCAGCAGCTCCCCACGGCCCCTTTGCTCCGAGCACGTCAGGTAAAGCACTCGGTCCCGTCCCCCCCCTCCGAAGCCCAAGCATCGCGGGGCAGGCGAGAAAGCACATACCCCCCCGCCAGGCACCCCAAACTCCTCGTGCGGGCGCCACGGGGCGAAGGTAGCGCCCGAGTGACGGCGAACGGCTTTTCCGCCCCGCCGCTGCCGGCAGGAGAGCAAACGAAAAGCTGGCGCTTACCGTGGGCAGCGAGCAGGCAGAGCGCGGCGAGGAGCCGCGGGGCCGGGCGCCCGCCGCGCCGGCCGGGCCTGGGGGGCACCTCCATCCGCCGCGCTCGCCCTCGCTGGCCGGTTCGCCTCGGCCGAGCCTCCCGCTGGCACTGAGCGGCCGCCGCCAGCCCGGCGCGCACAGGAAATTTCATTGAGATGCCGCGGAGCCGCCGAGAGACCTGCGAGCACCCCCAGGAGGTGAGCGGGAGGAAGGAGCCGGGGGCCGCCCCGGCCGCGGCCGCGGCCGCGGCCGCGCACATCTGGAGCAGCTGGCTCATCTGGAGCGGGGCCCGCAGGCCGGCCAGCCGGCCCCTGGCCCCCGGGTCCCCGCCGCGGGACGAGGCTCCGCGCGGTGCTCCAGCGTTTCTGCCACGCTCCCGGCCGCCGCTCAGGCTCTGGGCTTCAGGTCCGCAGCCCCGGAAAAGCCAAGAAAACATCTGGCTCCGAACTCCCGTAGTTCTGCGAGGCGGCCGCTTCTCTCCCGGGGTTTCCGGCCGAGTTCGGTGGGCTCGGGAGGAGAGCTGGGAGCTCGGAGCCGGGCGGCTGCAGCGGAGGGCCCAGGGAGGCTCGCGTTCCCTGGAGAGTGGAGCCCCGCGTCACGTGAAGGCTTGCAAACCACATGAAACTGCTGCTAACCTGCTCTGAAAGTTTGAGCACGTAGCGGTACAGAAAAGTAGCTGATTAGTAGTGTGTGGCGTGCGTTTTTCTTTTTACTGCGAGCACCTCTGCGAAGCTCCCGTGAAAAATGTCACCCCTGTCAGGCAGGAAGAGACTTCTGACTGGGGCAGGTTTAAGCGTGACGGCCGGGGGATCTTTCGCTCTTCTGCAGCTGGCGTCGAAGCCGAGCGATACCCTGTCTCGCCCCACTGGGATGCGTGGGAAGGGCAGAGACCTCGGCCGTCCTGCTGCGTCCCGCCTCCAAGAAGATGCCTAGACACGGTCATTTAAAGCTGGAAAAGGAGGGATAGAGGCTTGCCCTGCAAAGTGGCAAAGCGTGGCTTAGCAGCTGGATCGTGCAACCCAGAAGGAGGTGGCCCAGTTGCCCAGGGCACTCACTTTTAGCCTTCCTCTGAGCCACCATGGCAGTATCTCTGCTCATTTTCCATCCTCCCACGTTGCCACCCTCAGTAATGGTGGCCAGAGCATCTCTGAGGTTAAGGGACGGGCTCGCAAAGGTCCCTTCCTAAAGGAGTAAGACACAGCGATGTGGTTAAATCACTGGGTTTTGGTGTGCCGTAGCGGTCTCGCTGGTATGGCCCACCACAGGGCGAAGAGGAGAGCAGTCCCGGAGGTGTGGTTTGCTCGGGAACATCGGTCAGATTTTGTTTCTCCAGGCCGGTCTCCGTACCGGAGCGCCAACAGGAGGTGCCTTGCGTTGGGAACGTGCCCAGCGCCACGGCTCGCTGCAGTTCGCAGCAGCATTTCGCGTGTCCCGCTTGCGTCCCCTGGCGCGTTCCCCACGCGCGGCGTCTCCGTGTCCCGCAGGCGACGACCACGGTTGTCGTCACGATCCTGGACGAGAACGACAACGCTCCCGCCTTCCAGCAGCCGCTGTACGAGGTCACGCTGGACGAGGGCCCCGACACGCTCAACGCCACCCTCGTCACCGTCTGGGCCCGCGACCAGGACGAGGGGCCCAACGGCACCGTCGCCTACGCCATCACCGAAGGCAACATCCTGGGCACCTTCCACATCGACAGCGCCACGGTCAGTAAGGACGCCGGCCCCCGTCCTGCTCGGCCCCACCACGCGTCCTCCTTACCCCCTCCGTGCTGCCGTCGCGTTTCAGGGGCAGATCCGCACCGTGAAGGAGCTGGACTACGAGATCAGCCACGGGCGATACACCTTGATCGTCACGGCCACAGACCAGTGCCCCCTCCTCTCACGCCGGCTGACGTCCACCACCACGGTAGGGAGCTGCCGGCCGCGTCTGGCTAGAGGGGTTGCGACACAGTGACATCTCTGGGGTCTTGGGGTCCCCCCTCTGGAGTACAGTTTCACATCTTTTTCCCAGGAGTCACCAGCTGCTTTTCCCAGCTAAAGGCAGGTTGACAAGTTGCTGCAGCCCTGCTCCATCACCTGGGGCAGGGTTGCAAAACCCAGAAGTACTGCTTAGCGTTGACTGGCTGCTATGCAAAAATCTGTGTTTACTGTAGTTTACCTAATTAACCTACTGGTTAGTTAGCCCAGTTACTTGGTGCTGCAGACAGAATAACGTCCCTGAATTTCATTTAAGTTGCCTTGCATCTTCTCCTTCTCCTCTCAGTTCTTCTTGCGTGAAGGGATGGTAAATAATACAGCATTTCTATAGCATTCATTTCTCTCTCATCCTTTTTTGCTCTTTGTCTGCTTTTCAGGTGTCTTTTTTGTCCATCCTCCATCCAAGCATATACAGAGGTTATTTAAAACCTCCGGGCGTTCTTTACTTCCTCTGCAGCACTTCTGTCTCCGCTGCACTGTAGTGACCTGAACTAAAGTGCTCTGTTCAAAGTGTGGGGAGCAGTATGGTAGCAGCTCCAAAGCCAATGTTTTATGGGATTTGAATGCACTAATTGTTTTGGGACCTAAATCAAAAATCAGTGAGTCATACAACAGATGTTGCCCGTGTCAAGGATGATTTCAGAGTTTGCAGGTGGAAGGGACCCGTTGTATCTTTTCCTCTGGCTTCTTATCATGGACCACTATGTTTCACTCAGATATGGAGCCAAGCACTTTCTAGTCCTCCAAAAGAAGATAAGTTCTTGTGTGCAGAGAAAAAGAGATATCAGTATGAGAGATTTCAGCAGATAAAATCTATCCCTGTGAGCCTCACAGCCCTGTGCCCCATGCTGCTTGGGTAGATGAGAAGTCCTCAAATGTGTAAATCTGGTACCGCTACAGATTCCTTGCTCACACAGGCAACCTACAGTGGAAACCTCAAAACCTGGGGGTTTACTGGCTTCATGGAAAGGGGCAACTGCTATCTGCTGCAGGCAAAGGCAGGGCTTTCTTCTCCTTTGGCCATGAGGAAGAAAATGAACATAGAAAGTAACAAGCACTAAAGGTAGGAGAAGGGATAAAAAAAAACCCTCTCTACACAGGCCATGGAGTTGCTGCCAAGGCACTATGAAAACATAACTTTTAGGAGAAGACTTAGTAATTATTTAAGATTCCAAGTGATCCATCACTCTGATAAGGCCTGCCAGGATTTGTTTTCTCTGCTGCTATGAAACAGAGCAGAAACTCAGATATGCTTTTCTTTAAAGATTGGATTAAGCAATGCCAGATGTCCACCTGATGGGTTTTGCTATGCTTTTAGTCAGGCGGTTGAAAAATTCCTAATTTTCAGTATCTTTCCCATAACTATCTGTACCACTTCTGTGGCCAGGTAGAAGAGAGAGGTGCCAAGTGGAGGAGAAAGAGTCTGTCAGTGCTCCATAAGCTCAACCTATTATTAGCCGCCAGGGAGTCTCCTCCTCAGGCAGGGACATTCCATCATGCACGATGAGGTCTAGTGAGGGGTTAACTCATCTCTTTATCCTAAAAGTGAAAGTTGATCTAATAAAAGATCTCTCTCCCTGCCGTCTCTGCCTCCCTGCTGTCCTTGTCTTTCCGTGCTCATGGCCCAAGATCAGCTGGCTGGTCTCTGCTTCGAGTCCTCTCCGTTCATCGTTCCCTACTCTCTGGCCTTGTCTGCAGGTGTTGGTAAACCTCAATGACATCAATGACAACCAGCCCACCTTTCCGCGGCCCTACGAGGGACCCTTCGACATCACGGAAGGGCAACCAGGCCCACGCGTGTGGACCTTCCTGGCCCACGATGGAGACTCGGGGCCCAACGGGCAAGTGGAGTACAGCATCATCGCTGGGGACCCTCTTGGTGAGCGGAGATGCACCATTGGTGGCTGAGTCTCCCCAGGGATGCCCAGCTCCCAGCACGTGCACAGATGCATGCATGCCCTCACATCTTTCTTGTCCATGCAGCGATTTGGGGAGCAAAATAGTCATCAGATAATCCAGGCCCTGCTGTCTGCTATTGCTGTTGCTTGCTTTGAGGATCAAGGTGGTTGCAGCCATCTTTTCTTGGCCATATGAACCACTGCCCTGCCCACGTAGAGCTCCGAATACAGCTCTAGCCCTGCAGTGCTGTTCTTTGGACACCCTGGCCCCATCGTTCTCAAAGTAGGTTAGCTTGGCTTGGCAGACACAGGACCGGGTTGTTGTGATGCTGCCCCAGTCTCTGCTTGAGGGTGTAGAGATGACCGTAAATACTTGACATGTGCCTACACGGTTTCATCTCCTCAAACCCCCGTGCCCCACGCAGCTGGGCGCAGTGACGCACACCCACACACCGTCTCCGCTCCCCTGGCAAGACCTGCGAGCCGGCAGCGCGCCGCCCTCCCGCAGAGCAGAGCAGGCGTGGGTTTCCTTCCAGTGTTTCACACCGGAGCCCGGGTCACATCTCCATTCGCATCTCTCTGCCCTTAAAGGGACCTGCGTCCCTGCCCAGGCTCTGCAGAAGACCTACTCACCTTCTTTTTTGTTAAAAAAAAACCCAAGCACAGACTTGTCATTGGGCAGGAAAGGGGGTGGGTGGAAAAGCCTGCAATAGCTTAGGAGTGCTGGCGGAAGCGTTTCAGAAAAGCCATCCTCCGAACTGATTGCTTCTGCAAATTCAGGGTTTCGACACCAGGAAATCCTGTTTTGGGCAACAGGAAACTTTAACCTGTTAGCGGCCAGTGAGAGGGGTCTAGGGCTTGCACAAGTTAAACCACAAGTACAGAAGAGACGCCCGTAGGGATGGGATGGAGGAATCTGTTTAAAAATAAAGACAAAAAAATAAAAAAAAAAAAAAGTAGAAAGAGAAACTGAGAAATACAAACAGACGGCTCCGTCACCTCACTGCCCCAAGGATTTTGCAGGGCTTGGCTCCCCCAGGAGACAGCCTGACAGGCTCGGTTTCACTGGTCTCCTCCAGAAATCACTGCCCCTCAGTTCCCGGGACAGATTAATCCCCACGCAGGCAATGCAGGCAGATGTTTCACTCGGCCCACAGCCTTGGTGCCCCGGAGCAGATGGCAGAGCAGCCCTGGGCGTCCCCAGGGTGCTGTGGCTGCTGGGACGTTGCGTGCAGCTGTCCTTCAGCAGACGGGTGGCCACCACAGCCATGGTGACTTCAGCCAAGGGTTTCTGGAAGGCGAAGCCCCGTCCCGTCTACCAGCTGACCTGAGTTGCAGAGCGTTTCCCGAACAACCTGGACACAGTCCCTCGGCTGTGTGAGGAGCTGATGCAACGCAACCTGGCAATTCCCAGGGCCCAGGAGGTGCTGGCAAGGCTGGTGTCAGCCATGCGTGAGAAAGGCAGGAACCAAGGTGTCCGGACACCTCCTCTTTGGCCATTCAACCAACCAACCCTACTCCCACTAGTTCCTGTGGGAAAATCAGCCCTTGGGATAGACCCTGGGTGTAATAAGAGGCTTTGGGGGCTGTTGTCCGTGAGGCCACCAAGCTCAGCCCTGCGGTGGCCGGTGCCTCTCGCTCTGAAAGGCGGTGTCCCCCGGGGAGAGGGAGGGCAGGCGCCCCGCGGCACGGCACGGCGCCCGCATCGACGCCCTCTCTCCGCTCCGACAGGGGAGTTTGTGATCTCGCCTGTGGAAGGGGAGCTGCGCGTGCGGAAGGACGCCGAGCTGGACCGCGAAAATATCCCCTTCTACAACCTCACCATCGCCGCCCGCGACAGGGGGGTGCCCCCGCTCAGCTCCACGGTCAGTCCCGTGCGGAGGCCAAGGGGCAGCAGGCCACCACCATCGAGGGGAGGCCACCGCCCCCCTCCTCAACCTCCTCCCTTGCCTCTGGGTCTCCTCTGCCTTGAGTCTCCTCCCTTCTTCCTCCTTCCCCTCCACTCCTCATGCAGGAGCAGGCGGGAGAGAAGAGCAGAGCAAAGCAGGGCTTTTCAGCCCTCATTAAAACGGGGGAGAAACAGTGTCATCCATGTCCGTACTGGTGTAAAACACGCCAGGGCAGTGAGCATACGCAGGCAGCAGCACCAGGGAGGTCCTAGCCCAGAGAGCCTGGCAGAAGGTGACGACCTACACCGTGAAGCAAGAGAGTGATGGCAGATTAGCTTGCCCACTGGACAGTCCAATTTTTTTTTTTACCATTTCATGTATATCAGCATTGGACTTTCCTCTTGTTGTGGGGGAAAAGGCTGGCAGGAAGCGGGGAGCTGCATGGCAGAGGAGCTGGTCCATGGGGCTCGTGGGACCCGGCTCATGGGAAAAAGCCCAGCTCTTGCACAGGAAAAGAGTGAAAGGGATGGAAACACACGTTGCCTGTCAGGTCCCAGATTGCTTCTCTCCCTGCCAGATCCTGGTGGGCGTGCGTGTGCTGGATATTAACGATAACGACCCTGTGCTCCTCAACCTCCCGATGAACCTCACCCTCAGTGAGAACGCCCCTGTCTCCAGCTTCGTCACCCGCATCCTAGCCCAGGATGCGGACAAGGGGCCAAATGCTCTCCTGACCTTCGACATCACCTCCGGCAACTCGGAGAAAGCTTTTTACATCAACAGCAGCGTACGTCAGCTGGGGCTCGGGGCTCTCCTGCACGCCAGAGCCTGGGGAAGCTGGGAGGCGGAGGGTGGTCTCTGCATGCAGGCACAGCACCCGTCTTCACCCACAGGCACCCACCCACACGTGCACCAGTTTTGCATGCTTCCTCACATACGTGGAGTTTGCAAATGCTGGCCTGGTGCAGCTTTGCCTAACCTGGGTGGAAATGGGGGGCAGGACAGTGGGAAAAGGAGGAAGGCACAGCACCAGTAGGACAGGAGCAAGTGTACTTCACTTCCATTTAATGCCTCTCCTCCCTTTTCTCTTGACAGACTGGCATCATCTATGTAAATCGTCCCTTGGACAGGGAGCGGGTGGCTGAGTACAGGCTCACCATCACAGTGAAGGACAACCCCGAGAACATACGCAATGCCAGGCGGGTAATTACGGACGTGCTGGAACTTCCCAGTGGAGTAGGAGTCTGGAGGCAGGGCGGGTGGGAGAAGAGGTTCCTGCCACAGATGCTGTATTTACACACAGCATTTCTAATAGCAGCCTCGTGTCCTGAAAGCATCCGTGGGTCACAAGGAAAGGGCTGCAAACCCAACCACCAGGACCCAATCCAGAGAACTGCACCACTAGACTTTAGGGCAAATTCAACATTTCTTGCTGTACCTTGTGGCTGTGCTCTGGCTCAGGCCCGGGGCTCTGTGGATGCGCTGCTAACTGGCACAGGGTCATTAGTGGGGTATAGTTGGACCACCTTCTAGCTGCGAGACCAAGACTGCTCTCCTGGATCCAAGCAGGGAGCAACAGGCGGGCAGAAAGGTGCCCATGCCATGGGTCTCAGGCAGCTCCCATGTCTCCATGTGTTCCCTGACTAGGTTCTTCTGCACAGGGCAAAACTCCCTGGGAACTGGCAGATAGCATTTATGTCCTGCAGCTCCCTACAGAGAAAATTAATGAGCGGGATCTCTAACTGATCCACTGTCAGCACATTTCTACCACTCTGCGTGGTGTTGGTAACTCACTCAGACCTGGAGGCAGGACTCCAGGAGACAGTAATAGCCATAGCATCATGGAAGGTAGGCCGGAGTTAATCCCAGAGAGCTGTATGACTGCATTGATATTGATAGCATCCTCTGGCCCTGCCAAAAATCTCCCCCACATCACCCTTTGGGATGTGAGCTGGGAAAGGAAGCTCAGCCATTGGTTTAGGAGCCATACAAGTCATCCAAGGTCCTCTTGGGAGCAGAGCCTTGCAGTTGCACAGGGCTCCAGGTATGAGCAGGGCTGAGCTTGATGTAGTGGCGGTGGGGCATGAGCTGAGGAAAAGATGTTGCAGTCATCGCCCTCTTGTCCTTGTTTTCCTTCACACACCTTCAGGATTTTGACCTGCTGGTCATTTCAATAGCGGACGAGAATGATAACCACCCCCTCTTCACTCAGAGCTCCTACCAGGCCGAGGTGATGGAGAACTCACTCCCAGGTAGGTCTCTCCTCATTTCCTTATGTGGCTGTGGCCTCCTAGAGACTCTCTTTTGGGGCCAGACGAGGGGAGGTGTCTCCCAGGCTGTGCTGGAGGAGCCGCCGTCGGCTGAGCTCTGACGGTGCCACCAAGCAGTGAAATGCTGCAGGTCAGTGGGAAGGGGTGCTGCCTAGGAGGGGGTCCTGCTGACTGCCAGGAGCCAAGAGCTAGCAATATTCCTCTTTTTTTTCCCCTCCTGCCACTTAAATTGCTCCCTGCTCTATAACCTCAAATATCTTCATATCCAGCCTCAGAGGCTGGTAACTACTCACAGGCAAAGACCTTGGGCATTTTGAAAAGATGAGGTTGGATCCCAGACACGCAGAGGTTTCTCAGCAAGGTCTCCATGCACACGTGCACATGTATGGGGGGATCCAGGAGCAAACCCCACTGCCCACAAAGCCTCTGTATGCCGCAGCACTGGGGACAGTTTATCTGACAGATGTGTCTGTTTGTTTTTAGCCGGACGCTACGCCTCTTCCACCTGGGCCTCACGAGTCACTCTGCCAAGGCTGCAGCAGCCACCCTACACTGCCTCGCACCCACGAGGCCTCGCTCTGTTTGCTTTCTCCATCCATCCATTGCTGTCCCTCATGCGTCACCGGGGAGAGAGGGGGCCATGGGGGGCTCCATGGGGGTGGCCGCTCCTTGCTAACCCTTGTCATCCCATTCAGGGACTCCCATCATGGTGCTCAACGGGCCCATCCTGGCTCTGGATGGTGACCAGGGAAGCAACGCCGTGGTGACGTACCAGCTCCTGGGAGCATCCCCAGACCTCTTCGTCATCGACAACAGGACAGGTGACGTGGCTTTGTGAGCCTCCCACCCTGGCCTGGAGCTGCAGGGAGCCGTGCCAATGTCATGGTGCGCGTGGTAGGGTCTGTCACCCGGCTTCTCAATCTCCTCTAGGTGCCGTTTCAGTCAAGCCTGGCAGGGTGATAGACCACGAAGCCTTCCCGAACCCTCACCTGGAGTTTACACTGGTGGCTAGTGATGTGGGAGGGCTGAACAGCACGGCAAACCTCCGGGTGACCATCCTGGACGAAAACGACAACCGCCCCATCTTCCACCCAGCGTCTGTGACAGCACGGCTGCGGGAGAACAGCCCCCCAGGTCAGGACAGGTCCAGCCGCATGGGACAGCTAGGTCCCAGCGTGGGCACTGGGCAGCCCTACATGCACCGGGGCAAGGAATATCCTTCAGATCAGTCCTTCAGACCTGTCCAGAACGTGGTTGCAGAGGAAATCTGGGAATTAGGGCTGCTCATGCTGCCCTGGGCTTGACAGTACCTGGGAAACCCCAGGTAAAGACAGGGCAGTTAAGTACTTCGTTTGTCGCTAGACTAGGCTCTCTGGAAGATCCCAGGGAGCCCTGTCCATCGCTGTGGACCATTCAATGTACATCCCTTGAAACATGCCACCGCAGCCTGGCAGCAGTACCCAGCACATCCCAACGCAGCTCGACATGCAAAGCCCAAGCATCTGCGTGGCTCCAGGCATGCGCCTGAGCAAAGGCCTCACCGTGGGGCAGGAATTACCCCTTTTCTGCCCAAGTGAGAGCGCCCAATATTGAGCACATGAGTAAAGCCCGCAGCTACCGGGCGCTCTCCAAGCCTGCTTGCCCTGTTTGCAGTGCAAACGTGTTCAGGGCCAGGCAGAGCAGGGTTTTGCCGAAAGAAATCCCCGATTGCCTAGCCAGTGCCCTGGGACTCTGGCTGGCTCCAGCCGCCCTCCCTTCAGAGGGCTGTGTCCCCTCTCCCAGGCTTTTCCGTCCTCCGGTTGACGGCAACGGACGCCGACAGCGGCCTCAACAAGCAGCTGGATTACCGTATCGAGGGCGGGGGCCAGGACAGGTTCGTGATCGACTCCGCCTCGGGAGTGATCCGCGTGGCCAACATCACCATCGACCGGGAGGAGCGGGACGCCTACCGGCTGACGGTGGTGGCCGTGGACCAAGGCACGCCGGCGCTCTCAGGCACGGCCACCGTCAGCCTCCTCATCGACGACGTGAACGACTGCCGGCCCGAGTTCATCAACCCCATCCAGACAGTCAGCGTGCCCGAGTCGGCCGCCCCCGGCACCGTGGTGGCCGAGGTGACTGCCATCGACAGAGACCTCAGCCCTCGCCTGGAGTACTACCTCCTGGAGATCGTGGCCCGCGACGACACGGACGCACCGGTGCCGGACCAGCAAGGAGCGTTTGCGGTGGATTTTAAGACAGGTAGGAGGGCAGGAGGGGTGGTGCGGGCGGCGCGGCTTCCTCTCCTCTCTTCTGCTCCTCTTCCTCTCTGCCTCGAGGTAGGTGTCCAAGACACGTGGAGGGGAGGCGACGCTCCCCTCCTGCCTCCGCGCTCTTCTCCCGGCCGGTGCCTGTCTCTCACGCCGCCTTGTTCTCTCTCTCTCTCCTGCCCTCTGGCCGTGCCGCTGGCTGACTGACTTAACTAACCCTTTTCTTTTCTTTCCGGCTCTCGGCCCGCCAGGTTTGTCTCTGTGTCCGTGCCAGTCCTGCCCGTGTCTCTTGTCCGCGCCATCCGTGGTCTCCCCCCATCTCACTCATGCCCATCCCATCGCCTCCGCTGCCGGCCGCCCTCCGGGCACCCGCCGGGCGTGCGGTGGCTCTGCAGCCTTCGCAGACCGACCGCGGGCCCCCCCGGCGCACCTCGCCGGGGGCGGCCTGCCGGGGTAAGTGGTGCGGGGCGGTCTCTGCCACGGGCAGAGGAGGCCGAGGCGGTTCCCTGCGTCCCGAGCTGCTCTGCGGGGCCGAGGGAGCGCCTGCTCCAGAGCCCGCGTGTTTTGGAAACGTAGAGCTGATTTGGGAAAGAAAATTGTCCCTTGTCTGCACGGACAAGACTCTTCAAAGAAAGAGGGCAACAAGCTGACCTGATGTGGATGGAGATCACCAGAATTTTTCTCTGGAAAGCACCAGAGATTGCTCCCAACCCCAGTATCCCTCTGCCACCGCACAGCCCAGCCTCTGCCCTGGCTGAGGCAGCATGAGACCCCGTGTGCTGGGCAAAGAGGAGCAGGCAGGAAGGCAGCAGATAGGAGGCAAAGAAATTCCTTCCCCCCCTTAGCTGCCAGTTGCTTTTCCTGTTTAGTTTTCAGGGAGATGCAGGAGAGCAAGCGCAGTAACCAGTTGGCGCAGACCTGTCTGCCTTGGCTCCCTGGCAGGATACACAGGTACAACTTGTAACCCGAATCTTTTTGGGATTCCCAGGAGCTGTGAAGATCAAAACACCCCTTAACCGGGAGCTAGTGGCCACCTACGAGGTCACCATCTCCGTGCATGACAACGCCAGCGAGGTCCTTGACCGCTCGGTCAGCATGCCCAATGGTAAGTGTGGTCTCGCACTTCAGAGCAGGCCAGCGAGAGAAGGACTGGGGCTGGCGGGCGCCTGGGGTACACGCAGCCTTTCCCAGGCAGAGGCAGAGCTCCAAATCATTCAGCCAGCTCCCGGCCAGTTCTGCTTCTCCTCATCGGGTCTCCTTTACTGGCTGGCCCAGATATGGCAGGAATGGCTGCACAAGGGGTGGCGAGGCCTGTGTGCCCATCACCGCAGCACACAATACACCGGTGCCTGGTAAATCCCTGCCTGCGACCTGGCCCGTTCCTGCTCTCAGGAGGCAGTGTGCATTAGACGGGGTGTTTGGGGGTGGTAGTGCAGCGTGCCCGGGCACGTAGCGCGAGCACAGGGTTTGTCGGGCGCCAGGGGAGAGCCAGTGTGCGCGCTAAGGCACACACAGAACAGGGGTATGTCTGGAGTCACTGAGACTGTCACATAGCCAGCTCAGGGCTCAGGGGCTTTACTAAATATTGTAATTTTTCCTGGTGAACCAGCTCGGTTCTGTCAGCTTTCCCGGAGTTTCATGCTTCTGTCTTTGCTTCTCCCTTCCTTCCCTCCCTTCTCCTACTTATTTGTCCTCTTCCTCTTCTCCTCCCCCGGTGTCCACCTTGCACAGCCAAGCTGACCATCAACGTGTTAGATGTCAATGACAACACACCCCGCTTCCGCCCCTTTGGGGCCACCTATTTCACTGAGAGGATCCTGGAGGGAGCCACACAGGGCACAACGCTGATCTCCATCTCAGCGGTGGACCCAGACAAAGGAGCCAATGGACAGATCACCTACGAGCTGCTGAACCTCTCCCCGAAAGGCTACGCCTGTCTTGAAGACCAGTCAGCAGGTTGGTGGACAGGGAGAGGTGTAAGTCCCCTAAGTCCTGTCAGAAAGACAGGGGAAAGGGGAGAGTTTGACTATGACTCCTTGACACAGCTCAATCCTAAAAGGGCCAAGCAGTATTCCTTCTGTAAGAAAGCTGGCCAGGATTTGGCTTTTAACAGCATAATATTGGCGACAAAAACTGTCTAACCGCAGCATTGGGTAGATGGGCACCTCCATGAAGGTGCCGTGTCTGATTTCCAGCTCAGTAAGTGAGCCACCCTACCCTGTAGGGAGATTTCTTTAATTCATTTCTCTCCTGTGTCCTGGCAGAAGACACTCCATCCAACGACATTCCCTCCATCCAACGAGGCCATCACAGCTACCAAGCCACATCTTGTGCAGTGATAACTCTGTCTGGGGGGGGGATCTGGGGCGGGTTTCTCATATCAGCTGTCTGCCATCCTCCAGGGAAGGTCATAGCCAACAGGACAGTGGACTACGAGGAGGTGCAGTGGCTGAACTTCACCATCCGAGCTTCAGACAATGGCTCTCCCCGCAGATCTGCTGAGATCCCCGTGTACCTTCAGATAGTGGATGTCAATGATAACAATCCTGTTTTCAGCCAGCCGTCCTACCAGGTGAGCTGGGCTCACCGTGCAGTTTTGGGCCAAGAGCTGGGTGCTCCCAGAGGATCAACTTCTTCCCTCTGTATGTGCTTGAACCATCTGAAAAAGATGGTCAGCCCACTGTTGCTTTCACTGAAGGTCTGAATTAGCTCAGTATTAACTCCTTTTCTGCAGTAAAACAGCAAGTGATGAAACAGTCAGTGATGTCTCCTCCTCTTGCTTTCAGAAAGCTGTCTTTGAGGACGTCCCACTGGGAACAGTCATCCTGAGGGTCAAGGCCACGGATGCAGATTCTGGGCGCTTTGCTCTCATCCAGTATAGTCTAGGGGATGGAGAGGGCAAGTTTGGGATAAATCCCAACACGGTAAGAAGCCAACTGAAACTGGAACAGAGGGAAAATTGGGGAGGGGAGACTGCGGTGGTCACCTGTCTCCCCCAATGGCCGCGGTTGAGGGGAGCATGCGGCTGGCTCTTAATTCAGTGCAAACCCAGGCTGTTTGGCTGCACACAGCCTTGTTGTGGGTACCGGGGTCTGGTTGAGGCTGTTCACCTGAGCAAGGAGGTGAGACAGCCTTGCCCCCACACCTCGCCTGCTGTCCCCTCTTGAGTAGCAGATCTGCCAGGCAAGAACCACTTGAAGGTTTCCGTGTGCTACAGGGTGATATCTACATCCTATCTGCCTTGGACCGGGAGAAGAAGGATCACTACACGCTGACCGCCGTGGCCAGGGACAATCCCGGGGACATCTCTAGTAATCGTCGGGAGAACTCTGTGCAGGTAGGACTTGCCTCCTCCCACTGCCTCTTGTGCAAGAGATGTCCAGCCCTGTCTGCAAGATGATGTCAAACCTCTGGCCTTCCTCCCCAGCAGGTTTGCTCTAGGCCACAATTAGCCAGAATGAAAGCCAGATGGCCCCAAGAAACAGGGTCTGTTGGGTGAATGCTGCAGAGAGAAGGCTTGGAGGAAAGAGGCCATACGGGCACATTTGCACTGCTCCAGCGCAAAGCCACCCAACACCTTCCAGTTTGGCTCAGATGGCCAGCTTTGCACAGTGGAGAGCGAGCCCTTCAGGGAGGCGGACAGTGGGGCAGGGGGATGGGGGTGCTATTGTCCCTGTGCTTCGGCCGGCTGCGGAGTGAATGGGCCTCCGCCTTGGACCACTGCTGTTCCCATTGTCCGAGGCAGGAACTCGCCCAGCAGACAGAAACGAATAGCAGGAAGGGCACTGCGGGCCTACAGCAGAGGCACGCTGTGCTGTTTGGGTCACGGCAGCGCTGCAGTTGCCTAGTCCCTGCACAACCATCTCCAGCCTCAAATAACCCACCGACCTGTGTCTCAAACAATTCAGGTGCTGATCACAGTCCTGGACATCAATGACTTCAGGCCCCAATTCAGCAAAAGCCAGTTCAGCACCAGTGTCTACGAGAATGAGCCAGCCGGGACATCTGTGATAACCATGAGCGCGACAGACCTGGATGAGGGAGACAACGGTGTGGTGACCTACAGCATTGAGGGCCCTGGAGTAGGTAGGCACTGGCAGTGAGGGGGTCCTCCATGGGAGTGGGGAAAAAATGCAGGGTTAGGAAGAGGAGGAATTGGAAGGGATGTGTGGGCCAAGCCACATTTCCCATGTCTTTCTGTGGTGAGACACTCCTAGGAGCAGCCGCTTTCGGTATTGTTCTGCAGTTTCTAGTTCCTCGTGGTGTGACATGTTACAGCCTTGCCTACCTTTGTACTGCAGCCGGGCTTTGACCTCTGCCCTGGTCTCCTCCACCCCAGCCATCTCTTCCTGGATTTTCTACATACAGAAAAGTAGCTTGTGTCCTGGAGCAAACTCACCGCACACCTTAGAGGAAAGCCAGAAGGGGTCTGGGGTGCCTAATGGCAGGGCCTCAAATCCAGTATATCCCTGCAGACTGAGAGCTGGTGGGAACTAGGCGAAAGCCAGCGTAAGTGTGGAGGGGAAGGCTCAGGGGAACGCAGAAGACTAATTTTCCTGAGACCCATGGGCTCCTCCAACCTCCCTCTGATCCATTGCCCTGTCCTAGCCAACCTAGGCGGGAGTGAAACACAGCAGGAGATGGCGTGGGAGTGGAGGCCTTTGGAGCTGCCCCGAGGGAGGGACTCAGCAGCAAGCGGAGATGCTCCAAAATGGTGCCCTAAGATCATATTCATATCTCTGGCAGGTTGCTCTGCTCTGTCACTGTTGTCACCGGGCTGGTACAGTGCAGCCCAGGGGTTTCCCACCAGCAAAGGATGGCTGGAGGATGTGCTGTTCTGGGTAGCCTGGTTCCTAATTTATAGCGCCTCATCATTTATCTGGCTGTCAAGTGTCCTGAGCCAGAGGCATGTTTATTTTGTCCCTAGAGGCCTTCAAGATCAATAAAGACTCCGGGCTCATCACGTCCCGGCGGCGTTTGCAGTCCTACGAGAGGTTCAACCTGACTGTGGTGGCCACAGACAAAGGGCGACCCCCTCTCTGGGGCACAACCATGCTCCACATTGACGTCATTGACATTAATGACAACCGTCCCGTGTTTGTTCGCCCACCCAACGGCACCATCCTGCACATCAAGGAGGTAAACGCTGAGGCGGGGGTGTCTGCTTACCGGGTGGGAGCAGCAGGGGTGCAGAGAATGATGGCGTGCTGAAACTTTGACTGGAGTTATCCACTGCCCCGCTTCAACTCTTGGTGTTCAGCTTCCGACAGAAGGGAGGAATAGTCCAGGCATCTTCCACTGTCTGGGACCAAACTTGGCTTTGTGAAGAGTTAAAAGAAAGCAAAATCAAGAAAGATGTAATAAGAGTCGGATGAGAGTCTAGGGCAGAAAAGTGGAAACGAAAGCAGGGAAACTCAGCTGAAGAGAGTGTGTATGTGGTTGCATAGCTGGAAAAAAAACAACTGAGGGGAAGAGACTGTTTTTAGGTAACCACCACCTAAGAAGCAGCCATCAGTGGAATAATCTGTTCTCTGTGTCCATCAATGATAAAACAAGAAAGCTTTGATTTAAGATGTGACGAGAGGATTTTGGTTGCACTTGCTACGGGGGGATCTGGACAGGGGATAGCATCTCTATAGGGGAGTGTCTCCGGAAGTTAGACCAGCACTTCTCAGGAGCAATGTGAGTAGCGTTAATTCTGCCTTGGGGCAGGGAGGCTGACAAAACCCTTCTCCATGTGCGCCTGAGCATGAATGGTGAATAGGGATTCGCAGTGCAGCTTTGGGGAACAGAAACTCCGGCAGCATGCAAAATAAGGAAACGGTTGGTCGCTGCGTGCCAAGGGTATTTATAGATGAGGGCTGAAATGCTGACATTTAAGACAATTTCTCCTTTCTGAGAATCCATGCTTGGCTCAGGCCAATCCCGGACGCGCGCTTGCCCAACCGAAGGAAATCGTAACTCTGCATTTCCCATTTGGGACTGCACGTCTGGGCTGCACAGCTCCCACCCTGGAGCTGGGGGGCAGCCGTGGCCGCCGAACGGGCAGCAAGGCCCGACAGCCAGACGCGCTGTTGGCGGGGGCACGAGCGCAGTATGTTGCGAGGCCGCGCGCTGCTGACACGTGCAAGCCTCGGGTGGTGTGCAGGGCATCGTGGGCAGGCTGACCCCAGTGCGGCGGGGTTTGGAGAGGCGTGGGGAGCATCCAGCCTGGGTGCAATGCCATCCCTCAGTCCGGACTGCTTATGTGCCAACAGGAAATCCCGTTGCGGTCCAACGTGTACGAGGTCTACGCCACAGACAAAGACGAGGGCCTCAATGGCGCAGTCCTGTACAACCTCCTAAAAACCGGTGCAGGAAACAAAGACTGGGAGTATTTCAGCATTGACTCTGTCAGCGGGCTCATCCAGACGGCAATGAGGCTGGACCGGGAGAAGCAGGCAGTGTACAACGTAAGCAGGGCGGGAGCAAGCCTGCAATAGTGAAAACTTCGCATCAGCAACTTAGCAAGAACCAAAGTGTCTCAGGTCAACTGTTTTCTGGAGGAGAAATTGCCCCTACCAATTCCCTGCTAAATTCCCTGAAAATACTACTCTGTCCAGCCACCACCTCCATCCCTGTCTCAGCACTGTCTCCACACCCCATTTGCCCACGTGGCCTTGCCCAAGGCAGCTCTTTCGCCTCTCTCTGCAGCTGATCATCGTGGCCTGTGACCAGGGCCAGCCAGCCTATGAGACCATGCAGCCCCTCCAGGTCACACTTGACGACATCGATGACAACGAGCCCCTCTTCCTCCGGCCGCCCGTAAGGCCATGGGCCGCCGTGGAGGGCAGAGGGCTGGGAGGGACTAAGATGTCGAGAGAGGCATCGGGTGGGAGGGTGTGCTAGACAGTGGTTTGCATGCGCCTTGGTTTGCTTGCCCTGCGGTAACACTCCCTTTCCTTATCCTGGGGCCTCCTGGCAGAGGGACAGCCCCCAGTACCAGGCACTCTCTGTCCCTGAGCACTCACAGCCTGGCACCGTGGTGGGGAACATCACCGGTGCCGTGGACGCGGATGAGGGCTCCAACGCCATCGTCTACTACTTCATAGCAGGTAAGATGGGGTGCATGGCTCTGCTTTGCAGTGGAAGGAGCATGGTGAGTTTGAGGAGGGCTGAGATTGCTGCCTTCAGCCGCTTTGTATACCTCTGCTTCTGCCCATCGAGCCTCACCCTCCCCAGCTCTGAGCCTCCTCCTGCACATCCCTCACCAATGCTTTGTGTTGCTCATGTCAGCTGTGGGCTGGGTTTCTACCGTGGTAAGCAAGAGAAGTGACACTTCAGAAGTTCTGATCCAAAAGACAACTAACTTGGCTCTCCTTCCGGCATCCCAGCTGGGAACCAGGAGAGCAATTTCCAGCTGAGTCGGGAGGGGAAGCTGCAAGTCCTGCGAGACCTGGACCGGGAGAAGGAGCCATACTACTCTATCATCGTCAAAGCATCCAGCCAGAGAAACTGGGCACCACCCAGAGGCCACCAGGCGGGCAGGGCCGAGGCTTGGGACCTCAGCACAGACCTGACACTTCAGGAGGTGCGGATCTTCCTGGATGACATCAATGACCAGGCACCACAGTTCACCAAGTCAGAGTACACGGCAGGTAAGGGCAGCCAGACTGTGCCTGGGGGCACATGCTCTGGTCTTGAGCACCTAGAGCAGCTGGTGCCCCAGGGAAAAAACAGTTTTCTCCAAGGAGGCCAGGGGGAGGGTGCAGAAAGGGGTCAGGAAAGGATCTGAAGGGAGGACAGAAGAGCCAAGCCCACAGTCAGTGTGGCAGTGGCGGCTCTGAAGAAGAGTGGCTCCTTCAACAGTCTCCCTGCCTGGCTCTGGCTCGCCTTCCCTTCTCTCTCTTTCAAAGGGGTGGCCACAGACGCCAAAGTGGGTTCGGAGCTCATCAGAGTCATAGCCGTGGACGCCGATGTGGGGAATAACAGCCTGGTCTTGTACAACATCCTGGGGATCCGCTACATCAAGCAGCACTCCAACGACTCCGAGGAGGTGGCCAATATCTTCAGCATCGGTACATAGCCTGTGTGCAGGAAGAGCCATGGCCTCATGGCCAGGGCCCCCAGACAGCACAGCCAGCCCCCGTTCCTCACTCCTTTTTCACTCACCCACAAGACAGGCACTGGTTTTGCATGAGGAAATTTGCAGGGGCTGGGGCTGCAGTAGGTTGTCCACTAGGTCCTGTTTTTTAGGTGCCTTCACAGACCTCAGTTTTGCGAAGGACATGTAGAGCTGTTGATCACATCCTTTTCCTTTCCTCTTTAAGTTTTGCTTCGGGGCCCTTTACAGGGAGAGTGCATGGTGTTTAAAGAGATCAGGGTCTCTCTGTCAAGCACAAGGAGAAAGAGCAAAAGGATCGCAGTGCCTGGCACCCCTTTGCCTGGCCTAGACCCTAGCTGTCCTCAGCTGAGTGGTCTGAAGTGGCTAGGCTAATCCCGGGCTTGTGACCATCCTTCCCCCAGGTACCCTTGATGGCATCCTGCGAACCTTCGACCTGTTTACAGCCTACAACCCTGGGTACTTTGTGGTGGACATCATGGCTTCTGACCTTGTGGGCCACAATGACACAGCCATCGTGGGGATTTATATCCTGCGAGATGACCAGCGAGTCAAAATCATCATCAATGAGATTCCTGACAAAGTTAGACAGTTCGAGGAGGAGTTCATCAGTCTGCTCTCCAACATCACAGGTGCCATCGTCAACACAGATGATGTGCAGGTAACTGCCTTCACCCACTGCTTCCCTGGGTCTCTGTCCTGAGGAGATACTCTGACGCACAAATCCAGCCAGAAGGTTTCCATCATCACCACTTCCAAGAGAGCCATCCTCCTTTCCTTCACTTTGTATTTTATGGGTCTGTGCAGGAAGCTTCTCTCTCTGGCTGTGGATGGGGATCAGAGCTGCCTGGGACAGCCTGGCTGTGTTTAAGGGTAGTTACAGGGAACATTTGGGTTGTTGTTGGCCAACTGAGCCATCACGTCCTTGTTCTGGAAAGAGGAGGTTGCTTGGAGGGGAGGGTAAACTTCCACCTGCTGCCTCTTTCACTGGTGCACTGTCTGCACAAACCAGAGGCTCCATGGAGCCTGATCCTAGGGACTGGGTTGTCCCCACAGGTGCACAGGCAGTGGTAGCCAGGCACGCTGGAGAGCACCTCTTTGCTTTTTGCAGGGAGGGGACAAAGACGTCAAGGAGGGCTTTGGATGTTTGTTTTGCAGTGAAGCATTGCCCATTTGCTGTTTGATGGCATCTGCTGCCTTGATGTGAGCAGCCAGAGTGTGGGAAAGTAGCTAGCAGAAGGGCTTGTCAGAAGCATGATAGCTCAGGAAGACACCTGAGCTGGAGGTCTCTACTGGAAGGGGCCCAGGCCGGCCCTGCGCAGGGCCTGAGGGTCTCTTGCCATGCAAGCACACTTTGGGGCATTCTCAGGAGATGCTGTGGGAGCAGACACCTGTCCTGTGTTGCAGACCTTGCTGTCTCTTCCCAGTTCCACGTCGACAAGAAAGGTCGGGTGAACTTCGCGCAGACAGAACTGCTGATACATGTGGTGAACAGGGAAACCAACCGGATTCTGGATGTGGAGCGGTATGTTGTCCAGCCCCTCACCTGGTCTGCCACTCCTCAGGCTTGTATAGTCCTCGGGGAACATCATGAATCCTGACATGCCTGAACAATGTGAGGAGCCTCCTGTCCACCCCTGTATCCCTCCTCTTCCTAGGGTAATTCAGATGATCGATGAGAATAAGGAGCAGCTGAGGAACCTCTTCAGGAACTACAACGTGCTGGATGTGCAGCCCGCCATCACTGCCCGGGCACCAGATGACCTCTCAGCTCTGCAGGTAGCGCCCGCATCCCCACTCCGTGTCCCCAGCTGCCCTTGTGGTCCCTCATGGCATGACTGCTTGGCTGCACTCACACAGAGTTGCTGTCAAAGGGACGTGGCATGTCCCACCCCATGACCCACCTCCAGGCAGCCCTGGAAAGTGCAATATTTCCAAGGTGCTGGTGTGTAGCAGGATGGGACATTCCTCTAGGGACCTGTTGGCTTCTGAGCATAGATAGAGAGGGTCACAGTTGCACTCTGCACTGGCAAGCAGTTGATGTGATGTCCCTTCCCATTCTCCATGGCCTTCTGATGATCTGGAGAAGCTTTTTCCGCAGTTAATGGATGCAGTGTCCAGAATCAGGTGCTGGATCAGTCCCAGAAGTTGCTGATACCCCTCTGTCTCTCCCAGATGGTGATTATTGTGCTGGCCGTTCTCCTCTTCCTGGCTGCCATGCTCTTCATCCTCATGAACTGGTACTACCGAACAGTGTGAGTATCGCCCGGGCTCTGCCCCGCTAGCCACACTCTCGCTCTGGCCCAGCTGGGGGGCCAAACAGGCAGCGTCCCAGCTGGGAAACTGCATCGAGCTGGCCTCTGATTGCTGTAGTCCAGGAAAGCCTTTCCAGAGATCTTCGTATCTTAAAGAGCCTGAAGCAACACATGAAGCTAGTGGGTTCAGAAACTGTCCCTCTTCCCTCAGGATATTGTTGCTTTAACCATATTCTTCTCTCCCTGCCGTGCTTGCAATGTGTGGAGGGGTTGGTTTGCAGGATTACTGCAGATCTATGTGCCTCTCTCATTTAAAGCGTCAGGCTTAATTGCTTCCCTAATTTCCTCTCTGTCTTTATTTTGCAGGCACAAAAGAAAATTAAAAGCTATAGTGGCTGGCTCCACAGGTGAGCTACGCTGGGGTTCTGCAGCTCAAAAACAAAAAGTAAGGTGTATCTAACAACCTGGAGGAGGTTGGCCCCTTCGGGGAGGGGTGTGGGCGGGTGGTCCCGCGCACGAGAGAGCATGAGCACTGGTGGCAGGGAGAAAACCCAGCGACGCAGGGCATGGAGAGACGTGGGGAGTCAGAGCGGGGTGTGAGTCAGAGGGAGCCTGCACAGCTGGAGGTGGTGGGTGGGCATACAGAAGTACTGACCTGTGCCCCGGCCGTGCAGAAATGCAACCTCCACCTCTGCCTTTTTGCAGGGAACAGGGGCTTCATGGACATCATGGATATGCCAAACACCAACAAATATTCCTTTGACGGGTGAGTTCTCCCCCAGCCCAGGGTTTGCTACGTGGCACGTCGGGTCACATCATGGGCTCCGAGACTGCTCGTGGGCGAGGGATGCCGGCTTTCTTCGGCCAGCAACCATCAGCCTCCCGTGGCTCTTGCATTAACGGCCGTGTCTCCTCCCTGGGCAGGGCCAACCCCGTGTGGCTGGACCCTTTCTGCAGGAATATGGAGCTGGCAGCGCAGGCGGAGCACGAGGACGACCTGCCGGAGAACCTGAGCGAGATCACCGACCTGTGGAACAGCCCGGCCAGGACTCACGTGAGACGCGGCCCCGGGCCGGCCCACCGGCTGGGTGGCACAGGCATTCGCTCTGGCCCGCTCCTCAGCTCCCTGTGCGGCTCCCAGGCAGTCGCTGGAGTCCAGAGCAGGGCAGGGTGGTGGAAGTTGTCCTCTGTCACGGCGGTTTGGTTCAGGATGGCAGGGATGGCTGTCCCTCAGCCTGTCGGGGGAGGACCCAGCTTCTAGGGCAAGGGGTGGCAGTGAGAAATGAAGTCGCATAGGGATGGCCACGGGGGGACGAGGACCAACAGGAAGGCAGTCGGGACCCTGATGCTGCCTTCATCCTAAGACAGAGCAAAGCTCCTCCTCCTCCTCCTGCCGTATCTTCAGGTGCCCTCTCCTCTCGCAGGGGACCTTCGGCAGAGAGCCTTCTGCAGCCAAGCCCGAAGACGACCGCTACCTCCGGGCTGCCATCCAGGAGTACGACAACATTGCTAAACTGGGGCAGATCATGCGCGAGGGGCCCATCAAGGTGAGTCGGGCTGCGCCCTCTCCCTGCCCCGGACGGCCTTCGCGAAGGGAAGCAGGGGTGTTTCCTACAGCTCCCGCTTCCACTCCGGGGAGTGGCAGCGCCACTGGCAAGTGATTTTGCTCCAAGAAATGCCAGGATGGGGCCAAAAGGTGCTCGCTCGGATAACCGTGCTCTCTCCCCGCTCCGCCCAGGGCTCTCTCTTGAAGGTGGTCCTGGATGATTACATGCGCTTGAAAAAACTCTTTGCCCAGCGGATGGTGCATAAGGCCACCGCCAGTCTGGGGGACCGCTCCTCGGTCACGGAGGTAGACGGGGTGTGCGTGGGCATGGGGGAATGCGTGCCGTGCCCTCTGGGATGCAGTGGCTCCTCCCGGCCTTTGCAGGCTCCGGCCGCTCCCCGGCAGCCGCGGTGCGGTGCGCCGGCCGCCGCTGATCCCGCCGGCCGCGGGCGGGCTCGCCGCCGGGAGCACGCGGGGATGCTCCGAAGGGGCGCCGAAGGAAAACGCAGCCCCGCACGCGACGAGGCTGGGTTTCCGCCGAAGCTGCTGCTCGCGCCGGCACTTCTTTTCCTCCTCTCCCCCTGGCTCCCCACCTCTCACAACCCCCGGTGCTTCCCCCCCACCGGCTCTCGGCGTTGTTTGCTCTGTAGGGGTGGCCGCGAGACCCCGGTTGCCCTGCAGAGGCTGGCCGAGAAGCTGCAGGTCCCTGCGCGCGCCCGAGGCCGCTGTTGCCCCTCGTGGCCCTTGCGTGGGAGGTCGCTGGGGGCACGAAGGGGCTCCAAGCGGATGAGGCTTTCAGCCGCAGACATTCAGAGCTGTTGAGCCCATCGTGATGCTTTGAGGCTGCCTAGAAAGAGAAGGTTCCCGTTCCCGCTGGGAAACGAGGGTGGCTCCTGCGGTGGCGGCGGTGGTGGTGACCTCTGCATGGGCCTTTTGCAGCTGATCCAGAAGGACCTGGACGAGGAAGAGGAGCACAGCCCCAGCCAGGGGAGCCTCCGCTTCCGGCACAAGCAGCCCGTGGAGCTCAAAGGCCCCGACGGCATCCACGTGGTGCACGGCAGCACGGGCACGCTGCTCACGTCCGACCTCAACAGCCTGCCCGAAGACGACCAGAAGGGCCTGGGCCGCTCCCTGGAGACCCTGGCCGCGGACTGCGGGGGCTACAGCGACCCCAACGCCCGCACCGAGTCGGCCAAGTCCACCCCCCTGCACAAGATGCGGGAGGTGATCATGGAGAGCCCGCTGGAGATCACGGAGCTATGACCAGCGGCGGGAGCAGGGGGCCAGGAGGCAGCGCCCAGAGCCGCCCGCGGCGCCCTGCCTGCCCCGCCGGCACGGCACGGCACGGCACGGCACGGTCCGGCCCCGCGGAGAGAGCTCGGCTCCAGGAAAGGGCTCTCAGGACCGGGTTGCTTTTACTCGCGTGTCATTTAATCATGGAATCATTAAAATTTTTTTTTTATTTTTCTTAAAAAAAAAAAGTTTTTTTTTTAAAAAAAAAAAGAGGGAAAAAAAAAGGGAAAAAAGTTAAGTGACTGCAAGTGTTCAGAGGACGGGCAGGGGCTGAGACCCGGCGTAGCCGAAAGCAACGCGGCCTCGAGTCCGGCAGACTTGGAGGCTGCCCGGGGCCGGTGGCTCCGCTGTCCCCTGCCCGGATGCATGCCAGGGACAGAGCCGCGGTGCCGGGGCCGCAGGGAGGGCCGAGTCCACGTGGCATTAATGTGTGTCGTCACCTTGCCGGAAAGGAAAACCCCCAAAAAACGAAGACATTTCTCCATTTTGCTGACTTTACCAAAACACACCGCGACGTCAAAAAAAAAAAAAAAAAAAAAAAAAAAAAAAAAAAAAAAGAGAGCGCGAGCCCGACAGTAATTGGGGTTTCTGAATGTAGCGTGTTTGTGTGTATCTTCTCCTGTTTTCCTTTTCCTTTGCTCCTGGCGTTTGGGATGCTTTGTTTCCGGCAGTACCTTGCGGCAAGCGTTGGGAATGGTCTGTTACGGGAATCTGAAATAATACACTATCTATGGCTTTGGTTAACCTGTGTGTCGTCCTTGCTGGGGCTGCTGCTGGCACCCTCTGCCCAGGCCCGCACGCCTCGGGGCCCACCGGAAAGCAAAAATGGCCTTCGATTTTTATTAACCCATATAGATATATACATACACACACACACACACACACATATATATATTATATTTTATATTTTATAAAATATATATATATACCACCAGCAATGCATCCCCAAGGAAGCCCCAGGCTTCATCCTCCTGCCAGTGTGGGAATCCGCTGCAGGTTGCATTCGTTTGGCGCCGTACCAGCCCCATCAGAACAGCAGAATTAAGGCACCAGTTCCTCTTTTTTACATATAACTATATATATGCGGTGTGTGTGTGTGTGTGTGTGTGTGTGTGTGTGTGTGTGTGTATATGTATGTATGTATAAACATACACATACACACACACATATATAGGTTTTTAATGCTTACTCAGCCTACCATATCTTCCATCCCTTTAACTCCCCTCCAAAAAAAAAAAAAAAAAAAAAAAAAAAAAAATCAGTGCACTGCAAAAGTCATGCAAAGCCAGGCATTGCAGGTAAATTTAATCCACTTTTTATTCCATTAAATGGCAACCAGAAGAAAGAAATAAAAACACGAAGCCGCCCGGCCCGGCGCGCTTCGGAGCCGCCCGCGGGGCGCGCAGGAGCGGCCTTGGGGCGCCGGGCCGGGCCACGCTGCGGCGGGTGCCGGGCCTCGCCGGCGGTCCGAGGCTGGCCGGGGCAGCCGGCGGTCCTGGCGGCTCCTAGCCCCACACGTGCCGCTTGCAGTGCTCGACGGCCTGCGGTGGGGAGGGGGAAACGGCGTGAGCAGGGTGCCCGGGCCGGCTCGGGCACAGCCACGCGCCCCGGCCGCCACTTACGTTGCACGCGGCGGCGGTGGCCACGCTCTGGCACCAGTAGTCCGGGCCACGGGCGCAGGGGTCCGAGCCCAGCTCCTCCTCCTCCTGCTGCTGCTGCTCCTCCTGCTGCTCTTCCTCCTCCTCCTCCTCCTCCTCCTCCTCGGGCGAGTCACAGGCTCTGAGTTTCTGCATGGTGGCAGGGAGGGGAGAAAAGGGGGTGGGGGGGGGGCCCCCAAGGGGCCGTCAGCAGCCGGCCGCCGGCTCGCAGCCCGCCGGGGCGCCCGCCGCTGGGCACTTACGGTGCACACAAAGGTGGGGTCCATCATCTGGACGAGGAGCCGCACGGCAGCCGGCTCGTACTGCACGATGAGCGCCTCGCACTGCGGAGGACACCGCCGCGGGTGAGGCACGTGGCTGGAAGGGGGGGGGGGGCAGCGCTTTTTGGGGTGGTTTCCAGCTCACCTGGCCCGTGAACGGCGAGGGCAGCAGCTCGCAGCCCTTCTCCAGCATGTCGCCCAGCTCCGACAGCGTCTCGTTCTTGAGCAGCTCGTTGTCGAAGTAGGTGATGACGATCTGGCAGACGTTGCAGAAGGCGCCGGCGCCGGCCGCCAGCCGCTCCAGTGCCCCGGCCCCTGCGGCGCAGGCGGGCCGTCGTGGCACCCCGGGGTGCCCGGACCCCCCCCCCCCCCCGCGCCCCCCAGCCCCGTGCGGCGGGCGCGCGTACCTGCGGGGGCCATCAGGGCCTTGGGGCAGCACCGCAGCAGCGTGCAGATGGCCTGCGGGTCGGTGGCCTCCAGCAGCATGATGACCACGGCTTTGCCGTAGGCGTCCACGAAGTCCTTGCACTGGCTGATGACGCTGTGGGGCAGCATGTAGCACACCTTCTCGATGCCGTCAACCAGCTGCTCCTGGTGGGGCGAGGGCGGCTGGCTGGGACCCGGCAGGCCCCACGAGGGGTGTCCCCCACCCTACACACACCCTATGGCCCCCATCCCTGCTGCTCCCCCCCCCCCCAACCCCCGCCCCGGCTCGGGCAGTGGTGGCACCTCGGTCACGTTGTTCTCCAGGAGGCTCTCGGCCGCCTTCACGGCGAGCTGGCACACCTCGCACAGCGCCGCGGGCTTCTCCGCTTCTTCCTCCTGCTGCCGGTTCGGTGCCAGGGGTGGGGGGCGGCAGGTTTGGGGATGGGGGGGGGGGACACAGGCTCTGCGTCAGCGCAACCACGCTGCCGTGAAAACCCCGGGGCGCTGGGCAGGAGGAGACCCCGGGGCGGCCGGGTCTTACCGCGGCACGGCGCAGGCGCCCAGCAGCCCGCAGAGCTCCCGGGGGGCGTGCGGGAGGAGGCGCGCGTCGGGGCTGGGGACAGCGGGGTGGGGGGTGGGGGTTGTGTGTTTTTATTATTATTATTTTTTTTTTTAGCAGCATCGCGACCCTTCACGCCCCGGGGATTTGGGGAGGAAATGCCCCGGAGGAGGAGGGCCGGGCCGCGGGCTGCTTACCGCGCGCCGCGCCGCCGTCTCCGCGCGGGCCTCCGCGAAGCGCCGGCACTGCGCGGGCAGAGAGAGGGACGCGCGGCGTCAGCCCCGGCCCGCGGCCCGCCGAGGGGCCCGGCCCGGCTCGGCCCGGCACGGCCCGGCCCGGCGAGGGGCCCGCGCGCGGCTGCCTTACCCGCGGTGCGCGGAGCGGCCCCAGGCTCGCGCAGCGCCGGCGGAGGCGGGCGGCGGCCCCGGGGGCCGGGAGCCCCAGCCGGGCGCAGCGCCCGCACGCGTCCCCCTGCTCCTGCGGGAAGGCGAGGGCGCTCAGGGCCGGCGGCGGCGGCGGCCGGGGCGGCCGGGGCGGCCGGGGCGGCCGGGGCGGCGGTCGGGGCCTACCTGCGGCGGGCGGCGGCGCAGCCAGCCCGGGAAGGGGGCGGCCGGCCGGGCAAAGTCGTCCCCGGGGGCCGCCGGCGACGCCGGAGACCTGAGGGCGCCGGCGAGGCGCTGCCGGGGCTGGCACAGCCTGATGGTGCCGCACACCACCTTGGGGTCCGACTGCGGGGCGAGCGGGGCCGTCAGGGCGCGGGCGCCCCGCTCACCCCGCCGCCGCGGCCTCCCCCCCGGCCCGGCCCCCCTCACCAGCACTTGCTTGCCCAGCTGGGTGAGCACCAGGATGCCCGTGTCCACCATCTTCTTGCACTTGACGGACCAGTCCTGGAAGGGCAGGTACTGGCATTTCTTGTCCAGGAAGCCCCGGAGCTTCTCCTAGGAGGGACGGCGAGAGGGGGGGGCGGCTCGGGGCCGGGCACTGCCGCGGCCGGAGCCGCGGGGCGGGCGGGGGCCGGCACCCACCTACCCACCTCGGTGCAGTTGTCCTGCAGGATCTTCCCCACCACGGAGACCGCCACCTGGCACAGGTGGCACGGGATGCCCTTCTGCGGAGAGAGGGACACGTCGGGGACCGCCCCAGCCCCCCAAAAAGCCCCGGCTGCCTCCCCCCACCCGCCCCACCCCGTGGGGCCACCAGGGGCCCAGGCCGCCGCTGGTGGACGCTGCTCCGCGGCCGAGAGCGAAGCCGCGGAGGAGGCTGGCCCCGAACCCGTCCCGCCGGGGGAATGCCCCCGGGTGTCCCCCTCCTTCGGGGCGCGCTCCACACACCCACCCCCCCAACCGGGGGCCGAGCCGCCCCCCTCCCTCCCCGGGGCCGCGGCCGCCCCGCCGTTTACCCCCAGGTCCCCGGCGGCCAGCCGGCAGTACTCCAGCGCCCCGCACCTCGCCGCCGTCGCCGCATCCCGGCACCAGTCCTGGGGCCGCTCGGTGCACACGGGGTCCCCGGCGAGGGGGCCGGCTGCGGGCAGAGCACACCGGCGTCAGCGAGGCCCCCGGACCCCCACCCCGGCGCCCCCCACCCGGCCCTGCGGCTTTTGTCCGCGCGGGGATAACTCAGAAACAACCCCAGCACTGCCCGCCCCACCGCCCCGGCCGCTTGGGCGCTTGCTGTGGGTCGCACGGGGCTCCCCCGTGGGGGGAAGGCGGCCGGGCAGGGCGAGCGGCGGCCCCGCGGCCCCGCGGCCCTGCTCCTGCAGCACCCCAGCCACCCCACGGCCTTCCGCTTGGTCCCAAACCCATCCGCGCCGGAGCCCGGCCCGGCCCCGCAAGCTGCTTTCCGCCCCTCCCGCCGTGAGTCACGCTCCAGTTTTGCAACAGGTTAAATATATATACATATATTTTTTCAATTCCAGTAACAGCCTACTTTGCTGCCCCGAGAGCAGGTGCTGAGCTGCAAAGCCTGGATAAAACCCCACCCCGAGCCCCTTCCCTCCTCCGACCCCCCCTTCGTGCCCAGAAAATCAAAGCAAGCCAGCAGCTATCATATTCCTAACGGGGGAGGAGGAGGGTATTGCTTTTTCCCCAAACCTCTGCTTGCAATGTTTGCTATTAACGCCGCTTAAGACCGGCGTGCATGCACAGTAGTGTACAGTAGCAATTTTTTTTTCTCCTTGCTAATGACCTGCATTTGGGGGGGGGGACCACCTGGGGCTTTATAGTGCCCTCCGGCCGCAAGTTGGCAACCCTGGGGCGGTGCCCGCTTGCCCCAAAAAGCTAAATAACTAGGGCCGGGAATCTTGCGACACGCACAAGCCGTGGGCGCGAGGGCCGGGCCCCGCGCACCAGCCCTGTTAGTCACCCGGCCGCTCCGCTCCGGCGTTGAGCAACGGCGCTTCCCGCGCCCGGGCGGCCGCCGCGGGCAGCGGCCTTTTCCATCGGAAACGTCGCCTTTGCCGGTCGGGATTAATTTTCCCACGGCCGGCTAGGGCAAGCTTTTCTTCCCACGCCACCCCGGCGAAGCCGCGTTTGCGGGTGGGGGGAGACGGGGCTCCCCGGTGCCCCGGGGCAGCGCGAACCGCGCCGCGTTCCCACGGAGAACCTCCCACGCGCCCATCCCTCAGCAGCGACGGTCCTGGCTCTCCCCGCCGGCTGACAGGCAGGTTTCCTGATTTTTTTTTTTTTTTTCTGATTTCCCCCCCCCCCCTGCAGGTTTTCGGCAGGGGAGGGGGATCCCTGCCGGATGTGGAGCCAGAATAAAACAGCGTTTGGTGCCGCAACCCAAATCGTCAAAGATGAAGCTGCACCGGGACAGGGGGGAGGGGGGCGGCCCAGCTTGGCCAGCGCCGCTGCCCCAGTTTCAAGGCCGCAGCGATGCTGGCTGGAGAGCGCTGCCAGCCGTATTCGCCTCGGTTAATATCTGAGTCGGTCCAAAACAGGGAAATCTCCTTGGTAAATGGGACCTGTTTCCGAGGGTTTGCAGCCCTTTTTCTCAGGATGGCTTTGGTTTAGGAAAACTGGATGGCACAGAAAAACAGGAAATTTTAGTTTTTTAATGAAAATACCTTTTCACAAGGCCTCCCCTGAAAGTGGCATCTAGGATAGCAAAAAAAAATAAAAAAATAAAGTATTCGATGAACAGCCCCTAAGAGCAGCAGGCAGCTGCGCCATGGGCCGCTGCTGGCACCGAGCCTGCCAGGGCTGGGGGGGGGGAATTGCAGGAGAAGCCTCCCGCCGCGGTGGAGGAGGAAAGCCAGCGGCCCACGCCCCTGTTAGGAAATGCCTGGGATCGGCCCCTCGCATCATCGCCGGGAATTACAGCAGCCTCAGCGGGAGCAGCCCGGCTCCGGCGAGCGGCGCGCGGGCTCGGCGCAGCCGGCGAGCGCCCCACGCCAGAAACTGGGCCGGCCTCTGAGATGCGATCAACGCTTGAAAGCAGCACCGCCTTAACGTGGCTTAGGTCACCGTTTTATCCTGCCGGGTAGCGATTAACGAGCGAAGGGGTTACGAGCAGCGCGCTGTGCCTGCAGATGCCTTATCCCAGCGTAATTCCTCCCCTTCCTGTACGAGGGAGGCCTGGAAAGCGCAAAGCCCTTCGGCACGCACACGGCCGCACACGTCTCCCAAGCCCCACATCCTGCCGGACCCACCGGTGCGCACGAGCACGGCTCCTCTCCAGCACCTCGCTCTGCGCATTTCTCGCTCCGGGCGACTCCCTGCTCAGCTTTCGCTCCAGCCCCGCGGCCAGGGCTGAAGCCGAAACTTTGGCAGCAGGTGCAGAGGGCCGCATTCAGGCGAAGCGCTGCGCCGGAGCGACCCTGCCCGGCTCGGAGCAGGGCGAACGTGCCGCAGGTAGGAAACGTTGCCGTGGGGCGGGCAACCAGAGCGCTGCAAAGCCTCGCTCAAGAGCAAAGCCCGACGCGTCCCGCATGGACGAATGCTGAGGGAGAACCAAGGCAGGGAAGGCGATGAGCCTCGGCTCTTCTTCCTCCGCCCCGCAGGGCCGAGCACGAGTGCTCAGGGCTGGGGCCAGCCCCCGGCAGGAGCCAGCAGCACCCGGCTAGGGACGCTCGCGCGCTGCCCTGACCCATCCCCTCGGTTAGGAGGCTGCCGGAGGGGCGCTGCTCCGGGAACTGCGCGCTGAGCTCTGAATCTCGAGCCGGCGCTACAGCGCCCGACTGACCCGCGCGAAGTCCCTGGGCGAGGAGGAGAGGGCGCGCGTCTGCCCAGCCGGCAAAGCCTGGCAAACAGGTTATGAAGTAAGGCACCGGGGGTGGCGGCGTGGGCCCAGCCGCTGCAGCTCCCGCCTAGTCGGCGCACACCCTCGGCCTGGCTGCGGGCAAGCTCGCTCCCTGCGACCCACCTTCCCCAAGCCGTGCAAGGAAGCGATGCACAAAACACTGCTTTTTCCCCGCGTGTGCTGCACAGGGCGAGCAGCGGCGCAGGGAGGAGCTGGAGGCTACGCTATCTCCCCCCAAAAAAGCTCTGGCGAGTAAAAAAAACAACTTGCGCTGTCATCCCCAAAACTTCAAAAAGTTAAATTGTGGTTTCCTGCACGGCTCAGCTCTCTTCTAGGTGTCTCTGTCACTAACTGCGTAGTTGCTCCCCTTCCATCCAAGCTTTGCTCTTCCCGGGTTGGTAGGTTGTACGGCAGCATCTGAGGTACAATCTGAAGTATCCTCTCTTTACCAATGCTCTCCTATTCCATGAAGTATATTCTTGCAGTGCATCTTAAGAGAATTAGGATTCAGCTAAAAACGGATGTGCAGCAGCACGTGCACTGTAATATCACAAAAGCCAGAGCAGGATCGGGGATTATTGCCCAAGCCTGAAAACAGGAAAGCACTTCTCTGCCCAAACCCTCTTGGCTCACAAGCAGCCTACCAGTTTCACAGCAAGGACACCAGTTCCCTGCATGGACGCATTATGCAAGTTGCCAAACTGCACTACGCAGCGTGGAAATAAGAACGCCCATGAGCTTCAGGGGCAGGCTTGCCTAGGGGACTGACATGCCAAGTGCTGGTGAACTTTCCTGATCTTCTTGTTGCTGGCTTGAGCACTTCTGCCTTCTTCCCCCCGACCAGAGAACGTGCTCTCAGCCATGACTCTTCCACCACAAAACCAGCGTTTCGGTGGTTTATGTCCAAGGAGCCTGACAGGGTAAGCAGAATGCAAGAGGCATTCTTTCCTTTAAAATGCATTTTTGTTGTAGGCAAAAATAAATAAATGAAAAGAGTCCCTCAGTAGTGGGGCCACACAGATTCTCCCCAGGGGAATGCGCTAGAGAATCACCAATTTATTTCCCCAGAGCCCATTTCCATGAGCACGGGTCAGAAATAGGCTCCTCCCAAGCTGTTTCCTATAACGTGGAAGAGGATGAACCAGGTTTTAGCTTTGTTATGCTTATCGGAAGAGGCATCCAGAGGACAGTAAGGCATACGCAGTGTGCAGGCAGTATTTGCTCATGAACAGCCAAAATCCCAGGGAGGAGAGCAGGCACTGGGGTAGGTGGCGTTACATTAGATAACCCTAACTGGAGCTCAGACACAAATACTAAGGAGCACAGAGCCTCAGCAGTAGAAGCATGCTGCCTCTTCTCTCCCCCCTCGCAGGAGGGGGCAGCAGGGGCAGCTTTAGCCAGTGCTTTTTTTCACCCGCTGCGGAAGGAGTAGAGCAAGGCGATTTCTTCCCAGATCCCCCGTATGCAGCGAGGTCTCTATGCAGAGGGCAGCAGCAAAGTCAGTCCTCTCCCCCCACCACTACGAGATGTCCCATGGACTTGTCTTCCTTCCTCCCACTTCCTAAACAGCCCCCCATCCCCTTGAGAAAGCAAGTCCTTGCTGTCCAGCAATGGAAGGTAGCAAAACATCATCTACCCTTAAGATTATCTTTAAGGGCAAAAAGCGCAATGCTCACTCCCAGGTGGACAGCAGTTCATGCACAAGGCCTACCCTAGCTTTCCTCTGGTTTAATTTTCAATATCACAGAAGGTAAAAAGGTATGCTATTCAATTCAAGCATTTCTGACCTTTTAAAAGGCAACAGATACACCCAAGAAGAATCTGCAATAGCTTCAGGGGTTTGGAGGGTTTTTTGAGCTCTCCTCTGAGGAGAGTCCTACCCCAAGCCTGACCTTACCTTGACAGGACCCCAAGCAAACAGAAAGGATCAGCACCCAGCCACTCCATTTGCTCTCCATGTTGTTCCTAAGATAGTCCTCAGTGGCTGGTTCCTCTCCTGTGCTTCTCCCAGACTGAGGAATCTTGGAACAGTCGGGAAAAGTAGTGAGACCTGACACCTACACACAGCAATTACCACACCCCTCTCCTTATGTCTTGATTACAAGTCATCACTAGCAAGAGGAGGGAAGAATCAGACCTCAGCAGGTACTCCTTCCCAGCAGGTTAAAACCAGCCAGACACTTCCACACAGTGCTTGAGCCCTATATTTGCTGCTCCAAGTAGGGCTCAGCCTTCCCTGCAGCTAAGAGGGGGAAAAGCTGGGGAACACCCAGGCAAAGCCTAAATCCAGGCATTCCTGCACACCAAACAGAGGCCACAGCAGGCATCACCCCCTTCCCAGGCTTTAAGGGCACACATATTACAGAGCAGTTAGGTTTAGAGCACATGAAGTTAACATATTTAGAGGCAGCCAGGTCATTGCTTAAAAGCATTTTAAAAAAGTGTATCACTTAAGAGCAAATAAAAAAAAAAAATCAAAGATAAAACTAAGAAAATGCCAGTCAGCACTGAGGCCTGGTATCAAACAGCTCCAGCAAGAACTCCAGCGCAGAGGAGTTGCAACATCAAGGTGTTTCATCACAACAGGCATTGCGTTCGTCCAGGAAGGAGACTCACAGCAGCCATCCTTGGCAAGCCTTTAGCCCGCAAGCTGTGCTCTGCTCTATAAAAGGCTTGATCGGACAGGCATGATGCAATGTAATAGCAGTTAAATAGGAACCTGAACCCTGCCATTCAGCTGCAGGTTCCTGGCCTTGCTCTGCCTTTACTGCAAAAGGCACCAGAAGAGGAACATGCCCTCTTCTGGCTCTGCAGCAGAGAAAAGCTAACAAGATCTTTCAGCAGCTAGCACATACTAGAGAAACAACACACACACTTATTGGTTCACAGAAGTTTATTGTTCATTAAAGAAGCCTTTGTGCAAACAAATAAATCAAGACAATGTTCTTTATAAAGCAACCATATTCCCTGACACACATTACTCAAGCGGGTCAGGTGCAACGTTCCACAGGAAGTGAGAAAACTAAAGAGATTCCCTGCATCAGCATAGGGCTTCCCCAATTCATCTCGCCCTAAGGTTGCCAGTTTAAGTTGTTCAATACTAAAACCCAAGAAAATTAAACTTCATCAATCTGTAAGAGCAATTCCACCCCCCACCCCACAAACCCATGTTAAAGAATGCCATCCCAGTTGAAGAGACTGAAGACCATACTACATGGCGTGGTGTAACACAACCTGTACCTCCAGGGCAACAATGCTAAAGGAGCCCATTGACTATCCAGTGCATCAACCCTGATCAGGATACACCACAGGAACCAACGCACAAACCTGCCAAGAAAGAAAATTTCAGGCTTTACGTCTTCAGGGAACTTTTTAAAAAGCAACGAGCACTTCAGGGTTCTGTACAAATACAAACAAAGACAAACCTGTATTGATATCTGTCAACATTGCCCAGGCATTTAGTATGTACAAGCAACAAAAAGCTGCAACTGAGTGGTTTTCAGTTAAACTCCAAGAAAATTAGTTTGCTTGTTCTTAAAGCATTATTATTAGAGCTCTCACCTCGCCCAAGACACCACACAGACAGAAGCAATTGCTGGCACCTTTCTGAAGGGGACTGGAATTTTCAAAGCTCTACCTCCACCCCACCGCATCCTTTCAGAGCTACTTCAGGGCCTGCATTTCAAGGATTAACTTGTTCAGAATTATGCTCTTCCCACTGGTAAGGGCTACACAATCCACAGAAAGCCACAGAAGCATGATTCTTACTGCCCTCCTCTACCCCAAGGGCAGGGCTTCTGTCTGCATAGCAGCCTGCCACAGCAGCCTTCTGTAACTGGGCTTCTTGTTCGACACTCAGCAGTGCGCAGGCATAAAGACGTGCTCAGGCACCGCAAACATCAAGACATCACTTTGCGAGACTTAGGAAAACCTTAAAGTTCCTGGGCATCTTTCCACTACTTTAATAGCTAGATTTGTGCAGTAGTAGGTTCTAGTATGGGAAGAGTCACAACTCTTAATCTGCACATCACCGATAACAGAATTTAGGGCCATTTTAGTGGGATGCTTTCTACTGCACATGCATAAAGGTGGGTTCACAGATATGCCAGTAAAGCTGTCAAGCACCTATCACAGTATACTAGCAAGCAGAGATGGTTGGTGGCAACTTAGATGCAATTACCATTACTGTATGGAAACTCTGGAAAAAACTACACTTAAAACTACTCAAAAGGATGAGTGTCAGTCTGAATGAATGGCAGTAATGGAACCTGCTAGCAAACCTCATAGCTTCTCTGAGGTTTCAGAACTGAAATATACCATGACAGGAACACAAAGCAGGGAAAGAAACGGCATTTTACTATAAAGCCACTTCCCACGCATACTGCTTTTTATACCAGCCTTACTTTGACATATACACAGTGCCTAGTGCTTCTTCCCCCCCTTCATTTCTTGTTAACCAGTCCTTTCTACCCTCCCTATCCCCAATCTGGCTGCATGTAGGAAGCTGCTGGACTAAGTAGAATTGAGCCACTACAAGACAAAGCAGAGCTATTCCCTAATTATATCAACATGCCCAAAAGTGGCTATAGGGCCTGACAGTAGAACACCCACGTTTAGACCAAGTGGTCCAAGGAAGGAAGAGACTGATCCAAATGTTGACTGAGGGTTTCCTTAGCTAGGATAACATCAAGCCCTAAGTGCGGTCACTCAAATGCAAGTGTACTTTATGTACCAGTTACTTTGAAAGCTGCCAGGCACAAAGTCCCCTCCTACACTTGCAAAGCTTTGAGAATTCCAGCCAAAGGGAATCAGGGACTCAACATTACTTCTCAGAGTTCCCCTACAGTTATACAGAAAATTAATATTCCAGGCAGATGCTAAAAATGCAAGACATGTAATCTTCCAAATGCTGACTACAGAAAGACACTTGAAAATTTAGTCACTGCCTTGTTCTTTTCTTTAATTAAAAGATAATAGCCTTGTCTCATTTCACCTTCTCCGCCATTCTCAGTGCCTAAAAACACTTCAGCCTACCAATTAAAGTCTACAACACTGACTATTTTTAGGAGCATAATGAGTTAAACTTTACAATCAGAAATATCTTTAAGTGAACAATGAAGATCTGATCCTTCAACAGCAGCACTGCTACAGAAAAGTTACAATAAAGGAACTTGAAGGTCAAATTGTTAATGAGGCAGAGGAGGGACACTGGAGATGCAGCTCTCCACCAGCCTCAGCCCACGTTTTCAGGTGTCACAGCAAGCTTTCAGAACTGGAAATACTTCTTCTAGTTCCACACATGACGTTTGCAGTGATCAACAGCCTAAGGGGAGAGAAATAGGATACATGACTTGGGGGGAAAGCAAACAAGAGTGCACCTGTCTGTACCATCCAGCACATTATTGTGAGCCAAGGTTTTGGGGAGCAAGCGTAGGTTTTCTCCTTAAAACAAAGGATTCAAGAGAAGACTATAGTGAATACTTTCTTTGTTCCCAGAAGCTTCAGGGAAGAATGTTGATGACCCTTAACCATTAAGGGCTGCCCCTCGGCAAAGAACACATCAGCCAACAAAAGCCGGTCTAAAGAGCCTGATCAGAGGCCACGGCATGTTCTGTCAGCTGCTGGACTACAAAGTTAAATACACAGCTCATCTTGCACCTTACCAGGGATTCTGAAATGCTGTTAGAGGGGCAGGAAATAAGAGTAAAGGTGAGTAAGCAGTCTGCTCTAAAAAAGTTAAGGGCTAAGGAAAAGCCTCTAGCCAAACTCAAATAATCACCTCTAGCTAGTATCCATTTTTTTGAAAGTGGAATTCATCTACTTTATAAGCATGCTACAGAAGGCAGAAGACTCTGTAAGGCAGAAGATCTTAAGGAAAATCCTGCTTTACTTACATTGCACTGAGCAGCAGTCTCCATGTTCTTACACCAGTAGCCTGGACCCCAGACACAAGCATCATCCCCTAGAAGAGGCTGTTTAGCTGATGCACACACTCCTAGTTTCTGTGAGAAGAACAGTAAAGTCAGTATCTTTTATTTGCACCAAGAGACCTCAATTCCAACCTTGCAGCTGAGCTCGTAGCTGACCAGCTACCTCCAAGCATGGGAACAAGGACAATACCACAGTATTCTCAGGAGTGCCCAGAATAGTGGGCTCTGCTGCCCGCTAGGCACTTGCAACCCAACAAGCAGATTTCAAACAGTGAGACGGGATGAAAAGTTACTATAACTGCTTTTTCATGTTAGGTTCTGAAAAATGGACAGCTTCTGGAAGGGGACCCTTTTCAATGAACGGAAATTTAACTTCTCACCAGGTTCAGGGCATGCTATTCTTTGACATTGAATTTTAACAGTGGGTGACCACTGGCAGCTCTTATCCTCTATCCTCACTTGCGCAAGGCTGCCTGGCAGGCAGCTGCTCATTCATTATGCCTGAGCCTCTGCACAACTGAATTTGCTCCAAGCATTCATACAGCATGCTGATTTTTATTCTAGTAGAGTCTGCATGTTAGGCAATGTAAGGCATACAGAAAAAGAGGGAGGACTGTATCAGAGCCCCTACTGAATGGAACCAAGCATAATACTCACAGTGCAGACAAAAGTGGGATCCATCATCTCTGCCAAGAGTTGCACAACCACTGGTTCATATTGTTCTACAAACTGAACACACTGCAACAAAACACAGGTTGATAGATTCTTCTGTTGAAGGCTGAAAAGATCAGAGGCGGCATACAGCCTCAAACTATCAAGCCTGTACACTTCTCTTGGAAACACTCAAAACAGAGGTTTGAGTTCTACAGATCGAGGACTCAGTACTGCACTAACTGTGACTAGATCACTTAGCTCATACTTGCCTGCTTCTCTTTACAGACTGAAGCATACGAAGCAGGGGCAAAAGAACCAAGCAGAACAGGTTTTAATCCGCAAAGCTTTGACTCACATGCTCAGAGAACACTGCCACCTCAAAAGCACACGGGCTGGAGACAAGTGTGCTGAACAAAACGTAGTAGTAATGCCTCTTCAGTTTTAGCACAATTCTTTTAACTTCGGAACAGGCAGCAGCAGCATTAATGCCATCCATCAATAACCATCAGCCCTCTAGTGGAGAAAGGCTCTGAAGTGCAGAGACATCAGCATTCTCAGCTGAGACTAATGACACTGATTAATAAATGAATTACAACTGTATATAAACCATCTCGCAGTAGTCAGCAGAAATAACTGTTTCATAGCCACTTATAAGCCTGTATGTTGTATGCCTACTAAACTTAAGTAGTTGCCTCTTTTTGGCACTCGGCTGCCACATAAGAGTTCAGGTAAATCTTGATAGCAGTGGTCGAGGAGGTGTTGCCTTTTCTATCTCACTGGAATTATGCCAGCACACTTCCAATTACTTTGTTAATCCCCTGAACAGGATTCAGCATTAAGAAAAAACCCTTCAGCAGTTCCCACAATGTTCTCAGGATTTCCAGGCAAACCATTACTGACTGCAAATTAGTACAATTCAGTCAGCTGAGCCAGGTCCTTGAAAGTCCATCTATTCAAAGGATTGCCAACCCCAGTTGATGGGGAATGTGAAAACCCAACCCCTAACACCTCAAACTTCTGTCAGTCTCTAGCAGAAGAGTCCCTTCAGCTCTGATCTGCTTTATGGAGGCTACTTTTATACAAGTCAGTATGAGGTGCTGTTCTCTAGCTTTTCCAACACTCTGCAACATGTCATCTGTTAATCTTGTAGCCCACCCGTTTTTGACCAGAAGGCAGGCTCATGTGGTCATTTCACTGGCCTCCAATCAAGCCTGCCCCACTTTCTGCTCTACTGTACATGAAGCTTGTATCCTTTGGTCATAACTAGGGAGAGAAATCCTAGAAGAATCAGGCTGAACAGAGGTCTGAGCCTCAGCTGCACCTGTGGCCAGTTTCACCCCCTTGGTCTCTACCAAATTCTGCAGAGCAGAATTTAACAGCTCTGGCTGGAGATAACCAAATAAAGACCTCTACTATAAATGTCCAGATATCCACAGCAGAAGTAAAGTCTCCTGAGAGAGAATGACCTAGAAGTACTATGTACACAGATTATCAGGTGAAACACTAGAGTGAGGTAGGCGTAACTCTGAGAAGAGAACAAGAACAGCTCAAGAGTTAATATTGGTTTTTAGCCTGCCCTCTGCGCAGCAGCTTTACCTGGTCAGTGACAGATGATGGCAGGAAGTGACAGACTTTTTCCAATAAAGCCTCAATTTCAGCTGTTGTGGCATTCTTCTCTAGTTCTTTGTCCGCATAAGCTACCACCATCTTGCAGACATCACAGAAGCCTCCTGCAGGTTTCATTAAAACTGAAAAGAAAAAGAGTTAACACTTGTAGTTCCCCCAAATGAAGGAAAGGGGGCAACATCAAGCCAAACAGACTAAAGCATGGGCCCTTGACAGAAGATACAATCACAGGTAAGCAGCTCATTCTGCAACAACACTGATTGCACATTACTGACCTGGCTGAGGAGGCTTGTTGATTGCACAGCACTTCAGCATAACACACACAGCTTCAGGACTTGTTGCTTCCAAGAGCATGTCAATCACAGCCTGGCCATAGACTTCTATGAAGTCTTTGCACTGGTCTTTTACGCTTGCCGGAAACAGGTAACAGATCACCTCCATTTCATGTACAATCTCCTCCTGGAGCATAATGAAGTATTCGTGGCACATGAGGAAATAGAAATTCAACTCAATTTTATGTACATTTGCTTACTTATTTGTCCTGCCCTAAGAGGGCAGAAATCTTGCTTGCACAAAAGTAAGCAATAAATGAACAACCTTCCACCTCCAAAGCAGCAATAATACAGCACAAATCTAGTCAAAGCTTTGAAAGAGTTACTGTTTTCACCTCTAACACACCTCTGTCTTGTTGCTCTCCAACAGGCCAGTCACTTCCTTCACCACGGTCTCACATATTTCACATACAGAAAATGTCTTCTCTTGAACCGATGTTTTCTAAGTATTATAAAGATAATATTTATACAAAACAGTAAGTCAACACTTGACCACATCTGACATGGACAACTAAGTTTAAGAGCATTTAAATTCAGATGCATGACATCTCATTTACCTAGCTAGTCAGTTTATGAGCCGAATTCAAAAGATCACAGAAGCCCAAAGCCTCAAAAATCCCAGGAAAAAAAGTCTTTGTGAACGAGCAGTATTTTGTACAGTTAGTTAAGAGACCACTTGCTCATTTAAGAAAGGAAGCTGATTCTATGAACATGGAATAGGAAGCATCCCCACAGTGGCTGAAGTGAAGTAAAAGGGTGTTTTGTTTTTTTTTTTTTTTTTTTTTTTTTAAACAGCTGAAGACTAGAGATGAGAGCTTCCTCCTGCTTGCACAAGAAGTCCAGACATAGAGGGACTTGGAGATTCCATTCACAGTCTGTTAATCAGAAGTTAAAAGGGTCCTCAAAAGGCTTTTTTTTGAGAAAACTCAGCATAATTTTCAACCCAAAGGCCACCCGGAAGCTAAGGTGCTTTGTCCAAACTGAGTTTCAGAGTTCAGGCTCTGACCACCCTCATCTGTATGAGCATTGCTGTCTTTATTTTTTATTTTTTTAAAGGGATTGAAGGGTAACTCCAAATATTGAGCAAATCCCAAATTTAGCAAGTTTCACCCCCTGATTTAAAAGGGCTGCTGTACTTCAATGCTAAAACAAGAGTTCTACTTTAATCCTAAAGTAATACCTTATAGCTTTGGTTTGACATAAGCTCTGCCATTCTAACAAATCAGTCAGCTCTTCTACCTCACAGAAGAGCCTCAGGAACAGGAAGAGACCACGACTGTGGTTTGGAAAATTCTACACACTCAAGTCTTTCTGCTTCATCTAGTTTATTACAGCAAAGCAACAGGGACCACAAAGCTGCCGAGAGTACTATGCAGCCCATCTTACCTCCACAGTTTCCGTTTTTACTTCATGAACCACTTGAGCTGGCACTAGTGTCTGAAGAGGAACAGATTTCAAAGAAGGACAGAACCCAACCATGGCACAAATGTCCTTTGGTTGCTGGAAAAAAAAGGTATAATCAGTTAAAGTGTCTAGATGACTCTTTGCCCTTTTTGTGGTGCATGTGTGAGGGCAAAGAGGATACAGACCATAGGTTGTGACAGAGCCTTTTAAAGGTATGCTTCAAGACTACTTCTATTTCAAGTATAATGAAAGCACTGGATATGGTTACAGGTAGGACAGCAACCAGGTGAAACTTCTAGTTTCATTAAGCAATTTTAAGAGGTTAGGACATATCCATTAAAAACCCACTTACCATGAGCTAGCACAGTATGAAAGCCCTTTACAAAGGAGTTGACTTAAAAACCACCAACACCAGACAGGCCACCACCATCACAACATCAGACCTGCATCCATGAAGCTGCTCCCCCCTCCCAAAGTCTTAAGTTACCATATAGAAGATGCTAATTATCCTGGCTTCAAGTCACCTAAGAAGTAAAACAAACGCCTAGAAGAGAATTTCCATCCACAAACTACCTTCTTTAAAGCACAGAATAAGGTTATTTTTATGTAATCTGTAACATACATCCCTGCATAATTACTGGCCACAGCCTATAAGAAACAGAAGTTAACCCATCTTAAAGCCAAACCCTACAGGAATCCCCTCTACAAAAGTCTACAAGAATAGCATTTTGAGTGTTCTTCTCACAAGAAAAAGCAGCAGAACAAAGCCTTTCAAAGGGCTTTGAGTCCTTCTCAAAGGTTTTTGAAAACATTACTAAATAAGAAAATAAGTGCTAAACATACAAGGTAGAAACTACTGCAAGAGGCCACATTATACTAGCACAAAGTAAGAGAATATGTACAGAGCAATGCATAAGCTTTAGTTTCCCCTTAGAAAGGCTGTTTAAGCTAAGTTATTTCAGTCCCCCAGACAGTATCACACTCCACCCTGTCACCAGGGCATCAAGCTGCATACAGCAGAGGCTTACATGTGTATGTATCGTGCCATAACCTCATGCACAGGCAAAAGCAGTAACTCAGAGACACAGCACTGCTTCAGACTACATCAGGCAGTACCTTTAAGTCAAGCCCTTTGGTTCATGCATTGTAATAAGCACTTCCAGGTATTAATGCTACAGTACCACCACATACACACATTCTCTCACAGAGAGATGACAGACACAAGGTTCCCCAGGACTGTTTTTAATTAAAAGCCTGAACAGCTCCAGGAAGCAGGAGTCTAAAGGCCTCCTTCATCCTCTAATTCATACACCCTGAACATCTATACCACCAACCTAGTTTTAAAGGTCACCCAACAGAAGTGCCAGGGACAGCTTCGCTCAAGCCCTTTTGACCCCAAATTTAAAACCAGAAGCTGGCAGGAGCTGGTGGCATACATTTTCCACATCTTTCTTATACGAAGGTAACCATACTTTCTGCACCACTGGCCAAGCCGTAATCAAGCTTAAATCTTAGCATCATACAAACTGGTGTCTGGAGCTGGAAATAGGACTGATCCACTGAAGGAAGTCTCTCGTTCTTTCCCTATTTCAATCCCATAAATATCCCTTGTATCTGTCAAAACTGAGTACAATCACACCACGTATACAACTAATAGCAAGTGAACTACAAGCCCTTTAACAGAAAAGCAAGGTATCACCACAGGCATGTTGCTCACCTACCTGATCCTTCTGTTGACAGGGGAGATTGGAGACAGAAAGATAGGAGAAATTAGAGATAAGTTAAGAAAAAAAAAGCATTTGAACCATATGCTCTTTCCATGAAGATGGAATGTGATGTACTCCCCACCCCAAACACCTACCACTTAAGCTCTGGCAGTGCTAGAGCAACTCGCATTGAACTGTACAGTGCTAACCCGTATGATTTATTTCAAACTACTAAAGCATTCTGAGTAAGTCTGCCTCCAAAGAGTTCAAAGGACATTTAGTCAGATGCAGATTTCAGAACTGGAAACCAACTCTTGTTGGAATAGGTATGCATTCCCTCCCAAACAGCATATGCACAGATTTAATAGCCTTCATGAACTGAAAACAAAAGCCACTGGTCAAATTCAGGCAGTTAAATCATACAGGAAGTAATTCAAATCCTGTACATACTGTTTAAGGCAAGTGTTTGAGTCAGCCACGTACTCTACTTGGCAAACCAACTCCAACATGCTTAGATAGTATTTTGAGGCTAAAAATGAAGTAAGCACAAGACTGAGATAAGAGTAGAGAGGAATGTACATAATGATTCTTTTACTGTGTCTTAAAGGACTAGAGAGCCTTTGCACTGTCAAATAGGTAGTGAAAAAAGCTGAAGTACAAAGCCTGAGACCAAATCTACTATCTGATTAAATGCTAAGTTCATAGAATTAATACTAAGACTTAGGCCAAGAGCACTCCCCAGAGTTTTATTGTTAAATTAAGTGATTTTCCAAATAAGTTAGCTACACAAAGCAGAAAAGTGAACCGACAACAATTACTACATTCTGCAGATCTTACCATGTGCATCATCATTTGGATAGCCAAATCAGAATATTCTGAGATATAACTCTTGCACTGCAGAAAGGAAAAAAATATTGCTGTAAGTCATTTCAGCTATCCAGTTTGTCTTCCTTTAATACTTCTCATAGTATTATTTACCTGTCCTGCTAAATAACTATGTTGCTGCCTTCTAGGGCTTGCCCCAAACACAACATGGCATTTCATGTTACTCAAGCATTGCACATGCAAGATTCTTATCTCACAAGTCCTTTTCTCATCAGTGCACTCCCCTTCAATGATATTACAATGCTAACTTGGCAGGTCATTATGACAAAAAAATGCCTTTACAGGCTAGCAGGTTTTCTTTCTCTCACCTCTCCCTGCTACTTTTTGGCTGGAGAGCACTGAGCCATTACACAGTGCACCATATCCTACAGTTTATGCATTCTCTTTTGTTTTATTAAATAGAAATTACATTGAAAGGACTAAGGCATAAGCTATTTTATGTTCCTACATAACAAAAGATAACTTACCATATCAGACATTCCAGGTCCCAAACGGTCACACTCATCCTTGGCATGAGCCACTAATGACTTCACAAAAGAGGAGTTTGTCCTCACAGCTTCCTGAAGATCAGTAACTAGTTGAATGCAGTCTTTGCAGACATCCCCAGTCCCCTGGAGTAAGGGAGGGGGAAAAAAAAAAAAAAAAAAAAAAAAAGAGAGAGAAACCTTTGCACAGCACATCCAGAAGCTATTTTAGTTTTTATAAACACTTTCACAAATACTTACACAGAAGGCTTAAACCTGAGCCAACATGAAAAGAAACAAGCTATGATGTGGTGGTAAGCACATCAGCCACTAGATGGGGATGAGGTACCTGCTGAACTCTAAAACCCAAGATGACTGCTAAGATATCAAGTCTTCAAAAATCCCTTGGTTTTATTACAGAGGAAAGCCTCTGCATTTGGGATAGATCCATTCGCTCCATGTAGTCAGAGCATACTGTACAACAGCATTCGCTACCCACTTGACTGTTTCACTTCCAGATCCAAGCTTATCATCAAGACTCAACCTATACTTGCAGGTTCATTGTCTCATCTAGTCCCTCTGCCAGCTTTTCAGTGCTTTTCCCATCCACTTTGTCACCTTTGGATTCAGATACAAGTGGCTGTCTGAAGGACACAGCCAAGACATTAATTAGAATGCAGGAAAATCCTGAGTACTGTCAAAGTTGCTCTTGAAAGTTTTCTCCAGTAAGACCTGCCCAACTACCACAGCTGGATAGGAACAGCCCAGCACAAGACTTGTCTTAATAGACCACAGTTGTTAACTCCAAATTATGTCTACAGTCTATAGTGGCTGAAGCTATTGTCTTATTTAGCTTTAAATATACAGATTAGGAAAAAGGTAGCAGTCTATATGCAGCAGCACTAAATTCACCGTGGGACAGTCACAGTTCAAGTGAGATGTGCTGGCTTAATTCAAGTCCAGTAAGACACTCCCTTACCAATAATCATCAATAAGCTCTCACAAAGGAGCACCAACGCTCTAGAATGGAAAACATTCACTCCTGCACACTAACACTACAGCACCCTCACCTTGGACTCTTGCTTGGGTTTGTCCTGGGGGTAAAGGAGAAGAGGCACATTAGCCATGAATGGAGATGTCAGTTCAGACAAGTCCAGCTCTGGTATCTTATTGGACTGGAGCTGCTTCTGAAGTTTCATTGCTGCAAGGTGCTTCTGAAGGGACTGGCACAATGAAAGGGCGCTGCATACTACTTCAGGTTTATCCTAAGGAAGATAACAGACACACAAAGCTCTAGACTGACGACATTTTGGCATGACATTTATTGACAGTCATTCAGCTTTAAAATCATGACACAAAGCAAGTTTCACAGCAAGGAAGCAGTCTTCATATTTAAACTGGTTTCCTCAGAATACCTAGTGTTTATCTCCAGGAAACTTTAGGAGAACTTCAAAATATTTACTGCAGCAGCTTTCAGATATAGCAGGTTTTTGGTGATTCCACAGGTTTGTCTGAAGCATTAAACATTTTTTCTTTCCTTGTAAATCAAGAAAGAACAGATAGAGCCTATGGATCCTCTGCTTGTTATAATAAAGGCAAATGTTTGTATAGTGGCTTATAAGACTGACAAATTTAATTATGACACTAGTTATCAATACAGGATGAAAGGATCATACACAAACTTACTGAGGAGAGAAACTCAGGCATCTACAGGGGCACATTTTCCAACAATTTGTAAAGGTTCAAGTTGTCTACTTACTAGCTCTTCTTTGATCATATCCATGATAACTGGTAGGTAGGAATCCACAATTTCCTTGCACTCAGAGACAAGGCCTTGATCAGGAAGAAACTCGCATGTCTTCTCCAAGTAAGAGCGAATCTCATCCTGCAAGAGAAGGTGGGTCATAGGCATCATACACACATCAGAAGAGCTCTTTCCATTCTCAAAAGGCATAACACAAAGCCCAAAAAGGTCCCTGGACTCCACTGGGTCAAGACAGTTGGCAAGCAAAATCAGAATAAAGGTTTCACATTACAGGTCTATTTTCTCTAGGCCAGGATTTTCAGCTGGACATGCTGGCATCAAAACAAATACTTCTTGCAAGCCTGGAAAATAGAGCCCTACTAGCATGTACCATTTAAATGCAAGAAGTCGTGGCAAAATTACAGACTAGGACAGATTTATTTACACAAAGTGCTCTAGGTTCACAACAGAACAAGGGGAGGGGTAATGCAGTTGAAAGAGTCCATCATCATCCACTTCTACAGACCAGAGTATCCTACCTTCTAAGATAGATGTCCCACTGGCACAAGAAAAATTGAACTAAATATTTAATCACAAATGTGTTACAGACGGAAAGCTCTAGAATTTGCCAGTCAATACTAGACTATGCCTTTCAAAAGCTTTATCCTATGTATTTTGGCTCCTTTCAGCATTCACATGATTAGGCAAACATCATGGAGATTACTTTTCTACCCCCTCTGCTTGAGATCTTGCGACAAGAAAACCAACTACCACCTTTGAACAAAGAAAGGGGAGCTCTGCTTACCTCTGTGCCATTGTCCTTCAAGACTTTGCCAGCCACTGTCACAAGTTCTTTACACAAGTCACAGGGGATACTGTTCTGGAAAACAAGTAAAAGGTTATTCTCAGACAGAATTAAGTGCATCTGAACACAGCATCCAAGTAAGAATGCAGAGGATGAGGATCACTGAGAAGCAAAGTGAAAAAAGAAACACCGACTGAAGCTGCAGAAGGAAGGAAGCAAGCTATTTCAAACATGTTCGCTTCCAATTTCTTCAGTAAATCCACACAAAATGAGAAGTCAGGCATGTTACCATTTGCTTCTTTCACTTAATCCCACATCTACAGCAAAGTTTAATAGCTTGTCACATGCAACCTGAAGTACATTGCCCTGAGAAGCCTTTTCCTGAACTCTCTGAAGAAAGAGAGTTTCCAAAATTCTGGGACAAAATTAAGAAACAATTCATATGAATATAATTAAAGTATTTTGTGCAAAATGGAACTTGCAGTGGAGTACAGAATTCCAACCTGCAGCCCAAGAGAAGACTAAACATAAATTTTCCCTCTAAGAACACCATAAATTGTTACTTAAGTTCACATATACAGGAAGCATAGCAGCTTTTCAGCATTTTAACTCTGCTAATTAACTTAAGTTCCTTCTCTTACATTTCTTTCAGCAGAGATACAGCAAAGTTGACTGCATCTACCAAAATAGATTTTCCCCAGAAGCTGAAAAACCATACAGCAAACTACAGCTACATCTAGTAAAGGACCACTCTCATTTGGTACAAACGTTACTTGAAAAGCCATGACAAATGCAATGATTATGCCTTTATTATTCACGATTTAGCACACACTATCTTGTAGAATATTAATTCATAGTAGAGACTGAAGATGCTTAAACATATCTGTATTGTATTAGATATACAGAGCCACACCACACTGATAGAAGAAAAGGTTCTGAGTTAGGAGTCATTCAGAGGACTAAACTTGAAGACCACTAAATCCATTCCACATACTGCTCAGTGCTTGTAAAACAGGTCATAGCAGTCAGCAGACAAGTTGTGCAAGGTAAAGAGTAGAGGAAAGCAAGCTCTAGCATCTAAGTTAAGGCATAGTAACCAAGGTGTAGTCAGATGTAGCACTTAATTGATCAGTGTCTTGGGAATCTTCACTAGCACATGGAAACCAGCTACCCAAACCACAAATAGAAAGACATTTCATTAGTTGATACTTACCACCGTAGGCTTGCTCCAAACGGTCTGCTGACAGTGTTTCACAGCTCCACATTGTGATGCTGTCCGAAGGCTCTGACACCATACCTCAGGGCCCTTCACGCAATCCTTCTGCCACAAAAGGGGGCTTGCCACAGCTGCCAAAAGAAAAGAATTCAACTGCTCATTTGAATGATGTTCCTTCCAGAGTAATCAGGGTAATTAACGCAGTATAATTATTCCCTGTTATGCCACTAAGCTTAGGCACATTTCAATCCAGCAATTTCTACCCTGGAACACTCACTAGTCCCAAATGCAGAGAACTACAGAAAAGCCACGCAGTTGAACTTTCCTACAAAAGCACCTGAGCCTTATCACCTCAGCAGTGTATTCCTCCATCATCCACCTTTTGGAAAACAGGACGCTTAACATGAAGAATGCATGCCACCAGATGTCACGAAAAAAAAATTGTTCTTTGCAGAAGTCCACGCCTCAGGGAGTGGATTCTAGAAGACAACACCTCTGCTCTTGCCCTTACTGTCCTTGCAGTCACTAGTTCTGAACCAGCAGTCACACCTACCTTGGCACCTGCACGTCCTCTCCTAGCTGATGCACCTTTTTCTTCACACATCAACTGAGAGAGCAAGGCAACTGATTACAAGCCCCAACATATCGCACAAAGGACAAGAGCCACATGTAGACTGAAGCAGTCTGCTTTCTCCCCCTCTTTTGCTTTGACTTTCTTGAAAGTAACTGTAAACTAAGTGAGATCTTTCAAACAATTTTTAAAAGAGTTAAACGTATTTAGACTGCTTCCTCTTGGTTAGTTCTTTAGGTGTATATAGAAAGCTTGAGACATAAATGCGGCAAGCTCTTGTTTTTGACAGCAGCAGTCTCCCGCTGTTAGATCCTTAACTACTATTAAACTACCTAGTGTTATTTGAACAAGCTATTCATTCATGCAAGACATCTTAAGACAGGTTATTCAAGTACAGCAGAAGGATCACTTTACTTTGAAAACCACTTATTAACACAGATGCCTATATCTAGAACATTTTATTGGCTCACATTCCCTTTTCTTTCAAAAGGCTCTGAGAAGACAAGGCTGGCATTACCTTAAACATTGATCTTAAAGTGCTGTCAAAACTCACAAAACTTGTGTTCTTGCCAAGCCTTAGTCTTCCTTAACAAACTCTCCAGCTTTCAACCTCTGCTCCAACACAAGAATAGGAGGTTTATTTGAAGTGCCTACAAGAGTTGTGATTACAAAGATTAAGTCAGCCGCATCCTCCAGAGAGGCAGGCTCCACAAGAATTTAATACGCAAGGCATCTACATTACCTCCCACACCAAACTGTTGCATCCAATTAAGTTTTACTTCTAAACACAAACTACTCACAGACAGCCTTCCTAATAAAGCGTGAAGGATGCGCACTACTAGTAATAGGACAAGTCCAAACCAAGGGGGGTTTTGGTTTTGTGCTAGTTCACAAAGGCCCTTGGAAGAGAAACTCAACTTTCCCCAATTTTCTAAAGTCATTTTGTCAACAAGCAGGCCAAGTTTGTTCAGCAGTCTCTCTTCTAGAAGGGTTGCACTAACCTATGAAGAAACAACTTCCAACCCAGTAACCAGAGACACCTCACGAATGCTACAGCAGACAGGCTTGCATGAAATCCGCTGTAGTCTAAGTTTGAGGTACTACTGTCAGAGTTCTGCCTGTTCAAATTTTGCCAGTTATGGCAGTCAGCAGGAATCATTATTTTTATATCAGTGCTGTTTACACATCTCACTGTTGTAAGACTATATTATCTAAATTTAGAAACAGGAATTAAGCTTTTTGATTCCCGTCATCACCTCACTAGAAACTTTATAGAAGAGTTACTTTTTTATTTCCTACCTCTTGATCCCAGGTGATTAGAGGATTAACTTAATGGCTAGATTACCAGTGCATCTCTTAGGTAGAAAGGAAGCGTATCTCATAGCAAGATAAACACAGCATAATAGATGTAGATTCTGTAGTTTCCAGCTGATTCAAGGCCTATTACCAAATCTCAAGTGACTCAATCATTTTAAGTTTGCGCTTTGCAAACAATCTTCCACACACAAGCAAGTTTACCACCTGTCCTCTCCCAGAGAGGAACTAGACTGAGTATTGTTCTTTAGCAAGACATCACACTACGACTGCTTGTAAGACCATACAAGTCAAACTTCAAGATCTGGAGTGTGCTTGGTCACAAAGTATTTATAGATGGCCTACTCTAAGTTACAGTATTGTCCTGGAGATAGCAAGAATTAAAAATGAAACACACTTAAATCTACTGGTCAGCTCTGGCAAGATGACAACAAGCAAGTATACACTCCAAGTTGAAAAGTTTTCCTGTTCAGGTATTGAAACACTGGTAAAAAGTTCCTTGAGGCAGAGACAAGATTTGGCTTGACTTAAGTAGCTGGAAATCCATAATTCCCCCTGTTTAAAAAGCATGGCTAGTAACCATGGTTTTAGTTGTAGGAAGAGATAGAAAATTACCCATCCTCTACTTTGAAACTTACTATAAAACAAGACTCCCCAAAAGTCAGCTCAATAAGTTAACTGCTTGATATAATAGACCATTAAAAAAAAAAAAAAAAATCAAGCCAAGGAGCTCAGAGCAACTTACCCGGTATTGATCTAACTCTCCAACAGCTTTCTGTTCTTGTTTGGCTTTTGTTAATACTAATCTGTCACTTCTAAACTGGAAGTTCCATTCCAGCTCCTGCAGGATGTTTAACAGCTAGTCCTGTTCCTCCTTTCACATTGCTTCTAGTCTGGTCGTTACAGGTACAGGACAGAAGAAATACTATGCTTTAAATGCATGTTCATCAGCTTTCTTTGCTGCGTACCTTTAAAATTAAATTCCATACTGCTTGGCTTCTGTATCAAACAAGTGCTGCAACAGAGCAATCGCTAATGCTCTGATTTGCCAGGACACAGCAAGCAATATGGGCAGTACAGCAGGGTTTAAAGTTATGACACTACAGCAGAAGATAACTGAAGAGTGATACAGCAGTCTGATACCCTCTGCGGTATAGAGTGAAGGTTGCAGATGATTCTCTTCCAGATTAAAAAAAAAATAGGCTTATTAGAAGATAGTACCACTAACACTGTCTGCAGTCCTCAACAGCCAAGCGTAGCCACAAGAAACTTGGAAGAACACAAAAACAACAGGAACTATGAAGTGTGAGAAGCCTCAAGCACATTACTTGTTTGCAAAACAGAAGATTAAAAACCAGCTTTCAGATGCACAAAAATTCCCCAAACACCTCCCTTACAGTATTATTTCAAGTCCTCACTCCTGAATACAACAGCAGAGCAAAAGAAGTATTAGTATACCTACATGGTCTTTTTCTTTTTGTCAAAGCCAGCAGGTTCATGAAACCTGACCTATGCAAAGAGTACTTCATCCACAGAAAATAGGATACTGATGGACAGACATACTCTTTCAGCTCTAAAGGACATAAGGAACTCCTCCTTATGAGGAAGTAACTTTCCACTTGATATTTTCATCAACACAGACCTTCCTGGTCAAATGGTAACTAGGTAAACTCATTCTTTACGGGCATAGATCACTAAGATTTGAGAATGCAGCTATAGAACAAAGATTACAGGTACTAAGCATGGTTTCCCCCCCCCATCCTCCACAGTAATTTTTAGTTAAGTTTGTATTGTTCCATAGTGCACTGAAAAGTGTTATGTGCCGATAACTTCTAAAAAAAAAAAAAAAAAAAAATCTTCACTGCAATATTATTCATCCTCCTTTTCTGAATGTCCACGGACAGAAACAAAGGCAAAAAACACTGTATTAATTCAGATGCAGATTCAGAAAGTTGTCCTCAATCCTTTGCTGCTCACACTCTTTCCCCTGAGCTTGTTCTTCCATATCATTTGAGACAGCATTTTCCTTCACGTTTTAACTAGCAGAAAAAAAGTTGTCAAAGTGTTAAGACTGTTGGTTCACAGAAGACTGAACAGTTGGTAATTTGGAATTTCAACAGTTATCTTGCCTGTTCCCTCAAAACCATCTCTCCTGTAAGAAGAGCGAGGTCTCAGCATGGTATTCCACATCGCCTGCAGAGCAACAAACCAAGAGAAAACAAAGCACTGTCAGTTACCTCACATAGCTCTTAATGCTTGCTGGATAAGCCCAATGGGATTACAGTCTTAGTTATCTCCAGCATCCCTTTATTTTATATATTGTTCTTTGCCTACTTGAGGTCATCCATTTTTAAATAGATTTCTCCTTTCCCTGCAGATTAGCTCTCCAGTCACATGTCACGTCCACCCAATCCTGCCCACCTCCCCGACTTCTTAAAGCTATTTTCAGCATGCCGAACAAGTTTAGCTGAAGGCCAGGGTGTTTCAGCACTCCTTTTGATTGTTTTTCCCCCCTCCTTGACCTGCTTCAGACCTGGTTCCTTCAATTTTAGGAAGAACTTTACTCCATCAAGCAATTCCTAATATATTAGGTAGCAAAAGAAAATGGAGAGGAAGGGGAATGAGACTTGGAAATATCATCCAAGTACCAAATAAAAAAGCTTTCAGATCTTAAACTTCCTAACCTTTCCAGCTTTCTAGCCAGGCTGATGATCCAGAGCCACTCAAGTTGGGTTCCAGTATACACCTAGTATACTTTTTTTAAACCAAAATGAGTCATACTTACTATGACCTCTGATGGTTATGTCTGTCCTGCCAAGTGACTACTCCTTTCTGTCAAGCACCATCTCAAACCGCCTGAAGTCCAGTAACAAAAATCAAAACACTCCAGAAGCTGAAAAGTAACAGAAAATAGGAGGAAGCACTCCTTTGCTTGGTGGCCCAGGTCAGTACCTAACGCTGTTAGAACACCATCAATATAGTCCCGGAAAAACTAACTGGCAAGAAAAAGAAACTGAACTATTTCAGTGAGTCAAATGCAAATCTGGGAGATTACTTGGGATGCTATCGACTCTTAAGTCTTCATGACAAAATTGATTTGTTCTTAGTATTATACTAAGATTTATCAGGAGAAAGGCTCTTTTCTCAGGTTTGTCTCCACCTGGCAGTATTAAACATTATCTCCCCAAAACACCCACAGGCCACATGACTATCAGTCTGCACCATCTTGGGCTCAGCCAGTTACAGACTTTTCCCCTCTCTTTCAGAAGCTGTAAATTCAAAGTGTACTCACATTTCAGAAGTTGAGTAGGATCTATTTCTCTTCACCAAATCTAAAAGTGTCAACAAGCCAAGGAGTGACCTCAACCTTAAGTTACCTGAAGAGCTTGATATTCTACAGCCTTTCCAGAGTGAGTTTAAGCGACTTAATTTTACAAGATGTAAGTATGTGATATGCTAATAACATCATAAATTCTATTACCGATACCGTGGCCATCTTACTGTCTCATTAATTCAAAAATGTAAAAATGCAGACAGTTTGGGGCGAGAGGAGGAAGAACAGATGAGATCTGGCTAGATGTTATTGACACTCTAGATGTCAGTTTGAAAAAAGTGTCATCCCATCCAACATCTCATAAAATAAGTTTGAAACACTTGTAACTAGTGGAATTCAGAACAGATTACTTTTGAGTTAAGCCCATAATTGGGCTTTTCCTCAAAGTGGAGAGTGTACTGCCTTTCTGATACATCATCTCTGCAGTAAAACACTGTTCATATCTCAGATGCTTCCTTGCTTTCCTCACCAGAAGATGAGCATGGCATGAGGAGCAGGTCTGTTTACATACAAGCAATCACAAAATTAATGATAGAGCAGTGAGATCAGCTCTTTACTACTGAAGTAGTATCTTAGTGAAATCTGAAACAATATGAAGTCAAATTGTGCCTGTATATTATCCAGACATCCCTTAATTTACTGGTTGTCATAGTTCCTATGAAGGATGCAAGAGAACCATAGTTTCCCCATCGACCAGAGGTTGCCAGGCAAGCCATGACTTCTGCCCAAGATTCTCTTATGACAGTCTGGAAGAGACATTTGGACATTCTGCAAAGGCATCTGGCAGTCATCAGGAGAAAGCAGTCCCACAGAGTACGTTAAGTTACTCCCAAGAGCTGAGAAGCATTTTCACCTGCAGAAATATGTCTAGGAATTTTGAACATGCTTCCTCTCCATCCCCATTCATTCTGAGGGTTCCCCCACCCTCCCACCCCCAGGGGAAAAAGGACACATCTCATGCCAGTCTGTAGAAATTCTGTATTCAACATTTGCCTTTACACCAGACGCATTCATACCACAAAGAAGTGAAAAGCCTGCTCATTATATTCAAAGCACCATATCTGCAAGACAAAGTTCTTAATCATTGATTGCAGTTTACTCAACATGCTCTGTGACTGAGCTATAAAGTCCAAAGACATCCAAAGACTCCAGAAAACAGCATGGCAGTTGAAGACACTCCAGGAAGCACTAAAAGTCTCAGGAGCAACACTGCTTTCCCCACCAGCAAAGCAGCACTTCAGGGTAGAACGAAAGACACCAGACATGGAACATACCTAGGCAGGAAGCTCCTTTAGGAAAAGGAAGTAGCTTAAACCACTGCAGCTGAGCAGAGACAGGAGTACAGTAGAGGGACAATAAGGAACATTTCAAAGACTAGCTTCCATGAGGATAGCAGTTACCTATGGAAGACTCTGGAAGTGACAAACTATGGTGCAAGAGGTGAAAGAATAACCTACCCAGGAATACAGTGATACAGCAATTGACAGCAGAAGAGAAGGATGTGCAAATGCCTAATCTGTGAATAGTAACAGCTTGCATCCTAGCATGAGTATGGTCAAAGAATTAAACTGTTACATTTTTAAAGAGTAAACCTTGAAATCTTCCTGCAAGATTTACTCAGTATCTCCAAGAAAAGTCTTTCTACAGACTTTCAGTCTGTGAAGCAGCGTTTAAACAGAAAGCAGTGCAAACTTGAGTCTCCACTCCAAGAGGAGAAATATTAATATCCAAAATTAAACGTTGCTCTGTGGCCCAACACAGAGACAAGCATTAGCCTAATACGTATGCACATCATGTACACACACACTTTAAGGACTACAGAAGCGTCCATTTAACTTGCAGTAGGAGGTCTTAAATCTTAATGGCAAGAAAACAATTACCATAAAGTGCTACACAAAGGAAAAAGATACAGGAAAAGAATTCTTGCTTTTGTCATGTGGCACCCTCCTAAAACCAGCTTTGAAGAATCAGATCAACCATGAGACATCTAAACAAACTTACCAACAGCCAGCAGTAACAAATTTTATTTCCCCATTGATACAAAGTAAAGAAAAAACCTTCCAGCCTGTTAGATTAAATTGCCCTGTTTCAGACAGCACAGTCCAACCCTCTGGAAAATCCCCCCACTAACCTGAGTCACCCGATGGATACTGATTTTGTTGACAAGCTTCTATTCACTTTTGTTCCACTATCTACAGCATCTCCTTTCTTAGATATTCCCAGGGCTATTCATAACTGGTTTTGCTATTGTAAATAGCACAAACAGATTGCAAAAAGGCTACATGGATTTAAATAGTTCTGCAGAAGGAATTACACATTTAACTTAGTAGCCATGAATGTGGAACAGTTTGTTCAGTTCCTTTAGATACAAAGGAATTCTATTTATACCTTTCACAAACAAAGGCTGTCCAAAAACAGGTTTACATGTTAAGTCGCACCATTTTAACAACATACCTATCAAAGCATCATTTCCTTGTTGTAGCTGAAAGACATCATGTACCTGCAGCATCTTATGTTATTCCTCTAAGGAAACAAGGATACAATGCAAGAGATCAAAATCCCCCCTCCTCATCTGCCCACCTTCATCTACAGTAGATGGCTGCACAGGCATAGACTTTGGTAGAAATCACATTCCTAATCAGAACAAGCCTGTAAACTTCTGAGCTTAGCCCAAGCTCAATTATCTGCTTTGTACACCTTCCCCATCCAGAAACTTAAAATAATCAAACTAACACAGCCTTCATTTTTTCTGTCTTCCTGCTAGATATTCTTACCTATATGTTTACTAGGTGATTATATATTAGACTAAAATTCAGAGGAAGAAGGAAGATGAAGGCTATTTTAGGAAAACAAACCAAAAAAAAAAGTCATCAAGCTTTCTGCTTCTCCACTCAAGCTAACTTATTTTACCAAGAGAAAGAAAGAAAAATATTTCCAGCTCAGCTTAACTAACTTCTGTCACAGCTATGAACCTAGCATGAAAGAATACCTAGCCTTTCCTTTTTCCTGGTGTGAAACACCAGTAATAATCATAGAGCATATCAGCAGTCCTGAGGTCCAGTAAGAGCTTTATGCCCTGCTTTAAATTCAATGTCTCCTTTAAAGGGAAGATGCACAGTAACACTCTAAGTAGGTCAACCCTAGCCAGCCAAGTAACTCTATTAAGCTACAACAGAGTAGCTAGATTTTGGTGCAGCTAATTTGTTAGCGGGGTAGAAGAAATCAGTATTTCAGGTGTCACAGCAAAACCTAAACAAAAGGCTACATGTTCTTGTCATAGGCAAGTCATATAGTAGTCATAACAGAACTTGAAGGAAGAGACAGATGTTTGTGTTAGAACAGTGACTTCCTAAAGAAGGACAAGCCTAACAAGTCTTCTGCTATGCTCAGCTGCTACACACATTTAACTAGCAGACCAAGTAAACTCTCATGGCTAAACTGGTTTCTCATTACAGATGCCTTAATGCACCAGTGTGAAGTTTGGAACACTTAAGGACAAATCCTTTTTACTTTAAAGCACAACACTACACCTACTTCAATGACTCGAAAACCCCAGTAAAAACAACTGGCAGCACTTAATGTGGACAAAAAACAGAAGTCATACTATTAAAGCAAAAAAAAAAAAAAAAAAAAAACAAGAGCAGAGTGAAAGCATTTGTCTTCTTGTTTCCAGGCTGAGAGTCTTCATCAAAATATCAATATATAAGTATATTAAAACAATACTTCCTCAAATACTACAGTATTGACCAACTGCACACTATCTTAGGCATTACTTACTGTTGTCTGCCAAGTGGCTCTTTCCATACCTTTTGGGCAGCTAGTCTGGTTCTTCACTGGTTGCCTTGCACGAAATGTGGTGGCATGAAGGCTCTTAAGCAAACAGGCTGCAAGCTTACGAGTCTCTTAAAAGAAAATTCTCAGAAAGCCACATAAATCAGCGTATCACCGCTATTAGACCTTTAACTTGGGTGTTGCTGGTGATTAACTATAGCATGAACTTAAGGAAGACACCCTTCTAATCAGTCCATGAATCATTTCTGCAGCCCCATCTAGACATTGCAGAGTATAAAATAATACAAGCATTGTCTTTTCTAACATCTAGCCATAAAACTGCAGACAGGAATACCAATTACCCTCCCCTGACCTTATCATTTTCACCTCAGCAACAACCAGCAAGGCAGCAAAATCCAACAGAACAGTATCCATTTGGCGCAGGAGACTCAGGAAATGAGATCGCTAAGAACATACAACAGAGAAGGCTATCTCTTGCCATCTGGAAGTAGCTTAACACCTTTCTATCCTTTAAGCAGCAAAGATCAGCTAGAGGCTCTAAAGCAGCTGCTGGAAGAAGAAAATACGGTTTCTACCAATCGTTCTTTCTTTGATCTAGAAGAGGTCATATTCATTTATGAACCAGTTACATACTTAAAAAAAAAAAAAGAAGAAGAAGAAGAAGAAGAAGAAAGAAAGAGAGAAAGAAAAGAAAGAAAAAAGAAACTGGCGTTCCTGCTGACACATTGCTATCCCAAACAAGTCTGCAAGCAGCAGAAAAGGCAGGTTTCTCCCATGCGCTTCCTCCGACTGCATCTGACTGCTGTCCTTGGGCGAGCTTCCCTCAGGTCAGCTCTTCCAGCCCCACACGAGCACCGTGCGCAAGCCCGGGCAGCCTCGCTCGCTCTTCCCACCCACCGCCGCAGCTCCGCGCCGCAGGGCGACGGGCGGGCACGGCAACCCGCCGCGCAGGAGCCCCGCAGGACCGCTAGGCGCGCGCGCGGGGCGGCCGCGCCAGGGCCATGCCCGCAGCGAGGCCGCGGAGGGCGCTGCCCGGGCAGGCCGCTCCGCCGGGGGGGGGGGGGGGGGGCGGCCCGCCGCCGCCGCCTGCCCCGCCATCTCGGCCTCCTTCGGCAGCCGGGCCGCGGGTGACGCAGCTCGGCACGGACCGGCGCCCGGGACCCCGCCGGGCGCTACAGGGCGGGAGAGGCGGCTGGAGGGGAGGGGGGCGGCGGGGAAGGGCCCCGGTGTCCTACCGGCCGCCAGGAGGCCGAGGAGGCAGAGCAGCCGCCGCGCCATCCTCCCGCGCACCCCGTCTGCAATGCGGCGCGTCACCTGACGCACCGCTATATAACGCCGGCGCCGGGCGCCGCCGCGCACGCGCGCCGCCGCCCACCGCCTCCCCTCCGGCGCATGCGCCCGGGCAGGGGCGTGGGCTTCCCCCCCCGCCCCCACCCCGCTCCGCGCATGCTCCCTCGGCCGCCGCGGTCCCTCGCACGGATTCCGCGGCGCGCGCATGCGCAGCTGCGCCGTGCCGCGCGGGCGCGGCCGTTAGGGGGCCGGCGCTGCGGCGTCTCGCGCCGTAACGGTCGCTGCGCTGTGCTCGCCTGTGTGAGGGGGCGGAGGCCGTTATTGCCCTCACGGGGGCAGGCAGCCTGCTGCTCCCGGCTACCTCTCCCTGCGGGCTCCTGGACAGGGGCCCGAGGAGAGGCTAGCCACGAGTACCGCTGTGGCCTCCCTGGACTCGATAACTTCCCAGCTCCTTCCCCTGCCACCTCCCTTGCGCTTACCTGACCCATCCCAGCTCTCATTCAGCCAGCTGGAACAACAAACTAGCTCAGAAAAGAAACGCGATAGCATTGTTCTGGGTCGGTAAACAACACGAGTTCAGCTGAGGGCCAGCACAGGTACCTCGCGGACCTGCTGAGACCACGCAGAGCGGCAGCTCCGGCTCACACGTTCTGTTAGACCCACACGTGGGGCTCTCTGCAGCGTGGTGGCCGGTCCAGAGGAGCTCTGTGCTGCTCACAGCCTCGAGAGTTTCACTGGCCATTCTCCGCAGCCTCGCTGTAACTCAAAAAGGCTCAGCGCTCCACATCTGGAGCGCTCACAACCTGCAAGGCTTACACTTCCCAGTTCAGTTGAATTTATTTTATTTTTTGTTTGTTTCTGAAGAGACGGAGAGTGGGAGCACTGTACAGTGTTACACAGTTCCACCAAAACTGAGGCATTCTCCTTTTACCTCAGAAGGTCATCACAATTCAAAAGAGTCTCACCCAAAATTCTGGGAGATACAAGGACCACTCCATAGTTAGATACAGAGGTGAACTGAAGAAACAGACTCTTTGCAAGCCTCACTCATCTTACTAGCCTTCACAGCTGCATCTTTTTTCTGTTAAATATATAATTGGTGTAGATGTGTGTTGATCTTCAGGGTATTGCCCCTCATCTAAGGACATAAGCAGTATTTCTGTGTTAGGTTTATATGAACATGTCCCTTTCTTTAGGATCAGACTTGCTGACAGCTTCTAAGGTTTACTTGCAGTTTAAAGACTAGGAGCCATGAAGACAAGCAGAGGAAGTGGATCTGTTTTGTTTCACTTTCCCAGTGTATATCCAAACAAGATAAGATATATTTCTCCTCTTGTTATAAAGATCTTTCACAATAAAAAGCCAAGTAGAAGCCTCTGCAGGAGGCTGTTGGTTAGCCTACTCTTCACTGCAAGACAGCGAGAGCGCTCAGTGATACACAGGGCAGCACAACTTCATTCGCAGCTTTCCAAGACTGCTGTTACATTGCTGCAACAACCGTAAGGAGCAAGGACTCCTAGGCAATTCCCAAACTAAAGTCAGAGGCACCTGTACTGAATCAGCTAAGCAGAAAGTCACTGCAGAAAACAATTTTGACCAGACTAAGCAAGCAACCTTTACTCTGGCCCTAAAGCCACCTTGCATAGGCAGGGCTCAAAGTGTCCATCTTATCTAGTGAATGCACACAAAGTTTTGACAAGTCACCTTGACTTTCTACTTCTAGCCAACAGTCAGCTACTAGCTTAGGAGCAAAAAACAGCTTTATGTAGAAAAAATACTTTAAAGTGGGTTTTAAATAAGACTGTCTGAAGAAAGAAAGATATTTCAGGAGGCAAGATGTTTTCCTTCTGAAAAATGAGCAATAAAGACAAGGACTAGTATCAAGCTTTCTGCTGCCACTCCCAATCTGTTTTCGTTTCAGGCACCACTACAGCCAGCACTGGTGAGGGTTTATCTGGAGCTTTGCCACTTCCAACTGATTAGGGACTTTATCCTTAAGTACAGAGCATATAATAACCAGCTGGCAGCTTCCTGGCTATTTGTCTCTATGACACTGCTTTCCTGGTTTTGCCATGCTGCCTGATTGTTTTCTCACTTAAAATAAGATTACAAAAAAATAAAATGGCATCAAGACATCAAGCACTGACCATCTGCTATGACTGATGGGACTATTTGCAAGAGAGGAAGCTCCAAAGGGCAACTCATCCTAGTAAGATCAGGCCCAGCTCACAAATATGAAGAGCTCACTGCATAAAAAGATACCTGAAACGGACAGTGTGAACGATAGCTGTTCTCTTAACTGCCTGCTACCTTCTGCTTTTGTGGAGCTTTTGTTTTGATTTAGGGTTTTTTTTTTTTTTTTTTTTTTTTTTTTTTTAAGATAAACCTTCTAGATGAGATGTCAGATGAAGTTTCTCAGGAATGACTGCGGCTTGTCCGTGATCACATACGACTGATCCAGTTTGCCGCAGCGGGGAGAGAAGCAGGTCTCTCCAGCCCAATCCCTTGCACCAGTTCTGACACATTGTGCTCTTCACTGAGCAGCTTCAACTCACTAACCTACACACAGGGCTCTCTGAGTCAGCTTTCCGCTTGCCTAATTACACTGGCAATGTGGTAGAGCTGAGTGCCACAGACGACACAGGGTAGACAGGGCAGGACCTTCTCCTGTAGTTATTTCAGCTCACTTTAATTGGAAGACAGACTAGCAGATAATGGGATACTGTCTGCAAGATGCAGATGTTTCCTCTCGCAGGCTCTGATGTCTCATACTAGAAGCCTGTGGAAATTGTTAAACCAGTACAACAATTTTTCACAATATAGCTACACAGGGAAGACTTTCCAGAGGCCTTCCCCACCTTCCCAGTGCCCCTGCCTGGTTAGCTGCACCCTGCTAGCCTTGCTTCCTGGAAACAAAGGGACTTCTGGCATACAGATTTGGGCTGCTTATCCAAGAACTTGTTTTTAGCCCCAGTATCTGAGTGGTATGCGCCATGTGGATGGAGACAGTGAAGAGGAAGAGCCCTTCCTTCCTAGGGTTGGAAAGCTGCTGGCAGCTGACAGCTGAGTGAGGGACTATCTTGCAGCTCAACACGTGACTCATTTTTCAGGGGCTGGCATCCAGGAACACTGCCTCCACTTCCAACCAGTTGGACTGGGCTGGCATCAGAGCCCAGCTGGCTCTGGAAAGCTTGATGCTTGGTTTGTCATGCCTAAGGCACATGAATTCCTTTCACGGCTGCCTCACTCTCCGTGTGCTAAATTCACTGCTTTGCATAAGCAACACACATGAGACATCTCTATTTAGCAATCTCGGGAGACCAGCCAGAGGCCCCTGCAGGCTCTGGTTTTGCAGCCCGTCTGAGCCAGCTCTGCGGGAGAATTGCTCTCATCACAAAAAGAGGCAAAAAGAGGCAACAGTGCAGCTTTTGGAACACTTTGCATTTCCATTCTGACTGTACCAAGCTGTCAGAGAGGAAGTAAAAGAAAGCCACAAATTACAGCCTGGCAACCTTGGGAAGAACCTTGAACACTTCTGAAGTTCATTCCAACCCAAGCAGAGGCAAACTCCCAGTGACTCATCAACAGTTCGCTTGTGGGTCCTGGCTGAACAAGATAGAGATTCCCCACTGCACAACGGATTCTCTGCCCTCTTCCTTGCCATAAACATAATACAGAGAAATAATTCCAGCTATGAGGTACTTCTCAAAGTGGGAAGCATTATAACATTTTCCAAACAGGAACACGAAGAAGGCCATGCAGCAGATCATCTGGCCTGCAGCAGAGGCTGCAGCAGAAGCCGCATCCAAGAGCTGATGCCAGAAGGGAACAAGCCAGGTGGGACAACAGGGCCACCCCTCTCCTTGCACTAGCCCTGGTGCTCATCAGCCCTGTGCTGGGCTGATTCAGCTTCTTAACACAGTGAAAAACTGACACAGAGAAGCAGATGGTTCTTTACTGGATTAGCAAACTGAATCAGCTCTGGGCAGCAGAGTGCAGCAAGCATCGGAGCAGCACATGATGAGCAGGAAGGGCCACAGAAACAACCCTACATTTCTCCTAGCCTCCTCCTATGTTGGCAGAAATTGCTACACAGTCTACCCTACCTGGGTGACGATCTGGCTTTAGGAGCGATTTGTTCTTTTCCAGGCAGTTTTTAACCTGAATCCACTTTGCCACACACCTGTCACACCTTGTGCCAGCACAGGATGAAAGCAGTTGAGAACCATCCACTTCTGGTGGCTGTGCCACAACAGAGTACTCGGTTAATGCCAGCATGATCCCCAGCCCAGAGTCCTCTTTCCAGGATATATTGCTTCCCACCTTCAGCTCTGCAACAACTGAATTACCAAAGGGGTCATATCACGTGCACTGGATCTTCCAAACAAAGCATGAATATAGCCTCAAGTCAGAGCAGCTAATGCTGTTCTCATTTCAGTATTTACTTTTTGGGGGGACTTGGGGGTGCCTTTGGTTTTATTCACACTGCAAGAGAGAAAAGCCATCTCTCTAACATAAAGCCCAGGGAAAGAGCCCTGCTCTTTCCTAGCTTGTCCATTAAGATGTAAAGCAGATAGCTTCCAGTACACAGCCAGAGTTACTGAATTAAGACCTTCTCCAGTAAGAGGAGCAGGCTCAACAACTTTTAAGACTCCTGCAGTGAAAGAGTGAGATGAATGGAAGAACACACTAATCTATTCCTGCCCATCTCTGACTCTCCCTCCATCAGTCACATTCTGCCGTTGCATTGAAGCTCACCATGGTTTTCTACAGCAGCCAGGTCTTTGTCCATCCCATAAAACAACCACTTTTCAGAAGCTGCCTTTACTGTACCAGCTCTGTCAGAACAAGAAAAAAAAATGAAAAAAAAAAAAAAAAACTTGTAGAAACTATCCCAGCCCCACTTCTAAGAGCTAGTCCCTCTTAGGAAGGAGAGCATTGCAAAAACCAAGTAGGTTCCTGGTTTGGGTCTTCAGAACTCAGGGGGAAAATTACCCATGCTGTTCTTAGCTTCCAGCTTCTGGAGCTAAGCTTTTGAGAGGAAATACCTAGCCATAGCTGCTGTGCTCAGGTTGCCTGCAGCCCAGCGAGGCAGATAGCCTCACTGTCTCGCTGCGCATGCCGCCAGCTGGTGCTGAGACACATGACCAAAAACCGCTGATCTGTCAGCTTCCCAAAGGCGGCATTTGCAGGATATTTTGCATATACCCCAGAGAATACTCTGCCAAGTAAGGCACACGTTTTCCACAGCAAATACAAAACAGTTTGGCCAGATCTTGCCACTAACTCAGGTGAGGATTTCTAGTGCACCAACATCACATGGGCGGACCCTGTGTGCTCAGGGTATCTCTTTCACTGCATTTTTGAGTGTGGAGGGCATTTTTTGAGTGTGGGAGAACACCTCCCTTCACAGAGTCCCTGGGCAGAGTGAGCATTACCTCCATAACAGCTCTGCCCTCAGGGAACAAAACAGCATTGCTTGGATGAGACAGAGCAAAGTTCCTCTCTTCTGTACTTTGCCCTTTCTCTAAAGCAAAATTCAGCATATTCCCCATCCTCATCACCCACCTTCTCCTTTACCTGTCTACTGCCTTTTAGTTTGTCTCGGCTCTTAACAAAGAGCCCACAGCCTCCACTTCCACTGCTTTTACACCATTGTTACTAACAGCCAGAAATGGACAAAAACTGCTTGCCAAAATTAGAATACTTTTACAAAATATGGGGCTGAGTTCTTTTTATTTATCTTCGGGCTTTGTGGTTTTCAAGGATTATATTTTGAAGTTCTAAAGGCTTTTTCAGCAGTGCAGACTATTTAAATTCTCTCCCTTTACAGCACAGTGAAAATCTGCTTTGATACAATTCAACTCAAGCGGAAGTGATTATATAATCACATGACTCCAGGAGCTAAGACTTTAAGAAAAAGCACAAAGTAGTACAGGCTTTGCAGGGAAACTGAAAGAATTGGCACAGGATAAAAAACTGCAATGGACTGTATAAGAAAGAGGACAGACAGCACAACAACCCCTTCTGACTTTATTCATACAGTTTCTTCTGCTACTGTTGCTGTTGAAATGTTTGATTTCCCTTCCTTTAGTATCTGAACTGAAAGGGAAGAAACAGAAGAAAAACATGTTTTAGGGAGAAGAGGACACAAAACAAGAGAGCTTGAAAGGGAAGTATACACACTGTACTCTTGCACCCTAAAATTCAGACAAGCAAAGAGAGTGTTTGCTGGTGCACAGAAAAGAGTGGGAACAGATCAGGAGAATCATACAATCTGAGATCTTAATAAACCCCAGAAAGCAGGCAGGAATTGCATACATGAATTCCTGCTTGCTTGCTTTCCAGTTGTTGCACAAAGTCTGCAGTCACTTCTTTAGATCAGGGCTGAAGAGAGGGCATAAACTCAGAGGTATCAGTAAAGCCAGGCAGCCCCTCTTTACATAACGCTGTTGTGTCATCTGCACAGTCGCAATCAAGGACCTTTAATCCAGGCATCGAAAACAATGAGGTTTATGACAGAAGCTCAACTGCTGATGGCCAAAATTAGCTCGAGTTTGGATTAATCAAAGTCACGAGTGTAAAATGGGGGAATTGGTGAGTCCAGCTACTGTTGCTTCCCCTGAAAGGTCTTTTATCCTCTTACGTTGCATGCATTCACCAGTGGCACGCCACCCACACCAGTCATATGCAGCCAAACAGTTAACCTCAGCACTCTTGTAAGATAGGCTAAAAACACAGGGTCTCTATGTCAGACTTTCAGTCTCCCTCCTCTATCATCGCATCTAAATCTGTGATTTCAACCAGAGAATTTTGTCTCAGACTTTACAGCCAGTTTTTCTTTCTCTTTCAAAGTACAGATAGACTGCTCTGCCCATTGTTGTCTTGGGCCTCTAGAGAACTGGTCGAGAGCAAGTTGCCCACTGTAACATTCATGCTTTTGCTTGTTCTAAGTCTGCTGGATAGATCCCAGATCAAAGTTCCTGGTCTTTAAAAAAAAAAAAAAAGAAAAAAAAAAACCTTCTTCTTCACCTTCCACTTCTGCAGGGCAAAAATATTTTTCAGCCTAGGAAGAAAAACCAGCTGGATGGCAGCACAAGTAAGGCAGACAGCTATAATCAACACCTTTGAATTTCACAGGAAAAGAGCACAAGAATTCAGCAGTACATCATGGGTTTCCTTGCTAGCAACCTCTCCTTTTGTGTCCTTCCCACAGTTCATCTGACAATGACTGGGCAAAAGCCTGAGCATCCCCTTGTAACAGCACATGCAGAATGTGACAGAGATGTTCTATGGGTTCCATGGGCAGTCCTGTGACTAATGAAAGAACGCTAATCCATGGCCTGGTTTTCCATGGTTATCACAGTTTTCCATGGTTATCACATAATACGTATCTTTGAGACTCACTCTTCACTTCTTCCTAAAAGTGAATCAATTCAGTAAGGAGTTATTAACCCTCAAACTGTAAATCACTTACCTCAAAAAGGCAGCACTGTTCACCAATGCAAACTCAGCTGTAGTCAGGAAACAGCAAGATTGAAACTCACCCTCCTGCCAGGTTTTGTTTGCCATAATGACTGCCACAGAAGAAACAAAATCCCTCTTCTCCTTCCCAGGGCAAGGACAGAGAGGCGTAGGAGTTATGTTTTCAACCCTGGGCACTACAACCCAGCCAGCTGCAGAACAAAAGCATGGCCTAGCTAACGGCAAAGAGAAAAACACAAGAAACCGCTATGCAAAGCTCTGTTGGTATAACTCTCAGCTTAACATACTAGGCCAAATACACCACTTGTGAAACTGCAGAGAGGAAATAACCAAGGACTTCTCAGGATCCTGGTCCCAGACTAGTGAAAACAAACCTCCTCATTTCCAGGTCTTTTCATCAGACCACACTGCAGCTGCCCTTTAAAACTTATCCACCAGCTGCTTTCTCTCAGGTTGTATTTCGTTGTTCAGCTGTGACTGATCTCCTTCTGTGCTCATTTGATTGGACAAGGTTCAGAGTCATGTTCTGTCCTTGCTAACAGATCTGCAAATGAGAGTTAATTAACCCTGAGAGATTTGGAAATTGTTTTACCATAAAAATGAGGAATATCAGATTTGAGCTGCTCCTGCTTCACAGGGGAGCTCAGAAAGCAAAGTTTTTGTTCTTGTTTGGTGTTCCTGATACTGCCTGGGGCAATCAAAGATACATGAGTTGTTTCAGTAACTTCTAGCAAAAGTGTCTACATTTTCCCATAATCTTTTTCTAGCTTGCTCTGAACAGCCAGTGTAATGACAGCCTCCTCTAGCAGTGGGTTGAATTGTTCTCCAGCTGTATTCAAGGACTGTAAGGTAGTGCTGTTTCCTCCTAGAGGCATCCTAAACTGGGAATGATCTCCAAGGTGGATTTGGTCCTTTTCTCTCTTTGAGACTGGTGACCTATGGGGTTTACACCAGGAAGAGTCCTGCCCAGTCTCACACTTGATCTCTCTTTCCACAACACATCTTTCAAATGAGACACCCACCACTTTCAGTGCTGCTAAGGTGGGGTACCATGTTTCCTCCTTGAATGAGGTCAGGGTGCAGCAGTGCCATTTGATGGAGCTAGATCTTCCCAAGGCCCAGCTACAGGGCTTGGATGACCTTATGGATGGTTAAGTTCCTTGACTTCTGGGCATATACTGGTTCTCTGTTCTTTATCTGCCTTTATTTCATTTTTTTTTATTTGAAAGACCCTTTTCCACTGTGAGCAAAGCTTCAGAGGCCCTAGTACCCTTATTGTGTGTTAAGCAGCAAGGATTTGGTTATCACAAAGTCAGACAAGATTTCCAGGCAGAGGCGTTATCTTCCTTTTGTAAGCAGGCCGACAAGGCTGGCGTATGACTACTAGGAGACTTTCAAAAGCCACTGTCTGCCCTTACGCAAACAGTGGCTGAGCAAACAGAGTGAGTTCAGATCCTTCAGCCAGTGGTTGGGGAATCTCAGACCTTAACAGTTTTTCAGAATAGGATGAACGCATATCCGTCAGGTCAGGATTAAATTAGGCTTCTGTGGGTCTATGACGATGTTCAGAATTATAAAGTAGATGTTTCCCGTTCACTTCAAATTTTGCTATTTGTGACTCCTTCGAGGAACTACCAACAGGTCAGACTGGTGAGAGCAAGGATGAGTTAGTTAGCTTAGTTTTAGCTGATCTAAGCCTGAACTGATGCTGCAAGGGACTACCCTGCTGTCTCTTGCTCCCTAGCCTTGCGCTCCCGCCACTTCCCTTTTATCAGGTCTTGTAACAGTGTGGCCCTGAACCAGCCCCCAATCCAACCAGAAACTTGCTCTGCAAAGGAAAAACAATAAAAGGTAAGATTTCAGGCTCATACTGCTGGAAATGACACAAGGGAAGGGAGAGAAACATGTGCCAGGGACAGGAAGAGAGGACCATACAGTCTCCTCTGTCTCTCTGCCTTAGGTTTTCTTAAGCAAGTCATGAAATGATTGCAGAGCCAGAGAAAAGAATGGGAAGCAAATAGCAGATATCAGAGTAAGGAAATAAGCCATATTAATAACCTTATTGGTGAAAGCACTCAGCTTAATGACCCTCTTCTAGTCTCAGTTTCAATCATAAACGCTTGTCTATGCAGCTGAGGATCACAGTGACCATGTATTACCCCAGAAATATGTTTGGCTTATTAGTTATGACAACCTCCAAAATTTCTTCAGTCTCTTTGTTCCTCCTGTCCTATGAGCATGGTCTGTATTTTCAGTTCCTAAATGTACCACCTTCCATTTGGCTTTTTTGAAGTGCTCATCATTTTGTCACTCCTCCCTAGCATTATAAATTGAAAGTCTGAGGGACATGTCATCTTGTTTATTTTCACTCTTACAATCCATTCAGCATCTGCGAAATTCCTGAACAGTGATCTCATGCTTTCTTCCAGTCATCAATAACAATATAAGATGCTGGGAAGAGAACTAAATCCTTTCTGACCCTGTTGGCAAAATATCTATTTCATGTTGGTTTTCCAATAACAATTACACACTTCAGTTATAAACTCCCTGAGGCAGAGTCTGCTCTTGACCTGAGAAAGATGTCTGTAATGTCAGCAAGTAAGAGCCTACCTGGCTGACCGTTTTGTAAGTTAGTATAACGGAGGTACATCACACAAAATCACAGTCTCACAAGTATCTTGAAATCAAAGATTTGGTTAATATGTTAGTAACTCATTGTAGCCAGAAATTACTTTGATATTCATGAGACTATCTGATATTACTGATGAGGAGCAGCAGAGGGGGAAGCCCTGCATGCAGTGCATTCCCAGCATGTGCTGGTGCCCCTAGCATTACAGCACCACTGGGAGACTTAAGAGGAGTTAGCAGTTAACTTGCCATGCATCTAAACTAAAGCTTTTACTTTCATAGAGCAGGCTTCAGAGAAGCATAGGGAAAGCTTCGAGCTACTTATAAATCCAGTCACAAACAGGACCCTGCACTGCTATGGAAACGTCCCGAGCAAAGCCCCGAAGGCAACACCGCAGAATAGCTCAGCACATACTGGGTGCTGAGTGCCCCTAAGCCCTAGACTGCGGCCTCATCCCGGGGTTTTCTAGATGCTGCATACTTCTACATAAAAGGCCTTGCTTGGTCATCTGTGGTTCTGACTTCCTTCTTTCAGAGGGGAGAAAATTGGATTATACTTCTGTACTGCTAAGTCATGTTTTTGCATACATTTCTTCCCCTGCTAAGGGAATGAGATTCGAAGTGGACAGCTGGTTAACTGGTGCTCTTTAACACAAACAAGCCCTTTTTGTGATAGTTTCTCTTTATATGCAGAATAGTTAGAAAGAAAACCCTGCTATTAGCTTGGGCCAATCTCTCAACCATAAATATCAGGCAAAGTACAGAAAAGAAAGAATTATTCTATTTAGTTGGTCCTAAATGGAGTTTTCTGTCTTGGTGTGTTCCAAGAGTGGGATGCTTAGACAGGGAGTTATCTGCATTTGGCACTCAGCCTTCCTGTTAGTCTTGAGAATAGAGGGAGACAGATTTCTCCCAGATGAAGATTTTACCAAACTTACTAAGATATTGACAGATATCTTGATTGCATTTCGGCAGTTCAGTGCAGCTCCAAAGCCAGCGGCACCAATAGAAGCTCACTTGCAGACTATACTGTGCATCACCCTCTCTTGCTCAGCTTTTCTCTGTGTCACAGACTTAAAAAGAGAAAATGAAAAGCTCAAGACTTCCAACCCGATTGTTTAAAATAGGTCCTGCCTGAATCAACTTGCAGTTTCTGGACAGCTGATGACCAGAGGAATTGCCATATTCCTCTTTTCAGTGTTATTTTAGGTTGAGAACTGCCCTCTTCTGCAAAGCGAATGACGCTAAAAAGATGCTTATTCATTATCTTATGGCTGGTTGCCTCTGCAGAAACACCGCCTCTCTTGGCAGTAGCCAAGACAGAGCACAAGGCAGAGCCAAGACAGTTAGGACAGAGCACTCTCTGCAAGCAACACAGCACGTGTCCGGGTAACCCGCTGCAGGGCTCTGCTTGGACCCCAAGCCCACTTCTCCTATGGGAAAGGCCATTGCAAAGAGGAATTATGGCAGTGCTATGAGCCTCTGGTTCCAGAAGGGTCTGTGCATCACATACATGTTGTCAGAGGGTGGAGAGCAATAGCCTAGGTTTTCTAGCTTTCCCCAATGTGGTGGGCATGAGAGGCTTTTTCTGTCTACATCTCCATTTTAACCTTTGTTAGCCTATCCCTTCTCCACAGACATCCCTTTGGCTCTGCTGCTGTCATAATTCCAGAGTGGATTTCGCAATGCAGGCTTGAAGAGTATTTACCATGTTGGGTTTTCTTTAAAGAAAGCTGCAGTAACTTCTTTATTTCAGTCTCAGCAGTTTTAGAGAAGTAGAATTGAAAAAGGAACAGAAAATTCAAAACAGAATTGTTTCAAAACCTTGCACTTGGTGCACGTGGGTTTGCAGGAGACTGCGAGGGAGAGATTTGCAGAGTTCAGTCAGAAGTACATTGGCAGTGAATACTGAATTTCCTACCAAGCTCCCACCCTAACTATGTTTGTTTATTTTAAAACAAAGAAATAGAATAAGGAGATACAGGGTTTTTCTAAGGGAAAAATTATTGTCCTTTCTGGAGTAAAGGTAAGCAGTTCAGGTCTGAGCTGTTCTTGCTCTTCTTTTGTCTTCTAGGCAGTAGGCTGAATTTCACTGAAAAGAGGAGGAAGAGGTCATGGCAATAGAAAGCACAGCTGCTATCAACAGGACTGTCTCGGGGGGACAGCCTCCTTTCTGGAAAAGGAATGGTCGAGCACCTGCTCTTAGCAGAGAACTGACAAATTCATGCCAGCAGCCACCTGTTTGGTACATTAGCATTCGTAGTTTCCCTGGCCCCAGGCCCAGAATTTGTCACTGAGGCAGGGTTAGTCTCCAACAAACACTTCTGGTTTACGGATTCCCATTTCCACACTGTTTGCTAGACATGATCTCCTCCCAGTCCTTGGGGCCTGTCAGCAGACCTGCTGTTTGGACTAGCCTAATGTCTAACTTCTGCTGACTCTCACAATGGCTAGGTTGGACTTTTGTCACCTTGGCCGAGCTTAAAATCTCACCTTCTACCCAGAGTATCGTTAAACTCCCCCCCGACCTTTTCACAATGGTCAGGTATTAGCTGTCTCATGGAGGAGGGGAAGCTTAAGACCCTGAAAGAGCTGAATGCAAGTAATTCTCCCATTAAAATCAGCATCAGTCAGCATGCCGCACTGTTGTTACCAAGACCGGTCGAGGCATGAGATAGGCCAGTAGATGTGGGCTCACCTGGCTCTTCTAACATCACTCACCTTTATGCTCTTTCCCTCTCACTAGGTTTCATAAATCACTTGTCATACATTCCTCTTAGGGTCTTACCCTTGAAGATTTCCCATTTGCCAGCACCTTTTAAAGAATCGATTACAATAATTAATATGCAGCTTCAATAAGCTCTGTAAATGCTTCCTTTAGACAACTGAGTCTTGTTTTCTGTCCTCTCCTGTCTTGTGGACAGTAACCTTCCCTTAAAAGCTGGTGCTCAGGGCTGTACACCGTAGAGCTTTGTTCATTCCACTGGCAGGATTTATGTGACTACTAGCGCAAGGAACCAGTTTTGATTTTTCCATTAAAAAAGAACAGTGGTTGTCTCTGTAGAAGAAGCACTGTGGAAGATCTCTTCACACAACCCGTCCTTCTTAAGGGTGATTGGGAACAGGACTTTGGTTTTATCCCTGGGATTAACAGAATCCAATCCTGACTTTGCACACCGAGTGCAAGGGTGCAGTCATTGCAGAGACCATACTCCAGAAAAGTCCAGGTAACCCAGGCCTGTCAGCACTGGTCAAGAGTCAGTACTTATAGCCAAGTGCAGCTGACCATCATCCGTCATTTCACTGCTGCTCGAGAAGGGCACAGCTTCTGCCCTAGCTTGTGCTCAGGGGCTTGGAAAGCCTGGCTGGCTCCTTGCCTGTGTGCTGCTGGCGGCCATTCCCGTGGCACTGGGCTCCTCCATGATCCCCAGGCGGTGATGAGAGTGGCAAGCAAAATCAGCATGCAACACCGATGTCTCCTTGCCCTTCCTTCTTGGGATCCTGAGCAGAACGGGCCACTCGGGTTTTCCCTCTGGGAGCGATCTCTCCATCTCCACATGTCCATTTATGTCGGCTGCCTCGCAGGCCCTGGGGTAGACGGCTGAGTGCATTACAACGCGTCCTTGCAACACTACTCTACCCCCCCCAGCAGAAATGCTGTACTTCACAGTCCGAGTCACTTCAAAATGTAAAGGCGCCCCGACTGCGGTCCCTGTTGGACTAGAGCAAACATCAGAGTCTGAGGAAGCAGGAAAGATTCTCAGCCCGGGGCCAGCTTAGACCAGCCAGAAGGCCCACGTGTGCAGCACTACGCCCTGGATGACGGGCAACGTCGTGTCACGTGCCAGCGGTGCCGAGGACAGCCTGCCACTGATGGACTGAGCGTGTCTATGCGGGGACGGGAGTGCGGAGAGGAGGCCCTGGCTGCTCCCGCCCTGCCGCTGCAGCCTGGCGCGGGTGAGGGAGGCAGCAGAACGGGGACGCATCCTGCCAGAGGCAAGCAGGGCGACCAAACTGCTTGCCTCCGAGGGCGCCGCGTCTGAAGGCCTGGCAGATGCAACCTGGCGCACGCAGCTGCGGCAGCGCAAAAGCCAGGCGGCAGCAGTGCAGCCGAAGGCTGCGGGGAGCGACAGCGCTGCGGAAGGCAGGAGCAGGCTGGGGCCTGAAACAGCCCCCTGGGGCAGCTCTGCCAGCAACGAGGGGGCTTCGTTCCCTGTGCTGGGCACAAGTGAGGGTGCTAAAAACCAGAGAGAGGCTCCGCGTGGCAGCAGAGACGCAAAGGGAGGACAGGGCACTGGGGGAGGAAAGCGAGGGCCGGGGCAGAGTGGGCAGGAGCCAGGAGGCTTTCTGCTGAATCCGAAAGGGGGAGGTGGAAGGAGGAACCGAAAAAGCAGATGTGGGCCGTAGCCACGTTCACTTTTTCCCCTCCAGCTTGCACGGCGCCACGAGGCAGGCACAGCTCTGCCCCGAATGCAGAGGCCAGCGAAGAGGCTGGTATTTTCAGAGGCAGAGAAGGGCGGCTGGAGAAATTAGCTCCTTCCTCGGCTAGTGGCTACCAGCCCACGAGACTGAGTCTTTCGACTCCTCTCCCGACTGCACCGGGCGGGAGGCAGTTCAGACCCACCGGGCCAAGGGGAGAGGCCCCTCAGAAGAGGGCAGGGGTAGGCCGGCCGGAGCCATTTCCATGCCCCGGTGCAGCCGCGGCAGAAACGGGCGCAGCCCAAACGCGCGACGCCCGCGCGGCCGGCGCAGCGGCGCCGACGGGGAGCGGGCAGCCGAGAGGCGCCGCGTCGGGGGCTGCTGCGGGACCGGAGCCAAGTCACAGCCTCCGCCGACGATAACCGAACAGCGGCAGGAGCAGGAGCTGGGGCCGGGGCCGGGGCCGGGGCCGCGCCGGGGCTCGGGCGGCCGCGAGGTGGCGGCAGTGCCGCGCCCGGCGGGAGGCGCCGAGCGGGGCCGGCGGCGGCGGCGGGGGGGAGGCTCGGGCCGCTCTAGGGGCCGGCACCCCCCTGTTTTCTCTACTGATTTTTCCCACCCCACGGCACGCTGCCAAAGGGGTGGCAGGCGTAGGATCACGTTAAGAACCGTCGAAGTTGAGCTAATATCCTTTCCAGGCGTTAGCAGGAAGGCTGTCCATGGTGGAAGGGGTAAAACACCCCCGTATGATTACATGGGAAAGTATTGCAAGAGCAAATGTCTCGGGATAGCTGTGTTTATGTTTAAAAGCTATCAGAAAGATCATATAAAAGGTCTATAAAAGTTTCAACTAATATTTTTGTAGTCTCTGGTAAGCAGGCTAGCGTTGGCAGAGAGGGTCAAACACCCTTGTACAGTTACGTGGGAAAGTCTTCCAAGAGAAATAATCCTGGGCCGTGTGGGTTTCTCTTTGACGAATGAATTGAAAATGGCATCCCGCCCTTGAAAAGGCTATTTTCAGATTTATGCCTTAGTCATATCAGCCTGCAGACAGTGAGTCACTAAAGATGTCGTTAAAGCACCTGGGAGCGCTTTTCCTCAGGAGGTCAGGGTAGATTAGGACTAGGCAGGCTGGAAAAGTGGGCTGCTCTTTGGAATGAGCTGGGCTGGCCCCTGCGCTTCGGGCGCACACAGCCTCAGCGCTCCAGGGTGGCTCTGCAGCCATCTTTTGGAGAAATCCTGCCGTTTCATTGCGACCATTGAGTCGAGGTCTCTCTGGCCACTAGAGAATGTTGTTTGCCAGGCTGCGTTGCAAAAGGCCCTAACGCCAATGGAAACGGCTCTGTTTTCTTCCTCTTTGCTCCCCAGCTACTTTTCTGTCAACAGCATGTCCTAAACTCTGACACATCATTGCTGCGCTTGCTGCCAGCCACATTTCCCGTTGAGACGTGCCGAGTTGTCCCGTCCAAGTGCCGGGCACTCCTGCTTTTCGCTGTTGGCTGTGATTCACCGCTGCAGAGCAGGTTTGCCCCGCGCTCCCTTATCTGCCAAGCGCCCGCCGTGCTGGCTGCAAGCGCTGTCTCCAAGCGACATGCTTGGTGTTATTTTTGCTCCCTCTCATCCTGCATCTGGCAGCTCGTCCCCTCGTGTCGTGGCTGGTTAGCCATGGTGGCGTGCCCGGGCTGTGCTCCTACCTCCACCCATTGTTCACGAAAACGAGAGCAGCGCAGGGAGAGCAACATCCTCTCCTGTCCTTCCCCTGCCACAAACCTCACAGCCCACTTCACTTTTTATTTCAAGCATTGAATTTCTCATTTCTCCTCCCCTTGTTGACTGAATGAATTTGAAAGTGCACCTGTGAGTGCCTCAGGCTCTCCAGCAAGGAGTGAGAGCGGAGGAGACATCCAGGCAGGAACGAGCCCAACAGCACCTCGCTGGGACGCAGCCACTTCTGCACAAAGAGCAGAATGAGGAGCATCAGCAATTTTCAGCCTTTACAGGGACTAAGTAATAAATCCTAAATGAACCCCTGTGGTTTCACCTGTGGAATTACTCCAGGACACCTTCTCTGTCTCACAGCAGTCCTTGCAAGCAGCTGGACAACACGGGTGCTTCCTCTTTCTCCAGCTTCCAAGGCACATCTTTGCTTTTTGGGAAATAAAAGCCAGAAGTGCCTCCGAGGGAAGCAGGAAAGCAGAAGAGAAGTGAGCTTCGCCCGCTCGGTGTTTCAGCACCTGGACTATTTCCAGCTGCCGTGCAACAGTGTCTTACTGCCAGATGCCACCAAACAGTGTTTGAAGGAATGAGGGGACAGAATTTAACTACATCTAACTCATAGGGAAATTTCTGGAGAGATGATGCCCTGGGTTTAACAGAGCAAAGGCCAGGTAAGGCTTTTTGAAAATGAAGCTGAGCGTGGTCACAGACACACCACGCATTTGGCTCAGGGGCAGGTAAACACAGCTCCAGACTGAAAATGAGCATCAGCTGCTTTTCTTCCCCAAGCTCAGGGCATCCTGGTTGCTACAGCAGCATGGTCCCCTCTCCAGGCTCCTGATGTCACTCTTGGACCCATCACCCCTCTGCCCTGCTGCCAGCTTTACTTTGCATGGTGCATGTGTGTGCATGCATGCACATGCCCGTGCACAACCAGAGAAACAAGGAAAATCATTTTTGAGCTGGGAGCTGTTATCACTTGGTGGGACAGGGGTAGCTGAGGAAGGGAATGTGACCTTGCAGCTAGCAAAGGGTGGAGGAAATACAGCGCTCTGCCTTCCTTTTCGCCTCTCGCAGCAATGTGCAAGTTGCAAAAGGCTCTTTGTTCTTCCATGTTTGAGTTTTGCTTATTGATGGGATAGGAATGTGAGCTCCATCTTGAGATTCGTGTGTGTTTATAAAGCAAAACGACAGACACAGGAGTAAGGGCCGCGCGTGAATCGCAGGTTTGGGCCAGGGGAGGTTGAAATCCGAACTTTGCGGGAGCACTCGTCGCAGCCTCACAGCGCCTGAGCGGGGAAGATCCCCTGCTTCGCTGCTCCCGCCATGGGGACGACTCAGAACACCCTACAGAGCCAGGGACTCTCCGCTAACTCACGTGTCTCACCGCTGACTGTCCTCTCTCTGCACCCGTCTCAAAGTTATGAGCATCTTAAGTATGTTTTTTCACCAAGACCGTCTTTGACCCCAAAACCCGAGCCATAAGTGCCTTTTCAGTTGAAACAACAAATGAAGAGTTTAAAAATGCTTTGCTGCATTTCAAAACCCCACTAAATTCCTGTCGGCTGCAGCCAGCCCAGACACATCCGCTCTTTCTGACATGATTAATCTGACAGCCTCCACAGACCTGATCCTGCACTGGGAGCACTTTTGAGGGAGAACGTCCCCGGAGCTCCCACTCGATCTGTACCGGCCACCCCAGAGCCCCACCAGGAGCCTGTTTGAGCTGCCATAGCCACCTGCAGCAGGACAGCAGCGCTGTTGGCCCCAGCATACCCACGGAAAGCCCAGAAAGCGAAAGGCTGCGTACAGCAAACACGCTCAGCCGCTCTGGCACGGCAAGCAGAGCGTGAACGAAAAGCGGCGGCAGCAAACGCCGGTGGGTGTGGTGGAGAAACGGGGGCCAGAGAAGCCGCTTGCCAAAAGATGTGGAAACATCCTGCCGTTCTCCACCAATAAAAGGAGCCTTTTAAAAATAAGGTACTTCCCGTTTTGGGATCAGCTTCCTGGAAAATGAGGTTGGTGCTCAGCTAATAGCCACTCATGGCTAGATGGAGGTTATCCCATAAAGCGTTACGCTGCGGCTCTCCGACTTCGACGTTTGTGGACGTCGCCTCCGCCAGCCCCCCGCACTCCGAGCCACAGCAGCAGGTCCGCAACGTCCCACGCCTCTACGTGCCCATACACGCATACGTACACACGTCCAGGTGTGCACACACCCGCTATTCCGGAGAGCACGCACACTGGCATCGCACGCGGAGTTCACATACGTTACCTGCGGTAATAGGAAGCCACCACGAGGTTTTGCAGGTCGCCACACGAGTGCCAATAAAACCTGCCGGTTTTGCGTGCGCCACATGCGTAGCTGAAAAACTATTCTAGGAATGTTAAAGAGGGCCAAAACGTTTTATGGGGACTATTTTGGGGGGTCTTTCTGCCTGCAAAGCTCCTCCGAGTGTAATTTTGCAGAGCGCTGAGGCAGCCGCGCCAGTTCCCGCGCGTGAGCCAGAACAGCCCTTCCGATACGATTGAACGTTGGGGCTTGTAAGTCAGCGCTGCAGGGACGGAAGCAGCCTCTGCGTCCCCCAACAGGAAGCTCCCGGGCCGCTTGCAATAAGAAACTCTTACTCCCTGTGCTGCTGGGCACTGATGTTTTTACGTTCAGAAAATCTCACGCTGTTTCAGGCCTCAAATCGTGCCTGTGCACGGAGCTGTGCGTTGAAAAAATTCAGACGGGGCAGGTAGAGACTATTGGCGAGATACCGAACAAAAGGTGTGAGAGGAGGGAGCGCCCCGAGAATGGGCAATGCAGTCACAGCAGTGGCGACGAGTGGATTTCCCAGCTGGGCTGCTTATCGCACGCGTATCGCTGCTCGCGCTGCTGCCGGTGCCGCGTGTCTCGAGCGGCCATGCGGGTGGAAGCGTGCAGCAGGAAACGGCGGCTGCCTGCGGCGCCGCTCTGACCTCCCCCGGGGGTGGCGAGGGCCCAGATTTCACCCCGGCCGGCGGGTTCTCGCGTGATCGCGCACGCGCAGGAGCGTGGCGAAGCCCCGCGCGCTCGCCCGCATGGCCTGTCGCGCGCGGGGCAGAGCATGGCCGTGGCGTGCGTGGGACTGGGACGAACCCCCTGCAGGTCCTGCGCGGGGAGGGAGAACGAGGGTGGTGACGCTGGGAGACCCTCGAGGGCTGCTGCCCGGCTCGGCCCCCGGGCTGGCAGCCCTGGAGGCGCGGGCAGACAAGGGGCAACAGGCGCCAGCTGGAGCGAGAGCGGCCCGGGGCCGGGCCCGGGGCCCCCGCGGCGGCGGCGGCCTGGGCGGGCTCGGGGCGGGCGGCGGGAGCGCAGCCCGGCCGGGGGGGCCGGGGGCGCGGCGCGGCTCCGCCCCGGCACCGCTCCCCCCGGCAGGGAGGAATCGGGCGAGGAAGGAGGGAGGGAGGATGACAGCGCCGTGAAGAAAAGCAGGGGCGCCCCGCTGCCTGCCGCACGCCGCGACCGGGCGAGCTCGCCCCGCCGAGCCGCCGCCGGGTAGGTGCAGGGCGGCCCGGGCTGCCCCGGGCCGGCGGGAGGGCCGGGCCGGGCCGGGCCGGGCCGGGCGGCAGCGCGCACTCGGGGGAAGTTGAGCGGGCAGCGGGAGCGGCCCCGGGGCAGCGGTGAGGCTCCGGGCTGCGCCCGCCGCCGCCTTTGTGTCTCCCTCCGGCCGCGCCTTTGTCTCCGTGCGGGGCGCCCCGGCCCCGGCCCCGCCGCCCGCTCCCCCCTTCCTTCCTCCCTCCCTCCCTCCCTCCCTCCTCCTCCTCCCCGGCGCGCCGCGCCGCAGGGCAGCTCGCAAAATGCCTCCCCGCCAGCGGCGGCAGCTGCGCTCCGGTCCAAACTCCGTCCTCGGGGGAGAAAGTCTTTCTAGCACATGACCGTCCGAGGAGCTCGGGCGGCTGCTTTTTTTAGAAAGGAACAACAACAAAAAAAAAAAAAAAGAAAAAGAAAAAGAAAAGAAAAGAAAAAAGAAAGAAAAAAAAAGAAAAAAAGAAAGAGACAGAGAGAGAGAGAAAATTAAGGACAAAGCTCGCACTTCTGTCCGAGGAGAAAAGCGTCTGGTCTGACAAAAAGCCTTACTCACAGCTATGCTGGAATTGCATCAGCCATCGTGCTGGTCCCTACTGGGGAGCATTGGAAAGTTCTCCTCGGCCGCTGCCCGTCCTGCCCGCGAGCTGCTTGGGCATCCTGGTGCGCGCCGGGTGCCACGGGGTTTCCTGGTGGCGTTTCGGCATCGCTGCCCACCTGCACCCCGTGGGCTTCAGGCGCAGAGAGGAAAGTGCCGACTGCTGCTCAGCTAGCGGGTTACTGCAGCCAGACGGAGGTGGAGAAAGGGCCTGCGGGCACGGTCTGCCCGCAGCCCGGGCAGGGGGATGCCGGACGCGATTCCTGATGGTGCGCCGAGGAGCTGCCCACATCAGTCCCTCATCGACCGGCGGGAGAACGGGTCCCCCGCGCGCTTAAAGCGCGGGACGCAAGCCTGGCTTCCGTCCCCGGGGCAGGCGAGGGGCCCAGGCAGATGCTGCGGGTCGTTTTTCACTTCTGGTGATTTACGGCTCCAGAGCCCCTGACGACAGGGCAGGGGTTCGACTCTGCGCTACTCCCACATCTGCTGCATCGCTTTGCCTCAGGACTAGTTTGCAGGCGCTGGTTTTCCCGTGCTAGCAGGACCCAGGCCTGTTCTGCTGTTTCCCAAGGGCAGGGTAACACATTTCTTCCCTAGCAGGAATTCCCTGTTTCCTAAGCAGTGCCGCTCGCTGGCAGCCCTTCCCGGAGGCAGCCGGCGGGCTGCACACTGCTTGCGTCTCGGAGCAGCGTCGCTGGAGGAGCTTCCAGGCTGGGGGGAGGCTGCGGAGCAGCGCGGCAGGGAGAAGGCACGCGGGGCCGCAGGAGCTGCGTGTAGTGCCCGTGCCCCGGGGAGGGGGCTTAGCTGAGCGGAGACGGGTGTTTGGGGTTCCTGGCACTGCCGGGCAGCGCTCCTTTCGGCAGGGTAGCCGGGGGCTGGGAGATGCCCTCTCCCGCCGGGCATCCCTCACTTCCCAGGGGACCTCCCTCTCCGCGGGCACTTGGTTCGGGGGGCAGCAGGGCGGGTGGCAGTAGGGCACGGCCGCTTTGCCAGCTGCAGGGTGTCGCTCCCAGCTCGGCACGAGCCAGCGCCAGCTCGCTCTGGCACTCCGCTCGTTCCCTCGGGCTCGCGACCAAGCTCGGCTCCGCGAGGCGGAGGCTGTCCGGCGCGGCGGGCTCGGGCAGGCGCAGAACTTGGCCGCAGCAGAGCGGCACGACTGGCTTTTCAACGCTTCGGCCTCTCCTTCGAGATGGGATTCGCTGTCCGAGCCCCCCTGCTGCCCTCCTTCCTCCCCGCTCCGGCAGGGTTAAGTTCACCCGCCGGCGGTGGCAGGTGCCCACGCAAGCAGCTTTGCGTGGGAGCTAAGAGCCCCATGCTTCCGACTCCGCCGGGAAGTTTGTGAGGTCTTTTATCGTCCCGGCAGTGGAATTGCAGCCGCCCGTGCCAAAGCGAAAAACCTTTCCGGCCCGCGCTGGGGGAGGAGGCGGGGAGCAGCAGCAGCGCTCAAGAGCTGCCTGCCATCAGCGAGGTCAAGTGCTAGGGTACGGTGCGGGAGCAGTGGCCAGCGCAGGATGGAAGAGCCAGCACAGGAGCCGGTGCTTGCTGTCCCCCCTCCGCGGCGCAGCCCGCGGGCCCGGCGGGGGGTGGGAAGCGGGGCCCGTCTGGTGCCTGCGGACGGCAGCGAGCAGCCGCGTCCCCGCGGAGGAGCGCGCCGAGGCCGGAGGGCCGCCCGGAGGAGCCGCGGGCGCTCGCGGGCGCACAGAGCCCCTCTGTTCCCGCAAACAAGGGCCCGCTTGTGCCGCCGCCTCCGGGTGCCACGCTCGCCGGCCAGGGAGGCCTTCGGGGCCCCGCACGGCCCCGCGCATCCTCGGCGGCTCTGTCCCGGGCGCCAGCTGGTGCGCATCCCCCCGCAGATGACACCTGGGGACTGCCTCCTCCTCCTCCCCAGGCCCGGAGGGGAAGCTGCGGCACCCAGCGCTCTCCTTTTCCTCGGCCAGCGGATGGTTGGGAAGTGCAAGCTTGGAGCTCGCTGGAGACCACCCCCCCCAATCCCAAGTATCTTCTGTGGCACAGAAGCTGGAGGCTCGGAAGAGCTCGCAGGCACTGCGGCAGCACGGAGAGACACGGTGCTGCTCGGAGGGGGTTGCCTGTTTTATTATCCGACAGGTTCTGTCGCAGCACCGAGCGGGACCCCGAACGCTTTACGGCCAGGGCAGAGCGGGAGTCGGTGCAGCGACTGGCACACGCGTGCCAAGCGCCAGCCGCGTCCCGGCAGCAGGGTCTTGGCCCTGCTGTGGATGGGGACAGCAGCTGCCTCTGAGCAGCGAGCAGCCAAATTCCCACAGGAACATCCCTTGGCAGCCGAGGCAGCTAGTACAGACGGAGCCATGTAATCCTCCTCCTCCGGCCGCACCTCCAAGAGCATCACGGGTCTCTCCGCCTCTCCCTTTCCTCCACCGTTCCTTCCCCCATCCATCCGCGCCAGCCCCTTCCCTCTCGGCTTCTCTCCTCCTTTGCGCTCCGGAGGAGGTGGCCCCATCCCAGCAGGAAGGACGTATGGCGAGCACCAGCTGATAGCCGGCGTGAAAACCGTATACGTTTTGGCAGCAGATCGTGCTCAAGAGTTTTCCGCGCGACGCAATGCCTGGCGCAATGTTTCCCCATCCTCACCCTGCTGAGGGCCAGGGCTACCGTGGCTTATCCAGGGGCATCTTCTCTCCTGCGAGACCCAGGGGCTCCTCGAAGGACCAGGCGCTCCCGGGCTCGCCTCCCTCGCCCTTTCAAACAGGGGCCGGCAGCAGGAGCAGCACGGCCCGCGTGGGTCCGCTCCGCGTGCCTGAGCCAAACCAAATCTAAACAGACTTTCCCCAAGTCGCAAGGAGTCTGGCCAAGAGGAGCAAACAGCCTTATTCACTTGGCAGCAACACAAGCCATGCAAACAACCAGCTAAGTAACAAGCAGCAGCAAGTGTTAAACGTGAATCAAATTGCATGTGCTGGAGAAACATGACATCTACCAGACTGCAACCTTAACCGTGGCGTGCTTAAAGCAAGGCTCTGCTTCAGCAAGTAACATAATGATTTGTTTCAAACCATTTTCCTACAAAGAGCCTGTCCACAGCATTTCGCATGGAGCCGGCCCCAGACATTGCTGCGTCCGCAGCCTCAGCCCTCCAGGCTCTGAGGGCTGGTGCCCCCAGATGCTACTGGATGCATGAAGTTGCAACCCAGAACCAGAGGTCCCAACCTAGACATTAGGTGGAGAAAAAGCATCTTAAACAACAGTGAGAGAAATAACCCCCTCTGGGAGAGGGACAGACCCCCACCACCACCACAAGGGCATCAACAGTTCAGCCTCCAGCTGGGCAAAGGAGGTGCCAGGCAGCTTGGCAAGCACGTGGGAGAGCACAGGTCTGCAGGAGCGGCTCCCGCAATACCTGCTTCCTGGGCTTGCTCCTCCTCTCTGCAGGGAGGACTGTCCTGCGTTGCTTCCAGGTGGTGCGCGCAAGCTCCGTAACTTTGGCATCAGCTGCCCAGAGGCACCGCTCAGGGCACTGCGAGCACAGCCCCACTGCACAGGTGCTGCAGGCTCAGACCTCCTTCCAGGAGGGGTTAAATAGGAGCGGCAGAGTGACCCGGATGCTTCTCATTTAGCGAGTGTCAGGGAAGAGCTCCCAGGTGTGTTCGTTTGGCGATGGCAAACAGGAACCCGCCGCTTGGGTGCCTGCGAGCAGGGCTGCAGCCCCTGCAGCTCCGGCCCCTTTCCAGCCTTTTTGTAGCCACAGAAAGCGACCCGGGCAGGGGAGGCTGGGTTTCCCGTGGGAGCGCGGGCTCGCCCTTCCCTGGGCTCCCCTGCGGAGAGCGAAGCCGCCCGGGTGGGGGTGCCAGACGCAGCCCCGGTTCGGCCGCGCAGGGCGCTGCTTTCGGGAGCCCAGGAAGCGCGCGTGAGCGGAATGTGGCTTTTAAGGGGCGTCCGAGGAGGGGTGCGGGCAAAAGAGCCTTTGGTCTTGCGCGCTGGAGCTGCAAGAGTCGGTGAGGTCAAACCCGCCCAGAGCAGCCTTTCCGGAGGACGGGGAGTCCATTTATTTTATTTTCATTTATTTGAAAAACGAATGCAGTCCATCGCCGCTGGCCGCAGGCAGCTTCGCACCGCCGCGGTGGCCAGGCTCTCCCGCGGCCACCCCACCGGCACGGCCACGGGCGGCGCAAGGGTGGCAGGTACAGCCCGAAGCGGCACGGGGGGAGCTGGGCCCGGCGCTGCAGGCCCTCACGCTCACGCTGGGGGCAGCTGCGGCAGCAGGCGCCCCGCCGCTGCCTGCTTTCCTTCTCGGAGACCTCCCCGGGTTCCTTTCAGTGGCTGCAAGGAAGCCTCCGAGAAAGAAAACAGAAGTAACGCGCTGGGTCCTCTCCCCCTCGGCCCCCGGCGCGGGACGTGCGCGGGTGCTAACCCCTCCGTCTCTCCCTGCAGGCCGAGCGCGGCCCTGGGAAGGGATGCCGAGGAGCAGAAGATGCCTCCTAGATAGCCCAGGACGCCGGGTGCTGGGAGAGGAGCTCCTCTGAGGAGCGCGGGGACTTTCCACCGATACGAAAGCCTCGGCTTCTTCAGCCTCTCCCCATGGAAAGGAGATACGCTTTGCCCCAGGATTTCCGGGACGTGTTGCACTGCCTGAAGATGAGGAGCAAGTACGCCGTGCTCCTGGTGTTTGTCGTAGGGCTCGTCATTATCGAGAAGGAGAACAACTTCATCTCGAGGTAGGAGAAGGGGAGAGCAAGGCCTTGCTGCAGCGGGAGGGAGGTGCGGTGGGACCCGATGCCGCGGCGCTTCCTTGGTGCGGCGGGGAGAGCCTCTGCGGAGAGCGCCTCCGGGGCGCCTCGCGTTTTCCCGCTTTTCCGTCCGGTTCAACCTTTGCGCCCTCCCCTGCGGCCTCGGGGGCCCTGCCAAATTCGCACTGGGGCCTCCACGGAGCAGGACTTGGCTCTAGCGGGGGGCTCTTCCCCCCGCTCACTGCCTCCGCTGCCGGGAGTGAGCGCACTGAGCCCCGGCCCCCACTGCGGCCCCGCGCGGTCCCCGAAACCCCGGGCGGAGGGAGGCGTAACGGAGGGGGCGGCCGGGCGGGCTTGCACCTCCGGGGGCTCTTGGCCAGGCTCTGCTCGTCGCCCGCAGGGTGTCGGACAAGCTGAAGCAGTCGCCGCAGGCGCTGGCGGAGGCCAACGGCACGGACGCCAGCCTGGCGCCGGCCGAGAACGGCTCCCTCGAGTCGCTCCGCGAGCTGGACGCTGCCTTCTCACGGCTCAGGACCCGCCTGCGCAACGTCACCCTGGAGCTGAGCGGGGGCCAGGAGCCGGTGGGCACACCGAGCCCCGGGCCCCGGCGGCACGTGCTGCTGATGGCCACCACCCGCACGGGCTCCTCCTTCGTCGGAGAGTTCTTCAACCAGCAGGGCAACATCTTCTACCTCTTCGAGCCGCTCTGGCACATCGAGAGGACAGTGACCTTCGAGCCAGGGGGGGCCAATGCCGTGGGGTCGGCCCTCGTCTACAGGGACGTCCTCAAGCAGCTCTTCCTCTGCGACCTCTACATCCTGGAGAACTTCATCTCCCCGGTGCCCGAGGGCCACCTGACGCCCTTCATGTTTCGGCGGGGCTCCAGCCGCTCGCTCTGCGAGGAGCCCGTCTGCACGCCCTACGTGAAGAAGGTCTTCGAGAAGTACCACTGCAAGAACCGCCGCTGCGGCCCGCTCAACGTGACGCTGGCGGCCGAGGCCTGCCGGCGCAAGGAGCACATGGCGCTGAAGACGGTGCGCATCCGGCAGCTGGAGTTCCTGCAGCCGCTGGTGGAGGACCCCCGGCTGGACATGCGCATCATCCAGCTGGTGCGGGACCCCCGGGCCGTGCTGGCCTCCCGCATGGTGGCTTTTTCGGGCAAGTACGAGACCTGGAAGAAGTGGGCCTCGGAGGGGGCGGCCCCGCTCAACGAAGACGAGGTGCAGCGGCTGCGGGGCAACTGTGAGAGCATCCGCCTCTCGGCCGAGCTGGGGCTGCGGCGGCCGGCCTGGCTGCGGGGCCGCTACATGCTGGTGCGCTACGAGGACATCGCCCGCTCGCCCCTGCAGAAGGCCAAGGAGATGTACCGCTTTGCCGGCATCCGCCTCACGCCGCAGGTGGAAGAGTGGATCGGCAAGAACACGCAGGCGCCCCAGGACAGCAGCGGCATCTACTCCACCCAGAAGAACTCCTCGGAGCAGTTTGAGAAGTGGCGCTTCAGCATCCCCTTCAAGCTGGCCCAGGTGGTGCAGAACGTCTGCGCCCCGGCCATGCGCCTCTTTGGCTACAAGCTGGCCGGCAGCCCCGAGGCGCTCACGAACCGCTCGCTCAGCCTGCTGGAGGAGACGCGGGCCTCCTGGGTCACGTAGGCGCCCGCGCCGAAGCCGACCGACGGGCGCGAACGGGGGGGGGAGCAGGGGGCTCGCGCGCGTCCCCCGAGGCGTGGAGTCCCCAGGGGACGCCTGGGCTGGTCGCCCTCCGTAACCGGGCTCCCCGGCTGGCCCGGGGCGGGGGCAGCCCGGAGCGCCGCCGCTCCCGCGCCTCGGCTCCCAGCCGGCTGGGAAGGACGCGAAGCCGAGACGAGCGCCCCAACAAGGAGAATCCAAGCCGAGCCCGAGGGCGGCGGCCCCTTGCCCAAGCCGGCGGCCCAGCCCGACGCCGCGGGAGCAGGAGCGCTGCCGAAGGCCGCTGCCGCCCGTCGTGCCGCTGGGCTCGTCCAGCTGGCCTCGGCACCGCGATCGCTTTGGCGCTGCGGCGGCGCCGAGGCTGCGGGGACGTCAAAGCCGGGCCGGATGCGCTCCCGCCGGAGCGGACGTTTACCGGCAGCGAGCTCGGCAAGCCCGCCGGGCCGCCCCCCTCGCGGGCCTGGCCCGCTCCCGGCGGTGCCTTTTCCTTGCGTTAAGGAGCCCCCGGCTGCCCGGGGAGGGCAGAGCCGAGCACTTACGTCCTCCGGAACGCGCGGAGCAAAGCGCTTTCCCAGGTGCTTTTCAGGGTGGTTTTGTGGGTTTGGGGTAGCTTTTTTTTTTTTTTTTTTCCTTGCAAGGAAGACGCTGCCAACGCCTGCCCTGTCCGAAATCGGTTGGAGAACGGAGGCTTTAACAGTGGCGACTGCGAGGCAAATTTATTTATTTATTCTATGGAAAAGAGGGAAAATGCATCAGGAGTCAGAGCTAAGCCCAAAAATCAGAGCAGCAAAGAAACGGAGGGACTCTGCCAGCCCCCGGCCCACCAGAGTCGCCCAGCGGTGGTTAGGGCAGGTTTGGGGAAGCGGCTTTCCCCCCCCGGCCCAGGGCTGAGCCGGCCGAGGAGGCCAGATACCCTCTCCCAGCGGATCCAAAAAGCTCGTTTTGCTCGACGTATTTAATTAAAAAGAAAGAAAGAGGAATTGGAGCAGAATCGGAAGCACCTCCCGTCTCTTTGATGCGCGTGGGCACCCTTGCTCCGCCGCACAGCGGTTTGCGCGCCGAAGGCCGGTCTCCGCAGACCGCCCGGAGGCCGACGCCGGGGACGTGCCTGGGGCGTCGCGGGCGCTGGCGGAGCCCCTCCCGCCGCGGGGAGGCGCGCGGTGCTCTCCGCCATGCGCCGGGCGCAGCGGGCCTCTCCCCGCGCCCCACCGCCACCGTCAGCCCCATAAATATCCACCACCGGTGCCGGCTTGTAATTTATACCTGAGGTTTGGTAAAGCAGCAGAGCGGGTTTGGGTCTTTGCCACGCTGCGCAGTAGCCTGGTGCTGAACCGTCCCCTCCGGTTAGTATTTAGTGAATTAAAATCACTATTTTTAGCGCACTTTGCAGTAGGTGCCTTTACTCCCAAGCCAGCATATTTTGGGTTATAGTGGCCACCAAAGAGCCAAGCCACACGCTTTGCTCTGTGCTGTCCTTGCTGCTGAGCCCATGCAGCAGGTTTCACAGAGTTTTGGAGCAGACGAGTCATTCAGCGGACCTTCGCGTTAGAGGCGCGTTTTAGCGGAGGCCGGGGTCAGGAAGGCCGTCGTGTCCTCCCACCGCTCTCAGCGGAGGGGCCCAACCCGTCCCTTCGTTCTTGACCTGAGCACGACCGGCAAGGCGAGGCGGGATGTTCCAGCGCTCTTCAGCGAAGAGCCGCGCTGTGCCGGGCTGGCGATCCAGCATCTTCCATCAGCGGTGACAGCGTTCCCAATTAGGCACCTAATTGTCATTATTTTGCCGAGTCCCAGAAGCCCAAACAACAAACGCAGCCAGTCTTTCACATGCAATCACCTTCACGTTATGCCTCATTGCTTAAGCCTCATTGAAGCCAATTAAATATAACGATTGTCTTCGCGTAAGACAGCCGAAGGGGAGCGGAAGCGCCGCGGACGGGACGGGGCCCGGCAAAGGCAAGGGGCAGCAGCCGGCTGCGCGGGAGGGAGGCTCCCCCGGCCAGCAGGCTCGGCTCGCGTGCCCCTGCGCCTGTCCCAAGCCGGGAGAGACGGCGGGGCAGGGAGGGCAAGAATGAAAAAAAAGGGGGGGGGGAACAAAACCCACCCCCAAAGCAAATAAAGCCGCGCCGGCTCCGCACAGCTCCCCCGCGCTCGTGCATGCCGAAAGCAGCCGGCGGCGCGCTCGAGCAGCGCGGGCTCCGGCGATCAGAGCGAGCCGGGGACGTCTACAGAAACGCGCTTCTGCACCAAGCGCGGCGGAGCCGGGAGCACAGAGGCAGCACTGAGCGCGCGGGGCCGCCCGGCCTGCTGCGGAGCACCCGGCCTCGGTCCGCCGGCGGCTCCGATGGACCCGAGCTACTCGGCGCTGGCTGGCTCGGGGGCGGGAGGGGCGCAGGAGCGCCGCACGGCGCATTTAGGGCCGGCGAAGCGGCGGGCGCGCGGGGAGCTGCCGGCTCCGGTCCGCTGGCGCCTGCCGCCCCCCCGCGTCGCGCGCGCGGCGCCTCTCCCCGGTCCCGCCGGCCCTGCCGGAATAACAAGCAGCCCTCGGCTTCCCGAGTGAATTGGCTTTTTGTGTCTAAGCTTCCTGCTGGGAAAGCGGAAGGGTCACCGAGTTCAGCCGGGTATCCCGCAGATGTGCTCGGGGCTGGGAAAAATCCGCCCGGCGTGTCGCTGGAAAGCGCGGCGGGGGTCACGAGGGGGCAAGCTGCCAAAGGCAAAGCGGCGACTACGGGGGCGGCGCGCCGCGGAGCGGAGCGCGCGGCCGGAGAGCGCGGCGGAGCGCAGCCGCAGCCGCCGCCGAATCCCGGGCACGAGCCCCAGCGGAGCGGGGCGGGCGGGAGAGGATCCCGCGCGGTTGCTCCGGACAACGCCCGACTAAATACGGGTTTAACTCTCGCACCGAGAAACGCGCCCGGCAGCCCCGGCCCCTTCCCCGGGGCGTCTCAGGCAAAGCATACAACACCCTTGGAAAAACTTTTTCTTTTTTTTTCTTTTCCTCCCCTCTGGACACTGCGGAAAGAGGAGACGGTCTCCTCCGGCCCCGGCTCTTCCTGGGCATCTCCCGCCAGCTGCAGCCACGCGTCTTTCCTGCCCAGAGGCTCTCCCGTTTCCCCAGCCCAGCGCCACGCTTGCTGGCGGCACGGCACCGGCTCACGCAGCCAGCGCCAGCGGTGCGTTCAGGGTTGAGGAGCCCCCGCCAGCCCTTGAAAACCGCCACCCCCCCCCGCAGCAGGGTGAAGGCACCTCCTGCCCACCCTGCCCCAACCGCTGCCAGCCCCGCTGCGGCTCCTTCTCCGGAGAACAAAAAACAGAGGCGCGGGAAGACAGCCGGGACACGAGCAAACCCCCGCGGCAGGCAGTGCCTGGAGAGGAGGGCCCGCCTGCGAAGGAGCACGCCCGAGGGAGCCGCGCCGCGCGGGCACGGGCGCTTCCCCGCTTCGCACCCTCGGCCGGGGCCGTCAGTGCCCGTCTGCGCCGCCTCCGGCGTCCCCGGCTCAGAGACGCACGGGCCGCCCTTCCAGGGCTGCGCCCCTCGGGGGAGACGGGGCTGCGCCCTGGCAGCGCTGGTTGCCACCAGAGAGACACCTTCTGCAAGGTGGCCTGGAGCAGCGGGGGCACAGGCGCGCTCGTGCCGGCCGGTGCCTGCTCCTTCTCACCGGGCTTACCCGAGGGGGCAGGAGAGGCTGCGATACCAGCGAGAGCTCTAGTAAGTTATGTAGGTACCGGTCCCAGCCTAAACGGGGTCTCTCTGGTTAATGTTTTTCTCGGCCAGTTTAATCCAGACTTGACTTTGGACCGGCAGCTGCTCCCTGCTGTTTCTCCGCCTTTCCGCCGGAGACACTCGGGGCTTGTCTGGAGCTCCGCTGGCGTGGCGGGGTTTGCTGCGGAGAGACAATTCTTGTTTGAGTTGGAGGTGACTACCAGCACCTGAAGGCGGCTCCAAAAATCACTCACCTGCAGGAAAAACATCATCAGCCATTTTGACTTCTCCCATCGGCGAAGCACATCAGCGTGACCCTGTAAACTGGGGGTACCGGTATTTTCTCTTCTTATCGCACTCTGCTTGAGTTTTCTTCTGCTCTTTAAACAGCAGGGTGTTTTGGCGGTGATGTCTGGGGAGCGATGGCATTAGCAGGGCAGATGGCAGCCCCAGCGCAACCAGGTGCAGAGAAGGGGGCTGCAAGGGGCGTGCAGAGGGACGTGAATGCTTTTGGAGCAGGCAGGAACAGAGCCACAAGGGAAAACGAAGCAATGGTAAGCAAGCCAGGCTCCGTCGGGAAAGGCATCCTGGAGGAAGCGAGCACCGAGAGCAGTTAATGTCTGCTGGGAAGAGCAGCTGTGCGAGAAGCTGTACGAGTGCGGAGGGTAAGACCTCAGTAGAAGGCAGTACCTGTTAAGTGGGTGGTTGGGGCTGATCAAGCCTACGAAATATCACCTTAGATCACTGCGGACTTCAGCTCGGTACAAAAAGCTCAAAGGGAGGAGAGAAGGCCGGTCTGGGGGGCAGCGAATGTGGGTCCAAGAGCCCTGGCTGACTCTGCCCTGGAGGTACCGGGCTGCTCCCAGTGCTACGACACAGGAAGGGTAGGAAGTAGCGTATCCATCAGGAACGGCGGCCATGAAAGCATGGGCAAGCCTGGAGGTACCGGGCTGCTCCCAGTGCTACGACACAGGAAGGGTAGGAAGTAGCGTATCCATCAGGAACGGCGGCCATGAAAGCATGGGCAAGCCTGGAGGTACCGGGCTGCTCCCAGTGCTACGACACAGGAAGGGTAGGAAGTAGCGTATCCATCAGGAACGGCGTCCATGAAAGCATGGGCAAGCCTGGAGGTACCGGGCTGCTCCCAGTGCTACGACACAGGAAGGGTAGGAAGTAGCGTATCCATCAGGAACGGCGTCCATGAAAGCATGGGCAAGCCTGTAAGTCCGGCCGCAAGCACCTGTGCGGGGGGCTGAGGTACTCGAGCGGTTCAGAGCACAGCCGTCCCATCGGTGGCTGCGTCCATCCGAGACAGCAAAGTGTCCCCAGTAACAGCCCAGCAGGTGCCTTTTGCTGGGCCATGAAGTCAAACCAACAGACCGGCCCGTGTAAACGGGGCTGGCCCCGAACCAAAGTCCTTGCTGCTCGGCCGGCTATCCTCACCCACCGCCCCCTTCTCCTGCTTGGTTTAAGGGGGTTGGACGAGCTAAACCCCTGTGTCCCCCCACCTCGCTATCAGATGGGATGAAAAGGAAACCTGCAGCCCGAGCGATCTCGCGCGCTCGCACAGCCCAATTGACTTCTGCTGGAGGCCCGAGCACCGCTGCCGCTGCCCTGCCCCAGCCGCGCGGGGCGCCCACTGCCCGCTGCCGGCGCAGCCTCCCTTCTTCCCCGCGCCCAGCGCCAGCCGGGGCGGCGCGTTTCCCCGTCCCCCGGCTCGGCGCTCGCCCCGCTGCCGGCCGCGGGCTGGAGCTGGGCTCGCAGCGCGTCTCGGAGGCCGAGGGAGCGGGCGAAACGGCGGGCGCAGCTCGGGGCTCCGGGAGGGATCGCTGCGTCCGAACGGCGCCGCTCCTGGACAGAGCTGCTGTGTTCATACGGTCGCACCACCCCAACGCTGGCTTTCCCCCGGGGCAGAGCCTGGACCTGCAGGCCAGCGCGGGACCGGGGGCTGCAGCGCGCACACACCTTTCAGAGTTAAATGACAGCCTTGTTTTCTGTTGTTTTTTTTAAAGAGATGGCATGCCTGACCAGACCACATTTTTTTGGTCCACGTCCCATATTTATCCTGTAATTACACCTTCAGACAAAGGCTGCCTGTCTGTGAGATTGTTTTTTTAAGGAGTCTTATTATAAGAGTCTTATTATATGCCGGGCTTTTGCTGTGCTGGCATGCTGGGGGTGGGGGGTAAGCAGGGCGCTCCCACAGTTTGGGGGTGAAAGCTGGTCTTTCTTTGAAACCTAAGGCTAAAGCAGGACTTGCCCAGACCCGCTCCCCTCCTCTCTCGCTGCTCCTCGGGAGAACTCACCCAGCAACCCCCTTCCCGCTCCGCTGCCGCCCCTCGAGAGCTGCGGCCCGGCCCTTTCCCTGCGCTGCGCCGGCACGGGCCCGGGGGGGGGAGAGGTGCCGCCGTGGCTCCCGCTGCCGAGCCGCGCCGGAGACGTGCCCGCCTCGCCGGCTGAGCTGGGCAACGCGCACGGAGAGCCGCCTTGCACCTGCTCGCGTCGCGGCACCGCGAGCGACTAATTCCCGCAAAAGAGCTGCTCCATAAAATGACTAATGGCCGGCACGTGTTTGGCCTCGGAGCGGAGCGAAGATTCACGCCCGTCGGAAAGCCGAGGGCAGCTGCCGGAGCCGCCCGCGGGGGCGCCTAGAGCGGGGGGCCCCGAGGACCGGGAGAGCCCCGGGGCCGCCGGCTCGCCGAGGCCCCTTCGCCGCACGCAAGGACCGGTTCAGCCGCCGCGACGGGCGCGTTTCGCCCCCCCCTCCCCCCGGGGTTTTCCTGAATCCCTTTCCCCGCGGGATCTGCGAGCCGTTTATGAGCTGGCACGTGCACAGGCCCTGCCTATAAATACACGTGGTTCGCGTATCCAGCCGGACAAAAATAAGGCGATTTTGGGGCCGAGGACTGTGGTTTATGGAAACGTGCCAGGGGCTGCTGTTCTCTAGCTGATGTCACAGGAAAAGTGGAAATGAAAAATGAGTTTTTTGGGGGGAAAGAATAAATAAAACAAAATTGTTGATTTTTGTTAAAAGTAAATTTTATTTATAAAACAAAAAAAAATAAAAAAAAAAAAACAGCCACTGTTGAAGCAGAGAAACCAGGAACTGTCTGAATTGGTTTTCCATCCCGGGCTGCTGCAGAGGCCCCCGAGGTGCACGGGAGTTGCTAAGTCGCCGGCTCTACCCCCGGAAAAGCGGCGGGGAGCCGCAGGCGAGACCCCAGGGCCGGGCGGCGCGGCTTGTCGAGCAGAAGGCGACCCCCGGCGAGGCACTGAGCCCCCTCCTCAAGGCCCGAGCCGCGGCCGGAGGGACATCAGCGGTCTTAAACACGGCGAGGGCCAGCGCGAGGCTGAAGGGACCGGACCCCCCGGCGGCCGCGGCGGGCGGGAGCGAGAAAAGCTTCGCGGGGGCGAGCCGGCTCTCTGGTACCGTAGGCATCTGTTCGCAGCCAGCCAGAGAAATAACGGCAAAACAAGGAGGTATGCGACAATATTTGCCGGTGCGGAGCACGCGCCTGCCCGCGGAAAGCTCTCTCCAACCAACCACGCTGTTTCAGCATTCAAAGTTTTTTCCCGTTTGCCAGCAGTTCGATGCGACATTTCCCGAGTCTCTCAGAAAGGCTTCTTTCGCCTCAGCTGCTTGTTTTGGGCACTGCTCTTGCCACTGGCGCTGCCTTTCTTGTTGGTGCGTCTCCAGCACGCTGTCCCGGAGGTTTTCCAGAAGCAGCAGCTGGCTCTGAGCTTCTGCTGTAAAGAAGGTTCACCTGATGGTCCTCAGCACCTGCATGCAGAAGCACCACCTGCTTCGGGAGGCTTGGCCTTCCTAGGACTTTGTCTGGATTTGCACGCACACGAATGAAAACCAAACCTACCGCTGGCGAAGCGCGGGTGGGTTTTGCCTTCGCCTCGGGGGCGGTTTGAAGACATGTGCCTTAGGACTGGCCACGTTAGGGAGGGGACGGTGTCTTTTTCTTTGTGGGGAAATCTGGTGGAAATACTGTGTGACTGGGAAAAACAGGGAAGTACTATGACAGTGCTCAGTTTTTCCGGGTAGCAGGTTTCTGCTGTAAAATGTATGCAACGCCTGGCATTATGGGGGGAGAACTGCCACTGCAAAAGCAAGACCCGGCCCCACAGGTACCGGAGGAAGGGGCAACTGCATCCTCAGCCTCTGCATCTTCGAGGCTTGGGCCTCTAGATTTGCTCCAGCTTTGCTCAGCGGGGTGAAACGCAAGGGGGAGCTGCGCAGGCGAGGACAGCACCGGGGGAGGAAAAGAGCCGTCCACGCAATCTGCGGGAGGAACTTAGAGCGGGCCTGGGGATCGCCGAGTTCGTCCCTTTAAAAGGGATACGGGTGTGTTTTGTTTTTTCCAGTTGCTGCGCTGAACCACCTTCCCAAAGTCCGGCCGCCAGCAGCCTGCTGAGGCATCTCTGGGCACCAGGAGAGCACGCAAAGGTGGGGCTCGGAGCCGGTCCCCCCTGGGGTGCGCCTCCAGCCGTTCGCGGCCCCGGGACGAGCGGGGGGCTCTGCGCCTGACTGCTCCGCCGGACCGTGCCGGCCGCGGGCTGAGCGTGCCGCGGGGCAGGCCCCTCGCTCTCGAGGGGAGCAGAGCGCTCCGCTCGCCGCCCGCGCCGGCAGCCACCAGCCGATCTCCAGGCAAAGGGCCGCGAAGACGGGTTCTCCGCACGCAGAGCTGACCCTCGCCAGAGCGAGCAGGGGCTGCGAGCCCGCAGCCCGTGGCGGCAGCGTGCCTCTTCCCAAAGCAGCCGTGGTTCCTTCCCGGCTCCCCCCTTGGGAGCTTCGCTCCCGACGCCGCCGGGAGCGGGCTCCAGCACAGAGCCAGAGCCCGCCGAAGGCGGACACGGTGCAGAAAGCGGCCTCCCAAGCGAGCGCACGAGCCTGGGGACGGCTTCGTCCGCTCACAACGCTGCAGTGTGTGCGGCAGCTATATTTATCCGCATCGCCGGCCAGCTATATTTATCTGGCGTGCCACAGGAGCCGAACGTCCGAGGTGTGATTTCTGAGCTGTGAGAGCGCGTGATCGCGATGTCCTTTTTACAGTAAGCCTCCTTTTCTGCCTTCTGCCCCCCTTCTCCAGGAGTCACAGCCACCTTCCAAGCCCCGTACGGTCTTGCTCTTCCCTGCTCCTCCTTACACCCCAGTACCCCCACCGTGGCGATGCTGGGCTCATCCCACCTTGGTCCCCCTCCCAGAGCCCTCTCTGAGCCCCTTTTCCTGCTGCCATCTGGAGCAGATTTTTCTGTTTTTTTTAAGATGAGCTCGTCACCTTTTAATGCTCGGGGTTGGCAGAACTGACCGCAGAGCCTCAGCGTCAGCGCAGCCTGCAGCATCGGTCCCGTCGCCGGCTTTGCTCGCAGCGCCAGCACCCTGCTCCTGCCGGGCTGCAGTCACCGCCCTCGGCCCGTGGGCAGCCTCTGCCAGCCGGGCCGGAGACGTAACCCTGGGTTGGTAACGGCGGCCGGAGCGACGGCCTCACGGCACTGAGTCTCTTTCGGTCACGGGTGTCGGGCTTTTCCGTAAAGGAACCTTTAGGGCTTGTTTACGGCAGTGCAAGGACCCGAAAAACGTCACTGTTTCGGATTTCATTTTCCCCGTCAGGAGTCGAGGGCTGGCCTACATGCCTTCTCCTGGAAGGCTCCAGGAAAGTACCAAACCCAGGAAGACCATGGAGAGGAAGAGGTGCCGCGAGGCGTCTCCGGGGCCCTGCAGAGGACCGGCCCGGCCAGCGCCGCGGCGGCGAGGCGGGATGCCGGCAGTGCCCTCGCTGCGAGCGCGATGGAGCGGTGCCAAGGCAAACGGACCCAGGCCGCTTCGTGGCCCCCCCCCCCGGCATCCTGAGAGACACCGGCTCGGCTCGGCCCGGCTCGGCCCGCCCCGCCCGCGCTGAGTCAGCGGGGCGGAGCAAGGCGGCCGCGCCGGGCTGCGGGCGCCGCTGCTGCCGCCGGTGAGTGCGCGGGGCCGGGCCGGGCCGGGCCGGGGGCTGCCGCCGCCCCCGGAGCGCTCTGCGCGCCCCCCCGGAGGCCGCCGCCCCGTCCCCAGGCGGCAAGCCAGCAAAGGCTGCAGGCTCCCTCCCTCCTCCTCCTCGCGGCCTGCCTGCCCCGCACGGTGTTGCAACCGCCCCGCGCGGCAGACCTCGGTCGGCGGAGGGGAGGAGCGCGGGCGCTGGACCCGGGAGGCAAGCTGGAGCGCAAAGCGGGCTGCTGCCGCAGCTGCCTGCCTGGTTTCCCGAGCTGTCTTGAAGCTAGGCTGCTCCCGGAGTAAAGGCCGGTAGTCGTGTCCGTCTCGAGCCGTGATGAAGCCCTTCGTGTTCCGAAAGGGGCACTCAGAGAGCTGCTTCTTCCTCTTCCCCCCTCCAGCTCTTCCTCCGTGCCGCCCACGATGGGCTCCAGGCTGTCCGTGGATGACTCCGTGCGTGTCGTGGTTGTTGGAGGTGGCTTTGGCGGCATCGCAGCTGCCAGCCAGCTGAAGTCCTGGGCAGTCCCCTTTGTGCTGGTGGATATGAGAGATGCTTTCCATCACAACGTCGGTGCCCTCCGGGCCTCAGTGGAGAGCGGTAAGACCCTAACAGCCTTATGACCACAAGCTTTCCCCCTGCCTGGTTCCTCGTAGGTCAGCTCCCTCTTACACCCCGCTACAGATCTGTCTAACCCTAATCCAGTCTTGGCTGCAGCCACTCACTGGTGCTCAGGGAAGAGTGAGGAACAGGCTAAATAAAGTGCCCTCCCTGCCCCATTTGTGCTGGAAGATCTGACATTTTCTGTCTGGAAAGGAAATGCATAGCTCCGGGAGGACCCGCAGGCCACCTGTGCAAAGCTAACACCGTAGCTCGGCAAACCCAGAGGCTCGAGAGCCTTCAGCTCCCCGGAGCAGCTTGCTGGAGGATCGCAGGGAAGTCCTTGCCTCCATGCACGCGCACAGGGCGTGGAGGCAGATGGGGCCCTTCCCCGAGGCGAAAGGGTAGGCCATCTCCTCCCGAGCTGGCTGGCTTTGTTCCCGCAGGATTACGCGGCAAATGACCCATGGCCCACAGGAACACGGGGAGTGCTTCCTAATCAGAGCCTTTTTTTCCACAAGGGGTAGAAGATGACGAAGCTAAAACCAGTAGTAGTTGGAAGGGGCAGTTGAGTGGTGTGATCCTGCCTGCCTGGTACCTGAAATGCTGAGCAGCTTAACTGCAAGGCCCGGGGTTACAGCGTTCTGCCAGTGAGCTGGTCTGCACTGCGGGGTTTGTGCTGGGATTACACGTAGGAGTTTTGGGTACCCCCTTTACTCCAGTGGCTCGGGGCGTAGGGGGAAACTCCAGCACTCAAGGCTTGGAACAAGCATCAAAACTACTGCAAAAGTTTGGTCTGAGAGGTAAATATGACAAAGAAAAGCCTCTGTCGTCCTATCTGAAAAGCCTTAAATCACAGTGAAGCAATAACTGGCAAATCAGTAAAAGAGATTCTCAACAGGGAGCAAGACAATCTAAATTTGCATTAAATAACCTATTCAGAAATGTCACAGGACCTCCGAGAGGCTGATCCTGCGTTGTCAAGTCTGAGGGAAATGATCCTGAAGCTTATTGCCGGGCAGCAATAATGCATATTAGGAGAGAGGCCCAGCCCGGGGTCCTAGTTGCATACAATGCTCTTTATGTAAGCAAGGATCACTTGAGCAGAGAAGGGAACAGGGGCTTTCTAACTTTTGCACAGGGAGATCTTCTTGCTGGTGTCTCCTCTTATTACAGGATTTGCCAAGAAAACTTTCATCTCCTATTCTGTCACCTTTGGGGACTGCTTTCGACAAGGCAAAGTTGTTGGAATAGACCCTGGGAAGCAGCAAGTCTTGCTCAGTGACGGTGAGGTGGGTGTGCTGGCACGACAGCTGATGAAATAAGTGGTAATGAGTAACTTGATTGTATTTACCTGATCACTTGCTAATGCTGAAAGCCAGTGAAACTCTCCTCAGGGAGGTTCTTCAGCTATGTATTCACTGTGAGAATGCAGTACTCCAAATCAAGGCTATTTTGGCTTTAACTGGGGGTGTCTGGTTGGAGAAGGGACTTGAACTTAAGGTTTCAAACTGCTGTCTGTGCTTGGAGTCCCTCTGGGGAAGCAGAGCAAGAGCAGTAGGATCGCAGGGCATCTGGGCACGCAAAATGCGCCCCTGTCTTGCCTGGGGCAGCTCTAACAGAAGTTGGTCTAGTTTCCCCTCCTGAATGGGAACAGCAGTATAACTCATCTGCAAAGCAATGGGGTGTGTGTTCTGGATGGAATCCTGTCCTGGGAAACGCACAAACTGGACCCTGCACTTTAAGTTGGATGAGCTCCAGGAAAGCCTTTCTGTTGTGGCAAACAACCTGGAAATCTCCTAAAGTAGAGTTCAGCTGAGCACGCTGACCCTTACCTATCAAATAGCCATGGGGCTCAGAGTTCACGCACACATCAAGGTTCCTGTTCTGATCTAAATCTCAGGCTGGCTGAAACATTTGACCCCAAGCAAGTCCCAAGCCAAGCCCTTTTGAAAAGCACTGATTGCTTTCCTCTAGGCTTCTACTATCTGTGGGCAGGCAGCTAAATGCTCATGCTTAACACTTGCCCTGAAACTCCAGGAGGTAGAGAGCAATGAAACCAATGACCTACTTCTGTAGAGGGCTGTCCCAGAAAGGTGGGTGAAGCAGGCCCCCGACTGTCCCTTCTAAAACCATTTCTGGAAATACTATAGCGCTTAAGTCATCCTGAAGCGCTCAGGCAGAAAGACTCTTTGCCTGTATGCACTGAAAAGCAATATCCCCTCTATCCAAGTTAAGTGGCTACAGCTGCACTGGAATGAGTGTGCAGTAAATACTGCACCCCATCTAGTGCTCAGATCTTTTATTTTTGTGACTGGATGTGGAGCTCAACATGCAACCTTGGAGCTCAAAGATCCTTGTGTAACTCCAGCAAAAACTATGGGCAGCAGCTCTGGAAACTTCTCAGCCAGGGCATCTCAAGAGTCTTCAGAAGAGGGTGAAGGAGAGAAGTCAGGCTGTATGTACATGTCTCCCTCCAGACTCTAAACTCTGTGTTCCAGCTGACCGCTGGAGCCACTGTGATGGTAACTTCAGCAGTGGACATAAATATCCCAACTCACAGCTTTTCTAAGCCGTTAGACCTAGAAAAGAGACCGAGGTCCCTTAAACATGAGCTCTTCTTGTCCCTGGAGAATTCAAGTAGTTTCCTGTAAGCTTATGGTAGCCTTTTCAAAACACTCAGTTCTTCCAAAGAGAACTGCTTCTCTCAAACCCCGAAAAAGGCAGTTACATGGCTTCACCTGAATCAGGTCTCTTGTTGAAGTAACTTTCTAACAGTGGCAAATGGTTTCCTAATTAAAGGAGGGTCAGTGGGGGGCTGTAGGAGATAAGTGAATAGTATGCAGGAGGAAACAACTGTGTCTTAGGCCCTCTCTAAAAGATCTAACATCCTGTTCTACCTTCTGTCTTTCACAGGAACTTCACTACTCTCATCTCATTCTTGCAACAGGCAGTGATGGGCCATTCCCTGGAAAATTCAACAAAGTCATTGACATGGAAAGTGCCATCCAGACTTATGAGGACATGGTTAAGGAGGTGAGGAGTCAGCTTCTTTCCTAGGAAGTGTTGCCTCCTTTAATTCAGCCTCCATGTTCTAGATACCGCTATGGGTGCCTGGAGCCACCTGTATTTGAGAAGCAGGAGCCAGGCCAGAACAGGGATCACGTGCCGTCTCATCTAGCACGCTGCAGTGGACCATCAGACATCTGCACAAGGGGAAACCTGAAGTGCTCAACAGTGCTATGATAGATAAGAGTGCCTGAGTTCTCTTTTTTTTCCCCCGCTTAACAAACTAGGTGACTTATTACTGTTAGACTAATGCTGAACAGTGGAAAGGTCTGCTTGCTGAGGGGCTGGTGGCAATTTCTTCCATGAGACAGTTCTCTTGTAACCTGTTTGTTTATTTCAAGATTGAAAAATCTCAGCGCATCCTGGTTGTGGGAGGTGGTTCTGCTGGAGTCGAGATGGCTGCAGAGATCAAAACAGAGTACCCAGCCAAAGAGGTAGTAGCACGTTAGTTGCAATTGACTTCATCCACGTTCTGAGACTGTTCTGTGATGGGTCCCGCTGGAAGTATCTTAGTCACTGCAGATCAGAAACTTCCATAGTGGCAGCCTTCAGCTGACCTCTTCCTCTTCTGAGAGCTTCCTGCAGCCTGCCACCAGCAGTGACTGGCTCCAGAGGCCTTTCATTAGCTTTCTCCCCTTAGGCCTTAAGAGGGATAAAAGGAAGCTATCTATCTATTGCGCTTCCTGCCCTGCATGCAGGGAATTCTCTCCCATTGCTGTTCCCCCCCCCCTTTGCTGTTTTCTCCTCAACAGGTCACCCTCATTCATTCAAAAATTGCACTAGCTGACGTGGAGCTGCTACACAGCGTCCGTCAGGAGGTGAAAGAGATCCTCCTCAGGAAAGGAGTGCGCCTCCTGTTAAGTATGTATTTAACAATTGCCTCTGAAGATTGAGACTCTGAAGCTCTACAAGCAGTTCTTTCCTTAGCTAAAGCACCCCTTTCTGGTTTCTGACTAAGCATAGTTGCCTTGAATTCCTGTTTCTCTAGCAACATCTGGGCTAGCTGGAAAGGGCAGCCAGTGAAGGCTTGTGACCCTGAGCTCTCTGTTACAACAGGTGAGAGGGTCAGCAACCTTGAGAACTTCACTCCAAACCGGTTCCAGAAGGATACAGTAGTAAGGACAGAAAAGGGCACAGAGGTTACTGCTGATATGGTGATCCTGTGCACAGGGATAAAGATTAACTCTTCAGCATATGCCAGTGCGTTTGGTAAGTGAAAAAAACACTGGGTGGGGGGAAGCAATACAGTTCTTCAGTGTCTTGTACTTGATTTGTGTCATCAGGAATCAAACTTATACATCCTGCATGGTGATTCCATGATACAGCAAATGCTCTGACATTAAATACTTGACTGTGAAACGTGATCTTTTGAAGCCTGCAGAACAGACCATATGTCAAGTGGTCTGCAATCTTCTGCTCCCTCTGCTACGATGTCCAAGGAACCCTAGTGTCCTAGTTCAGGATGGGACAGATTCAACCCAGAAACTGATGGTAACTCCTACCTCCACCAAGGCTAGGATTTGATCCCAGATACACGATGGCTGAGTTCTGAGCAAAAATAGTGCAGCAAGAATGCTGAGGGTGGTGACCCCATCAGTGTCACAGGGCATCTTCAGTCTGATTGCTCTAATAGCCCAATTTCAACTGCAGCACAACTATAAAGCAGTATGACCATTATACATTTCCCCCCCCCTTCCCCGGCTGTGTACATTAGCTCTTAATAACTTTGATGTTTCAGGACAACTGATTGCCTGAGAACGTGCAAGAATTAACCACAGAGAAGCAGAAAACATCTTTTCCCTGTCATGTAGAAATAAGGGGGAAAAATTCACTTGTAAAACATGTCACTGACAGTCAACAGTATTTTGGGCTCTTAGCAACTAACTTAAAAATCCTTATGAAAATTTTCTATTTGGCAAAACAGGAGATAAACTGGCAAGTAATGGTGCTTTGAAAGTTAACCAGCATCTCCAACTGGAAGGCTATGAGAACATCTATGCCATTGGGGACTGTGCAGATCTGAGGGAACCAAAAATGGCCTACCATGCTGGGCTCCATGCCAACATTGTGGTGACAAACATCATCAACAGCCTGACACACAAGTCTCTTAAAACCTACCAGCCAGGTAAGGCCAGGTGTTAGGAACTTACCTTAACTGTTGGGCTCCTCTTCTGCAGAGGACAGCTTTGTGTATCACGTACATATTGAAACTTGCACGGGACGCTAACTGGAAATGAAGGGACCTGCAATTGGGGTTGACTATTGATAGATATAGCCTAGGCTTCATCTTAGTTCAGTCGAAGAGTGACACAGGTAATTAACTTCTACAGTGTCTATGTACTCAAAATGTCCTTTCTTCACTAACATCTGCTGATAAATCTCGGTGGGTGTGTTTTATTTGTCAAACTTGTTTCCTTTTCCTTAAATTGCATACAATCCAATTAAATCCTAGGAACAAGGAAATGACTTGACTCTCTCCTCCCTTCTCCAAGTAACCTATACCACAAACATGAAGTGAAAAATCTAGCTAGGGAGTGGATCTCATTAGTCAGCAACTGATGTAAATATTTACTAAGCTTCAACCTTGAAAGCTGTTGCATATGGATGGAGAATAACTGGACAGCCATTTCATTTTTGAATGGCTGCCCAGTCTACTTTAAATTTTGTATTTTTGCATTTCTTGGACTCAGTCTTGAGAGGAGAGGGTCACTCCATGCCACAAGTACAGACAGCCAAATCCTTCTATTGCACAGCTCTAAAACAGTAAGAATTCCTCTGACTTTCTTCAGTTGGAAGACCAGAATTAGCCTTCAGTTTTCCAAAGGCTGACCCTTCCCTAGAAGGGGGGAAGAATAAACAAGTCTCATTAACGAAAGAGGTAGAGCAGATGGTGGAAAGGCTAGTGTTGCAAGCAGTTTTCCTTAGGTCTGCATCTGTAGAATTCTGACTTTTCCACTTGCCATACAGTACATGGGCTACTGGGCTTGGCAGCTGGGAGGGGGAGGGAGAGGTGGGAGAAGTGCAACACCTACAGGGGAGACATATCAAACCCTAGTAGGGTTGGATACTTAGCTTGGAAACTGCTTAACTTTAACTGGCACTTACTCCTCTGCATCTCCTTTCCAGGGTCACTAACATTCTTGCTTTCAATGGGCAAGAACGATGGGGTTGGTCAGATTAACGGTTACTATGTAGGACGTCTCTTGGTGACTACTGCGAAGAGCCGGGACCTTTTTGTCTCCAAGAGCTGGAAGACGATGGGGCAGACAATGCCCTAGTAGGGAGTTCAATAAACAAACCAGAGAAGGCTCTACAAACTGAAAGATGGCATTGCCTGGGCAGGCTGATACTGTCTCCTACAATGTCGCCTAAAGCCGCTCTTCAGCATGGTGCGGTAAAAGGAAGCCTTGTGTTGCTGTAAAGGGGATGAAGGCACTTTCCAAATGAGCTGCCACAGAAGCTCTCATGGTAAAAGCAGGGGAGGAATGTTTTTCTTAACTTACCTGTGGAGGTAGCTCTGAGCAAGAAGTTTGGTTTACCTTGATTTGTAACAATAAACATTGATTTTCAAAATCTCTGTTGTTTGTTCTTATGTAGGTTTTTCCCCAGCATTCTCCATGTCTGCTCTTCTAAAAGGTGAGTTATCACCAATATCTACCTGTTACTTTGGTAAAGATGCAGCTTACAGGGAGACAAAAAGCTGCCTCTGGAAAGCATGAGCCTTGACATGGCTATACTAATCCTGGAATTCAGAGTATAATGCAGCTTTGTGGCTACATCTCCTCAGCAGCTTTAATTTGTAACTTACACAACACTATACTTCAGGTAACAGCTGATATTTGTGTGTTAAGTGTGATACAGCAAATACTTTAAGCTGCTCTTTTTTTTTTTTTTTTTTTTTTTATACGGTGAGACATTTCCAGAGCAAAATTAGGGTTTATAACAATAACCACACTTGACACATCTTTCTTCTTTTTTCTTATAAAACAAACAGGAAAATCACCATGAAATATTCTCAGTAATTACAGAGATTATTGTGAGTTAAAAGTAAAAACAGAAGCTCCTCATGCGTCACTTCTAAAATCCTTTCCCTCTCCCCGCCCACATGGACTGGAGGCAAAAGTTCACCATCCACCCTCAAGGGAGAGGAAAAGGGAACAGAACATTTTTAAGAGCTTTCTTTAATGTGTGCACACGTGTGTGTGCATATGTGAAAAATCCATCTCTACAAATCTAAAATAAGGTTACTCTTTAAAACTTCTAAACTAAAGTAACAAGGGACACTAGAACTCCTGAAAAGAGATGGTAATTCAGTTGCTTAAGGTGATATAAATGGACAGAGGATGTTGATAGCATGAAGGAATCAGACTAAACCCCTCTCATCTCTAGTAACAGCTCCTCATCAAGTCACAACACATCACACTACTACCATTCCCTCTCCTCACCACATTGAAAAAATAAAACCCACCTCTAATGCTTTTAATGCTACTCAAGTTTATGTTGAAAAATAAAGTTTCATTTGGCTGCTGCTGCTACTTAGTGTCTAGCTTGGCCATTTCTTGCACATAGATGCCAATACTTTCACTGTCGAAGAGCAGAAAGTAAATGTTCTTCAAGGAGGAAGAGCTGGTGCCATCAAAATGGGTGGAAATGGCTCTGAGAGTCACCTGGGCTGCTGTCTGTTTTGGGAAGCAGTTTCTATGTGGTACAGAAAGAAAACAAAACAAGTGAGTGTCAGCCATCTGTGCAAGCATGCTGCTGAAAGGAACCATAGCTATACCAACTACAGGCTGATGTTAAGATACTGGCAGCTTTCTAATGTGTGAATCTCAAAAGCCAACCCCAAGGGTTTGACAGTAACATTTACCTGCTACTGTACTAGGTTTCTAGCTAACATAGCTACTGTATTTATTTGCTTCTATTTTTTTAGGACTAAAAAACATATTTAAACACTATTCTTTAGGATAAAGCTTTCCTATCCCATGTAGGGCAGGCTAAAAAGTTCAAGGCATGATTTGTTTTTTAGTGAAAAACTAAAAAAAAAAAAAAAAAAAAAAAAGAAAAAAAGAAAAAAGAAAGAAAAAAATCAGACTCTTCCTCAGAAGAACTGAAAAGCTACCAATCTTTGCACTAAATGTAGCTTTCAATTATGTTCACATGTCTTAGGGCAGCTGGTCCATGTAACTGAGACTGGAGTTTCTAGACCACAGTGTTTGTTCCATCTTAAATCATTCTCATATGCCTGTTTTGAGGTACAAAACCATTCAGCTGCAACTCAGTTTCTTCACCCTCATCTCAGTGTCACAATATAAGAGAACTGGCTGAGAGCACATCATAAATGTGACACATCCTGTGTCACTGACATTTGGGAGGGAAGAAAACTCTTTCGCATTCCTTGCTGGGGTTTTTCTGCTGCCCGACAGTGACAGACTGCCTCAGAGGTTCAGCAGAAGCATGCTTATACTAGACCTGCTGCTTTTGCAACTGAAGTGTGTTGATGCAATTTGCTTGCTACATAAGCATGCAGGAAGTCAAATACCTAGGAGAGTCTGAATGAGACTTTATCAGGGTACACTGAATTGCTTGAAGGCGGGTTAAGACCTGGCTGAGATTTCAGACAGGCCTTTGGGCATAACTATTCTGGCTGTTTTTGAGTTTCATGACTCTTATTTAGATTCTGCTGCATGGTAACACTCCAACAGAGGTCAGATCCATGCCAAAATTCTGACCAATACAACCTAATTCACGCCCTTGTTCTAAAGCAGGATCACACTTAACTTTTCTGCTTCTGAAAGCAGTTCATCTAACCTGTCCTTAAAAATGTGATGGGGCTACATCAAAATACACAGATACCACAATTTTTCAACTGTAAAGATTGTTAAGCACTGGAATGGTGTATCTCTTATAACAGCATCCAGACCCACCTTTCCAGTCTTTTTCTTCCTTTCCCACCCCACAGCAACATTATGTTGTGTATTTGTTTTTATTCTCCTTCCTAAGTTTAGTACTACTCACTAGTTCTCACTCAATTTCATGTCAATGATTTCAGACTACTTACCACATTTATACTAAATCATGTCCAAAAAAGAACAGTTGAGAACTAGTCATCCACAACTGTTGTATGTTTACTCTCTACCATCCAAATGATTACTAACAAACAGTATTTACTAGCTTTAGTTCCACGACAGTTCTCTGCAGCAACCCTCCTGATGTGTCTTTTTGGCATGGAGCTAGTGAGAAAATTTTGAAAATGTTTATATCCACTTGCCACCACTACTTACTTCATCTAGACTGCATTTTCTACTTTTTATGACAAGGTCATAGAGGTGCAAAGCCCTACTAGAGTTGAGATATCCTATCTTCTGCTATTTCCCCAATATCATATCTGTCACTCCAAACAGTTCCTAAGCTGGACTCAAAAAAAAAAAAAAAAATCTACAGAACTAATACTGTGTAAATCCTGATCTACCCAACAAAAACAGCATTTCTTATGCAGAGATGCAGGCTGGCATAACATGACAGCAAAAGCATTAGAAGCCTTTGAAAAACTCTGTGCCTTTTTTCAGACAACTCTGAGGTCCTCTGATGAAGTGCAAAAGAGCAGTATCTGCTAGGACCTACCCTCTTTCTTCTCTAATACAGCAGTAACTTTAAGAGCAAGAGAGAGCGAAGAGGAGCTAAGCAGCAAAAGGATCTGCACTAATTCTGATGCTCTAGGACTAGTTTATTCTTAAACAATGTTCATAAGAGACCCCGGGTCTATAAAGACTATTTTTATTGCTGTAAAAGTTACAGTTCACATTTTTAAAGGCTACACTTTAATAATAAAAAGTTGTAAAATGATTTATCATACTCAGTTTTGACTGAACGCTCTAAACAGAGAGATCTGTGCATAAAAGAAATAAAATCACTAAAATTATACTGCTTTTCTATTTACTCTTTTATCCTGGTCCATAATAATGTTGTTCTTGAAATAGTGTCTTGAAAAGTGTCTGTGCAAAAAAAGGCATTTGCTCCTTCTGTATATTCAGTGATGTGTGGTGATTTCAGTGATCAAAATGCAGTCTTACATTGATTTATTCACTACAGGGTCAACACAGCTTGCATGGGTTATGCACTCTATTCTTTGGGTATTACTAACAAAATCAGGCATTATATTTCAAATTAGTCATAAGCATGCAAACTCTAACATAAAAGAACAACTTTGACAATCAGCGGGGCTTGTGTAAGACTTCTTATGATCAGGCACCAGTCAAGATTAGAAAACAGGTTTAAGAAAAGTGCTTTGGATTTCTTAGTCAAGCACATCTTATTTGCTAGCTGTTAAGAGAAAAAATTGATGTTTGCCTTTTAGAACATAACTATATTTGAGGAACAGAGTGATTTTCCTCTGAAAGAAAACATTTCATCCAACTAGTCTGTTTAATATATACTCTTGGGATGACTTAAGTAAATACGCTGTGTCTACCTGGCCCAAATTGTCTTAACTTGTCTTCAGTATTATGCCAGTGTACTCTTATTAATACTAATGGAGTTTTAAACAAGAATCACTACAATACAATGAGGGGACATAAAAACCAAGGCAGTGCAGGTCCAGGTTCTAGAAAAATTGAAATTACTCACTAGTAAAAGAAAGCATGTGATTTAGCTGATTTCTTTACATAAAGGCTTTCTGGTCATTCCACAGAAATAATGCGCTTTAAGTTCTTTTACTCCGGAGAAGCACTGTGTCACCTGGCCTCAGCCCTCAGATGAGCAAGGGTTGGCCCCCTTGACGTCACGGATGAGACGGTATCTCTCTACCACAGCAGCAGCTCTCTGACAGCTAATTGTACAATTACAATACAGAATTCTCTTACACAGAAAGATTCCTACCTGCCACTGGGAAAAGGGGGAAAAGCCACAGACTTCAACTTCTTGTCTTCTGCAGCTGTTAAGCAGTTCTTTATAGTCTCCTCAAGCTGCTCTTCACACTTGTCTGAGCCCCACTGTGGGATGTGACAGTGGATGACAAACTTTGCTGCTAGGCCACTAGACTGGGTAAGTGCAGCTAGAACAAATGAAAAGACAACACTTAGTTTTGAACAGAAAGCACTCTGCAATGACCTCTCAATCCAAAGCAATCTTTTATATTACCTTTCCAAAGAATACATGAGGAATTAGCATATGCCACAATGATTCCCTTGCAATCATAATCTGATTGTCTTGCCATCAATCACTACTTCTTTGGAGATCAAAGGACTGAGGGTTCATTCATTAACACGTAGTTTTTCAATAATTTTTTATCTTTCTCATTCAACATGGACTCTGGATTTATTTCATGCAGAGTATCAAAACACTGAACTGAAAACAGTTTAATTCCTCAATAGACATTTCTGTTGCCATATTAGAATGCTTCATCAACATCCTGCATCATTATAGCTCGAGAGTTCAGGAGTACTATCTACTCCCACTTCACAGCTAGGTAATTTCAGAGATAAAGACACGAAAATCCAAGAAGTCTGTTGAAAGTAACCACTAGTTAGGTCTCATTATCTATGCATCCTGTGAGCAGCACTTGAACTCACGGCCCGTTAGGCTGGAGCTCAAGTATTTGCAGCAGACCTCCAGTCACTAAGAGCCATCTAGTACTGCTTGCCTCAAAAAATCAGTGGAAGTGGCAATTTCAAACACAAGAATACAGTGCAATGGCTGACAGAGGGTCAGCCGTCTATTAAACCAAGATTACCTTCTTTCCTCTTAACAGCATAAAAGGAGCACATTTTCTAGTGATGTAGTGACTTTAACAGAAAAAAGTAGTTGACTTATGTTATGGCATATATTTATAAGCAGTGAACACAAAGTAAAGTGAAAATATATTGTATAAAAATTTCCCTATCATTTGGGAATATAAAACCAAGCTATCTATTTCAGGAATTTTATGAACTATACTATTTAAGCATTTGACCTCTTTATTATTGAGATACTAAGTCAAATAAGGCACTAGAAAATATACTATAATTTCCCTCCATCTGCCCTCTGCCCAACTTCAGACCCCAGGAGCTGGTTTAATTTGTTCACAAAGGAAGATATAATCTCAGGCCCCAAATTATTCACTGCTATAGATATGCTAAACATGTGAATTTGAACATAAGAGTTCTTCTATATTTCTATAAAGTAGAGGTAGTACCTGGAAGAAGAGACGCAATTTAAACAATAAAGCATCTAAGTTCTAAAGATCCTATCACATCTTTATTTGTGATCAAAGTAAGGAAATTGCGTTGACTACACTGTTCATTATATATGCAAAAGCAAGAAAATTTATGAACTACCACTGTTCTCATAGTTCATGTGGTAAGACTGTGAGCTAGCTCTGGCTCTTGCTAAGGAACATAGTGCAAATAGAAGAGGAAAGATGGCACAGAGGAGACAGCATAAATTTTCCTTGATTTGGGGACCCCACAGATAGAAATGGCATAAGGTAAACTAAACAGCCTGCTTTAATCTGTGTTGGCAGCTAGAAACCCAAAAACAGAATGGGCACAGGACAGAGGTACCCTATTCCTCTCCCCCCCCCTTTTTTTTTCCTCCTAAATATGCTGTCTGTATCAGCAACAGCCTTGAAGAAGAAACAGGATCTTTTATATCACATAAGAGAAGGCACATGCATAACCAAGAACAGATCAGAATGTCAAGAGAAAAGAACGTATGGAACGTAGTATTTTCAGAAAAGAAAGTAGCATCCTTTTTACCTTCAGCAACTTCCAAAGGTCCTTGAGATTTGCGAAGCTCCTTCACAGTTTCTAAAAACTCTTTTCCTCCAGCCTTTTCCAAAGCCTTGCCTGCAAGGACACAAAGCAAAAGACCTTGGCTCCAAAGTATCCACACGGAAAAAAAAACCTCTACAGTATTTAAAAGAACACTTTACATGTATTATCATGTTTAGCAGCAGCTTGTGTTTATGTTCCCACTTTATCAGCCACAGATAAAGGTCATTTTTTATTGGTTTTGAAAAACCTTGCATGTTATTACTGGAAGTACTTTAATGTAATTATTTGCAAGTATGCCACCTTCCTCTGCCTTAAGGTTGAAAATGTGAATAGCAAGATTTGCAGGACTTGTTTCCTAAACAGACCAGAGAACAACAAAAATAAAGCATCCTTATCAGCTTAAAAACTACCACAAACAAAGCGTTCATAACCCATCAACAAAATCAACATACGAAGCAGGCCGCTTTCCTTCAGGAATAGTATCCTAGCAAAACTCCAGAACTCTTGTAACTTCTAAGTTGGACCAGGAATTTCGAAGATATGATGCAGTGCTTATGAGCTCTATCCCATAACTTAACTTAATGTCCCTTGTAGATGAGCAATATACATCAGTATAGGTATCATTCTGTCTCCTACATCATTGCAACACGCTAACCCCAATTACTTTCCTGAAATAATTTATGAAATAAACACAGTTGGGATGCCAGTGAATAGAACAACAATCCAAAGCCTGCAGCTGGATTCTCTGCCTCTCAGTGCAGCTGACTGTATCATAGGCAAGTAGTTTACCTCCCTACTGCGTCAACTTCCATATCTGTACAAAACAGATAATAACATTTCTTTCACATGAGCAGTACAAGGCTTTGCACATAGGTTTTTCTGAAGCATGTAGAATTCTATAGTGAAAAGCACAATTAGAAGTGTTATTAATACATATAATTTTCCTCACAAAATTTTCAAAGGCAAATACAAAAAAAATCCAATAAAGACTAATAATGATTATTTACACCTTTGCTGCCCATATGCTTTAAGAAATTATCTGTGTTTTGAGTGTTGTTAGCCATCATTAAAAAAAGAAAAATAGTGATTAGCCTGTTATACCTAGTCAGTTCCAGCCTGATTTTCAGAAGTGTTGTAAGTGATATTTTATGGCCTGGGGAAGATTCAGATGAAACAGGATGGAATCTCAGCAGGCAGCTAGTAGACCAGATACTGTTCCAACTTAGATTTGCTTTTTCTGCGTGCAGCAGAGCCTCACCTATTTCCTCCTTGAGGTCTATTTCAGCAGTTGTAGGGTGAACAATGCCTTCTACTTTCATGGAGCCAATATGGCTGATGTCACTCTGTGTCAGAGAAAGCTGTAAGACGATGATGAGAGAGTAGAAAGAATTAAAACTAATAATCTGAGGACAAAATAATTTTCATATCAAATAACTAAACCAGAAGGGTGGATTCTGTTTTTCAGAGATCATTAAATTTATTGTGTTCAGTATTGTGTGATTCTGTCTTTTAGACTTTGATTTCTACACCAGTTAGACTGTTCCATGATATTCTTATAGTTTGGAAGCTTGCTCAAAAGGAAATTATTGCAAGAAATGTTTTTCCAGATGAGCCTACTATTTGAAATAAAAGTAATAATAAAAAAAAAATTTACTACATCTCCATAGCTAAACCTGCAAGAAAAACTGCAGCTTCATTCAATGGTACAAAGATTAAGGACAGCAAAAAATCTTCTTGGCTAGTGAAGAAAAAGAAAACAAAAGGAAGGAATGGGATGGACAGTCTGACTGGACAATATCAACATGTCGGTTGTTTGGTGGGATAGTTTTGTAATTCTGGACTGTCACAGTCTGTTCTACACAGAGATAGGCACACACTGCAGGTCTGGTAAGGCCTTCAATTTGAAGGGAGTAGCACCTCGTGGCCTGCTTTCAAGCTGGGGCACCCAGGCTTCTGGCACAAACCAACATGTGAAAGTTGCTGGGTAATCCTAGGGACTTGGTCAAAAACTTAGTTGGGATGCAGCTGGGGCATGAGAGCTCAGAAATGCTTCTATATCCACCCGTTTGGACGTAGTTTAGAAGACAAAATTTGGTTCAGCAGTATACAGCTGAGTCCAAACCGAACAAAATCCTAGAACAGCTTTACCAGTGAAATGAATCAGTATGGCTCTCTCCCCAAGAAGAGAGACTGACCAGCCTTATCCTTAGAAATCTGTTATTTGCAGCCCTCTTTTTTGGAGAGGGCACACCCCAATGCCTTGAGTTTAAGATCAAGTCTTAAATTTGGGACCACTGATAGAAAATGAAGAGAAGATCTCATACTGGTACTGGATAAAAAGGATCATTCTGTTCATACTAGGCTTCACTGGTGTAACTCCCATCTGTTATAACTTTGCATTACCTTTTGTCCTGGCACAAGGCTTTTGGAGGACAAGATAGTGAAACCATCCCCAGGCCCATCTTCAGCTGTTGAATTTGAAGCCCCTTCTTTTTCACTGTCCTTTTGTTTGTTCTATTTGGGGAAAAAAAAAAAAAGGATAAGCAAAAACCCTCCAAACAAAGACAGTGTTCACCATTACTCAGCAATGAACAGATTTAACCAGTTACTAATGATCTCATCTTCTCAAGGCAATATATTATTCATAGCCTTTTATTCCCAAAAGATTATATAAGAGTTCTCTGTTGTCTGTAACACACTAAATGATCAGTGGTTCATCTAAGGCATTATATAAATTTGTGGTCATGGTAAGAGTCAGAGGTATGCACACCCATTTCTGGTTTTACTCGTGATTACTGTTGTCTTTATGGGTAGGTTTGCATTTTTTTTTTTTGTTTTTGCTGCTAACAGAGGAGAGTCCATTCTAAATCAAACTTAGTATCCCTGTCAAATGCTCCAGTTTGAAGGAAAAAATATCTGAACAACATAACAAGTCTCAACTAACAAATCATAAATATTAATCCATACTGACAATAGAGAGCCATCACACCTCAATATAAGCAGGATAAAATGAAATACCTAATCACTAGCTAAAGTTTGAGTGCAAAATCCCTTTTGTGGGACACACTCCTTCAAGCAACCTAGCTCCAGAAGCAGGAAAGCTGTTCCTACCAGGGCTGTGAGAGCACATACTCACATCTCTCCATATTTGGCTCAAGGATGTCAAGAAGCTAACTATTCCTGATGAGCCCCAAATCCTGCACATGTGCAATTCCAAGTAAGGTGGTAACTGAAATAAATACACAGAGGCATCCTACTCTAACTACTAAGTAACTCTATTGTCTTCTTAAATGTAATCTTTGCCTATTCCCAACGATGCAGATCTGTCAAAGATCTATCAAAGTCTATTTCCAGAAAGATGGGCTCAACACAAGAATTTAAGAAGTTTAGATCACAGCTTAAAACAACTTAATTCCTATCCAAGCAAAACTTTGTTAACATTTTAACATCCACACACTGGAATGACAAACCAAGGAGCATTGGTCTAGGTTATTACTTTACCACAATAAACTATCTTGGACAGCAACAGAGGATGGGCCACTGTTAGGGAAGGTGCAGTGGTCAAGTTCCAACTTACTTATTCTTCTCTCAACTTTCTAAAAACCCTTAACAGCACCACAGGTAGGACCGAGTGAAACAAAGGGCTTGTCAAAATGACTTTTATATACCAGCTCAGAGCAAGTTCTCTGACCAGTGAAAACCTTCAACAGCAATCTGGTAACTGCAGAGGGCTGAAGGCATGGTATCTATCAACCAGAGAATGACTTAGAATACAGTTTCCTCTATTTTAAATGCTAGAGCTCATTCCTGCACAATTAGTGTACCATCTATGTGAATTATTGTGATTCTCTAACTATTCCTAAAATTCAGAGAAAAATATCCTGGTCTCTCTATTTTCAACTCCTACCTCCCATTTCAAGCTGTAACAAACAAATAACTAATGCACAAGCGCTGATCTATTTATCCTTATATTCCTAGATATTTTCTGATCCATTCCTTCTCCCACACTTTCAAAATCTGGTACCTGCCTCATGCTTACCTTTTTGGGTGTCCTGGCCTTGGCAGACTTTGCTTTCTTCCCACTCTTTTTGCTCACCATGGATTTCCTTCCTTTTTTCTCAGGAGTAGGGGAAAGGATGGTCTCAGATTTGCCTTTGGCACCCCTTTTCTTGGCTAGGAGCTCTGGTTGAATTCTGGGCAGGACACCTCCACTTGCAATAGTCACACCCTTTAGCAACTGCACAGAGAAATGGTGTAAAGGAGCAGAAAATATCCTGTTACAGATTCTCTTATGCACTCAAGCTGCTTCACTGACCACCCATACAAGTAGAGCACATACTGTCCGAAAGCACTGCACTTTGTTCCTTTACCATGAGAGAATCCGATTAGGAGGAAATCCACAACAGCACAGAAACCTGGCAGGTCACACTGTTTATAAAGTCCACACGTGCCAGTGAACACTGAACTCTACAGGCCAGTCACTCTTCTTTCTCTCGGTGCTGGTCTTTCTGCATACCTACTCTTGCTGGCTCACAAGCAGTGAATGAAGTAACTGCTACAGCAGCAGGCTACATAAAATTGACAGCACCACAGCCCTGTTCAGAGAAAAATGCATTATAGATCCTTCTGGTAGGAAAGTGGATTGAATGCAGGTATGAGCTCCAAGCACCAGCCTGGAAGAAGGAAACAATAGGAATGGCACTTAGAGAAGAATGGGGATCACTCTCACTATACCAGAGTGGGCCATTATACTATCTGGAGGACAAAATCTGTTTAACTCCTAACTGACAATGTAGATCTAGTCTCCACCTCACAAGCCTGTGACTAGTACTACCTAGCAGGGAATGGACTGATATTATCATTCTTTGTCCTCTTCTAGCCTCTGTTTTGACATTTCAGTCCCCTGTAACAGAAAAGCAAGAGCTGGATGACTTCACAAGCGCAGCTTTTAATTTTTTTAAAGGAGTCAAGCGTAGCACAAGAATCTGTCAAAGTATGAATGATGTTTCCCATCTTCCCGCTGGGCTAGCCAAGACGAGATCCTCTGATGTTGACTAAACCTCTCCAGCACTGCTGAATACTGCAGTTCACAGCCCGTGACATGACCTCTCTTTTCACTCAACAAGTTTAGCAGAAGCAATTCCACAAGCAATCCTCAAAGTCAGAGCTTTGAAAATCACAGTCTGAGTGCTAATGGGACTCAGGCATATGGAGGGGGAGGCAGTCCTGGATGCAGCAGTCACAGAAAGTGAGCCAGATCCCTATCCAAGATGGGCCTCACACACAGTATAATAGAAAACACACAGTTCCACAACTTTTGAAAAGAAGTTTTCCATACAGCACATTTTATATGAGAATTGGATGTCCCTGAGCAAAAAATAAATCATAAACTTTACCCCCTTTAACAGGACTCTCAGCCTGCAAAAGAAGCAAAATTTAAACCCAGAGATATGTTTCCCTAGAACCGCAGTAAAAGGAGACATACCAGTAAGGGAACAAAAAAAAAAAAAGAGGCCAAAAGATCCTGGTATTTCTCAATGTAGAGATAAAATATTTAAAAAGTTGCCATTAAGGAATCAGCTAATTAGTTTAAGCTACATTAACAAAAGCACTACATCTAAGCCTAGGGTTGCAGCCATTGGAAGTTCCACTTCAAAACACAAAAAGGAACACCAAGCTGTTGGGTATATATCATGCCCTTTAAGAGCTAGGTACAGGTAAAGGTACTCAGGTCCTATACGGACACTGTCGGTTCAAGAACTGGTCTCAGGCACCTAAGGTATATTTCTATCCAGAGAGAAACAGAACGATGAATGACATGGAAAGAAAAACTAATTAGCCATAAAGATGAGGGCATACCCAACCTCTTCCAAAAGGCCACTGAAAGAATAGGATCCTGGATGACAACTAGCAAAATTTCTCCCATAAAATCACAGAGAAATTCACATATTTTAAAACTTCAAACAGAAAACTGTGAAAGATTCCTTGTGTGCCACTTGTAACAGCATGATACCTACTTGAAACAGAAAAAACACAAGAACATGTAGGTTTAAGATTCACCACATCTAACCTACCCATATAAACTTACCCACACCTCTTTTTTTCAAATCAGTGTTTTTTGGTCCTTTTTAGGACATTGGAGAGAGATTTCAGTTTAGGCATGTGTGGAATTGCTCAGAGTCACTATTTTCCAGTATTTTACTTATATGTAGAGTCCAACAGCTTGAGAAGAACTGTCAAACTTTTGGATACAATGAACCTCCCACCTAACATCTTCCTTACCATGTCCCTTTCCATACATATTTACATAGCTAAAGGTAGATGTATACAAATATTTTGCTTTTATAAAGGTGGGCATAATCTTGCTTTCTTCTGCTCTAATATTTACATTCTCATTCATATGTCAGACTACGCAGTTTCTAACTTTCAGAAATAGCAGTTTCACTTGGACTACAGAACATAACTCTTCCACTGAAATGTAAACAGGTACCTGATTCAGTTCCTCATCATTTGCAACTGCCAGGAGGATGTGTCTGGGGGCAATTCTTCCTTTCTTGTTGTCTCTTGCTGCATTTCCTGCTAGTTCTAAAATTTCAGCTGCAAATAGATTGAGATAAAAATGAGCAACAGAAATGTAACTTCTATACATCTGCATATACATTCCTATACATTTACAGTCCTTTTTAATATCAGTTACCTCTTCAAGGGTGTTTCCTGCTTTAAATGGTCTTTGCCATGGAAATGCAGAAAGTAAACCACGGTCAGTATGTTTGCAAATTTACATAAAATAATTTCTTCTCTAAAGGATACCTAGCAGGAAATACCCTAAGCTTGGTTCATATAACTGCTTTTACAAGTCTCAAGCCAGATTCTTTTTGAAAAAAAATAAAACATTCTCTACATAAATACACAGTCCAAAATTTAGCAGTAACCCTGTAACAACAGAACAGGAAAGCATGCAGAGAAACCCCAAACCTCGTAAAGAAAGTTCTGACAAAACAGCAAGGATTCTTAGGACCAAGTAAGATGAAGACTGAGGTGCATTTGAAGAAATACTCTGAAAGCCAACAGACAAGCCAGGCAGTGCTACAAAACTGCATTAAAGGCCACTGGAAATCTGTGAGATGCTTCATTTCAGATTAAGATACGCAGAGTTTGGCTCAGATGCAAGCAGACAACTTAAAGAGTTTCAATGCACAAACTACCGGTAGAAAATTCCTTCTATATTTTCCAGAAGTAAAAGGTCACTTTAAAAGCAGTTTCTCTAAATCTACAACATTTCAGCTGTGACCTAAAGTTTCTGAGGTTCTTCTGATCTTTATAGAGGAAACAGAGAAATTTTTTTGAGTTAGTCTTCTTTAAACTGTAACAATCACTAGAATTAATTAACAGTTTGACCCTATTTAGAAGTTATTTCTCATGTAAGAGAGAGAGAAAGGAGTACTTCGCTCAGAATAATCATAAAAAAAAAAAAAAAAAAAAAAAAAAAAAAAACTTTGACAAGGAAACAAGCTGCAAATATCTAGTGTCCCTTTCCTCAGTTTTTAACTTTTGTTTTTAAAATTATCAACAATACGGGCAAGAAAAAGATAGCCCATTAGTATTCTGTTAGCGACATCTTATTCCCCTTTAGTGGATTAAAAAAAAAAAAAAAAGAACTGTAAGTATTACAAACAGACAACTTTCAATCTAGTGGAAACCTACACAATGATCTCTGGCTAAAATCCAAAGAATATCATCAAGAGGTTTAGCTCTCAGTTCACAGGAAAAATACAAACCTTCAGTTTCACTCAGTTAGAATAACAAAGGTGCATACCTGTCATCCAGCTTTCACTACTATGTAAGATTATCTCTAACATTCAGTTAAATCTGTATGTTAAGAACAGCATCTGCTGATTTTTTTTTCACAATTACACATGAAAACTTTCAAGAAATAGTACCAAAGTTGCAAAGACAAGCATTTAAATTTTAGGAAATACTGGAACTATGGTTATCATAACCACAGAAGTAAAATCAGTGTGTGATCAATCAAAAATGTTATCAATACAAATACACACCAGACTTTTATTAAAAGTTAGATCAGTAACCTCAGCTCTGGCTTTTGCTAATCTTGGAATGCCTGACTTGCACTTCCAAATAGAAGATTTGGGGGAAAAAAAAATCCTACATAGTCCAGCTATATTCACTCATGCTGGGCTGCAGGCCTGGCACCTCACATCTACCTCCCTGACCTCTGCCATTGGAGCTAATGCAGTAGCAGACAGCAGTAATAGATTGTCATCTGTTATGCAGACCTGCGTAAAGCAAGAAGAGAGACCCATACTTCTCCAGTGGGTTTTGCAGATATATGCTCACAGCAGAGGAAATTTGCATCAGGAAAAAACCATACTTACCTGCATGGTAACCGAAGTTCTTTCAGATGTGCCAACAATAGGCACATTCTGCTAATGTGTGCTCACCCCAGTCCCCAAGGTTCTGGGTCCTCTGGCCAGCGTCCAGATGGTGCACTCAAATGTCCTCTGCCTAATGTTAAGAGCAAAAAATGCAGAACACTCAAACGCCAACCACTTTTTTTTTTTTTTTTTTTTTTTAAGTCTACCACAGGACACCAGGAAGTAGGGAATCCAAGGTAGAGACTATACAGGACAGACTACGGAATACGCACGTAAATAACGTATCAAAGGATGCTAATTATTTGCACAGGTAAATACTTGCCTTACCTCCTTCTAACAATTGTCTATATGCATATTTTTCTACTTTGAAACACAGTGATGTTTGATATGCTTGAAGCCATATTGATTGCTTCAGAGTGGAAGTAGAAACTCACTATCTTAAAAATACAAAAAGGCACTTGTAAAATGCAACATCACATCTGGAGGCTTCAGTAATCACACTCTCAGCAGATGTGAACAGATCCCTAAAGAAACTGCTTTATATTTCAAATAGAAATATCTTGACAGTTGAGGCCATTTAAATTCTATGGAGACTGAAGTCTGAAAATATAGGTCCTATAACAATGTCCTATCCTCTAACAAGCTTTTTGCAATCAAATGGCTTGATATTCTCAGACATAAGTTGGTTTTACATTATATCCTCTCAGCAGCAGATGCTAAGAATTACAATGAAATCTTGAAACAATCTTGTTTCCCTCAAGGTTTAAAATCCAGACCGGAAGTGTAACTTCAAGGAAAGAACATAGTTCAATGAATTTTCTTGTTCAGATCAGTCTCCAGGAGGCAATGATCTACTCAAATTCAGATATCTTTAGCACAGGCAGGTAAAAGCAAACCAGCTCATCTACACATCTCACAGTTCATCTTTGCTTCAGTAGACACCTAACGTAGGTCAACTGAACCATGCTCAGCACTGCCCACTGACTCTACACATCACCTAGACATTTAAGCTCGTATGTAAGGTGACCACATTGTCAATATTTAATACTGAGTCAAATCTCACCCTCTGTGAGGACCTTTACAAAGAATTAGTGCGTTTCTCAGATTCTCTTCTGGCTACAGGACAGTACAAAGGAAGATTGGGCAGAAGTATTTGTACCTCCAACTTGCAAAAATAAAAGTGACCCCAAAAGATACTTTAGGTCTTTTTAATGCAGCCTTTTCGGGATGAGTGAAGAACAGAACTGTCTTTTAACCAATATAAGCAGGAGCTAAGCTATAAACTGAATTGGATTAGATTGTCTTATCTAGCGACAGCACATACAGAGAAAAAAGGGGTTTCTTTAGGTATTGACAGATCAACAGATTTGGATGTCTGGAAACTAAAAGCATCACAGGCAGGCCAAAGCTATTTGTTCAGCTGAGTCTGGTCTGCTTTTGTGCTCAGTGAGACCAATAGGTAAGACATATGGTAACTACCAATCACAGAACTAGAAAGATTTCAGGCAGGTTATCTTGGTTTTTACTTCCCCTTGAGAATAAGCTGTGACAGCTCCTGTTACACTGCCACATGCAAGTCTACCCAAGAATACTTTTGCTCTGAAAAGATGTATTGGATGATGGAGTCCTTAGTCCCATCTGTGAGTGGAAAAGTATCTGCTCAGTGTGCCTCTTGAAAGCAGGTGGGTATACCAGACAGAGGAGAATGTTAGTCGATGTCCTTTGAAGGAGCAAGTATTTGCTGGTGTTGTCCTGCCCCTGAATTAGAGAAGATGGCTTTCTGCTGACAAATCCAACAGTCAATCAGCAGACCATTTATATATCTCCTGCTTCCTAAGCAACAGGCATCTGTATGTTTAGCCTCACGCTTCGGGAAGGTGCCTTACAGAACACATTCAGACGATATTTGATTTAGACGATGACTACTGCTGTCAGCCCTGCACACACACAGACCGCAGTCTGGCATGTTGCAAAGTCTATAAATCCAATGAGAATGTGGCCATTTTTTCCTGGTTGGCAGTTTTGACTCCAAAGTCAGTGGAGTAAAAGACTGCTCCAGTAAACTCTGCCTTCTGGACAGGAACTAAGCTGCAGTTTTGCAATATGACTTGCCTAAAGTCTGAAACAGGATAGAGAGGATATAAAAAAAGAGCTTTAGATCCTTGATGATATCTTCCTCACATTAGCTAATCAATTGAGGTTAAAAAGTACCTCTTCTGGTAATAACCTGCAGTGCCTGCTGGCATTTTACCAATGGGGCTGACAACCCACAGCTCAGATTCAGCATTGATAATGGCTGTGAGGTGCACAATATGCACACACAAATAATGCCACATATGCCACAAACAATGCTGCATACAAAGGAAAAAATGGGCAACTAGTGGCTTGTGACAGACAGCACCTACCAAAGCCAAAAGGCAGTCTAAACTACTTGGTGACTGGGAACAAGGATGTGTATGTTCCACCCAGACGATGCTACTCAAGAGGCTCTGTGCTTCAGGGCAACCCAAATGCAGGGTTTAAACGGACCACATGGGTGGCCAATTGCACCTGGACAAATCGCTGGTCCACTCTAGGCCATGGATGAGTGCGAACAGACAGTTCTGATCCAGGTTTAACTCTTCCTGCCTCATCCATCCTGCCTCTATTCCAATCATGTCTCGTTTACCCAGCTCCATAGCCCAACTCCCTTCCTAGGCAATCTACACCTGAGATTTCTCATCTGTTTCCTTTCCCAAATGGCCTCAGTTTCTGCCTCCTGCCCATTATTCTCGTCCGTTTTAATACTCAGGCTCACTTCCTTTCTGGGTTCTTTAAAAATCAACATTTCCCACCATTCAATCCTTGGCCTTTGCTCTAATTTTCCACTTTGTTATCCAGCTCCCTGACAGATATGGTTAAAGAACCAGACCGAATTTCTCCTGCTCCTTTACTCCCAGTCCCCCAAATTTAGCCCGAAGCAACTCCCCTGTATGCAGACTTTCAGCCCAAGTAGTCATTTCATAGCAAGTGACTTCACTTTCACAAGTGAGCAAGCGAAGACTGGAATTTATGATAGGGAGTATCAGGTAACATTAAGAAGCATTACCTGTTTGATATATAACACCTTATTTGACAACAGCCCCAGGAAAATATATTTTGTTTCCAAAGGCATGCTAGAAAAAAAAAAAAACTATATTCACACATACTTAATAGGAATAACCACATCAGAAAGGTTAGACATACTGCTTTTTAATTGAACTATCCCTCTTTGAAATCTTATCCCTTCCATCCCCCACAAAAAAACAAATAAAACCACCCCACTCAACAACAACTCTGGACAGAGTAGAAAAACTTTGGTTTAGAAATATCATTATGTATGAGAAAACAGGTGTTTGCTCAGAAACATTACTCCATACTATTACAGACGCAATATATTCAAACTTGGAGTTTTCTTAATCTCTCTGCTGAACCAAGCTGCTTAAAACAACACTCCTTTACAATTTATGTTGGCCTAATGCCTACATATCTAGCAATTATCTTGCCTGATTGACTATACAATCTTTTTTTTTCCAAAACACAGTGAATTCTTGTACATAATCTGCCCTTTCCAAATTAATGATTTAAATTAAGATGTACTTACTACACAGAAGCAGAGCCAACACATACACTGCCCTAGTTCAGACTATAGATAAATCGTGCTGAGTTGAATGTTATAAGAAGTTGACCACAGCTAAGTCTGCACTACAGAAAAAGGGCTGCATGTATCTGATGAGTTATTGACAATTTACTACTACACCTTGTAAAACTGCTACAGCTCAGAGAATGATTATGTCCAAATGCTTATTAAAGAAGCTTATCAGAATGCTATGGATTTTCATGGACTGGGAAATGAAAAGTAGCATTCCTTCCCAGCTTGAAGATCAGTAGAACCATTATGTAGCAGGTTAGTCAGCTATAAAATATAGCGCAGTTTCCAAAACCTACGTAATACAGTTTTCAAGTTGTGATATCCAGGCATCCAGAAATCCGTAGATGACTTCTAGGTGATCCACAGTCGATGATAAAGAAAATCAAATACAGCTTGATATACAGAAATCCATATTTATGACAATCTTGAAGAGACCTGAACCTCCATTAGGTAACAAACAGAAGCCCACAAATCAAAACAAGGTTAAAAACCACTGTGTTAGAGCAGGGGAGCTACATGGGCTCTGAACCCTGTATCTCCACCTTTTCATCTAACTTCCAGCAGCCACTGAAGCATCTCTGCCACATGGCACTTCATACTGCAGCTAAGCAAGCTCTGCAAGTCAGACTTCCCCTGTCCAGGACAGCTGCACCAGCTCCACAGAGAAGTTTCTGTTTCATAAATTAAAAATGAAGTCTTGGAACTGCAGAATTGTGCATATGAATAAATATATGTTCTCTAAAAAGTGAAAGATCTCCTCCAAGATCATTTACAGAACTGATCTTTCTCTAGAGGAAAGATGACTGCAAAAGCTCTTAAATCAAACATGTTGAATCTTACACAATAAAAGATCAAAAGAGGAGGAGGTGTGCTCATCATTTTGGACTTTGATTCTGCTTTTCAGAAGTATATTTTATTTTAAAGCCAGCTCCTTTTCTGGACTTATCTTTTAGAGGAAATGAAGGTGAGCATAAATGTAGGCTTAAATATTTTGTTTATATTTCTTCCATATAAGCAGTATTTTTTCATTCCAGCTTCAAAAATAGCCTCAGAAGAAAAAGATAGATTCTGATTCTGCAATTAATTGGCACAAACACTTAAGTTTCTCTAACATGCTATTAGGCAGCATCAGAAATTTAACATGCAAAGTTGATTATCACTACTTCAAGTTGTCTTCGTATCTTTAAAAAGAAATAGTGTTTTTATCTTCTGGTTGAGAAAGCAGGTTCTCATGTGTAAAGGAGACAACAGTATTTACATAAAGACTGGTATGCCATTACATGGGCAACCAGGCTTCAGGCACACTTCTTCCATGTCATTTTGGAGATAAACTATACTCTGAAACACAATCAACTCAACTAATTGCAGCTTGTGACTCTTCACAGATTCTCTAATGCACCTCAGTCTTGATCTGTAACTCCTAGAGTAACTTGAACCATACTCTTTTCTCCACGGAGTTTTGTTACAATTTGCTAACACGCTGTTTTCCACACTTAAATAAGAATTTGAGCACAGATATTTTCATAGGACAGTATGAAATACTGCAATATATCACAGTATATTGCAGTATATATTATCACAGTGTGACATCTGCCCCTTCCTCTGAAGTAAGGTCAATTTCGTAAGTGAAATGAAGAGTTCTGGTACCTAGGAAGATTTAAACCCCGACACAATCATAGCTTTTTATACACTGAAGAAAATCAAAAGGATTAAGAAAAAAAAAACACAGGTGAACGACATCTATATTTCATAGCACTTAAACGCTGTTCTGTGAGGAGAGAAGACATCAAAAAAAAACAGCTTGTCTGCTTAAAAAGTACTATAGATGTATAAGGTGAAGTTGCTTTTGTCCTCTCATGTTATTCATCTCCAATGCTATCAAACTCATACTTCATATCTGTTTTCTCTTGGCGGAGGGGACTACCTGGGTGTAACTCCTCACTCTGCAGAGCAATGAAAAACAACCCTCTCAACTAGCAATCAAGCATAGTACCCCTAAAAGAAAATTTCTATCCTCAAGCTTTCCAAGAAGCAAATTAACTCCCTTAAGCATTTTAAACAAATTTCAACACATTCTACGCTTTCAGAGGTACTGATCATATTCATGTCCCATGGATATCCCTAACTTCCGTGTGCGATCAGCACTTCTAGTATCTGGTTATTGGATTACCTGCTAGATACTCTATGACGGCTGCCATGTAAACTGGTGCTCCAACGCCTATTCGGTACTTGTATGTCCCTTTCTTTAAGTAGCGCATCATCCTCCCCACTGGGAAAATAACACCCGCCCTACTTGAGCGTGATAGTTTGGACATTTTCTTTTTCCCACTTCGGCCCGACATCTTGCAGCTTTGTGCTTTTCAATTTGTTGGCGATTCTTATCTCCTTGCTCCAATCCAAAAGCTGCAAGAGAAAAAGAAAAACTGGATTGATGTTCAGTATGCAAGAAACATCTTTATAGATCTCCTTGTCCTTACAGGAGGAAAAAAATCTAAACCCTGTCTCAATAACTGTTAATGCAGAAGTATTATTCATTAAAAGATGGATAACTAGAACATTTGCTATAGTTTTTCCCTTGGCTACTGCACTGTTAGTTTAACAATACCACAGAAGGATGGTTTGAAAAGTAGAGATATATGTTAAACTACATCTTAAAAAAACAAAAAAAGCAAATCATACCAAGGCAGACAGCAGCAGCATGGAAAATTTCAATGCCGATTGTTTAAGTTTAGCAGGTTATAAACAAAGGAGAAGAACTGATATAATGGATAGCATAAAACCAGTTGAAAAGCAGATACTGGTACCATCATCACCAAAAACTAGAGGAAGCTGTACCACTTGCACAACAGAATACAAAAGACGATACCTCCAAACATACTGCTTCACATGTCTTTTAAAAATATAGCTTCACTGATTTTAGCATGTTTGCCTTAAGATGAGAAGCTGGGAAACAACTGTGTTTCATGCACCTCCTCTGTCACTGCTCTGGCCTCAGGAACAGAGGCCGAGTGGCAGCTCACAGGCTTCACTGCTTTAATAATTCTCTCTGGATCACCTCCACAGCAGCCACTAAGAGCTGTAGAAGCCTGCCTCCACAGATGTAAATGGACTTCTTTAATCTCTCATCTTAAAAGGACTGACTTTTTTTTTTCCTCCCCTTCCTCATCTAGCTCTCTGAAGATGTTTTTTCCCCATGAAGAGCCAGCCTAGGCTATACACAGGAGCAAAGAAAACAAATCTGCTTCTCTCCTTGCTTTTCTGGCAACCATGAGATTCCAAATAAATGGATAACAAACCCTACAAACTCTGGAGTCAGCCAGTCCATTTACAGACTGCAAGCGGTCTGAATTACACACACAGATCCCACTCCAAGTCAAATAATGGTGAAGTTTTAACTTCGTTTCCAAAGATTGTTTTTAACTCCATTTTGATAGCTGCCCAAGTGGCCTAACTATGATCCCAATTACAACAAAGTAGATCCAGATTAATATCTTGGGAGTAAATGAAAAGTGTGACTGCAGCAGAAGACATTTCCATAATGATCACATAACTATATAATTCCCAGTATTCATTCACTTCAGTAAAACAAGGGAACAAAAGAAGGAAAATTTGAATAATATTTTGATGACATTAAGTGATACTGTGAAACTGAATCATACCAGACCAGTGAGATTATGATCTGCATTTTAAACAGCCTTCTAAAGAAAGTCTTTGACACCACACCAGACCCTTGGGAACACTCAACATTGATTTGAAGAGGGCACAGAAATCTGTGTTTGGTCCTTACCCTGCTTATTACAAACTAAATGCATATATGAAGAGGGTCACCTGCCCCATACTAAGACAGACATTCACACAAAGTTGCTCATTTCTAATAGCCAAATTGAAGGGTGGTTTTCTATGATAATCTAAATTGAACAGTGGTTCCACTTACGATGCTGAGGAAATATAATCACCACAGGGTCTGCAGGGATCTATAAAACCCTGATGTGTCCTTGTCTACAAGCCAATTTTTCTTTCTGTGTGCAATATATTATATAGACACAATAATTAAAGCTAGGAAACATTAAATCAGTAAACCTATTAGACATGGATCCATCAAAATTTATGTTGTTCATCATCCCAATCTGAGTTGCATGAGAACCACCAGTTTGGAATCAAGAATGGTAGTAAAAGAGCTAATAAACTGCTGCTTTTCTGGCTAACTACAGATTAAATGGCACTGGCCACTGCAAACAGATACAAGCCAACAAAAAAAGTCCCAAGAAACATATTAATTGCATTTATTCAGGAGTAACCAATTTTATAAGATGGGGAACAACTGCAAGGACGGAGTTCTGCTGACTAGGACTAAGAGGTTACAGTGGATAAAGAAAGATCATCATCAACGGCCAGTACTAAGCCTTAGATGAGGAGATACCTCACTTCAAATACCTGGAGCAATCAGAGAGAATCCGAAGGAGCGTGATAAAAGTAATCAGAGGTCTCAGACACATAAACAAATCATAAAGATTAAAAGAAGTGGGAAGACATGATAATGGTCTTTGAAGACATAAAAGACTGCTTCAAAGATGCCAGGAATGTGTGTTCCATATATACATGTCAGATAGGAAGAAAAAGCAGACTGGAGAGGGACTCTTAAAAAAAGCTTCATAACTGGGAGAATAGCAGAGCATTGGAATACATCACCTGGGAAGGCTGCAGAATCTTTCTACCAGAACAGCTTTAAACAAGTTAGAGAAATGTGTGTCAGGAAAGACACAGGGAGCATTGGATCTGACTTGGGACAGGAGGATGACTAGATGATCTCTCGAGGTCTCTTTATCTAGTCCTCTTATTTGTGGAAATCTGTAATTTGTGACAAACCCATCATTAACCTTTCTAATATAAAACTGAAACGTTTATCAGTAGCATAACTTGTCCTTTTCAGTTTGTGTGATAACTGACATTCAAATTAATGAACAAATGTAGGCTGGGAATTAGGTTTCTAGCCATCAGAGGAAAGAACTTCCGGAACAGCCTTCTGTTATGAGTAATATGAGCAACAATAACTCATTTTAAGATGGCACTTAATGTATGCACTAGGTTATGATTTGATTCCTACAGCACCAGCAGGCAGCTTCATGGCCCAAGAATTCTGTCCTGCACTGTAATCCCTACAGAGAACCACAGTGAAAGAGTACACTACAAAGAACCATGTATCAAAATCTTATTAAGCTAATCTCTCGAGTACTTGTTCCTATAGTACCAAACCCCAGTTGCTTGTAAATCAGTGAAAAAAAGCAATGCCACAAGGTTTGAATTCACAGAATTCAACTGCTGTTGTACTTGGTCTTTGTGATTGAAAATCAAAATATTCTTGTATAACTAAGCACCACACTCCAGGGCACACTACTACATTATATACATTTCTGTGTATAATTAATCACTTCTGGTTCCTTCTTCTGTTGCCTTATCTACATTTCCACCTCTTTCTTTACGCTTTTATTTTTTCCTAATCTCTCACAGGCACTGCAAGTTTCACAGCCCTATTTTCCCTACCATCAAGGCAACCTTTGGATTTCTAAAACATTTTTTCAAATACACTGCCAGTAACAAATCAGGTGTATTTGCACAACTTTTTGAAAGTCTAAACATGAAAAAAAAAAAAAAAGGTTTCAAACCTGTACTAATGCTCTCTTTCTCTCTTCTTTGCAACTTATAGGGAACTGGTTGTACTGGGCAGTGACATACAAATAAGTATGTGAAATCCCATGAAGCTCTGTTCTTGCCTTCTCCCCTATGCAAGATGACTTTTGGTAGAAAAGAAAGCTATAGTATAGTCAAAGCTATCAGAGTATACTTCCTGTCGACCGTGAACAAAGGAAATGCGATAAACTGGCATGGCCAATTATCTCCCACCACGTAACTTTGAGTGGATGCTAAGGACTGCAGAGACTACAGGTGACTCTCGATACTTGCGATCTCACTGCTCCTAGGTCTGCACCTAGGCCCCAAGGGCCAGGATTTTGGGCCCTGCTGGCTCATTTCTCCCACAGGCAAGGATCTGGTTTACCTAGAAAGATTCAAATCAAGTCAGACCTGACACCAGTTACTTGATGCACCCACCAGAACCGCTCCAGAGCCACAGACAGCTGAAGAGGTACCAGCTGAACACTTCTGTCCTAATTGTTCTCTTCAGGAGGTCAGCTAAATGTCAACAGGAAGAACTCAAGTTTACCATATTAACTGCCCTATTGCCAAATGGTTGATTATCTCTGGTCTTGCCTTTATAAACTATTGTCTGCATTAAAAAATAAGGCCATGCCATTTATGTGAAGTCCAGCTTAGCCGAGTTAGAAGAACTGCATCTGTATCTGACTATCGTGACATCACGAAGATTGGGCCATTTAAAGCAATTAATGCCTCCAATCTCCTAGTTGGTCACGGCACACTCCCACTCCACCATGACTCCAACATCCCCATGTTGCTATGGGAGATTTAATAGCTACCAAATCTCCTGGAGCTCTCCACAACGTGATGAAAACAGGGTAGACTTTTGCAAGCTGAGCCATCCTCAGTGTTATATCTTCCTTAGAGCTGAAAGCAACCAGCAACATTTTCCTTCTGACACCCAGAAAAAGAGCTATGCCTCCTCTCCACTCTTAGGTGGGCCTGCTTTGGAAGAAAGCATCTTCCTTTGGCCACTTGGAAGGCTCCTCCACTACAAACCCTAACACCTCATTTTCTTCCATTATTTTTTTTTTTTTATCTGCACAGAACGATGACTAACCCACAAGCTCGATGCAATAACAGACTACCCTGAGATATTCTGCTAAGCTCACTGACCATTGTGCAATTTGCATTCCGTGCCCATATCCAAGGTTTACCAAAGCAACCTTAAAACTACTTTCTAGTCCTTCCCACACTGATGCTCAGAAGAAATTACACAATCATCTTTAGGTGGTAAGAGTATCATTTTAGAAAAGCAAGGATAACCTAGGGGCACAGGAGAGACTGCAGCCTTCAAGCTGGAATTGTACTTCAAAAGCTAGCCGGGAAACAATTTTAGAGATTAACATGTCAAAATGTGGTAAGAAAGCATGAGTGCATATCAGAAAATTCAGTGCAGTGCAAAATGCATAAGATCTTCTGAACAGAGTTATTAAATATTCTTTGATTTAATAGCTGATCAAAAAGAACAATATCTAAAACTGTGTCTGCTCATATAAGTCTGAAGCAGAAGCTGTTCTATTAAGTGATGTTAGCAAGCTAACAGAGAAGAGAAATGAGTGTGCTCTTACACTCACAACGACCCTTTGTAGACATATCCTAGACTATTTATTACAAGACTCAAACTGCAACCCTGAATTCTCAGCCGCCACAGACATGCATCAGTTCAAGCAAGCTCCCCTTAATCAAGAGAAGGTCTGAATTTCTCTTGAGAGAAAAACAGCAATATCGAAGAAAAGAAAGTCTTAGTTTGTATAATGGATCACCAAGACCGTTGCAACACTGGAGGAAAACAAAGTAAATCCTGGTTGTTATTCTTCACATCCCCTGTAAGATACAGGAAAGCTAAGATAATTACTGCACCAATACGAAATGCACATTAGCAACTAGTTATCAGTAAATATCTGAGTAATGATTAGGCAAATTTCTCATCAGTTTGAACCAGCAGTTATTGCAGGCTACCATTCACTGTGTGCATGAAGAAGAGTATGCATCTTTCTAGGCTTCACAGGTGGCTACAACATCACCCGGCAGACTGATCCGTAACACAACATGTTAAGTGTCCTCCTTCAAATAGTTGTGAAAAGACATTTATATAGAGACATTATACTTTGAGCTAAATCAGAAGGTCACACTGGTTACTTTTACCCAGGCTGAAACGTTCAGAAATGGCTAGATGCCAATGCTTTGTGGCAAGTGTCTTTGAGTGGCCTCAGGCACAGAACTAGCACCAGAGTCTTTTCAAGGCTTTGCCCTGTGACTGTTTCTACTGAAATTATTTTTCAGTGGTTTGTTGAATACCATTTCTTCATGGTTCACACATGCTAATCACTTGTGCTTGGCTTCCCAATACTGAGAAAACTTAAACTCACAAGAAAAAAACTGACATCAAGAACACACAGGACTGTTACCAAAATAGCTGCATTTTCCTCATCTTAAGCTTATATCTGTTTGAACAGCTACAACCTCACAAGTGACTCAAATAAACCATATCTAGCAGGCATCCTAAACCACACTCGCATACGAATATCACTTTGTCAAAATAATTCAGAAGATTTAAGGCAGAAACTTATTTCCTGACCCAAGTGGTAAGATAAGACCAGTGAACACAGCACAACTCAGCAGGCAAAGAGCCTGTCCCCTATGCTCAACCCACCCCAAAACAACGACAGAGTACATTTGTGCCAACAGAAGCGTCGATGGCACACTGAAGCCAACAAAACACGGCCTGGCCGATGGCCCTTCACCTAAGAAATTACAGTTACAGACAAGACACTGATTGCCACGGTAGGGCAAACGCTGCCCTGGAGAACCCTCAGAGGCGGAAGGCATTAACCTCGCTCCAAAGCAAGTCTTCCTCGGACACCGCTCCTCACACAGCGGAGAGCGGCGCGGGGGCGGGCCCCAGCTCCGAGGCCTCCAGGCGACGGCGGGGCGCCGCTGCGGCCGGCACCGCTCCAGTGCAGCGGCGGCAGGACGCCGCGGCTGCGTCGCCAGAGGCCGGCCCGGGCCGCGCGCGCCGGCCGTTACAGCCCACGCCGTTGCCCTGGCGGCACGCGCCCCGCCCACTGCCCCCGACGCAGCGGCGCGTCCGCTCATTGGCCGCCCGCAGCGCCGGGAGCGCGGCGCGAGTTCTCTTCCTCCCCCCACCCCCGACAACCTCCGCACTCGCTGATTGGCCGGAGAGGCCAAAACACCTGAGAGCGGCGCCCGGCGGCGCCAGCCCATTGGCTGGCAGGAGCGCTTACAGGCGCCGCGCGCGCTCACACCCGCGGCCGCGCAGGCGCCCTGCGGCGCGACGGTGGAGGGGGTGTGAGGGGGGAGTGGCCGTTGGCTTTCCCGCGCAAACAGCCCCCCCCCCCCCCCCGCCCCCAACAAGGGGCTCGCTGCCGCCGCCACGGGAGGCCTGGGGGGGAGGCGGCGGCGGCGGCCATGCCCGCCGCGGGGCACGTCCCCGGAACGGGAAGTGCTTATCTCGGCCTCGCTCCGGGCGGGCCGGGGAGGGGGGAGCCACAGGCACGCGGGGGCCGAGCGCAGCCCCCGGGGAGCGGGCGGTTGGGCGCGCGCCTCGGGCCCCCCCGCCTCCCGACCTCATCCCCCCCACCAACGGCCGCAACGGCCGCCGCGCGCGCCCCAACGGCCGCCCGCCCTGCCCCCTTCCTTCCCCTCAGCGCGGCGGCCCCAGAGAAAGGGAGCAGCGGCGCCGGGAGGGGAAGCGAGGGAGGGGCGGGAGCGGGGCCTCACCTGCCGCCGCCGCCGCCGCCTTCTCTTCCCTTCCTCGTTTTCCTCTTTTTTTCCTCCCCCCACCCCCGCCCTTGCTCCGCCTCAGCCGCCGGCTCGCCTCCCGTATTGTACGATCCGACGGCGATGGCGGCGGCTCCTCGCGAGGGGGGTGGAAGGGGTTTCCTCCCGCTCCGCATACCGCCTCTAGGAGGAGTCACTGCAGCCGGGGCCTCCAGCAACCCCCCTATCGCCGCCGCCCTCCCCGGCAGCCAGCGCGCTGCTCCTCCTCGCCTCGCCGGGGCCCCAGCGCTGCCGCGCCTTCCCCCGCCCCCCGCCGCGCGGGCTCCGGCTCCACGGTGTCGCCTGCCGCCTGCCCCGTGTCGGGGCAGCGAGCCGCCCTGCGGCAAGGTGACCCGCGGCCGCTCGGCACCTCGCATCCAGCCCGCCGGCGCCCAGCGGGCTTGAGCGGCGCTAACAAAGAGGGCCGGCGGCTCTTTGTGTCCTGCCGCGCCGGGCCGGGCCGGGCCGGGCGGCCGCCCGCTCTGCCGCGCCTCCACCGCCAGCTTGCCCGCTCGCTACCGGAAAGCTGAGGCTCGCCCCCCGCCCGGCCCCGCCGCAGGAATTCGGGAGCTGGAGCGGCAGGATGCGCGATGAGTGATTGTATTACAAGCGCGTCTGCTGGCAGCGCCGAATGTGTCACCGCGGACTGGTGCAAACACACGCGCGTAGGACTGCCCCTCGGAAAGCACCGGTCTCGGGGAAAGACTGCATGAAATTGGGCTTAGGTTGTCGGTCCCGGACAGATAGCGTGCGTCGCTGCATGGAATTCATTTGGAAGATGTTTGGCGGCTGCTGTAACGCGCTGCAAGATTCAGCGTTAACCCAGAGCACTCCGGCTCGCGTGCAGCGCTGCCTTGGCAGGGTGGCTAGGAACAACAGAATACAGAGATAAAGAGGCATTCATGCGTTTAGCCTTCTCCTCACTGCTACAAAAATTACAAAGATTCACTTGCCTCCTGGAGTTTCTCTCTCTTTTCTTTCTTTTTTTTTTTTCTTTTTTTTTTGTCTCTGCCAAAAGAAACTTTTGTGTCTGCAGAATTGCATTTGCTAGGAAAAGTAGACAAAATATTCCTTCAGATTATATTCATTCTGGAGCACGCCGCCTCCCAAAGAAAGAGGGCGTGAGCTGTAAGAACCTAGGGTTTTCTTCTCAGCCTTTCTGCTCAGCAGTTCTGTGATCCTGGGTAGAGCGCGGCACTAACAATGGATTAATTTTGACTGTCATTAAAATGGAAATAAAGATATCTTTTCTCTTTCCATCATTCAGTGAGCAAGAGAGCTGACACGTTTCTGTGGATTAACACTTTGGGGTCTCTTTCCCCTCTTCCACTGTGGACATTTTTTGATGTATTATGAGGGGTGAGCTCTCATTACAGCCTTACCTCAAAGGGTTTTCTCTTTCTTCTGCTTGGCCACTTGTCTTTACAAAACTTTCAGGAACTTAAAGTATTTGTGATATGAACGTCTATGCCAGATTTAGATGAAACTGGCCACAGATTTACTGGATAGATTTACAAGGGACAGACCAACCTGTAATGAGATAGCAGAGGTTCATTTCTTTTTGAAAACGAGGCCAAAAATGCTCTGAAGCCATAGGAGAAATCCCATGTATATGAGCTCAAATTATTTTAAATGTAATAGGAAGTCTTATTTGATGGTCTGCATTGATGCTTCTCACTTTGAACTTAGCAAAGCAAGAGATAGCTGTAGAATTGCAGATGTATCGAAATATCACTGGATTTGAGGGAGTGCAGGGGGAATAGAGGGCAGATTTTAAAGTACTAAGCTTAAAAAGGAAAGAAAATTTAAAACCCATATGAAAAAGAAGGAAGACCTATCTACATTTTTCTATTTCAAGATACAAATAATCACACCCACTGACACTAGCAATCATGCATGTGGTATATAACTTTGTAAACAAAAATAATTCAAGACAAAATAAGCATCACATTTTTGTAAACATTCCCAGTTTGTTACAGATTAACATCAAATAGTTGCTGTGTGATAACAGCACGTAGGAGGTCTTTAAAGAAAAATACACATCTATGTCTTCTATGTGAGACAAATCTTAAACATTAAGACAACTCACTCTGTTTACAAATAACATTTTTCTATTTATATATAACATTCTGGTTTCATTCAGACGTATTTTAGGCTTTTTTTTTTTTTCACATCCACAGTATGGATGATGTGCCATTCAGCAACTAAGTGTTTTTCTTTCCAGCTCTGTGTTCGAATCCAGTATGGTTTAATTTCATTAAATAACGTGAACTGCTAAGGCAGCAGCAGAAAAGATGGCAAGCAATAGCTCATCTAAAGGACTTGGTGAGGAATTGGCAGTGGTGGATTTCTTCACAAGTCTGTAATGCCGATGATGACTGAAAGTCCAAGGGCTTTGGCCACGATAGCTATAGAACGTGGAGGAAGGCAAGTTTTGCCCTGAAAGAAATTTTTTATTGTCAGTTAGATCTAGTTGCGCAGGGGAAAATTGTCCTGCTAGCTAACATTCTTCCAGGAGGGAGATTTACAATGTTGGATTAACAGAGCTGTTCCCCCCATCAGCAGGAGTGGAGTATGCCCTTAGTAGGTTGTGCAAAGACCATCTGCCAGTTGACTTCCAAGTGCAAATACAATCTGTTACTTTGTCAAAATAAACAACATGTCTATTGATGGAGAATTTATGGAGTGCTGACTGCCTAACTTGCAAGCTATCGGAATAAAACGGGATGTTGATGGCACTCTCACTTTTGGACAGAAGCTGTTACATTTCAAACACTGTAATGAATATTTCATAACTTCAGAACCAAGAGATACAGCTTTACTATCGCTTAGGCTGGCAGACATCCAGGATTGTCCTGGCAGTATAGTCACGGTGTCCTCTATCAAATACAGATATCCATAAGATATTTATCCATAAGATACTTATCTTACAGACATACATATGATCCAGGAATTTTATCAGATCAGCTAAGTGTTGTCATGTCATTAGCATTACCTAATATCATTGATGTGTGTGTATATGTTAGGGTAGTAGATAACAAATGTGATAACTGAGTTCTGCAAATATTTTGTGTGTCTGTAATTACTTTTTTTTCTTCTCCTTGAGCCATTTTTGAACCATTTCCTCCATTCCCCATACTGTTTACATGCTTACTATGCTGGAAGGTTGTGTAAAATGAGCTTTTTTTAATTAAATTTTTTTTTCATTTTTTCGTTAAAAAAACCATAAAAGCTGTATCCTAACTCTTTGGAGAACTCTGTTACAGTGGTATTTTTCAAATCAGATCATCCCAAATACTGCAAAATTAAGCTTTTCTCTGTGTGATGTTCTGATGTGGCGTTTAAGGTAGACTCGTGGTTAGGATGTCTTTTAAAAAAGTAGCAGTCTAGCTAAAAGATAAGGAAGAAGAAGAGAGGACTGTCACCTGCCTGAACACCAACTGTTTCTAAAAGTTAAATACTGCTTGTTAGCTAAAACACTAAAAAAGAAATGTTTTAATCGCTATTACTTATCCTTAAACATAGCGGTGCAGAGGTCATAGTCTTGATTCGATTATCTCTTAACCATATAAACAAAAACACTAATTTAAGTGAAATATTTGAAAGATTGAATTATTTTTGCTCAAATGGAGATTTACAAATATATCGTTCAGAATTAGGGAAAAAGAATAGGGAACAAAACTCAAAATAACATGTTCACTTTGTGAATACTGTGTACAGTTCTATTCTTCATAGCTCAGTATATGGATCAGGAAAAGTAGAGGGGAGAGGCGTAGTGATCACGGGTATGGAGTGGCTTCCCTGTGAAGAATTAAACAGATTAAGAAGTTTAGCTAAGAAAACTGAGGGGGTAATACAAGAAAGGACACAGCATATTCTTTTGGCTTGTTGCTGTGTACCTTTAAAGCAATGTAATATTAATTAACAAAACCCCTATTTGAATCTCTGAGTTCAAGCGAAGATGGATGGATAAAATGGTAAATTTGTGAGTAGTGCATTTGGCAAGAGATTAATATGATAACCAAACACTGCTGATCAAGGAGGCGGAAAAGTCTCCATTTCTGTAAGACACAGGAGTTTCTTGAAGCAAGCTATTTGCAGCAAAGTGCTTGTGCTTGTACCACAGTACCTTTTTGTTAGTGATGCCTGGAGGGAGATAGAGAGAGTAACACATCCAGGCAGGCTTTTGGGTGCTGCTCGTGTGCCTGTGTTTCGGCTTTGGAGGTTGTGGGACTTCATCTCTTTGTAGCAGGAGCAAAGAAGTAGCACTTTGTCATTGCATTATCCATTTATCAAAGCACTGATCTTCAGATCGCTTCTGATGTGTGCTTCACATTATGTTCTCAGTTAACTGCCCTATCCCGTGTAAAACCAGATTTTATTTCCCACTTCTCACTGTTTTGTGAAGGGATTTGTTTGGGGGGGGGGGGGCAATTATTTCTGATCAGCTTTTCCAGTGCTAGTAAAGATGTTTGCCCCTTTGCACTTTAACTGTTTGGCATAGGTATAAACTATGGTATGCATTTCCTTTTCCTCTGCACTTTTGCAGAGGAAGCATATTTGTCTTGCTGGATGGGACCATTAAGCTCAGAGCTTTTTTTTCAGAGAAACTTTGAAGGACAGGATAGCACTGCTTTTGCTTGTCTGCTTTCATAATTCCTTCTTAATTTTATTTAAAACATTCAATTTAAATCATTAAAAGAGTTGACTATTTTTTCAGCTTAAACATGGAGCTCTCAGGGGAGAAAAAGAATCAAACCAAGACTGTAATCTATAAGTAAATGAAGATGAATTGAAATAAGCTTACTTCTGGGTCTTATGCATGTCTGAGGCAGTATGCAGCTCACCTCCAAAACATTTATCCATTGCACAAGTGCAGAATTTTACTACGCTCACAGGTACCATAATATACACCCAGGAGCCATCTTTTTTTAAAAAAAAAAAAAAAAAAAAAAAAGGTTAACCTTAGAGCCTTAAGGAATCATATGTTTTATACACATATCTCCTGATTCAGGGCTCATTATATGTAACCCCCAGAGAAGGTCAGGAGCAAGGCACTTACTTTCGTTGTCTGGCAACTCAAGGGCTAAAGGGTTTTCAACAAACCATCGCTTCCATTTCAAGGAAACGTCACTGCATTGCTGCATGTGTCTCCTTTGGATTAACATAGGAACAAACCCAGCTGTATGGAAGAGAAGAAAATATCAATCTCAAAGCTGGATCAATCACAAAATATCAGTCTCAAAGCAGAGATGAACATTCATGGAGCAGCCTGCTTCTCCCCCCTTTGGCCGTAGAAGGGGCCAAGGGAGACTTGCTCAGATGTAGATGACTAATTTCCAGATACCTACAGCTAGATGCGATGCATATATCACTGCGGGGTATAGTACAATCATCCTAATAGCTGTCACAGCATTACAACCCAAAAGCACCTTTCCAGGTATTAGCATACCTTGCCCAAACCACGTCAACGGGCCATATTCTGCTGTCTGCAAATGATTTGCCAAAGGCCCAGTCATCTGCTTTTCTTTCAACAGCAAGGATCCTTAGAGTGATCAAATATTTTACTTTAGATAGGGCCCCTTAGCAAATAGCTGCTGCTTCTCTTGAGTTTTGAGATTGATGTCTGCCTTTGCAGTGATTCTCTCAATCACAAGGAAAGCAAGACCGTCACCAAACTGATGATCATGATAATCTCAGCACAGACATAAGCCTTCTGAGAGCCAGTCTCTGCTTTCCTGTGGTTTTGGCTCTGTTCCCCTCTGATTGCCTTCTACTCAGATCCACAGTTCATGTAGCTTTGTGTTTCATGGTTGATTTTATGATTTAAGTGCTCCATTAAAGCTTCTCACGCAGTGAGAGAATTCAGAGCAGCTTTCTACCATGCAGATTCTCCAATGTCCAGTAGTACTCATGTTGCATCCTTTCCCTTAGCAGAGGCTCTAAGTAGGACTCTGTCCAGCTGTCTGTTTTCATAAAGCTTGTGATAATGGCATTTTTGAGACTCGTCTCTCTGCCAAATTGGTTAAAATTTGCTAAACTAGTTCCACAGTTGTTAGGGATGACTGACAAACAGCAGATGGCGTGAGTTCCTTCGGATATTAATCTAAAAACCATCCCCAGGCAGAAAGAAGATGTGTAAGTGGATATATGGTTTATTTGCATCAGCCGTCATTTACAAAAGACAGAAACTATGTATAAGTAAACAGGTATTTATAGAAAAGGGAAAACAAAGTATGTACATCATATGAAACAAATGCAGATAGTACAGAAGTATGTAGGACACGCAAATTAAAATAGAAATCTCACCAAAATGTTGACACAAAGGATCAAAGCTTCAGCATAAGGCACAGGGAATTCATCAGACTCCTCTTGGGAAATGATGTGATGGCACATTAAATATGGTGCCATCTGCAGCACTGTGACAACCATCCGGCCCAAGACATCTCCCATTACTTCCTGCCTAGTTTTATCAGCCCTCACTTGGTTTTCCAAAAACCCGCTCCCAAAAGCAACTCTCTGCTGCAATCTCTCGTGCTTTTTTCCTATAATGATGTAGTGAATAGGCCAAGCCGTTTAAAATAGAAGTGCATGGGTCTTGCATAGCACTTTTCATCGAAAAATAAACAGCGACTCAAAAAAAAAAAAAAAAGGCACTACTTTCTCTATTATCTGACACATGGATATTTGGTGATTAAATATATGCAATTTCTGGGTTTTTTTTTTGTTTCTTGCAAAAAAACTAGAAAAGCTTTAACAGCATTATAATTAAGCAGTAACTTCTACAAGACTGAACTTTGTTTACTACTGAGCAGTGATTCAACAAGTTCAGCTGGGAGCCCAGTTTCAAGCATGGGAGCGGCTTCATTGAAATTAATGAATTAGTCAATGGACACAGAAAATAAGTAATCGAGTTATGGTTTTAGTTCTCTTGACATTCAAAATTCTTAAGCTAAATTTCATTCAAATTGGTGGGAGTCATTTAATTGAATCCCTTTCCTCATACATGTTAAATATTTAATCCTTTAGTGTCTTTTTCATTTTTAACACACTGAGAAACTATTTGTTTAAAAACTTAACAGTGGAGAAAAATATTTCTTAACAAAAGCAACACCAAAAAATAAAATCAAATTCTAATATGATCAGTAACTCCTTATGGCATAGGTCAGTTCCCAAGCGAACACAACAATCTCTCTTCTTTTCTAAAATATTGTTAAAAATGCTTTACCTGGAATTCAGAATTTCCAAGATTAAAACACAAATCAGTGTTCTCATATTATCAATGAAAAGCAAGGGAAAAAATGCCCATTTTGTCTGAAAAAGCTGTTACTGAGTTGGAACAGATTATGGAGAAGAACAATCTTTTGTTCTCTTTGTTCCAGCACTTTAGTGCAGAATTTTCTTGAAGGCCAAAAAATTCCAAATAGTTGAACTAGGTCAAAAGGAGTTGAAGTAATGTCTAAGAATCAGCACAATGATAATAATACGAAAGTATATTACTAATACAAAAGTATATTAGAGCATTTACACTGGTGAAAGCCAAATAACATCAAGATATTTAACATACAGGCTGAAAAGTTCAATGTAACAAAGGTAAAACGTGTATACAGATTTAAATGTTATCAATCAGTATTTATACGAGATATGCAGAAACAATGCCCCATCAACATTTACCCGCAACTCAACACCTCACTACAGGTATAGTAAATATTGTACATTCTATGCCATCAAAGAAGAAAAAAGTAAAATCCCTCTTGTAAGGTTCATGGAAACCAGATATGTAGCAACAAATTGCTTCAGAAATCATTCTCCTGCAGTGATTAATTTCTTAATGTTGGACTGATGTTGGCAGATAGCAGATCTTTGACCGAAAGCGTTTCCACATGAAAGAACATGTTGCCCAAATTTTTATATAATATATAATTTGAGAAATGGGTAGCACCAATGGCACTAATAGTCCACGTATGGGAAAAGGACGTGAGGGAGAGCGTTTTCTATTGCTCTGGGGACTCTAAAGACTAACAGATCTATCTGACACATCACAGCCTTCTAGGTGGGCCTGATTCACCTGGATGGAGAAACAAGAGCAGCACCCCTCTCGGGCCGCGCCTCGCGAGGCACGTCATCGAGAGCCGTAGCTCTGCTCTGCACTGCGTTACGCCACGTAGACCCACTCGAGGGGGAGTTCCTTTTAGGTGAAACTGAACCAGAAGAGGAGCTCCAAGAGCGCACCTAATGCATTTTTTCCACTAATGGCAGTCAGTCCGCTAGGCCAGACTGGAACAGTTGAAAAGTTTAACTTTGTGAAACGAGATAGTTCCTCTGCAGGACTTGTTTTTCCGCTTCAGACCTATTCCCCTTATACTGCACAATTTGCTGATGCGGATATAGTCTGTAACTCAATCACTGTGAGTTATATATGGCCTCTGAAGAGCCCTTGATGTCTGGGTGCTTTCCCCATACTCTGAAGTCGAAACCTCCCCTCCCGTCATTACGCTCTTCAACATCTGGAATCACTTGTGTGTTGAAGTCTATGAAAATGTCGAGGAGTCAGGCCATCCCACCCAACAAAGGGATGCCCAGTCTTCCCCCCGCACATCTCCGCTGGGCTCTTCATTCGCGCCCCCACACCAGGCCCCGCACTGCGCTCTGCTGTTTTGAGGGGTTGCTTTCTAAGGTGGGCCAGTTCTCAGCCAGGTCGTTCTGCGACCCCACAAATAACACTGTTAGTAACACGCAGCGTAACAGGGGCGCTGGCGCAGGGAAGGGAACGGCGTGGAGGTGGCAATGAAGGGCTAGGGACGAGGAGTGCTCGTGGTGGTCTACGCAGCGTTGCTGGCAAACATCAAATGCTTCTTTTCATTGATTTACCCCCTCTGCTTACCTGTTCCAAAGGTTTCTAGCATTATTACACTGATAGGGCCCAAAAGCCTCCACAAACCATAGGGCCAATCCGCGAGTACTCAAACGCACAGCACAGAGCCTCCCCTAATATTGTATGGCATCAGCGTGGCCGCCATTGTCTTCTGATCTGGGCCTGAAGTCACAGAAACAACCCCTTTCCCCTACGTAAGGTGGGCCAGCAGTAGAGAACTGCAGCAGAAAGGCCTCTGCATTTTAAGGAGATTGCCCGTTTCCTTTGAAAGTCTCACCAGAAGGGTGGAACTGTTTGGTCTGTGGCTCTGCTGGTTGCAAGCAACATCAGGGTAAAGAACAAATCTTTGCAGGAGAATAGCTGTACTGAAGTAATATTTTGAAACGTTACGCCGAGAAAACAATGGAATTATCTCAAAATGGAATTCCACACTCCCAGCACACCCCAGCCAGGGACGCTGGGTTGGCAAACACAGTGTGCAATAAAAAGCATGAATCCAAGATCTACTCCACAAGTTTTACGATCTGTCTGCTCATACCGACCACTAATACATCCGACCATCTAAACTCTTTGTGTAACAGTTAAACAAAGTAATATTTTGCAACAAAGATTATTTTTTCTTTAAAAAAACAACAGTATTTTGACTAATACTGAATCTGTTTAACAAGAACAAATTTCTTCAATAATTAAATAACTTCAAGAAGCAAACAAAATCATAAGCTATAAAGCTAAACTGGTCTCGCTGTGTAGCAACTTAAACAGTAGAAGCTTTACAATCAATTCCAAAAGTTATTAACAAAAATCCACAATCCTAGTTCATGTTTCATCTTGATGTTTTCATCAGATCAAAACAAATAGCAGAAAGAACATGTAAAGAAAAATGAGAGGGGGAAAAAATGATTAAGATGTGACCAATAAGGATTTTCTGAAAACGCAGAAAAGCAAGTAGCCATTTTGTCCGGGGCAAAACCAGCTGGAAAGAATAGGGAAGGAAACAGGGCAAGGCGAAAAACGAAGAAATAGGAGAGGAACAGAGGCCCTCATCCTGCAAAGCTCTTGCACGCGTGCTCGACGTGAAGCAATGGTGCCACTGAAATGCCTAAAGGCAAGCTTGAATGTAAATCGTAAATGCATTGCTCGATTTGGATGAGGGAAAACAAATCAAGAGCGTGTTGCTTTCAAAAAAAAAAAAAAAAAAAAAAAAGTTTCTCTTTAATTGCGAGCTGTCTAAGAAATCTAGAAACCTGAGCTTTCAGGCTGCCGAAGCGAACGAACACAGTGACTCTTGCCAGACTAATTGCTTTTTGACAGACCACCTCAGACTGCATGAGACCATTTGTAATCCACTGGTCCCTAATATAGCCCTTTCGAGTTTTGTGAATGCACACGCAGAGTTTTAGAGAGACTGTTTTGTCCGGGAGAGGTCACAGGTACCTGGTCCCCAAGGGTGGCCTGTGTGGACATGTTTATCCCCACTGAAAAATTGGTTTGTCCATGGAAAGCACCGGTTTAATATTGAACTAGGGAGAAAAAGACAACAGGAATGTCCTTAGGACATTTTGGGCGAGGAGCTTTCTCAAAAACTTCTTCCAAAAGCCCCCTCCCCCCAAAAAATATACCAAAAAGAAAACACAAGAAAACAGAAGTGAGCAAACAAATTGCCCCCAAAATATTATTAATAAAAAGAAAAGTAGAACTAACAATATCAAACTATATATATATAATTCATTAAAAAAGAAGAAAAAAGAAGCACACCTACCGCCTGCAGTTCTGGTCAGGTTCTCCCCTCATCCCCCCACAAAAACGTAAAAACAAACATAAGAGTTACAAATAAAATAAGTTAATCCTTTCATCAGCCTGGTTCTTAACTGAAACAATTTCTTCTCCTGCGCTTGTATTTATTGAACAAATCTTTCAGAGTTTCTTTTTTTTATTTTATTAAAAAAAACCCTCCAGTATGTGTTCTTTAGAGGAAAGAAAGAAGAACTTTTTTTTTCCCTCTGCTCTTTTTACTCCCTGAAAGATTTTAAAAGTAGGCTTTCTCTGAAATGGTGAAGAGCAATGGTGAAAAGCAATGGGTGCTGGACACAGGTGTCTCTATCAGAAGGTCAGGATTATTCCAGCTGAGCTGACAACGGGTGTTTGAATGAAGGTTACTGCACTTCTGGGACTTGTTCAGAAATTAAAGATACCACTTTGAACTTGAAATCAGCCCTTTCTCTCTGAATCATAACATGAATTGCTTATCATTTAGTTCTGCCTAATGATTTAGATAATACCATTCATTAACTGTAATAACAATGGCCCTGATTCATCAAAGTGCTTTAATATGCAAATAATATCATTAAGGCCAATGAGAATCATGCTTAGCGTTAAATGTGTTTTAGTGCTTTGGCAAACAGGATTCCCAATGCACTCAAATGAAGCAGATGCGTTATATTTGTACCATTTGTACTTAATAATTAATTGTAGCAATTTTTTTTAACTGTATTGCAAGAACTCATGTGGAAAGACACTATAGAGTACATATGAACAGAATTTAGTCTTTGGCAATGGGAACTGAGTCACAGATGTCAGATTTGTGTGGCAGTTGCTATGAAGTATCTCGAGTTGTGTATTCTGACCCTCGGATAGCTGGGAAACATCCTCTGCATCCTTCAGCACCTTGCCAGATCTCTAGTTCCCTTCAGTGGATGTATTAAAACATGTAGCAGTGGAATTTAACCCTTGTCACCCTTATTTTCCATCTGCAGGTATGTCTGTTGAAAGGTGCCCATGAAAAAGGGCCTTCACAGGATAGCAGAATAGTTCTGGAGGGCTCCAGAAAAAATACACAGAGTTTGCATGATGGAGACCAAAGCAGAAGTACAGGAAGCTGAAAGAACTGTTCAGTGAAACCAGATTTTTTCCATACTCCTTGTTTTCCCTCTCTCCCAAGATACATTATGACTTTAAAATTTTTGCTTTTTGGAAAAAAAAATACAACTTACCAGGAGAAGAAAGTTAGTGATGAAAGGGTTAGAGATGGAATCATCAAAGGTATAGATGGAAGTTTGCCATCTGGTAACCAGAAATGGTAGAGTAAAAGATTTTGTCATGTCCTCTCAGAGCAGCACTCTAAACTGAACACGCCAGGCTTGACTGATTTTCTAAAGATAATTGCTCAAGAAGAATTTCTTCCTTGGATCAAAGGATTCCCCCACAGAAATATTGTCTATATGTCCTGCACTCATTTTTACAGCGGCTGCTGGAAAATGAGCCTAATTCTTCATCTGAAGAGTCTGACCACAATAACAGAATGAAGTGAAAATGACCAAAAAAAGAAAATACATAAACGGTGTCATTTTCAGCCTCTGCCCCAGCCTCTGCGAGAGGGCAGAAAGCAAAGCAAAAGCTGTTGGCACGCTGAGCTCCTACAGCCCCACCAGGCATCACCTGGGCACAGACTCCTGGGGCGCGCGGTTGAAGAGCTCTTCCCACGCTCCAGGGAGGGAACTGGCAAAGCATCTCCGGCAAATCTTCAGCAAGGTCCTTCTTCTCCTTTCAGCTTGCTGTCATTTCCCAAGCTTCTCCACCCTCACACTTAGCTCACTTTTTGGCTATCAGCCAAGGAGTTTGACCCTTGAAGTGGCAGACAAATGATACCATATGAAAACGGCCGGTCAAAAGTAACGGTAACCAACAATGACAACACCCCAGGTACGGGTTTAGGCAGGATGGACCCTGAAACTAAACTGCTGGGTTTCAGGGTGGCACATACCCAGCTTCAACAGCAGGGCTTTTTTTTTTTTTTCTTGAAGCGCAAGGCACTGACGTTTGGGAGGAGCAGCCAGCTAATCAGTCGAATCCCTCTGGTTCACAGCCTCCGATCTCACCACAGCGGCTGCCGAGACTGCTGTTCCCACAGCAATCGTATTGATTGCTCCCACAGCCCGTCGGGTTGAGACAGCCTGAAATGGGTATCTCCTGCAGTGAAACCACCAGGCTGTGGACCGCAGCGACCACAGGGAACGTTTATCACCGTTCTGCTGCCTTCAAGGTGGGCAAGTGGTTATCTTACATGTACTTTTTCCCCCCAAGCATTAAATCAGTTGTCTATGCTTTTTTTTTCTCCCCCTGAGACTGCTACAAACCACCTTGGGTTCCTTACCTCTCTCTCTGTGTAATCCACCTGAGGTACTGCAGTTTCTCAGTAATCAGCTGTGTGAGACACTCATGAGTCAATACCCAACAGACACAAAGTCTCTAGAGAGGCACCATGAGATTGTCAGAACAATCTCAGGTGATGATACCAGGTGATGATACTCAGGTGATGGCACTGTCCATCAGTGGGTAGTGCCACAAGCTGGGCTCACAAAGGCAGTGGCTGTGCCACTCCAAATAAAGTGACAGATTCCTGGAGAAATCAGGGAAATTATCTAGCTTGGTGCCCTGGAGAATTTGGTCTAAGAGCTGAGAGTCCTTCACAGCTGAAGTCTATCAATCCCTTTTGCCCAGGTGTGAGAGGGCTTGCTATTTTTCAGTTGAAAGTAGAAACAAGACTAAATTTCAAGTCAGTAGACTCTCCTCTGAAAAAAGTCAGCTTCCCAAAAAAGAGATTTAAGATGCTTTTTTTTTGAATTAAGTTCATCTTTTTAAGGGAACTCAAAAGGAAACATCAAACAAGCCTCTGAAGGTCACGCATTCTGATGCCCACAGTAAGCTCTTCAGAGTCCAACAGCTGCTCTGAAGCCAAGCCACCACTGTGAGCAGAATGCTCTGAGATAAAGAAGAGCAAGGAAATAAGGATGAATTTGCTGACCCTGTGTGTGTGCGTACCTGCACACTGCTGATGGGAAGTACCTGAGTCCTACTGGAAGTCATGGCACCAGTCTGTTGCTGTTTGCACTGGTGTAAATCAGGAACCCCTCTACTGCTAACAGTGGAATTACACTGGGGCAAAGCTGGAAGTAAAGAAAACCGTCCTATTTTGCTCCCAATTTCTCTCCTCCCTGATTGTTTTGCTGACACAAGTCAGGTCCTTTGAAGAGTTCTGGCAATTGCATTTCAAGGTGCCCTGTGCCTCAGACAAAAGCCTTCTCTCTCACAAATGTATCAGTTTAGAAGTAGCCCAAGAAGTTACAAACAGATTCAGAATCACCTTGAGACTCCTTTAACTCTCAGTCGCGATGTTAAGACACCATAACAGACGTATGCTTTGTTGGCATTTAGATGAAGGTAAATCCAGGCAAAGACAATTCCATGCAGTGCAATCACAAATAACGGCTACGAAGCAAAAACACACCACAGACACCAAAAGGAACAAGAGGTTTTGGTGCTTTCTTCTACAGATCCACCAGGTTTTGAGGATTAAAAACAGGCAGCATTTTTAGAAGGGGCTGGAGCATTCAAACAACCTATCTTGCATGCAAAGTGCTACCAGACCAGAGTAGGAATTCCCTGCCATTACCATCATAACCTTCCAAAAACAAAGCCGCCATCAGTAGAGCTGGTGGGGGTTTTTAGTGACTATTTTAACAGGTGATTAATTAAAACACAAGAACTGTGCAGTATAAATGCTTAAGTAAGTCCTATTTGCTAAGCTTCACAACTGCAAAGCTTTGTAACAGGGATCTGGATTTTACATTAATGAGATATATTATCGAAAAAACAAAAAGAATCCCTCAGCACTCTGCAGTTAGTTTTCTTACTGTGCCATTTCAGCTGCAGTACCCCAGGCATCCCATCGAAAACTTCATGAACGGAAAAGTTTAATCCAAAGGACAATGTTGGCACAAGAAGAGATGGTTGCGAAGCGCTCATGGATTAATTTAGGTTGAAAGTTAGCAGCAGTGTCCCGGCCGAGAGCAAGCTGGCTCAGGAAGAGCCTCCGGGAGCGGGGGCAGCAGAGCTGGCGCTGCTTTTCGGCGAAGGCCCGTGCACGCCTTTCCAGCTGCGTACCACATACTCTGTTGCCTTATTCTGATGGTCTAAAAGGCTTGGTGGAGTCAGCTGGCTAAAGGAACTAGCAGGGAGTTTGGTCACGGGGCGCAGCTGAGGACGGGGTCCGGGACTCACAGCTACTGCACGGCAGGAGCTGCGGTGACAAGACCCACACGGCCACGATGCCCGGAGGGCGCTGAACTCCTTTTACAGGGGCAACATTCGCGCAAAGAGCACGATTTCAGTGGATCCTGATAACTAATGAGTTCCTGCTTTTGTTTCTCCCTGAAAATTCATGACAGCTAATCTAGGCTTGAGACATTAACGCAGGTAAGCCAAGAAGGGCAATTCGGATCTACACATGCACATTACAACGATGCGCTCCGCCGATTTGCATGCCCCTTTGGTCAGCATTAAAAGAGCCCTGTGGATTGCTTTATCGAATAAGCATTCATCAGGATAGCCTCCAGGTAACTAGGCCACATGCTTAATTTTAAACGAGGCTTTCACCAAACGACTTGCAGATGTACAGCTTAGAAAGACGTTTGAGTTCCTCGCTGACCTGGGCTAGCTGTCGTGAGGGTTATTTCAGCCAAATAACTGGTAACAGGAGGTACTGTTAGCAAGCATCAGGCGAGTTAAGAAATTCTCTTTGTATGTGATGTTGCCTTTCCTGCACAGCCAAGGAGCAGCCTCTAGAGGAACTGCCTGGACATTGCACTTGGCTATCTGAATCCAATCTTGTCTGATAATTATTAATCACGGAATTTCTCCTTTTTTCAAAAAAGTGGCTATTGTGAATTTTTCCAGCGATACCTTTCATCGTCAAAAATTGTTAATGTTTCAGTTTAATAAAAATGCGTAATATTTTTAAATATTCTCAGATGATTCCAGCTTGAAGAATGAAAATGACCTTTAATGTATACAGGACAGATCCTCTGGGCACTTTTAATGCAATAATTTATTACGGTCCAATAATCATCATGTGTGCACAAATATCATGTAAATATTACAGCTGTACTCCATGACAAAACAAGCATAATGAAGACATAGAATTATACAGAGAATTGACAAACGAGGAGGAAGGGAGAATTTAGCATTTTCTGTACAAAAAATATGCAGCCTTTTGATAATTTGTAAAAATGCATAACTTCCGGCATTTCAGAGAGGAACACTGTATAAAAATAAATATTCTATGTACAGTAACACACACAGGCCAGTCCAGGGTTAGAACCATCACTGCAAATACAAAACAAAACAAAACATAAACAAGTGTTAGCGACAATTCACTAATAATTTTGTTAGTGACGGTTCGGCGGGGCGGAAGGGCAGCGGGACAGCGTTAAGGGAGCTGGCTCCAGGGCCTCCAGTAGGAAGAGAAACTGTGCTGGCCTCCAGCAGATGACCTTCTCGCTTTCCTGGGACAATCCAGGCCGGCCCTTCACCTCCCCTTCCTTCTTCCCACTACAGCTCGTGGACTTTGCGTTAAGGCACGCAGCAGGGAGCGAAGGTGGAGCGCCTGGAGGTCAGGAGCATCCAGCCACAGCTGAGCAGCTCCACGGAAAGCATCGTACCGAAAGCTGTATTTCAGCTCTCCTGAAAGCTGCTTATGCGTTCAGGCGTATCTCTGCCTTGCTCCCACGAGCAGCCTGCGGTACCTGGACGCCTGGCAGATGCCAGCTCCCTACATTCTGGCGATAGAGTTGACTCTGCACTATTTAGTGAGAAATCTAACTTTTGTGCTAATACTTGCCAAACACTATTTGGTCCTTTTTAGCCCATAAAACCAAGCAGCAATGTACAAACAGGATGGAGAGTTTTGCTGGCTGCTTTTCAGAGCTGTGGTCTTGGAAAACCTCTGCGTGCCTCCACACCTATTTTGCTCTCAGCCAGACTCCTAGAAAAACACCAGCCCGACCTGCAGGCTGTAGGCCAGTCACAGCATAGTCGCAACATTTCCAAGGTTATTTTACCTTATTCCAGCAGCCTTGAACTGGCAGGCCATCTTCCCCCTACAAAAGAGACAGGTGAAAGAGCACTTTAGGACACGGGAAGGAGCGCAGAGAATCAGGAAAGAAGGACAGGGTTAAGTATTACAGCTGCAACAAACCATCTGAATCGGGGTGGGAGGAATAGCGTGGAATATCTTCCTCCCCCATTTGGCGTGACCCAGGCCTCTGGCTGAAGTTACTAGCCCAGCCTGAACCAAAGGTGGGGGCTGAAGAGGTTTGATTCCTGGGGGCTAGGTGAGGAGCACGCAGGGCCCATAGGCTCGTGCACATCCTCGTCTCCTTCCGCTCGAGGAAGGTGTTTAGCCAGGCTTCCCTTAAGGAGAGGGGCGAGCACAAGAGCTCCCATTCAACCAGAAAAACATTGCAGGAAGTTGGCAGGGGCAGGCGTGAGATGGCTGGTTTATGTTGTCATGCTTGTCTCCAAAGCGTAGCGCTGAGCGAACTGTTGTGCCTGGCATGAGATGGCCAAGCAAATCCCAGATGCAGCACTAACCCTGGGACCCGAGGAGGCTCTGGAAAAAATTACATGCATTTCCTTTCTGCCCTGTTAAAGAGCCCTGCACTTTACCATTAAAAAGTTAATTTATCTTGGCTCTCCAAGGAGATTGTCTTAGGCCTCCTGCAGTCATGGACAACAGCAGAAGCCCCCGTGCAGCGACTCAGGCTGCCAAGAGCCGAATCGCCCTTCTGCTGGTTACAGAAGCAGCTTAGGCAGACGATGGTTCTCGCTCAGGCACCTCAGTTAAGTACCTGCCTAAAGATGGAATAAACGCAAGTCGGACCAACTGCGTTTCAAGGCAGCCGTGCTCACGCCAGCCTGGCTGTACTGCCCTCCTTACTTCCGAATAGGCGCGTCCCTTAAGAGATCCCTCCCGTGAGCTCTCCCAGGGCATGAGTCACGCCTGGGACCTCTGGGATGTCCTGTTCCTCCGCAGCAGGGGAAAAACACTGTCACTGGGCATTTGCTAGAAAAGCACGTGTTACGCCGGAGTCTAGGACACGGCTCCTCTGTTCATCTTACTGCAGTCGCAGGGTTTCTGCTCAGCTCGAGCTCGGCCAGGCAAGGCAGACGCACGCCGCTGCCTTGTCAGCCGAGTCCCTGCTGCTGCTCCCCAAGAAACCGGGAAGCCAGCAAGGAGCTGGGATCGGCCACAGGCACGTGGGACACGTACGGGTCACAGACCTCGTCAGGACCGGGTAAACCACGGTCCGGGTCTGGAGGATAGTTGGCATTTGTCTGTCCCACTCTAGGTTAGCCCCCGTTTGCAGCAGGGCTGCTGCCTTTTTGATGTCAGTTCCTCCGCCACAGCATTTCTAATCCAACAAGATGGGACAGAGGGAGGTAATTCTGGCCCCTAGGACCGTGTGGTTCTGTGATTCTTGCTGAAAACAAAGCCATCTGCTTTGTGCCAGCAGCGAGGATTGCAGATGTTCGGTTTGGTGCTCTGAGAGGCTTTGGCAAAACCCTGAGGCACCGTTCCCCAAAAGGCTGCACCGAGATCGCGATGGGAGAAATTACTGTGCCTATCCCCTTCAATGAGCAAAACGCAGACAAAGGACTCTGATGCTGGAGAACAGACTTCCTTCTGCTTTAAAAAAATATCTGCTAGGCTGTTGCTGTTCCCCAAGGGAGCTCAACTGCAGGTAGCGACATTACAGGAAGCATGATGCAGGCCCGCTTCTTCAGTTAAATGACTCAGTTTTCACTTCCCCAAGTACTGCATGAGAAATCTGCAGAGCATATCGTCTCACTTGAGAAGGGGAGAGGAAGAAGAAAGCAGAGAAGCAAATGCATAGTAATACACTGAGAGAAGCTATTTACACGAGATACGTCTTCAAGGGACTGATGAACTGAATATTGCCACGATGCTATAACCACATTGCTTTTCTGAAAGCGTTTCTTGGAGCATGGTCTCCTGGTGGTATTTCCTCCCAGATCATCCCCCACCACCACCACCACCTCACCTTCCACTGTGCAGAAACAGAGTTATGGGTTAACCACTGGGTAAATGGTGGCATTCCCATTGGTACACTGGTGGTGGTAGGAGTGACTGGTGTAGTGCATTGCAGGAAGAAATGGAAAGTTAGGTGTGTGAAGGAACACGGGGCCAGAGAGTTACGGTTTAGGGATCAAAGGAAGACCAGGGTCACAAGGAAGTGTTTGTTGCAGGCTAATTTGCAGAGAACGGAAACACGGAGTGCTTATTAGTACCAAGTACGTCAGTGCACATATCAATCCACATATCTCAGATTTACAAAGCATTAGTTCATGGACTCTGTTTAAGTTATGAGCATGGATGTGTCAGTGGGATGCTAAGCTTTCAACCTAGTTGGATCAAAAAACATGCTTATTCAAGTTCCCAAGCTGGCTTGCATGCCAGAACACTACATATATAAAATGGCATCTCTATTTCACCACATTTTCTGGCAAGTTTCCCTTAACAAAAATAGGTATGAAAATAGGTTTCCATTCTAATGTGGCCATGCAGCACAAATCCTATTAGAGAGTAGGGACAGAAAAAGATAGACAGTGTATATGGGGCACTGGCAGAATCTTTACACCTGTAAAGTTAGGTGCTTTGTGTAGCCAAAAAGCTGTTCCATAGAACCTGACTGTTATTAGTGGGAGGTGAAACGCATGGCTCAGCCGTTCTCCTTACACTGCTCTGGGCAAGTACAATTTCACCTGTGGCATTAGGAGGAGAGTTTCTTTACATTACCCAGAAGTTACAGAGCAGCAACAGTGACTTTGCAAGCAGTCAGCATTGCCGGATGGGCAGTCACTCATCCCAAGGAGAAAATGAAAACACATATAAGGAGAGAATGCTGGAAGGAACGACAACGTTAGCTCTTCGCAGCGGCCAAATAGCAGAAGACTTCTAACGGCAACTTCAGGGCTAATTTTCTCAGGAAACTAACAAAAAAGCCCTTCCAGATGAAATGTCATTTTTTCTTGGGACATATTTTTACAGCTAGCTAAATGAACCAGCTGAAATCATATCCTTTGCAGATGGCATCAAACACATCTAAGTGAGCACAAGGACCGGCACGACCCAGACATAAGTGCCAGCAAACCTAGGCATGCCACATGTCAAGCAGGGCTCGGGAGGGCAGGACAGCACGAGCTGCAATGCATTATGAAGCCGTCAAGCCAGCTGTAGCTAGCAAGAGCCTCAACTGTACGCTGCATCTCTGCAGAGTATCTCAGCGTAAATGACTAAATTGGTGATGTGATACTTAGAAATCAGCTGAGGCAATTTGTTCCCGACTACCTTCGTCCTGCCACAGTTGGGTTAGACGGGACACTAATGTGATAATCTTCTTTTAATACCTGCATAAGATGGATATCAGGAAACAGTCAATTCCAAATTCAAGTTTCTTCCAATACTCTTTTGCTTCCTGGGGAGAGCCACAAGTAGGAACTGTCTGGTGGGAACATAGGTATTAAAGCATCCAATGAGATGTTTCTTGTGGCCTCACCAGCAGTGTAACTATCCTTTTACTCAGTGTCCTTTAAAACATCCAGGGTGACTGAAGCAACACAGAGAGGTGTCAGACTGTGCCAGCTGCCTACAAGCGCTTGCAAATAGAGCAAAGGATGAGCGTAAGCATTTTAGTCCCCTGCTGGAAAGCCAAGCCACCGCAGAGGCGGGTGTTCACGCACGAAAGCTCTGAAAGCGAGCGCAAAGGAAGAAATGAGGCAGTGTTCAGTAAATCCTCACTCCTCCTCCATTTCCCCCACCCACACCCCAAAGCAACACAGAGAGCGGCTGGGAGTCGCCACATGCGGGTAGGGACCGTCCTCGGACAAAAGCAGCACGAGCAGAGTAGGATGGAGACAGGAAAGGAAGGAACTGCCAGATGTTTCCAGGGCGTGCAGCTATCTGGAGGCAGCAAGCTCAAAGCAACCAGAAACGTGCAGGAAAGGGAAGGTATGCCATACCAACGGGCATGGGGCATCCAGCCCGTCCAGCCCAGGTAACCCCGGCTCCCCCTTCTCGCCTTTAAAGCCTCGGAGGCCCTGTTTATGAAATCAACCACTATCGTTATTTCAGTGAACGCCAGCCGCTTCCGTGCCACGGGAGGAGAGCGCGGTCGGGTCCTGGGACTGTCGCAGGGCGCTCTGGCTGCATACCCAGAATACAGGTGGCTGCTGCTTTCAGTTTTGGTTTATCTGCAGACCCAGCAGCAGCAGTTTCCTTTCTGTTTTTCTATACTCTACAAGCCAAGAGATACTTTGCCAGCCGAGTTGAACCTGGAGGATAGGAACGGTGCTTCCTCACCTTTGGGACCACCTGCTGTCCCTATCCTCATGAGGGCACCCGGCAGTCAAGCTCCTGGATGCACAGCATACGAGTGCTCCTGGGATTCGTGGCCATGCTACAGATCTTTTGCAGTGGGCTCACTGCCACTTATTGGTTTAGACAAAAGTTTTTTTTACATATTCATAAACATTCATTTGTCTAGATTTATAGACAAAATAATTAACAAATACATCCCATTTAAAATAACTGGGATTTGTTTTCCTTCTGGGTACTGTGGCTTGAGCGCCCTGTGTCATTCTCAGGCGATCGCATCAGCTGGCCATCGTGTCCAAGGCAACAAAAACAGCATTCAGGCTTCGCCGCGTTACGTAGACATGGCAACACTACACATTTCCAGAGAAGAGCCAGAACTAGCAGCAAGGGAGGACCAGGGCTCCATCTGCAAAGGAGAAAGCCCCGGGCTCCCAGCACATGGCGCTCAGCCATGTACCCCAAACCTTTGTGAGCTTCTGAAGAGGAAGGAATATAACCATGGTCACCCAACAGCCTGGTTGCTCAAGGGATCGGTGGCTTGCCACTGCAGAAAGCAGCCTTGCTGCAGACGGCAGTGGGAACCAGCCTGCGCCTCATCCAAGTGTTGTTCTTTTGCAAGACCATTATTTATGTTATGATTTCCTTCTTTCTTCCCCACCAACAAATCTTAAAGCAATACATTAGATAAAACAGAACATACCAACGGACAGGGTGCATCTAATCCAGGCGCTCCTTGGTCTCCCTTATCCCCTTTAGACCCTCTAGAGCCTTTCTTGCCCCTCTCCCCCTGTAAATAATAGTTTAGTCCAAGAAAAAAAAAAGAACATACAAAAGCTTTAGGATCATCCATTTCAAACACATGTCAGCGATAGTTTTAAAAAAATGATAAACATTTAGGAAACATCTTAAAAGGAGAGAAATCTTCATTCATTCAAGATGCTCTTAAGAGAGAGCTGTGTGTGGAGCTGCTGACCTTCTCACTTAGCTGTACAAACACGACCCCTCACCAAGCCTGCACTGATAGACTAAGGCGTGCGCATCAAAGGGATTGCGAGTGCCTCTGAACTTCATGGAGGGGCCTACAGTTGGCCAACAGAGCAGCGTTGGTAGCTCCGGTGGTGGCACCCTTGTCGGGAGACTACTTCTCTCTACGAGGAGCTTGGAGAACCCCAGAAGGGTTCACCCTGCACTCACGCGAGGGGGAAACGCTCCTCCAGAGGCGGCGAGGCCTCGTCTTGCCCTCCGGCTAGGCTGCTCGGAGGGTCCCTCCGCCGCCCCAGGGGTGCTAGCCCTGAGCTGTGGGCCAGCGGCTCGTCTCCAGCCCTCCCTCCTTCGGCGGGGGCGGCGATGCACCGCAGGGGGTTCGTATCGACCCTGCCTGCATCGCCACCAGGGCTTCCGGCGTAGCACGCGGGAGGAACTCAAAGCTGCCGAGCACAAAACGGGGAGAAGGGGCTGCTACACAAGGAGCTGAATTTCGGGTCCTTGCGGGGAGGGTGAAAGGAATTAAGGAATAGATTGAGGCAGCACAGGTTGCTGTTTCTTCTCTTAAAAAAAAAATGTTAAACTCAAAGCTGGCAAGAGAAATGGATGGGAAAGGAGAGACAATAAGGAGAAATCACCCAGAACCAAGCACTGGAGCAGAAAGGATAATCCAGGAAAATGCGGCGTGGGTTGCTCTGCGGGGAGGAACAAGGAACCGGGAAGAAAGGCGGAAGAGGAGGAAGGGATAAAGGGGACAAAGGTGGACCTGTAGGAGCAACGAAGACACACACATACACACACACGAGAGAAAAAATACAGGCATTAAAACAAGAGCGAAGACGTCAGCTTGACAGCGCACGTTCAGCGTTGGCCCTTTTTCAGCTGGGGCGCCCGGGAGGCTGCCCGCGCCGGCGGCCGCCCCGCGCCTCGGCGCCGATCCCCCACCGAGCGGGGCGGCCGGGGACGCAGGGGCGGCCAGAGCCCCCCGCCTGGGCCGCCCGCGGGGCTCCGCGGGCGAACTGGGGCCGAGCTGCTTGGGGGCCGAGCTGCTTGGGGGCCGAGCAACGCGGCTCCCCGTTTTTTCCGCGGGCTGCGGAGCGAAAATCCGAATACTATAAAGCGTTTTAAAAGCAGCCTCAGGGCAGCGGTTTTATTTAACTCCCGCAAGCGTAAGGGGCCTATCCAGGGCCCGGCAGGAGGAGCGGGGGCAAAGCCGCAGGCAGGCAAGTCGCAGGGGCCGATGAAGCTTCCCTCGCCTGCTCTCCAACTCCTCCTCTGCCAGGAGGGGCTGGTTCTCCCACTTTTCACTCGCTTTTACGTGAGAGCTCAGGGAAACCGTATCGGCCCACCTGCAGCCAGCAAGAAACCCTTTTTCTGAACAAGGCACCCAGTTTAAAAACCAACTGAAAAAGCCAAGAAATCCTGTCAAGGGTATTTTCTATTTAGAAGCCATACAGAGAAAACAAAGCAAAATGCATCTTAATAGAACACGGAGGAAGTTAGGAAGCAAAGCCAGAAATGGGATGATTAAAAAAGGGGAGAACTTTGGAACTACCATGAAATTTGGACCTTTCTCCCCTAGTTTAAGATGCCGATTGGCTACTGCTTTTCAAAACTGCCCATCTGTGCAGAGTGAGATCAGAAATACATTGCAGGTGATAAGGACAGAGAACATTCACTATGTATGAAAAAAACAAATTCATATAATGAAATCACTGCATGTGCACATGCACCAAAACACTTTGTTTTCAGATAAATTTAGGTGATACCGGAGTCTTATGAAGAGAAAGTATACATGCAGATATGAATACACACACATACATGTGTACTATAATGAATTGCTTGACATATATTTATACAATTATAGCCTTAGCAACTATAATCTGAAGCAGCCATTCATATTTGCAAATATAAATTATATTCAACTATATGTCTCAACTGTTGTTATCAAAAAGATTCAGAGCTTTAACAAACAAGAGATTCCTTGTAGGTTGTTGAAAGCCTGATGAAAAAGCAAAGTGCTTAAACACACACTTTGGTCGTGTTCATCTTTTTATAACACAGGTGACAAACACAGCCATTCATGTTATTGGTTGTCCATGGGGGACCCAGCTCTTCATCAGTCACATCCATCCAGGGCAAAGCCTGAGGAAACTCGATGTCTCATTCTTTAAGGTATATGAATTTATCCTGTCCAAATTTCCATCTTCCAAATTCTCTGGAAGATCATATGCTAGAAGCCAACATTTTTTCACAGACTTTAAGGGGGAAATTAAGAGCAATGTAATCAGATTTGCTGCCTTCATCTCAATTAATTCTCATGGGAATCCTTAGACACACCCGTAAGCAGGATTTCCTAAAGCATGCCACATTGGCCTAACTCTACTATCCGTGAAGTCCCATGCTTCACTGAGAGCAGAGCTACGGCAGCAACGAACACACTAGCAAATCCCTCTGCATCTTTCAGATAGAGCTACCATGATGTCCTAGATGATGATTAAACTGCGGGTATCACCTTACACACTACAAGTTTGTAAAGTTACTTATATGAAGGTTTGGCAGACCGAATTACATGCTAGCTATCTTCAGGTTGCTCAGAAATCAACCACTCTACTACTGCATGAAGACGTTAGTAATCAAATACAAGGAGTTTGCCTGATAACCTACCCGGATTCCTTTGTCACCACGTAGACCTTGTAAACCCTGAAACACATCAGTAAAAGAGCAGTATTTTAAAACACTTAAGTCTTATATGCACAGTCAAAAAAGAAGAATTTGCTCAAGAGTTTGCCGCCCCCCCCTTTGTTTTTTTAAATCTATATCAATTGTTTTAGCGTAACAAAAAACCCAACTTTTCCTGCAGACCTCTTCATCTCCACTAAACCCTCCAGGCTGTAACACCACTATTACTACTGCAAGGCTTCTTTGGCAGAAACTTTCTCTGAAAGAACCAGCAACCTTCTTTCTTTGTAAATGATGAAGCAGCTCCAAGATCACAAGAACAAGCTCAAGTTCCAAGACTTATTTTTCAAAAATAATCTCAAACCATGGCAGTAACCTCAAAGGCAACTTGTATCACTCTCATGACGAGACAAGGCCTTCTCAGCAATTTGGAGGGCAGGCAGCCGGCTGTGGAAATGTAAATGGAGCAGATGGGCTCAATAGCAGCAATCTGAATTAAAATACATATCCTGTGAGCCCCACACAGCTTCTTTTGGTAGTGTGAGGTTCAAAGTGAACTAACAGTTTCACAATGTCAGCTTCATCCATCTCATTCTGAATCACTGCTCTGAAGCTATTCAGCAATTCCTCTTGCTCCTCTAGGGAACCGAAGCTCCTAACTTCGGTTGTACGAGCTACCTAACCCTAGCTGCAAGTACAAATGCTGTATTACAGCAGCACCCTTCAGCTGTCAAACACGGGAAGGAGGTAGGCACTGCAACAGACAGAAATCCCAAGTGCTCCCATACTTACAGGGAGCCCTGCTGGCCCCATTGGTCCTACAACTCCAGGATCTCCTTTACTGCCCTGAAATGGAGACAAAAGGAGTAGTAAAGTTACAATCCCATACAGTACGGACAGATAACACAGCAACAGCTACCACAACGTTGCAAAAGAAACGTAAAGACATCCCCTTCAAAGCCCAAGATCAAGATACTTAAGACCCTGAGCTGGGCCTCTGATTTTTTATACACATAAGGAGGGAGAAATCCCAGCTCCTAGAAAGACTTAGAGCTTCTGTACCCTAACAGGCTGTGTTACCGTCAAAGAAGTTGCAGAGCTTAAAAACTAACTGTAACTGCTAACTCACCCTTTCCCCTTTTGGTCCTGCTGGTCCCGAAACCCCAATTGGTCCTGGAGTACCCTGCAATTGTACGAGGAAAAACACATCAGGCTGGTTTTTTTATTCTTAAAGCCAGGAGATAGCACAGCTCCTTTATGAAAAAGCACAGCTGGGAAGGACAGTCCAAAGGTGGAAGGTGCCTAGCACCACTACAGCTTTCAGGGTTGGTGGTGAAGAAGTTGCTACATGCAATTGGAGAAGTATGGGAATAGCTGCATTGGATCACACCAGAACCATTTTACAGAGCCTTATTTTTAATTTTGAAGCCATACCAATTGCCAAGATACAGCTGGCATTTCTACCAGTACCCCATGTATGAATTTTTTTCTCTATAGTTTATATGAGACAAAGCTGAAAGCTGTAGCAGAATAAAGGCCACGTGGACACATGGTAAGCAGTTTTCTTTTCCATTTCTTTGTTTCCTTGTTTGTTTCCCCTCCCTCCCCGCTCAAGTCAGCTGAGTTGAGCAAAAATGAAAGAATTTGTATTACTTGGTGGTAGGCAGCCAGTCATGCAGGTCGAAAGACACCATGCTGCAAAGATGATCGCGGATGCATACGTACACAGATGCAAATCGAGAGGGGTATCCTTCATTCCCAAGCCCTGTTCCCTTTTTGCCATTTATGCCGCTCCACCAGGCTCTCAGCCAAGCTAACATGAAAAACTAGTCTTTTTGCTGGCCCTTTGATACAAGGGCTATCTCCTTCTACCATACCAAACATCTTAGCGCTGAGACTTGCTTTGGCTTTAAGTGAACCCAGCTAAAGCGCATCTTTAATGCGGATTATAGTCTATAGGCTTCCCAGCTCAGAAAAGGGTCACAGAGCATCAAGGCCAGATTCAGGGAGCTTCAACCCTGTATAGATGCCTGTAAGACCTGGAGTGTCCTGTGTCAGCTGGAATCTCACCTTCTCCCTGTTCACATTTGGCAATCCAGATCAAGAACTGCCTTCTACTCCTTATTTCTATCATTACAAAAAAGGGTCTCAAGCCTTCGCTGTGGGTTTATAATTCTTAGTCACAAAAATAACCCCGCTAAGTGAGTGGAATGACTTGTGGATCAGGAGAAGTTTTCAAAGTCAAGATCTGCAGAACATAGGTGAAGTAGTTCACGCAGCGCACAGTTTTGATGCATCAGAGCAAGGGAGAAAAACCCTGCTCTCCTTTGATCCACGCACAGGAATTTAAGCCATGGAAATTTTGGTTGCCTGCACACTTGCATCATTTTCAGATCATTTACAACCATGCAATACACCAAGATCTTGCATGGACATTTATAAAACTAAATCTACAACTTCCCAAAGCAAAGAAGCCGATTAGCTGTCACTCAGGTTCGGTTTGGAATCTGTTCAGAAGGTGCAGAGCAGCCAAATTATTTCAGTTCTACTGAGAAGGGGAAACCCAGTTCTGGTGGGGTTTTTTTGGTTTGGTTTGGTTGTTTTGTTTTTCAAAGTGGCCAGTTAGACTGTACATGGGCACTACCTGATTTTCTAAGAGGGGTTAAAAATGTTTGATCTGCATTTAATAGCTTTTTCCCCAAGAACAGCAGAATGTTTTGCAGAACCAGGGTGGTGTTACTAGTCTCATTCCGGATCTGACAAACTGGCAAGCTTAGTGGCAAGGAGTTCGTTTCCCTTCCATCTCAGGCTGAGTTAGCAACAAGACGTAGGAAGCTTGCTTCTCCCTGCTCTTAGACGCCACTGCCTCCCAAACGGACGCAGGCAACTGGAAAACCCTCCCAGATACGCGGGCCTGAACACACAGGTTCTGCAAGCAGGACTGGCCTTCTGCCTGCCGGCGGCCGGACGCCGCGCAGCTGCGGCTGCAGCTCCTGCTCGAGCAGAGATGCTTCCCAGGCCGCAGGGAGGCACCTGCGAGCGTACCGGCAGCCCGCTGCAACGCGGCCCCGAGCGCCACGGTGAAAATGATGCGCGACAAAGCTTTTTGCTCGCAGGACAAAAAGCAGGGGCATCACTACGCCTAAGGCGAACCTGCAAAGCTACTGCTGCCAAACGGCCGCAAGCAAGGATGGAGCCTGCTTGCAATAAAGAGGAGGAGAGCAGAGCATCGTGGCATCACGCAGAAGTTTCATTCATCTTGGTACGGAGATAAAGTGGAACAAATAGGCTGAGATCCCAGGATCGCAACAGACACGCTACCAAAACCAGCAAGTGTGTGACTTATCCCCTCTCACCCCTCCAGGTTTAACCCCCCTCCACCCCTCCACCTGCTTTGGGGACAAGAAGGTTATTCCTGGTGAAAACAAGACTCTGGCGGGAAAGACAAGACAAAGCACAGAACTGGGAAGGAGCACCATAGGGCAACGGAGAAATGGGACTCACCGGTGGTCCAGGCCTGCCGTCTAAACCTGAAGCACCCTGAACAGACAGGGGAGGGTTAACAAAAAACAAAACAAAAAAAAAAGGCAAGGAGGAATGGGGAGGAGGGTGAGAGGGGAGAGGTGAGTGAAGCAGCGACTTGAGACAAACATACACTTGCAATAAACAACCACCGAGGTCTCCAGGACGGGTGATGGTGCTTTCCGGCAAACTGACAGAAACACAGAAACGCTGAATACACAGAGTATCGACCTGCAACTTTCACCCCCCCACACCCTTGCAAATGCGATTTTCCCCTGTTCCTCTGTGCCCCCGTGAGCCCCCTGGGGAAGAAGCAGCTCTGCTGGGTGGCGGAGGGGACAGGGCCAACGTGGCAGCGGTGCCGACGCCTGCATCGCCTTCGCGACAGGCTGGCCGGCACGGGCCGCCACGCAGGGCTCGGGCGCTCCAAGGCTGGCTGCCCCAGGGCGTTTGCAAGCGGTGAAGAGCCACCTTCAATTCCTCAGCTGCCTAGCAGGAGGCTTGGGTGCCGAGGAGGCACGCTTCGGCAGCTGTGGACCATCTCCCCTCAGCATCTCCCAGCCAAAGGAGGCGGCCAGACCCCTCCAGCATCACCAGCGCAGCGCTGCAGCCCATGAAGCGGCCCGACTTCTGCCTGCACTGCTCTCGCTCTGAATTCCCGCACGATTAAAACCTGAGCTAGCCCAGCGGCTCGTCCCTGGCAGCGACCGGGAGAGGGAGCCCAGGCAGGACGCGCACGCCTCCGCCCGGGCACGGCGGCTCCTTAGCTCGCCGGGCAGTCGCCGGAGGCAGTGCCGAACCCCTGGCCCGACGGCAGGGGCACGGGAAGGGCCGGCAGAGCCAGCCCTCGGATTTTACAAGGTCCGTCTTCGTGATGAGAAGCGCCGTCAGGCACCAAAGTACTTCGGCCGCATTCACGGTTTGACAGACGGAAACCCTGTTGGACCGGAGCTAACCAGGAGAGCCACTAGCTCTGAAGGCAGATTTTAGGTCCCTGCGTGTCCTTGATTTTACTAACAGCTCCCTGATGCGATTCTGATCCAATGAGCAATACTTTGTGAGGATGCTTCTGAGCAAGCTTTTTCCTCTCCATGGCTCAGGAGCTGTTGTGAAAAGCCAAATTACTTTGTAATATCTGGACCGGGTGGGGAGGGGGGATGGGGGGGGGTCAAGAGACCAACTGCAGGAACACAGGCAGTGCACCCCATCTTCTGACGGCAAGACCTGCCGGAGAAGCGGCCAGGGCCCTCCCTGCACACTCATGAGCTTGTCTGGGTGATTCCCAGGGCATCTTTTGCTCACAGTCATGAGGACCTCCTTATCCTGTCCTCATAACACAGAGGCAGTAACTCGCTACCATCCGTTAGCAGAGTCTCAGACCCTGGGCATGGGGCTTGTCGCAGATATAAGCTGGGTGCCTTTTATTTGCAAAGTCTTTGTGTTTGCATCTAAATCTCCCGTAACTTTGTCCTAACTGGACCAAAACTCTCCCTTGCTCAGCTGAGCGGTGCACTGCCTCTAGGTCAGCGTTACTGGACTTGCGTACAGGAGGCAACGCGGCAGGCTGCTTCCACTGCATGCTTCTCCCTACCGCTTCGGCAACGGAAAGCGTTGCACAGCAAAGGCTGCGTACGTTCAGAACCACCACAGGCCTCGGTGCAAAGCCCGGACCAGGGACAAACTGCGGGGAAGAGGCGTCCTTTCCCCTTTTGTGCACCAGGGCAACGGCAAGGCCAGACGAGCAGAGCCCCCAGGAAAGCCTCCCCTCGCTGTTGCCAAGTCTGCCGGAAGCAGGGAGAACCGAGGTGACCACTGATCTATTTCATAGGCCTAAAAGACGACGGTTCTGTACAGAAGTTGAGACTTTATCAGTTTAAGAAGCAAAGGTACAGTTATTTATAGTCCATCTCTTTCTCTCGACTTTCCCTTCGCCTATCAAAGCCCCATGCATGCTTCTTATTGAGGGATCTTTTTACGACCGACGCAAGTTTGGCTTGCAAAGCCTTCCTGGATACTTACGGGTAATCCCAGTGGCCCTCTGTCTCCTTTCTCACCCTGGACACCCTTCTCTCCTTTCAGTCCATCGATCCCCGCTTCCCCCTAAAGGAAGGATGGAGCAGAAAATAAACTCACGGTAACACCACTTATATAACAACCATTCCTCCGCCCCGAGCGCGCCGACGCAGCAGAGTACAGGGGGGGAGCGAAGGAAGAGCAACGCTCCAGCCCAAACCGAAGAAAGCCTGGACTAGTCAGACCACCAGGTTCACATCAGCGCCAGGAAGAGGAGAGTCGGGCCCAGGGCACGATTAAAGATGGTCAAGGTGAACTGAGCTCCCTGCTGTATTGGTCTCCCTGCTCACACAGGGAACGTCAGTTTAGTACATATGGTGAAGTCACTGGAAATTATCTGATGGGTTGGTTTTAGAATTGGGATTCACTGGAAGTGGATGACAAATGTCTAAAAGCTCTTTAAAGAGGAGCCATATTGATATCTTTTCTGGAAAGAAAGTGACTTCCTTCAGAGCAAAGGCATCCATTCCAAAATCCAGGGAAAAAATAATTTCAGCTTCCCTTTTCCCAATTTTATATATATATTTTTAATTCTATACCATAAACTATAAGGCAATATAAATGAAATATTCCATTTTGATAAAGCCAAAAAGTTTATCAACCTGAAGGGTTTTCTCCCCACTCCAGTTCACAAGGTATCTAGAAATACATCATCTTTGTTGCATTTTAAAACAGAGGAAATGTCAGAAGTACCAAGTTTGCACAGAAGCCAAAGGCGTGGTTGCTGTACTCTTGCAGAGATATAAAACACCACAGTGCTGGCTCACACTACCAGCACTCTGATTTGTTTCTGTACAACTATGCGCCACTTCCCATGCTACCCTACAATATTGTATTTGACTTGGGCACGTACCTAGAGGAGTCTTACCTACTTCTAACATGCATGCAAAGGGTAGAAAATGCTCTTCCTCATGATTATAGAAAGCTTTTATACCAGTTACAGGGAGGGAGCAAGATCTTCCGCACTCTGGACATCTAATTGCCCCTGTTAATTAGGCCTACGCAGATCCTCCATTCAAAGAGCAATTGGTGCAGGACTTCTCTGTCCATAATCCTGTCTGTGCTGCATGAGACTTTCACCTGCTTTAGCTGGCGCGTGCCTCAAAGACAACTGTGTCTTACACATGTCTCCCAGACAGCAGTGGCCAGTGAGTTACAGACGAGCAAGACACACAACTGTCTGTGGTCAGCACTTGGAGAACAGATCCATCAAGACAAGTATCTCATCCCCTTTAGCACCTAGGTAGCTCTGGCAACCAAATGCCAAGCCCAGCCAGAACTACCACACTTGTTGCACAAATGCTTTCTAATCTTTGCTGAGAATGTCAGAGAGAAAAAAAAACACACAGATCTTACTGAAAATTTCCACTCAAATTTGTTTTCCTCTAGATGCAGTGCTTTGCAGCAGATGAACTGTAGTGCAGGCTAAGCAACATGTGTAGCTGGAGATTAGAAAGTTTCCAGTCACCTACAACAGCGAAGTTCTTGAATGGTTTTCCAGTGGCATTCACACAGTTTAAAGACTTGGCTGGTTTTAAGGCAGAGCTCAGGTTTTTAGGACTGTATGACTGGCTTTCCTTCCCACCACACAGACCTTTGTCCGTCAAACAAAGCACTATTTCAACCGTGTGCTCGTGGGAAGATTTCCAAGGGGCAGTGGTTTCACAGTTCTCTGGGTAAAAAGAGGAGAGAACGACCACTTTTCTTGGTCCTACAAGAAGCATTGCTAATCCCTTTCCTCCTCAAGAAAATATTCAGAAGGCTTTGTCTCCTTACCAATATGGAAAGAAAATAACATTTGAGAGTTAGGAAGTTGTTGCTGAAAGGAACTGTTGCCTTTGGGAAAACTCTAGTTAAGTATCACTGTTCAATGTTTTACAGCCTTACCTTCAGTCCTGGAAGGCCCTGAAGACCCTATATTTGGGGTGAGAAATAAGATATTGAGCAACATTTAAGGGGTCACTTTAAAATCCAGGTATCCCCATTTCCTGTGCAGTGCAGGGCTTTCGTTTCCTGACACCGAGGGCACAAATGCTTAGCCCAAAGCCCTTTTTATTTGCATAAAGGCACTTCACATACTGTTCTAGTCTAGTAATGAGGACGTCCTCGCCAAGAACAACCTGGCGACCAGCCAGGCTATTACGACCATTTATGCAGTTGAGCCCTTTAATTCCATCCATTCCATGTCTCTACAGTCTTCCCTTTCATCTCAGACTAACACAACCTTCTCTCTTTACCCCCCTAGCCCATCATAGCTCTGACCTGCCCTCAGGGGCAGTTTTGAAATTTGGTACCAAGCATATTCCTGCTTGAACCTCACAGCATTTGCAGTAGTTACCTCCAGCCAGCATCCTCCCCAGCCACTTCCCACTGTACCCCAGTGCCTTGCTCCTCAGATGAGTCACTCAAAACTTACTGGAGGTCCTGGTGGGCCTTGGGGTCCAGGGGGTCCTGATATCTAAAAAGCAATGAAAGAGAAGTCACCATCATAACATACTGCTCTCAGCAGGGGAACTTCTCTGGGCACAGGGTGGAGTTGAGTTCTGCTGTACTTGGAAACCTCAACTGCATTAGCAGGTGGCAGCAATCCAGGACAGAGTAGCTGAGAAGCACCAGGATGACTCCAGGGAGGGTTATGTGGCACTTGCAGGGACTGAGAGTAGGGAAAGCAGTGACATTTGTTCAGAAAAAGGTCCACTTTGACTACTATCACTCTTTCTACAAGGAAGCACAAGGTCAACAGCTAGCAGGCAGCAGTTTCAAAATATATAAAAGAGGTGGCTCCGCACACAGGAGTGGGCTGTTAACCTGTGCAACTCCTTGCTGCAGGATATTATAAAAAGTTAAGAGTTTGAGGGGAGAATGGACAAAGTCATGAAAACAGAACCCATTTAAAGTTGCTATATATCTAGATGCAGGCAAGCATGGTTCAGGAACTCCCTCCACCACAAATGCCCAAGTGAATATTTGTTATGCTTTCCTTGTTCTTCTATTCTTCTCTAGACACTTATTTAGCAATCTAGGTCATGATGATTGATCCTGTGTAATGGAAAAATGAGGGTATCAGGAGCAAGAGATAGCTGGCAACTCTGTCACACAAGAGGAAGCTTCCTGTACTCAGTGCAGGATGTGTATCATAAGAGGGTGAGATGCAGCACTGCTGCCAAATCTTCCTGTTCTGGCTGCTGAGATTACAGAAGAAGTGCGAAAAGTGACCTACCGATTCTCCTGGATTTCCTTTGTCTCCACGCTCCCCAGCTTCTCCCTTTTCTCCCTGCACACAACAGACCTTGTCACCACCAGCTGCACTCTAGAGACTCCTTTCATTAGGGCCCATCTGCGAGCCACCCATATGTTGTGGGGCAGCAACTCCCCAAAGAGGAGTGGGGACCTAACATGCATTTTGCAAACATAGCCTGAATGTGTCCTTCCTGCATCTCTACTTCGAGATGAGGCAACCAAAGAGTCAGTTTTCTGGGAGCGGTGTCTTGTGGCTGTGTAAGGAAATGGCCACCCAACCCTGCCTGCCTCTCCCCAGCAGTAACCCGGCCTGTCTCTGCTGTGCTACAGCCTTCAGCAGTGGGAGCAGGGCCAGCACTAGTGTGACACTGTGAGCACTAAGCATCTTCACCGACTTAGCCATGCAGGTGCTGCAGGAGCCCAGCTCCTCCAGAGAGGAACCAGAGCAGATGCCCAGCTCATGTGCTGCAGGCAGCTCCCTGGAGGAACCCTTGCCTTCCACAGGAGACCAGAGCTGATGGATAGTCAGTGACACCTAAGCACCTGACTCTAAGCACTTCTGAATAGAGGTCTGAGGCTCCTGAGATGCTCGCCACTTTGGGAAGTGTCCCCTTGTATTTTACCCTACGCTGTTTTCTCTTTGCCCAGTGTGAAAGTTCAGCCTGTCTTTCACTCTTACTGTCAGTCCTGGAAGTCCAATGGGACCTGGCAATCCTGATGGTCCTGGCATCCCTTGGTCACCTCGTTCTCCTTTCTCTCCAGTTGGGCCATCAAGACCCTATGAATCAAGAGAGATTTATGTTTCTTGCAAGACTACACCAGGCAGATATAAGAGACATCATTAACAGAGCTCGGACAAGTCCAAGCAGCCTTCTGATACCCAGGGAAATGCAGGGCTTCACTATTTTTGAGCCCAGGTGGTCACATGCCTGGGCAACCTCCTGCCACAGAGGATGTGCCATTCCCCAGAGCGGAGCAAGAACACTGCTTTCCTGCCTCTAATTCTGCTTGGGGTTATGCAGTTTGCTGGAGTCCATGCCAAAAAAAAAAAAAAAAAAAAAAATGCCCTGATAGCTAGCTGTGGTGACAGCAGAGTTTTATCCCAGTAACTGTGCAGAAATTCATTCCCTGAAACCCTCTCCACTCGTGCTATATGTGGTGATACGGAAGCTGCGACAGGCTGAAGCTGGAAGACCAGGCACTCTGCCTCGGCCAGCGGCAGAGATTTAAGCAGCGACCGTGCGCGGCTGCCGTCCCAGGAGGGCACGCGTGCCCGTACCTCCACCACCTTGCTCACAGCCTGGCCCGCTCGCTCACGCTGCTGCTTCCCTCCAAAGCAAAGGCCAGGCAGCGAGCTGAGGCAGCAGTCCAGTGCCCAGAAGAGAGCAGGGCACGCAGCTGGGCACACAAACTCCTAATGTTGCTCCAGCAAGATGGGGCAGTGTTCATCTGCCAGGGACCCAAGACCTTGCATCTACACCGGTACACGTTATAATACATCAGCAGTCACCTTGGAGGGGCTCCGAAGCATCTTGCCCGTGCCTGGGACATACTCAGGGCAGTGCTCCGAGAGGCTCTGATTTACTCACCGGTAACCCAGCTCGTCCCTGCTCTCCTTTCTCCCCCTTTTCTCCTGAGGTGCCAATACGTCCCGGTTCTCCCTTCATTCCGGGTGGTCCGTCCTTTCCTGGCGGTCCATGAGGACCCGGGGGACCCATTTCTCCTGGCTTGCCTCGTGGTCCCTAAAAGAGGTCCAGAAAGTGAGACTTCTATAGGTAAGAAGATTAGTCCTGCAGTTACTCCCTAGCCCAGAGCCTTTGTCACTGCCCAGTGATGCCATTTGAGGAGTCAAGCGCAGGACAGAGTAGATTTGTCCTGCCATCCCAGCCACTCCTTACAGGTTAGGACTTTGCTAAACCTTTAATGCTCATTTTTGCAGAGCAAAAGTTTTTTTTTTTTCCCTTGTGGGAAAAGCAACTATGCAATGTCAGTAAAGAGATGGACACGCTTACTCCAGACAAGACCACAGAAGGAAAGAATATTCCACAAAGGCACCTTGTCTTACCTTCTCTCCATCATGGCCTGGAGGACCCGGCAAACCAATTTCACCCTGAAGCACAAAATCGTTACTTTGATACTTTGAAAGCAACTATTCTGGCTGCTTCTGTTTGATGTTGAGATGATGAAAGATGGCCATTACAGAAATGGTCAGCAAGGACTCTGACTTCCGAAATTTACAGTCTCAGAAAGAAAGCGTGCAAAACACTGGTGAAACAGTGCATCCTGTGAGTTCGTAAAAACTTCACCAGCTTTATTTATGGGCGGTCAGGACCTGAGTGCTGCAGCCTACGTTATAACCCCCAACCAACACAATCCTGCACAGAGATTAATTCCCATATACAGCTTCTTAACGGAGAAAGTGATTAGAGAGGTTCTCCATCTTTCAGATAATGCCTTAGCATTGCGGGAGAAGAGATTTCCAGGACTTCAGGCATGGGGAGGAAGAGAAGTGTCAGGGGGATAGAAAGTGAGGTAGTGGCGGACAGGGAGAAGAGGAGCAGCAGGGAGAGGTGTGCGCACAGACTGCCTGGACCGCTCCTGCTTCCCTTGAATACGCAAGAGCTGAGCAAATACCTTCTGTCCTGGTGGCCCTGGAGGCCCAGCCACACCTGGGAGTCCTGGGGGTCCCTAAAAAAAATTAAAAAATCATTTTAAAAAAATCATTTTCAGAATGAATTTATAGCATCTATTTTCTTGTTTTGAAATCGAACAGCTCCTCTGAGTTTAAGGGGAAATCGAAGCACATTTTCCCTGGGACACCTAAAGCTGTATTTGCTTGGGAAGCCAAACAACAGAGGGTCCTGAAGGAGCTGCAGGACCAGTTCAAAGTGAATTGTAGGTATGTACTTATTTCTCTATTTCCCCATGGAGGAAAACAAAAGTGACCACAGCAGCACATCTATTTATCTGCTCCTGACACTGAGGTGGACTTAAAGTTGCCCCTTCCTTCTATCTATAAAAATAGAAATTTTATTCTAAAGATCATAGGAAATACTACACCCCTGAGATGCCCAGAGCAACTCAAGTAGAACCAGATAACAATAATATTCATGAGTAGATTTGCCACACAGAAATTATTTGTTATGCTGTTGAAAGTCCTCTGACCTCAGTTTTTAGAGGTGGCCCCCAATTCTGGCTGCCTCAATATTGGCAGGGTTTGGGAGGCCCTGCTTAAGACAAGCCTACTGCCACAAAAGAGGACACCTGGGCAGAGACCGTTTACAACCATTCCCTTCTGAAAGTGCTAGTGTTATCTGAGCTGAGGAGCTCGGATATGCACAACCTCCCAAGAGCTGGGTGCACAGATGAAGGTGAAGGCAACTGTGTTATGGTCTTCACCTCATTTTCCCTTGCTTCCTCAAGGAGAATCAGTCTTGGCAAGTATCGCTTTAAAGAGAGCTAAGCAGCAGCGTGACCTACCAAATGGTGCAGCTTATAACCACCTTGTCCTGATGCATCCTCCTGCATTTGAGACATCCAGCTTTTTTTCCAGCTGAGCATCATATTGCTAAATAAAGGGTCACTGCTCCCCTTTTTTGTATTCAAATAACCGTTTCGCTGTACTCTCCCTATTCGTCGGCTTTGTACAGGACCGTTACGTACACTTATACTTACCAATGGTAAAAACACGCCCTCCCCTCCCTTCACAAGTGTCCATCACGAGTTGCCAATATGAGCTTTTTCGCAAAGCACACAAGGCCTCCTCCTGCCCAACCCTTGCTCTTCCCTGTGCTCTGAACTGCGCATATGACCTCTTAAAGCAGAGAAATTAAGGGCCTGATTATTATTAAAATGCCAAGATCAGAAGACAAGATGAGTTATTCCTTCAGCTGTCAGCACAGCACTAGCTCACAACAGCAAAAGGCGAATGTTTTAGCAGCACCAAAATTGTCATGCCATCTGCCTGGCATGAACATCCGGCTACTTGCTTAAAACACAAAGCACATGGCTAAGGACTTACCATCAAGGCCAAAGTTCGTATTTCCTAAAAAGAGTTAAAAAAAATAAATAAGTAATCAAGGGAAAAAAAGATGAAATAATCATTTGAAAACTAAGCTTTTCTCCAGATGTGGTAATTGTATTTGTTTTCCGTCAATACAACATTGGACCAAATGAGCAAGGAGTCTACAAAATGGACAACTGTAGAAGAGGCAAGTACTTCTCATTGCTGTTATTGCCAAGATAGCAGGCTTCACTACATCACTGCAGGTTTCCTGCATCCCCTGGAAAACGGTAAAGCACCCAGCCGGCACTGTATAGGGCGGGAGGACAGTTTCTCACCTGCAGAGCTTCACTAATGTTGCCATCATAGTCCATCATTTCATCTTTCCCAGGGTCTCCTTTGGGGCCCTGCAAAATATCAAATCTCCCGTCAGGGCTTGTGGCTCGCCCTTCTCATGGGATAGTCCAAGAGCTGTGGTTAACCGCAGAAAAGGGGTGCTGGAGAGAGGGGCCCATTCTTCGTGTCTCCTGTTTTTCATTCATTGACTGAAGCTCTTTAAAGCACCTATTATAAAGGAAGCACTAAGGAAACGTAGCCCAAAGAGCCCACATCACCATGCCATGACTCAGAGCTGGTAGGTCTGGCGAGTACATGCAGAAGTCAAAGCCCAAATCCAGGAACTCGGCTGACTGCCAGATTTTGGCTTGCACCAAACACCCTCCTGCTGCCCTTTACTGATATGCCAAAGGCCTGGATTCAGACTGGAGTGTCCAACCAACCTCCTCCTATGAAGTCACCCTGAAACGGCTGCATTCCAGACCTAGCTGCAAACAGCACCTTCTGACGAGGGTACGGAGTGGAGAAGTGGCCCGTCTCAAACTCGGGCATTGCCCAGTACAACTATAAACACTTTAATGATGGTGAAAACATCTGTCAAGACAGCTCAGGTCCAATCTACAAGACCATCAGTGTGGTCCCGCTATCCTTACACCCCCTTTGAAGGGCCAAAACTCTTCAAGCCATTGTGAAGGGGCACCTACCCGTGGGCCCATGGGTCCCCGCTCTCCAGGTGCACCAGGTTCCCCCTGTAACAGTAAGAACATGCTGTTAACGACGCTTATTAGTTCACAAGCTTAAACGGCAGGAGCTGTTCCTCTGAAACAGCCTGTGGCTAGGTTGGCTCCTTCATCTTTTTAGTAACATAGGTACAACTGCTAAGGACAGTCAATCTTCAAAAGCAGTCCCTTTCTCTGTTTAACCTTCTGCTTTTCTCCTGCTTCTTGCCTCCTAAATGATTGTGTTTTAAAATGCTCCATTTCAGCTAAGTTTTCTGTGTGGGAGAACAATTTTGTAGCTACTGAGCCTGAGATAGGACCCCCGCGGCACTGGGCGGAAGCCCTCTGTACCTTTTGCCCCCGTGATCCTGCAGTGCCAGGCAGGCCAACGTCACCAGCTTCTCCCTGAGAGAAAAAGAGAAAGGGATGGGTTTGTATCACGTGCAGAGGAAGCGATTCCAGGGCTGGCTCTGTATTTCTGGGAGGAAGAACTGCACCAGCCCAAGTGTCCCTGCCATGCCCCTGTCTCCTTGCATAACCAGAATCTCCTGGTGTGATTTCACACCCAGTGTCCTTCTCTGCTACCCAGCTCTGAGGGCTTATTTAACATGAAGTATCTGACTGCAAGTGTGCAGCTCAAATGGGGCTCTGTCCCGAGCATATCTGAGATGCGACCTCAGATTTGTGTTCTCGTTGTCCTTTGCCAAGGAGCAGAATTTTGGGGCTATTCCTTCTTAAGGGAGTAGAAGGGGAGAAGGAAGCTCTCCAAGGCTTTCAGAGCCCTGCCTCTGTGTCCACCCTGCCTCAGGTATTGCAATGGGACTAGAGGCCATCATTAATTCCGAGGGACATTTTCTCACAGAGCCTAGAGAGGACTTATATGTACACAAGGAGCATATTTTCCTCCCAGAAGTGCAGTTCATGGATTTGCTCACCTTCAGCATTTCAAACAACAAACTAAAGCACCGTGCAGTTACCAGATATCCCTTCAGTGGGTATTTAGAGCCAGGTGCAGACGAATGCAAGTTTTGGTCCTTCCTACACACCCTGCGCTAGGCACAGTCCCTCACAATCCCCCAGAGGGGAAAACACTCGCCTTTGGTCCGGGGGGTCCAGGTAAGCCTGGTGGGCCGGGTTCCCCTTTACCTCCCTCCAAGGCATTCTCAGCATTCCCTTTCTCTCCCTGTTTGTGAGGAAGAACAAACTGCGTATCAGTCCAGTCTCTCCAACTCCCGGCTTAGAGACATACAGCAGGGCCCAAAACAAGGTTTATCAGTGTCCCCCACACACACCAGTTAGCCTCTTAATAGCCTAGAAACATCTCTGTTCGGGGAACACCAGCCGCGTGTGGCAACCAGGCTGGGGGCCAGCCCTGCCTGGGGTTCCTACAGCTAACATCACCATCCATTTGGCTGCAGATCCCAGCCGTGCAGCTCCTGAAAAGCCTTTTGCCTCCTCACATATGGGTCTTGGAACAGAAAGGAGGCTGAAATACCACATTACAGCTGAGGCTGTGCTTTCAAAGTGGGACTACTGGAACACCATACCCTGGTCACATTCCCATGGCCACAGCCTCTCCCTTGCTGCATAAAGGCAGGTCCAAGGGCACAGGATTCCTCACAAATAGGCATCCTTCGTGTGGCCCCAGTCATATCACTGCCAGGAGATCCCAGCACTCAGCCAAGCTCTGCAGAACATGCTGCTGTACCCCCTAGTAGTGAGCAATAAATGCATGGGGAAGGTCTCCATCCATGGGGGCTCTGGGGGGGTGGCATCCCAGCTGCAGGGCTGCATCCAGCTAGCACAGGGGAGAATAAAATGGGAATAGGAGCAGCCTGCATATCAGAGAAGGATACAAACCTTTGGGCCTGGGAGCCCAGGCAGCCCAGGGTCACCAGCTCGGCCCTTCTCACCCTGTTGGTGAAACACGGACATGGTCAGGGGCTGACTCCGCGGACTCTGCCCTGGAAGAGCAGCCAAAGGAAGAGGGTTGCTCCTGTTTTCAGACATCTTTTCCTTCCCCTGGGGAGTTTTGTTTTAGCAGTAGTCAATGGTTTCAAAATGGGCACCTCCCTGCAGTATCTGCACAGGCAGGAGAAGGTTTTATCCTGTGGCTTTGGCTATCCCTACACATCAATTCCAATTCTTTCCAAAAGCAGCTGAGTGGGAAAGGGATCCAGGATCCCCCCTGGTGTATCTTCATTACCCTGATCTAAATCCTTTTCCCTCTGCCAGCCCGTGGTCACAAGCTCTCCTGCCTTCACGTATCCGGAGAGAAAATTGTTGCCCAAGGGTGGATTATTTTATTTGGAGTGCAGGACTTGCTCCACACCCTGATGGAGTTCAGCTCTTCCCCACAAGAACGGTCCCTTGCTTGAGCCCCAGTTTTCGCACCTGGTCAGTATGCTGAATGGTGGCATTGCTTTGGCTAAGGTCTCACAACCACCCCTCCCTCATCTATCAAAGGGTGTTTCCTGCTCCTGCTCATCATTCTCAAACATTACCACCCAAAAAAGTGCAGTGTCTCAGTTAGCAGCCAAGCTCTGTGACACACAGTGATGACAAGCAGTAAAAACCAGAGCAAGAAAAACTACAAACACAGACGACGATGCAAAACCCCTGGTACAACGCCTGGAGAGCAAGGCCTGCAAGCCGAGCTGCGTGAGGCTTGCTGGAGTACAGGTAAGGCGCAGGCAAAGGAACAGCACAGGGCACCCAGCACCCAGCGTTCACCTGGTGAAGTGACTTTGCTTAGTTCACTGTGACATTTGGATCGTTCCTTCAACACTAGGGCTCACCTAGTGACCTCCTCTGGGAAATGAAGCTCTGTTCAGCCCATTCCATACAACTGCTAAACCCACAGTTTCGAGCTGCGGGGTCCCAATCTGAGTCTGCATTTTGCCAGGGTGGAGGGTGATAGCTGAGGCTTCTTTGTTACCGTGAAGAGAGGTTTCAAATGCAGTAACACACCGCTGGAGAAAAGGTGTGTTCTTACCTGCAGTCCACATGTCCGAGACATAATTTGTACCGATTGCAAAGAGAAGTGCAAACCTTCTCACCCCCAGCAGCAGCACACCAGCACCACTAGCAAAGGGAGCTCCTCTGGGGGCCGTGCTGCGGCCTGCCTGGGACTGCTCTCGTTCCTCGGGAGCACAGCACAGGAACACATCGGACATGCAGGGGACTTGCATCGATGCGCCAAGAACAGACATGCACTGGTGGCTCCATGGGAATCGATTAACAAGCAACAGTCTTGGTTAAGTCTTGACTAACTAACAGCAACGGTTAAGACCATCCTGAAGTGCAGCGATCCCTTCCTCTGAGGTAATTTGGCCTCCAGTCACCTCTAAGGCCCTCCTGTCCCCAACTTTCCTCCCCTGTCAGAGCATGCATGAGCTCTCCCCCCAGAAAGGAAAAAAATGCAGGACCTAGCGTTCAGAACAAAAGTTTAGCCTTCGGAGTTTTTGTGAGGATATCTGAACCTGACCACCTCTAATCCTGTCCCAGGCCCCCGAGCGCTGCACTCTGCTCTGCACTTGGTATACCTGCTCTTCATCCAAGGACTAGTTCAGTGCAACTGCCCATCAGGGCTACACAGGCCTAGGGTGGAAGGATAGTGGAAACTACTGAAAACACCCTGTGCTGCCTGAGTGATGACGGAAAGCTGATTTCTTGAGGAAGGAGGCCAGATTACTGGATCCCTGTTTTGTGTGTTATACTTGGAGTTAAAAGATACAGAACTGCCCCAGGGCAGGACAAGGCCACGTTGAGCCCTTTGCTCAAACATCTCACCACGCCTGGAGTGCTGGCAGCCCACCCACCTCCTGCAAGCGGGAACACACACACACACACTCCACCAACAGGGCAAGAGCCAGAAGAGGACACACAACCGCCTGCAAGCACGGCAGCGCAACGCAACACAGCAGCAAGCAGGCTCCCGCTCTCAGGGCACGCGGCGCAGCGGTGCCAGGAAACCGAGCCCAAACACACGGTGTCCTACCCGCTGCCCCCTTTTCCCTGGCAAACCTGGGGGGCCCATCCTGCCTTGGACTCCAGGCTCTCCCTTGGTCGGGAAGAAAAGAGATAGAGAAGACGTCTGTTACATGGCTGTGGCACGCTGTAACACAACCCCAGAAAGTCTCAAATAAGAGGAGTCAGCTGTCCAGAAACCAAGCCAGCTGCCTAGCGCTGGAGAGCGACGGGGTATTTTTGTACCGTGCCTGCCGCAGGAACTCGAACCAGGGTCATGCTACGCTGAGACAGGGGTGACTGTGCAGGACCAGAGGCGCCACACTGAAGACCAGCCCTCCACCAGTCCCTGCTGTAGCATGGGACTCTGGTGGACACAGGAGTACTCAGAGGCAGAAGGGGGTGAACAGAAGGGGGAGAGGGAACATATTTGCCAAGTAAAGCATCTTGCATGTATTTTGGCTGGAGGGAGAAAAGGAGGAAGGCTTTGGGAGGGTATTAGTGTCAGCATGGGCCCAGGTTTAAGTGCTGGGAAGTCCAGAGCCATTCCTTGGCTCCCTCAGCCGCTCGGAGAGGGATGGACCACCAGCGAAACAGGGAAGCGCAGACTCAGAGCGCCAGCGCTTTCCAAGAGTACCTTTTCTCCTGGAGTCCCCGGCTCGCCCTGGTGAGGAAGAGATAAGAAAAAGTGAGAGCAGGAAAAGAAAGTAGGTAACCTCTAGAGCTATCAGAGGTGGAAAGCATTCCTGTGTGGAAGCCTTGAGCTTGTAAATAAGGGCATGAGGATGTTTTAAGGATACAGTAGGTCTTGCCCCTGGAGCTTGTTTTTAACCTTCATTAGACAGCACCTAGGCTGCCGTAACATAATCCAGCAAGGCTTTTGTGGGAGGCTTTTGTGAAACTCCGAGTAATCACCCCACAGCGCTTCAAGAGCTGATTTACGACAGGATAAGGCCCATCTGCTGGCACCAAGGGATTTGCCAGCTCCTAGCTGGGTTTGCCCAGGAGCAGAGCTATAGAAGGGGCCGGTCAGTGGTTCTAGGGAGAGAAACCCTGCCCACCAGCCCCAAAGTTAACCACCCTTTCGGTCCTTTTCCCCTGGCAGCCAGAGGGGATGGGCCAGCAGGGGTTTTGCTGTCCCCACCCGTCTCAGTGGGCATCTCCGGCCCCTCTTTCGCCTGGACGCGGCCGCGCAGTACCGCGGGGGCTCGGGAGGCTGCGGAGGGAGAGCGGCCCCGGTTCCTCCGCCGAGAGCAGCGGCAGTCCTGCTACTGCCCTTTAGTGGGAGCTCTCGGACCATTTTCCCACGCCCCGTGCCCTCGCCCCGCCACGGGCCCCGCCGGAGGCGTGACACTGACCTTCATCCCGGCGGCAGCCGTCCCCGGAGCGCCCTAGCAGGGGGAGAGACGAGAGCACCTTGTCGGAAATGCAGCGAGCACGATGCTTCACGGGGCAGCACCAGCCAGGTGGAGCCACGAAGGCACAAGCAGCATCTTCCCCACCACCACCCCTTACGAAACTCAGAAGTAGTGTTGCAACACCACACAGCACGCATCCTCCTCTCCTGTGCAGCTTCTTCACCCATGGCAGTGGCTCAGCTTTCCAGAAAGCTCATCCCAGGCAGGAAAACCAGATTTCCACCACCCCCCGAGTCAGTCCTGCCACTCACAGTGAAGCCAAGTCCAACACGCAGAACAGCGCCAAGTAACAGAGGAATGCAAGGACTCAGACTGAGGACCAAAAAAACCCAGGACAGCGCTTGATCCTGGACCCACTGATTCAAGCATCCTCAGGAATGCCAGTTCATAACCCCAGGGCCTTGGGTTTGCTACTTCTCTCATTCTGCTTTTATCACAGAGGACAAATCTTGCACACAAGTGTTTTCAGGAGAGCTCTGAAGCCAGCCGCCACAGGGAAGGAAAAAAAAAAACCACCCACACACAAAACAAAACAACTTCCAAGCAGCGCAGTTCAGGTGCAGCCAGTTCTGCACAGCAGAGCAAGCCACCGCCACGAGGCCAAGGAATCCAGCCTGCCCCTGCAATCTGAGACGGGTGCTTAGAGACCCCGGGAGACAGGTGCTCTGCAGGGACAGCCACATTTCCCTCAATAGCAACGGTGCAAAGAGCAGATCTTCGGCATCAACGCTTTGCTCTGAAATCTCTGTACGCCCTGCGTTAGTATTAGTTAGGTCCTAGTGAAGAGGTCCAGTTACAAAAGCAAATACAAGGGATAAAAGGGTCTAAAGGATAGGGGAGGAAGAGGTGAAATAGTGTTAGAAGGTGGGAAATGAGAGGGGTTGGGTTGTAGCACATGAGGCAAAGAGGATTGGGAGCCAAGTTCAAAGTGAAAAGAGCTTGGAAAAGTTCAAACAAGGAGGAGTGAGGAGCTAGAGAGCAGCAGGATCATACCTCTCAGCTTTCTGAAACAGAAATCAGGGACAAAGCTAAAAAACACAAGGACAGAAGATGGAGATCAGGGATTCTATGCAATAAGAGGGAAAAAAGCATTCCAGAACGTCTCAGAGGTCAGTAGGTTTTAGTGACTATGGGCTAGAGTCATGAAAGGAATTATGTGCAGAAGGTGGCTTGGGTTAGGCTTTCACAGTACATCTGGGATCCCTGTTCCTCACTCTTTAAAATGGCTTTAAAAATGGCAGTGAATGCAGACGATGTTATTTTCTAGTATTCATTCCAGAACAGCAATGCACACGCATGTGAGTTGGCTCACACGCGCTGACCCCGACTCATTGTCGCATTAGTCCAGGCTCACGCTTGCATAACCCTACCGACTGCAGCGGACTTGCATACACATCACACTGAAGTCTGCAGCAGTCACAGTTCACAAAACACCTAATGCCAATTCCCTAGAAACACTGGCAATCAGCAGCTCTCCCAAGCAAAAAGCATTAAAGCCCAATGTTGCAAGGCAGCCTCAGACGAAGAGCATGCCACTTGCTCTGGTAAATAATTAGTTCTCCCCCCACCATCTGCATTATGAACTAGGCCCTATATTTTGCATTTTAGAAGCAGAAAGAATATTCAGCTGGGGAGAGTCGTTGACAAACACACACACAAATCCAGGCGATGCTCGTGCATCAGGGACAGCCGAGTAGTACGGGTGGGATCAGGCAGACAAACGTCACTCTGCTGTTCGCAAGGTACCTTAGTGCCATGTCTTCCCGGCAGCCCCGGCATGCCTCTCTCCCCCTGGAAGGGCAGTGAGAAACACAGAAAGAGAAAGCAACAGACACGACATGAGTCCTCCCACAGATCTGTGCAGAGGGCCAAAGGCACAAGGGTTAAGAAAGCCTCCTGGGTGAGACAGGGCACAACCCTTCCTCCACCTCATTTTTGCAGCACAGATCCCCTTAGCCATGGCTGTTTACCATCAGCGCTACCTCTTCAAGACCTGCTGGAGATCTGCAGAAAGCACCAAAGCAAAGATCACCTTCCTTTGCACTGCCAGGCCCCACCACAGAGGTGGCAGCAACTTCACCTTGGAAGGAAGAGGAAGGTGAATGCCACTGTGGCCTGTTTGAACCAGGGCAAAGAACGTAGCCCCTCTGCAGCGCTGGGCATTGCCCCTCACACCTCAAACTCATCATTTGTTGCTCAGCTGACCTGCAGCATGCACCCAGGTCTGCCACAGAGTGAAAGCCCAAAATACAAAGCAGCATCAGAGCCCGCGGGTGGGTGTTCAGCAGTGGTGGAAAATTCCATGGCAGATCTAAAAATCCAGGGAATTGTGTAAACCACCAGGTCAGCAAAGACTAGAGCACATTTAGGATGTTCTAGACCTAAGGCAAGAAACATCCTGCACGGTACTGTGCTGGTCCATCTGACCAAGCAGAAGTGACACTGAGCTGGGTGTCAGGATCACACCCAATATTCAGAAGCTAGAACTAGAAAGGACTCTTTTCTCACACATTCATTGTAAAAACATCGTGTAACAACTACATGGCGCGTTTTAGCCGCTTAACTCAAACTTTACAAAGATTATAAGTTCCAGTCAGGGAAAAGGCTGGCAAAGAGGAGAGATCATAGAATAGACAAGCAGTAGAGCCAGAACAGAAAAGCAGTCTTTATCCGCCGCCACCACATCCTGTGCTACAGTATTCCCTAAGACATAGGGGTCAGAGCTACTCAGCCTCCAGGGACTGCAGGATGAACAAACATCTTTGGAAAAATGCAAAATCCAAGGCCTGCCTTGTGGAGTATTGTTACCATATTTTTCATTTACAACAACAAAATCCAGGCTATCTTTGGACATCTGCTTATCATTGTTATTCTGATATGGGCCTTTAGTCTTTGCTTGGAAGGCCTGCATAGCAGGAATATATTCTGTATCTTGGATTATTGACTATATTTTGTAAAATACTGACCAATGTTATAACCTCTATGGTCTAAGTAGAGCAGCTGCCTCCCATTCTATGCAGCATGCGGTATTTTCAGGCTAAAAAAAAATGTTAATGATTATTTTTAGCTCAAGAAGCAAGGATCACTCTCCGTCCCCCTTCATCCTTCCCAACCGTACTCCCTGTTTTTCCTCTTAAAACAGACCAAGAAGGTAAAACTGATGCCTTCTGCTGCAAGGCACCCAAAATGCTGGCTCCACAGAGCAGCTCTCTCCAAAGATAATTCCCCATCCCAGAGACTTGCCTGAAAAGAGGATCTGTTTAGCTCTTTCGCCCCAAAAATGTAAAGCCACCTTGGCAAGAGGGAGCAATTCTCAAAGTCAAGCAAGCTCCAGAACAAGCAGCTTCCCTGCCTCTTCCAGTGCTGGCCTCAGCTCATGGCACAGCCCCCATGGACACCAGCAAGATCACACAGGTGCTCATGCTAATTAGAGGACAGGAGTAACAAGGCTGCTACTGCACAGCTGCCAGAGCAGAAAGAAGTCCCAGAGGCAAAGCCAGAGGGTAAACAGGAAGAGCAACACTTCAGAACATCTTTGGACCTCTAAACATCTGAAAGCTGCTGTGATATAGCAAGTACCACAGTGCTAATTACTTAAGGATCCTCCTGTGCCCTTTTGGCCTAGGAAATATCACACTGGGTGTCATAGCCAGGCAGCAGCAAGCAGCCCAAGACAGCACCAGAATGGTGCATCCAGAGCAGGAGCTGGGACACCTCACCAAAAGCAGGCACGCAAGGCAAACCTCCCAGCTCAGATCCCTATTAGGCTCCAGAAAGATAGTCAGCAGCACCTCCCAACTTCCATAAGCTTTGAGAAACACCTCTGCATTTTCCCCAGAAGCCCTAGAGGAGAGGGGGAGCATCCCTTCCCTCCAGATCACAGCAAAAACACTTGCTTTGGGTCAGCAGCTTTATAGCTACTCAGTGCCCATCACAGCAGAGGACACCACATGCTGATCAGCTCGTTAGCAGCAGTGGGGACTAGTTACAGGCTGCAAATTAAAACAGAGGCCCCTTTTTTCTCCTTGCTGTGAAAGAAAGATCATGAAGAGGTTATTAAGCAAGTTTGTGGCTAGTTTCTGTATTGCTCTTTCCTCTGAGCATTAGGAAAAGCTATGGAGAAGTCCCAAAGACTTTTACAAGAAAACAAGAAAGGAAATGTCAGGTCAACTGAATGTGACAGCTAGTCTAGGGGACAGGGAATGAAATACTTATTTGAAAGACACGTCTGATGACACAAGGTGTCTAATGACTTTCATGAAACACAGGTGTAGGCCAATATGATCAAAGTATAATGGTGGCCACAGGGGCCAAGAGGGACTCTGCCACACGCTGTATCCATCACTGGGCCGAGAGAGAGGGGGAAGCTGCCAAATGAACAAGGGTTTGGGTGACACCAGTAAGCCTCTTCAGCAAGGCAAGAGTTGAAAGGTTCCTCATCGCCAGCAAAATCCAGCACACCAGCCAAACTATGATTCAGCTGTAGTATTTGACCTGGGCTTCTCAAAATAAAGAGGAAGTAGAATCTAGCCCATATAACTGGAGCCAAAGGTGAACACATTAAAAGCCTTCTGTAGTCTCAAATGACCCTCCTACAAGGAAGACAGATAGAAATAGCAGTCTCCAAGGACAGCAAACTCTTGCATCATGTTCAGGAGCTGCTACCGGCTGATGACAGGCTGCTGATTCAGGGGTACCTCTGCATTTTCATTTCAATTCCTCTGAGCAGAGAAGAAAGGAAGCAGAGAGAACAGTGATGCTGACAGTAACAAATGAAAGTCTGTGTACAGAGAAACAGGCTGCACTGGGACTGGCGGGGGCCCTTTGGAGCTTGGATTTGTTATCACAAAAAGCCGGGCAGGATTCATCTCCAGTCTTTACCAAATGGGACGAGCAAGGGTCCAGGTGGTTTGAGCATGCCTCCAGGTTCACACTGAGTCACGGCTGTCTAACACAGAACAGAGAAGGCTCACGTCTGTGGATGAGGCCAGGGAGAAACGACCCTGAGACATCGCTGGAAGACTTGGAGGTCTCCCCTTTGCCAGAGCCCCAGTGCAAAGAGCAGGCCGGCTTGCCAGAGGAGGAAGGGACTACCTTGCTCTCTCTGCCCAGCGCAGGCAGCCTTGCAGATTGCAGATGCCAGCCCTTTCCCCTACGTCTGCTTCCGTTAGCCTCCTAGAGACGCCCAGAAAATAGGAAGCGAAGCCTCTGGGGAACCCCTAGAATCCCTACAAAACGCAGGGACATGAACAGCTCAGCTGGAGCTGGCCAAAGGGATTAGAAGGCTTGGAAGGCTTTCTCAGCTCCATTACCTCTTGCAAAGGATCTGTTTGCCTCTTGATTGAGAAGAGGAAATTTCAGTTTTAATTCCAGAAGATGAATCAAGGTCTGATTAGTCCTTGTAAGTGGATGCAATCAGAGCAGATGTCTGCTCACCATGAAACACGGGAGTATAAGAAGGGGTGGAATGTAGCTTCTTCCAGCTTTTTTTGCTCACCTAGGTCCATATTCCAATTTCATTTTTCCAGTTCAGCTTAATGTGAGATTATCTAGCCCCTGAGACAGCAGTAAATTTGTAGCTCCCCAAACACACTGGTTCTGGGTGCAATTCTGCTTTTATTTTTACTGGCAAAAAAACAGAAGCGATTCCTTTGTGCTTGACGGAATTACACTGACGTGAAGACGGACACAGGGGAATCTTTGGACTTTGCATGCACCATGCTATTTCTGAGGGAATATAGCTTTCTTGTAGGAAGTCAGTTGCACGATATTCAGCTATTAACCCAGAGCCTACATCCCCCAAGAACATTTCTTTAAACGTGGTGTAACACATCCCTGTCAAGTTCTGAAGGAGCCTTTTCTCCCTTCAAATAATAATCCACCCAGATGGAAAAAATACGGAGTGTATGTGCTGCACAATAAATAAGATGCGTGCCACATACTAAATACTTGAAATACATATATCACTGTTATTGCCTCTCAAAATATTGCAAAACCAGTCTTTTCTCATGATGTTTAAAATGCACGGCATGACACAATATGCTCTGACTATCACAAACTCTTGCCAATGTTGTAATGTTTTAAGCACAGTCTGCATTGAGTAATATATTTTAAGTGTATGGGTACAGTAAATTTCAAGCAAATAGATAACATCTGGGCATAAGCCATATGAGACTGTCAAAAGCATCCAGAAACAGAGACAGAAAAGCCCGGTGCCAAACCTCAGCCTGAGTTGCAGAGTTTGGGTGGATTTGATGCGTCAGCTAACCAGATTTTACGAGGAAACCCCAACCCGTCCCATCAGATGGGGAGATGTAACAAACCATTAGCAAGCTTCAGAGTCAGAGAAATGCTTTCGGTAAGAACCAAACCCCCCCAAACGGATAAAGGCTGCTTTTATCGCCCGGCTCCGCAGTGCCTGTTTGCGGCTCATCGGAGCACAGATGTGCACTCCATCAACCACCCCACGGCGCTGCCTCGGGCCCGACTTCCTCTCGCCACCCGTCAGTCTAAAGAGCGGTAGCTCCCAGGTGACCTGCCGGGGTGGAAAGCCGTATTTATCATGCCTACCTTTATGCCTGGGTCCCCTTTTTCACCCTGCCCAGGGAGGAACAGAGAGAGGAAACACAGAGAGGCACGGTGAACACCAAGAGAAACCCCGAAGGGCAGAACAACCTCAACAGCGCGGGGCGAGGAGAAGGTGCGGGAGGGAGCGTGCAGAAGGTTGCCGACGTCTTGGCACGGCGTCTTGGGGCGCGGACTCGCCAGCCCTCGAACCGCTCCGCGGACCGGAGCGCCCGCCGCCTCCCAGCCTTGGCTCCCGCCCCGCGCGCCGCAGCGACCCTGCCCGCGGGAGGCGGCCGCGCCGGCTCCGGGGGAGCGTTACCTGCGGGCCAGCAGCTCCGGGGAGGCCGCGTGCACCGGGCAGGCCCGACTCGCCCGCCTCGCCCTGAGGAAGAGAAGAACGGGAGCGGGGGAAGGAGCAAACGCACGGCGAGCGGCGGGAAAAGCAGCCCGCGGGGACGCGCGGGAGGTCGGCGGGCACGCGAGGGTCTGTCCCCACGCTCCAGCCCAGCCCCCAGGCCTCCCCAGGAGAGCAGCGCCACGCGGCATCGAGCCGCGGACCAACGTCCCAGCAGCCTAGCTGGTATCCGAGCTGACGTGTTTGCTTGGCTCTTCGCCCTATCCGAGGAGGATTTCCTCCCCTACTTCCCTCCATCTCCTGCACCTTTCCCGGAGGAAGGGCACAGCCCTGGGCTTGCTCCTCCGAGAACAGCGCTTGGTGGGTACGCCTCTGCTTGGTGGGTACGTCAGCTGGACAGGCGGCCTCCCGTGAGAAGAGCCCCAGGAGAGGCCCTTGCAGGGACCCCGCGGGGCTCCCGCACGCTCAGAGCCACCCTCCCAGCGCACTCAGATCCAGATCGGCTCCCAGCAGGAGGACGGGGCAATAAATTGTGCCTGTCTGCGGGAGCGGGCTGTTGTCCACCGGGGCTATAATTTCTACTTCCTGACATAACGAAAACTTCTCAGTTTGCACAGAACTAATTAAAAAGCTCTCGGGTCTTGCCATTTTGCCCGCAGAGCGCCCATAAAGCAACATGGAGAGAACAAGGGACGTGCGCCTCCCCCTTCTCCAACACCTCAGCGGCATCTCCTCGTTCCCCCTTCACCCTCCTCTGCATCGCTCCCCACCTCCCTTGCTGCCGGCCCGCTACGCTGCCCGGCTCGGCTCGGCCGCGCCGTCACGGGGCCGCTGGCCCGGACCCGCGGGCGACGGCCGTGCCCGCCTGCGAGCCCGGCGCAGCACGGCGCTCAGCCGGAGTCCACGCCAGTCCTGCGAAAGCGGGTGCTGAGGCTGTGACAGCGCAGGAGGCCAGCCAAGCCGCGGCCCGCGCGCCTTGCTCCATCCGGGCGCGACTCGGCCGCGCTGCCCGGGCTCAGCTCCCGAGTCAGCCCCCGGCTGCGCCCGGAGGCCGGGCTACAGAGCTCTGCCGGCTGTTTGGTGAAGCACCCTCCTTCCCCCACTCCGCCTCCCCCCACCCATCAAAGGGTCTGCGTTTCTCCATCAGGCCACCACGCGTCATCCATCAGAGCTTCCACCCCTCCGCCCACCCTCGCCTTCCCCCTGCTCCCCCGAGCGAGGGCGGATGTCTCACCTTTGGTCCAGGAGGCCCAGGTAAGCCCTGCAGAGGGAACAGATACTGGGGTTGGCAGGTGCAGAAAGCCCTGCGTGAACTGCACAGGGATGACCCGCGCTGGCGAGCTCAAGCCCAGAAGCACACAACGGTTGAGGCTGGAAGGCACCTCTGGAGATCACCTAGTCCAACCCCACCCTGCTCAAGCAGGGTCACCCAGAGCACGCTGCACAGGATCGCACCCAGGCGGGTTTTGAATGGCTCCAGTCTGCGTGCTCCCCACTGGGGAAATACCGGTTTAATCCACGCCCCTAAGCACGCTCAGGTTTAGGTCTCAGGCAGGTTGCTGGCACCTACCTTCCCGTCCCTGCCGGGCTTCCCAGGTTCGCCTGCTCTGCCCTGTCGCGAAAGAGAGAGGCCCGTCAACACGGCTCCTGCCCCGTCGCTGCCCCACGCCTCCGCCGGCCCGCGAGCATCTCCCTCCCCGCACGCCCCCCGCGAGCCCCCTCTCCCTTGGGTCCGCAGGGGCGGTAAGGACTGGAGGAAGCTGTCTGCATGCAGCCTAGGGAGAGGGGAAGTGTAAAGGGTTTTTTTGGGGTTTTTTTTTGTTTTTTTGGTTTTTTTTTTTTGCAATCGGACTTACAGGCGGCCCGACCGGCCCGGGCTGTCCTGGGGTTCCCTCGGGTCCGGCGGGCCCCGGCGGGCCGGGCGGCCCCGGAGGACCTTGTACTCCTGCTTGTCCTTGCTCGCCCTGCGGGTGGTTAGAACGAGGGGTTATGAGCAGGCAGAGCGACCCCGCGGCACCCGCGGCGGGTCAGCCCGGCCAAAGCAGATGAGGCAGAAGCAAGCCCCGAGCTAGCGCCAGGAGAGGTTTCCAAGAGCGAGGCAGAGCCTTCTCGAGGAGGGCCGGGGTCGGGAGCCAGCACCATATGCCTTGCGGAGACGTCCAAGGGCACCTTGTCGGAGCTCTCTTTAGGAGGGGTCTGCAGATGACGGGGCAGTCCAGCCAGATCTTTCCCTCTGTCTTTCTGGATCGGTGAAGTACAATTTATACGACAAACGCCAGCGTCTCACGGGCTTCCTAGTGCTTTCCAAAGCACTCGACAGCCACGAGTGAAGCGAAGCCCCCCCGTGACCGTGCTGGCGCTTCCAGGCGGAGCCACCGTGTCTCACCTCAGCCTATTTTTTTCCCTGCGCTCTGTGTATTGGACAACGCTGCCGTGGTTTTGCCAAGGACCAGAAGCAGAAATGCCACAAACCCAAAAGAAAGCAACGTGCTCGCCACGGCACTTCTGGAGCGCGCCCGAAGCGGGCCTGCGTAGGGCAGAGCGAGGCTGTTTCTGCGAGACGCGCGCGTGCAAAGCCACCTGCCGCTTCGGGCGCCCCGCGCCCAGCCGTCTGCGCCGGCTCCTCCCGGGCCCCGCCGCAGCCGCTCGGCGGCCGCGGCTCATGCCTCAGCAATGTCATCTGGCCCAAAGGACCAAGACTTGCGACCGCGCGGCGCTGAGGAGACAGTGGGTTGGAAGCGCCCTGTTTAAATACCAGACTGCTGATCTGCAATCGGTGAGGCCAGCAGACGCCCGGGGCACGGCGGCGCCCGCGCTAAGCGGCTCGTCTCGCCCTGCCGCCCACCCCTTCCCCGCCCGGGGTACCGCAGCACGGCTTCCTGCTGCCAGCGACCCCACGTAAATTTGCAAAACCCCTCGGTGGGGAGTCACGGGAGGCTACCGATCAAACAGCGGGGTTTCTCCAAAATAACGGCTCCGCAGGAGCAGCTGTTGGGTCCCTGCTGCGTTTAGGGGCAGGCTGGCACACTGCTGCTGGGCGAAGCACCAAATCCGTGCCCTGCACGCGCGCCTCGCGCGCGGGCTGTTTATCCTGGCTGACTTCGGTAAAACGTGCAGCTACGGGGATTTTCGCTCTATTTAGAACGGTAGATGAAAATAATAAGCTGCAAATTTCATCCCTTTGCAATGAGCCCTATTTAAAAGAAAATTTCCAGCACGTGGGCAAGCCTCATGGAAAGCTCAGTAACACGTGGCGCTCCTGCCCTGCCTGTCTCCCTGCGCGGAGGCGCTGGCAGGAGCTCACCCAAACCGCCGTTAGCGGTGCCTTTGCTGCGCTGCGCCGGCCGGAGATGCTGGCTTCACGCGGGAGCCCGTCCGTGCGGATCCCTAGGCACGCAAGGTGCTGCTGCCTCATCGTTGTAGTCTTACCGATGCAGTCAGCACAGAAAGGCCCCCTGAGACCGAGCTGGACGGCAAGTGGAGAGCGCAAGCTGGAGCTCAGGTGCCATATCCGTCACGTGTCGTTCTGTATTTTTAGCCGTTAAGCAGAGCCGTTCCTCAGTTCTCGCCTGCTCCTCGGCGACGCAGCGCTCCTCCTGCCTCCTAACCCGGGTCCCCGCTCGTCCCGCTTCTCCCCTAAGCCCTTGGCCGAGACGGCCTTGCCCACGCGCCGGGGGCAGCAGCAGGATCCTCCTCTCGCCGGCGCTAGCGTTTATTTTGCAGCCTCGCTTTTTTTTCTTGGTATTCAAATGTCAGGCTCCTGGAACGGCTCAGCGCTGGCAGAGCCGTCGGGACGGATTACGCGCGCTCGCGCTCGGGGAGCGAGCGCGGCAGCGGCCAGCGGGCCCACGTGCTTTCACCACAAACATCCTCAGGTGAAGTCAGCCTCTGCGGATGGAGGGGATTTGCAGCCCTGGCTGCCGACAGGACGCAGGGCAGCTGTTCAAGTTTCCCACTTCATCCTGGATACGAACATCAGCTTTCAAAGCCTTCCCAAGCGGTCGGGCCTTGGCCCGGCTCTCCGGACCGTCACTTTGAAGGGCGGCCGGTGCAAGCTGCGGGGCTTTCTGCGCTGCAGGCACGGCACTGACCTAAACCGGGCCGAGGCCGCCGGATCCCGCGGTAGCGCCGGGAATTTTGCACGGCCCCAGGCACGGAGCAGGCGCCTGGCTGCAGAGCGCAACCCCCTTCGGCACCCGTGCAGCGGGACGCAACGCAGCCGCCGCGTCCGGCGGTGGTTACAGCGTTCGGCCCCGGCCCGGGAAGGCGATTTCGGCCCCGGCCCGGGAAGGCTGTTTCACGGCCCGTTCCCTTCAGTCCGCAGAAGGGGCTTTTGCTTTAAAAAGAGCCGCGTCTCTTTTCATGGCGCCAAAGATCTCCTCCGGCTCGAGGGAAGGCCCCGAGCTCTGCCGGCGGCTTTTGGAAACCCCTCCGCCGCGGGAGGGAAGCGAGGGAGCGAGCCGGCGGCGCGGGCGGCGCGCAGGGAGCTCTACCTGGAAAGTGCGTCTCTTTATGACCGGAGGTGGAGCCAGCCGCACCGAATTGAGGAGAGGCAACAGCTGAAGGAGACCGAGCCGGAAGGTCCCGGGCAAAGCAGGCCGTTAGGACACCGAGAGTCAGAGAGCAGCCAGGCGAGAGAAAGAAAAGAGGGGAACAGAGAGATGGCGGTGAAACGGAGCCCGCGGGCGCCCAAGCGGCGTGCGACGCCCGCTCTGCCTCCTGCCGCCCTCGCGCCGCGCGTGGCCCCCGCTCGGGCTCTCGCCCACCAACCTTCAGCGTAAGGATCTGGTTAGAGCGCAGGGCCGCGAGGGTGCTGCTTAGCTCTTCCTGGGGGACACGGGAGACGCACGGCGTTACGGGGAGCGCGGCCGGCACCCTCCCCCCCCCCCATCCCCGCCCCGGCGCGACGCTTCGGGAGCGGCAGCGCGGGCCCCGGCGCCCCCGCGGGTTTGCAGCCCGCCGGCGGGCATTTCCTCGCCCGGGCCCCGCGCTGCGGGTCCTGCCCCCGCTCGTCACCTCGAGCGCCCGCGACAGCGGGGGCCCGGGGCTGTAACCGGAGCCCGGGGCCGCCGCTCGGGCCAACATTGTCCTTAGCTGCTTCTGGACGTGACAATCCGGTGAGCCCGCTCGCCCGAATAAACACCGCCGAGCCGCCGCTGCCGTCCCGGGGCCGGCGCACGCGCCGGGCCACGTCCGCGCGGCGCGCTGCCCGCGGCCTCGCAGCGCTCACGCGGCCCCCCCCCAGGGCCCCGGCGATTTCCCACGAAGAGCCCTCGAGGGTTACGCTAACCACTTACTTACTTACCCTGTGCGGGTACTCCGCGCACTGGCCCTGCGGGAGACGGGGACGAAAAGCAAAGAGGTTAAACTCCACGTAGACGGGACCAAAACAGCCACCGAGGCAGATAACACGCATTAACTTGCAGCCCGAGTTGCAGGTGCACGCTACAGCGCTGGGCCAGCGAGCCCGTTCCCTGCTCGCTTTTTTGCACTTAATTTGCAACGCGTCTACCACTAAAATTACCTTTTCTCCTTTTTGTCCGGGGGGTCCCTATGAAAGAAAAGCGATAAAAAAAATAAAGAAAAAAATCAGCGCTGGGTAAAGGGAAGTTTGGTGCATGCAAGGCAAAAAGGAGCGCGGGGAGGTGCAATCGCAAGGGAGGAGGTACTTACGGGTTGTCCCCTGGGACCTGCTGCGCCCTTCAAAGAAACACACGGTCGTGAACGCGAGAAGAAGCCCCGCTCCCGGCAGCAACCCACACGGAGCGGACGGAAACACCGCGGTTAAAGCCGTCTGCGGAGCAAAGCTGCCGAAGGGTGGAGGCCCCGGGCGCGAGCCGCACGCTGCCGGCGCCGCTTCCCGCGGCGCCCGCGCGCGGAGGCCGCCCCGGGGCTCCCACCGAGCCCGAGCCTGTCTTTGGCCCCCGAAGCCGCTTCGGCACCGCGTGCAAACGACGCGAGGCTTCAGGAGGAGACAGAACAGTAAAACACATGAAAAGCGTGCAAGCTGCCAGACGGGGTTTCAGAAAACTTTCCATCAACTTTTACTTGCGCTCCGAAGCCAGCTCCCAAAGCGTATTTAAAGAGCTTAATTGCTAACTGCAGGGGAAACGCATCCCGCGCGTAACTGGCCGGGCGCTGCTGCGACGCCGTAATTCCCACAGCCGTAATGCAAAAATTAGAGGGGCGCGTCCCAGCTCGGCTGCTACGGGGGACGCAGCGGCCCGCGCGCGGGCGTGTATGTAGATGTACAGATACGCATAGATATGTATTTTTTGTTGCTGCTGCTGTTGTTACCGTCTCGCCCTTCTGTCCCGGATGACCCTGCGAAGGAAAGAGGAGGCGCCTCAGCGGCAGGCGCTGCGGCCGGGCCGCGCGCTGGCCTGCGGATGAGGCCGGGCGCTGCCCGCGGCCGAGGCCAGGCCTCCGGGAGCTGGCGGGAGGCAGCACGCCCCGGGGACGGAGAAGCCCTTCGCTTACCGGTTTGCCGTCCAAGCCGATAGGGCCCTGCAAGGGGAAAAAAATAGATCAGAAAAAATAGATCGGTAGATAGAAAAAAGGGGGGACAGCAGGAAATGCTTTACCCTTTGCTGGATCGCTTCTCCTTCCCTCGCCCACCTCGCCCTTACAGCACGGGGGCCTGGCTTCAGCCATGTTATTTTAACAGCATTTTTTTATTTATTTATTTTATTAATTTTTAAATGAGCGTTCCCAGGGCTGCGGGAGCAGGCCCGCGGTTTCGGACAGAACTGACGAGCCAGCTAGCGCTGAGGACGCTCACGGGCAGCGCCGCGCGAACCGCCGCACTCACCGGGAATCCGGGAAAACCTCTCGTTCCGGGCTGTCCCTGGGAAGGGCGAAACAGAGGCAGCGGCTCAGCGGCAGGGAGGAGGCTCGCGGCGGCCCCGCTCCCGCCCCGGCGCGCTCGCTCCCCTCCCGAGCCAAACTCCGGCGGGGACGCGGCTTTTGGGGGTCCCCCCCCCGCCCCGACCCGCAGCGGGACCAGCGGGACGAGGCGAAGCGGCGCCGCCGCCGTGCCGAGAAGCCCAGCTGTTCCCTGCGGGCTCCCGCGCTTCTCCGGGCTCTGTTTTGGGGGAGAAAGCGCCTTCCGAGGCGCTTGGGCGTGGGGCGACCGCGGTTCCGCGCGCGGTGCGGGGCCTCGTCACGCTTGCGCTGGGGGGGTATTTTTTTGTTTCGCTTCTTTTTTTAAGTCCTGCTGAGCCGAACCGCGCCAGCCTTGCTCTGCAAGCCGGGCCACCTGGTGCTCCTGGCGCCCGACCCGGCGGGGAGGAGCGCAGGGCTCCGGCCGCGGCTGGCGCCCGGGCAGGCGAGAGCCCAGGCGAGCCGAGCCCGCGGCTCCTGAACCTGGGGTGCCCCTCGGACGCCTCCCCGCACGAGGAGCGCTAGCAAAAGGCAATTAAGGAGAAAAGCTGGAAACGGCGCGGTTTGGCTTCGTCCACGGACAGCAGCCTGCTGCCGCCTCCTCCTCCTCCTCGGAGGACGGCAGAGCGATTTGCACGGTGTCACGCCAAAACAACAGTCCAGCAGCGAGCGCTTCCAGGAGACTGTTTTTGTTGGGTGGCTGTTCCTCCTTGTCTTCCTTTTTAAAAATGTTGATCCTGTGAAGTATGTAGTCCCGGGAGCTGCCAAAAGCCTGGAGACCGTCTGTTTCTGCCCCTCTCCGGCCGGGCGCCGAGCAGCTCCGCGGGGGAAGCTGCAGCCCTGGCCGCGGCGTCGGCCTTTCCCCGGCCAGCGCGGCGCCTTCGGGGCAGCCGCAGCCGCGCCGCCGAGGCTCTGCCAAGGTTTTGGGTACGGATCGGAACCGGTGACGTCCGGGCGGCCCCGAATCGCCCATCTCCCTCCGCGACGCCGGCGGGCTTGCCCTCCGCCGCGGCTGGGACCGGCACCGCGCGGCGCCCACCTCCCTCCTTGCTGCCCCTCCGAAGCGGCGCCCCGAGGCTTCCCCGCGCCCCTCCAGAGCAGAGCAAAAAGCCACTTACGGGCGGCCCGCGGGGCCCGATGACGGACACGCCTGCTTCTCCCGGCGCGCCCTGCAGAGACGGGGGGGGGGGGGGGAGAAAGCAAGGAGGCTGGGGGGGGGCGGCCGCCGTCCCCGCCAGGGGCTCGGCAAAGCCGCCGCGGGACGGAAGCCAAGGGGCGAGGGGGGGGGACGCGCTCACCTTCTCTCCGGCTCGCCCCTTCGAAGTCCCGCGGCGCCCGTCGAAGCCGGAGGGTGCGGGGGGGGGGGGGAACAGAGAGAGACACAAGCAGAGGTGTCAGCGTGCGCCCCCTGCCCCGGGGGACCCCCCGCGGGCAGGCGCTTTGTCGCCCCAGTGTCAGCTATTTAGCAGTGCAATTAAAAAAAAAAACAACAAAAATCCCCCCAACCCGCAGCCCTGCCGCGGCCCCGGTCACTGCCGAGCCCCGGGGTCCCCATCCCGTCGCGGGCCCGCGTGTGAAAGTGGCGCCGGGCAGCACGCGGGAGGAGCCCGCCGGGAAAAATGAAGCATTTACCGGGAGCCCTGGTCTTCCCGTAGGGCCCTGAAACGGAACACAGAGAAAGAGCGAGAGTTAGCTTAAAACCCCGAAGGGGACGTGCAAGCAGTTAGGAAACGGGGGGGGGGTTGGGGGTTGGGGGTCCTCCGGGCACAGGTCCATCCCAGCCCTCCGCGCTGGCCCCGCAGGTGTCGGGAAGCCCGTGGAGAACCAGCTATTCAGGGGGCTCTGCCCTTCTCCCCGAGTATCCGTCTGCTAAACGTTACTTTTTCGCGTCCGGAGCTGCCGCGGCGCTGCTGGGCGCTCGGAGACGGCGGGGGGGGGGGCTCCGCTCCCGCCCCGCGTTTGCCGCCCCGCGCTCCTCGTCCCGCGGCAGAGCCGCCCCGACCTGCCGTCGCGGGCGGGCGGCCGCCGCGCTTGCCGCTCGGGAGGTCCCGGGGGCCGCGAAGGCAGCAGCCACGGCGCCGGCCGGGCTCGCTCGAGCCCCTCGAGCTCTGCGACGGCACGAACCGGGTGCGGAAACACCGTGCAGCCTCGGTACTTACGGGAGGGCCTGCAAGAGAGAAGGAGAAGACGCCGGCGTTAGCGTTTCGGACCCTCGCGGGAAGGGCGAGGGGAGACCCCCCCCGGGGCGCGCTCGCGGAGGGGGTGCAAAGGCACGCACAGGTTAACGAGGAACTTGCAGCCCCTGCGGATATTAATTGCGGGGCTCGTTCTCCCGTTGGCCTCTGCCAGCCTGCCCTCTTGGAAGGGACTCCCTTAAAGCCTTTTTGCTTTTTTATTTTAGAAAATCTTTTGGAAGCTGCCAGTGCGGAGAGCTGCATCTTCTTCCTACGGAAACGCTGTGCAGCGTGTATCAGGGCTTAAAAAACACATTTCTTTCATCAGTCCCCAAAAATTTCCTCCAAATCCTGACAGATACTGTGTGCGGAAAGAAACCCCGGGACTCACTATTTTGTGGTTTCCTCTCTGTGGGAGAAGCAAGACACACAATACAACTGTCAAGAGTTTCTACATTTTCCATACTTTCCAGACACTTTTCATTATTATTTTCGCAGCAAGTGCCAAGAAGTAACACTAAGCGGTATAGCAGGCAGGCTGACAGGTAACAGGCAGCAGCGTCCCCGTCGCGCGGGAGGCAGACACCGAGGGGAGCACCTGCGGATCATCCCCCGGCCAAAAGTCCACGCAAAGGAACTGGATGGAGACTTTGGATGAACAAAGATTTTTCCACGCTGGAAATCTCTCGCTCGGCCCGGCCCCTGTGTGCCCAGGGCAAATGGCTCGGCTGTGAAGCTTTGACGCCCTCAAATTGCACCACCAAATGCCATTCTCGCCCTTTTGCTCAGGGTGCTCGCGGCTTGCGTGAACCAAACCGCTGAGCTAACGCTGAAAGGGAAATCCGAAGGCGAGCGGATCCTGCGCTACCCCGGCCTTTCCACGCCGAACGTGATCCGAGCGCAGCGCCGCCGGGAACGACCCGGCAATACCGCTGGGAGCAAACAAGGCCGCGGCGGCCACGGAGGCTAAAGCGCGGCCGGAGGAGCCGAGTAAACCCAGCGCTGCCGGCAGCTCTGGGGCCGTCAGGCTGCGCTCCACGAGCAGATCAAAGGCAGGAGCCGTACCAGCGGCTCGTGTTTGCTGTACGCCCCCTGTAAAATCGACGGCTAGGCGAAGGAGGGGCTCTGCGGTCCCGTGTAAACGCGCACACGCATCAGAGGGCTGCACGTCCTTGCGGGGACACAATCTTGGCTGCAATAACTCTCCCGGTAGGGACCGGCTGGGGACCGGCTTTCAAGTGCCAGGAGCATTAGTACGGCCCGGGAGAGGGCTAAGCGCTCAGAGGCGGTCACCGTTAACGAAAACGTCGTTTTGCACCGGTGGGAGAAGGGGGAAGGAAACCGTGCCCGGGACGGCGGGACGGGAGGAGGCGCCGCTGAACGAGCTGTCGCAAAGCTCTGGGGATTTTACAAAGTGAAATAATGCTTCAGCAAAGTGGACTTGGCATGTTCTGTCACGGTGATTAACGGGAAGGCTGAGCAGAGCTTCTAAAGAGGCTCAGCCTTCAATATAACAACAAGTAATTTAACGCGTATTAGAGAAGAGAGGCAGCGAGGGAGAGAGGGGATCCTTGCATCTCCCTCTCATCTGCTCCGGCCACCAGCAACTGGGTTGAATTAGACTCTCCCAGGCAGCTTTGCCCAGGGCCTCCTGGAGAGGTACTTACTGCACCGACAGCGGGGACTTTGCTGGGGACGCCGTGTGGCTTCCCAGCGAAAAATTAGTACGCAAACCTTCAGTACGGTGAAGGTCTCACCACAGCCGGTTTTGTTAGCTCGGTGCCCCGTTACAGCTAGACGAGAAGTGCACCGGGCTGTCCACGGCGCATCAAGCTTGCCCCCGTCCATCTACTGCCTCAGGGCAAGGGTCTGGGAAAGCCATTCCCGTCTGGCAGGAGACGTGGACAGCCCCGTAAACCGAGGGAACAGATGGGGCCTGTCCTCCCAGCGCTTCCTGAGGAGGGCATGACCTACAAGTTCAAAGCAAGAGTCTCTTAACAGGTTGTCCATCTGGACGAAGCTCGGCCGTGCTCTGCAGCTTGGCCACGCCAGTGCACGGTGGCGTTCTTGCAAGGCGATGGGGTTGCATGGGGCCTGGAAACTGCCCTTCGAGAAACCAAGGTGAACTGCAGCAAAGGCCCAGTAACGCTGCTGCAGGTTCCCCCGACATTCCTGGGGGAACTGGGGCTGCAGCATAGAAAAAGACCTGCTTGTCCCCAGACGGGCCAGGTCTAGCTGGTGGCAGACCCTAAAGAGCTCCACAAACAAGTCAGTACATGTTCAAAACAAAAACCTCGACAGCCACAAGTGCGAATCACACCTACGGAGGTTCCCCATCTCCCATTTTTCAGTTGTCTTTTTAGGCGTGAGATAGAGGCCACGCTTTTTAGGAGATGATGTAGATCTCCCCTTCATAAAGAGTCAACAAAGACGGAGCACAGGGTCGACGGAGCAGGGACGAAAGCTTGGCGAGCGATTCCCCGAAGCCCAACCAGCCGACAGACCCAGAGCTCCCGAACCACCCAGTTCCTCGGCCGCTGCATCCGCAGACCGAGGAACCTACGTTTGCCATTAACTTCTCCATGTCCTTTGTGCCCTGAGCCCAGTCCTACTTCGCCCGAGATGGAGGTGATGCTTGTGCTCATAGGCAGGCTGATGCCTGGCCCCAGTGATGGGCTACTCAGGAAGCCTCTCTCCTCGCTGGCTCCCTCCTTCTGAAAGACGCTGGAGGGCCCTAAGCGATTGTTATCGCTGTTTATCCAGCTGCGGAGCTCGTCGAGCAGCGGGGGACAGAGGAAGGGATGGAGCAAGCGCGTCGGGAATGGAGGAGTGGGAGGAAGCAGCCATCTCCTGCAAAGAGGAGACCTCTGGAGCACCTTTGGAAATGAGCGTTAAGAAAGCCAAGAATTCTTGCGGGGGTACCCGGGGTCCCGCCAGGCAAGCGGCGTCTGTAAACTGCCGCCATCTGCACTGTCCCTTCTCAGCTGCCTGGGTTTTTATGCAGAAAGAAGCCTTCCTTAAAGCAGCTCTCCCTTTCTGGCAGCCCAGCTGGATAAACGATCAGCCTTGCTCCGTGGGCTGGATTCGCCCGTCTTATCGCACAAAGAGAGGCGAGATGCGTGCAATGAACTGCACAGCCGTGTCGGAGCACCCACTGCTCACTCATCCTCTCCGATGGCACATTCAAACAGTGGCTCTGTTTAAAATAAAACTACAATGACTCCTTTTCCCTCACCCACGCAAAGAGACAAAAAGCCACCCTCCGAGCTGCAGCCCTTTTGGGCCCAGAAGAGGGAATACTTAGTTTTGTAAGTGGGTCGTATTTTTTTAATCTGGAAAGCCCCATGTCCCAGGATATCAAATCTGAAAAGCTTGACATTATTAAAGCGAGTCCCTTTGACCTGAGACCTCCTGCTGAGAGGAGAGATATCCCCCAGCTTCAGACACACAACTGCTCTCCACACTGATGGGATCATTGAAACCATCCCATCCATTTAAGGGCATTTCCCAACGTCTGGAAAAGTGGCCGTTTTAAAAGGCTCTCAAATGTTGTTGCAAGAGATTGCAAATGAGGGATTTTTTTTTCTGTTTTCTCTGTGGCATACATGAGAAGAGGAGGGTGGAGAGGGGACATAAAGATGTCGTTGCTGCTTCTTTGGGTCATCCTCACCACACACTGCAGCAGGAGGAGAGATGTAAACATGTAATCCATCCCTGTGAGGAAATCCAGCCATTTCACAGGCCCAGAAGGCAGCCTTAGCAAGTTAGAGAGATACAGTTACTTCCTGACATTCAGGACTATGTTAATTGATAACAAGATAGCTGTGGCAAGGCAATTAGTTATGAAATGCCGATTAAAATGTCAGCAGCCCAAGCATGACCTTACCCAGGGTGGCAGGAGCCCCTCACTGACGGCCCTGTAGAGGTTTCGATCAACGCTACCCCCGCCTCGAAGCAGACAGACCCAGAGTGGGGTCTGAAATGCTCCCAAGTGATTTGGGCATGTCAAGCCCAGATGGTGGGTTTGGTCTGTCTTAAAGTCAGGCCGTGCTACAGTTTTCACCCAACAGATCTGTGGTCCAGGTGCTGGTATCCTTTCAGAGACACCTTCCCTGCCTCTGTTGGGGGACAAATGAAACAGGGAGAAACGGAGGGAGCATTAACCCCGAGAGCTGGCAATGGAAACGGAAAAATGCCACGTGCCTGCCACGGGACGCTGGAAAATGCCTGCCACAATTCAATGTTCTTAGTGATGGGCTGTAGGAAAAATTAAAGACAATAGGAATCTTCACAGCAAGAAGAAAAAAGTTGTGAAAGAAGTCACTGCTTAGAGTACACCTTCCAGAAATTTTGCTTTAAGTGGTATCTGCATCAGCAGATAATCCGGGTCTGAAATGCTCTCCAGATGGCCCTAGCCCATGGCAGAGGCCAGCCTCATCAACCCCAAAACCAGCACTCTTTTGGCTACATCCTCAGCGTGACAAGAGGTTCTTCAAAGGATCACAAAAATGTTGGACAGCAAAGAGGCTATCAAGATTTCACTGCCAAAAAATGTGACTAATGCTAAGCCGAGGCACCAGGTTACACCAGTCACTCGAGCTCGCCTCCAAAATCAAACCCATGACATCACTGAGACTCAGCAGTTAATATCAGCAGCTGTTGAGGATAAAAGTCACTGCCCAGGCACTCTGATCATCCCTGCGTACCGCCAGCAGCAGCCCCAGAGGAGGGAGAGGTCTGAAACAACACCCAGAGGGAGCAAAGAGAGGAGAAGTCAATGGGAAGTCATTTCCGAAGGGAACAGCGAGTGGGAGCCTTACGGAAACTAAACCAATTGAAGCGATAATGGAGAAATTAAGAGAACTAAGCAGCAGTCACAAAAAAATAAAATAAAAGACTTGATAGTAGAATTAAGCCACAGGCACAAAATATGCCTCTTAGCATCCGCTTGTTCAAAGAAGTGTCTAGAAGGATGAAGAAACCAGCTTGAGCTTCCAGAGCCAGAAGAGCCCCAGCGAAGAAAATCTGAGCCGTCTGCATAACTGCAGTGGGACCATTAGGCAGATTAAAGTGGTTGAAACGAGGTTCGACAATAGACAAATAGAAATATTATGACAAATATTTGGGAGAGCCCTTATGAAAACAAAGGGCTTGAAAGGGCCAAGACCAGATGGCCCACACGGTGTTTGGCTGCAGCACGCTGCATTGTGGCCGCCCAGATTAACGCGGCATCTCCCGGCACGGCTCTTAGGAGGAACCGCTGGACGGCTGGTGCGTGGTAGAACAATGCTCGTTAGGAGGCAGCTTCCACGGGTCATCAAGTTCTTTCCAAACACCGAACAATCACGTTTGTCCCAGCCATGCTGAAGCACTTAGCATCACAGAAAGCAGAGAAAACAGGGCCGGGAAGGGCCCCGAGGAGTCAGCTAGCCCAGTGGATTTTAGCACTTAGTGGGTTTCAGGCCCCCGCAGGGGGTTCCAGTAACAGTGTGGACCCCTGGATAGTAAATTGAAACCTGATGACCGCAGGCTCGCTTTGCTCGGTCACCTTCTGCCAAAGAGCCGGCGTGCCCTCAGGCATGCGCAAACCACAAAGCCAAAAACCACTGTTCTTGACTATCCCCTTTCTCTTCCCCTCCCACCTCCCCTGAGCAAACCAAACAGAGATGAAAGGATTCCCAGGGAATGCGAGGGACATGAAATCTAGGAGGCAACATCTTCAAAGCAACGAGAAAAAAAATCTCTACCTAGCCCCTTCGGGCAATATTTCTCTAACCTGTTCTTTTCCTCTGGGATGGAGACCCCTTCCCCAAAGATCTAGTCCTGGGAATACCCCTGCCCTTATTCGTAAGGCCGTATTTGTTATCTTTCTTACAGGCTACCCAAAATTTCCCTTGTTGTTGTTGAGGCCGATGGATGACCTCTCTGATGCACAGCAGACTTGGAGAGACTTTTTTTTTCAACTTCTCTCCTCTTTCTGGTCACCTTTTATGTGTTTGAAGTCTGCTATCCTGTTCCCCACAGTCTTCTTTTGTGTTTAGACTAAACAAACTTAATTCTTCCAGTCTCTCATGGCGGAGGCCATGTTTTCTGGACCTCTGGTCATCTCCCTCGGTGGCCCATTTACCTCGTGAAGAGCAGGGCTCAAATCTGGACACGCTGCTCCTGCTGAGGCCTTTCCTTGGGGAGCAGAAGGGGAACTACCAATGCAGCCAAAAGTGTTACGCTACTGGTCTCGTTGAGCCAGTTCACCTTACATGTTGTGTCCCAGACGCGCTGCCTTTCTCCGGAGGCAGATCATCGGGTGTACCTGCGGGTAGTTATTTCTTCTTCCTTGTATTACTCTGCATTTCTCCTTATTAGATGGCATTCTGTTTTTTTTCTCCTTTTAACTACACTTCCTCTGAGTTCTGCTTATCCTCTCTGAGTCTGAACATACATATTTCTCTGCTATGCATGCCACCAATAAAAACACCAAATAATCTGTTCTGCCTTAGACATCAATCCACTCTTTCCCAACCACAGAAAACTGCCTTTTAGAAGCTACATTTCCTATCAGTTTTGCACCTCTCTTGTAATAATATTGTCCAGCACATTTCACTCACCTGCTTATGAGGTTGCCACATGAATCAACAGCATAAGCCTTGTAAAAGCCAGAAAAACGTGGTATCTATTTACCTCCCCCACAGGCTCTTAAACACAGCAGGAAACTGAGTTTCTCCTTGCTGCTACCTCTGCCTTGCCCTTGTCTTCTGGAGGGTCATTCGTCCTTGTCCTCCATAAGCCCCCTCCGAGATTTCTTGCAGCACTTCTCTAAGAAATTGCGTTTCTTGCTTTTTTTGAAGCCTGCCTCAGAGGCCTGGACGTTCCCACGAGCACCTTGCAATCCAAGGACACGCACGCTGATGCAACAGAGCCATCACACCAGCAAAACCCTACCCTTGGACTGCCCCTCCTTGACAGTCCCTCGTCAGCCCACGCTTCACATCCACTGACACATACGCTGCCACCCCAGGAGTACGGAAGATGACATCTGGAAACTCTGGAGTTTCAAACACACTTTGGAAACAGTGACTGGTTACTCAGAAGAAGTCTGAAATGCCTCCACCGAGGAGCTGAATGCTTCCTCAGCTCTCGGCCAGGCCCTGCACAAGTCGTATTCCCCAAAGAGCTCCAGAATTAGGCAGGAACCACAGGGAAGAACTGGCCAAAATAAATCATGGCTGGGGAAAGCAAAAATAAAATCCACTGCACTTTTACTTCCTGCTGAAAATTACAATCTCTCTCATAATGTGGTTGTCTGGGAACAGTAGAAAGTTGGAATTTACTCTAGCTAATAATTATTTAAGTAAATTCTCTGATCACCCACTTAAAATGCAGATGATACACTCCACTCTCTTGCCAAATTGCATAGATTCATTTTGCTCTCCTATGTCATTTTTGAAATTGCCGGTTGATTTTAAAATTTAGGGCACTAAATGTTGCTTTCTTTCCTAACTCTCGTTACGTCTTCCCTCCCTTTCATCTGCTTACTGTTTTCTTGCGCCTTCCTCTTCCCAAAATACTTCACAACTTTTATAACAGTAAATTCTACCACCTAACTCGGGAGGAACAAAAGACCATTGTGTACAACCTATCTTTTAATAGACTCCTTCCTCAAATGCTTCACGGACTGCCAATGCTGTCTTCCAGGCCCCGTCTCACACCCTTTTGAATTATGAAAAGGTTTGGGAGGGTCTTTCCTTTAACCGGGACGTTTTTTCCACCCGAGATGATTGATAGCTCCCAGTTACCACTAATTGCCCTATCAGCAGTTGGACGCAAGCCTAGCCTCAGCTCTGTTCCTCCGGACGCCAGCAACGCATCCCGGTTACTCGTTATCCTCCTCTTCAAGGATGGAACAAACTGACTAATTAGAGCAACCATAAAAGTCTTCCTTCGGGCTCTTCCCTGATGGTCTGCCTTGTTTCCAAAGAGCACATGTGGAGGGGAGCAGGCCTGAAACTATTCCTTCCCAAAGCCAGAAGGCGACGGAGCTTCTTAGCATCGGCGGGTTTGCACAGCGTGTTTCGTTACGGAGGAAGGGGACAGCGTTAATTCACTCACCCAAAGCTGGCCGGTGCTTCGTTAGCCCACCTCAGGCTTGGAGGTGCTTTGCCTAGCTTGGGCCACCCCTGGATGAGACCCTGTCCCAAGGGAGCCGGGCTGGAGTAGCAGGCGCTATGGGGCAACTCACGGTGACGGAGCGGGACAAAAGGAGTCATGGCTTTCCTCGCCGGAAAGCAAATCCCCTCCCTAACACCTCCAGTGCCCAAACCGGAGAGAGCGATGGGACTGGGAAGGCGCAAGCATCCAGCTTTGCCCCCAGAAGCTGCGGACGCTGCCTTGAACCCGTACTCTCCCACCTCCTTCTCACCCTGCCAAAGGTGACTCCACGGGTAGGGTAGATAAACTCTGCGGCAGGTCTGGGGACTTGCCAGTCATCCTGCCGCAGCTGGCGGCTGGGCATGCTTGCCGGGACCTCAGCCTCCTCGGAGGCCAAAAGGTTTTTTTTACTGCACGTATTTCATAGAGACTGCTATTTTTAAAGGTAGCAAGAGATCCCTCGATGATCTCAAGAAAAAAAAAGAGAGCAGTAAGGATGGAAAAGAAACACTTTTTTTTCCCCTGGAGCAGACAAAAAATAACTTGGAGGAAAACCAACTAAATTTAGAAGGTAGTTACTCTGCAGCTCTTCCTCCCAGCCGAAAGGAAAGGCCCTAAGGAGCGGGGAAAGGGCATTATTTTTAGAGAGGAACCTCCCCCAAAGGACCGGGGTGGGCAGCGAGCTCGCCGCAGCCACCGTGGCCCCGCACCGCCGGCGGCACTCGCGAGCCCGGCCGGCCCCTCGCGCGCGGCACTGCCGGGGACGTAGCGTTCGGGATGCAACGCGCGGCTCCACCAAGGCCAGCGGGAGCCGCGCGAACGCCGACCGCGGGCGAGAGCGCAGCCCCGGGACGGAAAGGCCCACAGCCGGCCCGGAGCGCGCCCGCCCGCGTGCTCAGAGAAAGAGGGTTAACGGCCACGCAAACCGCTTGCTTGCTGGGTTTCTTCTTTTCCCCCCCGAACTGTTCATCCCCCTCTGCGGAGAAGGGCTTGCAGAATCCGTGGAATTCATTGTGTGGTTTGCATCTTCAAAACAAATGCAACAACAGTATGCCTAAACCAAACAAACCCCAACCCAAAATACGGCCAGGAGGCCAGGGCGCATGAGCAGCCTTCGAGGCTGGAGTGTGTGTATACTCCGGAGGGCCAAAAAAAAGAAAAAATGCGGGTTGGGGAGCACATTTAAATTGCAGGGAATAATAGAATTCCCAGGGAGATTTCTTACAAAGCAGGGAGGGAGGGGGGAAAAAAGAGAGAAGTATTGAAGCAACGATTATGCTGCAAGTTTGGTTCCAGATGTGCGTGCCGGGCAGATGCTCCCTAATCACATTTTTGGATGCCGCAACTCCGGCTTTCCGGCGGCGCCTGTGCGGGACGCCCAGCCGCGGGACAGGTGAGCAGCGGGGCCGCGGCGGGCGCCACCGCCACCTGCTTCGGTGATGGATTCGGGGGGAAAAGCCAACGCGGAAAGCTTGCAGCTTTGGGGGGGAATGGCCGCTTGCGGCCAACGTCCTCTTCTCCGCTTCCTGCTTAGAAAAAGAAGCATCTCCCCAAATTGTCCTCCCCGCCTCCCGGGGTGCTACGAGCACGACGGCAGCTCGACGCCCTCCGGCTGCCTCCAGCGCCGGGAGCACCCAGAGCCAGCACCGTCCTCCCCCCCGCGCTGGAAAAGGCCTGGGAAAGCCCTCGGGCCTCCTCCGGAGCGCCCGCTCCGGTGCCTCCGGCGCCGCGGGCTCCTGCCCTGCCGGGGGGAAGCGGGGACCAGTGCAAGCTGTGCGGGGGCAGAGGGAAGGTCTACAGTGATTTTTCTTTTTTTAAAAAAAAAGAATATAGAAAACTGGAGCGGGGAGCCAGCGGAGTGAAACGTGACCCCCATGGGCACCGCAGAAGTAGGGGCCGAGCGGAGGAAGATGGGAGAGGTCTGATAAAGAGGGTCCCGGCGTACAAAACGGGGGGGGCACCCGGGGTGTCCCCGCGGCGGCCATCTCGGGAGGGGGCCGCCCGCGAGAGGGTCCTCCGTGCGCCGGCGGGCCGGCCTCCCGCGCCGTGCCGTGCCGTGCCGCGCCGCGCCGCGCGCACCCAGCCCCACCACGCGCCGGCCCGAGGAGCGTCGCCCAGCCCCGGCGAAGGAAGCGGAGATTTCCTTATCGCTCGCTATAAATACAGCTGCGCCGTTTTCCTGCCCGCGTTATTCCTGCCGCCCTTATCAGGAGCGCTCGGCCGCGCGCTTAGCCTCCTTGCTCCCCCATTCCCAGCCTTTTCTAACCGTCCCCGCTGGCAAACGAGGCCCCCGGTGACCCGGAGCCTTCCCACAGTGACGAGCGACCCTGCCGGGGACCTCGACATCCGCAGGGAACAGGTCAGCGAATGAACTTGCCTTCCTCTTCCCCTTCCCGGCCAGGCGGAGAGCCGGCGCGGGAGCAGGGATGTGCTCAAATGTCACTTCTGATAAACATTTATTTCTGGTGAGCAGCGCTGCGTGCGCTTGTTTATCGGCGGTGGAGGCGGCCGGTGAGCAGCAAGGGGCATGCGCCAAGTCTTGCAACATCTGGGCTGTTCTCAGCGCTCCCGAATACCTCCGGCTCCCGCAAGGGTGGCTTCGTCTGGTCCTCAGGCACGTCAGGCACGAGGCAAAAAAACGCCTTGGGCGAAACGGTTCCCAAGGTGGCCAGCTGGATGGCAGACCATGCTGAAACAGCACCACGGCGCGTTCAAGCGGCCTGAGCGGATCAGCCTGAGGAGCAACGGGAAACACCCGTGGCAATGGGGCTGAGCTGAAGCAACGTCTAGCTGCAAGCGGCTTCCTCTCTGCACGGCCCGAAGCCCATCAAGACTTCACCTGCCATAGCGTCCACTTTGGACCATCACTTCATTGCCCTCGGTGGACTAGCTCATAGAGGTGGCAGGAAATTTGGTAAATGGCTTCTGTAGCCACAGAATATTTGCTGAAGACAGGCAGGTTTGACGTGCAGCGAGGAAGCTCGAGCCTCACCTCCATGAGATGTTTGTTGTTCTCCTGGATCAGAGCTGCCCTTCAGAAATACCATGAGCTCAACCGAACGAGAGGGCACCAGCGTCCTTTGGGACACCCAGCACTGGCTACTCCAATGGCTTCACAAGGGATGGGAGTATCCACAGGCAAGTATCATGATCCTGATGTAGAAATGCTCAGGTGATTCATCTATCACATACATGATGCTGTAGGTCATGCTCCAACAGCTTTAAAAATCAGCAAATCTCCGTTTTCCCCTGCTCTGCGTTCAAGTTCTAAGTTTCCTTCTCCAAGCTGGCACAGAAACACCAGGAGGATATTCATTCCTGTGTTTTTTTTGGCATTTGTATGTCAAGTATAGGCAGGAACTTGAAAACTGAGCAGTGCTATGATTTGTGTTCCAGTTGAAGGGAAAATGTTTAAAAAAATGTTTAAAAAGAAAGAGTTGAATTCAGTTTTGATCTCATCTTTGGGGGAAAGTTACTTAGATGACACTTCATTTGTGCTGTCCTTTTAATTTAAAGCTTAATGGTTCCTACTGTTCCTTTGCAGGACTAAAAAAAAGTCCAACAGCCCTGGTCTGTGCTAGGCAAATCAGACGTTATTCAATGTTCTGCAAGTCCGCATCCTGGGTTTTAGTTCTTTCACATACCTGTGGGGCTCTACCTCTTGCTTTCACATGCTACTATCTTACCAACCCATTGGAGTGTAAAAAAAAAAAACCTGTCTCCTCTCTCTTTACCTCGGTCTGATTATGCAGGGCGTGGGAAAATATTACCCATAGCAAGGACAGGCCCCTTGGTCATTTCATCCACTGCTGTTCTGCTGTTGACCATACTTAATTACTCTCTCATACATACATCATCAGGTCCAGCTGCAGCCCTTACGTTGGACTCCAAGAGAACACAGAGTCAAGAGAAAAGCCACGGAAAAGGGAAACGTCACTTTTAGATGCTCATCCACACACACCTTTCCCTGCCTCTTCCTTTTCCAGCCTCAACTACTCAGTTTGGATAGACGCGCTCAAACTCTCTCAAAACTTCAGCAACTTTGGGTGTGAGGGGCGGCCAGCACTTTGCTATTTCTTTTACACAGTCAAACGCATCAGAAGACAATGAGGAAGGCTGCATGACTCACAGTCATGGAATGAAATACCATTCGCAAATGTTTTTTCCATAGTAGTTTGTCACTTATTGTATTGAAAACCACTTCAGAAGATGTGTCTCAAAGAGCCTTTTGATATTAGCATGATTAAAAACATAATGCAATTAAGCAATCCCATAACATTTCTCTGTTATATGAGTAGGACCTTGAGTGACCACTTCATTCAACCGCCCCCCCCGACATGTACGGCCGCTTCTAACGCAAGGCTGCTTCCCTGCAAGATACCTCAGACAGTTGTATGGCACCAAGGAATTCGAATCTCCTTGCCCCAGAGTCACACAAATAGATGGCAAGAGGACAACTTTTGACTTGCGATTCATCTCACCAAATGAGATGATTCGCCATCTCTGGTGCTGAGTCAAGCCAAGCTGCCTAAAACCCTTCCCTGATCAGCCCAGAAAGTTCAGCACCTCCTGAGAGGCATTCTGCCCATCTCAAGGTTGATGCACAAGGTAAATGGAGGATCTGCTCTTTGGACGTCTCTCTCATGCATGCCTTGACCATCCAGGGTGACTATCTGGACATCTACCGGTTTTCCTGTAGTTTCTGTCATATGCAGTACTGGTATTTATATACGCACCCAACTGGTTACAACATGCCAAATTAATTTCCTGTACCTCAAGCGCACCATGGAAAGCATAGATTTGCATTCATGAACCACTGAGCACTAAAACCTTTCAACAAGAGACAGATTAAAAAAAGAAGAACCCACAAGGTGCCAGCCGTCTCGGATCCCTACCTGCTGGGCAGTTGCATCGCTGGTGCACGTCTCGGACCTCTCGATGTCTCGGCAAGTGGAACTTCAGTTTCTGTCAAGGGAGGAAGGAGACCAAAAGGATTCATTAGAGCTGTTGAAACCAAAGCCCTAAACTCTCAGGGAAGCGGGCTGGGGGGGAGACTGCCCAAGGAGAGGTGGGGAAGGCAGAGACGACCAGTTTGGGAACAAAGAGCGGCACTGGAGTTCATAGTCTTTAACCAGAAACGCAGGGGCTGCTTGATTGGAAGCAGGCTGCGGGAGTTTCGAAATGGCCTCCAAATGTGGTCCCTCGCACGGGCGTTACAAAATCCGGAGCCTGCGGCAGCGAACAACATGGTGGCCGTGTCCTCATGAGAAAGCCGCTTTTCTCAGAAGACCCACGTGGCAAATGAAAAATTGAGACCTGGAGCAGGTACACCGAAGTCTATGAAGAGCTTCTGCAAGGTGCAATCACATGAAAACATCCATTTCCAACCAAGCGGTTGGAAAAAACCAACCTCTAATGCTGCCTGCACCCTGCCGCTGGGTGCACCCACTCCCCGGCTCCAGCTCCAGCCGGCGGGGAAAGAGCCCAGCCAAGGCCACAGTTCTTGGCAACGTGATTAAAATTGACCCATGTCCTGCACAAAATGTGTTTTGGGGATGGCATCCACACCAGCCCTAATAGGCATTATTAAAAACCAGCGATTTAGTGAAGAAAATGCAAATCAATCCAAAAAAGTTATTCATTAATGCCTGTGAACCTCACCGGGTTAATGATTGGAGATGCTGCTGATTCGAGAAGACCTCTCAGCAGAGGCTGAGCTGCTGGGGTGTGGTGCTAAGGGGATGCTCCCCATTCCCAAAACACAGCTAAATTTAAGCCCCAACTACGCACCCCAGCTGCACCTTCTTCTTGTGCAACCTATCTCATAGGGCCGGCGCTTTGAAAGAAACGGTCTCACGTTAGGCTCAGCAGAAGCCCACGCTCAGACGTGCATAGAAGCGCCTTGCTTGTCACAAGCGACAATTTTCACAATATTTGTAATCAAATATTTTTGTCCAAAAAAATGACATTTCCCTGCCATTGCATCTTCCTGCAAGAACACGTCCATTTGAGGGGAATTTGTCTTGGAGAGAGAAACCAGCCTGTTTCTGCCTGGGACGGAGGCGGGCAGTGCCGACTGGAACCCCCCCCCGTTTCCCATTTCGGCGCAACTGACTGGTTGTCTTACTGCGAGTCCAAGCCAAAACGGGTCGTTGTGGCTGGCCAGAATCGGAACAGAGCCGGAGCGTTTTTGTCGCGCGGCAGACCGAGATGTTTGGGTGCTGATTCGCTTTGGCAGCGGGGCAGCGAGGGGGGGGGGGAGGGCGACGCCTCCGGCCCCAGCCACCGCAGTGTGTCCTCCAGCGCACAGGAGCTCAGCAAACCCATCGGTTTAGAGGATGGCTGATTTTCCCACCACGATTTGGCAGTACCGAGTCGGCGCCGCGTTTCCCGCGCTCCCGGCTAACTCGCCGCTTGCGGGGCGCCGTGGGGCCGGCTCTGTCGGGGGCGGGAGCGGGAGCCAGACCTCCTCCGGGTAGGAAAGCACCGTGGCTCAGGCCCCGAGACCTTTCAAGTGCCCGTGTGTCTTGGACTGGCTTGTGAGAGGGGGCTTCTCCAAAGGGGGCAGGTTAAGAGCCCCTTAGCAGACGCGGTCATTTGCAGTCACCCGGGGAGGCGAAATCGTTTCCCACCGCTATCTCCGACTGCTAAAAGCAACATGTCTCGAATAGATCATCTATTACAGCCATCAGGAGGATTTCAAGGGCTGGTGGTTTTGTTCACGCTAATTGTTTTATCTCCGACTTCACTGGTTTTTCTCAAAAGCCCAGCTCCCGGCACGGCGGGATGACGGGGCAGAGGGCAGGAGCAAGCGGTGGGCAAAAGGCTGGGCTGTGACACCGTCCGGGTTCGAGGACGGCACGCCGACGAGAGGAAACGTGGCTCACCCGCCCGGCAGAGCGCTCCCGGCAAGAGGTTTTAACGGGAGCGAGGGAAGCGCAGCGCCGGCCCCCACTCCTCTCCCCCCCGGACTCGCTCCCTCTGCTCGTCCCCAGGTCCCGCTGGAAGGGGGGCACCTCGCAGCGAGCTCGGCCTCGGGGCCGGGGAGCTTCGTGAAACGGGGCGCGCGGGGAAATCCCGCGAGCCCGGGACAAGCCGGACCGCGTAGCCGGGAACTCGGCAGGGAAATCGTTGAGGGCATCAGCCGGCGCGCGGCCCGCACTGCCCCCAGCACGGGAGCTGGTGCAAACCTTCCCCCGCGGGAATGGGGAATTTCAACCTGGCAGCACCACCGGCGCAAAAGTACCTTTTTATATTAAAAAAAAAAAAAAAAAGGAAAATGGGGGAAAAAGAGCCAGGCGTGCACACGCGCGTAAGATCTACCGCACGGCGTAAACGAAAGGACACAGACCTCGTCGAGCAGTTGGTCAACTCTTCCCAAAATAGCCGTCTCCATCTGGTCTGCCGAGAGCCAGGCGGGGAGCCGCGCGGGTCCGGCCGCCTCCAGATGCAACACGCGGGACTGCAGGTCGGACGTCCGAAAGTAGAGCAGGAGGCTGAGCGCCAGCGAGAGCAGCGACACGCCGGGGAGCCCCGAGCCCAGCAGCAGAGGCAGCCGGCAGCATCGCTCCCCGGCGGCGGTCCGGGGGGGCGCCGTGCACCCCCCGGCGAGAGCCGCCTCGCCAACGCCTTCCCAGCTCTTCTCCTCCAACATGCCCTCCCTGCCCCGAGGAGCAATAAATAAATAAATAGAATAAATAAAGCCTTAATCCCACTCCAAGAAGAGCAATCCGGATGGCATGAGGGGAAAAAAAAAAGAAAGAAAGAAAAAGAAATAGAGTGTCCAAGGGGATCCCGGTGCCGGCAAATAATTGCAAGAAGAGCAAAGCTGGATGGGGGGAGTTCTCTTTAAAATATATATATGTATGAGAAAGAGAGGTGCAGGCAAAAGGATCTCCCCCCCAAAAAAAGTCCGATCAGGCTTTTTTCCCCTCGCGGGCAGGTTTTTCTGCTTCCTTCCAAGCTGCCAGCTCGGGCGGCGGGGCAGGGCGGGCGGCGGCCCCCCCGGGCAGGCGGCGGCTCCGCGGGGCTGCGGCGGCCCTGGACCATGCCCCCCGGCACCGCGGGGCTCGCTGCCTCCCTGCCCGCGCCGCCGGGCCCCGCTTATGTACGCGCCGCGCCGCGGTGGGCTGGGACGGGCCGGGCTGGACGGGGCGGCGCGACGCGCACCCCCGGCCCCAAACGCCGCTCGCCGGCCAGCCCTTCCCTTTGAAGCGGCTCTCGCCGAGGTTATTTATAGCGGCAGGAAAGGGGCCGTAAAACAGCGGAGGCTGCGCGAAAGCCCGGCGGCGGCGGACGGGGCACCCCGCGGCCCCCGCCGGGCACCGCTCCGGCCGCGGGGCGCCAAGCGGCCGCCGCCCCCCCGGCGAGCCCCTGCCCGCGCCCCGGCCCCCCCCCCCCGCCCCGCCGCCCGCGCAGCCCCTCGCGGGTTTCGGGGGCACGCCTCGGCTCAGCCCCCCGTTAAGCCACGTCCTTCCCGGGGGCGGTCTGGAAGGCCGAGCCGAGCGCCCCGAAGGGAGCGGGCGCCGCGCTCCCCCGCGACGCCCCGGCGCGGGTCCCCTCCCGGGGCCGGCCGGCGAGCAGCCCCGGCGCCCGCCCCGCGCGCCTCACGTGCGCCTTTGCTGTTTTCGTTTCCCCTCTCGGGAGACGCGGGGGTCTTGGTTTGCTCCAACGAGCCATTAAGCAGCAGCCGACATCTCCAGCTATTGTAAATATATTAACTCGAGGCCTTTCGTTGCATTTATTAGACTGGAGAACAACATCTGGAAACAGATGTTTTCCGAGACAGAGCAGAGGAGGGAGGGAGAAGAAAAAACAGGGAAAAAAAAAAAGAGGAGGAGAACACGCACAAGTGGAGGGTCGCGGGTCTGCGGAGCGGGGTCCCCTCGCAAAGCGCCAGCGAGCCCGTGCACCGAGGAGCAGCCCGCTCGGTGCCGTGGGCTCGCTCCTCCCGGGCAGGGCAGTCCCGAGGGAGGCGAACCCTCGGAGGGGCTCCCGCGGGGGTCCGAGGGGCGCCCTGACCCTTCCCTTCCGCTCGCCTTGGGGCGACGAGCCGTGGGAGGCTCCCGGCTGCTTTCGGGCAGGGACGTCAGCTGGGAAAAAATCCCCGGGTGGCAGAGGGCACCCGCCAGCCGGACCTCCTCTTCCTCCTCTATAGCTCAGTGCCATCGCTGTTGCAGGCAACAAGAGCAAAAAGCGCCTGAAAGCTGCACTTGAGCACCGGTACCTGCTTCAAATTTGAGAGGCCTGTTTCCGATTACGAGCAGCGGGGAGTAAAGTATATATACTTAGTAGATCAGTGTTAAAAAGTAGTAAAAACACCCGTGCAACTTCCCTTTAAAAGGCATGAGACTCTAAAGGCAGATCAAGCCCTTCAGGCTCAAAATATCTTTTTTTTTTTTTTTTTTTAATCCGTATGCTGCTACTGACAGAGTAAATAAAAAGGACCGCGTAAAGGAAGGCGTCTGGGTGGCGGTGCCCAGACGGGATTCCCCGGGCCCCGGCGCTGCCGGTGCTTCGGCGCATCGGCTCCCCGCGCCGCAGCCCAGCTCGTGGGTTGTCTCAGGGCGGCTAAACCACCGAGAACGGGTGACATTATATAACCGCCCCGTCCTTAGTGCATTCGGGAAGGGGACCCTGACAAGCAGCCAGATCTAATTTGTACTTTAAATTGGCTTCTGGGCCAGACGGTCATGATTTCCAGATGGAAAAGCCAGTTGTGCTCAGCAGCGAGCGCTCCCGGGCGTTACGGTCCCGGATCAGCCCTGTCCGCATCCCTCCAAAGCTTGGTGCTTTGCTTTTTCACGGCCTCGCGGAGATCCTCCTAAGGTCACCGTAGGTCCTGGCGAGACGGCACCGCTTCCCGTCACCTTTATCAAGCTCCGCCGTCCGGTTGTTTTTCCTAGAAGCCTCTTCGACAGCTGCAGGAGCTTTGTGGCTGCCCGAGCGGGGATTCGTCTCCCCGCGGACGTCCCCGCGCGGCGCCTGCTCCGGCCGTCGCCCCCGCCGGCCTACGGGCAGCCTGTTTAGCGCTGAACTGAAAATACTTTCAAAAAAGCAACTAGCGCACTGCTTTTCCTGCACACGAGCGCGTCCGGGAGCAGCCCCAAGCTAAGCGCGGGCACAACGCGAAGCGTTTCTGGAGCGGATTAAAGTATAGCGCCTGCTGGAGGCCCCTTTCCTTGCGGCGGCCTGCTCAGGGAGCAGCCCTCGTGCCAGCAGGCTCAACGGCCCACCGCCTGCAAAGGGGGGAAACTGAGGCATGGCCAACACAGAGCCGCTGCCAAGGGCTCCCGTGCTGCGCCTTGCCCCCCGCTCGCCGGGAAATCCCGCTTGCAGTGCTTTGAAGGTTTAGCACCTTTGAAAAAAAAAAAAAAAGGAAACAGTGATGGTTCTGATAAAAAATAAAATCTCCAAATGCAAAAATAAATAGTGAAAAATGAGGCAAGACAGTGCCGGTGTCTGGCAAAAAGCGATGGCCGTGCCGCCTAGATTGGCCGCTGCCGAGCGGCGCCTGCGCGAAATTGCATTGCCCTCAGTTAGCTTCGCACGGATCTACCAAGTATCCCATAGTCAAAACAGCTCGTCTCATGAAACACGTTATCAGCTGCGAGTGTCGGAGCAGCTTTTCTTCCTCTTCACTTAGACAAAACACATTCTCGCCTAGTGAATTAACGTGTCACCGGTTTCATCACACAGTTCCCAAAACCTGGGAACCTTGGTGCCAAAGCCGCCTGTCCCAAGTTTGCCAAAACGTCTAGTGCTCCGAGACTAAAAACCCAACCCAGACTCCTCCCTTACCTGTTTATTAATGAAGCAGTGAAACCAAAAGCCCTGTGTAGCCAGCAGCCTGCACACCAGTCCACAGGGCTGGAGCCTCCAGCTCAAGAGCAGTCACCCGAATCCATGTCCACTTAAAAAAAAAAACACATTCGTGTCCACTTAAACAAAAAACACTTTTCTGTCCTTGTTTTCATCCTCTTCCTCATATAAATGAGGCAATCCAAGAGCATGCGCAGAGGGTTGTTTTTACCTGACCTTGGCGGCTTGGAAATCCAACATAAGGTGATGCATCAATGGAGCTTCAGTGAGGAGACACCAGTTTCTCCACAGAGGATCACCAGATGTCCGTGGCGCTTTGCCTCAGGCTGCAGACGTTGTCCTTGAGGGTCTAGGACTGCAGCCACCAAAATCAGAAATTACCTTGTATTGCCTTAAAAAGCTGCTCACCTCAGATCTGCTTCCACCAGGCTTTTGTGGTCGCCCCACAAAGCTCTTCCACTCTCAGCCACGGACACCCCATGGCACAGAGGCAATTTCCTGACCCGCTGCAGGGTGCTCTGCAGGTGGATGCCAGCAGTTTCCCAGCGCTGTCCAGCCCCACTGACGCTAACGCCTGTTTCTGCTCATTAGCGGTGAACCTTCTCAGGGAGCTTGGGCAAGAGCAGAGCAGCCAAGTCTGGCACAGCGTGTGAGCAAGTGAAAACCCTCCTGGATAAGGCAATGGAAGGCATCCAAGTCAAACAAGAAATTGGATAGTTGCAAGCACTCATGGCCTCTCTCTCTCCACAAATTAATTAGAAGAACCAGACACACAGTTTTGCTCCCATCCGCCTTCCGTTACTGGCCATAGCAACATCACTGGATGGGCACTCGGCAGCACATAAGCAGGGTGGCAAAACACATTGGATAGCTTTACGCCCCAGTGCCTCTGACTTGATGTGTTTTCTAGATGTTCAACCAGTTCTTGGCCTTCTTTGTCCTATTCCTCACAAGACCCAACATTTGAAATGGTTTCAGGGGACCTAGAAAGTTGCTATGGGCTGCCTGAAGCTCTGGCTGGGGTCAGGTCTATGGTCGTTCCCTATTTATTCCAGCACTAGCTGAAACAGAGCTGTCATTGTGCCAAACATCTCTGCCCCCAGGAAGAGAGTTGATGCCTGCCCCCAGTGATGGAAATGCTAGCAGCTGGCATGGGGCAGCACCAGAGCCCCCATTCCCAGCCAAGCCTGGGCTCGGGATCGTGTGGAAGCCCAGCCCAAACGGAGACGAGAGGGCTTCAGGCAGTGTTACACTCAGGCAAACCAGGCCAAAACGCATCCCTTGGCTCGCCAGCAGGCAGGATTTCATCCTTCTGTGAAAGCAGATCGTAGAGCTGAGGGATTGCCCGCGGTAAGTGATCCTGTACGCATTTATGGATGTACACCCGTGCTCCCAGTGCCCTGCTCACCCCACCTTGCTCCAAGTTTCCAGAGATGACAGTAATTAAGTTGTAAATGCAGTACTTTTTTCCCCTCCTCCATATGTTTTCACTTCAGCCGTACAGCAAAAATATTTCCTGGCATCTGTCTTCAATTGAGGGCAGGGAGGGAGGGAGGGAGGGAGGTTGATGGAGAGGAGAGGAGAGCTCCATGGAAGGGACATGTTCTTGGAACCCTTTGGGGGGAAAAAAATAAAAGAAAAAAGGAAGAAGGAAAGGAACAGTGAAGATGGCATTGCTCAATTTTTCATTTCAATAGCGCGAAGAACAGTCACTCCAGAGACCGAGCGAAGAAGGGTTCTGCCATCTGACCAGACCACACGTTGCTATGGCTTGAAGAACATAAAAACCACAAGATGTGCCGCATCCTACTTCAAACCTGTATCCCCCTGAGTGGGGCTGAGGGCAAGGAAGAAGAACCTGGGCAAAGGCTGCCCGGATTTTGCAAGAGGATAGCAACCCACTGTGAGATACCTTCAAGATGCCCCATTTTAAGGAACACAAGTGATGGATGAGAAGAGATCCAACCCCCAGACTTTCAGCCCACTGAAACCCATGACCACAGGGTTGCCACAAGACAGCAGGCACCAGCACTTACACGGGCTGCAGGGAGTCCCCATCCTTGTAGAAGAGTTCATGGAAGTAATTTGCATTATTTGCATTCTCCTATCCATCACCCACTCCAAATGTTCATTGCGGAGCATCTGAAGATGCAGTCATCTTGTGTAAGAAGTTAAAAATTAAGTATCCATCCACTCTGCCCCAAGCTGAGCACCTGCATACCTGGTCTGATCATTTCCATGTGGAAGCCTGAAGCACTTTGCCTTCACAGCTGAGGGGAGCCCAAAGGGAGCAACAGCAAAGGACTCTGGTTGCTCTCCTCTTTCACACACAGCTTTCCAAGCCCTGGAAACCCGCGTCCCTCCTGCATGGGAGATCCTGGTCACATGAGGTAGAAGATGGTGCTTTTTTAGGGGGCTTTTTTCACTGCTTTTTCACTCCTTCCTTCAATGAGCTTGTGCATCTCCCTCTCCCAGCAGGGAATTCTGCTCATGTTTGGATGCAGAGGAAAATGTTCTCATCTTTATTTACATGTTTTCTCATCTGAGCTCAAAGGAGGAAAATCCCTCTTGCATTAAAACACCAGATATCAGTGCAAGAGAAAACTGGAGACGTTACCATCTTAGCACACGCCCCAGCTGGCCTCAGCTGAGCACTCCCAGATGGGGAAGCACAGAGGCATAGCACATCCCCACTGCTATGTCCTCATGGGCAAGCTACAGGCCTGGCGTGGCCAAGGATTAGCCTTTCCTGCCCAAAACTGGGCACAAGAAATGGGTGTCACAGGCTGAGGCGGGGTGGGGGGGGGAGTCGGAGATCGCGACAAGGTGGAGAGCTGGATATGGACCTGCTTCATGCCAGGGAGCGTTTGGAGGTGGGCTTGGAGCCCAAGCCCCTGCCGAAACCTCGGCAGTTCCTCTCCGCTCGCAGTACTCATACTAGCATGTTTCTCGACAGTTTCCTCTTACCGTGTGAGCAATGTAACACAGTGAAATATTGCCTGTAAGCAGTTCTTGCTCTTACAAGCCGATTTCACCTCACCCCTGCACTCTGCACGCACACAGAGAGCTTATTTTCCTCTCTTTCCATCTGCAGGACATGAGGTTTTCTCTTCAATGCTATAACCCTTACAACAGATCCACTTGTATTTTTTTTTCATATCCTTGCTGGGACATATTAAAAAAAAAAAAAAAAAGAAAAAGAAAAAGCTTCCCAGCACAAAGCTGTTTTCCATGGCACACCCTCCCAGCTGCCGTGCTCCTTCCCATAATCCCAGTCTTTCTCCCAAATCCACCTTGTACCAAAAACCAGTGTTTGTTTTCGCTTGAAACCTGTTCCTGCTGTGCTGTGCTCCCCTTGTTAACGCACAACAGCGTTTTGAAAAGTTCCTGCCGTTTCCAGGGGGAACACCAAGAGGTTAACCGCTATTAAAGATCTGGCTGATCATTTTGCACATGTCGCCTTCGCACAGAAGCCAGTGAAATAATAAAATCCCCTGGGCCAGCCATGAGCATGGATATCCCCCAATTTGTCCGTATCTGGGCAGGTGCCCAAATAAGTCTCAGCCAGTGACGCCTTGAGCAGGGAAGAGTGAGATCCCGGCCACACGGATGCTAAATCCTGCCCAGCACGTGGCCAGAGCCCAGGCGTGTGAGCAAGGGCCTTCAGGGACTTGCACGTCCCACAGAGGAGCAGGGGGGACAGCATCACCCCAGACCCCATTCCTCGCCCTGTGAGATTTCTCCCCATACTGCACTGCCACCCATGAAATCACCCGTTACTGTGTTATTACGCATTTCTCATACTACCTGTGCTATATATTACCCATCACTAAAAAAATGCAGTCCCCTCCTTCCTCCAGGTCATTCTGCTCCCAAGTTTCTTTTCCTGCATTATGCATTAAATAGGCCAAAGCTTTCAGGCAGCTCCCACTGTGGCCTAGAAAATTTCAAAATCTCTCATCTAGGCACCCACCATTATTCTCTACCCAGCTATCCTAGGGAAAACCCCAAGATTTCCTCCCTAAGAACACTAAAACGTGCATCACGGTTAGAAAATGGGGGGAGGGAGCTGCCCAGAGCGCTGCGTTAGGTGGGAGCACCCAGAAGATCCAGTTTTCACCTGCAGCCTCTCCGGTCGCTCCAGGTTCCCCTCCCACGACGGGGGAAGCTAAGCCCGCCGTTTCAGCAAGCGCTGCTGCTCAGCGCTCGCAGCCAAGGGAGATCAGCAGGGTCATGCTTCCCACCGCACTTCCAGGTGGTCCCAATTAATTGCCAGGGGTTCGAGCGCAACACGTAACCGGGAGTTCGCCCGCGCTGTCGGCAGCTGGGAGCCCCAGACGCTACGTATTTATCTGTAAATCAGAGTGAAGCTGAGCAGCTCCGCGGACTCTGACAGCGCTGGTGCATCTCCCAGAACATAGTACGAACGCTTTTCAGCACATGCCGTGGGGCTTTCCGTGCCGGACAGAATGTTTACTCAGGAGTTTCTTCCTAAAAAAATGCCGGGGGCTGTCCCTTGGGATCAGAATAAATCCAAGAGGATGTGCTGGCCTACTTTATTTTTTATCCATCAATAGCCATTGTGCTGTTTAGAGAACTAAGAGTGGAAAGCTTTTCAACACCGACTTTTTTTTCTCTCTCCTCAATGCAAAATAACACTTGCAATTCCCCATCTTTTTTCTTCTGGGTGGTTATACTAAAACTTCTAGCCAAAGGTTTCTAGCCAAATTTTGCCCTCAGAAATGTGCATTCAACTGCCGGTGAAAATAGTAGCTTGTTTGCGTGCATGTTGAAGGAAGGAATTTGGCTCACTCGGCAATATTTTTGGAACAGCCGCAGAATGCATCAGTGGTCAGGCCCCGCGCTATGGACACTATGGCCCAAGGATAGCCAAAATTTCCAGACCCCCACGAGTTGCATACCAACATCTTCACCCTGGTGAGATCCACAGAAACATAGCTCAGCCCTGGACAACAGGAGAAGGCTGGCCCCAGGGTGCCGGCACGCAGGCAGCTGGAGCCACCACTGAGTCTCACCTCCAGCATCTTACCTCCTTCTCGGCCCACAACCCTGCTCGGCTGTCTGAAGGGAAGCCACAGGCAGGGCCAATGCTGAGGAAAGTTCATACTACACATCAGGATTATGTTATACATTTGTGTTATTCACATGCTGAGGATCTCACTCAGCTACTGATCCAGGTCAGAGAGTGACCCAGCTCAGGCAGGACCTGCCTTGGGTCCTGCAGGAGCCTCTCCTCATTGACTATAGAAGGAGATGAGCTGAGGTAGGGGCTTCAGGAGCTGCCTGGTTATGTTACCCCACATCCCCAGCCCTGTCACATCCTATCTGCCACCACACATAGAGGTGGAGTACTCCCTGCCAGCAAATACATCTCAGATTTGCTCTTGGGTTAAATATTCCTGTGACATTCAAGACAGATTTACTGCCTGCTTCCCACCTTGGCTGAGCTCTAATCACCATGCGAGCAGTTGACCTCTTGCTGGACAACACTGGAAGCTGGCTTCTTTAGGAAGACCTTTCAGTTTTGGTCCCACCCCTGCTCCAGGACCCAGCTGGCAGAAACATCTCCCCTCCTCTCAGTAAGCAAAAGGAGCCCTGATTTTTGTTCATGCAGCTAAGAGCAGGAAGCAGACCCATAGTCCTGTCTGCCTTTCTCAAACGTAGCTCACTAACTTGTACCAGGTTTATCCACCTCTCAAGCTCCCTTCCTCATTTGTGACCTTAGAGCCTTCCTGATGCAATCCCATCTCCTCTGAACAGCAGAGCCAGGCTGCCTGGGCAATGGCTCTCTCTTGGGAGGGAAGCTACCTCTAACGACTCCTAAATCCTCTTCGCGCACACAGAGAAGGACATTGGTTGCTTCCCGGTAGAGGTGCATTTGCTTTCATCCTTCCTGGTATTTCAAGACTCGCAGCTCCTGATCTGCCATCTCCAGTTGTCCAGGTTACTACCTTGGCGTGTGGTGGCAGGAGCAGTGGAGCTTTGTGGAAAATGAGGATTTCTTTCCAGTGTGGCTCCCCCAGGTCCTTCAACTGATGCTGGCAACTGTCAAGGATGGCAAGTCCCAGAAGAACTGTCTTTAGGACTGCAACAGACTTGAATAGCAACTCAGGCAACACAGAGCCCAGAAGTCAGACAAAATCCAAACCCAGACCTTTCCCATAACTTCAGAAAGTATGGTGGAGCATATAAACGTACACACACGTGCATACACAAATGCATAAAATTAACTTCCTTCTGCCCTTCCTCATTCTGGTGAAAAAAGTTACAATGAATACTAGTCCTCTATTTTCAATTCTGGTAAAACCAAACTGATGTAAAAGAAAACGTCTGCCCATGGGCACACACGGAGCTTTGTGGAGAAATCTGCTGCTACAAGAAAACTAGGACAAGAAGAAGACATGTTATGTGCAGCCGATCACCATGTTATTTTAGTTAGTACAAGGGCGGGTAACAAATTCCACGATGGGTGGAGGGCGGAAGAAAGAACCAACCCAGCATTAATCTCTTTTGTTCATTCAGCTAACAGCATAATCTCCAAAAGTCCACAGCCTGTTCTTCAAAAGAGAAGAAAAAGAGCAAATGTTGTACCATGCCCACCACAATTCCAGCCCAAAGGCCTTTCTGGCATTTGCGGATATCCATGTTCCAATTTTAATAACCTTTCTTCCACTCTAAGACACTTAGGAAGAAAACAGTATCCCAACTCAAGACCCAGCTCAGCCAGACAACAGCCATTGGGAACCTCATTATTCCCTCGCTTAAGCTTTGAGAGTCAACCTAAACATGCACAAAACAAGCTGCTCATAGACATCTCCCAAGTTAGCCGCTGAACTGAAGATGAAGGAGGCGCTTTTGGTATACAGATGTGCTCTTTCTGTCAATGCAATTTGCAGTTGCTCAATAGCTCTCCAGACCAGCACTTCTTTCAGAAGTCCTTAACCATCTCCTGACAGAGTTATATGAACGCTGCAAAATCTTTCAGTAATTCAGTTGAATTTTTTTTGGCCCTTATCCTGCAGCTGATCTTCTGTTACAGTCTCACTGAAGTCCATGAAGCAAGTCACTGACTAAAACACTCGCTGCCGTGAACAAGCGCATGTTGCGTGGCGACCTTGCGGGAGCACACGTGGCTTATAGACCTATTGACACTGTGCAAGATTTTCAGACCTTCAGTCTAGACAGTGCACATACGTGATGGACTTCCAACAGCTGTAGTTTTGGGTTCTGACCTGGAAATATTAATAACCTTCAGAAGTCTCCACATCTCAATAAATGCGAAGGTGGTTTTTTTTTCTTCTTCTTCTTTAACTGAATCTTTTCTCTGGCATTCAAGTAGTCCCAAAGGAGCCAAACCAAAGAGAGACCAATAAACTGCTTGACTAAAAGAACAAAAATAATTATACCCAAAGGAAGAACCTCTCCAGCGTCTTGGCTATGTAACACAGTGATAAAGCTGAGTAAAACCGGTCGAGGTCACTGCTGACTCTGGAGACCTGGATGGATTTTGTTGCCATCACTTTGAACTAAAGAACACAAAAGGCCTCATTTATTCTTCCTTCTTCGTTTGCCGCCGTAAAAGCCAGGAAATGCAGTAATATGGCATTTCCAGTGCCCTATTCATTTTGCTCGCTTTGTGCCTGAATTATTTTTATTTCCCAAGACGAAGGGAGAAGTGTGAGACAAGCGGCTGTCCCTAATTCCAAATTTCCTGCCGCTGACCAATTTAAACCATAGGTCTGATGTTGTTAGCACAATATTTTCCCTCCATACGTATCGCAGCGGCGATGTTAACTCCTCGCTGCTTATTTCCGAGAGCAGCCGGGAACACGGAAACGCGTACGGGGAGGGCCGAATCACTCCCGCCTAACGTTAGCCTCGCCGCCAGGCTGCGGCTGGGCCACCGCGCTCCAGCCTCCAAACCCGGGAGCCTCCGCGGGGGCGGAACGTGGACCTTCAGCGGCAGGACGCAGGCGGCGAGGAGCCCTGCCCGCAGCAACGGGGAGCGGCGAGAGGAGGAATGCCACGCGAGGGCCGTGCTGCCCGACCTTGGTCCGGCTGGTACTGCTCCCGAGCTTCGCCCTCGAAGCCAGGGGTGGTTGGAGATCTTCTCCTTCCTGCCCTCCAGGCTCCTCCTTTCCAAAACTTGCCTACGGAAAAAACAAGCAAAGACTACAGCGGAGGGGTGATGGTGGGAAGAGCTGGAGCACTTCCTCCAGGAATCAGGCTGGGAGTCCGTGGTGGCCCTTGCTGCCAGCAAGGGGTGTCCATCGTAGGCAGGAGAACAGTAGTATGAGAAAAACAAGGTGGTTTTGCTTTTGGGGGTGGGGGGAGGCAGAAATCACATAAGACAAGGCTGAGGGATATGAGACTGCCAGCAGGAAACCAAGTCTTCGTGGGGAGAGGTGTAATGAACAGAAAACACCAGTCTGCAGGGCTCTCTGCAGGGGATGGTCGCAACTGTAACGGAGCCATCAGAAAAATATTGTTTTCCTTGCAGTAACGCCTCGAGCCCAATTTACTACAAAGAGGAGGGAGCTGTAAAGGAGTGGGAAGTCTCTTCATCCACTGCTGCTTCTCGGGGACTGTGTGAGGCCCGTTCAATTTGCACCTTTTATCACCCGTGCCTGCGTTTCACCGCCTTGCAGGAGCCTGCTCCCCGAGGCAATAAAACCAAAATTACTGCAGAGCGCAGACCCTGAAAACAGCTCACCGGGAATTCAAAGGAGCCTTGCCGGGGCGACAGCCCGCTGCTCCTCTGCTCCTGTAACCTGGGTCTGCTGGTAAAATCAGGCTGCATTTGAAGCGAGCCTAGGCTGTGCCCAGCCAGCTCCTCATCCCTGCCTTTAGTGTCAAAACCAGAAAAAGCACGTAAGCTCTGCTTGGCTTTCGCTCCAGCCCGTCAGCGCCGCTCGCTACAAGCCTGTCGGGGCCGTCATTTCGGGGCCCCGCTCCCAAGTGGCAAAAAGCAATTCGTTGTCGGGTGGGATTGCACGGAGCCGCGTCCTAGCGAGCGGTGCTCTCCTCCACAAGAAAGTTTAGTCTTGCTGGGAGCCTGCATTTATACTGTGGCCAAAGATATTTCTCCAAACTGGAGACCAGTAAGTTAAACAATCTCCCCAGCTTGTCTTTGTGCTGCAAACACGTTACACAGCGTTTGGGCAGCAGTGGGTCTCTGTGTGTGTGTGTGTCATGTATTATTTCTGGCCATCTGGAACAAGCATTAACCACAAATAAGTAAGCGTGCTTGTTCTTTGCTGCGAGGAGAGCAGAGCCTTGCCAGAGCAGCGCTGGTTTCCACCGATGACAGATGTCTCAGGCATGCTTGGGCACAGACCATCCAAACGTGTGTAAGCCAGAAATCACCCGCCTCCGTCCTGAGGACCCCCAAGGCTTGCAGGCCAAAATTCAGAAAATTTAGGGGAAAAAAAAAATCCAGCCTTTTAAGTCCATTTGAGTTTACTTTTCCTCTGTTCTTTGGGCCAGGTCTCCCCGCGGAGCAGAGCTTACCCGTTGGCTCCCATCGCCTGCTCCTCCCCACCCAGCAATTTTGGGAACCACGGGCGGCGGGAGGTGCATTGCTGTCGCTCCACGCACGGCCGCGGACGTCTGCTCCCCGACGCGCACCCCTGCACGTGCTGGGCGAGAAGCGACGTGACCTTACGCGCAAGCCTCCTTCAGCGCCCCGTGGGTGCTCTCTCCCCCGCCGCTCCCACGCACGCGGCCGCTCTCCCGCTTTCCACCTCCCACGCAAGCCCCAGGGACGAGACGAGATCAATAAATAACCGCTGCTAGCTCCTGCCTCTGCAAAGCGGCGCGCGGGGATTTCAACGCATGCAGCTCGCATTAACCCCGCCTGAAGCCGAAAGCCCAGCAGCCCGGCCACGGCTCTGCAGACGCGGAGGCTGCGCGGCGAAGCGCCAGCGCTGGCGAGCCCCTGCTCTTTCCAAGCCCAGAAAGAGCTGGATTTGCGGGGGGAGGGTTGTTTTTATTTTTTAGGGGGGCAGCAGCTACATTGCAGTTTGCATTTCCCCACGTTCTTGCTTTCTCAGAGGGGCGTTAGAGGGGGGAGGGCATCTGCAACGCGGCGCCGCGGTGCCGCTCGGCGCCCACGCTGCCCACGCCGGTCCCAGTGGCGGAGGCGAGCCGCCGCGGCGCGTGCATTCCCGCGCCAGCCCTGCTCCTCCTTAGGGGATCCTCCTCCAGGATACCGGTTTGTAGTCGGGGCTGGGCAGAGGGAAAGGTGGGAGCCTCTTCCTAGGCTCGCCTCCAGCTCCGTGCGAGCAAAACCGTGGAGCCGCGCGCGAGCCAACGCGACGCGCCGGGCTGCAGGCGCGCGAGCCCGGGCGCGCGGCCGCACAGGATCGGCGAGCCTAAAAATAGGCGGCCACCGACAGCTGCTCTCGGCGCGAATTCCCGAGGAGCTTGGCAGGGCCGGGGGCCCGCGGTGCAGCCCCGCTTCGCGCTCCCGGCCGCCCCAAGCATCCTCGCGGCCCCCCGCCCTTTAAAAAAACTCCTATATCATTATCCTCGCTTTAGGTAAGGGAAAAAAGGCACAGAGGAATAAAGTGACTGCCCACATATACCCAAGCCCCGTGTCCCTTGAGCATCCTGGAGCCTATGAGCCCAAAGACATCGAGAGCATCAGGGCAGCAGTAAGTGAAGGACACTTGACTGCACAGGTAACACTTACCTTCCTCCTTGTCTCTCTCCATCAGCATTAAGGGCCTGTTCTCACACGTGCAGAAACTTGAAAGGAAAAAAAAAAAATCACATCTACCCAACCATTAGATTGATATTTGGCTCAGTCCAGAGGAAAAGTCCTGCTAAGTCACCTCCTCACAAGGCTTCCACCTCCCTGCGAGGCACTGTAGTCTCAAAGATGCAGGACCCAAGGGTTGAGAGGGTGAAAGACCGCATCGCCCCCAGCATTTCTCCCCAAGGCTGCCACGGCTAACTTGACCCCTTGATACTGTCAAGGAACAAGGGTTTTGACTTATTTTTTAAAAACAACATTGCAAGAAGGTCAGATTGCTTCTCCTGCCTGAGGACCTCTGGAGCCTCCTAAGCCAGCATTTCCCTGGGTGGTCTCCAAAGCACACTGGCAGTTGCACTTTCATGGACAATTCGAAGTCCTTATGGATGGAGAAGACCCTGCGGGAGCAGGTGCCAGAGGCAGCTCAGGGTTGTGTCTCCTCTCATGCTGTTCCAGGGGCACAACAACGGGCTGGAAAAGGCAGTCTGGGATCACGAGAGGATGCTGGTCCCCAGACAGCTGGGGAGACCACAGGAGACCCACCCCACACGCTCTCGATGCTATGAGGCTCCCTGGCCAGCCTGGGATGAGGGAAGCACCCAAGCAGAGATACTTTGGGCCACCAGCAGAAACTGTAGTGTTGCCTCCAAGAGAAAACAAACCTCTCCCGTGCGCCCCCTCCGAAGCTGCAGGCTGGGCTCCAGCCCGACAGCCAGGCAGCAGGGGCCGGCGGCAGGGGTTATTTCTGAGCAAGGCTTGGGCGCCTGCATTTCTCCCGCAGCCCCGGAAGCCCTCCAGCTGTCTGCTGGAGCCTCCCGCAAAGCCCCAGGGCCCGCGAGTGGCAGCTGGGGCCTGGGCATGTCCTCCCCGGGTCGTGTTGCAGAGTCAACTGGCCAGGCTGAGCAGGAGGAGGAGGAGGAGGGCAACCGTGGGAGGGGATGCAGGCTGTCACGGAGGAGCAGGTGTCCTCTGTGATGAGTTTGTCAGGCTGCTAGATACACTGGGAGGCAAGTGAAGCAAAGGGAAACAAGTCCTTCTGTTTCCACCCAGACACAGCATGTTTTGTCTCCAATGCCCTCAAAAAGTGCAAGAGAGGGACAAATCCCCCTCGGGAAGAAGCTGGCTCTTAGTGCAGCTCAGCCACTCACTTGCTGCAATGGATCCAATGGGGCCTCCCGGCACGGCTCCCTACTTCAAGCTGTGTCCTCAGCCCTGGAGACCCCTCATGAAGCACCCAGGGCCACGGTTGCCTCTTTCCCTGGGCACATGGGTCCCACCTGTGCTAGGTGCTGCATCCGTGTGGCCCCAGCCTTCTTGTCTGGAGCATTCAAGTGACGAGAAACATCAGTAGTAGGGAAATACAGCGCCGAGGAGAGCAGGTGAGGAGCTGAGGGTTCAGCAACGGGGCCTGCAGGACAGAGGCAACCAGGGATGGTTCTCAGGAACCTGCCCAGAACAAACCCTCCCAAAAGAAGTGAATCTTTAAAAAGTCATAATAAATATACCGGTGACAAGGCGGGAGCCACGCAAAGCAAACCTGGGCTCTCCAGCCCAGGCTCGTATAGAAGTAACCGTAGTGCTGTCCCAGCTCCTCACTTAGCCCAGGCAGCACCCACCCCAGAGACTCGCCAGCTCCTCAGGCGAGGAGGAGCCTGGTGGCAGCGAGCTCCAACAGCCAGAACAGCCCCCAGAGCGTGCAGGAACGAATCTGGCACTCTCAGGCTGGCCTCGCTCCTCACCCCGCACCATGGCTGGAGCCAGCCTCCGCTCAGGCACCGCGCAGGCAGCAAGGAGATGGGGTGCGAGGACACAGGTGCTGCCAGGAGTCTGCCAGAGGTTGCCTGCTCCTTTCCCAGGAGGTCACCAAGTAGCTGGTGGCAATGAAGCATCTGGGGCTGCCTCAGGCCATGTCCCTGCCTAGGGAGGGGAGGGCCAAAGGGGCCCCATTGCTGACCACAGCCTAGAGACTGGCACAAGGGCATCTGACGGGGACGGCCAGACGTGCCACGTCCCACAGCCACTGCCCGCACCCCAGATGTCTCAGAGCCTTTGAGTGCAGCGCTGCTTCCTAAAGCGCTGCTATCAGGTCCAGGCTGACTCACGGAAACGAGGGAAGCGTTCTGCTTCCAGCGAACAGCTGGATCATGGTGGCACCACAATCTAAACAACAATAAAAAGTAATAAATAAAACACTATAAACTGCATTAAAAAAAAAAAAAAAGACTCATTTCCTGGAATTAGAGGTCGCTGCTTTGTGCAGAAGCTTTATAAGTTTCAGCAACCGAGGCGGCGTGGCCCCTCAGTAAGGGGATCAGTGCCTTCACCCCCCTGCTCCCGTCCCCTTGTTCACAAAGGTGCTTACGTGCCCCTGGGGCCTGCAAGCAGCTCGCAGAGGGCTCTTCCCACCAGATGGAAATTTTACAAGGTGACAATTTTCTGAGCGCTTTACACATACAAAAACCAGCGGCAAAATCCCTCTCGTTGCCCGATGAGCCCCAAGGCGCCCCAGGCTGCCAAGGCCCAGGCGCTCGCTGCCGAGCCGGGAAGCCTCCCAGGTCCTGGGAGCCACGCGGGGAAGGGGACCCCCACGGCCCTGTGCTCGCCCCACCGCCAGCTCCTCAAAGCCCCATCACCGCTCGCACCCCCTTCCTCCAGCTTCCCGGCTCCGGGCACCTCGGGAATCCTCCAGAGCAGGTTTGACAGGCGGCCCCAGCTTCGAAAAGCTGCTGCCACCTCCTGGAAAGAGGCTCCCTCCCCGGAGGGAGTACCGGGGCCGGGATGCTCCGGAGCCCCGGCAGCCCCCGCCGGAGACATCAGAAGCCGGGAGCGGGGCTTGCAGCGGGGCGAGCGCGCGTGTGCAGGGGCACGTTTTCACAGCCCAGGGGAGGACGGGCAGAGCTGGACCGTGTAAATCGGCAAGGAGGGCTGCAGTCACAGCCAGCCAGACGAGCCCTGGAAGAGCCCGTGTGCTCCCTTCCCCATGCCCCGGGCAGGGCCCTGCAGGCACAGCAGCCTCCAGGCGATGCTGCCCGGGGACCAGGCAGCTTCAGGCTGGCTTTTTCTTTGGCTCGGTTCTTGCAGCCTTGCTCGGTTCCCCTTACCTGGAACGCACACGGAAGAGGAACTGAGGTTTCCCTTGGCCAAGCAGAGCCCACGGTCCTTCCCAGGGGAGCCCTGCTCCGCTCGCACCCCTTTCTTCTCTTCTCACTTAAAACACACGGAGGGCAATGTCAGGAGAAGAGCAAGATCGTGATGTGCAAGGGCCAGGTCCACCCAGGTGCTCAGGCAGCAGCGGCTTGGGCTGGATTTGGGGGCACAGCAGCTCTCCAGAGTCAAACCTCGCCTGCTCGGGCTCCCTTAGGACGTGCCGCTTCCTCGTGGGAAGGAGATGGGAACGTGGTACTGCTGCAGTAGCAGGTACTGGCTGAAAACGATCCCTCTTGTTCCTCCCTTTCCTCGCAAGCAGGGAAGGCGCAGAAGCAACCAGCGCTCAGCAGTGTCCCCAGGGCCGAATGCCACAGATCTCCCCATGCGAAAGCCAAGACAACATCGGGGTCTCACCCCACGCTGCTCCCCAGGAAAGCAAGCTGGTGCTGTCCGTGCCTCGGCCTAGATACGTGAGCGGGGGCACCCGTGCCGAAACCCAAAAGCACGCGCCGTGGGGCAGGCCAGGGGCACGGCGGGGAGCTCGGGGCGAGCAGAGATGGCGGGGTTTCCTCCGCGGCAGCCTCCAGAGAGCCGCGCTCCCGATTCCCACGTTTCTTGCTTTAAAGGATAACGACGCACTTCGTAACGGGTGAAACCACGATACCTAGACCAGGTTCATCTCAGCTGCTTTTCCCAGCTCCGCCGCTCTCCTGCCTTCTCAGCCGCATCTGCCGCCACCTCCCCGGGGCCCGGGGGGTTGAACACGTACCTCTGCCACGGTGCAGCTCATCCCGGCATCGCGCTGCGGCACGCCTGCCGGGCTCCAGGAGCCGCCGAGACCTTCCCGTGCCGGGCCAAGGTGGGATCCCTCGGCTCCTGGGTTTCCTCCTCGCTGCACGCGCACTGGGCTGCTTTGCCAGGCCGGCTTTGGGGCGGAGGGGTGCAGGCTCCGCTCTCCTCCCGCAGCAGGGCAGAGCAAAGCTCTTGTGGTCTCGCCCCAGCTCCCTCTGCCTGACCAAATGGCTGGAGAAGCCGGGGAAGTTTAATGCAAAGATTAAAGGACTTGCCTGAGGTCACTCCAGGTCTCAGAGGTGGAAGAAAAGCCTGAGAAAAACGATCTCTTGGGCTTGAAGCCTGGTGCTTTAGCAAGAGCCTTTTCCAAGAGGAATATCCCTTTCCTCAGTGAAAAAAGTGCTGGGCACCTCTCACAGCCAACCGCCTCAGCTTGCATATCTACGTAACATCTGGCTCAGCAAGGGGAGACCTCTGTCCTGCACAGAGAAGATGCTTCCTTTCCCTCCACAGGGACCCACCAGGAAACCAGGAGTCAGATGGAAGTTTATGGGCTTCCCCACTTGAAGACTTATCCAGGCAACTCTCCCCCACTGGATCTTTTTTTTTTTTTCCCTGGTGAAGGGATGAAGGAAGGGGGGAAGGAGAAGAGGCAGGGGCAATACTGCAGGTCGCATGCTCCGGGCGGGGTGGCCAGGCTGCTCCCCAGGGCTTCCTGCACGAGCCGTGACAGCAGTAGGTGACGTGGGGCTGAGCGGGAAGCAGGAACTCGCTTCCAGCTGCACATCCCAGATTTGTACTGGACCAGTAGGAAAACCCCCATTACCGCAGCTCGCGGCTAGAAGCGCCAGCTCCCAAAAGAAGCAGGCAGGCGGGTGCATCATCTTGAGGGCTCTCCGGGGGGGGGGGGGGGGGGGGAGCCGGGCTTGGGGGTCGCAGGGAGGCTGCAGAGGCGCAATCTGCATTTTGCGCCGCTCACCCGACGGCACAGGGTGATCAATCCCGCAGGATCGATCCTGGCGCCGGGATCGTCTGACAGGAAGAGGAAACGCCACGCATTTCCCAGCTGCTTGTACCCGAGCCAAGGCTAAATGCCACCCCTAAAAATACCGCGCAGCAGGCGAGGCACGCCAGCAGCCGAGCCGCCGCCACCGAGGGTTTATTTCCGAGCGAGGACGCTCCAGGGAGCGGCTCGAGGCTGCCCCTTGGCTTTCGCCTCCCTCGTTTGGGTGGGGGGGTGAAGGTGGAAGTCATTTGGGAAGCAGATGTTTCCCAAAGCAAAGCTGGGGGGGAAGGGGGGAGGTGTTTCAGCACATTAGAGAGTCCCCATCTTTCTAAAATGCAGTACCCCTGCAAAACCCACTGTGCTCTGGCCAAAAAAAACAGAAGACACCTCTCAAAGGAGAGCTTTTGCTCTAAAAAACACCGGTTCACTGAAACGCCATTCACCTGTGCAAGGAAAACCTCCCCCAAGAGGCTGAGCGCAGAGACTAGGGCTCTCCTAGCACCGATGCAACTCCTCCGTGCTTGTTTAGCGCGAGCTCGCTGGGGTTTTTCCCTCCCGTGCGCTCCGAGATCGCCTCTCTGAGGCCATCCCAAGCCTTGGCTGGATGTCGGGACAGGGCAGACCCACCTGATGCTTGCAGAGCCTGGACAAAAGGCTTCTGTGAGCCCGAGGCGAGCGGTCGGAGGGGGAGCGCCGAGGCCACCAGCAGCACATGTGCAGCTGCCGCGGATCCAAAGGGGAGCCCGGGAGCAGGGGGAAAATTAATGATGATGAGGGAAGTCCATCACGCCCCGCACTGGCCCCACAGATTGATTGCCTCCGCGATGAGACGCTCATAATGGCCAAGTTCAGGCCGCGGTGGCGAGGAGCTGAAAAGCGAGGACCATAAATAAGCTGGGGAAAGGAAGGAAGACAGAAGGCTGGCAGGGATAAATAAATACTCGCTCTTTAACAGGGCTCGGGGGAGGCCTGTGGAGATGCTGGAGCACTGGGATGGGAGGTGGACCACGGGCTGGACATCAGACAAACCCTCAGGACTTGGGGAGCCAAAGCCCACCATGAGGCGTTTGCCCTGACACAGACATCAGTCACCTCTCTGGGGAAGGTCTCTTCTCCTCTTGGGATGAGGACAGGTAGAGATGACCCTGTATTAACACCAGTGGTTATAAAAAAAAAAAAAAAAAAAAAAAAAAAAAGTATCCTCGAGACAGAGTTTGGATAAATATCCAGAAGCTGTTATGGTTTTGAGCTTCTGGGAATAGCAATAACTCTTCTAAAAAAGAAAGTGTTTCCAGGTGAGGCTTCTCATGTTCCTCTGTCTAGCTCAGCTGGCAGGTCCAAGACTTCCTATCAAAAAACATATTTCCAAAGCTCCTGCTATTTCCTCCTCCCCAGCGTCCCCCCTCCTCAGCATTTCCTCATTTGTCTGCCTCACTCTAGCTCTATAATAAAATAAATGACCCAGGCAAGGCTGCAGGGGAAGGAGGGATGGGAGGGGAAAACATTAAGAGCTCATTTAAGGACTAGTTCTGCCTATATTCTCCTCTCGAGGAGGAATTAATCATATGCTGTGGTGGATGAGCCAGGGCACAAGGGCGGCCGTTGTCCTCTGACAGCTTGTCCTTGGAGGCTGTCCTCATCCAGCTCACTCAAAACATACAAAGAAGGTGGCCAAGGTACCAGGCCACTGTATCACTGCCAGTGGCACCTCGCCCCATTGATGTAGGACTTCTTGATAAGGGCCAAGAGGGGGAAAAAAAAATCAAATCCAGTCAGAACTGCCAACGGAGCCAGAGCCATCCCCACGCTGGGACAGAGGAAGAAGTCTGAATTAAGTCTTCAGCTTGTCATTGGTCTCTGCAGTGGCCAGAAGAGAGCTGCTGGCTCAAGCCTTTCAGGGCATCTTGGACAACAACCATGGCAAATGTCACCATGTTGTGTACAAACACCTTCATGGAAAGTGGCATCCTTGGCTTACACCAGCTCCCAGTTTGGTTCTCCTCCCAGAAGCCACCAAAGGTGGGTTTTTTTTCCATGGCCATTGCAGTAAGTTTGCTGCTTTCACCACCCCCTTGGAGGCAAGCTCACAGACAAAATCTCAACAGTCATGCTGGCTTTTCAGTGACTCCAGAACTTCATCCTAGATTAGAAAGAGATAAGAGAAAGCAAAGGGCCTTGACACCCCTTGCTTCAGGTGTGTTCCTCACCAGGACACCCTGGAGCCCCCACCAGCCAGGCCTCGGGGAAGCAGGGATGCTGTGCACAGAAGAGCTGGAGGCGTTTTGGCTCAAATCTCTACTCCAGACCCAATCCTCCCCAAAACAGGGCCAACTGCTAAAGGGACAATGTCACACATCATCCTCCAAACCACACTGGAGGGAGAGTAGTAAAGAGGCTCAGCAGGGGAAACTTAGGGCAATAACTGCACCTTTACCAAAGCTGACCACAGTCTGACACTTCCCCCCGAGACCTTTAAATCTCAGCAGGTTTCTCCACGACTGACCCAGCCTTTTGGGCTTCCCTCACTGCCTTCCTCAGCCAAAAGAGCCAACTTTGGATTTTTTCCTAACCGCTTCAGCCGTCAATGAACAGCAGACACGGGAGGCAGAGGGCAGGGGGGCCCCGTGTTTCGCCCTTTGTCCCCCATCTGCTTCTTTCGGCCCGGTTATCTTTCTCTGGGCTAAATAAGCCCTTTGCATTTTGTTGTGGTTTCTTCTCTTTCTTTCTCTCCTTCGCCGTTTTGTCAAGAAAAACCTTACCCAAAGAGTCACCGTGATTTACTGCGGCGCTAACAAACGTCAGGGCTTGGGAGCCTTGTAGGAACCGCTAGCTGGCAGCCTGCCTGGACAAACATACTAAAAGTCAACCCTGGCGTGGATACTTGAGGAATTAGTGTCCATACAAAGATGCATTAAATACAGGCAGAAAGATGTAGGTTTTTACAACTGAGGCTTGAAAGGCTCCTCGAGGCCGTTTAACATATGGCGCTTCTCCGCTGCACCTGCCCCGGGCGCTCCGTGCGAGCCGGGCTCCTGCGGCTCCTCCTCGCCGGGCTCCGGAGCGGCTCCGCCGGCCGAGGCGACCCGGGCATCGCCTGCCGCGAACGCGGTGGGAAAGGCCCGGCCACCCCACGGGAACCCGTTTTCCATCATTTTCACTGACCCTAGGCACAGCGCCTCCAGGCAGGGCTCCCTGCCGCCTGGAAGAAACAAAACAAGAAACAAGTCTTTTTAAGTGCAGTGAGTGGGGACGTGCACAAGTCGAGCCCTTTGCTCACCGCCCCACAGCAAGCCCATGCTGAAAGGCAACCCGGGCCAAGCCAGAGGGAGAGGGAGGGCTGCAAGCCTCCCCGCGAGGAGCCCCGGCCAAAGCACAGCCCCCGCGCAGGGCCGCTCTGCCTAGGCACGCAGGCGGGGAAAACGCTGGCCAACACAATAAGGTTTAAAAGACGCGCGGTATTTCCTCCTCTACGGGCAGCGTCTCTTCCCACGCAGCCCCTCTGCTCTCGCCATTTGCAGGGATCCCAGGCGCTGGAGCCCGGAGGAGAACCGTGCGGGCACACGCGTGCGTTTCAGAGGTTGGTCTCTCCCTCCGGCACCTTCCGCCCTGCACGTTTCGCTGGCCCGTGCCAGGCAAGGCATGCTCAGCCTGACCAAAGACGCCCAGGCGGCGTTCCCTGTCTGATGCCAGGCTTAGAAAAACAGAATAGAGAAAAATATCATGTCCTAAAAACAAAAATAATAAAATAAATAGCCCTTGGGGCTCTTGATAGAGAAAACATTTTTCCCAAGCAAATCCATTCCCATATATGCACTGTGCTGCTGTGAGGACAGCTTGATTGCAAAGTCCTCTGGAAAGGAGCTTATGCGAACTGATGCGCTGTCAATCTCATGTGTTAAGAGAGGGATTGCATAGCCAGCAGGTAATTTAGCAACTTAATGATCAAGACAGTCGCCCAGCTGACACAACGTTACCTTAATTTACCTCTGAAGCAGAGCTGCTCGCCCACAAGAGCAGGCCAGGGGCCAAGGACAGCAGCAGGCTCTAGACCCGGTTGCGTAGGCAGGTTGCAAGAGAGGGAATACAAGGAAGCCCGTCTGGCAGCCCCAGTAAAACCAGGGAGGACACACAGAGTCTCGGAGCTGCCCTCCCCAACGGCAGCTCCGTCTCCATCGATTACAGAGGAAATTTGGGCAGCAAAACGAGTCAGCTTGGATCAGCCTGCTTAATGGCTTATCCAGCCAGACACGGGGGATGAAAAGCCCTCAGAGACCCCCAGCACCCCTAAATTAACACCCACACCCGCAAAGCCCAGTCTGCAGAGCCCTCCAGCCCTGTGGTGGACCCCAATCCCTCAGAAAGCCAAGGCCAGGGAGAAGCTTTGCCAAGCAGGGAGGACCGACTCCAGCCAGGCGCGGGGGAGAAACGGGAAAAACAGCAGTCGTGCCCGCCCCGGGAAAGCGGTTTTTACGGCGGACAGCAACGGCCCGAGGCCGAGCTCGCTGCGCAGAGCTCGGGACGGACCTCGGGCACGAGCGGGCGTGCGGCGCTTTCCTCTCCTCTCTCGCCCTGCGAGCGTTTCGCTTCCTGGTCCCAAGGACTGGCAGAAACGAGAGCCTTGCAGTTCAAAGAAAGAGGCTGCTCTCGTAACATTTCCTGTCTCAGGAGGAGCAGGAAGCCTGGAAATATCCCAGGACAGGCTGCTCTGTCCTCAGCCACTGCAGCAAATCCAGAGGAGCCAAATACACATCCCCACAGAACCTGAATTGGGGTGTGGACCCCCAAATAGCCGTTTTGTGCTACATTTAGCCCCTTTGCAAATAGGGGTGGGCACTTACCCTTGCTGCCCCCCAGCCAGGCTGGTGCATTGCTGCATCCTCCGCTCTGCATTTATCCCCTGCCCAGCACCATGCGTTAGCACTCCAAATGCAGGGCACCTGGGGCACAGCAAGCACTTTAAAAGCAAACTGAAACTTTCTTTTTTTTTTTTAACCAGCCAGCCCAATTCTGGGAAGCTCAAGGAAGAGAGCTGGATTTTTTTTTTCTTTCTTTCTTTTCAGGAGCACTGTGAGCATCCATCTGCTTGCAGCTCGCGAACTCTCTCTCTGCCGAGACCCAGGGCTTTCACCTGCGGTTTGCAGAGCCCGGTCAGCGGCGCTGAGGCCCGTCAGGGGAAGGCAGAGCCGCGGGGCAGACGCGTAGCACCGAGGACAAATTTGGGCAGGCACCAGGAAGACTCCTGCTCGGGCTGGGAGGCATCCAGAAACAACACTGGCCGCTCCGCGCTCGAATTACGAGGGCTTCCGTCAGCCCCGGCCCCGCGGCGCGGAGCGGAGCGGGGGCTGCCGGGGCGATGCCCGACGGCTCCCGCCTCTCGCCAGCGGCACCGAGCGCTCGGGCGACCGAAAGCCAGAAGCTGCTGCCACCTGCGGGCTTCAGCGGAGCGACCTCCCGCGGGGCCGGCACCGAGCCCGCTCCCCGCCGCCGTGGGCCGCGCTCGGGGCCGGAGGAGGGAGAGAAAAGCGGACGAGGGAGGGAGCAGGGGGCCAGCAGCGGCGCTGGGGGCACCGCGGGAGAGTCGCTGCACCAAGCCCGGGAGCGCACACACGGGCACGGAGCGGAGCGAGCAGCACTTTGGGCAGGGAGCTCAGCTTCATCCCCCTGCAGGCTCACAGGTAGACACAGGCTTGGCCCATTCCCGGGAGCCCCCCTCATCCCCCAGGGACTACCTTGCCTCCAGCCACCTCCACTACCCACCACCCAACTGCCCTGCCAGAAAGGCAGAGGCTCCTCTTACTCCAAGCCGATGGTCCAGCAAGACAGGAGCAAGAACCAGCACACAGACACAGAGAGCAACATCCCCAGGACCCCACTCCCTGCCTCGCCTGGGCCTTTATCCCTTCTGCTCCCTCCTCCTGGTGCCCCAGGAGCTCCTCATCCTCTTCAGGTGGGCTCCACCAGCCAGAGCAAAGCAGCTCCAGGTGGCCACCACACAACAGCAGGAGCTAAGTATTGACCGAGTGCTATCTCAGTGACAAACTTATCAGGGAACTGGCCAGCTTTGGGCCCAGAGCACCTGCTTCATTAATCTTCCCCCTGTCCCGCAGGCGCGAGGTCTCGGCGGCTGCAGCAACCTGTTTGCTGATTGAGCAGAAGAGCTGGGCTAAAGCAGGGGGCTGGCTGCCCCTCGCTGGCAGCTGCCCAGCAGCTGGCCCTGATACCCATGTTTTCCAACAGGTTTAGGGATGATGGATTGGTACCTGGGAGGTGGAAAGGGAGAGGACCTTTTTTTCTCCCTTCAGTTCCTGCCATCCCCGCTGCCTAGGGGGAGGGGAGCGAGGACATGTAGGTGCCTTTCTAACACGGGCATCTTCCAGGGACATTTTGCTGGCTAATGCAGGCTTTGGGGATGAATGGGGGAGAATGTGAGCTCCATACGAACACCTAGGGTGGGAAGAGAATCTCCCTGCAGCTTCAGGCTTTCACCTGAGCTGAGGTCGCTCAGCTTAGGAGGCCACTAAGAGCATGCCTGTATCACGCAGCAAGTTCCTGGCACGCAAGTTGTTGGAGGCAAGGAGAGTCTTCAGAGGCAGGACTGCTGCGTGTTTAGCCCCCTGTCTGGCTTCCAGTGACGGCCAAATACAGCGTGCTGGGGAAAAACGTTTCCTGGGTGTTCCCCATTCAGAGAATAACCACGGAGGCAGGAAGCCCGGAGCTAAGCCGGTACCGAGATTTTGCCGTAAAACCCACCGGAGGACCCGCAGGAGCCTGCCAGGCCTCGCTCACTCTCACCCTGATGCTTTTGCCCTTTCCTTAAAAAAAATAAAATAAAATAAGCTTCTTAAACCCTCTGATCACATTTCCTGTGCCATAGAAAGGCCCAGATCTTTTGGAGAGGGCGACACTAGAGTCGCAGGCACAGAGCTGATGTGTCGTTGGCTTTCAGGGGCTCCCGTCCCACGTCCGTCTGTCTGTCCCTCCCCCCTCCCGGCCGCGGAGCGTGCGCAGCCCCCGGACCAGACGGGATGAGGTCTCCCTCTTACCCAAACTTGTGATCTCCTTTCAGCGATTGCTTTTTTTTTGTATCGGCTTTAAAAGGGGGGCACCGCAGCTTGAGAGCGATTCCCAGACTAGCCTTTGTGACCGGAGGAGAGGGTGGGGTGGTGGCGGAGGTGGGGACCCAGAAGAATGAAATAAAGCAAAGTACAACAAAAAGAAGTTAAAAGTGTGAGTGACAAGTTTTCGGCAACAGGCTTCAGCCCCTGTGGGGTCGTTCGCACCAAGAATGGAAACAAATGAACAAATGAGCTGGATTTTCATGCTTGGTGGACAGTGAATGAATAAGCATCTTTTAAAACCCCATCAGGAACTCTTTGGATTGTCGTTATAGCGGGGCGGGAGGGGGGGGGGAGGCCGACTTTTGAGGGCTGGCCATGTGAAAGCATCCCGATCCCTCGCCTTTTCTTCGCCAGGGAGCGTGGCTACCCCGCAACGCGCAGCCGGGCCGAGAGGCTGGGCGTGCAGGGGCCGGGTGTCCCGCCGGGCGCCGGCCGAGGACACCCGGGCCGCGCGGGAGCCCTAGGGGACGGCACCGGTGGGTTGTCCGCGTGAGGAGCGCCCGCCGGCACGGAGGGCTGCAAACTCGCCGCCGGCCTCCTCGGCCAGGAGACCTCGGTGTCAGGCGCAAACAATGCGGAGGGGCGGGAGGCGACTCCCCACGAGCCATATTTATAGCCCGGAGCGGAGGCCTGGGGTCAAAGGAATTGCCCTGGGATTATGGGAATCACCTCAATTTTCTCTCCAGCCTTCAGGCACGGCTGAAGTTCAATAGCAAAACACAGCTACGTACCGGCTGCAGGCTGCTAGAAGAGGAGAGAGAAAGTCTGGGGGGACAGGTTGAACGCTTCCGTGTTTGAATAAAAGGAGATCATAGTAGGTATTCAAAAATACATACTCCAATATACACAAGTGATCCCAACACCCAGCCACAGCCACCTCTGTTTCCCAGTTGATCCTTTCATGGGATGAGTCTTCTTAGCTCAACAACCAGAGATCACCTAAACCCAAGCGTTTTGGGCATGGAGACGTCAGCTGGTGATGAGAGGGCTTCCCCTGGCTGCAAAAATGAAAGGCGAGCCTGCCTGCCAGGGGGTTTCAGTGACCAAATCTGGCAACGCATGGGCAAAGTTTGTTTTCAGGCTGTCGTTGCAAGTGCAAGTGTGTTGTTGCAAGTATGCGAGGGCACAAGTTTGTGTCTCCGAGATGGTTGCGGTCCCAGCGGCCACCTGTTTGTTCCACATCAAAAAGTCCGGAGGCCGTTACAGAAGCCGCGGCTATAAAGGCAGGGCACTGGCGCCGGGACAGCCCCGTGAAGAGAAATGAGACCATCATGCACTAAACATAGAGAAAAGATAAATGGAAAAGGAGTCTTTCAGTCTTCATTATCAAGTTTCCATGGGTTTGCCAAAACCATAGCAACCAGTTCAAGCAATGATTAACCTAATAATGTGGAGGCAAAGAAAAAAAATGCATTCAAGCCCCTAAAGAAGTCACTAGTTCCCCAGAGGTAGTAAATTCCCCCCGCGCACACCCCCCGCCCCAACATACAGATGCACGGCTGGAAGACCAGAGGCATCCTAATCTCCAGAGAGAAGAATCTGCGGTGTAGTAAAACCCACTTGAGTGACCACTTTTGGAAAACAGAGCTGTGCAGTCACCTCTTAGGACTTCTCTAACACCTGCAGTCCACTGGGCTCTCAGGTTCTCCCCTCTTCTCTTGTCCATGAGCTCCATTTTGTAATTTTTGCAAAAAAAAAAAAAAATGCTACTTGTGGAGGGTAACGAAGTGTATAATTATCCTCCCCACTCCCGTGGCACACGCAGAGAGTGCAAGGTGATGTTCTCCCATAGGGAGATATCGGCGAGGAGCTGGATGGGGCAAGGGGGAGAAGCTAAATGATTTTATTCCCCCCTTCCCCCGGTAATCGCGGTGTTTTGGCCACGGCCACACACGAGGCCTCGGAGCACTTTTGCAGGCTAAGTATGAAAACAATAAGCAATTCAGCCGGCGAGGGGGCAGGGGGGGCGGGGGTGGCCAGGGGGAGGAATACCATTAGGTCTTTCATTCTGCCCATCTGATCTACGGCGCAGCGAGACCGCGGCCCGGGATGCCTGCGCGCCCCGACGGCCGCGGGCCGAGTCCGCCGCCGCGTCCCGGCTCCGCAGCCGCGGGCGGGTGTTGCCGCCCCAAACACAGGTGCAGGGGGGGGACGGGGGGGTCCCCGCGGCCGGCGCGGCGCGGCCGCCTTCAGCACCATGGCCAGGGCCGGCGGCGCGGGGGCGGGGGGGTGGACGGGGGGGGCGGGCGCCTTTGTTTCCAGTACCCAAATTGCTTTTGTTCTACAAATTGCCTCCGCAGCGTCTCTTTGCCGCTGCCGAGTGGGCTCCGCGGAGGGCAATTAGCATCACAAAGGGCTTCGCGCTTTGTCTCCCCGCGGCCGCCCCGCGGGGCAGCGCGGGCCGCGCAGCGCGGCCGTAAATCTGCGCGCCGCAGCGCGGAGCGGGGCGGGGGGGGGCTTTTCCCCTCCCGCCTCCAGCGTTTTTAAGCGGTCCAACGCTGCTCGGCGCAGCCGGCGGGGGCTGCGGGTCCTCCCCGGGGAGGACGGGCCGGGCTCGGCCCTCGGGGACCTCCCCAAAATACCTGCAGCGCGCCGAGCCCTGCGCGCAGCCCTGCGCGCAGCCGGGCCAGGGGCGGCCCCGCGTGAACTGCGCCCGCGGCTCCGCGTTTGCACGCCGGCCCGCCCCCGAGCGCCCGCGGCCACCGCTGCCCTCCCCTGCGCGGGCAGGCGGCGGCTGCGCGCGATTTTGAAGCCGAAGGCAAGACCCTCGCTGGAAGAAAACACCGCGCTGCGCAGGTGTGACGGCGACACGCTTTATTCTCCGCGTCAGAAGGAAAAGAGAAGAATACACTCGTGGGACCTCTTTCTGGTACAAACAGCCGGACCACCGCTGCCAAAAATACTCTTATATACAAATATATATATATTTGTTACGAAATATAGTCAATAAATATCGATAGCGACAAATTAATATAATTTACCGTTTCCGAGTACAAAACCGTGATTTGTTTCTGCCTGTCAGCTCCCGCCGCGGTTCAGCAGGGCGGGAGGGGGCAGAGGGCAGCGGGGCGCACCGCCGCCCCCTCCCCTCCCCTCCCGCCGCGCGGACGCCCCCCTACGCGCACCTCCCGGGCCATTTTAAGGCCGAAAGGGGGAGAGCGGCGCTCAGAGCAGGGCGGGGAAGGCGGCGGCGGGCGGCGGGGGCGGCGGCGCGGCGGCGCGGGGGGCGCCCCAGGCTCCGGGGGAGGCGGCGGCGGGCGGCGGCGGGGGCTCGGGCAGGCTCTGCTCGGCCAGGCGGAGGCTCTGCGTGAGCGCCCAGATGTAGTTGTGGGCGAAGCGGAGCGTCTCGATCTTGGTGAGCTTGGCGTCGTCGGGGAAGGTGGGCAGGACGCTGCGGAGCGCGTCCAGGGCGGAGTTGAGGTGGTGCATGCGGTTCCTCTCCCGGTCGTTGGCCTTCATGCGCCGGCTCTTCTTCTGCTTGCTGAGCAGCCCCTCGCTGCGGGCCTTGCCGCGGCCCCGCCGCCCCTTGCCCTTCCTGCGCGCCGCCTCCCGCGGGGGCAGCGCGCCGCGGGCCGGCGAGGCGCCCCGGCTGCCCGCGCCCGCCGAGCCGCCGGCGGCCGAGGCGGCGGCGGCGTCCGAGCCGCCGAAATAGGGCTGCGCTTCGCCCGGGGAGCAGTCGCTCTGCGGGGCCATCCTGCAAAGCCAAGCCCGCGTTAGCCCGCCGGCGCGGCGAGCGGCTCCGGCGCGGGCGCGGGCGCGCACAGCCGCCGGCGCGGCCCGGGCGCCCCGTCTCCCCGCCCGCGCTGCGGCACCGCCGTTACCTGCGGCCCCCGGGGAGAGATGCCGGGGCGAGGCTGCAGCCGAGCGGCTCGTCCTCCTGCGCGGCCCCGGCCCCGCCGCTCCCCCCGCCCCGCTTCTCCTCGAGTGCGGGCAAGCGCAGGTTGCGCGGCCGGCACACGACTGCCGTTAAGCCCCTATATATAGGGCCGGGAGACAATAGGGATTTCCCGGTGCGGGCAGCGTGCGCGCCCCCCCGCCGCACCACCCCTTGGCACGCTTTTATCTTATCAGCCCCGGCGGGAGCGTGCCGGGCCCGGCGCCGCCCGCCGCGCCACGCGAGCCCCCGCCGGCTCCCACGCCGCCCTCCCCGCCCCCCGGGCCGCCGCGGGGCCGGGCTGCGGCCGGAGCCCCCGGCGGAGCCGCCGGCCGCGGCGCGGGGCCGCCCCGCCGCCGCCCTCGGAAGGGGCCGCCGGGCGCCGCCGGGCGCAGCGCAGCGCAGCGCAGCGGGCGCCGGGCCGGGGCCGCCGCGGCGCCGCCGCCCGCGCCTGCCCCGCTCTGCCCCCGGGGCCAGGGCGGCCGGGCCCCCGGGCTGCCCCCGGCCCCCGGGCGGCCCCGGGCGCCCTCAGCCCGCGGCGGCCCCCGGCCCGGCGCCGCGGCTCGGCGCGCAAAGCCCTGCCGGGGATCTTTGCGCACCGGCTGCGGCGGGCGGCGGGGACCGGCCTCCGCCCGGGGTGCCTTCCCCCGGCGGCGGGCGGCGGGGCCGGGGTCCCGCGAGGCGCGGAGCCGCCGGCGGGGCCGGGCCGGGCCGGGCCGGGCCGGGCCGCGCTGCCCGCCCGGGCGCCCTCCCCGGCGCGGCGCGGCGGCGGCGGCCTCGGCGCTGGCTCTCGCCGGGCGGGGGAGCGGGGCCGAGGCGGGCAGGCCCCGCCGGCGGGTCGGGCGCCCCTTCCAGCGGCGGGGAGGGGGGGGGCGGCGAGGAGGGCAGGAGAGGATGAATAGGAAGGGCCCGGCAGGTTTTTTTTGTGCCTGTGCAAATTGGACGACAAAAAATCTGGTGAGCGAGTTTCCAACCCTTAGACTGCCCACTTCATACGTCCTTCAAACAAAAGCTGAAGAGGAAAAGAAAGCCCCACCTGGTACCGCTGTTTGCTAAAATAATAATAAATAGATTTCGTTTAATAAATAATTACAAGAGATTGTAAAGTGGAGTGCTTTGGGAAGCATTAATCATGGGGCTGGGGGCAGACATCACCTGCTGGCAAACAAGACAACTTTATTGTTAAATCACCTTCCCACTGCCACTTTCTGATAACTCCCTCCTATTGCCACAATGCCCGGCCGGGTATGTTTACTCATAGTTAGCATAACAAGCACAATATTACCACAAACGTGATAAAAATCTCGGGGGCACCACATTCGGCTCCTACTCACACCTGTCTGAGCAGCTCCAGCGCAGGGCTGGCACCAAATGGCCCTTCCAGGAGGGGCCCTTCTGCCGTTTACATTGGCCTATTTTATGCTACTTTATAACAGGTTTACTGCAATCCCTATCTCCCGGCCCTATTTGTCTTATTTTATTGAAAACATATGGTAACCAGTGGAGCCCGGGCCCATCTTTCGCCTGCCAGGCGTTGGAGACGTTTGGCAATCCGGGCCCGGCCGCAGCCCGGCCTGCCCAACTGGTGCTGTTTGATGGGAAGCGGGGAGGCGAGATAAGGGCGGCGCGGCTGCCGGGCCGGGCCGGGCCGGGCCGGGCCGGGGCCGGCCGGCGGCCCGCAGCCCGCTCCGCGCCCGCGGGGGCCGCGCGGGGCCGGGCCCGGGGCCGGGGCGGCGGCGCGCGGCGGGGCGCGGGGCGCGCCGGCCGCCCGGCGCTGCCGCGGTTTGCGGGGCCGGCGCCCGCAGCGCGGCTCCTTCGGGCCTTCGCCGTGCCCCGCGCAGAGGCAGCGCCGCCGCGGCGCCCGGCTGCGGGCGCGCTGCGCGGGGAGCGCAGGGGCCAGGCGCGAGGAGCGCCGGGGGCCCCGCTTCGGGGAGGGACGGCGGGCTCCGACAGTGTTTGTCCCTTCCTCCTCCTCCTCCTCCTCCTCCCCCCGGCCCCGACGCGAGAGGGAGAGGAGAAGGGGCAAAACGGGGCCCCGGCCGGGACCGGGTGGGGGGAGGTGAAAGCAAGAAAAGCCGCAGCCAGCGGGGCCGCGTGCGCGCCCCTCGCTCGCCCGCAGCGGCCCGACGGGGCGCACGGCCGGGGCCGGGAGCGCGGTGCCCCGGCGAGCCCCGGCACTGCCCGGCACGGCACGGCACGGCACGGCCCGGCACGGCCCGGCGCGCAGCCCTGCAGCGGGGCCCCGCGGCCGGCGCGCCCGGGCCGGCGGCAGCAGCCCCCGGGGCGCGCCCGCGGCTGGAGAAGCCTCCCCGGGAAATCATTAATTACCGGCGAGCGCTAAGCAAGCAGTCGTGGGAGCCGTGCAGGGGCAGGGCGGCAGAGGGTGGTGGGGACAGGACGGCAAGCCCCCGGCAAGCCCCCTCTCCCCACAGTAAATCTTCCTTGCCTTTGTGTCCAGAGTCCAGCACTGGAGAGAAGAGGCCTCAGCAACCAGTACACGCACGCAGCGGAGAGCTAGCAACAGCCCTCCCCAGGCTGAGCCCGGGCTAGTGAAAAGGCTGTGTCCCCCCACCCAGGACCCGGCCCCACACCTTTTTATCCCGCTGGGAACGGTTCTTAGCCAGGGGCAGCCAGTGGCTGCCTCTGGGGTCCAGCTGCTGCCCGGGGCCCCCGCACCGGACTCGGCAGTAATGGAGCCAAACGCCTCATGGGGCCAAGGCAGCCCGGCTCGAGGAGCCTCCTAGAGCCAGGCTATGCCAGGAGTAACATCTCCGCCGGGGTACCGCTCCCTCCTGCCCCCCGGCACGGCTCCTGGCAGCACGCAGCCCAGCCACCGCGAACGCCAGCCGCCTCCCCGGCCACGCGACAGCCAGCACAGCCTTTCTTCTGCGGAGATCGGGCTCAAAGACCCGGTCCTTGCCCTGCCTGAGCAGTTTTCCTTTAGCCTCGTGGGAGCTGGGGCTCTTCTCCTCGCAGACTTGGACTGACGGAGGCTGGGGCTCGAGTCTGCTCTAGGGCAGGAACAACCCAGCCGAGCTCTGCTCTTGGGCTCCAGGGGTGGGAGACACGGGCGCTGTGTCCAAAGAGAAGTAGACCCAATGGTATCTGGGGAGACAACCCAAGAGATTTAAGTGTGCAATCTTCCTACACAATAAACCCTTCCCCAGCCTTATGTGTCCTTAAAATTTAATCTGACAGGAGATGGTTTCATAAGGTTACAAGAGCAGACAGCTGTCCGGAGCCAGAAACTTTCTTTAGGTCAGAGTACAATAAACCAAAACACGCCAAAAGCCTAGGTTATCTCTGGAAGGAAAACAGAAACCATGTTCAAAATGGTCAGTTAGATACTGACCTGTGGTGCCTACAGGTGGGTGCCCTGAAACCTGTTACATTACAGTATTTACCCAATCCTCCAAGTACCTGTCCAGGTAAGAAAATGTGGCCCTCACCTCTCTGGGGCTTGATTGCCTCCCATCCTGCCAAGCCAACAAAGTTGGCTCTCCCTCTCCGCTTTGTGGCAAACAGTTCCTTGTCTCATGTCATTTTATGAGAAGATCCTGCCAGAATAAGGGTTTCTCCTTTCGTCCCAAGCAGAAGGGATGGGTTAGACCTCCAGCACGTTCCCCCATTACATTTCCCAAGCACCATGCCCCCGAAACCCCTTTCTGGCTAGACCCGTGCAAAGCCACCATCCCGACATCCCCTGGCCGTTCAGTGAAGCGGCATCAGGACCTCAACGGGCGTTGAAGTATGTGTCACTTTACGCCAGTCGCTAGTCCCCGTGGCCCTGAATCCGCACGCAGTGCTGCTGAAGGCATCTCAGGCGCTTGGACTTAGCCAGTCCGCAGTGGCTGTCATTAGCTGCCAGCTGTAAAATACAGATTTGACACTTCAGCATTCATGTGCATAAAGCCTCCTTTGGCCCTCAGGAAACAGCCACCAGCGAAGCGTACACACGCATTTCTTGGACCCTCATCTTCCTGAACAACCGTTTTCTCTCTTGTAAGGGAAAACCTGACTTCTGGCATTTGAATGCCCAATGAAGTTGTCACGGCACAGACCCCGGCATGCTGCTAAACTCCTCAGCCGTCCCCAGGCTGCCAATGAGGCAGACAGACGGTGCTTTCCGACCTCTGAAACTAAGCAGAGACGGGCTTTCCTCTGTGATTTGGAGGCTCCACTGGTCAAACGTCAGCCACACCAGACGGCACCAGAGCAGTGGAAACCAGGAGTCTCCAGGACTCAGTTTCACTCCTGGTGTGGGGGCAGCAGCAGCCAGGCCTGGAAGGCCCAGCACAGCCCCAGCCCCGCTGCAAGGCTCCATCGACGCCAGGCGAGGTGAAGCAAGCAGGCGCTCACCCCTGCTTTGCAAACTCAAGGCAACATGAAAGTGCTATGTGCAAGCCAAGATCAAGCACCATGGTGCAAAATCAAGGCCAACGAGCTGCACTTTCAGGCACCGCTTTGAGTGTACATGGAAGATGTTAAATTTGGAGTAGAGAAATCATTAAAATGATCAGAGCATCACATTCAGCAAAAGAAACAGTGAGTTCTCCAGCAGCTTGAGGGTGGCTCCCCTACCACTGCTAGGGGATGTGGCCAGCAGTTGGTCAGCACTGCGGTCACTGCTTTAACCGAATCCCCACGGGCAGGAAGGATGCAACCCTGCAAAGGTGCCGATGCAGCCGCTGCCAGGCAGCCCCGCAACACCAGCTTCCTTCCCTCCCAGCACCTTTCCGAGTGCATCACGCACATTCGGCGGCCCTCAGCGCTGTGGCCATGCTGGGAGCATCCCTGGGAGAGAAGCACAGTTCGTGGCTCCAGCGTCAACGCAAGCAGCGCCAACTGCCACAGCGGACCCGCTCCGCACCCGATGGAGGTCCTCTTCCCGGCCATCCCTGTGTCATCTCCTCCTCGTCCCAGTCTTAGCTCGCAGCTCCCTCGTGCTCAGCTGCAGCCTCTGTCTCAGGAGGGACGGTCCCTCCTCACCCGCTGCAGCCCCTTTCTTGGAGGAATGGCCCCTCCTTGCCTGCCGCAGTTCCTTGCTCAGGAGGGATGGTCCCTCCTCATCTGCTGCAGCCCCTTACTCAGGGGGGATGGTTTCTACTTGCCTGCCAAGCCCCTTACTCAGGAGGGACGGTCCCTCCTCACCTGTGGTGGTCCCTTTCTTGGAGGGATGGTCTCTCCTCTCCTGCTTTCCTCCCCTCAGCCCCTCTCCTTGCAATCCTTGCTCAGGCTATTTCACCCCATCTAGTCACACCCCAGCTGCTTCTCAGCCCTCCCCATCTTCCAGCCTTGTCCCTCCCAGCCTGCCGTGTCCCCAGCCATGGCGTCCACGTCCAGAGGAGCCCCGGTCCTGCAGGTCCGACTCCCTGCCGCCCTGACACCTGGGCAAGCCGCCAGCAGCCAGCGGAGCCAGGGCCGTGCCAAGGATCGGGAGCGCTGCGGCCTTTCCTTTTGCACGGATAACAAAATGGAACATTTTGAGGCTTCGTTCTCGCCCGTGCCCACAGGACGCCCGCCCCAGCCTGGCAAAGCCGGAAGACGCCCGCCCGGCCGCCTCTCCCTGCCCCGAGCTCGTCACAGCCGGCGCCACCCTTTTCCACCATCCTTTAAGTTCTGAAGCAATTTCTTTCTGGTCGTTTTTTAAAAAAAAAAGAAAAAGAAAAGAAAAAAAAAGCAAACCATCTACCATATGTTCTCGGCTGAAAGGGGTAATTGTTAACAGATCATTAAAACATGGGGGCAAGCGCTCCGGGATTCCTTCCCTCCGTCTTACGCTTTATCCCGTCTCTGTCACCCTTTCAATGAGGCTTTGAGGGCTCGGCTTTTCTAACTTCCTTCCCGGGAAAGGAAAAAAAAAAAAATGAAAGCACCACTAAAGTGACCCTCTTCACAGCTCTCCTCCTCTTTTCAATGTCTTTTTTTGACACCAGCAACAATCGTGGCTGGAGGCTGCTGCCGATATTGCAGCAAGAAGCCGCGAGGCTCTGGCGGAAGCAAAACCTGCCGAAGGCAGTAAGGGACCTCCCCGTCTGCGGCACCGGCCACGCAAAACCTCTCTAGCAGGGTTGACATGGACGTTCACAGGTCATCTGCAAACCAGCATCCAAAACCCAACGGGCCAAACAGCCAAAAGCACGAGACTGCTTCGCCCTTTCGTGCACATCCAAGACAGGGGCCAAACTGACGCTTCCTTCCCGGCTCTGCAGGCCAGGAGCTTTCATCTACCTGCTCACTGGTCACGTCTTCATCAACAGACGCAAGCGCCGAAGGAGGTGGTGGCTCTGCCAGCAGAAGGAACATGCTGGAGATGGGCAGGACCTTGCATTTCCCGAGGGGATTTAACAATTACATTTGCAGAAAGTTCTCGTCGCTGCTCCAAAGCAAAATTTCAGCTCTCGCAGCTGTGCTGCAAAGACAGACGTTGAGACAGGAACTGAACGCAGACGAAGGTGGTATTTTCTTCCTAAATATGAAAAGACACTGGGGCCAGGAAGCAAAACCAAAGCAACTCTACGTGCCACCGATGCGCTCGCTATGAGCTCATCTGCCTGGCACAAGGCAGCCTGAGATCGGAGGGAGCTGCAGCGCCTGCGCTCTGCTGCTGTGAACATCGCCAAATGTTTTTCCTAGGAAAGAGTGACTTCTGACCGCACACAACCATCTATTTCTTATTAATCATCTTGCAAAGATAATCGGGAGTATTGGGAACTTCTAGCAAACACGACAGCCGCAGGAGTACAGATCTGCAGAAGAGAGCAAACATTTAAGTCGCGGAGCACACAGAGCAGACTTTACAGACGTGTATCATGAACAGGTGCCAAACACCCACAGAGGCTGGGGCATTTAGGGGCATGCAGAAAACAACAGCACAGGGAGGATGACCCACAGGGAAGTTCGCAGTTACGGGGCACTATAAAACAGACATGGACCAAAAAAGAAAAAAGAAAAAAAGAAAGAAAGAAAGAAGGCAATTCTGGGATTTTGCAGTTGCATCAGTCCATTAAACAGCATGCAAGGAACATTTTTAGGAGCGGGTTGAAGACGCATCTGTTGGGAGCGGCTGAGCGGCGGCTGCTCGCGCCAGGAAGGCGGGGACCGCGTTAGCTCAGCGTTCCTCGCTCCTCCTAAACCAGAGCCCCGCGCCAGCCTCCTGGAGGGGCCCAGACGATCCCTGCAAGCGTGGCCGCAGCGGTTTTCGCTCGCAACCAAGCGCAGAAGTGGGACTAAGCCAGCACCCCGCAAGCTTAGCGCCTGTCACAGCAACATGTGCGACTGGGAACGGCAGGGTTGAGCCGCTCCAAGCGCCCGGGCGCAGGACAGCAAGACGACGGCAACCACGACGCGTGGAGCCGGTGGGAAACCGGGCGCCCCCGGCGCGACTCCTGCGCCCTGGGTCCTTGCCGTCACGCCGCTCCGGGCGCAGCGCGCCGAGAGCAAAGCGGCAGCTCCCCGGCACGGGCCGGCCGAGGCCCAGGGAGCCACCTCGGCCGTCAGCACGTCCAGCCGTCCTCCGAGGGCATCGTCCTCCCCGCCGGCCGCCGCAGCACGCTCACGTCCCAAGTTCATTTCCCAAATTCGAAAGAACGGGAAGCACCAACAGTATCTGGAAAAATCATTTATTAAACTAAACAATTCAGTTTTTAAGGTTAAAACACAGGTATGCTCAGTCACCTTTGCCCGTCGAGGCTGCAGCCTCCCATTCTTTTCCCCTTTTCTCTCTTTGTACAAAACCACCCTTAAAACACACTTCACTTCTCAACCTACCAAAACGCGTTATTCACGGCAAAGGCCAGAAGAACTTAGCTGACAGCGACGCGGAGCGGTCGAGCACGCAGCAACGCGCTGGACAGAACACTAGAGTGTGCTGTGCCGTGCCGTGCCGTGCCGCACCGTGCCGTGCCGCGCCGCGCCGGCGACAACCCCGAACCTGCACGGCCTTAGACACTCCGCGGTGGGGCCAAGGGCAGCGTCAGAAGAGAAGAGCTTCACGACGATAGGAGAGGAACCAAAATGATTTATTCTAACCCCATCCTTTTATTTATTTGAAATATCATAACAACTCTGTATACTTTTTTTTTTTTTTGCCACCTGCAAGTCTAGCTGGGGCTGGAAACGTTGCAGAGAAATGCTCGGGCCAAAAACAAAAACAAAAACACCCACATTAGTCCACTCAGTGACTTCCAGGTATTGTCTCCGGTGCACTAAAAAGAAGAAAATAAGGCAGAAAAGTTTAGTGAGTTTGTCCCAAGCGGCAGGCCAGGGAGCACCACAGCCAGCGTCCCAATTCAGGTATTTCTGCTGGTTGATTCAGCAACTGACGGACACACTTGACTGAGAAATAACAACACAAAAAACAGTTTAAACAAAATCTTTGTGTTTTTTAAAAGAACTTATATTTTTTATTTTCATGAGAAGAATCAAATTTGGAAATATTCCAACACATAAAACTCACCTCCCACCAAAACCAATAAATTGGCTAGTTAATTTACTCAGGAGGAAAAATACAGTACGTACAAGACACAAACATCCTGTAAGTCTTACACAGAAGCCACAGAGTAATAAACTGCATTAAAAACATATCAAAGCATTACCTGACTGATTCAACATTGGCGTTCACCCTGTTATTAGAAGGCACAAGAGACCGAGCAATGAAAGTGTTCAGCATTACATCCGTTACTGTCAGTAAATCGATCGAGATCAGCATAAAAAAAAAAAAATTATTAAACACGCGTTTAATATTCATCGTTAAGAAATCTCTCTACTGCTTCGGAGTCAGTAAGAAAATAAAATCTGAATCGGCAGGCAGCGAAGCGCGGCGTGCCGAGATACGGGAGCCCTTCCTAGAAATCGCACTTCAGATCTTTCCGGGAAGAAGTTTTCCGTGCTGCCTACCACCGGGGGATCGCCGGAAAGGCGCCGGCACGCCGGCGAGGCCGCGCAGGACGGGCGCCGGCTCCTCTCCCGCGGCGGCCCCGTCCCGCGCCGCGGTCACCCCGGGTAGCACATGCAGCAGCCCGCTCCCGCCGCCTCGGCCTCCGGCCCCGGCGCGCCGAAAAGCCGCTCGCTGAGCTTGTGCTCCGCGATGATCTCCTCCACCCGCGTCACGTAGAGCAAAGACAGCAGCACTCCGAGGAACTGCGGAGCAAAGAGGCCGCTCCGAGCGGGAGGCCCAGCCCCGCTCGCCCGGCGCCTTCTGCAGCGCGGCTCTCGCGGGGCACGCGGACGGACGGACGGACGGACGCGCACGAACACAGGGATGGGCGCGAAACGTCCGCGATCGGCTAACGCAGAAGGAAAACCCATCGCCTGCGCACCGTCGCGCGCTGGGCAGACCCGGGGACACAGCCGGCGGGAGGAGATGCTCGAAAACAGCCGAGCACCACGTACTGCCGCGTCTCGCAGCGCGGCCCCCGAATCGGTGGGGTGGCACTGCTGGCGGCAGCCGCGTTAAATTCAAACACAGACGGTAACAACCGGGGCTTTGCCCGCCGTAGGGAGACACCAGCGGCCTCCCTCAACGCACGACGCGTCGGCCTCGTCTTACCTGCGGCAACAATATCCCGAGCAGGACGCCAGCCATGATGCTGTAGTTGTCTAAAAACCAAATAAGCACCGCGTTTGTGCATCCTCGGACGTATATAACGTGCTGAACGCTCAAACGCTGCGAAATAACAGAGGAAAACAGCCGTTACACCGGGAGGATGACGCCCTAGCAGAGGACAACGCGGAGCTTGGCGGTCAGACTCGCTCCTCGCTCGCGCCCCCCTCAAGGCGCGCACCGCCAGCCCGGCGGCCGGCCCCCCGCTCTCCCACACCTCAGCGACTTAGGCTTGCAGCTTCTTCTCTCTCTGCCGCTTTTCTAAAAGAAAGGCACTTGACTCTGATCTTAGGCCACGTGGAAAACACAGACGTCCCTCTTCGGCTCTTACCTTCAGTTCCAAGTTGGCACCGCGGCAGCAGAAAAATATAAATCGCCGACCAAGTGCCCTGCCATAGGCTATTAAACGTTAGGGACAAGAGGGTTTAAGCGTCGGTCCTGCAAGCCGCAGCGCGCTGTGACCCCAACCATCAATGCTCAGAGCACCTGAGCCTGCAAATACCCCAGGTAGATGAATGGGGCAAAGTCAAGCTCGAGTGCTTCGTGCTTTAGAGCCAGACCGGGGCATTTAGGCGACTTAAGCCAAAACCAATGAATCTAAATGAAGACCGGTCGTGCGTAAAGATAACTGGTAATCCAAAAAACTAACAGCCGGGCCTGGCATTGTGCCCCAAGTGCCCCAAATGAGTGGGGAAGAGGGGCTTTGAGGCCAACAGCAATTTAACTCCTCGCTCTCGCAGTACAAAGCTCCGAGCGGAGAGCTGTGGCAGATCAAATTACGCATTTCTGCGCTTAATCACTCCACAATTAGTGCCTCGGGCCAGCAGCAGCGCTCTGGGGCCAGTGGGGCTCTTCCTGAGAAGGAGGCCACATCCTGCTCCTGAAGGGACGAGGATGCTGCCAACCGCAGCCGGGAAGTCCCGTTCCTCTTCCAGCAGTAAATAGAGAAGACACAGAAAGAAAATACCCACTACTGGACATAAAATACTTAAAACCAGACAAGCTGGCTTCGCAGGGACTGAATTTACTCGGGGAGAAAGCTGGGCTTACTCCAAAGCTTTCTCCAACTCAAGTGACCACACGAAGCAGTGAAGTTTCTTGCTCTTCACTAACTGCAGTTCCCGTAACGTGGTGCGGGGGTGATCGTTGGAGAGGGAGCCGTCGAGCACGTCACACCAGGAATCACGGGGGACACACAGACGAGAACATTTCACAGTCAAACCTTTTCCTTTCCTTTTTTTCCTTTTCCTTCTTCTTCTTCTTTTTTTTTTTTTTTTTTTTTTTTTAATAAAAAAGGGTTATTCCAGATAAAATCCAGAATAATGACTACTTCGACTTTTGGGTAGATTTACGTCCGTAGAAGTCTACGTCGTAACCGACACGAGACCTCAGAGAAGCACGCTACTTGACCACTACCGGCTGCGTCCTGGATACAGTACCTCTTTGTCAATAGTTTGGTATCCACACATAGTGTTGATAATGTCTGTCTGAAAGGAAAACAAAAATACAAAATATTGCAAAAACCAAGCAGCACAGAACACGATTAGTTTCCCTCTTTGTTTGTTCACCCAGCGAGGACTCACTCGCCAACCACCAAAATAAAGCACCTTTTTAAGGAACTTGGTTGTATACACACAATTTCTTCACCAAACAGTCTCTAAACCAACCAGACACTGCACCCTCACCAGGCGTGATTTTATTATACAGCAGAAGTATTTGCAGGGTGCAAGACCAGGACACGCGCTAGAAACGTGTCATGTCTCCTCTTGCTGCTGAGCACGGGGAATTTGGAGCACCAAGGCTGCTCCGCAACTCCAGGAATCCTACCGCATTTCCCCCAAAAATGTTTAATGAGCAAACTCACTGGTAAATTTATGATGCTTCAGGGGCCAAAAACCAAACAGCTAAGTTTTAATTTTAAGGCCTTATTCACTTAACACAGCATATTAGGAAAACCCATAGGATGACAAGGCCATCGTCCCGTTACGGTGATGCTTAGCTAAACACTTTGTAAGAAAAAAGAGCAAATGTTTGCATTTATCACAGATTACTAAAACGTTTCCTGTACCCATTTAATACTATGACGTTCTAGCTTGCCGAGGCTAACAAAAATGCCATCCCTCATTTGCAGACCAGCTCCTCCAGCGCCCACCAGCACAGCCGAAGCGGTGAGGAAGCTGAACAGCCAAAGCCGTGGAAGAAACCGAGACCGCGCGAACGAGACGAGGGCACGGCCAGAGCTACCCTAAGGCCACGTGCCGCCGCCGAACCGCAACGCGACGCACAGAGCGGGTTTTGGAAGGCCCGCAAGCGCGGTGCCCTTTCACCTGGGGCGGGGGGCAAGGGGCACCTTCCTTTTACCCAAAAACTCAGAGCCACGGCAAAGCTTCCAATCGCACCCTCGTACGCACACGCACCTTGTATTAGGAAAACCTTCAACCAAACGGCAGAAACATTAGCCAGGGTCAGTTTTTTTTTTCCTAAAGAACCCAGCATCTGGGCTCTCACCTTGAGCATGCAATTAGCTGACAAAACCAGCTGAAACACATTTCTAAAAAATAATAATAATAAAAAAAAAGTCCAAACGTTTCACAGATCTGTTCTGCAAACACAGCGAACACCCATTCGCGACTCCTTGGCAATACTCCCGCAAGTCTAAGCTGGCGGTACGAGGCATCGAATCACGGTGCTGCCGCTTCTGCTCCAAATGACCGCGTGTGCAGCGAAACGCTCGAGCCTAACGGACACGCACCCAGCCACTAGCAACATATTTGACAACAAAAAACACAGCTACATCGTTCCACTTTAAACATAGCATTTGCTAGCAAGACATCAGGGCACAAGAAAACGTACACAACGGAGGTTAATGCATTACAAACAGAAGCCCGTAAGCACTGCGGAGCGACCCCGGTGCCTCTCAAAACCGTACTCCTCACGTGCAAGTCATTTGCTTTCTTTCTTTTTTTTTTTTTTAACCGGTTTTGGGAACTCGGCCGGCAGCGCGGAAGCCGATGAGCCGGGCGAGGGACGGGGCTCACCTTGTTTCTGACGCAGCAGCTGTACGGCACCCCGCAGGCCAGCGGTCCCGGGGCGGCGCAGTCGTGGTACGCGTTCTGCGACCAGTCCGTGAAGTCTTCCCCGCCGCAGCACTTAAACTGGAAAACACCAGGGAAGGCAGAAAGTCCTCCCGCACCAGAACCTCGTCTACTGGCCGGAGGGCAGGCCGAGAACAGAGCCGGCTCCCTTCGGAGCCCCGAGGAAGCGGGCAGCTTCCCAGCAATGCTGTCAGCACGTCACGGAGGCTCACAGGCATCGCAGGGAGCCGGTCTGATCGCTGACGTTCATAGCCGCTGCACAGGCGCATGATTTGGGGGAGTGCATGGAAACTTTAAAATGTTACGAGGCATAATGACAAAATTGCCTCGGGATGGCTTGTTTTTGACAGGCTTTCCGTGTTAACTTCGTTTCTCAAAGCAGGCTGCCATGTCCATAACGATGTCATATAACGTACGCACCACTTCCTAGCCAGCATTTTTTTTTAATGATTTAGCACAGTTACTCACATCATATGGATGCTGTGAGCTCACTTCTGAGCATTTGCTGCTGCTTCTACCGTCTCTGAGCTGTCTGGCAGAACTCTTAAGTAATCCAATAAACATTTCAACACAGCAGCCTCAAAAAAACCAGCGCTGTGAGCCAACTACACGTGCCATTAGGTAATGCTCAGCTGCATTCAGCGTCCTTTCTGAGCCCTAGCTACAGGTACACGCGCTTCCACGGGCACCTCGTCTGAATAAAGGCCGTATTAAAGCGCTGGCTGTGTGTCCTTGAGTAGGAATGCAAAGGCCCTGACTCAAACAGTCACGTTTCCATGTAATTTCTCTTTGCCCCGAGTTTCCTGGCCGTTACACGCTTTGGAAAGCCCGGGGCCAGCGAGCAGAGGCGCTCAGCACAGGCGCTTGGGTGGACGTCATGCCCGTGGGGCCGCCTCAGCTCTTGAGGGCCGAAGGAAACGTCCGCGCGACCCGGCGCGTCCCACCGGAGTCACGTCCAGCCGGGCACGGGTCACGTTCGTGGCCCGTCTCCGCGGGGCGGCCGAGGGCTCCCGGCGGGAGCGGGAGCGCGACCGCAGCCCTGCCCGCGGCGGCTCCGGAGCGGGGGACGCGCGGGCCCGAGCCCCCTCCCGGAAAAACCAACCTTCTTCTGGACAAAGTCCATTATGTTCTTGAAGTCCAGATCGTCGTAGTAATTCTCGATCCCTCTTCTAATATTATCGTTCAAGAAGCCGATCGTCTAGAAGGCAGATCAGAACAAGGGTCAGCAGATACGCACGCTGGCACGGCGGCGAAGACCAGGCTGAGGGTAACTCACGAGCGTTAAAGGACAAACTTCCCGTTCAAACACTTCAAGCGTTATAGTCTGGTTCACATAACCGGATTATAACAGCGTGCCTTTCGGAAAAGCTGCTGAAACTAGGGACAGCACTAGAGCACCCAGCACAGGCTAGCAGCACCGACCGAGCCTTGGAGGACGCCCACGCGGCCCCGCGAGTCCCGCTTGCCGCCACGCGCTCGGGCGCGAAGGGGCAAGCCGCGCGCAGCAGCGAACGCGCAAACGACGTTTTCTTGGGAAAACGCGTGCCCCTGGAAGAGGCGTCTTGTGAAAAGCACGACTCAAAGAAAAGCAACAGAGTATCCTAGGCTGGAGAAGGAAATAACTGAAAGAAATGGAAAAAAACCAACCCAACGAGCCATGCAAAACAGCCAGCATTTCAATGCAGGCTCTTACGCTAAGCTTTTATTAATTACTTCCTTCTCCTCCCCATACTAACCCTAACTTTCCATCAACCCCACAAAGCAAATAAAAATCTGATCCCTGAGCACAGCTGTGCTGCTAAGACCATCAGTAAAGGTGTCAGGAAACCACCTAACGCCTAAGAAACAAAACGTTTTCTTTGTGACAGTCAACGGCAGATCTTCCTCATCCTCGCAGAAAACTGTGTAAATGCCCCTTACACAGGATAAAATACATTCAAAATATACTGGCCACGAAAAAGCAACCAAGTCTCCAAATCCAGTTGGAAACTTCCCAGATCAGTAGTCTGAGGCACAGAGGGTAAGTGAAAAAGGGCATTTTGTAATATGCTAAGAGCTGGAAACTCATTTTGCCTGTATCGCAAATTCTTAGTTAGCAGATTTTTCTCCAAATTCTGCAGTCTGGAATTCTTCTGCAGAACTGATGGTGCAAGCCATCCTTCCTGACGCGGAAGACCCTGGGAGGTCAACACTCATCTTTTAGACTTCCATCAATTAATGCTCGCATGATATTTTTAAAACCTTTTATCTGCTCGGCAGCACAGCCACAACCTCGTGCGCTGAGAGTAACATCTGAACAAGCTGCTCACCTGATTTCTGAAGATCAGTGCCACAATTCCACCGGTCAGTTCAATCAGCAAACAAATACCGAGGATGTACATGAACTGCAGAAAATATTTGCAAGAAAGATCTTGAACAGGGTGAGAAACAAATTCCAATTACTCTTTCAATTAGCGTGCTTAAATGCATAATACGCAATTGCCAAAATACTTAGCAGTTTTTTGCTAAGACGAAAAAAAATTTTGATTTTATAAAGTTGTTCATGTCACAAAAAAGCCTTTTTCTCACTTGACTGATTCTGGGTTTTTGCCCAGTTGGCAAAAACATTATTCTTCTACTTTGAATGGAATCAAAACTAATAGATGCATTTATCATGCCAAGATACTTTGCTCTACAACAGCATCCTAGCTCTTAGAGAAGCATGTTAATGAACTGCTACAAAACACACAGAATATTACGTTGTTACGCTTCCTCCAAAGATAGCGGTTATCTGTCAGTTTTCATTTCTTGGCAAAGCAACGCTTTTTAAGACAAGCCAAACCATTCTCTGCTAAACCGCCAGCGTTAAACCGAAGTAACACTCCGGGCTTGGTACGCTCTGAGCGTATCGCTTCACCGCGGCGGCTCCCGGCAGAGCTTCTGCGACGAGCCCTGACGGGGCTCAGCACGCGCAGCGGCGAGGCAAACTAAATCTGCCGGGTCTCGGTTTATTTTTCACGTGCTGTGTACGTTCACAAAGGCACTGGCGCACCAGTTCTCCCCTCCACGCTCCTGCTCCGCCTCGACGCGGCGGCGGCCTCGGAGACCCGCGGCAAAGCCCCGCAGCGAGGAGCGCCTCGAAGCCGCGCTGACTGCGAGCTCCCACTGCCACGGCCCTGGATTTACCGCACGGGCTTCTCTTCTTCTGCTAGAGGAACGAAACCTACAAAAACGAATAGTAATTAAAAGGGGGGAAAAAAAAAAAAAAAACACTTACTGCTTGTAGAAGGCGCAAGTTATCTCGCAGGGAAGCCAGGACGCCCACAAAGGATACGAGGAACATTATAATGCCCAAAAGGATTAAAATAATTGCCGGAGCTAGGAAGGCGCTTTCCAGGGTCTTGTACTTTTGCCTTTCGACTTCTGCATAAATCCCAACGCCAAGAACAAATGCTCCAATTATCTGAAACGGACAGAACAGAAGGACACGGATTTTATTACTGTGAGTACGCACGAGTCAGTAATATTGTCATTTCTAATGAAGATTAGAAACCAACAGCCCACGCAGCCCGTTGTATCGAGAGGTCTGATACGGAACGACTTTTAATAAAACAGGGCCGGGGACAGTGGCCCGTTGCAGAGCCACTAGCAGCCAAGTTCCCTCTCGCCTCTCAGGTGCACAGCGAAGCCCAGTAGAAGCGACGATTTTGGTCGAGGAGGGGGTCTAAAATTATGCATTATGAGATTATGAAATTATGTTATTTCCTTGAGCAACTACCAGATAAAGCTCAGAAAGCGATGCGCTTCATTCAACAACTTAAAGACATTTCAATCAAAGGAATATGGCTGAATCAAAATAATTTGGTATTATGCTTGGTGCGTTGCAGGTCACTTTGAATTATACTGAATTTGGAAGGAAAAAAAAAAAAACCCAGTGCGCTAATGCAAGATCACAAACCCAAATGTTAACATAATTTTTTGTTTTCAAAGTTATCATTATTGGATATTTCAAAATAAATACAACTCATTAGAAATTCTTTACTTTCTAAAGGTAAGAATAATAAATCCAAAGGACAACATGTGAGAAATGCCACCAAACTGTCATTAAAAAAAAAATCTCAAAATGATTCACCTATAAAAATAAGGATACAGGATCTATTTATTAAGCAATGGAAATTTAACATGACTAAGCTCAAAGCAACTCTTCCCCACGGCAAAGTCAGAAATCGCACTGTAAGATTATGGATCATCGAAAACACATTAGGCAAACAACTGTTATTTAAATTTACCACTTATATATAATGGGGTTTTATATCACCACATGGCTGCTTTGCAGTGTCAGCTTTATTCCTTAAAAATAAAATTACTAAATAACAAATCAGCAGAGCAGCCTCCACCAAAGCAGCTCGCCAGGACCAGCCTTGCTGAAACCGCTTTGCCTGAGCTCTGGTTTGCTAATCAGAGCGTACAAACTCTTTCAGGGCATCCTTAGTTTTGGAGCTGTCTCAAAACCGGTACCTTCCACCAGATGCAACCGGCGCAGCTTAGGGAAGGCACTGGACGCCGGCGGTGCCTCTCCCCCAGCTGCGCTCTCCCTCCCGGCGGCCGCAGGCGGAAATCCTGCTTTTCCGCAGGCAGCCCGCAAACATACGTACTGTTTACATCCCGCGTCCCTGGCGACGACTCCGCGTTCGGCGATTCGCGCCGCGTTCGCAGGAAAAATTAACCGGCCTTGGCCGGGCTGAACGCGCATCCCGCGGCAACGCCAGCGGCTTCCTCCGGGGCTGCGCACGCCCCTTTCGCAAGCCGCTTTCCCAAGAGAAAGGAAAAACGCGTTTTTCTAACTACTGGTTTTAACATTGCGTTTCTAGCATTCGCCGTTTTACACAGTAAAAAGTTGTGCCTGCTTGATAACAGCGCGATCTGCTCAACGCGCTCACTGGTTCCTCAGACAGGCAAGAGAAACGATGCTGCAACTCCATTCACCTGGAAACCAGTTGGCTAAAAGAGTTACAGCGAAAACGACTTTTAAAGAAAAAGTTGCAGGTGACGCCTGAAGACCCAGTGGCGACAAGGCCTGCTAACAAGGGCACTCGTTTGACGGTGCAAACAATATTTTCTGACCAATTTGCTTTGAGCTTTTCAATAACACTGACAGAAATAAAAACGAGCTTGTCAGATAGCAGATGCATCTCAGAGCCAGGAGAGAGCCGACAGCAGGGAGAGCCTTTGGAGCCTATAATCTGAATACATATAATATGAAGGTTTAGTATTTATTCTTTAGTTAAATGTTCTAATCACAATCCATTTAAAAAAGACAAGGATGACAGTTACATCGCTGCACCAGAATCTCAGGGATTATTTAGTCCCTGGCATCTTTTACCAGCGTTGGGCACCTGAATCAGGGGTATTTGCTGCTTAGCAAACATCCTGGAACAGCATCAACAGCAGTGAAGAATCTGAATATTCCTGGTATCCCGTAAATCAAAGCCTCGTAAAACAGTAATAGGATATATCTGGTGCCAAAAAATGCCAATAAAAAAAAGAAAGACAATACTAATTATTTAAATTCCGCTGCAGCCAAATTCCACTCCTATTTTTGCCAATAAAAATCTAAGTCAATGAGACTACGCTGCCGCTGCTGGAAAAAAATAATAATAATTGCACCGTTGATACTTGCCGCTAACGAGAGCCGCTCCACTAAGCCAGAAGAATGCAAAACTTGGAGGAGGCAGAGCACCACGCGATGCACGTCCAACGGCGCGGCGCGCGCGGACGGCGAAAGGCAGCGAGCGGGCAGCGAAGCGACGCCCTCCGCAAGGGCACGACGGCCCCGGCCTTCCGCCCTGCCCGGCTGCCGCCGCGCTCGCCCGAGGGGCCGCGGGGAGGCTGAAGCCGGAACGCCGGAAACCCGGCGCAGACAGCGGCGAGCAGCACGCAGAAGCCTTCGGCGCGGCGAAGGCCTTTCGCGCTCGACGGGCGCGCGGGGGAACGCCTGGGAAGGAGCCGCCTCTTCTGCGCTTTCGCATCCCCCCGGGAACGGCGGAAAACGGGAGCAGCGGCGCGCGCCTGCCTCCACCAAGGCCGCCGAGCCGCAGCGGGGCTCGGGGCGACGCGCCGTGGGCCCGGGTGGACGGGATCCACTCGGCCGAGCACCCGCCGAGCCCCGGGCGCGGCGGAACCGGGCGACTGCCCGGCAAAGCGCCTGAAAACGCTCATCATTCCCGCTAGCCAGACCCTCGTTCACCCTCGCTTTCCCCAAAATCTCACCTCCAGAGCCATAAAAGGGAGCGCGGGAAATTCCAGGAGCCTAAAATAAAGGGCGCGGGGTGTGGGGGGGGGGGAGGAAGAGGCGTTTAAAGACAGGCGGGCCGAAACGCCGTGCAGGGTGCCCGGCAGCCAGGGCGGCGGGCAGGAGCCTCCCGGGCCCGGGCACGGCACGGCACGGCACGGCACGGCACGGCACGGCACGGCACGGCACGGCACGGCACGGCACGGCACGGCCAAAGCCGCGCGGGCCCCGCTCGGGCCGCCCGCAAGCCGCGGCCGCGGGCAGCTCTGCCAGCCGCCGCTGCGGCACGGCACGGCACGGCACGGCACGGCACGGCACGGCACGGCACGGCCCGGCCCCCCTCCTCTTCCTCCGCCCCGACGCGGGACAGGTGGGAAACCGCAAACTCGCTGCCCCCCCCGCAGACTCGCAGCTGCCCCCCGCAGGCGCGCGCACCCCGCGCGGCCCCGGCACCTGTGCGCGCCGCCCTGCCCGCCGCGCACACGCACCCAGAAGGCGGTGCAGTAGGCGACGAGGGTGAACTTGAGGCAGAGGTAGGAGAGGCGCCCGCAGTACCGCGCCCGCGCCGCGGCCCCCGGCGCCATCCGCCCGCCGCCGCCGCCCGGGCTCCCCGCCGCCGCCGCCGCCGCCGCCGGGGCGGAGCCGCGCGGGGCCGCCCCGCTTCCGCCGCCCCCGCCCGCCCGCCGGGCCCCGCGCCGCGCCGCGCCTCTGGCCCGGGGGGGGCGAAGGCTCCCGTCGCACGGGCCCGCCCGCCCCGGCATCCCCGAGCGCCGCGACGCAGGCGCCGACGGAGCTCGCGCCCGGGCTTCGCGGGGCTGTCGGGTTTTACGGGGGCTTCTTTTCTTTTTTCCTTCTTCTGCAGAGTCCCCTTGCTTCTGCGCGCACAGCCAGAGCAAGGCTCTAAGCAGGAACGGGTGAGCGACCGTTCAGGCAAGGTCCCCGACGCGGACCTTTGCTGGCCCTTCTGGAAACCACGGTGCGCGCAGCGCAAGCCCTTTACGGATAAAGGCTACCGCACGTTGGCAACGCCTTCTGGGCATCAGTCAAACCTGCTGCTTACATATTTTCCTTGCTTGCTTGCTTGTCCATTTAAGCTAAAGCTTTGGTTTGACTTTCCTGGAGCTTTGCCTTTCATGCTGACGTTTCTGCAAGTACAATTTCGGAGCACAGCAGGCTGGACAGGGCAGCAGATTAACAGGAGCATCCGCCTCTCAGAAGAGAAACAGGTCTCTGCTACAAAACTGTGTGAAAACAGTCAAATAGTCCTTTTCTGTAGGCTTTGTCTAAACAGGGATAACAACAAGGTTTTTCCATGCAACTGGTCCCCATTTAGCAGCACACGGCGGTTGCGCGGGGCTGAGGGTCCGCCTTAGCTGTGCTCTCGCAGCCCCATCCCTGGCTAAGCGCAGAGCTGCAGCTGAGCAGCCACTAGCTCAGCATCTCTTAAACGCAGGGAGGGACCTGGCCCCACAAGCAGAAATAAAGGGCAGAGCTGCTGGCTGAACCAGGGGCACTTTCTGTTGAGCAACTTCCGCGTTTCCTTTCTCAGCGCTGTCACTCGGACAAAGTTCTTCCTGCTAAAGCCAGGTTCAACGTGCACGACAATTAAAGTCTCTGCTATTACCTTGCATTATTTTTCCAAAACATAGAATAGGCTTAGTTCACTCTTCGTGACTTTCCAGAGCCACATCTTCTGTTTGCATCTCAGCTCTCGAGCCGGTGCGTCAGCATGGTAACGTTTGACCTCCGACAATCTTGCCCTTAATAGAAACAGCAAGCAAACAAACCAGCCAAACCCAACTGCCTGCTCGCAGAGAGCACTTTTCCCCCAGTGCATCTCTAAACGCATTTCAGAGGGGAGTTTTGCACCCCAGACGTAGGCAAGCACAACTTTCGGGAGGAATGTGGAGCCCGCCTTCGCAGAAATTGCTCTGGTTTGCAAGGCGAAAGGCCAGTAGCCCACGCTCGGCAGCTGGCAGGCCTCCAGGCTCCCAGCCTCCTCAATGCACAGCTAGCAAACGCGTAGAAGGTGTGGGTGCATATAAGGGAAAGCGAGTCCCCGGTGACGCGGATGATGAAATGTTGACACAAGGGTGGCCGCGCTTCGATTAATGCCTGCTTAACACCCCAGTTACCTGGGCAGAACGGTCCTAGGGAGGTTATGGGGCTTCCTGGGAGGCTCAGGCGCCCTCCTGACCACCTTCAAAACCAAAGTCATCCAAGCAGTTCTTGTTTTACCATTGAAACATCAAAAAAGTGTGGCTTGTTTTCTAAGCGCTTGTTTAGATTTTGCTTTCTGTAACAAAGCTTAATAAAGCACTTCATCTTCGCTGTGTCTGATAAACATCTGGAGATGTTTGCTCATATTCTCTTTGGAATTTGGAGAGTGAGCCACAGAGGCAATCTGAAGAACAGTAGTAAACTGCTGAACCTGCAAAACAGATTAAAAGTCCTCCTGTACTCTATACAGAAAGTTGAAAGTTCGTAGCTATTTAATGAGGTGTCAGTGGAAGACCTTCAAGAGGAGCTTGAAATGGCTTTGCAATCCATGTAAAAAGAGATCTTTTTTTGCCATTTCTGGGTAAGGAAACAAGTGGGATTACCTGGGACAAAGTCCATCATGAGGAGAAGGAGATACTACACATAGCACTACTACTTTTTTCTTCTATTTACTTCTATCAAACAGCTCTTTAGGAATACCGCATCGGAGAAGGGCGCTTTGAAGAGTTGCTGGGATTGGTGACGGGTGACCTGACAGCTGCCTTCAGAAATCAGTGCGGCAAGGGAAGAGACTGAGCTGAACCTGTCCAGATGGCCCCATCGGTGAAAATGGCCCTAAACTGATAAACCTGCTCTTTTACAGAGGCGGCTGCACCTCCAGGAGCTATGAGAGCCGGAAAACAGTCTCCGTCCCAGCACCACACGCCCAGGGCAAGCTTTTCCTTTGCATCAGGAAGCAGGAGCCTTCTGAGTCCTGAAAACTGATTTTAATATCTGCAAGCAGGTTTTAGCATCTGAAAGATTTTTAGCTTCAAGCAGAGCAGGCATGGGGCCAATGCCAAGTGCTCTTTGAAATCTCAGCCTTGACGTGCTGTTTAGCTTGTATGTAGTTTATTCAAAAGATGACAGCGAAGAGAGACTTGTCCCGGGAGCAGGCAGCGGAGCCAGGGCGCACCACGCTAGGTGCTCCACGTCCTCCTCATCCTCCTCCTCCTCCTCGTCTCCCCCGCGTGCGTGCCCAGCCCAGCGCTTTTCCGCAAGCGGCTTGGGCAGCACAGGCAAAGAAATGCCAGGAGCGACGCCGGGTGGCAGCTCTCCGCCGAAGCCGCGTTAGAAATCCCGGCTCAGGTCCGGCCTAGGCAGATGCCGCGATGCTGGCGGGCAGCCCTCCCAGCCCCCAAAACACCGTAATTTCAACGAATTGAATCGTATCAAACCCGCGAAATACGGCGAGTGGAGCTACGCTCGCCGCAAGCGGATGCGACATGCTGTTGAAAACGCTGACAAACCCCCAAGCAGCTGCGGAGGGCGAAAGCACCTTGCCGCCGCCGCGGGGGGCAGGTTTTCTCCTCTGCAACGAGAGAAGCGCCGCTTTGCCGCGCTGCGTTCGATGTCGGACGGGTTGTTTAGTTTTCGCCTGCGCGAGGCTCCACCTCCCTGCGCGGTGCCCTCGCCGCCGCCGCGGGAGACCCGGCCCCGGGCGGGCTGCCGCCTCGCGCTCCGCGGCCGCCCCGCGCCTCGGGGCATCGCCGGCCCCCGCCGGCAGGGCTCCGCTCGGGCTGGGGCGCTTCGCGGCTCGGCACCCGGCCCTTGTATTTCCTCTGCGCTAAGCATCATCTGAAGGCAGAGGTTGCCTGCTCCCGACCTGGAAAACCCTCCGCTCCTCTTCCCTCCCCCCCTTCGTTTTCGCCGGAGACGAAACATGAGCGCGATTTCCCTCCTAAACGCCAGCAACGCTTCCCGGGCGGGCTCCCTCGGGGACGGCGGCGGCCGGGCGGCCGCGACCCAGTTCACCCAGCCGGGCTGGCAGATCGCGCTGTGGGCCCTCGCCTACGCCCTCGTCGTGGCCGCCTCCGTCGCCGGCAACGTCGCCGTCATCTGGATCGTCCTCGCGCACAGGAGGATGAGGACCGCCACCAACTACTTCATCGTGAACTTGGCCCTTTCGGATCTGCTCATGGCGGCCTTCAACACCAGCTTCAATTTTATCTACGCCAGCCACAACGTCTGGTATTTCGGCGAGGAGTTCTGCAGGTTTCAGAACTGGTTCCCCATTACCGCCGTGTTCGTGAGCATTTACTCCATGACCGCCATCGCCGCAGAGAGGTAAGGGGTCCCTGGGAACGGTAACGCCTGGAAAAAAACGCTCCTGTAGGGTAAAATAGATATGTGCACGTGTGCATTTTCTGCAGTGATGTGCGCCACCGGCCCCCACCTGCCGCGGCAGGTGCCTTATCCGCAAGGGAGCTGCGGGGTCGGATGCCGAGCGGGAAGCGGGGAACAGATTCTTCTGCCTGCTCCGCACGAAGGATTTATTCCAGGGAGGGGGAAAGTAATTACAGTGGTTTTGTTTGACTGCTGAGGCAATTTAGCATTTTCATAATACTCTCCAAGGATCTGCCAAGTCTCTTTTGCTCCAGCTTCGGTTTGCGGAGTCTGAATAAGAAGAGAGAGCAGGGCTGTACTTATTAGTTGTCCAAATGAAAGCAAATCCCTGTTTAGCTGCGATCTGTTCTGTACGTGCAGCCTGCCGACAGGAAAGCCTGGGCGGCCCCGCTCCGCTGCAGCCCGTCCCCGTGTCTCCCGCCCCTCGTTCCTCGGGGCCCGCTGCTAAAGTCCCCAGAAAGCCAAACGCTCTCGAGTCGCAGCGCAAGGCTCCGCGAGAAGTCTTGGCATCTTCCCGCAAACCATATTTAGCTGTTCTTTGCTCGACCTTAAAATAGACGCTGGCAGCGTCTCCTGGAAACCCGCGGCGTCATTAGGTGTCACGAGGGCCAGGGTCCTCTCGGGCTCGGCCGTGTAACTGCGATCAGATGACGTCTCTTGAAGCGGGGAAGGAGGCTAAGAAGCGAGAGCCCGCGAGGCCGGCCCTCGCCTCCGCGGCGGAGGCATCTCCCGGGCGAGAGCTTGCAGGAGAGCCCCGAGCAGGGGCCTCCGCAGCTCCGGCGTTCGCGCGGCGCGATACCACCCGCTACAAGCTGCCGAAACGCGAGGCGGCATTAAGATTTTGGCGGCCAGCTGAGGCCCTGCTTCCTCGCCGTGCCCCGCGTCCGTGCCCTGTGCCAGCCCGGACCCTTTCCCAGGCACGTTTCTCCCCCAGAGGCCTGGCCGAGAGACGGCGCAGGTTTTCTGCTCTGAAAACGGGGAGGCAGCTGGCGTTTCCCGCTCTCTTTTGCTTGCAAAACAGCGATGACGAGGAACGCGACCAGCCCGACGAGAAACGCGTGCTCAGGCGCCCGCTGCGGCGCCGCGCATTCCTGCGCGGGGAGAGCGGGGCGGCCCGGCGGGCTCGCCGTAACCCGAGAGCCGGCCGCGCCGCGAGCACAGGCGCTGCGCCGATCGCAGCCAGAAGCGGCCGGCACGAATTTTCCACTGCTGAAATCAGTGGAGGAAAAAAATATATATACATAGGGTAAAGGATGCGCGAGTCCGCACTGTTGTGATAATACAGGGCACCAAAGATTGCCGTAATTAGCGGGAACAGCGCGTTTGGGCACCTTGCAGTGGTCCACAGCGGCGCTACGTCCGGCTGTCGGTATTATTTTAGCGCACGGTGCTGCCCACGGCAGGGGCGAGGGCACCGAGAGCTGTGCTGGCCCTTCCCGAGGCTCTCCAGTTCTAGCTCGGCCGGGGTCGCGGGCAAGCCGCTTGGAAAAACGAGCAAAGACGCAACGACGAAGCAGTCAAATTAAGGGGAAGACTTGCAAAGCAGCACACGAAGAAGGCACTTAGGGTTGCTTCCTGCCCACACCAAAGCACCCGTCCGCATGAGTTTAAGACACACTGCCCTAAGGCTTGTAGCTGCTTCTCTTTAGAAAAGCTCAGCTCCTTCTGGTTATCTATAGTCTTTAAATAACGAAGCCCACCACTTCGTTCGATGAGTTTTTACCCTTGCTGTATCTTTTGCCCAGCTCGTCGGCGCGGCAGTAAAAGCACCTTTCCCGCAGGTACGTGGCTATAATTCACCCCTTCAAGCCCAGGCTCTCGGCGGGAAGCACCGGAGCCATCGTAGGCGTCATCTGGCTGGTGGCGTTCGGGCTCGCCTTCCCGCAGTGCTTCTACGCCGAGGTCACGACGGACAACGGGACGACCAAATGCGTCGTCGTCTGGCCGGACGACGTCGGGCGGAAGCACCAGCTCACGTGAGACCTTCTCGGGGGCGCGCGACAGCAATGAGAAAAGTGCAGGTGCACGGAGAAGTCAGCTGGGAAATTCCTGTCTCCTCCGAAGCGTTGGCTGCAGGCTGTACTGGGAGAGAGAGAAGGGGAAAATCAGGGGAAAACAGAGCCAGCGGGGTATGGGATGGGGCAACCCACCCACGCTCGGTTTAAGCCAGCCGCGGCACGCGTTGGCGCGTGCTCGGGCTGAGGCTCAGGACGGGGGACACACGGCCCTCTCCTGCCTTGCGGGGGAAAGAGGAGCACGCTTCCAGCTCCCTAAGCCTTTCCAGACCCACTTATCCGGGCACACGTCCACCCGGCCAGGGGCCCCTGCTCCTCAGGCGGAGCGGGCAAACGCTCGCTGCTCTGTCCCTGACGCAGCCAGGTTCCTCTGCTCGGTGTGACAAGCTGTGCCAGGCCTGGAAAACACCTCCAGGTCCTCCTTCGTCGGGTAGAACCGGCTTGCGAGAGCGCTAGCCATCAGAGCGACGGCAAGTCCTGTTCTCTATGGCAAACGCGCACAGTTACGGTGGCGGAAACAACTCGGAAAAACCCGTAGGCGTCCAAAAGACGATTTCTGAAGGAGCTCTCCAAGCGGTGTACTGACTGTGAAAACGCGCGTGTTCTTCAGGTATCACGTTGCGGTGATCGTGCTGATCTACTTGCTGCCCTTGGTGGTGATGTTCGTCGCGTACAGCATTATCGGAGTCACCCTGTGGAGCAGCGCGGTTCCAGGCAGCCACGTTAATCGAACCCGCTACGAGCATCAAGTTAATGCCAAAAAAAAGGTCAGAAGTTACATTTAGAAATAATTACCGTCAGCGTGCCAGACCTTCTGGCTCCAGCTCCAAAACGGAGCTTGCACTTGATGCAAAATCCTGGGGGATTGGGCAAGAAAGGATGACGCCGCGTTTTGGGCAAGGGCTAAGGGGCATCGCCCAGCAAATGTGAGAAAACCAGGCCAGCCTGCAGGGGAGAAGGGTTCGCGTCGTTGGGGAGGGACTAGCTTGCCCAGAAACCCGCGGAGGGCGAAGAGCAGCATCCAGCAAAGCCCACACGTCACAGAGCAAGCAAGGGAAAACCTCCTCCCCCCCCTGCCCCGGCCAGAGCTTTTAACATATCAGCAGCTCCCATGTTTGCCCCGAGTCTCCCCGACGTGGCGGCGGGCGGAAAGCCGCCGCAGCCCGCGGGGAAGCGCGCCGCGGCTCCCGCCGCGCAGAGGCCAGGGCGCGAGTGACGCGCCGCCTCGGGCTTTCCAGCTTGTGAAGACGATGGTGGTAGTCGTGGTCGTTTTTGCCGTCTGCTGGCTGCCTTACCACGTGTACTTCATCCTGGGGAACTTCAAGGAAGACATCTACCAGCAGAAGTACATCCAGCAGGTTTACCTGGCCATCTTTCTGCTGGCCATGAGTTCGACCATGTACAACCCCATCATATACTGCTGCCTCAACCAAAGGTGAGCGGCGTGCAGAGCCAGGGCGCGCGGTCGGTCGCGCTCAGCGCACGGGTGATCGTTCTGCCGTTTTATTTCTCTTACGCTTACAGGTTTCGTTCTGGCTTCAGGTTAGCCTTCCGGTGGTGTCCGTGCGTAAAAGCAACCGAGAAAGACAAGCTTAGACTTACGTCCCCATCCCGTTACCAGACGACCTACAGAAAGTCAAAAACATCAAGCTTCAACATGGAAATGCAATTCAACGAGAAGACTTAATTTCCCCTCGCTCAGCTAACACTGATTTTCCCCTCAAGGTTTGGGCTCTAAGTAGATTTTTCAAAGATTGAAGCAGAGTTTTTTTGTTTTGTTTTGTTTTGTTTTAAGCAGCTCTTTTCTACGGGACTTTTATGCAAATACCAGCAGCGTTGCAAGGAGGATAACGTAGTCCCAAACATCCCCCAGCCACGGACGCAAGCTCAGCCCTTCCTGCAGCGGCGCCGGGGCGCACCGAAGCTGAAACACAAACGTTATATGCAACGAAACGCGGGTTTTAACGGCGGCGTGAGAAGCAGCGCGCTGCCCTCGCCGGCGCCTTCCCGGGCGGACTCGCGTGGCGGGAGCCGCTCGGCGTTCCCGCGCGTCGCAAGTAGCCCCCTCCGCGCTCCTTACAGGTTGCTGCCAGGTTTGACTTGCGCGGGACGCTCGGGGCGGAGATCGGTGACTCGACCCGAGGGAGCGCTCGGGACGTGGTTTTCCCAGGCCTGCTGGAGAGCAGGGCTCGGCAGACGCTTGTTCTTTCTCCACTTACCAGTATCCCCCTCCTCCTGCCGGCCCCGGACAACGACCGCGTCCTGCTCTCGGAGACCCGAGGAATTCATCCGGCCAGCGGGAAAGGGCCGCGCGCGCGGGGGGCCCCCGCCGGCACGCCGCTGCCCGGGCAGCCCGCTCCTCGCCGGGGACGGCAGTGCTCCGGGCCCCCCCCCCCGAGACGCTGCCAGGCGGCCTACGCTGTTCCTTGTCCTATACGGAATACGTGGCAAGAACGCCGTGTTCCAGCCGAAATAAATACAGTCCTTAATATAAATATGGACGTGATTAAATACCGCGCTGCAGTTAAAAGCCTCCAGGGCGGTGATAAATCTCTCCTCCACGCGGCTACTGGTGCTCTAAGCAGAGCCCTTGCAGTTCATTAAGGGAAAAACATTTCAGGACTCTCAAAGGAACAAGCAAAAAAGCACAGAACAGGGCTCAGAGGTTCGGAAACACTTTATTTTTGCCTTCTAATTTTTTTTTAAGGGGAATAAAAAAAAGAAAAAAACACCCACAAAGCCTGCTCCTTTTAAAACCCATTCAAAAGGCTTCGGAGAGGGTCCCAGAGGAGCAAGGCGCAGGTGACAGCACAGCAGTGGCACGCAGACGGTCGCTTCCCCAGGAAGGATAAGATTTTCGAGTTCACGTTAAAGCAACTTCCGCAGCTTAACAGTTAAGCCGGCTACGATTTTATTCAGCAAGCCTTGAAGCTTTATGGGAGACATCTCGGTCGTTGCTTGGGTAACACAACATCGGGGACCTTTCCTCAGACACGGCCGCAGCTCGTAGCAGTTTCCTGGGGTAAAAGCGAGCTCGAAAACGGAGAGCCCCCAGGGCCCCCCCGGAAAGGGCCGCCGCTCCTTGCCGAGCACCGCTCCTGCAGCCCGCGGTAGGAAAAGTCACGCTCTTGCACGCGCGCGGGGACTCCCCGCTTGTTGATACGAGCCGGATCCAATAACCAAATCCACCCACGGCCGCGCCTCCGATATTCGCCGTCGCACGGGGAGCAGGCTTGGTTTTCCCTTCTCGCTCGCCCTCCGGGTTCGGGGCCCGTCAGCTCCGCGCCCCCGCCGAACCCCAGGCAGCCGCTGGGGAACACAAGGTGTTGGGGGGGGGGGACACTGGGGGGAGACCCCCCACTGCAACGGGGCTCCGACCGCGCAGGGGCAAACGCAGGCGCACGAAACGCCGGCGCCGCCGGGATTAGCCCGCAGCTCTCCCTGCACAATAGGTATTTCCCAGAGCGCTAAGCCGCCGGCCAACAGCATCTCTTCTGGAAAGAACCACTGAACACCAGTTAACACACATCAAAAAAAACGTTTAATATTTTCCACAAATACCACGTAACACTAGTATCGTAGCTACTAGTGTGCAAAGTAAAAAGACTCTCTACCTTTGCAAAACCAGTTAGGCATGCAATTTTTCAGGTAGACACACACTTAAAGCTGCAAGGACTGGTTGTGACTCACGTGTTACTTTACGACACTCACGCACAGTGCACCGTAACGCATACCGAAGTGTTACCAAGAGGCAGGGCAATCCAAATCTTAGGGGGCGCAAAGAGAACGTAAGCAGGAGCAGCCTGCAAATTTCTGCCTACTTTCTGCAGGAAAAGAGAGGAGGGAAAACCATGCAGAGATCTCAAATTCTCGTGGTGGTAGAGGAAGGGGAATTAAACGCTATCGTGGGGGTCTCCCTCTTTGCAGAAAGACAGTGCTGTGACTTGCCAGTGTCGTTTAACTCTGCCTTCCTAACCTACTTTTAAGAAGTAACTGCTAGGTGAACACAACAAGGGCAGCGACTCGACGGAGGACACGGTACACCAAGTGCGTGTAATCTTTGCGGTCGCTTTAGCTTTTGGAACAAGCTGGGTCTGATTCTGGTTTTGCGGTTTGGCAGGTTTATGCACTTGGGTCCTCAAAGCCAAAATGAAAAAAAAAATCAAAGCCTCCAATTCCTCCTTAGCTTTAGCTGTCGCGTTTTGAGTGGCTGCTGAACAGTACTAAAGGTTAAAGCTCTGAGTGGAAGCAGATACCCAGTTAAGGCGCGAGAAGGAAGGGCACGGCCACGTGACACCGCTTCGCCGCGGGCGGCTGCAGCGCCCCTGTCTACGCTAGCCACAAGAGACGGAAAATGGGGGGTTTGGTTGTTTTTTTTCCTCCGTGAGAACCGCTGCGGAGAGGAGTCCAGCGCAGCCCGCCTCGGGACCGTGAGTCGCCCGATCTCCCGTGCCTGGCGATTTGGATTACCCCAGCCACCAACCTCGCTGTGTTTTGCTCCTCAGGGATTTTTAGCCGAAACGTTACAGGTTTTGCTCGGTAACACGACACCGTTCACAGAAGCAGCGGGAAGCACCAGTGGAACCAGATCTGTGGGACAAAGGCGTTTACTTTTACCGCGACGGAGACCAGGGATCGAGGCGGCGAGCGAGCGAGCAGCGTCGCCGAGTCCCGCGCGCAGAGCCGGGCGCGCGGCGCCGACGCACCGCGGCGCGGCCGCAGCCGCCCCTAAATCTAAAGGAGGGAGGTGCCGCTCCGCCGTCTCCGAAGGCGCAAGGCCCCGCGCTCCGCGGGGACGCCGGGAAGGGCACGTCGCGCGTGGGGCGAGGGCAGCTCTCCACGCACGTCACCCGGGGGCAATCTCATCTCGGACAACAACTGGTTTTTGACAGTTGCAGAAAGTATAGACTGATTTTCAAGGACCTACAGGTGGGGAAGGTACCAACAAGGTGAATAAGAAACATGCAGATTGGGGTCCGGAAACAGGAGATATTATTAACAGCACACGTTCTACCTTGCATCCTATTTATGCCATTAATTGTGTTTTTATTTTTATTCTTTTCCCCCCGATAAAGCAGCGAGTTCTGGGTTTTGGCCAGTTCGGACTAGGCAGTAGCCGCTCTATGAGAAAGTGCTCACAAGACAGAATCGGGGCCGGGACGGAGGCGTTCAGTTCTGCTCGGCGTCGCGAAGCCGGCAGCCCACCGCCGTGATGAGCGCCGCCCCCTTCCCGCTGCCGTCCTCCGAGAGCAGGAACGTCACGTCGCACTTGGGCGCCAGGTCCTTGACGGTCTGGTGCATGATCCTCGAGAAGCTGCAGAAGGGAGAAAGCCGCCGGCCGCCGTGAGGGAGGAAGGCAGGCAGGCAGGGAGACCCTGCGACAGCGCCCGGGCCCTTGCCCCGCTTCCTCTCTCGCCACGCGAAGGGCGGTAATGCTGGAAACCTCTCCCAGCCCGGCCTCTCTAATATTGCAGAAAAGAGGAGAGGAGGCACCACGTACGGTCTTCTCCTTCCCACCCACGCGTGGCTCAGACGGGCACGTCAACCTCTCCCCCTCCGGTCGCCCGCTCTTTCGGGCTCCTGTTCTGGCCTGTCGCTGCTTCGTGGCAGTCCCTCTCCCCTCCGCCCTGCTGCGCGCCAACACCCTCCCTGCCTTACTTTTTGTGAGCCCAGATCACTCCCTTGTTGCGCTGCAAGTTGCCCAGCAAGTTTCACCACCTCCTGCTTGGCAGAGCCCTCCGAACCCTGCTGGAGGCCTTTCCGTTTCCCCCGCTGCCTTTCAGGGAGCCCCGGCCACCCTCAGGCTCTCCCTTCCCGGCCCTTTTCCCCAGCCGGCAAGAGGCACCGGCTCCGGGTGGGCCGCGAGAGAGGACGCGCAGCAACGCGCCGCGGATCGTGGGCAGATACTCACTGTGGATGCAGCTTGTACAGAGTCCCGTCCACACCGACCGTTATTTCCAGGTGCTCAAGTCCCCGGTTCTCCCTGATTTTATCTACAACCGCAGCCATGCCGGCACCGCACAGCTGCGCCGCTCGCCGCGACACCGCTCCGCACACCGTCTTGACTATGATACTGTCGTCGCAGGTGCTGTTCAGCCCCAGCTGCTGCAGGATGGCTCGCACCTGGAGCAAGGCCAGCCGGTCGCTGCGGGGCGAGAGCAAGGCGTGAGGTGAGGGGCTCCCCGCGGTCCCAACCCCGCCGCGGGCAGCGAGCGGGCTCCGGAGTCCGGCTCCGCGCCGGCTTCCCCCTTCCCAAGGGCGCCGTGCTCTCACCTCTCGATCTGGGAGAGGAACTTGGTTTCGAAGATGTGCCTGGTCTTCAGCGTCTCCGAAATCTGGCCTCTGAACAGGAAGCCCCGTTTGGTGAAGTCGATCAAAATGTTGCGGACGATCTCCCCCAGGTACATGCCGCTGATCATCTTCTCGTACCTGCAACAGGAGACGGCGGCGCGTCTCAGCAGGAGGCTGCTCCTCCCCCCCACACCTTTTTTTTAATTAAAAAAGAAAAAAAAAGAAAAAGGCAAGCCCCGTGCTGCAAAACACCCTGTGCAAGTTAAATGATGTGACCAGGCACATCCAGCACCTTCCCGGGATTGCTGCCCACCGCAGAGGGAATCCCAGATCCGGCGGCGGCAGGGCTCAGGGACCCGGCCGCGACGTTTCGGGCCACGCAGTCCATTTAAGAATATGAACCGTCTCAGGCTTGTACCCAGCAAGCATCCTCCCTCTGAAGCGTCCAGCTCCTCCCGGAACAAGTTACTGCCCCGGGACCTGCCAACTTCTCTGCATCCCCCCAGTTCGCAGTCATCTCCTCTGGTCGCACAGCCTCTTTAACAGCCCCCTTAGCCTGACCCCAAAGCACGGCAGTGAAAAATTACGGAGAGGGGAAGGCTCGCGGGGGGCGGGAAGCAGCCGGGGCGGGCAGCAACCCCCGCGCTCTCGGCCGGGTTGCGGCGACGCCGACGCCAGCGGCTCCTCGGCAGCCCTTCCTCGAGGGGGCAGGGAACGACGCACCCGCGCGTGAGCCGGGCCTCCCCCCGCCAGCCGGGACCCAGCCTTCAGGCCAACAGCTAGGTCCTCTACCACGAGGTATTTCGTCCAGCAGAGGGAAGGTCGTAGCCACTCGCTCTTTTGGAGACAAAAAAAAAAAAAAAAAAAAGCAGCTACCAGGAGAAGGGCGGACGAGGGCGATCCCACGGGACAGCACGTGCTGCTCTTACGCTCTCTCTGACTGCGAGAAATCCAACCATCTCTTAGAAACACCCGAGACCGCCCGGCTTGGTCCTAGCACAGCAGTCTGCCCGGTACCTTTGCTTGCCAGCATTTAGCGAATAGTCGTCAACTGCCTTGTCGTATATTGTCCTGATGTCGTCCAGGCACCCGTTATCCCCAAAAGCTCCCCATTCCATGTTCACGCACATCCTTCCTTGCTCGCCATCCACCATCTCCACGTTTCTCATCTCCTCCATGTAACAGGCATTGCTGCCGGTTCCTGAAAGAGGCAAACACTGAAATTACTCTCTTTTTGAATCAAAGCAACACCGGAACAACCATGAGCGCCCTGACAAAGCCTCTGGTAGATCTTGAACGTGCACTTCCCGAACGGTGAAGTCATTCCTCAGCATGGCAACAAAACCTCTTCAATAATCCCACATCAAGGGTGGCCAATACCGCACGAGCTGCTGCTGCTGCAAGGAGCCCAGGAGGCCCCCACGCAGGATTCAGCCTGCCTAAATTTAGGCTCAGAAATGGGGTGTGCAGCTAGTTGCCTTTAGCAAGAAAGAGAGAGACCTCTATAGAGTGCTTCAGGTCATCGCCACGCTGAAGCACTTTCAGGGGAGACCTCTTCCTTCCTTTCTGTCGACCACAAAGAGTGGCCAGATCGAGTGCGGTCCCCATATCAGCACCTCTTCAGATGCCCGCAACGGAGCAAAGCAAATCCATGTCCTAGGCGGAGGAGGAGCAGCGCGGCCCCTCCAGCACGCCCACCTCTGGGGCTTCTTAACCCAAAACCACAGTAAGCGACCACCTCGATTCTGAAGTTAGGAGGCACCTTTCACAAAGCCTAAGGACCCACAAAGTTCAAGGGAAAATTTGCCTAACTGCGAACCTCAGCAAGCTCTGAGGCATGAGGCAAAGAAAATCTCTATGGGTATTACTGGGTATTTTAAATGATTTTTTTTTTTTAAGTTCTTATTTGTTTTCTTCTTTTTCTGATGCACAAAATTCAATTGCTTAAATCGATTCTCGGACAGAAAGGTCACTTCCGCGTTGAAGCGATGCCATTTAACGCCAGCGGCTCTCCTGCTACCAGTGGAGGAAGAGCAGAGGCCCGGTCTCATCTGCAGGAGCTTCCCAAGCATCTGGCAGAGGAGACCCAAAGCCTCGGTTCTGCTGTTTCAGAGAGGTGCCAGAGGCGGTGGTCAGCAGCACCCACCGCCCTTCCTGCCCCACGGACACGCCGCCGGCAGCGCCGCGCCGCCAGGGCGCCCTCCTGGGACCGCGCCGTGCTGACTCACCCTGGACACCTTCCAAGGCAATCAGCGGCGTTTCATTTCCTTAAGAGCCGCTTTGCAACCTAAAGGCCTCGCTTGTGCTCCGGGCCGCCTCGGCCCCCTCTTTGGGGGAGATCTCTGCTGCGCTGCGGGACCTTCTCTCTCTCTCCCACCGGGCAACGCCCCGAGAGCACATTTCTCACGTTGCCGCGAGGCGCCGGCCGCCCGAGCGTGGCATTCGCAGATGGCACCAGCCGTCCCCCCGGGGATTGGGACTGGGATTGCTTCAGCTGCCTCCCGGCTGGAAGGGAGCTGTCAGCCACCGCGCCCGGCCCGCCTCTCGGGAGCGCCCCGCTCCCCTTTCCGCGCTCATCCCCCGAGGCCACGTGCCCCCCGCGAGCTGCGGGCTCTCCGAGCGCCCGGCGGGGAGAACCGGCGCCGGCTAAACCGAGATACTCTAGGGAGTGGCTTTTGAGGGGACATCTGGTAGTCTCAAAGCCTTTCACTCCTGGACACCATAGCTACGTTTTCAGTTCAGAAAGGGGGATGCCTCCATGGGAGCTCACAGCCAGACCTCGGCCACCCCACCGCAGAGGACACCACGCAGCCCGGCACCGCGCCGGCGGCTGCATCCGGCCCCCCAGCTCCTTCCAGGAATTTGCCTGCTTTAGCCGACAGTACTGTTTAATAAGAAGAAGAAGAGCTGAATAAAAAGCAGCTCTAGCACGTACCCACAATGAGTCCAATTTCACAATTTGGGTCTTCGTAGGCACAAGTCATCATTGTGCCAACCGTATCGTTCACCACAGCCACCACATCCAAGTCAAACTCCTGCGGAAAAGCAAAATAAACCAGTGAGATCTCTCCAGAGTGACCAGCGTTTGGGGGCAACCCGCAACCCAAAAGGGGACGCGTGAAAGGGGACACCAGCAAAACACGCTGGGAAGAGGAAACTGAAAGCACTGCCCTGGATTTTACACATGCAGAAATAGGAACTTAATCTTCCAGCAGGTAGCTCGAGTTCCTCACGTGCTGTACCGCAGGCTGCGACATCAGAAGAAAGCCTAATCCTGCCTGTCGACTTCGGCTTAGGCGTGCTCAACTACAGACCCCTGACGGAGGCGCGCCGCCGACGGCTGCTGCCGTTCTGCATCGCAGCAGTGCCGGCAGCAAACCCCGTAGCCAAGGTTCTGGAGAGCCTTTTTTTCCCCACTTGCTCACAAAAATTTGCCAAACCTACTACTTACTGCCCTCTCCTCCAGCATTTTTCTTCCTCTTCCTAGCAAGTTTCAGCTAAGCTGCACGAGCCCTTTCCAAGGGCAAGGGGGGAAACTCCCGCTTAGGCTGCGCCGAGAGACTTTCCAACCCATTGAAAAATCCCACTTTCTCCACACTCTGATACAGGGACAGCTGGGTTTGAAATAGGCGGTCGGGTTTGACGTACGCTTCGAGAGGTCTGCCAAATTCGGCAAAGCTGGGAGCCCCCGGGAAAGGAGGGAGGGAGGCGGAGGGGGGAGCAAGGGGAGAAGCGACAGCCGCAGCTCGGTTCTCTCGGTTCGGCGGCGCAGCGCTCCCGTCCCCGCTGCGCGCGCTCCAGACCGCCCTACGGGGCGACGGGGCTGCCGGACGCCCTCTGCGTGGAGAGGGGGGCACCGCCGGTCACCCCGAGGTGCACCAACCCCGAGCCGGGCCCGCAGGGTCTGCTAATTCTAGAGCGAGAAGTAGGAGGGAGGGAAAAAAAATAAATTAAACTGAGAAGTCACCTCTCTTCTTTTGATTCCTTCTCTGAGCAAATACACCACGTCTTCTCCCTCGCAGTCCGTAGCTTTAAATCCTTTTGTCCAGTTGAGCAAGATACCCTAAAAAGAAAGAAAATACTTTATTACTAAATTTCCTTGTGCACAATATCCTGCTCCAAATCCTGCAATCCACCGAGGGAGAATCACCCAGCGTCTCTGTCTGATAATTTCCCTGCATTTACCCGCCCCCCTGGCCCATAAGCGCACAAAACCATAACCGTGCTTCACACAGCTGAGTGACCAAGGGCTGTTGCATGCTGGACATCCGAATGCTGCTCCTAACATTGCTGTATTTTCTCCTTTTCCTTACGCATGAATATTCACCTTATTTTTGCTAACACTCCAATTTTATTCCGTACACCTAGCATTTCATGAAGTTACACAGAAGGCTCTCTGTGGAGGAGGAGGACCGCTACCTCTTTGGAATTTTGCATCTAAAACCACTAATTATGCCTAGCCTCCAAATTTCCAGGACGGAATCGCTCAGCCTCCTGCCCAAAGATGGAAAATGAAAAAAGGAAACATCAGATGCCAGCACTCAAGGCTGGGAAACTACTTTTTCCAAAAACGCTATGGCATGGCTCACTAAAACACATATCACCAGGAGAAAGCGCTATTGCACAAAGCATAAAATGCAGCAGAGTCCAAAGGCAGCTGTGACAAATAAATAAATAAATAACAACACTAAGGGGTAGGGCACCTGCACACGTGGAAATGTGTGGGAGTTAAAGAGCTAACCCATGTCACAGGAGAGCAAGGAGGAGAAGGGTGCTCCGGCACGCTGCAGGCTGCGCCGGAGGCAGGTCGCTGGCAGCAGGGACAGACGGACCTCGACTCCGCTGGCAGCCCGCAAAAGCAGGGGCTCCAGGAAAACTAGCACAGTTCAACAGGTTTATACGACTGGAAAAGCCAACGACGCTTAAAGAGAGGAACATCACCGCCATGGGAAATTTGAATGCTATTACTCGCCACAGGCTGAGTAGCATTTGCGTTGCTGCCTTCCAAGGAGCTATTTATAGGAGCATAAAGGAGCAGCTGTACTGACCAAGGCAAGAGCACAAACCCTGCCCTCGTACAACCTTCCCGTAAGTATCACGTAACTGATGGGAAGGTGGAGGATGAGTCAGGCCTGGCGCGAGCTCAAAAGCAGCTACAAAAGACACTAATGAACTTACAGCATCCAAGCTGGTCTGTTTGCAAGGGAAGGAGAACGTGAAGCCAAGAGGAAGCCGTGCACCTTTTATTCCCATGTAATCCAGGAAGTCAGAAATGCAGGTAACGATGTGATCAAACAGCTTGAAAGAGAAGAAGTTACACGTTTGAATTTGTACGCGACACACTCAGGAGTGTACTTAAGAAGCGGCCGGGCCGCAGAAGAGGAGCACACAAATTCACCTCTTCTCCAGTTCCCTGCATCACTTCTATAGGAATGGCGTATATCTTATTGTGCATTTCTACCGTCCTCCGTTTACCGCTGCGGATTTTCACCAGCAAAACTCTGAAGTTCGTTCCTCCAAGGTCAAGTGCCAGAAAGTCTCCATTCTCTGTAAAAGAATAGGATAAATGAGATCTAGAAAAAGAGGTCCACTTTTGCCCAGAAGGTGGAAGCGTCTATCACAATGAAGATTTTAGGTGCCGCTCTGTTTGTTTCAGACCTTTTCTCCCTCCTTTTTTTTAATTAGCAAGAGAAAGAGGGCCCACAGAGTAGCTCCCTCAGGAAAAGGACAAACTTGGTCAGCCCCTCTGGAAAGCCGAGAGCTGCCCAGGGTCTACCTGTCCCATCCGGCGTGCTGCGGACAAAGGTGGGCAGCATTTTCACTTTGGCGGTCTCGTGGGTCTTCTTCTTCAGCCCCGCTTCCATCTCCGTCCTCATCCTCTTCTTCACCTGCAGCAGCTGCTCGTGTGTGAGCTTGAACTCGGCCAGGGTCTCATCGATGAGCCGGTGCTGCTCCGACAGCCGGTAGGCCACCGCCGTCACCATCGCCGCCCCCTTCCCGCTGCCGCTCTCCGACAGCAGGAACCGCACGTCCGAGTCGGGCACCAAGCGCCGGGTGGTTTTGTGCAAGCGCCGGGCGTACCTGTGGGGAAGGGACGCTTGCGAGCCCACCACCCGCGGTTCCTCCTCCGCCACCGCCAGCACCAAGCACGTGGAGGCCAGCAGCTACTCCCGAAGGCCAGCAGGATTAGGGGCCAGGGCGGCTGTGTCATTTCTGACACTAGAACTCTCGCCAAACAGATGCGGCCAGGTTAGGGGATAACCCTGCGCAAAAGGTCTCAACTTCCTCCTGAATTTTACACAAACCTGAACAATTGTTTGGTTAAAACAATAGCTGTTAAAAAACGGGGGGTGGGACCAAGCTAGGTTGTTTTTAAAAAGGCATGGAAACGTAAGCACCAATTTTTCCAAGAGGACGGTGTTACACGCAGTCACTTTCGAAACAGCTGAGCTTAAGCTGCAGAGAGCGATCAACCCCCACCGATGAAGGTCTCCCGAAAGCTCAGCGCGCGGGCACAGAGGGACGTTCGGCTCAAAGCGACCCCCGTCCCGGGAGGTCCACGGAGCGGCACGGGACTTACTGCGGGTGCATCTTGTAGAGGGAGCCGTCCACCCCGACGGTGGTGCGGAGCCGGCCGACCCCCTTGTTGTCCCGCAGCTGGCAGAGGATGGCCCCCAGCGTGGCCGCCACCAGGTTGGCCGAGCGGAAGGACACGATGGTGCAGACGTGCTGGACGGCCACGCAGTCCTCGTGCGACGGCTCCACTCCCAGGCGGGTTAAAATGTCTTTGGCTTTGCTCAGGCCTTCTTTGCTCCTGCGGAGAGAGAGTTGCGCAGCGCACGCTTGAGGGGGAAGCTACGGAAAGCAGAACCGAGGCACGTCCGACCACGGGTGGTCCCACACGCAGTAACCCCGCAGGGAGTTCGAGAAGGGCGTTAGAGAGAAATCAGCAAGGACCCTCCGAGCACTTCTACAGACCGGGGGAATTAAATGCATTTTTGTCACACCGACACTGTGAACTTCAAACAGCTTCTTCTCGCTGGAGCTGGAAGCGCCAGCAAAGTCCTGAGCCTGCGGCTAATCCCGCGCTCGCATGCTTGTACGTCTTGATAAATTAAGCGCAGCTTGAAGAACAAAACCCAGAGCTAAAGCTGCCCAAGTGATCTAACGGGTCTCTTTTGAGACTTTTACAACCTCGCTGAACGTTTGCCCCTTGTGCTGAGGTTTCCCACGTTAGCACCCAGCCTGAGAGCAAAGCTTCTGGATGAAGCTCCCCCCACATCCAGCTCAGTCACGGTCAGGAAAAAAAAAAAAAAGAAAAAAATATTGTGGTGTGTATATCTTGCCACTGCTAGCTACACTCCACGCATCTTTTTAAGGGCTCTGGCATCTGACTAGCGATGGACAGAAACTGGAAACTGCCTCATACATATAACCAATGTGCTCTTAGGGGTGTGGGGCGGAATTTCAGGACAAATTTTGCTCTCAGTAACCAAAGTCCCTGGCTGGTTTCCACCTCCCATTTTTTCACTGTTGTTTGACATTGCATCGGCTCCACCCAGACCTCTGCGGTTAAGGCAGAGGGATCCACACGGTTAGTGGAAAGCTGCTTAGATAGGCAGTCTGCCGGGGTACGAGTACAAGGCAGGGCGCAACAGGCTTGTGGAAGTTACTGGCGGCGTCCCCGGGGCGCTGTGCTCTGCCAACGCTACCGCCACACGTGCATGAAAACCGGAAGCTTTTCAAAAGGCAAAGCTGGCCCGACGAACACAGCACAAGCAGTCCCAGCAAAGAGAAGTTTAACAGGCAGTAAGCGCTGGCCGAAAGGGCAACGGCGCTGCAGCAGACCAACCAGCACATAGCCGGGAGGCTGGCACGTAGCACCCGCCACCGCCGCCGGGGCCGAGCGCTCCGGCTTCTTTGTCGCTCGTATTTTCTCCCTGCCCGGCGATCTCGTGGAGACGGCAAGGAGCGACACAAGCATTTCGCAGGAGGCCCTCTGCCAATTCACTCCCGCGCTTAGTGGCCATGCAGGGACATCAGAGGCTTGTGAGCAGCAGCATCACGCACAGGCACGGGAAAGCTGCTGTCCCTGCAAGCAGGCTCAGCCTCGGGTTGCTTCTACCAGCAGTTAACTCCAGGAAAAGGGCAATACCACCACCAGCGCATAGCTCAAAACCTCCCTTCGCAGCTTGGAGGAGAGGGTGCTGGCCAGTGCTGCTGGGCTCAGATAGGCCACAGTGAAAACCATCCTCAACACAACCTGTTCCCCATAACGGTAGCACCACAAGATAAAAGTTCAGAGATGTTCTGGGGCAGGGAATAAAGAGCGAGGTACTCACTTTTCTATGGCGGAAACGTGCTTAGTCTCAAACTTCCCTTTGGTCAGAAGCTCGGGGGTGATCCTTCCCTCGAAGAGCAGCCCCTCCTTGGCCATCTTCACCAGGATGAGCCTGACCAGCTCCCCCATGTACAGCCCGCTCACCATCTTCTCAAACCTAGAGGGAAGGACAGCAGCAGTCACCACAGGCAAACTTCAGTTTTACTCAAAATATTCTTCAACCAGTGAACTCATAGAGCAAGCTGAAAAGGGAGCTGGAAGACACGCTCATCGCATGAGAGCCAAAAACTGCATGTATATGTCAATGAACGCTGAAATCTTATCGCTTTGGTGGCCATGCCCAGCACTCGTCCTGGCGAGGGGCCCTGCTAGCTCCTTGCAGACAAGCCAAGGGCATTGCTCCTGCAGCACCAGGGCTTTCTCGCCAGGAAGGGTTCAGGCGAACACAAAGCAAGGCCTCACTACATAAGACAGGAACAGGCTTTGAACCAGCAAGTGAGGGAATTTATGCCTTTTTATTTATTTATTTATTTATTAACAGCACTGATCAAACAACTAGAGAGCAGTCACAAAGGAAGCAAGAACATCTTTAATAAATTAGAGCACATAATGAATTAAATCAAACAAAAATACTTGTTTCCAGCTGGCAGTCATCTGCCTGCTGTGCCTTCTCATAACCCCCCCCCCCCCATTTTTACTGCCTCCACAAGCAAAGGTGACTTTGGAGGTTCTTCAGTAATATAAGATGTTCCCCAAACCACAGAAAGTGAGGATGGGAGGACCTTGTGGTTTTTCCAGTCTATCTTCTATCCCCATGGTCAGTGCTAGACACACACTCAACAGCACCGGAGCTTTGTCCAATCTGTCCCTGGCAAGCTCTAGGGATGGAGGTGGCAGCCACCCTCTTCCCGTGCTGCCGTACCCCTGACATTAAACAGTTTGTCTTTACGTCTCACCAAAATCTTCCTTCTGCTGCTGAGGAAGAGCTATTTGTCCTGTCCTCAGCGGGCAGCATATCCCTTTCCTTTTGCAGATACCCGTGAGCTACGCAAGAGCTGTCACCGCGTTTGTCTTCCACCTCCTCCTCCCCGGACTACCCCAGCTCCTCCCGGGTTTCCCAGGGCCATGCGCGCTGGGCCTGCCTTCCTCCACTGGCTTTGAACCCCCCGCCGCGCTCTGGGCCCTGGCTCTGCAGAGGCGGCTCCTCCAGCCCAGCGCTTCAAAAGCCCACCGACAACCTTCAGCTCTGGTCTCCCTCAGCGCTCGCAACACTGCCGCGTACGAGGCAAAAGTCAGAAAAACCACCCAACCAACCAAAAAAATGATAAGGCACCAGTGCAATCAAAAAAGCCACATCCGGACTGAGTGAGGGCTCAAGACCTGCTTGAAAAGCAGGAGCAGGACAGGGCTAGAGCTGATGGGAAATAAATCGTGAGTGTGGAAACAAATCACGACTCTGAAGACAAGATGCATCTGAATTACCTGATAAACCAAATGCAAATTTGAGATAAGATCTGAGATAACACAGGCAGCTTTGGACGCTAAGGACCTCGCAAGGAAGCCGCTCTACCTCAGAGTTTGCTCTCTCACCCTATTCAGTACAATAATTAAGATAACAAACAAGCCTAAGTTAATTTTAATCACCTAGCTCAGGCCAGAACTGCAGCGATAAGCTGTGAACTGAAGCCAACAAAGTAAATACCCACAGCCCTAACGGGGAGATTTATAACCCTGAGCAGATCCCGCACTTCCCAGGGAAGGTCCCCTCCGCTTCAGCAGCTGCTTGCGGCACAATTTGGAAGCAAAGAGCAAACTATTCAGGGTTCAGGAGAGCCCCTGTCCTCTTCCCAGCCACCTGGCCACCAGGCAGGCAGCTCCGGGTGGTCCTCAGCCACCGCTCCAGCAGCACGGGGCCCCTCTGGCCCTCCTGAGAGGGAATAACTTCACCTGGATCAGCAGAAGCCAGAAAGCCTGCAAGTAACAGCCTCACTTACAGCTGTTTTCCAGGATTGAGGGAGCCGCGGTCGATCTCACGGTCAAACTCGGTCCTAATATCTTCCAGCGAGCCGTCGTCCCCGAAGGCCCCCCACTCCGTGTTAATGCACATCCTCCCCTCGTCGCCTTCCACCAGGTCGATGTGCCTCATCTCCTCCATGTAGCAGGCGTTGGTGCCCGTGCCTTTAGGGAAAGGACGTCAGGAAACACGCCGCGCGCAAAGCAACAAGCCCCGCGCGCGCTGCCGCGGCGACGTGCGTTACCGATGATCAGGCCGACTTCGCAACGCTGGTCGTCAAAGCCGCAGGTCATCATGGTCCCCACAGTGTCGTTCACCACTGCCATGATATCCGCGTCGTAGTCCTGACGGGGAAACACAGCGTTACCGGTACCACGCGGACTCTCTGGAAAACACCACTTGTGCTGATCACCAGCCCTGCTTGTTCCCACCAAGTTCCCCAGTAACGGCAGATAAACTGCATGTCTAAACACCACAGCTGCATTTTTTTTTTTTTTAAAAAAAAAGTATCATCTACTCTATCAATCCCTATCCCATACCCAAGAATACAGAGAGAGCAGATCAATGCACCGGGCAAACCACAAGCAGCACAAGCAGCAGCGGAGCCTGCAGGGAGCAAGACCCCGCTGTCCCGTAAACACCCTCAGAACAGGGAAAGAAAAGCAGACGCGTGCATGAGAGGGGGAGGAACTCCACAATTAAAAGATCATGGAGCGATTTGATACGTTTTTTGAGGAGCCAGGTCTAGAAAACATACTCCCAAGGTGCCTACCTCTCTTGGAATTCATTTAAAACGTCTACGATGTTTCTTTCAAGCAAAGGTTTTACCAGATGCACAAGAGCAAGTAACGCTAGCCTACCAAAGCGCCGTGCGATCGCTCCTGCCGCGGCGCGCGGCGCGCTACGCTACCCCCTCCCAGGGCTGACGCAGCAGCAGACCCCAGCAACGCCGTGTGCCGACGGTCAAACTCGGGCTCACTTAGGGGTCCGCCGCCGCCCGGAGCGAACACGGCCCCGCTCGCGATGGAGCCGCACGTCGGGTCATCGACGCGCCGCTCGGCCAGCGAGGCACCGCGACGTCGCCGCCCCCACCGCCCGTCGGGAACGGGGGCGGCGGGGGACACCGGCCCCACAGCGCGCGTCTCCAGGCGGGACGGCAGGCCCACGCCGGGGCTCGGCTCCGCGCGGACTCACGACCGAGAAGCACGCCAGCTGGTTCGGGCGTGCAACCAAACGAGGAGAGCGCGCGGCTTACCCCCCGCTTCTTGATGGCCCTGTTGAGCAGCTTCACGACGTCCGCTCCCTCCACGCCGCTCGCCTTGAAGCGCTTGGTCCAGGTGATCAGGACGCCCTGATGGAACAGCAGGGTCACAGCTAAACACGGGGCCAGCGCGAGCTCAGACGCACCCGCGACCTTGCTCCTCTTCGTCCAAAACAAGACTCCTTAACGTCAAATGTACCCTCAGGTCTCTTTCCTGGTGCGACCTACCAACCCAATCGGGGACCACCGATGGTCTTTGGTCCTCACCAACAGTCGCTGGAGAGATGGGAAACATTTTTCCCTTTCCCTTGCTAGAACGGGATTTGTTTGCGTTTATCCCTTCAGCCCATTCTTCTTCCTCTTACTCCTCACCAGTTTTTCTTGGAGAACCACTTAACTATTCACTTTTATACTGACAAGGATGAAGAGGAATGAAAATAAGACAAAAGACCAAAAATTAAGATGAAACTAAGCAAAATGCAGGAGACTGGAGATCTCTGCAGGAGCAGAGGCAAGCCAGGAACAAATCTGGCCTGCAGAATCCAGAAAATACATGTTTTTCCAACCTCCAAAAGTACCACTTTTTTTTAATATATATTACTATTATGAGACACCCTCCCTGGCCTCTTGTAACCCCCTGTAGTGACGCTGAGCCCCGTGCCGAGCCCCATGCCTCCCTGCTCCGAGCACACGCCGAAGCGGACCAGGCAGGTGGGACCAGGCTGCTTTCACAGCCACATTTTCATAACGCGGGAGCTCTTCCGCCCATTAAAAAAGTCATGACGTGTTCTTACCTCATCCAGCTTGGATTGCCGACACGGGAAAGAAAACGTAAACCCGACCGGTAATTTCTTGTCTTTGATCTGCTGTTTCTCCATAAAGTCTCCCAGGCATTCAGCAACATGATCAAAAAGCTATTAAAAAAAAGAGAGAGAGAGAGAGAGAGAAAGCAGAACAGCCATGAATCGAGATCGAGCTTAGGGGAGAGAATATTTCAAACGCCCTACGAGGGTGGGGGGAGTGAGGAACATACCTGCTCCAAATTTTTTAAGACACTTAATGACAGAATTAAGAAAAACTCTGAGGTAGCATATATTAACACCTTAGTAATTAATAAGTTACAAAATCAGTTGTTGTTTAATGCATCTAGTTCTGCATGGCATCTTTTACACTGATATAAAAACGCTCTTCCTGGAACAAGCGGCATGTGACTCTGCTGCCTGCCATAGTACCTCTACTTGCATTCAATGAGAACAAAATATTCTTTAATCCTTCAGTAATAAGTAGCAGTATCTTAAAAAGAGCAGGTGGGATGGGATCCCCCAGGAGGCTAAGCACTTTTACAAGACGCAGAGGGGAGAGCCCTGCATCTGCTGAACTCGGCACTACTGAGACCAGCAAAGTCACCGTGCAGGACCAACCCGAAAACACGCCTGAGCAACATCTCCGTTGCCTTCTCCATCCCGCGCCCGGTTTTCCGGCAGCAGGATCCGCACGTGTGGACGAGCGCACGGGCGCAAGAGGCGGGCAGGGAGGCCTCCCGCTCCCAGCTGTTCGGAAAGGCCCTTAGGCAGATTGCAATGCTCGAAGCTGGTCGCAAGGCAGAGATGAAGCCTCGTCCATCAAAACAACATAAATACTCCCAGGTCTGCACCAGTGACAAAAAAAACCCAGACATTCCTTGAACTGTAAATGGATGTTAAACCCATCACCAAGTCCCCTCTCGTCCCAAAAGATAACGTCACATTTTAGCTCCCTTGGAGAGGGGGGCGGAAAAAAAAATCCATCCACAGCTTTGGTGGGCAGAAGCAGGAAAACTGCCCCGAACAGCAGGGATAACTGGGAGGGAGCTCAAACAGGTGTCCGTCCCGGCTGCTGCTCGCGCTGAGCTCCCCGGGCTTTACACAGTCTCCGCAGCGATTCTGAGACCGAGAGGGAACATTTGCCCGTTTGAAGCAGGACAAGAAGCAGCGCTGTAACACCAGCGTCTAACAGAACGCATCTAAACCCATTCCTAAAACGAGATCAAACTTGATTACGCGCGGCTGCAGGGGTTTCCCAGGGGGAACGCTGCCACTCCGGGCTCCAGGCAAACCAGGGAGCCTCCACCGAGCAGGCACAGCAAGGCCGGGAAAAGAAAGCGCGCTGCGCTTCCGTAACGCTGTTCTCAGCTATTTCGCCGTTTTCAGCCAAAAGGAGAATTTTAGTTAAGCAATAAAATACAACAATTTCTCCGAGAGGAGCACAGCAGCAACAGGATTGCACGTGTCTGTCAAGGTTTCCATCAATCCTCCTAAACTTTCAGCTGCCACCAGGGCTACGGACACCAGCTATGGGCCGCCTGCAAGCCGCGCAGGAACGGAGAGGACAGGAGGCCCGAGTTTTGCTACGAAACCCCTCGTGCACAACGAGCAGCCACCGGCGCAGAGGGGTTTCAGGTGACCCCTCGCTCGTGGGCGACCGCCCCGGCGGGCCCGTTAGGCACGCGGGGAGCACGCCGCAGTCAGCACGGCACGTGCACAGCCCGCCGCCGCCGCGCGCACGGGCAGAGCGAGTTAACCATTAGCCACGTCCGTGACATTGCAATAGCAGCATCTAGTCCATACTTTACAGTCTTGCTGAACTTCTTTTAAAAAAAATTTAAAAAAAATAAAGTACAGCAAGGAGACATTGCTCAAAAGGAGAAAGGAAAGAGCCGCATTTATCGATTTTGCTACCGTCAGTTTGAGCTGGCTCCTAAGGAGACTCAAGAAAGCAGCTATATGTGCAATGCCCATAATAAAACGCAAACCTCAGAGCTGACAGGACAGGAGAGCAACGCTACGCAGTTCCTGCAGGTTTCATTAAAACAGGGCAGGCAGACGGAGGAGAAACCCAAATTACGGGTTTTGTGTGCGGCAGGCAGCAGTATGAGCTCAGCTAGGATTGCTAAATGTCAGGAGACAGAATAAATGCTCCAGCCAAGAGGGAAGCAACCAAAATTTACACTCTCAAGGGCCTGAACGGATCCAACCACGAGACACTGAGTGATAAAGTATCAGGCTTCGTTACTTCCTCTGGTCACGATATTGCCTGTTCAAGTCTGACGCCAAGAAGCTTCTGTAAGGGTTGGTTTGGCTGGGGGCCAGCAAACTTTGGCAAGCATCTGAATATCCAAGTTCAGATCAAGTCACCTTGGTAGAGAAGCTACCAAGAACTTCAGGAGCGAGGAAACCCCAGCTACAGAGCAGGAGAGCAGTTACAAATCCAAAGCCTACCTCCAGGAGCTGCAGAACACCAAAAGCAACACGTAAATCAAGCCTTAAATGCACCGCGGTTCTCCGAGCCGATGAGGAAGACTTCTTACAGAGTTTAGACTCGCTATTACACTGCTGAAGTCAATAGGCGCTTTGCCCTTGACTCCAGCAGGGAACTGCCGAAGCCTACTGGTGCCTGACAGGTGGACAAAAATAGAAGCTTGAATGCAGTGGAGCAGAAAATATCAAAACGAACTGTGCCAGCGAGGCACGAAGTCGTAATTCACGATCCCTCCGATAAGCTGGTTATGTCCTCGGATTTTAAGCGTATAACTCACCAAAGTTAATGACACAGCTTGTTGAAAAGCGTATTAGTAACCTACACCACGCAGGAGGTTCCCTCCAAGTATTGCACTGATCTGGCTCGCAGCTTCAGGAGAACTTGAATCAGGAACGTCAGAGTCCTCAGGCCCAAATCGCCACCCGCTCGGGTGCCTCCTGGCATCCGTCACGCTTCCCTGCACGGTCTCACGGCACAGCGAACATCTCCGCTGCGGATAGTCTCTGTCACGGGACATCTCAGGACCCAGACCTAGCTCTGATGATCCTTCCAGTCTTCTCGGGGTACTTAAACACTGGAAATTATCTAGGCTGCCTCTCCACCAGGTTGGTCTAAGCTGCTTCTCTTCTCCCCAGGGGGAGTGGAAGCCTCCCTTGCTTGCCTCTTTTCTAGTTTAAAAGCTGTGACAACACCTATCAGCCCGAGCTCCGTGATACTGGTTCTCCACAGCCCAGAATAAAAGCCAGGACGAGGCCGCTGCCCACAGCGGGAAGAGCAAAGGAGCGCCAGGAACCGCTGCCTACGCTGAGAGGGCAACGCTTATTCGTAGGAATACTTATTTCCCTATCTCCGTCCACAACAGGCAGCTTGGCTCAGCTCCCCTCCGAAACCTCTCCGTGGGAAAGCTGCCGTGCGTCCTTTCGGCCAGATAACAAAGTAACGATACTGGGAAAAGTCTTTAAGGGGAGTGTGCTTTATTATTGTCACTCAGATACCGCAAAAATTTTTATATCAATGCTACTTACGAGCAACGATTGCCATCCGATGCACATTACTGCAGAGTAATTACCATCACCTACAGTTTTATTATCACCTATAAACGTTAAGTTTATTAAAACGACTACAGAAAATACACTAAGGATAGAAATGCCCTTTGCATCATTTTACGATTTTTTTCGTTCTTTTAAAAGAGACTAAGTTTCCTACAGGTCTCTTATGTTCTTAAATAGCATCCCGTTAAAAAAAATGTGTAAAAACAACAAGAACAAAAATTACCCGGTTTGTGTTGCACTGATGCAGAAAGACATTTGTATGTAAAATACCCACTGTAATCCATTTCTTAATCATAAAAAGACAACAAATTCTTCCAAACAATATTTGGATCCATTTACTTGGATTTCCAATTTGCTTGTTTTCCACTCTTAGAACACGGGAGACTAAAAACCCATTCCCTTTACGCAGCAAAAAATCAAGCTGAAGTTGTCCCACACCATCCCATCAGCTTCCTGTGATGTTTTTAAGGCACTCGTGATTCTTCACGAATGCCGAGCTCCTCAGAGGTGACTCTCGCGCTGTCCTCAATGTTTCCATCCATGACCTAGCGCTTCCTTTGCGGAGCTGGTCTTGCTATTTGCTCGCAGAAACTAATTTGTTTTCCTGTTCTTTGCTCCTAGCTGGGGCAAGTAACTTTGCTATAGGAGACAAAATTTTTACTTCTGTTTTTACTTCTATTTTTTTCTAACTCGGCCGAAAGATTTACAGCGCTGCTGTTTTTACAGGGATACCACAGCACCAGCCCATCTTTAGAGATAAGCCCTAAGGAGAAGACGCTTACCCGGGTCCCGCTGCCGTGCATGATGTCTTCAGGCGTATTATAAATTTCGCTTTCCATTTGCACCGTCTGCTTTTTCTCGTGCGACACCTTCACCCGCAGAATTCGGAAATAAGAACCACCGAGATCCAGCGCGATGAAATCTCCTTTCTCTGTGGGGAAGACGAGACGCACGCGGTAATCGCAACGCGCAAAGCCAGCGCGTACCAGCAAGCGCAAAGGGCTCGGGGCAAGCGATGTCCGCCTGCCGCGCGCCGAGCCGGGCCGGGCCGGGCCGAGCCGGGCCAAGCCGAGCCGGGCCGTGCTCTCGCCTCGCCGAGGAGGAGGGAGCAGAGGCGGCAGCGCTTGGGGCAGCGGGGCAGGCGGCGGTCGCCAGCCGGCCCCGCCGCGCGGCCTGCCCTCTGCTCTTCCTGCCAAGCTTCAGCCGTGCCGTCGGGAAGGCCGTTCCCGACACCTTCGCCGTTTTCCCTCTTCTACTTAAATTCAGGGCGGAAAGACCTTTAACAGTCCAGAGGACCATAAGCTGTCGAAGAGCCGCCTCAACCTTCAACTCAGCTCGCAAAGCCCTCCGACCCCACGCTGCCATCCCCCCCCCAAAGAAAAAAGTAGCGCTGGGTCTGCGATTTACCCGCTAGGGTTTCCAGACCCAAACTTGTCTCTGAGGTTGCTCTGCCCGTGCACGGGCCAAAACTACCTACAGTTGTCTTTAACTCCTGGTGGATGTTTCTTACTCACCCTCCTGGGCTTGGACGAGCCTCCGGGAGCCACAAAGAAGAGCAGCTTCCACACAGAAAACGCAACAAACCTCACGACACGCCGCGTGGGCCCGTAGCCCCTTAACGTAACGCTCGTGATTTCACCCCGTTACGACGTAGCTCCTTCTTCTGGCTGCCTTAGGCACGGACTGATGCTTTCTCAGCATCCAAACTGCAGATCGTGCCGTGCTTCCCCAGCTGCTTCCAAACAGCAGGGCTTTAAACATCGTTTTGTTCCGACACGACCGTCTTTTAAAACGCGACCCCATCCAGGCACCGGGCACGCAGTCCCCTGTCTCGCGTTTTGCGTGACAAATTCAGTCCTTCACAGCCTCCTTCAGCGTGACGAGGCCGGAAGAAAAACGCCTATCGCAAGCGTCTCGTTAAGCCAAATACCTGAATAACCTTCATCGTAATAGAGTATCAATTGCCAAACGTAAGCCATTACCTCCATTATTTAATGGAAAATCAACACCGGAGCAGATGGCTCCTTTTCAAGCCTAAATGCACCCTAGTACGTACTCCAAACAAACAGCGCACTTCAGAAAGGTCTTCTCCGGCGGCACGTTAACGGGCGAGCGCATTTGATTGCCAGCACAGCCAGGCCCCTTGCAAGGCAAAATCTAGAGAGAGTTATCCTTTGGGGTGAAAAAGGAAAGCTAAAACGTAAGGTTTGCTATATGCAAAGTAACAGCTTTCTTTCAGAGTGTTTCAGGAGTGACATTTTTTTGTAGTAGTTTTAATTGCACTTTTTTTTTTTAATAAAGTGTAGATTAACTCCTACTACTTGGGTTTAAGAAGACCCTCGAAAAGCATTTTGAGTTAACTTGAGATACTGTCCTAAACGTTCTGGACAAAAGCTTGCTGTTCGTTCAAATTAAGTCAGAACAAAGCAAAAAAAAAATTACCCTGCTAAGAACAACATCTCTACAATCTCCAAAAAAATATTGCTCAAAGGCTCCTTATTATTAAAGTACAGTAACAGAGATCTGCAACTAAACAACAGGGTTTTTATTCCTGAATAATCAGCTTTCCTAATAACAACTAGACAAGGAGGGGAGAGCTTACGAGGCGGAAATTAGAGAGGGGCCAGAAAAATGCCTTCGGCTCATACAGAGGGACGAAAGGCAGAAATCGCCTGCACCCTTCCCAGCGGATGGAGGGGGGGCTCAGTACCTTTTTTAGATAAACGAGAGAACGGTTTTGCCCTCGTTTCCAACGGCCTCCCAAGGAGATGCTAGAAATCTGCCTATTCAGCCCACGCTCGACGATTATCGCGTTACCCAGCGCCCGTCCCAGGCGAAGGGCTGCTCGCTCTCGCTCCACACTGCCGCTGCCCTACCCACAGCACGCCCATCGTTCGAGCTTGCTCACCCTCTCCTTTTTTTAAAAAACAAAAAAAGAAAAGAAAAATCACGTTGCAATTAAGAAGTTGGTGTTAAGGCCACACGAAGGCATGGCAGAGCAGAACTAGCAAAGACTGCCACCTCCTAGACAGCGCAAACTGATGCTAAACACCAGGCTTAATGTTCCTTCACCCAACAATTCCTCAATCTTAATTCAAGAGAGACTTTAAAGGTGTAAAGCAACTGTGTAACACAGTTGCAACTGGGCAGTTGCTGCAGAAAGGGACTTAATCTGTTACAGGCACTAAAATACGTGTAAGCAACCCACGTTCCACATTAAAAGCAAATCCAGTGTTACCACTAAATAATAAACACAAAAATAAGGGCAATCTTGATCTCGGACACCAATGCAACATCTCTTCCAGTTTTTGAGAGCTCTTTACCCCTTTTCATAAGATACACGGATCACAGAAAAACTGAGTCCTGCATCCAAGTTGAGAACGCTTGGTACAGCCAAGCGCCAGGGGTCTTCAAGCAACACGTTGCGAGCTCCTCGAGTTCCCTGGATCTCCCCAAAGACGGTCTGCAAGAGGTAACTACCAGAAAGCAAAGCTATGCCAAGAAGATCAAATTCTGCATACTGGGGGGGGGGGAGGAGGGGAGAAATACAGGAAGGAGGAGAGGCTGCAGCAAACTGCAAAGGCCACTGCATTCATTAAAACCCCAAATCCCATCAGCATGAATTTCATAAAATCAAAAAAAAAAAAAAACTCCCTGCACGCAGGTATTGATTGCTGGCAGGCAGCTCTCTATGTAAATGCATTGATTTGGGTGAACTGATGGCTGGAGAGGGCTCTTCTGCCGCCATCAGGGGGGCTCGACGCAGGAACCGCCAGATCCCCCGGCACCAGCTCGAGCAGGTTTGCGCGCGGACAGGAGGCTGCTGCCGAGATGCTTCCTTCGCTCGCCGGGATGCAAACTGCTTTGTCATCCTTGGGAGCACTTTGCCTCCTTTCTAAAAGGCTTCCCCCAAGCACGCCGTGTTTAACGCTCAAAACCGAGGCTGAGCTCCTTACCTGATCCGTCGGGAATGGACCTCACAAACGTAGGAAGCATTTTCACCGTAGCCGTGGGATTAAAGTCTCGGGAGAGGCCGTTCTTCATCTCCCTCCTGAAGCGAGCCATGATGTCTATGAGGGTTTCGTCGGAGAGCCGCATGGCGTAAAGGTATTTGTCGATCTGGAGGGGAAGGCACACGCCGCGGCGGAGTGAGAGCCTGCCCTGCTTCGGCCCGCGCCGCCGCTTCGGGAGCCCGGGGAGCGCCCGGACCCCGGGGCTGGCGCCCCGTCTCACGTGGCAGACACGAGCGCTCCCCTGCCAGGCGCCCGCCTAGGGCTTCCCGGCCTTGCACAGGCTTTCTTTTTTATTTATTTTTTTTTTTTTTTTTTAATCGGCCTCGGAGCGCAAGGAGGGTTCGCCAGGAGCCGCAGCGCGTTGCAAGGGGCAGCTCAGGCGTCACGAGCCTGTTTCTGCCCGCTCGCAACGCTGCTGCGCCCCGGCTTTTGGTTCCTAAAACGCCATCGCAGGGAGCGAGGCGGCGGCAAGGCGGGGGGCAGCTCAGGCCCCGCTAGCTCCCCGTCACGGGGCCGGGCCGCGGGCAGGGGGCTAACGCCGCCTCGGGGCGCGGACGCCCCACGTCCGTGGGCGACGTGCCACCCGCGCCTCTGAGGCCGCCGCGCGGGCACCCGGCCGCCTCCCTCACGCTCCAGGAACTGCAAAATGGCAGGGGGGAAATACATACGTGTACATATGCAAAATAGCAGGAGAGGGATAAAACATATATATGCAAAATAGCAAGGGGGGAATTATATACGTGCCAAATAGCAAGAGGGGGATAAAGAGAAAACAGGAGGGGAGCAGGGGGAAGACTCTCACGCTCAGGGAGCGCCCAAAGCCCGGCAAACACGGAAGCAGCAGTTTCTCCGAGCGCAGGTATCCCTCGCCCCCCCTCGCCAGCTGCACCCCGGCAGAGCCCAGCCGGGCCGTGCTTTTAACCCCTTCCCGCGACCGCGGCGGCGTCCCCAGGGGGAAGGGGGCCGCGGTGCCGGGGGGCGAGGGCGGCGATGCTGCGAGCGGCCCCCCGGCACGCAGCGGCGGCGGCGGCGGGTGTTTCTTTTCCGGAAGCAGGAGCGGCGGGAGGGCCCGGCCAAGGAGCCATGCACGCACGTCTGCCAGCGAGCAGCGCGCCGGGATGGAGCGAAACCCCCGGGTACCGCGCCGCGGCCGGGCGAGGCCGCATCCCGAAAACACGCCAACGGGAAAAGGCGCCTGACGGCCGTCAAAACCGCCAAGCCCGCCTTTTAAACAGGGTTGATTTATTATTTTTCCCCTGCTCCAAACCAAGCCAGGCCAACGCATAAGGCAGCCTCAGCAGCTCCCTAACCGAAACGCTTCCCGTGCACCCGGACAACGGCATCCGTGCGGCACAGGCCTCCAGTTAATTCCCTGCAGGAACGCCGCAGGGCTCCCCCCGTCCCGGCGCTTATCTCGGGGGGTCTAAATATAGCCGGCGCGGGCGGCGGCGCGGCCCCCGGGGAGGAGGCGGCGCGGGGCCCCGCCGGCAAAAGGCCGCGGCCGTGGAAGCGGAGCGGAGAAAGCGAGGCGCGGCGGCGGCGCCGGCCCCCCCGGGCCCCGGGCCGCACCGCTCCGGCCGCCGCGACGGGTTTTCCCCGCCGGGCCCCCAGAGCGGGCAACGGGGCTCCGCGCAGCCGGCGGGCGACGGCAGCCGCCCGCAGCGGGGAGAAACAGATGCAGTAACGCCAATAATAACAATCAATCGATCGATCGATCGAGCTGCCTTTTAAGCGTGACTCGCAGCCGCTTCCCGCAAACGCCGCAGCTGCAGCAGGCGACGCTGCGGGCGGGCGGGCGACGCGCTGCGCTTCGCTCCCCCCCCCCCCGGCGGGCGCCGGCGGCAGCAGCCCCCCTCCGGATAACCCTCCTCCTCGGGGCCAGGCCTCCCCGCGTGGCAAAAAATACATCCGTACGGAAACAGGCACGTTAAAAAGGGGCGCTTTTTTCTTTCTTTTTTTTTTCCTTTTTTTTTTTTTTTTTTTTTTTTGCGTTTTTTTCCGCCTCTCCGCGGCCCTCCGGAGCGGATGCCCCGGCGCTTCGCTCCCGCAGGCCTGGCGCTGGCGCGCGGGGAAACAGCAGAAAGATAAAATAAAAAATATATATATATTTAAAATACTCGTCCCTCGGGGGTCGGGGGGGTGCGGGGCGCCGGCCCTACCTTTTTGACCTGGTCCTCCTTGAGCTCGGTGAAGTAGTAGGCCAGGAGCTGGGCGGCGATCATGCTGCCGGCGCACGCAGGGATGCGGCGGGACGGGCTGGGAAGGGATGGGAAGGGAAGGGATGGGACGGCACGGCCGCGCCGCCCGGCAGCGCCTCCCCCGCCGCCGCCCCTTCCTCCCCCCCGCTTCCTCCTCCTCCTCCTCCTCCTCCTCCTCCTCCTCCTCCTCCTCCTCCCCCCACCACCACCACCACCCCGCCGCCGCCGCCGGTTCGCGCCCCGCGGGCGCTGCACGGTGCTGGGGCGCCGGGCCCGGCCCAGCCCCACGGGGGCGGTTTTAGGGCCTCCTGGAAGGGCGCAAGGCCTGCGGGGGGGGGGGCCGGCCGCCCCCGCCGACCCGGGGAGAGGCGGACGAGTAAAAACAATAATGAAATTAAAAATTAAAAAAAAATAATAAAGAAAGCAGCCTCTTCGCTAGGAAAATCTCTGGAAAGGTGCCCGAAGGGAGGGGGCCGGGCAAGGCCCCCGCGCCGTCACCGGGTCCCCGTCCGCCGCGCCAGGGAGCCGCGACCCGCCTCGGCGTGCCGGGACCTTTCCGCATGCGGCAGCGCTCGGGCCGCTTTAATTTAGCCCGGAGGGCAGCGACCTCCACTCGAGCCTCGCGCCGCGCAAAGTCGGTCGGGGCCGGCTCGCCGCACGACGCGGTGCCGCAGCGGCTGCTTCAAGCGGTGCCGCGCCGTAAACGCGGCAGACGTCGTCCGCAACGTCGCGGCCCAAAGCTGGCTGCAGGCAGAGCTCCCCGCGCGCCGCGGCAGCGCTGCCCCACGCCGGGCAAGGGCACGTCGCTCTCCGGGCGCTCTCCGCCGCCGGCTCCCAGCGGAGGCTTTCGCCCGCCCGCGCCGGGGCCACCTGTCATCGGCCCAACCTCGTCCTCCAGCTGAAACCACTGCTGCCCTTTCTCCAGTGTTCGCTTGCTATAAATACGTGCGAAAGTAACCACATACCCCCTCGGCTTTTGCTGCGCTAAGCAAAACGTCCTTTCGAAGGAAGCTCTCCTGCCTCCCTTTTCCACGCTTGCACCAGCCCGAACCCACCTCCGTCGAGCACCGAGGCCAAAACCCCTGCGTCGCCCTCCGCTCCGCGCCGCGCCGGGCGCCCTCCTCTCCAGCTCGGCGCCCGAAAGCCCCTGCGCGCGCTGCTCGCCCTGGCTGCCGTCCTGCAGGCGTTCTCACCGGGCCACCGGAAACGCCGGGAGAAGCTCAAGTTCTTCTAAACTCATTTCTGACCATGCGAAAGCGATTCCACCTGTCCCCTCTCGGCTTTCTAAGAATTCGAGTCAGCCGGCTAAAACTTTGAGACGTCCAAGACATTCAAGCTGGTTGTGAACATTGGTCTTCGCTTTAACGCAACTCCCACCTTAAGGACGCACCATAGAGAGACAAGGTTACTCCCTTCGTTTGCCAAAACCGAGACGAAAGCCAACTTCCCACGTTGCATCAAAACCTGGTCGTGACACCAATCGTCAGGACGGTGCTCATCTCCACCGCCCATTCGCACTGGAGCGTAGCTCAAGACTCCCCGGAAACAACCACTTCAGTTTCTTTTTAGCTGCAAAAAGCAATAACTAAGCTCAAAACATTGGTAGTCCGGGGCCCTTAGGGTTCTGCGTACCAAAAGAAAAACCACGCATGGTACAAACCCCAAAACAAATTACAGCGTGCTCACAAGCAAGCAGTAACTCATGTGTTGGCGTCAACAGCAATTAAGGGAGGCGGCAGCACGGTTAAATGAGCGTTGCAATTAGTTCGAGCACGGCATCCAGGCTGTTTCTGAGAGTTGCCATCCTTCAAGACCAGTTCCCGGGTACTAAGTGACCTGCAGCTATTCTGATCACGTGCTGCGCTTATCACCTGGGCTCGACAACGCCGGAGCATCTCAACCTGCAGAAGTAACTTGGTACGCCTGCGGGTTTTTCTTGCTCTTTATTATTTTTTCATTAAACGTTTAACACTCTGCATCAGACTATGTTTAGATTTGACTCCTACATACTGTAAGGAGTATTTTTTAAATCGTGTCCACTACATAATTTTGATGCACGCCGTTGCTAAATGTTTTCTACTTCCATAAAGAAGCAATTGCGTTATAGTTGCCTTTTAAGCGTACGATAGAAATTGTTACTCGCGTTGCAAGGTCCTTCTTCCCTTTGCTTGCAGTACTAAAGGAGAAGCGGAAGCAAGCACCGCGATTTTTAAGGAACAGCCGTTTCCTAGCTCCTATCTGACTAACAGGGGAATTTCTAGGCAGCCTCGAAGCTCTTTTTCCGAGAGAGGCGACGGCGCGCTCGTGCCGAGCTCGGCGCGGAAGCTACCGGGAAAACCCGGGGGCGGCGCAGGCAGGGGCCCGGCGGCTCTCGCCCCGGCCGGGTCGTCGCTCCAGCGCCTCCCGCCCCGGGAGGCGGCGGCCGAAACGGGCCCCGGCGTTACTCACCCTGCACAGCGGAGAGCAGCAGTAGCCGGAGGCGCCGGGCTCCTTCCACGCGGCCATGGCGGGACGCCTCTCGCCGCGTCGCCTCATGGGCGCCGGGGGCTGCCAACGAGGAAGGAGAGAGAGACGTAGAGCCCGGGAGCAGCAACGGGTTCGGAGCCGCCCCGCAGCGACGCGTCTCTTCGTCCCGGGTTTTCCTCCCGCGCGCCTCGCGGGGAGACGGCTCAGGCGGGACGGGAAGCCCCGACGGGGGCTCCCTCTTCCCCGGCTGCGCCGCGTGTCAGGCCACGGAACGACAAACCAGGAGAAATAAAAATAACCCGGATACCTGCTTTAGCACCCAGCGGAGCTGACAGACGTCATCCCGATTGCTCGGCAGCAAAAGCATCCTCAGAAACGCCACGTCTCGACTCGGGCGCTACGGGCATCGTCGAGCTGACGTTCGAAAACCACAACTTCTTTCCGAAAGGTGCCGGTGTTGGCTACAACCCTATGCTCCTTTGCCCTCAAGGTCTCTCCCCGTCAGCTTTCTGGCATTTGCCAGCGCGGTGCACGCTTTATTGGGCAGATACTGAGCAGTAAATTCCTTCGTGCTCCTCTCTGCCCAGCATTGTGCAGCGAAAGCGCTAACCGGCGGCCTGCAGATGAAAATGCCACTTACTGCTTATCCCTGCTGCAGTCTGTTGAATTAAAAACTCTTTGTTTGCAAGCTGTAAACAAGTTCTTCTTAATCTTCCAATAAAAAAATGTCAATTATGCTCTCTAACAATGTAACTTCATTGTGCTGAAAGAAGGCATTGCTATTGCTCTAATCACAGTAACATATCAGCTGCTTTTAGAGTCAATTCCTTTTTGTGCAAAATTTAATGACCATGCAATTATTTAAATTTCAAACTAACAAACTGGGCTTTGGACCTACCACGCTGCTCCCTTGCTCTGCAAACACACACTTGAAAGCAACAGAAAAGCGCCTAGACCAGAACTCCCAAGTCGAGAGCGCAGAGACACCTTTAAAACGCAGCCGGCACCACCGGACTCCGGCCCACGCTGGACGCAGCCACGTCACCGGCGAGGCAAGGAAAGGCAGCCAAATGCTCAGCGTCCCGCTCTGTCCCCGGGCCCCCGGCTTTCGCGTCGCTCCAGTGGGGGCTGTGTTTGTCTCCGGCTTCCTCGTCCCTCTGGTTTCGGTGCATTTCCTGCAGAATCGCTGGCCGCAGCGCGTGCGCCCTTCAGGCGTTTTGCCTTTTTTTTTTTTCCCTCCTCTCTCCCCCGTGCCATTATTTATCCCATTTGTTTCCAGAACCAGCTGCAGCTCCCAAACCGGCGTCCGTAACTTTCCGCTTCGGACCGCTCGGGCGGTGCCAGGCCCGCTGCCGAACAGACGGCCGCGCTCGCCGCGGCGGCTCGGCCGGGCCGAACCCGCCTCCGGCGGCAGGGCGCACCCGGGGGCGCGCAGAAACCGTGGGAAAGCCACGTTTCCAGACAGCAGGCAGCAACTTAAGAGCAACAAAAATCCCACCTTTCTGAAAGCAAACTGAATCAACAACACCACGGTGTTTCAAGAACTTAACTTCGACTTTTTTTTCCCAGTCACCCTGCTGCCTCATTCCCCTTTATCCTGCCCACAACTAAAAATAAAAATAAATTAATATAGCTTTGGTTTGGGCTTATCTTTTCACTTCTGCTTTTATGGAGAGGAATAGGATATATATATATATATTTAATTCTTTTGAGCAGTCGGTTGAGATGAAGGCTGAAAGGACTCTCTTTTGCTCCTTCCCACCTCCCAGCCCTGCTTGCCAGGCTTCCTCAGCACTCGGGTCTTCACCTCCCCCGCCGGAGACCTCCAGCCCGGAGCCTTTGGCCCGTTCTCCTGCAGCACGTCCTGGTGTCAGTATCCAGCTAGCAAGGCCCTCTGCTCGTTGCATCGTTGCATGCAGTTTTTACCCTCTCCACAGGAATCAGGGGTCTGTCACACCTCAGCTACTGGCACTGGTACAGGTGAAGAATAAGGCTGAGCTGCAAAGGAGCTAGAAGGCATTAAAAAAAAAAAAAAAAAAAAAAAACATGCACAGACACACACAAAAAGACCAAAATCATTTTGGCATTCCCACCTCAGACAAGCTTAACCCATCACTTTCACAGCACCTTCAAGGTGCAGCTGCAGCATCACAGGAAAGGTGAGAGAGGGGAAATTAAACTTTTTATGCTTTACATTTTGCCCTACACCCGCAGAAGTTGGCTGCAGATCCTACACCCACGCAGTGCCGGACAAGGTTGACCTCCAGTGTGTCTCCACACCCAGGCCATCCGTACTCGCGTAAGGGAACAGGTAAAGGCACTTGACAGTCCGCTCACTTGACAGCCCGGGAAGCGCCAGGGATGGGTCCCCAAGGACAGTGCCAGGCACCCCTTCCCCAGGAAGTCCCTCCCTGGAGGAGCTGTGAGCTTGGGCAGCATTCCCGCGCTTCCCACGCTCCCTGCCGGCTCTCCCTCTCCAGGCACCACCACGCTAACCTCACGTTCGAGACCCCACGCGAAAGCCAGCACGTTTCACCACATGCACAGAAACAAACCAGAACAATACTTTTATTTTGGCATTACCTACATTTTGACCCTAAACTTCTTTACGCTAATCTGCTAATCCTATATAATATCAACTTCCCAAGAAGGAAGATTATGGTAATCAGGATTTCTGAAGGATTTACACATGATCCTATATTTACTTTTGAACTTCGTCAGAGTGACAAAGAGTATGTCATCGATGAGCTGCTACTGCATTTTCTCTGGATTACAGGTCAGGCTTCAGCGCTGTCCAAATCTCTATCCACTGAAGTGTCTTTCTAGCAGGCAAACCAGTGTTTAAGATCATGCTTTCCTCACACGTAACTGCAACCATTTACTGGGAGTTACTAGAAAACACAAACCTTAGTACCTTCACCCAGTAATGCCTCTGTCACATCCGTAATTTCATAGAGAATCACAGAATGGTAAGGTTGGAAGGGACCTCGGGAGATCATCTAGTCCAACCCTCAGCATAGCCCTGTACGGGGATTGAACCCACAACCTTGGCATTAGCAGCACCATGCTCTAACCAACTGATTTAAAGCTCTTTCAATTGTCCACATCAAATATATGGCCTAAAAAAAAAGAGAGAGAGAGAGATCTGAACATCTTGGGTGGGGGGGAAGACATCCGTCTCCATGAAGAAAACAACATTGCTAAACGCAAGAAGTACTGAACATTGATTGGAAGACCTACAAAACACACAGAAGTAAAATACCACAAAGATACCTAAACCCGTAATTAAAGAAAAAAAAAAAACACAGTGGAAGAACATAATTTTATTTTAAATCTATTATCAACTTTATATGATAAATGTACTACACATTTTTCAGCATTTGATATGCTGGGTTATGCTTAATGGAAGGCCTCTCAACTTCAAATCCTGGTTTAAGGTAAAAAATAATTGCCATACACAACACACAGAAGAGTTTTAGTTCAGTGACTTGAAATCAATACAAGGGAGACTGCAAGTTTGCAACATTTCTTCAGTTTTCACATTGGAACAGTCAGGAAGAGGGTGCTGTATCATTCCCCCAGCGCAACCCAGCAGGGGTTCCTGCCCCAGGGCTGCCGGGGGTAGCACAATCCATTCCCTAAAAGGCCCCCAGAAGTGCACTGTTCGAGTAAGATGTCAGGGTACCCAGAAAACCAGCCAATGCCGAAGAGCTATTCCAGGTTATTTCTAGGCCCCTCACAGCCCCGAGGTTCACACTTCTGTGCCCAGCTTAACCTCATTTCTTTTAAATTGCTCAGCACAGGGTGCTCAGCACCTTAAGGAACCCCTTCAGAAGTGAAAGTCATTTCCACCCGCTATTCTTCACCCACCTTGTGACCTCAACACATCCACAGAGCTGTCAGCACATTTCTTTTGAAAACTACAAAAAGGTCTGTATCTTCAGATTTTGCATTTGCCATTACTAAATTTAAATGTGTCTGCCTTATTTCAAATTATTATATGTGCCCAGCTGCTAATTCCCCTTGCACAATTGTTACTTTTGGACCCACCTAGGTTTAAGGCTGGCCTTACTTTCTGCTGCCACCCCAAAGCAAATACCCAAGAAGGATTAAAGGAGATATAGAAATACTTGACAAGAGAACAGCAGGTTCTAAATTAGGTACTTCTCCGCATCATTATTGTTTTTAATTAATTCTGCAATGGGTAAGTCAGGCTTTTGGCCACACAAGCACACAGGTTAATTCTCATGTCGTAGAAATGGGTTTGAGTAGACAAGGAGACAAGCAATAGAAAACAGAGAAGAATCTGAGAAACTGAGGTAATTACTTTCTACATAGCTTTTTTGCAGCCCAGAGATGAACAGATTTGATGTTGTCTAGGTAGTTCTAGCATAGGAGCAGCAGACTCTGTAGCTGCTCTATCTTCTCTTTCACTCTCAGATGAGAAGAATCAGTCACAGTCAGAATCCATCCAGAATTGGTTTATGATTTTGCACGCTCAAATGAACTAATACATTTTGACACAAACTGCTATTTTGTGGACTCATCTTTTTCCACTACATTCATTGGTTAATCATGTCCTCTGTACTCAGAGAAATATCACATTACAATGCACTTGTAACCAATGTAGCAGAAAAGGAATAAAGCATCACTGAATAAAGCCTATTAATTTATTTTACCTGCAGATTTATTGCGAAATCTGAAGCGTTGAATGAACATGTCTGCTAGATATGTGCAACAACCAGGATCTCAACATCCCTCCTAGAGCCAGGCCAAGCCAAAAATAAAAAACCCAAAATTCTAAGAAATCGGGTGATAAACTCATTTGTGGGCAGTGACTTAAGTCATTGTAAGAAGACATGTTGGGTTTTTTCATTTTGTTTTTTTGAACTCTCACATGCGCTACAGATGAATTGCAGGAAGCACAGAATTGAGTAGCTTGCAGTATCCCAAGACATAACGTCTGCGAATGTCAGCAGAAACACTTGATTCAAGTTACCAAGGGCCAAAAAAGCTCATTAGTCAAAAACCAGCTGCTTCCTGAAAACAGGTACCTGTGTACCGGTGTCTGGCAAAGCTATCCTGAATCACCGCTCAGCAAATCTCTAGGGCACATGCCTGGCAATGCTGAAGTGACCTGACCTCTTGTTTTTAGTATTCTCCAGCACTACGCAATCTTTTCGCTACTGCAGTAATGAGGGCAGCTCCCTTCCCACTCCCATCTTCAGACAGCATGAAAGTCACATCGCACTGTGGTGCCAGTTCCTTCACTGTTTCCCGCAGGACCCTAGAAAAACTGAACGGAAAAGGAGAGAAAGACCATTTTAGCAGCCATCTTCTGGTTTGTGATCATTTGTACTTGTCTACTAGCAGGGAACCAAAACCTCAGCCAATGTTTTCCTTTGGTTCTCCATCCCATTCCTTTCTGGGTTTTTTTGTTTGTTTTTTCTGTCTTTCTGTACTCCATTAGATTTTAATTTCTATTTCTCCACCTTTAGTTTTGTTCAGTGTAACGCCAGACAAGCCCCTTGCCTTTAGGGGCCACAGAGCAGATTCTCTTCCCCAACTCCACTAATGCAACTACTTCAAAGCCTTACTCACAAAATACAGACCCGCCTAAAAAAAAAAAATAAAAATCCAGCAAAGCTTTCCACATGAAAAAGTTTGCATTCATCTAGGATCCCCAGACACTGCAGAAATCCCTGAAAACACTGGAAAAAAACAATATTAAAAGAGTGGGTTTGCTGAACACCCCAGAGAGTAAGAGCCTCCCTCCCAGCAATAACTGGACTTTATGTTGCAGCTTTCAATCCTCTGCACAGGCAAAGGAAAAGACAGGATGCGGGGAGAGACATCAGATGTTCGTTCCCCCCTACTTCTGACCATCTCAGCAGAAGCCTAGCACAGCCCAGCAGGTTTTCACAATGTAATTGAGCAAAAAAAGCAAAGGGAGGTGGGACCAAGGTACTCACTGTGGATGGAGCTTGTACAAAGTCCCATCCACTCCAACAGTGACGTGCAAATGCTCCATGCCTTGGTTTTCTCTCTTCTTCTCCACGATAGCCGCCAGCCCTGCCCCACAGAGCTGGGCAGCTCTCCTGGAAACAGCTCCACACACCTCCTTGACGATGATGCTGTCCTCGCACGTGCCGTCCAGGCCGAGCTGTTGCAGGATTCGCCGGACTTGTAGAAGAGCTAGTCGGTCGCTGGCAGAGGGGAAACATGGGCAGCAGCAGCATGTTAGGAGAAACTCCTGCAAGCACTCAAGTTTGAGTCTCACAGATGAATCTCAGTTCAAAAGGACCATGACCACAGTTCTAGCTCCAACCACCTCCATTTGCTTTCAGGTATAAAATAAAGTTTTTCTCTGAACCTGGATCCAAAACTTGCTCCTGGAGCATTCTTTGCTGTATTTCCAGAAGGCACAAATGATAGTTTGTGCTTGCTCCCAAAGTCATGAAGGAGCTGTGCCAAATCAGCCACCTTAATGTGTTATTTTTGATCTAAAGGGTGAGATACTACCTTTAAAATTTTTCCAATATTAGAAGGGTTTTCAAATAGCCTGAAAAACTGTGGCAAACATGCACAGATATGCAGATAAGTCCATATTCATGAGATATTTATATATCACTGGTTCACTTTTTTTAATTACTACCATTTTAAGTCCTATAGGAAAGATTTCAAGCACAGAAATGTTTGATACCGTAAGACATCTGAGATAACACAGCCAAATGGAAAGGAAATGATAATTCATATAATTACAGAATAATTCTGGGACTTCCATAGTTCCTTAGTGGTTTTTTTTTTTTTTTTTTGTTTTGTTTTGTTGGGGGTCTTTTTTTTGGTTTTTTTTTGTTTGTTTGTTTGTTTGTTTTTGCGTGTGTGGGGGGGGGGGGCTGTTACATCTTTTCTCTCCTCTTCCCCCACCACCAATGAGGAAACTATGATAAACTTCTTGAAGGAAAGGGCTCCACACTTTCACACTTTTGTGTAGAGGTTCGGGAAGAGCTTGAGGATTTAAACCACGTAAATCTATTTAACAACTTTACCTCTCAATCTGAGATAGGAATTTTGTTTCAAATATGCCTCTTTTCCTGAGTGATTCTGAAATCTGTCCTCTGAACAGCAGTCCTTGCTTGGTTAAGTCGATCAAAATTTGCCTCACTATTTCACCTAGATACATTCCACTGGTCATTTTCTCAAACCTATTATGAAGAAAAAAACACTTTTAAGGATACAGCAATTTAGCTCTGTTTAATATAATCACTGGTAGACACACTAATAATTTGAAAAGCAGTAAAAGCTTGCAGAACAATATCCCTTGAACTTAGTCTTTCAATCATCAGAAAAAATCCGTTGGAATGACTAAGTGCAGACATTAATTATAATATTTGATGTCAAAAGATAACAGAACAACAGAACTAGAAAAAACTGCAATATTAAATCCAAGACAGCGTTCAAGCCAGCATTCACACTGAAGAGAAACATTTCCCTGTCTCCTCGTGCACTGTCTGGTGAGTCAGAGGCAATCAGTGCTGTCTTTACCGAACCAAGAGCAGTCAGCTCAGTTCATCCTCTTGCACAATTTGTATTTTACTTTTGAAGGGGAAGCAGGCTAACGAAAGCCCTGCCTGGGAATCAGCATCATTAAAAAAAAATACTCTGAAAGGAGGATTGGTCCTAGAACCAAAGCAAGCAGAACAGTGCAAGAGGAAGGAATACAGCAAGGCCTACGCTTTGCAGGGAAATCTTCAAAGCTGTGCTGTTTGGCAAGTGTCATGGGTTGAAAACAGTGCTGTGATAACAGAAATAACATATGGTTTTGGTTTTTATCTGGATCTCTGCATTACTTACTGCACAGAAAATGAAATGTTATAGGAAAATTTCCTTTCTGATTATTTATTCATTAAGCACATTAACAAAAACTAGCCAGCACACCTTGAGTCACTTAAATCAGGACCATCTCATTACCTCTGCTTCCCTGGATTTAGTGAACCTTCATCTACTTCTTTATCATATTCTGTTCTGATGTTGTCAATGCAGCCGTTGTCACCAAATCCTCCCCATTCTGTATTAATGCACATTTTTCCTTCATTCCCTTCTACTATTTCTATGTTTTTCATGTCTTCCATGTAGCACACATTGCTGCCTGTTCCTAGGAGAAAACAACAAGGCTTCAGCCAAAAAAAGTGAAGTAGCAGCTGAAACACATGGAAGGTGATTGCAGTCATCATCTTGAAACAGCTCTTCTCCAGATCCCAAATTTTAAAGATCTTACAGAAGCAACTGCTAGCCTTCACTAGATGCGCTCTAAGGTTTACAGCAGGAACGGTTCCAGGTGAAATGGATCTTGGACAGAGTATTCCAAGTGCAGAGAACGGACAAGTTTGTTAGCAGTCAGAAACGGCTTTTGGAAGCTATTGGCAAGCAGCGATCAGTTATTGCCACCGGTCTGGCTGAAATGCACCACAAATCCCCTTGCGTGAGAACGTGCCCACAAAAGCTAATCCTGCCAAGAGGCAGCATTCCTGGTCACTGCCCAGCAGACAGCCAAGCAAGCAATCAGGGCTGAAGTGATTTGGCGAATGGGGCCTCATCACCTCCAACATATTGGCTACATTAATAAATACAACAACAAGGTCTTTGAACAAGGTGAGATAGCTGGTGCACTTAGCCAGCCATAACAGATCGTTTTTAGACTGGGACTTCAGATCTTCTATGTTCAAATGCCATTTCTACCTGAAGGAACTATCAGGGGAATCATCTGCAAAGCCTACAAAAAAATTTTTCAAAATTTTAAAAATATATTTTGTTGTTCCAAGGCCTAAGACCTGCCTACACAGTAAAAATCAATACACTTGCCGTAACAGAACGATTCACGCTGTATTTACTATTTCCCATGCTCTTTTCACCGGGCACCCACTGCGAGGCACTGTTATCCAGAAACGTGATAATGAATCTGGCGGACTTTTGGACGGGTCTGGTACAGGTGCTACTATGTCCCCAGCAGAATACCACCACATAAACCTGCCAAGATCTATTAGTGACTACTAACACCACACATCATCCTGCAGGTAGGAGACTTGCAAGAGATTTGTTTTACAAATTCTGAAATAGGGAATGAATCTGAACACCTGCATGCAGGCTTTCATCTTACAGTGGTTGCTTCAATTAACACTGTACCTGCAATGAGGCCAATCTCACAGTTTGGATCCTCATACCCACACGTCATCATCGTCCCAACAGTGTCATTCACCACTGCTACAATGTCCAAGTCAAACTCCTAAAACATAAGTCACATTCAATAGAGAGGCCCCAGGGGAAACAGGGAGTATATGCATTAAATACAATAGAAAACAGAAAAGAATAGCTCACATTTCTCCTCTTGATAGCTTCCCTCAGCATATCAACAACATCTTCCCCTTCACAATCCGTTGCCTTAAAACCTTTTGTCCAACCTACAAGCGTTCCCTAAAATAGAAGAAAATCCACAAATGTAGATGGAGAAGACTGTCCACCTCAAATATCATTCTTCTTCTTTCTTTGTCTTTCCTCCCCACCATCTCTAAACATAAATATATATATATATATTTTATATATATATATATATTTCTTGGCCAAAAAACAGGTTATTCTAAGTGTCCAGTGCAGAGATCAAGCAAGTGCGTGTATGACAATCACAGGTAAGGAGTCACTCCAGGTTTACTCACCTGTTTACAAAGACATTGCCTACCCAGTGCCTTCTAAAGCTCTCTCCTCCTTTGGCAAACTTCCTCATCTCATTCCCTTCTGCACACCCAGCCATAGTACCATTTGCAGGAGAAAAACAGTAAAAACTGCATTTGTTGTAAATTGAGCCAGACCAGTCTGGAAACCACCATAAAATCATCCAGGACTTAAAAACATTCATTACGATTGCAGCCTCTCATCCCTCCAAGCATCCTACATATTGACCTGATTAGGCAGGACCCCCTTTTCTTCCTACTCCCTTAGGAAAGGGGGAGGGGGAAATCAAGAATATCTTCATGAATTTATTCTTTTATTTTTAAACTTTTCTTACATCAGCTCTAGAGAGATAAAGAGATGAGATCCCTCAAAAAGCTGCACACATCCAATTAACAAATCAAACTCCAAGAGGTCCAACCCTTCCATGCTGTGGATGAGCAAGCTCAGTTTTGCCCACCGGCACTCAACAAAGAAACTAACATAGTGGGAAATTTATAGTCAGGGCTCTGCAGCACAGTGAGGAGAATATACTGGGATTGCAGCTGAAAAAAAGTACAAGGAGGGGGACTGCTCTCTCGCGGCATTACTGAGAGAAGGTGCACGATGGATTCCTGGGCCATTTAAAATGTGCACTCATTTAGACATCATTTAAAAGTTCTGCCTCCCATACATATATAAAATGAATACTTTTCTTCCTAAGCAAGTGATCTGCACAGCAGAATAATAAAACTCCATCAATCAGGTGAAACTCCCTCCAAAAACCAATTCAGATCCCCCCCTGCAGACCTTGAAAAGTCTTACTTGAAGGAAAACATTCAGAGGAGGGAAGGGAAGGGAAAAGGAAAAGGGAAAAAAAAAAAAAAAAAAGAAAGAAAGAAAAGAAAAAGGTCCTTACCTTGTCAATGCTAGCTTGCCTGCAAGGGAAAGAGAAGGTGAAGCCCAGAGGCAGCCGGGCACCTTTAATCCCCATATACTCCAAGAAGTCTGCTATGCACTGCACAATATGGTCAAAGAGCTGGAAAGACAGAAAAAAAAATATGTAAATCTTGCAGGTATTCCCATCCCAGAGGCCCTGGTTGAATCAGTTAAATACTTATTAGAATTTACCTCTTCCCCTGTCCCTTGCATGATCTCCAAAGGAATGGCAAAGATTTTGTTATACATTCGCACCGATTTCCTTCTCCCGCTTCTAATTTTGACCAGCAGAACTCTGAAATTAGTCCCACCAAGATCAAGGGCAAGGAACTTTCCTTTCTCTGTAAGAGAAGAAGGTATTTCATTTTGGTGCATCTCATAGCATGGCTGTGACTCAGAAAGCCATACTCTGACATAAGTATCCAAAAAGCTTCAGCCTGTGATAACACACTGTTCCTTGCGACATCTAGCCCATCAATCTTCTAGGCAAGGGGCTGCGGACCAGTCAGATGACACTACAGGAAACAACAATTTGCCAACAGACACCATCCTGGCATTTTCTAGAATTCTCCAAATTGTCATATTTCCCCCTAGAAAACAGAGAAGCAACTTCCCTGCACCACCACCAAGTGACCAGAAAAAGACTTTACCTGTTCCATCTGGGGTCCCGCAGACATATGTGGGTAACATCTTCACCGTGGCACTGCCTTGCGTCTCCCTCTTTAGCCCATATTCCAGCTCTGTCCTCATTTTGTTCTTCACTTCCCAGAGGGTCTCGGGGGAGAGCAGAAACGGTGCGAGAACGGCGTCGATCCGCTTGCGCTGCACGGCCAGCCTGCGCGCCACCGCCGTGACCATGGCGGCCCCCCTTGCGCTGCCGTTTGTAGACAGGAGGAATCGAACATCGCAGTTTGGGACCAGCCTTCTCACCACCTTGTGCAGACGTTTCGCATACCTAGGGGAGTAGAGAGCTTCTTTAGACCCTCACAGGCATTTCATACATAGCTTGCTTCACACACGCGATTCCAGTACCTGCACACATGACAAGTGATGAAGCACAGCAGAGCAGCACAATGTCAGAAACTGGTCTGAGAGATGAGTGCAATGCTACCAATTTCCAACTACTCTGCAGAAACTGCATTCTTACCAGCAACAAGAAAACACCCCTAGACAAGCATGAATGCCAAGAAAGAGGACACTGGGGAAAAAGCAACCAGAAGCAGGCAAAAGAAAGTCAGAATTGCAGCATCAAGCACTCAGCCTCCATCCAGATTTGGGAGAAATTTGAGCATATGTTTGAAAATCCAAGAAATAAATGAAACGCAAGTGCTCTGGAGGCAATCACTCAAGGAGTCACTTGCTCTCTGCTGAACATCAGCGTAGCCCCATCAGCTCTAACATTCCTGAGCCAGCCTTGTGATAAGCAAACCAGTCTTACCCTCTGCAGTCCAGTCAGATCTCACCCCGGCTCTGCGCAAGACAAGTGGTTCTCCTGAAAAGCTGCACATATGTGCAGGTGGGGACTCTTAACAACTACACACAGCCTGTAACTACCACGGGCTCTTTGGTTACTTACTGGGGGTGGGCTTTGTAGAGGGTCCCATCAATTCCAACGGTGGTTCGCAGCCTTAGCACCTTTTTATTCTCCCTCAGTCGTGTCAGTACGGCTGCCAAGGCTGCAGCGCAGAGGTTGGCTGAGCGGAAGGAAACGATGGTGCAGACATGCTGAACAGCAATACAGTCCTCTTCAGAAGGAAACAGGTTCAGCTCTGTAAGTATCTCTTTCGTGTTACTCAGACCTTCCTTATATCTGCCCCAAAACAAAGAAATGAATCATCTGATGAAGGATATCAGGCCACATACAAATCAGTAAAAGATGCACAGCTTCCCTCATTACGATGAGAACACAGAAATCATCCCTGAAGTACCAATGTGCGCTGGGATTACTCTGGATAACACCAGAATCTGTCAGTTTTCCATCCACGAGATGATCCAGAGTCTGTACAACATCTCTAGACCCACAAAACAAGCCAAATAATCCCACATCACAGAAGCTAAAAACTGCAGAAAGCCTCCAGTGTGCTCAGGTCTCAAAAGAGATTATTTAAACAATTTATGTCTGTGACAGTTAATAGTACATTTGCTACCACGATCCTTCGTTAAAATTTCATCTTCCACCAAATCCTACTTAAAGGAGGACCACTTGTCTCCTAGATAAATGTAAAACCAAGTTGACAATCTAGGATCAGTTCCAAGTACCCACAGATTACAGTGAAATTATTATCAGCGCTACTGTTCATGAAAGACTAACAGCCACTCTCTGAGGGCATGCCACAGCTCTTACTTTTCCATTGCAGCCACATGTCTCATTTCGATCTTGCCCTTAGTACACAGGGCCGTTGATACTTTCCCATTGAAAAGCAGGCCTTCCTTCGTCATTTTTAGAAGAATGAGTCTTACAAGTTCGCCCAGGTACAGGCTGCTAATCATCTTCTCAAACCTGAAATGAAGTGCAGGTAGGATTACAGGTGTTCACCTAGACTCATTTCACTGCTTGCCAGAGCCATGATATGGTCAAGTATGAGCATCTTATGTTCTTACACAGGTCAAACGTAATTTAAGCATCTACAAAAGGTGCTTGGGAGCTAAGCTGTGGGTGTTACAGCTTCCTGAGGTGCTGCAACCCAACTACTCCCCACTCCCCAGATCATTAAAAAAGTCCAAATTGTGCAGGACAAGAATCAAGTCAGCTCAGGTTCATTCAACCTTAGTGCCGTTTCAGAGGGGCTCCTGGTACACACGTGATGTTCTCAGACTGCCAAGTCAAATCAGTAGAAGAAGTCACTTACAGTTGTTTTCCAGGATTGAGAGACCCCAGGTCAAGCTCTCGATCAAACTCCGTGCGGATGTCATCCAAAGCACCGTCGTCCCCAAAGGCCCCCCACTCCGTGTTAATGCACATCCTCCCCTCGTCGCCTTCCACCAGGTCGATGTGCCTCATCTCCTCCATGTAGCAGGCGTTGGTGCCTGTCCCTGAGCATATTAGAGCCAGTATGGAAAAATTGTATGCTTATTTTTAAATAATCGTTTTACATTGAGTGAAAGCACCAGAAGTTGATCTAAGGCTTGACTCATTTAAAATCAATTTTTCTATTTCATATGTACCTCTATTGAGCTTAGAAAAATGCACCACAGTGCTCTGAAGCAGACAAGATATGGAAAGAGTAGTGATCTTTATCACCAGAGGTGAGAGGAACTCAGCTTTCTCTGGAGAGAGAGATACTAGCTTTCTATACTGTCAGCAGAAAAGTTTGTGTTGGTCACAACTGGATCCATACAAAACAAGTATACCTTAATACTCGATGGCAGTGTGACCATCATAGGAACAGCTGCCTTACACCAGGCAGCCTGGCTTGCAAATCTGACCACTGTTTTTCCATTTTCTCTCTGACCCTGCTGAGACACTCCTTATACTTAGGAATTCTTAAGTATTAAACAAATGAAGGGGGAAAAAGTTAAAAAAAATATATATTTAGTGAAAAAATTACCAATTATAAGTCCAACTTCACAGCGCGGGTCATCATATCCACAAGTCATCATGGTTCCCACGGTGTCATTAACCAGTGCTAAGACATCAACATCTATGCCCTGGTAGCATGAAGATGAGTGGTTAACAGAAATATGCTGAGAAAGCATCCTGGCTGCAGAAGCAACACCACACATATTCCTGGGTAGCGCTTTGAAGGCTAACTGTAAGAGCTTGCCTGAACCAAAAATGCACACTACTTGCTTTTATAACCCTATCCCTACAATGCCATAAAGCAATGAACATCTCTGAATTCTCAAGTGCTTGGCCAGCCAAGATCTTTGGTTGTGGGATTTGTTCTTCCCCAGTCTACCTTTCTTCTCCAGGAAAGCAATGCCTTATTGAATTTCGTGATGTGCTGGCACCAGCACATGTGCCCTTAGGAGCTGCGTTCTGGTATTTTGCACACGCTAATGTCCTGTGCCATGACCAGATCCCATCAAACTGTCAGGAAATGCATAACCACTCAACACAAGGAAGTACGTCAACACCACATCCAAGTAAAAAGCCTTTCCATCAGAGCTATGCAGCTTTCCTTTTACACTGAGATAAAGTACAAAGTTATAAAGGGATCCTTGCAACGCAAGTGCCCCCACTAGCAGGAGGCTGGGCTTCACCCAGAATGTCTCGCATCCTTGATCTTCTTAACTGTCGCAAGACTGATGCAGAGAAAGAAATGAACCAAAAATCAAGGCTGGATTTTTACCACATGAGAAAACAGTAGAAACATCCTCCTTACTACAACAATGACAAGATAGGGAAAACTGTTTTGTGTTTCTTAGAGGATGTTACTACTAGTACAGAATATGAAAATACTTTGCAAAACATTGAAACAATGTTATTCAAAGGAACACACTAGTTAAAGGGCAGATCTATTCATGTCTTACTGCTGATTTTTAAAGTTACTGCCACCCCATTCCACAGACGGAAGTGGACAAGCCCTAGCAGAGTTAGGTGTGCTAATTCAAGGCAAAACCCTCCCAACTCTCCATCCCACAACCCAAACTGCAAAACGCAGCATGCATCTGCATCTCACCATGCAGGTTGACAGCACATTCACTTTAGCTCAAGGTGACAGTGGGGTTGTACTGGTGCCAGCAAACTGGGCCACTTCCTACCCAGTTTATCATAGTGTGCACTTGCCATCGCTGTCAGGCTGTGAGCTGAGGCAGTCGCATCGGAGCTGCGTGTCTCCTTTCACAGCTGCAGGGCAGTAACTCCTGGGCAATGAGGAGACAGAGCAGCCCTTGGAGGCCCCAGCCACATCTACTCAACATACAGCCAGGTCAGGCACTTGTTACTGGATGTCCTTGAATGATGTCAGACAACTTTCAGACATCCCACACACCAAGTGCAGATCTCCCAGGATGATCTGGGGCAAATTTAGTTTGGCTCCTGCAGGAACAAAACTTGCCTTATGCTTCTTGAGGGCCTTGTGCAGAGAGCTGACCACATCCGTGTCCTGAACGCCTCGGACCTTGAAGTGTTTTGTCCAGTTAAGGAGCACCCCCTGCAAAGTAGCAATCCAAAAAGCTCCAACCTTGGCACAGAAACATGCTGCAAAGACAGCCAAGACGAAAGCCTGGGACAAAGCCCATTATCTCTCCCCACTTGTGGAAACGTGCGCCATAGTCAAGGCAGAGCATCTCACCTCAGTTACAGCGGCTGACAGCCACTGTAAACACAATCACACAGATAAAACAGTAAGGCCCCAACCCTGCAAACATATCTCCCTGTATTTCATTTAAAGCATGAATGCTTTTACCAACGCTCAGCACAAATTAACAACATTAAGAAAAACGCATTTTAGGACTGAGGCCTAAAGCACAGGTTCCCTACAAATAAAAGAGGGGGAAGAGTAAGAAGTCACAAAATATTTGCAATTAGTCTTTCATCTCCTCCCATGGAGCCTTCCAAACAGCTCAGCTACAGGTCTCTACTGCTTAGAAGAAACTGTAAAGACATTGAACAAGAATTGAAGAATTAAAAAAAAGAGAGAGAGAGAGAAAAGAAAGAAAAGGAACGAAAAGAAAAACACACCATATATACTTTTGTGTCCTAAAGTGTGTGAGTTTTAAAGTCTAACAGCCTTCATACAAGGACAAGTGATTACTATGGAGCTGGGTACTGATAACTAAAAGAGTTGCTTAAAGATCCTGTTGTCTTGAGATAGCACACAAATCCTTGAATAGTAGTCAAGCATACTGAAACAGCAATGGCTGGTCCATGCCTTGTTCAGAGAGCTATGCAAATGTTATCCCACATGCAAGGCCATGAGCTACCACTCCCACCCATTAGCTCCTCCGGGCTGTGTAAAAAGCAAAACTAGCCTGCAGTCTTTTTTTTTCTTTTTTTCTTTTTTCTTTTTGGATCTTACCTCTTCCAGTTTGGTCTGTCTGCATGGAAAAGAAAAAGTAAAGCCAAGAGGTAAATTCTTATGCTTCAGGTTTTTGGACTCCATGAAGTCTAGCAGACAGTCAGCAACATAATCGAAGAGCTGTGGGAGAAGGGAGAGTACGGGTCAGGCTATGCCTAGCAGGCACATGCTTGAGCACAGCACTGCCCCAGAGCAGCTCTGCAGGCCCTACCTCAGCTCCATTCCCCTGGATGACTTCCTTAGGTGTGGGGTAAAATTTGCTCTCCAGTTGGCTGCTCTGCTTCCCAACATCAGACACCTTCACCTGGAGGGCACGAAACTGGGAGCCACCCAGATCAACAGCGAGGAAGTCGCCCTTTTCTGCAATGCAAGTGGACAACTATCAGTCGCAAGAGCTGAGAGGCACAGCTCAGATACCATGTGGAAGGCCACAGCTCAGGAAAACGGGTATTTGAGAGCATTACCTACACCTAGGAAAGGACATGGGTTGCAGGCCCTACTGCAAAAGCCAACTTCCAGGGGGAGCAAGACTAACTTGTCCGCCTCAATGTCAACCAACATAATTACCTCCAAATTCCCATTTGTGCTCCTGTAAAAACAATTTGTTCCTCAGTTAGTAGCACTCTCAGCTCAAACATGTCTTTCCCTAGCAGGACTTCAGCACAGAAGGGCAGTTTGGGCTCATTGCGTCAATAAAGCAATTATCTCCCCATTCCACACATACGGAGCAGCCCTTCCCCAAAGGCCATTCAGTGGCAAGCACCTAGACTTGCACAATCTTTGTCCCATGGTACAAACATCTGACTAATTTTTTTTTTTTTTCAATCAAACATGACTCACAGGAAAGCAGGAAATTCTACCTGTAACACTATGGCCAGATATCACAAAGGCAAGGAGACAAACCGGGTTACTCAGTAAACTGTGACATTAGTCAGGTCATTAATCCTTAAATGATTAAAAAGGATTGATGCTCCACAAAGGTTATTTCAAGCAGCAATACTGAAGGTACTGAAAAATCTGGAAGCTCACTGCTATTGCAAACGGCAAAAGCCAGCCAAGTTTGAGATGCCTGAACCTGCTGCAAGTTTTGCCAGGAAACAGAGTAACCAGTAAGTAACTCAAAGTAAGAGTACAAAAATAGAAAAAAAAATCAATTTGATACTTAAAATAGGGAGTTTGTCAATAAGAGATATGCAGACATGACCGTGCAGTGCGTCCTTGACACAGGGGCAATGCCGGAAGAGTACTGTCCACTAAGTTTTGTAACAACGATGACACCACATGCAATCTTCCGAGTCTCATGTCCTCAAGGGCTCCCTGCGATTTCAGGGCAAAGCATGGACCTATGACAGCCACAGGGACAACAAGGCTAGTATTCCTTTCTGAATAGTTCTAATATTTCTAAACTAATATTTCTTTTTCTTTGGTGAAAGCAGCAGCCAGAATGGGAGTATTCAGTTTCCACAAGGCATTTCCCTATCTGTTAATATACAGATTTTCCTCTATGTCCCTTGTTTCAGTGGATTTGTCTCCGAATGGTCCCTGTATGCCACTACAGCTGCTATTTCTCCTTTAATTGAGGGGGAAATTACTTCCAGGACTAAAGTCCTGTGGAAAGGAGGAACAGAACAAGCCTTTCTCTTAAGTTTCCTGCATGAAGAGCTGTTACACACCGAGTCCCAACCTAGGCCAGACAGAGCCCTGCACAGATTCAGGGATTCTATTAAACTTGGAAAAACCCTCGTTTTCTGTCAGTGCGCGCTGCCAGGAGCCAGCTGAGCAGCGGCCTCAGAGTTGCTTTGGACTCGGTCGTTTCTCTGAGCAGGACGGGCTTGCGGATCCTGCCTCACCCCACGTCCCCTCAGAGCATCCCACTGCCGAAATGCTCTCCCCTGCCCTGTTTAAGTCCCGCTGGTGGCTGCAATGGAGAACGCAGCTGCAGCAGCAGAGGCTGTGCCCTGGCAGACTACGTGGATGCTCACACTGTGTTTTTTCCACTGCAGATGGTAAAGAAGGGCAGGAGATTGTTTTCTGGGGACAGAGAAAGAACAGCGTGGAGTTTGCCGGCAGCAGCCAAGGGAAGACTCTGCAATTTGGGGGCTCCCAAAGGGAGCCCTGGCACCCCCGTGGGTCTCGGCCCCGTCCCCGCCGCTGCCAGCGGTGGCTCTCAGCCCGCGGGAGCAGGCTGACGCTCAGCGCCCACGGCAGCACCCTGCCCACCCCAGGGCTCCCACGCAGCAGCTCACGGCCGCGCGCTGCACTGCACGGTCTGGGCTGCAGAGGCTGCCCTTGCCGTGTCCAGCCGCAGCTCTGGTGGCGAGGCCACGTCTGCAGAGACCCAGAGGGCTCTTTCCAGAGCGCTAACCAGGCCCTTCACGCACAAAAGCGCGTCCGTGGCAGCAAGCAGGGGTGACTCACCTGAGCCGTCGGGCAGCGAGCGCACAAACGACGGCAGCATTTTCACCGCCGCCGTAGGGTTTGTGTCTCTCCCCAGGCCCTTTACCATCTCGGCCTGGAAGCGAGCCATCACATCCAGCAAGGTGTCGTCGGAGAGGCGCATGTGATACAGGTACCTGTCAACCTGGAAACAGGCAAGGCGTCACTGGGAAGCACGCAGGCTCCTCGGTGCTCAGCAGCCGGCCAGGCTCAGCACTGCTCTCGTGCTGCCTAGGCCTCTCCCACGCGTACCAGGGGAGGCTTCCTTCATCTCAGCCAGCACGGAAAACTGCAGGATTTTCCCAGCCACCTTCACGAGTTTTCTAACCAGAAGAAGTGCAGTTTAACATGAAAGCTCAATAAATATCTCCAATTTCAGCAGCACTGCTGCACAGACAAGAATTGCTTTTCTCGCTCCCACCTGCCTGACAAATACAAGTCTAAACAGACCTGATAGAGATACAAAGGATTTGTTCCACATGTGTGACAGGCTAAATGTGAGCTACCACCTCTTACCTTTCTGATTCAACAAGCTCATTTAATTTTTGACTTCAGTAGCTAAACTTCCATGAAGTGGGAGCAAGCTCCAGGACGTTATCAGAACATTAACTTTTACAAAAACCAAGCTTTGAAAGTGTTTAACCCAACTCTGTCAAAACATTGTCAAAAAGTTAGCCACCTTTTCTGATACACCAGTAACTTGCCACCCTACATAAGCCTCTAAGTCTTGCTATAGACTCTAGTGGGCTGGTTTTAAACCATCTTTTCTCTACACATATAACAAACTAGAGTTGTAAAGTGTCTCAACCTGGTGAGAATTTGATTGCTCTGAATTAGGTCCAGAAAACACTGCCAGTGCCTAAGCATATCAACCACAATCTGAAAACATCTACTCAGCTTTGCTCTGCAATTAACCTAGCTGGCAGGCCAGGCTGAGCTTAAAGCCCACTTCCTACCCCACGTCTGTCCTCTGTTCACTGTGATTTTAGGACTAGACCTAGAAAATATTTTTGAGTGCAACCTGTAGTTTTGTGAAGGGTCTATAACACACAGCATGCAGCCAAAGTCAAAGCCAGCCGAATTTGAAGGGGACCAAAGGGGATACAAAAGCATCTGTGGAGAAGCAAGCACTCATTCAGATAAACTGGTACATAAACCAGGCAGTTTTTTTATACAGCTTCATCTGGACAAAGCTTGAGATTTTCCTCTTCAAGACCACACAACTCCTTGGACTGACCTTTACCTGCAGGGCTGGATACATGGCTATAAGTAAGGTGGCCTGGAAACTACATAGCTAGATAAGACAAAGAATTAATGCAGCAAAAGAAGATCTGTCGTCATCCAAATGCTCCGAGCATCCAAATGCTCACTAGGGAGCCCTGCAGTTTCTACCAGGCTCTGGTGCTGCACGAACAAACATGATACAGGCATAATATTTGTGCTCCAGATAGCTAGAGGTTTCCTGCAAGGTGATCTGTGCAAGAATCTTACTCCTCACAACGCAAAGCTCAAGGCCAGAGCCATCAGGCAGGAGAGGTGTGGGACAGCTTCCTACACCTCCCTAGTGCAGACAGTTAGGAGCTCTTGTAACACGGGCTATGTTCTGATGCTGCTTTATCTGTTCAGAGGATTTTATCAGTCCTACTCAGGGACAGGGAGGTCTAAAGGAATGGGAGAACATACATGAAACAAGTCCCACCAGCAACATGGCTGGATGTAAGAGGTAGCATTGTTTAAACAGAGGAGAAGGTTGGTCGTGGATAAACCGGCCTTTTTTGTAATCAACCAACCCCATACATTAACAAGGTGCAGTTCTACAAAATAATTACCTATTCAGTCTCATTTAAAACTCATGGGCAGAAGTGACTGACCTATTGGGGGCCCTTAGAATAATTGAAGCGCTTATCTAATGACAAGTGCACATACATTGAAGAAAGTTTTAAAATACAAGAGGTATACACACTCTCTCTCACATAGATTCTCTTCTTTTCCAAATAACCAAGTATCTAGCAAAAAAAAAAAAAAAAAAACAGTAATAAAAATGGCTACATTTCTGTTTGCAGAGGTCACAGGCTAGCTATCTGCTTCCCATACAAATTGCCTTCTCCACCCTGTTTGCCTACAGTCACAGAAGGACCAGTCCTCTCCAAAGCACTAGATAAGGCAGAGTTCAGGAAAGCTCACTAAGTCTCTAGCCTGATTTACAACCAGAGCAAGGCCCCACTAACACACCATTTGATCGTAACCACAGGAACGGCCAGTACTTGCAGCACCAGAATTAGTGGAAGAAGCCCCCTAAGAACAAGTCATTCTGCTTTTGAGCAAGGGCACAGGACAGAAAACCTAGTGTCACTTGCCTAACTGATGAGCGCAGTGGTGGAGGTGGCACTACCTGTGGGGACCTCTGATCTACCACACGGCCTGCTCTCAGCCAGCTGGAAAATACAAAGACAGAGCTGGGAAGAGAGAGCCCTTCATGAAGCACCTGATGGAGAGGATAGAGGATCCCCTGAGGACATGGCTAGAGACCAGAGGACTTCCCACCCACTGAGCATAGAAGCCTGGGAGAGACAGGAGCCCATTGCAGCACAACCACAGAAGCAGATTTCACGCTCTAGTCTGTGCCCAAGGGAGAGTAACCATTAGGCAGCTCACTCCAAACACTAACAGCTTAAGAGCCAGACCATCTTGGACTTTTCCATCTTTAATTAAAGCTCATATCTATAAATATCAGCCTTCAGCCAGGCTGGACAACCGGACAGGAGGCAAAGGTACTTCTCCCACACTAGCATTAGTAGGAATTGTGTCAAGTCCCGAAAGATCTCACCCAAAGAGCCCAGGAGTTTTCCCTACCCCTACATACAATGCGAGTGAATCAAATTCCTATTCAGCTTTAAAAATCCCATCCTTCACAGTACACTCCCAAAGCAATTCAACAAAGGCTTCCTTGCTGCCCTCTGGACTACACTATACTTGTCTTACAAAGTTTTAGCACCAGTGTTCTTTATAAGAGATTATTTACTTCATTACTGGAAGAGAGCTTATAACTGCGTAGGAAAAAAACACAGCCAGATCTGCTTTCACATAGTCATCAGATGGTTAGGAGTCCAAATACTTCTTTCTTCCTTCATCTTTAGGGCTGAAGTACATAAAGCCATTATCTAGCTGTACTACATACTGCAGACCCCAAAGTACCCTCCCAGTAATACAGTTCTGGTCAGAACATGAATCTCTGCTAACGTTGCATCTTACATACCTTTTTTATTTGATCTTCTTTTAGTTTGGTAAAATAGAAAGCTAGCAAGTGGACAGCAAACATTTTCTCGGAGCTGATGGACGTGTCAGTTGTGACAGAGTTGCTGCAAGTAACTCCAAAGGTCCTTAACTCACAAAGCCGGAGCTAGAGAAACGTCAGCCGAGGCATTTCCTACAGGGTGAGATGGGTAGAGTTCCTGGGAAATTGAGTCCAGAAATAAATCCATCAAGTGTGATTGGTTCAATGATAAAACTTCAGTCTCTTTGCAGCTCCCTCCACACCAACCACAAGTCCCTCCCTCCGCAGCTACACACTTCGTTGTGCCATAGCAGGCACCTGGACAGCCGCCAAGCTGAAGGGGAGAAAAATCGATTTTGTTCCTGCCCCACTTGGGAATTGTTCCCACTTCGCAATGCAGTTGCTACGCAGCATGCCCAGCTTCACCCTGCTCGGTTGCCCCAGCCGCTGACAGCCTCGCACCAGCCCGAGCACACAGCAGTGCTGCAGGGAGATTTTAGGAGGTTTCTTCTAACTCAGCGCTCCTACTTGCGAGACGAGCTCTTCTGCATGAATTAAGTCCACTCTTGCTCCACACAGCTCACCCGTATCTGCAGCTTTTTTCAGTAAAGCTTCAGCTGCATAAAGGGAGCAAGAGACAGCACATACCCCCGAATGAACTGCCTCTTGCACAATCTCCAGCCAAGAGAGGTTTTGCATAGATTATTCTCCCTTCACTCCTCCCAAAGACAAAGTATCAGACCAGTGAGCTCCTCAGAGCTGCAAAACCTAGGGAGTGGCCAGACCTATCTAGCAGCAGACAGTTTTGATATCGGACTGTCTTACTCAATAGAGCAGTCTATCTTTGCACCTACAGCAAGAGCTGCTTCCTTATGCTAGAGCTGAATTTGACTCAACCTTTAACTATTCTAACTATTCCAAAAAAAAAAAAATCATTCTGAAAACCTAAGTTTCTCTAGGGTTTTGTTATGATTTCACATAATATTCCCATAAACTACAGGCACTTCATCCAAATGAAACAGAGATGTGGACACAAAGGGAAGAAAAGGTATTCTCATGGGTTTGCTCTTAAGCTACACCTACATTTAGTGGCTCTCTCCTCAACTACTGTTCAGCATTTCAGTATTTCAGTTGAAATAGAGCACACTGACTGCATTTTTGCAGGCAATAGCCACTCAAAAATTGTCCAGAACAAGATGACAATTAAAAATTATCTTGACAAAGCAGTTGAGGGCAGGAAGATGGGAGAGAAAGAGAAAATGCAAAGAACTGAGCAGAAAGAAAACCTTCTGCACAGCTCCACAGTGGGGCAGGGCATAAGTGATCAGCTGGCAGAGAAGGATCTCAGGCTGTATCAAGTCACAGCCTAAAGCAGACTCAACACTCTCATGCTATTTTAAAGACTGATCATCATGCTGAGCTGTATGAACAGGAGTATCATCCATAGACACACAACATCATCCTTCAACTCTACTTGGCACCACTCTCAGGAGGAAGACTCTATCCAGTTCTGGCAGCTACACTTCAAAGAAAAAATGCGATCAGGAGGAGCTAGCTCATTGCTGAACATCAGGAGCAGTCATAAGCTACATTTTCTCAGCCTCTGATAACAAGATAGAAAGAGCTGAGGGAGGGGAAGAGAGTTGCCTCTGCAGAGACAATAGACTCTCTGCCAGGAAAGGTCTCGTTCTGTCTTACTGCCTTGTGTCAGAAACGAGCTGGGGACCCCGGGATACCGTGCCTGTTCTATTTATTTTCCACTATTCTAAAACAAAACAAAAAAAAAGCAAGAGTTAAACAGTGTGGCTGAACAGTCCAGAAATAGGGCTTGTTCTAAAATTAGGCTTTTCAAGAAAAAGGGAGAGAAGAAAAAAAAAGAAAAACTCACACTACCAGCCAGAAAGCACGGTTCACTTCTCTTGTATTCATCTTTTAATAACTGTTGGCTCGCTAAGTCAGACGCTCGCTCCCAGAGGGACCGTCTCTTCCCTCATTGTTTACCCAGGCCATCTGAGTCACAACCCCTCCGGCCAGCAAAATTGAAAACATCACTTTTCTAGCTCCATCCCACTTTGATCCAGAGCTCATTGTGTCTGTAATACAGCAGATTTATTTTTTCATTCTGTTTGCTTTTCTAATGGATGCCACTGAAAAAAGGTCTCAAAGATCTAAATATTACTAAACAGGTTGCAAGCTCTGCTAAATACCTGACACATCAGACACACAGCGAAACTCCTTTGCTTGTTCCTGGTGCATCCTAGCTTCAGGCAGGCTGTTGTGTGAGAAAAGAAAGGACATTATCACTTTTCCATACAGACCACAGTTCAATGCACTAAGAACCCAATTGCCAAATACGTTAAGGCCATTTTGTGCTTGTTCTGGCCAGCACAGTTGTGCAGTTGTCACAGCTTTGCACCACACCAGCCTCAGTTGTACCATGTGGGTTCAGTTCAGCAGCCATACTAGTAACAGTTACACCATTAGCTCAGAAGAAAAGAAAACTTTCATAAAAAGTCAACCTGCAAACGCCTGAATAAACTTCAGAGCTTTTATAACAGTTGCTATGGAGTCACTATAGAAACAAGCAACCAGTTAAGCTGAAGTGCTAATCTCAGCAAAACACAAGAATGCTTACAGCCATTTAGCTTTCTTACTGCAAGGTTTGCTGCTCAAACACAAGACCGCAGCTTACACCTTGAAGTCCCAGTCACTTTTTCCCTGCTCAAAAAATACAGACTAGCAAGCAGCTTAGCATTCTTAAAGAATAAACCTCATTATCAAAACAAACTACAAGCAGAGTACAGCAGTATCGTGGGTCTCCTGCAGCCCACCCCCAGGTGCACGTGGTAGAGCAGAGAGGGCAGTCATCCTTGTACAGAATACAGTCTTAAAATGCAAATCTGAGAGAGTGTGCAATCCAAAAGGTAGCTTGGTAGATCCCTGCTCTCATCCAGACCACATTCTGCAAGCTTCCCTGACTACATTTTCCCTTCTAGTTCGTCAAGCGCAAATGAAACAAGGGGACAATCAATACCACTCAGTCCTGTAACCCACATCATTCAAGCTATTGGAATAGTTTCAAATGGAATATGTTTGTAAGGGTTAATCAGAAGCTTGCAATCCATGTAGATCATGTTGCTGTTAGGCAGAAGCTGTCAGGAGTCTGGAAAAGCAAAGAATTGCTCATTCCCAAACCAGAAAATTCAAGATACTCACATAGTCATATCACAACTTAACAAAGCTGTGTGGTTTTCCTCGGGGGAGGCTTTGCAAGAGAAGGATCTAAAAACATTCCCTCTCACCAGTCTGGCACTGAAGACATCACACGAACCAGAAAAGCTCTTTTTTTTTTTTTTTTTCATTTTAGTGAATAATGGGGAAAGAGTATATCAAATGCACTGAAAACAGGTGTTAAAAACTCAATGCGTTCAAACTGCTGCAGGCTTGTTTATGAACAGCAGCTTAAAGTATTGATGCTATGTGACATAGCCTATAGGAAGCATAATAGGAATGTGAAGGAGATTTAGCACAAACCTTCAATCTGCAGAGGTACGCGTCTGACCATTTTAGAAAGCGGATATTTGATATAGTGAAATTCTACGTGGTTTTCTCAAGTATCTCAACATTAACACATGCAATATCTACAGTCTGGCACAGCCAACCACAGTGGCTACACATACATTCTCTTTATGCAGCCATAGCAACACGTCCCACTGCCAAAATCCATTTTTGAGAATTAGCACAGAAGTTTCAGCATCTGATTCCTTCCATTCCACAATCTCTCACAGGCGTATGTTAGAATTGCTTCCACTAAATACAAATATCAGGGCTACCGAGCATCTGCATGTGTATGAAACATGTATAGTCTGGTGTTGCACTGCCTTAATCAGCATGCAGTAACTCTTATCAGAAAAACCTGAAGAAGTGAGTTTGCTGAGAACTTAGCTCCAACAAATTAAACCTTCCTCCATGTGCTAAGCACTTAAGTTCATGCTAACCACCATAAAACAAGTATGTGAGGATACTCATGTCACAAGCATCAACCTCTAAGCTGTAACTTAAAATGTCAGTTGAGCTTAAATACTTCATTCCCCCTTAAAATTCAGGTATCACAGAGCAACTGGAATATGAAGCAAGGGAGCATTTATAAAGTAACAGAACAAAGTCATTTGTGTAAAACAATTAGAAGTACCAGAGAGAAACAGATCTGAGTTCCTCAAAAGTGAATTAAATTATATCTATACCTCTAACATCTCCCCCCAAAATCATAATCCAAAAACAAAATAAAAAACCAGCAAAAACCCACTTTGCCTGAATCAATGTGGTGATGATTTCCCAGGAGAAGGAGCACAATTTAAAGAGCAAGAAAAGGTTTTGCTTTTCTTTAGTAATTACCTTCAGATGACAGAACTGGAATTTATCCAAACATTCCTGTGACCAGAATTTCATCATGCCACAAAGCATTAACACAAATACTTTTTGCCTCCTTTCACTTTTTCACAGGACACAAAGGTTGGAGGCACATGACTCTTATCACCATTCTACCCCCATTTCCTCTCAGATTGTTCATTACCTGTTCGTTATCTGTTAAACTCTGCCCTTTGGGAAAGAGTGGAATGAGTAGCTAATTCATTACTAGTGAAATAGCTGACCTTTATTAGCACTGCAAGGGTATCTTGCAAGACGACATTACGTTCAAATTTTCACATAGCATCATACCATACACTTACGCTGAACACTATGACTGCAGTGTACAGCTGGCTGGTAAAAGCAATTTTTGGCCTCTAACCTTACATGAGTCCATTCCTCCGAGTGTTTGCTTCATGCAACTGGTCACAAGAGAAGGAAAAACATTAAAGAGCTGCAGCAGTGTAATCATGAAATGTCAAGTTATTAAAATAGTTTTATTTTATGGATAAAAACTAAACAGAATTATTTTTTCTTTTTCCCTGTTTCCTTCGAACTATTCTGATCTCTTTTTGCACTAGAGCTATATCTACCATTCCTGTGCTGAACCTGCCACTCACTCTCCAGTTGTCTCAGCATCTCTTGCGTTAGAAGTCCTTCACGCAGCAATCTGTCAGCAAGAGATCCACGTCCATGGGTTTTCACGTCCTCCTGCCTTGCAGTGGACCTATAGGCTTTCAAGCCCTTTGCTCTTTTCTCTCCTGGAGCCTCCAGCGCAGTAGGGAGTTGCACTGTAGATTTTCCCCCCTGAAGGTCTGACATCAGCCTGGTATCCCTCTTAGTCCTTGAAAGAGGAAATTCTTCTGACACAGCTACTGCTGCTCCAGAAGCAGCAGTAGACTGCGAAGCCCGAATCAGCCTCGTGATGTTGCAGACACCAATTTGTATAATGTTGTCTAGTTTTTTCTGAATATCCCTTACAAGAGCAGCATCAGGGAACATATCCATGAAGCGGTAACTGAAGAGGTGAAACAAAACAGCACACAATTAAACCTTTTCACCCCACAACTAATGACTGAGATGAAGATCAGATATATACTGTGTTAAGTACAACCTTATTACATGTTACATAGGACAAACACTATTTTAAATCACACTTCAGCTGTTGCAGTCCAGAGGCCCCTTGTTTCTACTCTTTTCTCTGTCAGTCCCTTTAACTGTTCTCTGCAGAACCCACGACTTTCCCCCACCAAGTGGCTACACCAGCATTTGTTAAGATTCTCTAAAGGGCCAGCAAAGGAGCCCATACTGCACCATATCCATACCGGCTTGAAGATGCTATTTTTCTAGGACTTTAAATCACACATATTAGGAGAAAATAAAAATAATTCCCAAGTGCAAAGGCAATACCTTAACCACAGATAGAGGTCAAAAACATCATGAACAGCTTCGAGGTGCACAAGTTCCTTGATATTCTTTGGCGGGGCTAGTGGCCATTTGGTGTGCCGACAGAGCCAGTCAAACGTCAAAGGTTCATTTCTACTAAACTGTCTTGCAAACTGGAAAACAAGTGGATTCAGACAAATCTGCAGTTAGTAAGGAAAGAAGTTTTGTGTGTTTTTTTTTTCCAGTGCATTTATTTACAAAGCTGAACTTACTTTCTGGAATTCCATTATTCATGCAATTTATAAACAAACAGGCTGTTCATGTTCTTAACTGACAGAACATGAGTTTGTATTTAGACAGTTATATACTAGCAAAGGTGAGCTTCAACCCGTACAGCACAGTACTAATTGAAGAGTCCGCCCTTAGGTGTACGTTTTTAGGCCAGTTTATTACTGAAGAAATGATCAACCAATGTAACAAAACGTCAGTGAATTAAATTCCCTTGAGTCTGTATACACAGAATACTCCAAAAAATATCTCCTTCATCTTACGCACTGTAAGTGTCACACATGCTTTTACTTAATTCCTCAACACAGGAATTGCCTCTTCTTTTCTAGGCCTCATTAACACAATTTGTCCATGGGTCATGCACAGAATTAAGCACCAAAGTCTGGAGCTATCCAGAAAAACTGAACTTTGAAGGCAGACGATTTCATCTAGTGAATCAGATAGTCTCTCTCTTCTCCTCCTGCTCATATTCTGCTAATTCTCTTATTTCAGAATCTCATGGGTTGAGAAAGTGATGTTAAATATTTGTTGCCTGACTTAGGAAATGTATTATTCAAAAAACAAAAAAAGATTACTCTGTAATAGAAATCAGCCCTCCTGAAACCTAAACATCTCAGCTCTTTTACTAACAGATAAGTCAAATAATATTTAATTTTTCAGAAATGTTAATGACAGAGTAACTAGTTCCAAAATGGCTAATATTAGAGATTTTTGTCCAGCATGGAATGAGCCCTAAATTCACACGGGTGTTTTACCAGCCTAGTTCCCTCTGACAGTGGTTAGGCCCCTCTACACCTACATTACTTCAGATCTCAGTGCTCAGTATTTTCTCAATGAGGCACAATTTTTAAACTCTTTAAATCAGTCATCTAATTTTTAAAGAAATTTAGTTATTTTTGAAAAGTACAGGTCTATTGAACATCTGTGACATGAAGACAACACAGCAGTTAAATTTTTATAATGTTTTATAGTAAAAGTGTTTAATATAGTCTAAAAGCGGACAAAGATGATAGTGTCTAACAAGTAACAGCCCTGAACAAAAGTCTTAATCCTGAAAAACTGAAGTCATCTGACTACAAATTCCTCAAAATAATCACTCCAGGGGTACAGTGGAGAACAGTTCAGCCAGGCGTGAGAACTGAACTCATGTAATTCAGAGAGTAAACTACAGCACTATGTCCTGTGAAGTTTTAATTCTATTAACTTACAACATAAGAAATCATATTCAAGCCCATATTCTTCTAGCTACAACCTGGATTAGTGGTATCTCCTTTTTAAGGACTAGTTTTAGAAAAATTTAGTGTAAAACTTAATTGTTCTCAAGTGACAAAAAATTCTGACCCTCCCACTCACCAAAGTTCAATGATCACCTGCAAGGAAAGCAGTAGGATTCTGAGCCAAAGAGCAGAAAAGCTTACAAATTTTAATTTATATCCCAAAATGAGAATCAAATCTCAGAAGTGAAAAGCTTCAGCCAATGAAAATGGTAAAGAATCCAAATATTAAAAAAGAAAAAAATATATACCTCCAGTTATTTTAAAATGCTCACAAGTAGAAATATAAAAATACGTTCAAATGATTTAACGACCAAATTTGTGATAAACATAAAAACTAGACACGGCCTCATCGTATCAAGACCCATTTAGTCCAATATAAATGCCATATTTTCGGGGAGGGGGAACAACTGACCTTTAACAATGTTGTACACACAAAGGGCTCCTTTCTGTTCAAGGGTGCAGTGCAGAAGACATACCGTGATCGCAAATTTAGTGGAATGTGCTGAATCATATCCGCTAGAAATTTAAAGTCATCAATATTGCAGACAAAGTAGAGTCCATCAACTTGTGAGAGACTCACAAAAATATCCTGTGAAAACAAAAGCAAATGAAGAGTATGTTATTACAAAAGAGAGTTGTTAAACCTATTAACCAAACCAAGTAATGATTGGTTTTTCAAAGTCCAATGATACTGAAAGAACAATTCAAATAATCAAATTCTACCTATAGTAATAAAAATTTGGAGGAGATCCCTCTGCACTTCTAACAGGATTTTAACTAAATTCTTTAACATAGGATCGGGGAGGACATAATGCATTATGCTTTATTTAAGCATTTTCAATTAATCTAAGCATCCAACACAATATTCCAGAAGCATAGATTTTAGCTACAAAGAACATCAGAGCCAGTTATTTCTATGTTTAAAACTTGTTCCAGGTTTATCTCTTAGCATGACCCCAAAAGCTATCTTTACAGTATAACATTCAATAGTTGAGTTACTTCTAGGTCAGAGATTTATTTTAGGAAGATAGGCATCACAAAATAAATACACTGTTGCAACAGAAGCATTCAAAGAATACCTGAAACACGCAATGCTTAGCAAAACTGCAGATGCCACTGCACAAGGGAATTTTTATGGGTCCCCAAAATTAGTACTCTCTAGTGTATATGTGATCATTAATGAAGCACTGAGTTTAATTAAATGTGTGACTGAATACTTAAGAGACCAATACTGACACATTTTTAATCTTATGGAAATTCTAAAAAGTTAAACTTAAAGGTGGGCTATTACTCTAACAATTAACTCTTCCAAGATGTGTCTGAGTATAATCTTTCACCTGGGGGCTAGAAACCATACACTTTCCTAAGTAATAGGACATCAAAGAACTATCATATGCATTCAAATCAATGAAAATTGTTCTGAAAAGTTCTCAGATCAATACTAATGTGGTCTTAGAAGTTTAATTTCTACTTTAAAATATTTAAACACTTACAAAAATTCTACTGCCAGTCCCAAGCAACCACGGCCATGTAGATCCCATAAAATGCATTTCTTTAATTTAAGCGAACATTGTTTTGCCATAAAATCCACAGAACCAGAAAAAATAATTAAGTAGCTCTCAGACAGACAGAAAGCTCTCAGTTTTCCAAGAGTTTTCACATGAAGTTATCAAAATTTTAATCTCTAGGGCATCAGCCTCAGACCAAGAAGTTTACTTTTAAAATACAGAAAAATTAAATGAGAAGGTTCTTGCGTCAGATACTCTTCAACACATGTACACACATTTGCACACTTTGAAGGCTTTCAGATTTCTTATGTTATGAAGAAGGTAATCATTCGAAATGTATTTACAAACACTGCTGCAGGAAAAAGAACAATCTGATTAATTAAAGATACACAGAGCTGTATATTAGGTTCTTAGAGAGAGCGTGTGTGTCTGTAGGAAAGTAGCACCTGTAAGTATGCTCAATTTTTAAACCAAAAGCTATTTTTAATCATCCTTACAATTAGATTGGAGAGGGTGGCATCAGGTAGATGATAAGCAAACATTTCTATCTGCTCAGCAGTAGGATGCAGGCCAGCTGCCTAAAGGGAAAATAAAGAAATTTTTCATTACTCTTCAACATCTTTAAGTTAGTGCACAAGAAAAAAAATAGAAGGATAAAATGCAAGAAAATAAAGTATCCTACAGAATCCAATTTATTCAGGACACTTATCTGGAACTTAAAGACTTCCATATTTGAGCTTTCAATTCTCAGAAGATCAGCTTCAATATAAATTAAAACATTGCAAGGCCTATGAATCCTGTAAATGTGCCTTATATTCCAAGTCACTCTGGCACGACACAATCAATTTTTGTTGCTTCATTGTAAACAGACACAAAGAATAATAATTTGGGATCAGGTTATAGCAGCATAGCTCCAAAGAACATCTGTACAAATTGAGTACTAAGCTCTCACCTTCAAAGGCCGCACAGGCTCACTCAAAATTTCCTTCAGCTGCAGCAGGTCATCTCGATGCATCGTAGTGACTTCTCCTTGCTTAAAAGACGAGCCATAACGCCCAGCTCTACCCGAGATTTGTAGAGCCTGAGAGGTTGTAATTAAATCTATTTCCTTCTCTCCCTTTTCATTGATATTTGGCTTCACTATAGAGTTAAAAATTATTCTTTTTATACATCTGAAATATTTGAACAAAAACAAAGAGTAATCAATTTTGCAAATTATTTCCAATACACAACCTACTACAGAAGAGTGAAAGCTTGCTTTTTTAAAAAACAAAAACAAAACAAACAAACAAAAAAAAATTTCCCCTCCACAAATTAAGAGACCAAAGGAATTGCTTTACCATGAAGACAGCATTCTCAGAGGGCAGCATAAGACTGCTGGTTAGTCACAGGATACATCAGTCCTGTTCTAATACGGTCCCAGGCTATTCATCATTTGCCTCAGCAGAGCGTATAGCACTGATTGCATCACCTTTACCAATTTAATGCATCTGAAGCTGGACTGGCCCTACCCTACATTTCTCAATGCAAGGGACTCGTGTTCTGTCACCATAGCCCACCTAACCCCAGTGAATCTAAACTACCTTGACAGTGCTTGATCTCATACAGGATTAGGCCAAGTGAACCATTTACCTCTTAAAAAATCAGTTTTAGAATTAAAGCTTAGATCTACCCAATCAAATCAATGACTACTTCAAATTAAAGCATATGCATTGCAAATGTTCTCTAGACATAACAGACATCTAAATAAATTAAACAAATTGAGGGGAAACAAGTAAAGAAACTAAGGCAAGTATCACCCCAAAAATAAGCATTACTTACAAGTTGAGTCCCATTCCAATCGCATCTGTAGCAACTAAAATTTTGCATGGATCATCAGGATCATTGAATTTCTTTGCCTGTTCAAGTTTTGTTCCTAAAAGGGTGTGATAAACATTTCATGTAGCAAACTTCTTGTAATATAAAGATAGCACATCTCTAAACTCAATGACTTTGTAGTAGGTTGAGAAAATTTTTTTTGCTTTTCCTTTTTTTGGATACTTGGCTGTGGCTTGTAGCATTTTTTGTTGTTTTTTTTAAACCTTCCCCAGAGCTGTGAACAGGCCTCATTTAATTAAAACTAACTGAAGAACAATATTAAGTAAGTAATGAAGATACAACCCCAAGATTATAATACCAGTCAAAGAGTTTCACTTTCTATAAGTTCATATCCTGATGCAAAAATTGGAAAATTTGTACTGTTTCATTTAAAAAAAATTTAAATAAAGAAGCAAAAAACAGAATACATACATACTTGTGTGTGTGTGTGTGTGTATATATATATATATATATACACACACATACACATATATGTTAAAAAAAAAAAAAAAAAAAAAAAGGAGGAGTTCTTTACCTGGTGGCAGACTGCCATATATGACAGCACATTCTAATCCTCTGGCTTCAATCTGTCGGCTGACAGAATAAATGTCATTCTTACTGAAACACACAATGCAGTCCCCCGGCTGGAGGTTATCTAGAGATTCTAAGGCATAATCCAACACAGTAAGAGGAGTGAGTCTCTCGTAGTTTCGAACCTAGAATTAAAGAGCAGTTGTGAAAGATGAGATATTTTTTATGTAAAATTCATACAAAAGTTCAGCTAATGTGCTAAAAATTACAACTGAATGCAACACCAAAAGTTGTCTTATAATTCTGAAGTGATTAGTACCGGGGAAAAGATGACATACATCTTATGTAATCAAAAACCATGTATTTGCAGGATTGCCCAAGGCCTTTTCAAGAAGCAGAGAACTAAGCTTTTTTACATATAAACTAGATTCAAGGGAAGAAGCATACAGACTACTGTACAGTCAAAGCAATCCTTGGGAGAACTGAGAGACAGTTTTCACTGATTCAGTCACTTGAATGCAGTACTTGTCCTCTTTAGAGGGAGAGTCCCATGAAGCATGGATATGTAAGGCTACAGCTAATTCACCTGGAAATCATGCAGGCTGCACTACCAAAATTATGTTGTTAAATAATCTTTAGAAAGGAATTTTCCCAGAAAAACAAGTTTTTTGACTCTAAGGTTGCGTTGGAGAGATATTTCAATCACTTTCTTCTGGTGGTTTAGCCCTTCTAACAAGTTTCCTCGTCACATGAGGAATGAATAACAGACAGAGTAAACCGAGCAAATTGAGGCCATTGTGTATTTCAGGAAGAACAGAACTGCACAGAAAGCCACTGGACAGTTGCAGTGTTCCCTGAGGTGAAGTCAGCAGAGCAGTTACCTTTTAAAGGCAAAACATTGTGACCAAAAAAATCAAAATAGAAATGACCATCAAAAACTCCAACTTAGCAGCATCTCCTTTGACTAACAGGAATGGAGCAACATTTTAACAAAATAAACCCCTGCAAGAATAGCTTTGATCAGTTATACCCCAAAGAAAAGCTTTTATTTTAGCCTGTTTTCTGACAAGAATCACCTCATGTTGTCTGTCTGTAACATTACAGAATTAAAAAACCTACCTCAACCTCCTCCCCTGTAGTGTACATGAGTTCTGTCACCAACTCAATAGCAGCAGCTTCTCCACAAACATGGATTTCTTCTGCACAGAGCCCTGAACAAGATCCAATGAAATAAAGTGCAAAATGTTACATATGTATATACACAGCAACTCTACCTGACATTAACAGTTACCAAAAAGAATACATTTTGCTTTCTGAACACATCAGCAAGGACTGTATTCTGTCTCCTTCAACTTCTCAAACCCCAATACCAAAACTTCCCCTACAAGACACTGCGTCCTTGGTGTTACTCTTGATCTCATCAGGCGTTTAGAAATCTGGTACCACAACCATCTGAGCTGTAAATACCTGGTTGCATCTTCACAGCTCAAACAATAGGTACCCTCAGCCACTGAATAAATGGAGTAAAACTTTCTGCACGTTCTATTTATTCATGCTTTGCTGTCTCCCCAACCACAGCTGAACTGGAAAGCTTTGCTTTCTGCATGATCTTTTAAAATTATGAACACATCTTTAAAGTAGTCACAATGGTAAAAGGTTAAAAATAAAAGGTAGCTGAAGTGTGACAAATCATCCTGCCAAATTCAGCATCAAAGCAGTGGAGTGGGAGAATCTGATTCTAAACTTCTGATGAAAAATCTAGGTAAAAATTAATTTCAGAGCTCCTCTTGAAAAATTACAAAATTAGCAAAAGAAACTGCTCTCATAAGATTTTAATAGATTAATGCTCTAAGTGAGCTATTTGAAATAGCTCATAATTTATAGCATTGTTAATGCTGTAAAAATTTGCCATGCTACCATTATTTAATAGGATCTTAAAATTAACTCTGAAAACTGTATAGTTTTAATTGCACAAAAAATAGTTCTAGAAAATACTCAATGTGAAAGGACAGCATAGTCTGACAATATAGACTCTGTAATAACCAAGCCTAGAAAAATGCATCTGCAAAACTTAAGACAATAAAATTTTCAAAACCATTCCGTCAGCAACACGACGAGTAACTTGTTGTCATACAGAGAACTGAATTGTATGAAGAAATACTCACTTTTATTTTGCGTCACACATTGTAATCACTTCAATATGCTGAGTTCTACGTTTGAATTTAATATGTCATTTAGAAACTACTAATTGTCAGCACTGACAGGCTTACCTAGAAGGGCTCTTGTCCAAGCCCACCCTCTAGCAGGATCTCTGATCATCTGAATTTCATCAATCACAGCAACTTCATCTTAAAAACAAACCAAAAAAAAAGTTATGTGCCAAGCAAGGAAGAACATCTAGAACAGCAGTACTAAACAGGAAGGAGCATCTCAGAGGCTTTCTATAGAAAGTTACTCATATCAAGTTAATTATCTACCATCAGAAAGCTAATCTGAGACAATCCAGGTTTTATTAAAACTGTTCTAACTTATCTCAGGAATTGTTCAAATAAGAGTGAAAAGGTATAGCTCAGCTACTAAATAGGAGATTACTTGATAGCAGCAACACATGTAAAGATAGCAGTAGATGTGAGCAAAACAGTCGTGCATACATACAAGGCGTACTTGTGCTGCACATTTCAATGGTACAAGCAATATGTGTAGCTTGTCTGGCATCTTCATTGACATACACACGCTCTTCTCCTGTCACCAAGTCACATGGCACATTCTAAAGAAAGTCAGAAAATTCACATTAAATTTCTTGAATATAACCGAATCATTCCACCAAGGGGGGTGGGGTGGGGAGGAAGAGATTCTTAAAGTATCTTCAAAAAATTCAATAACAGAAGTTACCCAGGGAATAGCTACTCAGCCTGTTGACATTTGTGCCCTATGTTTAAGCTCTGTCAGACTGAAGTACCAGTATAACAAAGAGGTAGTATCTGTTACTAGATGCCAGCTCCACCTCTTCCCCCTCCCTCATTCCTGCAAGAGATTGCATCTTTCTTTCAGCACTTCAGAACTGCCACATCTGCAACAAAACTATCGGAAGAGCGGCTCATAAAGCAAGGCTCAGCCTTGCAAGCTCCACTCTTCCCCCATTCATTTAGTTACTGCCCTGGCAGGTGTCTCACCTCCTACCTTGGACTGGCACAGTAACAGTTCACAAGATTTAGCTGAGAGAGACAGCAGGAGCCTCCGACTATCTCAGACAGATGGCTGCTCATCCCTACTCGACAGCCATCTGCGGAGTCACCAAGGAGCTCTGGTCGAGCCTCACAAGATCCTTTGATAAATCCTACTGCACATACATGTTACGCTGCACTAATGTGATATACTACTGAGATGCTTTAAAACTGGCTTTGTTCTGTGCAGATGGAAACACACTAATGAAAAGCTTTCAAAGAGATGCTGGAGGCAAAAGAAAGTACTAATGAAAGCTTCCTCTAGGGATCTGAAATAACAGGGCACTGGTGTTCACCAACTCATTCATCTGAAGCTGCAAAACTTTTTATTATCTGGCAAAGTAAAATGTACTTAAACATTGAAGTAGAAGAGGGAAGAGAGTTAAGCAAGGGTAATTACCTGAGTACATGCTAAAGCAAAGGTAATAGACAAAAAAAAGAAAAAAGAAAAAAAAAAAAAAAGAAAAGAAAACAGCTTCCACATGGAAAAAGCTAACAGCACAGCTTAACCAAACTCAGGGAAGGAGAAATCACCACAGAAACATGGAACCAGGCTACAGGGACGAGCACAGGGGACGTGCTCTGGAGAAAGTCACGTTCCATTCTGCGGGCCTCACACAGAAACGCGCTACCAGTATTCACACAAACAAGAAGCAATGCAACGCAAAGCTACACTGCTTCACAGACTACCTTAAGCAACTACAACATTTTACAAGCATGCATTCACAAGACCATCCTAGTATTAAGGATGCAGGTAAGTAATATAACATACTGACAGCATCATTACTCTTTTGAAAGATCTCATGAGCCAGAAGTTTTAGTGGACCACAGTATATTCCTGATTTTGCTGATAAAAATCTCTGGATAGCATGGTAAGTTTTTCCACTGTTTGTAGGACCAGCATGGAATATTATTTTTCTTTGAATAGCCCTGGCTTCTGGATACCTAAAAACATACCAAGGAAAAAGAAAAAGAAAAAGAGAGAGAGAGAGAGAGAGAGAGAGAGAGAGAGAGAGAGAGAGAGAGAGAGAGAGAGAGATTTGTTTAACATGTGTATTCAATTTGGCATTCTGGATACCAAGTTAGGTGAAATTCCAAATTAACTTACACAGTTCCTTATCAATAGATATTTGGAGCGTGTAAAAGCAGAAGGATTAAGTTCTTAAACAGAAAGTACAAAGAGGCTACCACGTCTTATAATTTCATTTTCTAATTCATGACACGTGCAGAGTGATTTCTCGCTACTGCAGTGTTTCTAAGAGTATATTAACATTTTAATGTTCTGATGCACTGCTTCCCAGATACGGCCACAAGACAGGTTTGCGGCATATCTTGTAACAAAGATAAGAATTTCTGAGACAATTTATTGTAAAACCAGATGGATACATGAAATGGAAGATACATATCATGAAGCTTAAGTCCACAGTCTATGCAATTCTGTGACAGTAAAAAACACTGACCAGTTGGGCGGCAATCTTAAATCACTGATCTTGCGCAAATCATCCATACAATCCAGCATTGGAAAAATCTGCTTTGCATGTCTCAAGAAAAATGGAAAGAGATCATCCACATGACCTAGAAGATAAACCCTTTTAAGTCTGCATGCTCGCTGGTTTGAAGGTATGCATATTCATAAACTTAAAAATAATAACGTTAACTATTCCCACCACATGCTTTCAACTTCTGGCTTTCTACAGTGGTCTATAACTATCTCAACAACAGAAAAGTAAACTAACACAAATATATGAGTTCATTAAGCACTGTAATACAAACAAAATAGCAAACAAAAGATATATTTCTGTATATTCACTCCAGCTAGCCTACATACCCATAGAACTTCTAAATTAAATGAGAGGCTATGGAAAATCTGGGCGAGAAATAGCTTTTCTGTCCTAAGATGATCTTAGCTTTCTTCCTAAATTCACACGATGCCTTGGAATAAATAAATAAATAAAACTTCTAAAATGGTTTTATGTATAAAGAGAGATAAGCAGAGGACTTCTAGCTTCCTTAATCACTAAAGCTTGGGAAATCTGGTTCGGAACTGTAAATCCCCAGTGCTTAGGACAGCAAAGAAAAAATAAGAAAGAAAGTCAACTCAAAAGAGAGACTCTGTTTCAGTACACGCTGTTCTGAATGTTTGCAGAGCAGACACATAGACCTAAAGGTCTCATTTAAGGCCACACACTGATTGTCCAGCCTCCATAGCATTTCAAAGAACTACCTAGATCAAATAAATGTTATCATCTAAGCCTCCAAACAATCAGTAATCTCTTTTCCATTAAGAATTAGTATTGAATAAATAAATCAGAAATTATTGTGAATAACTTACATTTTGTAGTATTTTAATTATCATATTAATCACAAGCAAAGTTCACTTAAAAGTTAGAACTGCCACAATAAACCATCCTTTATACTCCTATGTAAGCAAATTTTAAAGGATCTAAGTAATACTCATAGACAGGTAAATAAGGATTTCATATGAAAGATTCTATGCAGATAAAATATTAAAATACTTCTAAACCATCTTGAATTTGAAGTCATTTTAAATCTACACATTTACATTTTAAGGTGAAATCTACAGGCACTACAGCCTTTAAATTACCATTATTAAAAACATACACATAGTACCAAAACAGAAGTTCAGAAGCTTATAAGCTCTAGAGAAAGCTATTTCTGTTACTACCAACTAGCATATCCTCTCAGTTAGGTGTAGTTAATTACAACACACAATGCAATAAGCAAATAACACTCATTTCTACTAGTGCTACACAGAAACAGAACAGTTACAGAGCTGTATTCCCAAGCTTTTAAAGTCACCTAAACAGGAGAATGCTCTCGAAGTGCCCTCTAGTGACTACCAAATTTGAAAGGAATATATTGAACAGTAGTTTTCATTTCATCAATGAGCAGTCACTATAAAACAACAGGCTTCTACTAGCTTACTTAGGAAGATTCAAAGACAGAATATTCCATAGGCTGGGCACAAATGTTTCTAAAGAGAAAGTGGAATGACCTTTTAATCTTTATTACAGTATAGTGGAAAAGTTACACAGGAAGATAGTTAAGCAGAGAAGTTAGAAACAAAGAAATTCATAAAACATGCATTTTGTTTTACAAGTACTCCCAATACTTGCCTGCATCACAGCATATATCATTGAGAATAATATGCAAATCAGCACTCACAGAACTGGATTCCATGATATATTTCCTAAAGCTTATAAACGCCTGGTGAAAAAGGCGAGCTGTAAGAGAAAAGAAAAAAGCAGAGCATAATCATGTGATTGTAATCAGAAAACTTTACTTGTAAAAACCTATCAAAAACCTAAAGTAGTTCACTACAAATCTATTCCTTAATGTGAGATAACACAAATAAACATAAAGGCTACTTGACCTTAGCAATGGAGATAACCTGAGCAAGCTGTGCTGTGGGAACAACCATAAAAGATCAGATCCGCTTAACGCGGTACGTGAATAAAGACTTTCAATGACAATGTTTGTTAATGTATGCAGATTGGAGACTTAAATTGTCTGAAGAAGACAAAGTTGCTCTACAATAGTAGGAAAAAAGAAAATGTCACTAAAAGACAAAGAAATCCAACCCTGTCTGCCTGGATACAGGCAGAGGTAGAGCACTATTAAACAGTGGAGAAGGGGGCCTTGGGTGGATGCCCACAGCAATAAAAAACAGATTTCACATGGGGGGGGGGGGCAGAAAAAAAAAAGAATCTTAGAAGGCCATTTGCTTACCATCTAAGCCATTTTCTGCTCCTAGTCTCTGGATTTCTTTCCTTTTGTAAAACTTATTCAAGTTTTTTAGAACTTCACCTGCAAGAAAAAGAGTAACACTGAGTTATCAGGTTTACCTTTTCTCAAAATTAAATCAAACACTGCTGACCTGAAGATCATGGTTTAGTCTCATTACTTTAGAGGGAGGAGGTCTTTGCCATGATGAAGAGATTTGAACGGTTTCTCCCTAGATTAATTACAAACAACATTCAAGCTTTCTGTGGAAGATGACAATCGTAAAATACAGCACTAAGAACAGCCAGGAAGATTGGGACATTCTAGTGGACTATCCAAGATCAGACTCTCCCTGTTACTACACAGGAAAGTGTGAGAGAACCTGCAGCTAACCTGTAACAAAACAGAATGATAAACAGGCAAATTTTGTGGTTGTTTTTTGTTTGCTTTTTATCTATACCTACCAGTAAACAGTAGGCTTTAATGTGAAGGTTAAATCTGCTTATGTCACTCAGTGAAAGCTTTTACTGTATCTCCTCTAAGAAAGTTACTTCCCTCCTTACTGCTTCCAAGATACATTCTCCAGAAAGAGCAGACAGACCAGACATTATTTAAGCTGGGAAAGAGGAAGATAAAGGTGAGAAAATGACTTGACAGACTTTCTTCCTATATCATCTGCCAGCAAATCAGATTTGTTTGCACAGAATCTTATTATAAACTTATCAATAAACCCCTTCCCTGAACACTTTCCCCACACTCACTTTCTTGAATGCTTTGTAAACTGAGGTATGCTCTCCAACCTCATCTTCTAGTGGATGTTTCATCACTACAAAGTCAGCACCAGTACTCTTCTCCACAGTACCAGACGCTCAAGTGACATGTAATGTTGTTATTTTTTGCTCCTGTCCAAACTAGTGGAATAGGCAGAAAGTAACAGTCAAAATAATATTTGTTTACAAGTTCAAAAAATTTAATTAATTTGAGGGTTAACAGCCCCTCAAACGGTGTTTTCCCTTTAGCCCATCAAAGAAACACTAGAGTTGGATCTAAGTGCAACAGACTGCGCAAGCATAGCAACGAGTCTACTCCAGCCTGTAAATCTCCCCTCACTTCTGCCTATCCTTTGGGTGCACTGACTCTGTACCCATAACAAATATTCTTCTAAGTGAATTCTGAACAGAAAGAGTAAGCACTGGATTTCCACCACTTCAAATTTTTAGCCTTATTAGAAAAACTAAGGTATCAAATATTTTAGATATATTTCAAAAATATCACATATGATAATATCTTTGAATACTGAAAGTAGCTAGGATTAACATTACTCAAATTTTCAAAGGAAACTACAAGGAAACTATTTAGTAATGTATGGTTTGAATTTAGTTCATTAAACATTGGTTAAATCACAATGGCAAAAAAGCATCCCTTTCATCTACAGCAGATCAGAAACCTTCCATCTAGCCAATGTGGGAAGCAGCTGACAAACTTACTCCTTGTAGATCTGAATTTCAAGAAACCTCACGTTTTAAAAGGCTAGGACTGGTACATAGGGCAGCACACCACTGGTTTGCCAGCACAAGTCAGCGAACACAACGCTACCATGCTCTGCCCTCTGCAGTTAACTCCCTACTTCTGAAGTCTCTGCCTGGAGATGGAAAACTCCCCTTGAGATCAACTCATGGAATTGCAAGACTGCCTTCCTTTCTAAGAAATTGTACTCTAGAGCGCAGAGACCACTTTGAATAATAAAACATCACCAGATGAGAAGAATCTGACAAAGCAGAAAACAGCAGCAGCAAAAAGACAGGAGAGTAAAAAACAGTGGCTACATCCCATTCTGAAAAGACTTCTCACCCTCCACACCGGGTCTGAGCAGTCTACTAACAGATTTCAACTTACAGCCTGAAGGCTCCTTCCGAAGCGTTTGCAGAGGTAACTACACAAAATCAAGTTCACTGTCTGTGGGCTTACATTTACTACACAGGCGTCCGTATTGATATCAGAAAACATTTTAAGGCCCAGAAATCAAGAGGAGATTGGAAGACACTGCATTAAAAGAAGGTATGAGGCTAAATGTCTCTTCAGAGCTTACGTAAGAACTTCTGAAAGACTGGAAAGTATAGAACACTATTAACAGTTAACGTGACATCAATCATAAATCTAAATTCACCACATACTAGCTTTACTACAAGATGAAAAGGTCAGCGCCAGAATATTTGTTACTATCCTAGGCAGTATAACCTTGAGACCATCACAGCCCTCAACATTCAAGGTCACTCTCCTTCCTAAGCACAACTATTTGCCTTAACAATAAGGTACATCTAAATAAAATGAGGCTGGCATTGCAGAGCAAGTAAGTATGTCCACGTTAGCTTTAATCAACTGCATATAATAGCACCTATTTCTACTACCTGAGCTAGCAATCAGGGTACACACCCAGGAGATGTGTTCTGCCTCTATCATTTTCCTTTTCACCATTTACTTCTGTTCTAAGATTTCCCTTTTTAACCTTTCTTCTCCTTTTAGCTCTTACTCCCTAATTACTTTAATTTCTTAGTAGGATTTTCTTAGGGTTCTCTATAAAAAAGTGCTGACACTGCAGCACTGTTCAGAAAGTATACAGTTACCCTCCAACATATCCTATTCACTTAGACAGTAGTCCTATTTGTAGGACATTCACTCATTTATTTTCCTGCATCTAAGATCATAACAGGCAGTTTCAACAGGACCACACACTTCCACTGGGGCAGTTCAAGTGCTTTAATTTAGAATTCCTCCAGAGTTATTAGAGGACTTGCACCGTACAGTCCAAGTGACCTCGCACATCTAAGATTAACCTGTCTCCTCAAACACTTAGTGTTTCTGACACAGGAGTGGCTAACAACATCTCATCTTTCCTAGCTTACATTTATCATCAGTAAGGACAAGTCCCTGGTCAGACAGAGTGGCAAACTGACCATTAGGGCTCCAAATCAACAACTATATCAAGAACTCTGAAGCCACACTGCACAAAGTGCTGATCTGACATAGAGTCAGTTTATCTGTTCAAATTTATCAAAAAATGGTTAATGCATCATCTCCACACCCCGAGGCCTGCATCTAAACCAGACCTAATTTGCGCTGTCAGCTGATTTAGCAACATTCAGGCCCAGTGTTAAATATTATGGAACCAGTGACTGATCTTTCTCCCTCTGTACTGATGGCAGATCATTTATCTTTATAATATCCTCATTTTCTCTCACTGCTGTCTTTATACCCTCTTCTTTTGCTACCAGACACTTGAGTAGATGTCTTGCCTTTTTTCATTTTCCTTTCTAAATTTAGCATCACAGTTTCAATTTTTTTATGCAATTGCTGCTTAGATATTTCACTATGAAGTCCTAATGTATTACCTATCCACTTAACTGTATGTATTAAACAGCTTGTTTAAGGAAGCATGGAATCATACAAAGTGTTTAGAAAACACCTACCTAAATCTTAAACCATTCTGTCATGTGATAATTTCATACTGCTCTATCAGTTGTTTCCCGTAACACTATTCGCTTGGGCTTTTTACAGCTAGGATGTCATCATTATATGATTACACCAGTAACATTGCTAAAGTACAAGCAATGAAAGGCAAATTAAATGCAATGAAAGGAATAGAAAGACATGTTCTGGTGTAATCTCTGTAAGTTAAGTTCAAAAACAAGACATCTGCTAATTATAGTAAGTAATTAGTGGGTTACAACCCACTTGATATCCCAGAATTAAAAGCGTACACCACCACTCAATGATACACTTCCTACAAAAATCGTAAGAGACAGCGTAAAGATGCAGCTGCAAACTGAGTTCCACTACATGGAGTTAAGCACAGTTGTTATAAAGGTTTCTATAAAATTGGCTTTGCAAAAGTGTGCTTCTAAAAAGGCTTCACTTACATTGACAGTGTTTGACTAGCTTGAAATATATGACTACCGTATCATGTCAACAAATAACAAGTTAACAAGATGATCCATACTGGAACAAAGCATACTGTAATTAACAATATTTCTTTAAAAGTTGTTGTAAGAAAGCCTGTAAATACTCAGCTTACAAATCTTTACTTCCAGAATTTAGTTCAGTATCGGACAGTGGAATTCAACCAACTGCCTTCAGTCAAAATATCACAAAAACAAATAGTTGCCTGATTCAATGCATGGTCAGAACAAAATGAAGAAAAAAGTGGGAGGAAGGGTATTTATTTTATTTTTAATGGACATTTGATAAGGAAGGTCTCATCGATTTTCCTTTTCAACATTATTGCTGAAGTTCAAAATATTAAATTAGTAGCAGCCACACACAGAGAGTCACAGGCCAACAGGCCAGACAAAGCACTGCAGTGGCCAGATGATTGTATTCCTCACAGGTCTCACGTGAAAGAACTTCACACTCAAACTCAGTCTGTTTGAAGCACTTAATTTTTATTTGTGGGAACGTAAATAATTTTAGTCAATCTGCTCTCCCAGCACAAGTTACCAGAGATCAGTCACAGCCTATGCTTATTTTCCCAGAGCATTTTAGTTTTAACTTTGGAAAAAAACAAACATTACTCATTTGCTCATACAGGAAACACATAGTTATGTATGAGTAAGATGCCATCATTCAGATTTACTATCATCTGAGGAATGTACTAGTAAGTTAAGGTGACACTCAGAGAGGAGTCTGAAGACAACACAGATTTCTTGTCTTACACCTGTTCAGGATTTCCCCTCCTCGTTTCCAGGCTTTTTAGCTGCTGGAGTCATGCATTGCTTTCTTGTGGGCTCTAAACAAATTAAGATCATTTTCCCGTGCTTTCTTTACCTGCAGTTAATACAAATACTACTTCATTGAACGCTTGATTAGGAGAGCATATAAAAACAAGAATTTTCATTTATGCCTACTATGCTCGGAATTACCAAATATCAAAGCAAGCTAAAACTTATTTGTTATTTAAGCCTTTGAAAAAGGCATTCTGGCACAACTAGATAAATAAGACTATTCCTAAGCAGAAGACTGAAACGGATGAAGAATGAGTAGCACGTACGGCTCATAATTAAAACAAGAGAAAAAAGTTGAACAGAGTAGTTACAGCATATGAAGTTTCTTGGGGAATAATTACATAAAAAAGTATCAAAAACTGAACAGAAACATCAAGCATCTAAAAGTTAACAAACCGTTTCTTTGCTGTTTCCACTTACAAGTCCAAAACCTGAACGTCAAATAAAGTGACACGAAGTACACCTAACAGACTATAAAACAGATAAATAAAACATCTGAGAAAGACGCTATTTTACGTGCTGCCAAGGCTGAAATTCAGGCTCCTGCACTGCTCCTGACACCCCCAGCAGCCCCACCAACAACAACAGAGCGGAGAGCTCTTAACGCAGCTTTTACGGCCAGTGGCCGCACTCACAGGTACTCCCTCTTCGCTCAAGGCTCGAGAACACCCACAAGGCTACTGCTCTGCCCGAACGCTCAAGCGAAGCCCCCGCCACCGCCGGCGCGCCGCTGAAACGCGCAGGGCGCGTTCGCCTACGGCCGCCGCTCTTCGGCCGGAGCGGGGGCAGCTGCGGCTCCCGCCCCCGGGCACGGCGGGGCAAGGCCGCAGCAGGCGGCGGGGTGGTGGGGGGGGAGGCACGACGGCAGGAAGCCGCCGCCGCCCGGGCCCGCGCGCGCCGCCGCCGCCAACGGCCGCCGCCGCCAACGGTCGCCGCCAACGGCCGCCGCACTCACCTTTGTCGAGGGGGCGCGTGAGCTCGGCGCCCACGTCCTCGCCGGGCGCGCCGTCGGCAGGCCTCAGCGGCACGGGCACGAAGAGGGAGGTGTCGGGGGCCCGCGCGCCGCCGCCGCCAGCCGCGGAGGAGGAGCAGGAGGCGGCGGCGGCCGCGGGGCGCCGCGCGGCAGCGTGCCGCAGCGGGGGGGCGGCGGCGGCGGCGCCGCGGCGGAGGACGAGCCCCGCGCGCGCCGCGAGCCGCGGCAGCGACCACGCGCACCGCCGCATCGGCAGCCCAGGGCAGCGCCCGCTCCGGCGCGGCCTTTATGCGTCACCGCGCCGCCGCGGGGCGGAAGAAGATGGCGGCGGCGGGGCCGTTGCGTAGCGCGGGGGCGACGCGAGACTCACCGAGAAACCGGGCGACGAGGGGGAGGGTTACAGCACCACAGCTTGGGTTAGGAACAGGCCCTGTGCCTGCGCCCTTCCGTGAGGGGGCTTGGGCTACATAGTGGGCCGCTTGGCTCGGAAGTGAGGTTTAAACATGACTGAAGTTGAATTCCTAGTGAAAAACAGAATTTTCAGCCAAAAGCTGGTGTGCTGACTCGCCCCTTAGAGTTGACACAGAATGCATGGCACGGGGAACAGAACTGGAGCCTAGGGAGAGTAGGTACATTCAGTAAATGCCCAGTTTTCAGCTTTAAACCCCAGACTAGCAGAGAAGTTACAACACACATCCCCATTAACAAACACAACCCAATGCTTAGTGAGAATACAGCTATTTTAATAATTCAAATAGCAGCTCATTATGTTTCTTGTTTATCATACATGGTTGCACCACCTGAGGCGGGTTAAGTACAATCCGTTCTCAAAATCTCTCAGAATAATTTCCAGATTACAACATGCAAGTGACCATGAAAATATTTGGCTTATTTTATTTTATTTTTTTTTAATTCTGAACAGGCACTTACATGAGGAAGTTTGCTCTCAAAGATATCCACATGAAGAGAAGTATCCTAGCATAAAGTACACAGAATCTTTGCTTTATCAAAGTGCCAGAGTAGTAAAACGGTTCTTACAGAAATGTAATTCAGTTATTTACTTACTCATAAAGTAAGGTTACCAATGACACTTGCACTGAAGTTGAAAAGTCTTGGTTTAAAGGCCAAGTGAACTACAAGCGCAAGTAGCCTTCTACACAGCAGGCTTCATTATATGCCCAAGCCACATGTCTGATAACAGACTACATGCTCAATTGTGAACAGATGAAGGCTAACTTGTTTAAGCTATTTCTCCAAACACTAAATGAATACAAGATGATCAAGACAAACAATCTGCTTTGCTAGACAAGCTTCTAATAGTTTTGAAGCTCACCTGGCCTCAAAAAACACCTTTCTAGAAGAGCACACAAATAATAGTAAAAGCTTGTTTACCCTCATAACAGGCCTTGATGGACTCTGGGGGGTGTCCTTTGAGGATGTTTTGCCTCTCCTATTAGGACAGTGAGGAAAAACTGAAGACAGTGGAAATGTGAATCCAGGAGGAATAACTGTGTATTTGCAAAATAATCAGTTGCCAGCATTTGTTTCATCAGTAATTACTTTCACATATTTCAGCCATTCACCACCTCAAAACACCACCTCAAAATGAAATAGTGAGAACATCTCTACTTTCACTAGTTACTGAGCAATGAACCTTAAGATAACTCTGACTCAGATGAAAGGTTTAGAAGTATGATGGATTTTTTTTTTTTTTTTAAACACAGGGGGAGGTGTTTGTTTTTTGGCAAAGAGATGTTTACTAACATTCTCTATTACTAACATTCTTTGTTACTAACGGATTCAAAGCTTCTTAAAAACCTTAGTAAGGTGGCTGAAGGCTCCACAGTTATCATTCATAGTGCATATACCTGCAGTTTGAGTTAAACCCTAATACAATAATTAGAAGTCTTTTATGGCAAGTAGTCCATCATAAGCCTTGATTTTTAGTGTAATTTAGTCAATTGTCTTACTGGTTTCAGAACAAAAAATGCAGCTAAGCAACATTTGAAAGAGACATGCAATAAACAATATGAATTGAGCAGGGAAATGCTTTAGTCTACACAATATAGGTGATCAGCAAAAATCAAATATACCACCCTACCATGCATGGAAATGACTAGATTTAAGCTTATGCAGATCCAAGTGCATAACATTATCAAAATAAAAGTCAATGTGCAGTATAAAATAGTAGCTTAAGAAAGTTCCAGTGTTTGAGAAAGCACTTTATTTTAATTTTAATGTATATACATACTTGAATGTTTAACTGAAGAATATTTTAGTAGTATGGTAAATGCAGCACTGCAAGATGAAGGAAGACAGTTGTAATGGGAATTTTGGCCTTCGTTTCCCACAGGCTGCTGCCACCTTTAACCTGCTGAAGCATTGCAAGAGTTTTTCATCTTATACCAGTTCACATTTCAGGTTGCTCAGCAGATGCTTGTGATTCTGGAGATTCAAATCGCTGGTGAAAGTTTGTTCGTTGTTTCCTCAGTTTCTCAGGAGCTTTTCTCCATAAAATTATTTCCTATTGAGAAAACAAACACTTGAGTCAACCATTCATCACTAAGCCAGCAGTATCAAGTATCATAAGACCCTCCTAAGCAAATAATTTTCAAGAAGTATTGCCACTGTATTGCACTGTTCTGTAAGCTAGAAGCAAGAGACAGGTAATTCAGTTTACATATTTAGCACCTGATCGTTTGTTATCAATCCTCAACAGTCAGCTCCCAGTCTTAGTCCTACTTTGACATTATGAAGGGTTCAAGTAATTTTTCTTCATCTAGATCTGAAGCCTACCATAGCCTTACTATCCTCCAGTCTCCTTTCATTTTCCACTTTAAATTACATTATCCTGTCTATTCTTTAGAAGGAAGGCTGATCTACATAGCTTCATTCCAGTGACCCTTTTCATATCATACCTTTCTTCTGTATGTCCTCAAATTTTGCTGAGTTACAGTAATCCTTTGTATAATTTTGTAGTTTTGAACCCAAGTTATTACTGTAAAAGGAAATAATCTGCAATAGTTTAAAAATGCATCTGCAGCTCATTTTAGACATAAATAAATCCGCCTGAATATTCACTGTGAAGTTCCTTCATGGCTCCCCCTTTTTCAAGATAGCATTTTCTGCCCAGACCACAATACACCAGACAAATATCTGTGGCATACTTGAAACAGTTGGTTTCTAGTGTGTCAGATATTTAAAGCAGCATGTTCAACAGTCCAGATAACTCCGTAACAAGATTGCTAGAGACCATACCTGTTGTTTGAAGTAGCGCCTGTCTTCTTCATCCACAAGCACTAGATTTAAGAAGTACCTCACCGAAAACTTTTTGTTTACATCCCTCATTGTAGGAGTTGGATCGTAGCCTGCTAAGAACAGTCTTATAGGAATTGATTCACCTTAAAGAGAAAAGAATTTTAAATAAGTTCCTGAAAACCAGGTGTCATTAAAGTTTCCGAAGCCATTCAAACATAAATGCAGCTTAGCTCCTAAGCATTCCATATATTCTGGAAACAGGGACCCTTCCTTTCCTAGAAGGCAATATCAGATTTCCAAGATCTGAAGTTCGTAAGAGCCTTCTAGGCAAGAAGTCACTCACACTTCATTAGGTTTCAGACCATTTAAGCTTTTTCCAGTCATCAACACCAGCTCCTATAAGTTGGAAGTGCCAGCCTAGACTAACAAATTTAACCTTTAGGCTTAGATCAAGCCTAAGTTACACCATCTTCCACCTCCAAGTCACCTTTACAGTGCTGCTGCTGCCTAAGGCACCTAATGGCATTTGCACATCTGAGTCCTGAAGGCAGGAACAGCTCAGATACCTGGTAAAACAGACTGAACCTACAGAGGCAAGTGTGAAATCAAAGGGTGGAAGCATGGTAGCCAGGCAAGACAAAATGAGAAGTATCTACAGCCCTACATATACAAGTTCAGCATAATGGAAGTCTGAATTGAAGTGCTAAAGGCAGCAGTCAGAATTTGCATGGTAAATAGGGACAAATTAGGATCAAGTCAAATGCTCTAAGCGAATGAAAATATCTGCTTTGAATAGGGGGGAAAAAAATCCTCTTTTCAGCAACCTAAGGAGAAATACAGTTCCTCCACAAAAAATTCACAGAAGTCAACTCATGTCCTTCAGACTGAGGGTTGGGGAGGGAGGGCAGGGAAGAGAAGAACAGTTTTAACTCAAAGTGCTCCCCCTTCAAAACAGAGGCACTATTATTTACCTTTAACTGGTGCACCATCCATTATTTCATACTTTGCAATGGTTTCAGTCTCTGTTGTGGTACTGGGTCCTGGTCAAACAAGTTTTCACTTTGAGAACACATACTTCAGATTTTAACATATTTACAAAATTTTATCACAGCAGTTTCTACTTGGTAGCATTCAAATGGCAGAACACTACACTTTTTCATCTTTGTAGGTCTTCAAAGCAAGAAGATCATTGCCTTATATACCAGTTACACAGATAGTGCAAATAAAGTCATCTCGTGGGCAGAGTATCTGCTTCTTACTCTCCTCCCCACTTTGACCAGGAAGAGGCAGCAGCTAACGTTTCCAGGTAGCCCTCAGTACAAGGGCTTTGTATAACGGGCAAGCATGCAGGGTAAGACCTGTGAAAGCGTTCGGAGGGCAGTGCCACTTTGACACTGCTAGGCCGTGATCAGACTAGAAATCTGAAGGGATACCATCCAGCAAAAGTGGCACCATTCTCCATAGCCACCTTTCTTCAACACCTGGGCAATTAAGTTGCAGTGCCAAGTTTAGCCAGAAAAGGCAGCAGCAGCAATAAAAGCAGCTTTCTGCCCTTCCTCTGCAGAGATACAGGCTTTCTTACTCTCCACACAAACAGCTCACTATGGCCTCAGGCACCAGCACAAGAAGTCGTGAGCCACAGCCTCTTACTGTCTCCCTAGCTCCAGGGTGTGCAAGCCTGATCTGCAAAGACCAAGCTGTTGCTGCTTCAAAGCCTCTTGATATTTTCATTGTATCAGTTTTAGGCTGACAGAAAGTGACATACTTCCAAAGCATGAAACCTATTCATGCCACTATTTACCAAGCCCACTTTGCCAGATTACCTCTGCAGAGGTAAAAGAGTTCTTCAAGACACATTTCATGCCCTCTTCCTTCTATCAAGGCTGTTTAAGCTCATGCATATTTACTCCCAAGTTCCATTTGCAATGATTCAAGTTTGTAAAGCTAGCTAGCTGACATTCACAACCCCAGAACAAGCTGCAAACCTTGAGTAATGTTGACTAAGTACGATTACTGATGCCACAAACTAGTCAATTATCAGTGAGTAGCAAACATATGGAAGATCACTTCAGCCCAAAGTGGAACTTTTTGACCTCACTCTCCAGGTTTGTCTAGGCTCAACCGGCATACAAGTTGCTGTCTCCTTTGACCTTTGTTTCTCTTACCAATTCCAGTAATCTCCTTCTTGATCAGCTGCAACTCCATGTGCTGAATTTTTATTCTCACTAAGAGGAAGTAAATTTTTCCAACAATCACATCCTTTAAGTGATACCTTCAAGAGAACACAAAAGAGTTTATTAAACAAACAACTTACAATCCTCTTGAAAACAGTTATATAGCCAGTTACCTTATCTACTTGTTACTCAGAGCTTACTTCCAAGATGAGCATCTCAGCTAGGCCAGAGTAATTAGCATCTTTCCATCACAGCAGTTATATACCAAAATAGCATGAATACTATTTCAAATAATCTTTTAAATATTTGCTGCTGACCTTTTAGTACTGAAAGCAGAAGAGACCAGTGTTTCTCAAAAGTGGCCACTGTATAATTACTAGCCAAACAACTCAAACAATAGTGATTGAAAATAATGCTTTACATTTTTAATACCTGTGGATTGCTCATCAAGTATTCAGTAGTCTACATTTTTCTCCTCAGATACTTAATTAGATGTGTTTTGCTCCATGCTATACTTACTTAGATTTGTTGTATTCAAACTCTATATGCAGGCAGTCTTCAATGCCTACTTCCATTTTAATCGAGTTGTTTACATCTGGATAGGTAGCAAGCTGGTGAACAATGAGATCATACTCTTTTACCAGGTCTGACAACCTTCTTACTATTGTCACTTTTAGGAAATACCTAGGAAGAAAACCACCAAGTCGGTCAGAATAATTCAGAATTACATAATCAAAGGCATTTAGGTTCTGAGATACAGGTGTTCTTTGAAAGACCAGAGAACATTCTCTCTGAAGACTAATCAGAAAGGAGTACCAAAAAAAATACACAAAATACCTTTTAAGTAGAATTTTAAGTAAGACACGGACTGTCTTCACATGATTCAGCTGAAATAACTGAATCCATAAACAGAACACAACTCTTCTGATTAAGACACACTAGTTATTGGCCGTTACATTTCTGACTTGAAATCCAAAATGCAGATAGCTGAAGGACAAAACAAAACCCAAACCCTCTGTGGGCACCAGTCTCTCTGTTTCTATTGCCCACCCACCAAAATGAGTATAGACACCAGTCAGCTTTCACTGGTGCACACTACCTGCTATTTTCCTTGCACTGGTGCAAGTCACTGAAATACAACTGCTTTTACATAAATGCGTAGTGCAAATGAGATTAACAAACCACAACACTCTACAGTTTGGAAAAAAAAATCCAGTTCAAAGTAATTTATTTTCAAGAATTAAATAAAAAAATTCTCTGCCCCTTTCCAACTCAAGGCAAAACAGAGACAAGCTTAGCAGTTTAGAATGAGTCACAAGGTAGATCTCAATCAAATCCTTAGGCTGCCATTTGTACATTTTAACAACATCAAAACATAACTGTTGAAGTTCACAAAAGCCAATCATGGACTACTGTTCTCACAATAGTTTTACCCTCAGCATAGCAGTGAAATTGGCTCTCTTTTTTGGGGGAGAGGGGAGGAGGAGGAGTAGGAGTGGGGAGAAAGGAGAGGAAGAAGGAACACAATTGTTAAATTATAATTTGCTTAGAGGAAGCACTTGACAGTTACAAACCTCAGTCTGACATTGGCACCAATGTACGACTCGTATGGCTTCTCAACCTGCATGAATTCAAAGTCATAGCTTCTGCTCTGGGTCAGTTCTCCAGGTAAGGCCAGTTCTTTTACTAAGTTTACAAATTCATGAGTATTACTTTTGTCATTGAAGAGCTCTAAAGTTGAGGAAGTCAAAAGAAAGCATGTTTCAGTATTTACTTTTAGCAATCAGAACTTCTTCTCTAATTTGGCAGGAGCAGACAGGAAAGGAGAAAGGAAGCAACTACCTCTAGACCCAAGCGACACATCTGTTAAAAAATTTTATCCAGTTTTTCAAAGTTACCTTCAGCTTCAACAACCTACAATAAGTATTCCTAAAGTACCATAGGCAAGGCAAAGAACAATTATTTAAAGCTTCGCTAGCACCATGCTTTTTAATGACAGTGCAGCTAATTTAAGTATTTCTTGCTTTGTAGTCTTTGCAGTTAGCACTGCCTGATGTTAGCTTCTGAATTGTTTTATATAGATTGAGGCATTCCACAAAAGAATGTAAGTGAACTGAACACATCCTCAACTTCAGTTTATCATTGCTGATTTACAAGTTAAAACATCTGCTTCTTTCCAAAATGACTACAAATAAACTGAGGCACACTTTGTTATTTAAACACTTGTCATAGCAAACAAAGTTTATTTATTGCTGCAAATCCAATACTTCTGTTCAAGTCAGAAAAGCTGTACTCTAAAGAGGTGGTTTAAAATAAGTCTGTGACATGCAGCTGGAGCTAGTCTCCAAGTAAGGCAGAGATTCACCACAGTATTGGAATGTTTTTGTAATATTATATTATTTCAATTTTATAGAGGATGCAAAAAACATGAACAAGTACAAAGAGCAATGGCTTAAAATAAGCCACTTCTCCACAACTCCTTGAGAAATTTTAAATTTTAGCACTACAGAAAGATGCCTAGAATCAACACACAATACATCAACTGAAAATTGTTAAACAAATAACCTATGCATCTGAGCAGATGTATAGTGTAATAGGTGTCAGAACTCAGTCAAGTCTGCTGTAAAACAGTTCACACACAGGGTACTAGAGCCTAAAGGCTGATCAAAAATAGAGACTTTGTGAAAATTCAATCAAAATCAATTGTATGAAGCTGAAACTTGAAGATTAATTTCAGAAGGGGACACTAACGCACACACTCTTCTAACAGAGAAAGAAGGAATTTTAGCATCTACCTAAGGACACAGAGATTAGCTCAGCCAGTGAGAAGAGGTAAGATGTGATCAAGACCCAACTCGATTTGGATAGTTTTAAGAAACTGATATTTTTAATGTGAATACCACATAATCTTCTTAGAAAGAGCAGTGATCTTCTGAAGTTTCAACCCTATTTTGTCATTTGTATACAGCTATGCTTTAGAAAAGCAACCACCACAGAATTATTTCCAGAAATATGTTACTCTAAGCTGCTCTGTCTTTTTTTCCCCTATGCCTCTTCTTCCATGTCCAGAATTAAAAGCTAGAATTAAGATATTTGGCAAAATAGATAAGCTGACATTTTGGCTTGGAACCTCAAATACAGATGAAGTAAGACATAGGCAGAAAGTAAAAAAAAAAAAAAAAAAAAAAAAAAAAAAAAGTAAAGTAGTTTGACCCCATTTTTAATATCGTTTATTTATAGTAATTTTCAGGGGTGTCTAACTTAAAAATTAATAGTCAGAAATATGTGAAGCAAAAGCAATGTGTACCATGTTGCAAAAGCAACACATACCAGTTAATTTCAGAGACCCCTAACGGCTTTCATTCAGCTTCTCAACCAGCCTCTGACAGACAGAATACTTCTCACCCCAGTCCTCCCTCCCATTAATTTTCTGAATACCATAAAGTATATCATTTGTGTTAAAGTGAGTAGGTAATACTTCCTTTAGCACTTGCCATTCACTAACCTGATCAAGCTGGGATGGTTGAGCCAGACTGTTGTCAGTCACAAATGCAAAGTTTTATAAACCACACCTACCTAACAGCCCCTTTATAGCTCCAAAACTCACCAATTTGTCCTACAAATTCAATTCTAATTCCTTGGTGCTCTAGTCTTTTCCCATGCTGCTTAAAGACGACGTTCACCTACCAAAGCAAGAAAGTACCAGTTAGCTTTAAATGTTTTCACTTTACTACTTGATCTTAGTAAAGAAAAAAATACATTACTAAAACATGCCAAGGAATACGGAGACCTTCTCCTTAAGAATACTGGATAAGCCTGAAGGCAAACAAATCAAGTAGTTGATGATGAAATTAAGCATCACCAAGCAAGGCATCAGTAAAACATATATGAATCATCCATGTGAGTAGATTTGATAAATAGGCTTGAAATTCAAGTCCCACAAATAGCAAAGACTAAGCCAGAGCTTCAGTACAATTCACGCAAGCCAGCCATGACCATCTTACCATCTTGTAAGGCAGAGATCTTCAAAACATCATCTGACAGTCATATTGAGATGTGCAAAAAAAGAACCATCACGAGATATATTCCTTTCAAGTCAAGTGAATTTAAGCCCCTTCCTCAGCAGAAGTTTTAGAGAAGTCAAAGCAAAAACAACAGACAATCAAACCTACTATCAGGACCTTCATACCAGCGTATCGATGACATCTGAGTGCAAATAAACCACATGGACAATCTGCCTTTGTGGTGAAAAGCAGCAATGGAGAGGCAGAGGGAAGGTGCCCAACAAGTCACTGGTCTTCCAAACCCCCGATCCAGTTGTGATTGTGTTAATCAAAACTCATCAAGCACCCCTCAGGAGTCACTGACACAAGCAAGAAGTCCTTAGACCAGAGAACACATGAGAGCTAGTTCCTCTGTTCCCTGAGTTTGAGGCCTATTGCAAGAGTTTCACATCCTGGAAAGGATTCTAATGACTCAAGCTCATAATATGGAAAGGTATCTGAAGAGCAGGAAGATGCCTAGTAGCAATAGATTAGTTAAGGCTGGAGTAGGTATTTAGAAGTCAATCCCAGAACCCAATATCTGGCTCAAGCTTCTAGGAGAAGTGGATTAGAATAGAAACATTCAGAGAAAGAGTGGCTCAGTTAAAACCAGAGTAATCACAAGGAGTTCCTAGGTGCAATACTGAAAGATGAGGAATTCTTCTGGCAATCCTAACTTAATTGTTTTTTCAACCAGAAAAACTCCTATGTCTTGGGCAGCCAGCTAAACTTAGTATGTTGCTCCTCTGATGCAATTCCAGAAATGTCCTCACAGCATGAAGCTTAAGACTTGGCTTCAGGATATGCAAAGCAAGTCAGCTGCATCAGCCAGTGATTACTGTTACATGTAAGACATTGTGGATTTTGAAGTTTAAGGGGGAAGAGCAGAGTGGAAGAGAAGAGGAGATCCACTTGGGAATAGTTTTCTTGTCAAAACCAATGACAAGATTGCACATAATTGCACAAACAGATTCTCCATAAAGACAAGCTAACTAGAGACAAATAAGCAGCAGCAAACCATTAAAAAGGTTCAGTTTTGTCCTCAGTAACTATTGCTGGAAAGATCAGATATAGGGAAAGTGTTTTTGATTTGAAATGCAGTACAAGCTGCAATTCCAGTCCCAGATGTTGCTTGTATCAGTTATCATTTAACCTCCTATAGGTATTCACATACCAGAATCAGTAGAACAATTCATAAGCATTTTAAAAAAGAAAGTTACCTTTCCTGAAACAGACTCGCCATCATAGAAGAGATAATGCTTTTCTACTTTACCATCTTCCGTTTTGATTTCTGCCGTTTTCCGTGTTTCAGCATCATTAAGAACAACATCAATCTCACACACAGGACCAAAAAAGCCTCCAAGAAAACTCTGAAATAAGAATAATTAGGTAAGTTACTACACAGTAAACAGTTTTTAAAATGTGGTATTTACTTGCAGCTGTGCACTCTAAATTAGGGGGAAAAATCTACACATCCACTACAAGACTATTCTGTATTAAAGAACCAAGAAATATCACAATGACATAGGACAATTGTTTGTCTAGAAAATAATTGAAACGGGATCAGTAACAAGGAGAAGCAGTTCTTACAAAATATGTTTGTAACAAAGCACACAGTATCATTACTACTGTTCCATTAAGATATTACTAAAACAAACACTATCACTGTTGCAAACACAGCTTTGGTTTCTGCCACTACAAAGTTTCTCCTCCTATTTACTATTAATTGCTATTACTTTCAAAAATTAATCGCTTTTAATTATGCTTTAAAAACCTTATCTTGTTAAGAAACTGATTCCATCAGGTTTAAGATTTGCAATGTTATGGAACAAATTACTTACTGTTTTATACCCATTATAACTTACTGTATAAACACCAGTAAAAGTTGAAGAATTAATGAAGCAAACTAGGATGCTTCAGTCGGGAAGGGGGGGGCAGGGGGGGAGGGGAACACCTACCTAACAGGGAATATAAAAAAGTCCTATAAAATTCCTCTGGCTAGAGAAGGTGAATGAGGAGCATTTGCTGCCTCTTCCCGTGCCCCATAGTTCATTCATTAAATGAAGGACCTTAAATGAAGGTCCTGCAGTAGCAGGATCAAAAGATAGTGCCTCTTCACATAGTGTACTCCAGCTTTACAGCTCTGCCAGTAGATATGGTGGATGTTAGAAGTTTATATGGGTTCAACGGGGACAAACTCATCAGGGGTTACTGAGTGTAAAGTATCACCTCCAGCCCAGGAAGCTTTCAGGCCACAATACTGACACCTAAAGCAGTATTGTGGAGAAATACTAAATGGTCACCCTGGCCTTACAAAATTCTTTGCTAGGCATGAGCTCCTGACCAGCATCAAATACAAGAAATGAAGAAAGACCATCCTTTGACCTTGTACAAGAGTTTCTTACAAGGAACTGAGAAACATGCTAGCAGCTCTATGGGAACTCAACAAGCTAGTACAAAACCCCACATTTTTTTCCGCCTTAATCCATGAATCTTCTTCGATGTACTGAAGTAGACAACACTTTGGTAACTCACTGCAACTTCTCTTTTTTTGGCAAAATTACCAATTAGTTTTCAGTGAACTTTACAAATTTAGTGACAAGAACTAAGGAGTTAAAAACATGTTCAAAACATTTTCGGAACCTGAAGCTTAAAGTGTAGCGTTAAGGTAGAAAAATTAGAAGAAAGTTTCATGTGAATGCTACTGCCTCAGTAGCAGGAATACTGAGGCACTGTTCTGCTTACCCATACAAGTCAAGCAAAAGCATTGTGCAATTTTGAGCTATGAAACAGCAATTCAAGCAAGACTAAACTGATTGTGTACTCGTTCAGATAGCAAATGGCTCTAGTTCAGTCCAGGAATATGCATGTAATTCTACAACTGAAACCTAGATTAGTTACACCTACTTCATATTCTCAGAGGAAAGCAAAAGCACAATCCACAAGAAGGTTAAACCCAAGACTGAAGGGTCCTCCAAGCCTCTGCTATGCACACATTTGTATGCATGGCTGTTTTGTTTGTTTGTTTGTTTGTTTAATGACCATACACTAATGCTGTTCTTGATTTTCAGCTCCTGGGAGAAGGGGAGAGAGAAAGAAAATAAAGCTTCAACAAGAACCCTCAATCTTTAGCCTACTTTAAACTGTTATATAGACTACTTTGGGCATGCTCTTATCTTTTTCCTTAGAAATTCTGTACTCACTTTCTAGCTTAATCTTATACCTCCTCCACCCCTAAACTAAACAAGGAAGCACATTACCTTTACAGTATATATTTTGTACAAGAGGCTCCCACAGTAGCTTCTATAAAGCTGTACCATCGTTTACTGCAGCCAACCAGAGCTACCGACAGAGAGCACCGCTTCTGAAGACTCGGTGTATTGGAGCCCTTCCATCACATGTACAACACAGCCACGTTACTTGCTACACCAGCACTCAAGTCAGTCTGTATCAACTCCTTTCACGTTACGGCTGTACTAAGGAGCCCAGCATCTGACGGAAGCTGATAAACTGTACAGAAATCCCAGCCTCGGCTCTGCGCAGAGCCCTAGAAAGCTCGTGTGCGCCCCGCACGGATGTGCGTTAAGGAACGCACGAGCTCCAGAAACTCGCAGCGCCTCGAGCCCGCTGATTCTCTGAGTTTCAGAGGAGCAGCGCGCAGCGCACTGAGCGGCTGCTCCAGGCCGAGCGCCGCGGGCACACGGAGCAGCAGCTGCCTCAGCAGCTGCCTCAGCAGCCCAGCAGGATTAATAACCGCAGTCGCTCTCGGGGACGCCGGGAGCCCCGCGGGCGCTGCCCGGCGCGTCCCCTCGGCGAGCCGGGGCGGGCGTCGCGGCCGCCCCACGCGGCGCAAAGGGCCCGCGTGGGGAGGCGAGCGCCGCGTGACGCAGCCCGGGGGCGCCGGGCGCCGCCGAGGCCCCCGGAGCAGCGGGCAGAGCGCAGGGGGCGCCGCGCGGGGCGGCGGGGGGGGGAGGGGGGGCGCACGGCCGCCGGGGCCGGCGGAGGGCAGGGGGCGGGCGGCAGCTCCCCCCGCCCCGCGCCGCCACAGGTGGCGGAGGGAGGAGGCGGCACCGCCCGGCCCAGGCCGCCGCCTCGGGGCTGACGGGAGCGGGGCGGTGGGGGGGGGGGGGGGGGAGGCGCCGCGCGCTGCCCAACGGCCGTCGGGGTCTCGCGGCGGGAGGGGGGAAGGGCCGCGCGCGCGGCCGCGCACTCACCATGGTCGGAGCCCCGCGGCGGCGGCCGACTCCCACCCCAGGCAGCACCAGCACCAGCGGCCGCGGCCCGCGCCCCTGTCATGTGACCGCAGAGGCGCCCACGCCACGCCCCCCGCCCGGCACGTGACCGCCCCCTCCCCTCCCCTCCGAGCGCCGCTTCCGCACGGGGCCGGCCTGGGGGCGGGAGCGGGGGGGGGGGGGGGGGGGGGGGGCAGAACGGCGCATGCGCACCGCGGGGAGGCGGGGCGCCGCGCGGCCGGCCGTTACGTTTTTAATTGATCTTCCGTTTGCAGCTGTGTGGGGTTGCCGTGTTCGCCTTCGTGTGGAGACTGAGAGTAACGTGGCGGCAACGGCCTTAAAAGGCGGTATGAGCTTCCTCAGCAGCCTAGAGACTCGTAGCGCAAAGGCGTTTTGATTTAGCTAAGCTGCCAGAAAACTGTTCGGACCCACTTATTTCAGCTTAATTCGGTCTCATTCTATATTTATCTTAGATGGAATAGCAATACATTTAAATTAAACTACAAGACTCCTTTTTCTGTTCGAAAAAATAATCCATCAAGAGCTTTGCATAAAATTGTCCAACTTTGAAAACATCTATCAGTAAAAGTCTCTTTTTTTTTTCTTGGCAAACAGGTTGTCATTTGTTTGCACCTCTGCGCAGTGATCAGAGCATGAAGGACGGCTGATGTCTTGATACACGGACAATTTTATTTCCAGAGAAAAATTTATTTCCAGATACCATCTTTCAGGTAAACAGAGGAAAGGCTACACTCGAAAGCCCAGTATTTTGAATTGTCAGTTTGTAGTTTGGCCATCAGATGGCAATGTTAGGTGGTGCTCAGCAACCATCGGTTTCAATTCTGCAACTTGCACAGTAAGTCTGAGCTAGAAAAGCAACTAAAAGTAAGCTCATTTGCAAACGCATGATTACAGCTATAGACTTAGTTAGCTTTTTGGTTTTGGTTTTGATTTAGGGTCTTCTTTTCACATTTTAGAGAGCGGATGTCACTGGAGGCAACCAGAAAAGCTCAGTGGTGTCCAGACTATGGACTTTCACGGAGCTGTATTTTTGCTAGTGCTTCCAAATGCAGCATTCGTCCCTCCAAATACAACATTTATGCATTTCTGCTAGGAAAACTGATTTGAAAAATCAGTTGGAAGAGCTTCCCACTGGAAAGTAGCAGGCTCTTGGAACACTCGTGTCAGACCGCAACCCTTTCCGCAAGCACTGTCATTTAAGCGCTGTACATCTCAAGGGGCTCACCACACACAGCTTCAAGAGCTCAGTCTAATGCTTAAGAAAAAAATGGTTTAATTTAGATTTTAATAGGATTACAGCCAGGTAGATACAGACATCAGGGGAAAATCCATTCAGCGATTTGAAAGGTAGGTGCACTTGCTCATTGGCCACTTTTAATGTTAAGAGTCATAAGAGAGAATGGAGAAGGGAGTTATGGCTTTTGCCTCTCATGGCTTCCTTTAAGGTTACACAGCCAAAATAGTGTAAAAGCTACACTGAGGCAAACCGGCCATAACAACAAGACCCACTCTTACATTCGTAACAGGAAATAACATCTATAGTGCCAGAACAGTTCACAACATTTGTGCTTCTTGAGGAAATAATCTAAGGAAAGTTAGATGAAAGGCAACGGTTTGAGTTGATTTTACAGAATTAGTTGAGTTGTGTTAATGTGCATCTGATTCCCATCAAATAAACATTTTTAATTTATTACCAGTGGGTGATTTTTTTTTTTTTTTTTGCAAGCCATAATATTTATACAAACAAGGTTATCTCAGATCCTTTAAAATCCTATTTTCCCCTGATTTGGATCGTTACCCTACACTTAAAAAGCAAATAGTAAGTTCAGATTGAATACAGATTTTTAGTGAATAAAAGCAATAGAGATTGTAAGGCAGTTTTTATTGATTTAGAACTTTTATAAAACCATTTTGTCCTGAGAGTAATCGGATTTGGTCATACACCAGAGAAGACATGCCGAAGGCAAGAAAGGTCACAATCTTTACGATGAGGGCCAAGTTTCCTCCCCTACAGAATTAAATCCTCCTCTGTGAGCTTCCGCTTCAGCTTGCTTTTTTGCTGGCCCACCAAGAAGTCGTGGAACTTCATGCCAGGGTAATCAGTGCCAAAGTCAGCCCCAGACCCGGATTCCTGCTCCACTTCAGCCACGTTCTCAAACCCAGAGCCGGACTCTTCTTCCGAAAGTGGAAACATATTGGCCAGCTCCTGGTAGTCCTTCATCCTGAAACATGGAGCAGCAACATTTATGCTGGTTAACTACCCTCACTGGATAGTTGTAAGGGAAACCTTGAGATCATGTGTTGCCACAAAACTTGAAACTAGCATCCAAGCCACAAACTTAACGGCCTGTGGACTTCTCTCCACCGCAGAGAAGAGGAACAACATTTCCCCTTTCCACCTGCATGCGGAGAAGAGCTAACTCCTCCTCCTGAAGTGGGGCCTGAGCCGTAACACGTGACCTGTAACACCACTGTCACAGTCCTATTTATACATCTTTTTAAAAAAATTAATACACTGAAGCCTTTCAAAAGATAATTTATCTCCATCTCACTAGTGGTAAACATTTCACTGCATAAGTCAACTCTAAAGTTATCATCACGGCTGTCACCCCAGCCATGTCCTCTCGACTGGACAAAACGCCTGCCTCATCCAGTATACTCCAGAGAAGTTGAAAAGGGTAAGACTAGACCAAGCATATATTGACACTTCCCCAAAATACCCTACTAGTCTGATAATTTATGCCGTAAAGATTTTCTTGCCCAGAAGTGAAGCATCTGTATCAGTGGTCTTTAGTAGATCTTTCTTCTATTAGCTTTGAACTCATTAAAGCCATGACACTGATAAATGCTGTAGCTGAGTTGCCCAGGGCATGGTGATTTTTACTCACTTGCCGAGTGGTGGGATTTATTCCTCAAACTTTGCCTCTCCACTCATATACTTCTTGCCTGAGTAGTTGAGATGGGAATACCGAAAATGTTTTGATGCCAGCATGAATCGCGAAGGTACAGTGCAGGAACTTACAGAGAGGGATGAGCCATGGGAGGCAGGATGTGGTTGGCTCCACCTTCGGGCATATAAAACCAGGGCCCTTTCTCCTCGATGCAGTTGGCAGACCAGGCATCTGGCCTGCACCTCACTCGCTTGTATCTTGCCTTCTGCAGCGATGCGCCTGCAGAAAGCAGTGAGACGTTATTCATGTGGACCCGAGCCACCTCTGTGACCCGCTAACTTGGGGAGCACCCGTTAAACTTTACAGGAGCAAAGAAATTTTTGTGACCGCAATTGCTCAGCTGCAGAAAAGTGAGTGAATCCCTGGCCCCTTCCTGTCCTGTATGCTCAATGGGATGAGTTTTGCCTGAGGAACCCAAAACTCAAGGTGCCTAAAGGGCAACCAAGTGGATTTGGAAATCAAGGAAGTGTGCTGTCAGGGAGCTTTTGAAGCAAGTTCAGGGAAAATAGGTGATTCAGACACTTACAGAAGCTTCTTTAGAATTAAGTAAACCAACAGTTTTGTTTCTGGTCCCGTCCCATCCCATCCGCCCACCCCAGATGCCTCACCAGGACTGTTGCTGAGAAGGAAGTTTTCAGAAGATATCAAAAGGAAAAAATAATGATCACAAAATCAGAATAAAAACAACAGTCTTTCATCCTTCTGTTTGGTCTTGCTTAATCAATGTGTTCTAAAGCCTCCTGGCATATTCTCCTTCTTTTGGCACTTTATCTAATTTTTCTCTGTTCCTTGGGAATATCTTTCTGTAATTACAGTTCTTTCTCGCCTTATATATTACCATAATGTACAAGATGACTTTCAGTCACCTCCTACTCTTCTGTAAGAGAAAGAATATCTCACAGGCATCATTTCATGCTCCTTTTATAACATAGTTCCCTTTCATGTTTATTTGCCTCTGATAGCATATTAGTAAGAGGATTTTTTTCTGTAAAAGTGGCAAAAAAATAAACTAGTTCAGCAGAATAATTTGCAAATAAGTGACATGCAAAAAGCAGGCCATCATCTCTCAAAGGTGAACTTCAAAGCAGAAACAGTGGTAGATATTGATCACCATTATAGCCTTGTTTGGGTAAAAATTATACTATACGTACTTGAAAAGTAGTTATCTCTTACAAGAAACAAATCCACAGAATAAATGTCATCATGAATCAACATTTCCTTTTGGGTGGTTTAGTGCTATGTGTCGCAATTCTTTCACTTTACAGAATCAAACATTTCCTCATTAATTTAATTTTCCTCCCTCGAAAAATAAAAGTAGAGTTGTAACATGGGAGCTGTTACATACTTTATCTGTAACTAAATTATTGAATAATACTTGAATAAATGAGATGCTATGAAACAGCTAGTTAAAAAATAAATATTGAACTAACTTTTTTAATGAAGCCTTTTACCCAGACAGACTGGGTGAGGGACACAGAAATGGTCCACGTAAAAAAAGACATCTTTTCTTATAACCCTCCTCAAAAACTGTTAGCAAAACAGTTTTTGTTTTAGAAGCTGATTTTGTTACTGTTACAAGAAGGTCAACCTCAAGTATTTTTCCTGAAATTCAGAGGTTGCTCCCTTGGCCTACACCACATAGCTCAGAAATAGGATTACAGAGAGAACAACTGCTCCCAGTTTTACCTTGTGCTGTGTATCCCACAAAGAGGATTATACAGAGAGTCACGAAAATCCTCCCGTTGTACCCGATCAGGAGCTGCATCTTGCCCTGCATTGCCAGCCTTTGCCGTGGCTTCGTGCAGAAATATTTCACGAGAAATACAGTGGGGCCAGGAGCTGCGTGCGTAGAAAAGGTTTCCAAAACCTCAGACCCAGCCCATAACCTGCGTCACAGCTTCCTGCTTCACTCAAGCAAGGCATCTACAGAAAATCCCCAGCGCCTTCATCTCTAATTTTGCCTGAGAAAGACAGTGACCCTCAACCAGAGTGGGCAGGCGGGAAAGGGGGATGCCCAGGGTCTGAGCCTGCCCGCTCCCTCTGGTCCACACAAGCCGGCCCCAAAGCAGAGGGCTTTCACATGGTCACTGTTTCCTCTGGAGAGAGAAAACTTCATCCCACCTTCTGACAGTGCTGGCACTGGGGAGGTTTGAAGCCTGCTGTCCGCAGCGGGAACCCAGCAGTGGCACCCAATGGGAAATAATCTTTCCTCTCGGACATAAGTTATTTCAGGAACAGCATGCCAATTGCTTTTTTTTTTCCTTTTTCTTTTTTTAATAGATATTTGAAGGTGGAAACTTAGAGTAGAAATTAAAAAAATGTATTAATTCAGAGTGGAAATCCTGACACTATCGGTATCACTTACACCAGTAAAGGGAAAGTGAGAAAAACATCTAAGAGAGAGGAGCCCTTCCTCTACACAACCAGGTAGCCAGCCCTGCCACATGAATTTTTGGCCTTCCTCTTTGGCCAGCTAATCTCTTGGGTGCTTGGACCCCTCTTGGGGCTGCACGTCAGCCCCCAGCATTTATCTGACAGGGCAGCTTTGAGAATCAGTGCATTAACAGGGGCCATAGCTAGAACAGGAGGTCTAAAACATCCGAGGGTAGAGACAATTCCCACCTTTCAGGCAATACCCACCTTTCCGCTGTATGACGCTAACACAAAGCCCCCTAGAAGATGCAGGTTGCTGTGGGTGCCTGAGAACTGACACAACTCAGTGCGGTGGCATAGCACATTTTGACCCAGTGGCTCTGCCAGCCATTGGATTTGTTTTCCTTACCGAATTGTACTTTTCCTAAAGAGTACCAGATCTAGAAGCAATTCGCAAATTTATCAACGTACAAAACTAGCAATGGATTTAAGCTTCTCAAAGTCATTACATAGATATATTTACGCTAGTTTATACATTTTGCTTACCTCTTAGTTTAGCTTAAACCAGCCAGGCTTGAGTTTATTTAAGAATAAATCACACACAAAGTTATCTGTTTGTTTTTTTTCTTTTTTCTTTTTTTCAGTCATATCATTAGTTGCTGAATTAATCGGGACAACAGTGTGTGGGCCTAACACACCACCAGCGCCCCAGATGATGCTGTGGCTGATACTGTGAGTTTACTCATCTATTTCTATGCTATGGAAAGTCCACCAAGACTTCAGACCATGATTTGGGTCTGAACGGTGACTTTCCAGGGTCACCAACACACTGCAACCATCTCGCAAGCAACAGAAAAAATCTTAGTGGGAGATGCTGCTCACGGGGCTGTGATTTTACTATCAGGTCTAGGAGTCACTCTTCAGCATTTGATGCAATTTGTTATGAACCTCAGGATGTTTTTCCAGAGCAGGAAAAATAATGGACTCACACCAATCTTGCTATAGTATGTAGTAATTCTCCCACAAACCAGTGACTCAAAATTTTGGGGAAGAGACCCTTTTTATGGGGCTACACCACACCTTTCCCCCCCTCCCTCCACCCAGCTATTGCCAGGCATTCTTAAAGGCAGTTTGCCTGTTGCTTTTCAGTAAACTATGCTGTCAAGGGAAAAGCCCTTCTTCATGCCCACCCGTCCAGTCACCTAGAGGAGGAATTTCTGGTGCTCACAGGAACCAGCTCCCTGTCCTGGGTGGGCTCGCCAGAGCATAGAAACAATTCACACCTCAGCAGCTGACCACATTCAGCAGTTACTCTTACCAGCTCGTTTTCTACTTCCTATTTTTAGTGTGACTTTTTTTCCCCCCTCTCTCTAAGTGGTGCTCAACATTGATAGGAAACCAAGCAAACGTGCGCTGTGAGTTTATCAGCCTCAGCTCACGTTAGGTCACAGAAATTGCTCCTGCAGCAACACCGTTGATTTTCCACTGGTCATGGGCAAACAAGGTGGGATGGAGCAGAGCACAGAGCTCTTCCGTGTTTCCAACACGAGCAAATAACCACATATGCACACACACACACACAATCCCCAACCTATTTCTACATTTTGCAGTAGTTCATTGCTTTTTCCACCTTAACACTGAAAATCCTGGGGTGTTGACAGCAGAGCCCTTCTGTGGCAGTGAGAGCAATTCCCACTGTGCAAATAATTCCCAAAATGCAAAGATTTACTACCAAATGGCAATGTCTTCTCCCTCACCCCTTGCTGGCAGTGGGACTGTGGGCTCTGTGAGGGGAAGGGAGAGTGGACAGAGCTTTCTCGAGGCAGGTGGCAGGCACAGCAATGTGTATCTGGAGGGGGATCTCAGCACTGCTTTATCTGCTAGGTACCATCAGGCAGTAGGAACTTGTGCCAGCAGTTTTGCCTACGAGCAAAAACAAATAACAGTTCTGTTATTTTCTGTTATGTCGGCAGAGCACCCCAGGAAATGAGATTGTCTGTTTTACAATTAGCAACACATCGGTTGACCAAAGGACATTTTCCACTCTTCCATCCCATGCAGAACCTTGTTTATACCTCCATAAAGTGCACCAGAAGCCAGTTTTGAGTGCTAATTTTCAGCTCAGGTGGCCACACTCCTTGGGCTTTTCACAGCTGTTTTAAAGCGAGAGCATTTTTGTCACCAGAATAGCAGAGGTTTGGCCCCAAAGCATCTGCCAGGGAGGCTCAGCAGGCTAGTGCTGTCCCAGGGCTCTGCTGGAGGGCTCAGCCGCAGGAGCTCAGCTGTTAGCTTTGCTAGTTTGGCTATAAGCTGCTTCATGGTGGATAATTCCTAACAGTAAAACATTCCCATTTTGTGGACCATCATGGTATTCCCGAGAAATACTGGACAATTATAAGCCTCTCAGCAAGTCACTCAGTATGTAAAATGCAAATAATTACAGAAATGATTTTTAAAAGTGATCTTGAGAAAGAGAGCATGAATTGCAGAAAATGAACAAACTGCATTTTTCAGTGGAGAACAGTTTGTATACTAATACTGTACAAGAACTGTAACCTTGAAATGTGCCATTGTATGAGTGTTAGAGCTTAAGAGAGAGATTTCTTTTTTTAAGTCAAATATTTGACTGTGGAGGGAGTCACTGTAGCTGGATCAGCTACCTGGAGATCTGGTACCTCTCAGAAGCTGTGAAGAAGATTCATAAGATAATATTCCTCTTATGTATTTCCTGTGTATATATTGGAATATTAAATCCCACAATGTAATAGACCCACAATAGGAAAAAAATAGATTCAGAGCAGCTATTTGAGAATCCAGCTCTGTGCAGGCACTCTTACTTCAGCGTCAGAGAGATGTCCAGTATTGCACCAACACTATAAAAATGCCCCTATCTCTGTGCATGTCTGGGCTGTTCTTTTGCATTAATGTCACATTTCCCACCAGCTGCTCTCACCCTTTTAGTGTTTCCTATGAGCCCTGTACTAAAGCCCTGCCATTATTTTCAAATCACATGTAAAGCAGATTAAGAGCTTTGCATTTTTCTATGGCATTAATTTTGGAGGAAGGAAGGAAAGAAAGAGTTGCTTTGACACCATGTGCTTGAGCCCTCATGCAGCCACTCAGGACTCTGCTATATATCTGAAAAATCCAGAAATAACCACTAAGTAGGAGGGAAAAAAATTAAAATGAAAAAAGATAAATAGTTCCTCAGTCACAACTCCCAGGGCTGTTCATCTCCCAGGTCACTTTGGAGCAATGAGCAGTTGGTGACATTACTGATTTGGGATCACACCGTGGGAATGCCCAGCATGGGGACATCTATTCTGCCATCAACTGCAGGTGGATCTAAGGCAAAAAATCCCAGCAAGGACATTTCAGCCAATCCCAAGGGATATAACAAGGGTGTTTCTGACACGGGAAAGCTCTTAGGTGGATACGAACCTCTGTCACGCTCCATCCCAAAAACCTCCAACCTCTGTCCTGCTCCAACCTCAAACAGTGGTTCACCTCCATGTGGCCATGCACATGGCTGCAGGGCCCATGCGGCTCCCGGCCTGGGTGCTCTTATCAGGGCGGACACATACTGGCCTGGAAGGGAGCACTGGGTGATGGCAATACAGGAGTTTCTCATTCATAACCACTAGGAAATCAGATAAACCCAAACTGCTGCTGGGTCACTTTGCAGTGCCTTGGGCAGTGGGGTAATCACATCGCACTGTGCCTTGAAGCTGGGACTCCTCCCACCAAATCATCTTTTAAGACAGAGCTGGAAAAAGAGGGCAAAGGGTGGCAGCAAATGAGAGGGGGGAAAAGGCAATACTGGGAACAAAAGGAAAAGGGGGACAGTGTTTGAATAATGGTTGGGTTGAACATAAAGAGCACGCAAGCAAAACGCCAAGGTGATTTATGCTGGCAGGAGCCTTCAGCACTGCAGATTTGGGTCATGTTATGGGCTTTCTAAGCCTAGTCTTAGAAAAATGCAAATTCATAGCCGCAGATGTGCTTGAGCTCAGACTCACCTCTGTCTTTGCGCTGGCATGCACACGCCAGTGATGGGCACACAGCCTCTCTCTGCTTCTCATGCAGGGGCTGCTTCATCTGCAGAAAGCATCACGCCTGTTCCATGGAGATAAGGAACAAATCTAGCAAGAAATCATTAAGGGTCATTGGGTTGCAGAGAAATCTAATGTTTACCGCTAGCCAGATCACGCAGAAGAGTCACTCCCTGTTTTTTCCCGTGATCAGTCAGCTAGTTCACAGTGAGAGATCTTCACAGGAAAGTCACAGCTGCATCAAATCAAACACGGGCAACAACTTACAGGAAACCACCAATGATGATCCTGTCTCTACCAAAAACACTAGCTAGATGAGCCCGTCCTTCAGCAAGAAACAAGTCACTTTTCTTTGTGCCTGAAGCTTTCTGCTCCTGGGCTCAGCACAGCTGGAGCCTGCTGCAGTGTAAGAATTTGGCAATTTCAGGGCTGTATACATTAAACCAGCGCCCCATTAGGATGTGATAAGCAGCAGAGGTCTGATTGCTGATGCAGCAGCCATACAGACTTCCCTAAAACCTCATCTCAGAGTAACTATTTTTCCACAGTGCAATTTCTCCTGATTATTTCTCCAGAGCAGGTTTACCAAGGGCATAGAGGGGAGTAAGGGTAGAAATAAAACCCTGTCAGCACCCTCCTCCTCATTGCAGCTGCTGGGCTCCATTTTTGACAGGAGCTACTCAGCCAGCTGCTGCTGCCAAGGGAGAGGCTGGTGCCTATGTGACAAGGCTGAGGGGCAAAGAAAATTAATTCTTCTTCCCTCTGCCAAGCTAATTGACCTGAGATCGCAAATTAGAGACTCTGAAGGGAAATGCCAACTCTATGACTAGCACACATTTCCATCTCTGCTCCTTGGCCCACCTCTGGCAAGTCAATCACTCCACTGCTTTAAAAAGCTTTTTTCCAGTCCAGGCTCTTCTCCCATAGATCTACACTGGAAAAACAAATCTCAGCCCCGCTCCCTGTGCAATGGTAAACATCCTTTTCAGCATGAACATCACCAGTGCCAGAGACTACATAAAGGTGTCACACCGTGTAGAGCCGGAAGGAGCACCCATAGATCAGGGAACATGAACTAGAAACACAGATGCTGCTGTGAAGACCTCTCCATGGGCCAGATGCACTTCCTCCTATCCCATGTATAAATCAGAGTGCTGTCTTCACACCTCAGTTAACCAAGCCTTTACCTACAGTATTAGTTCTGTATCATCACCAATCTTTTGGTGAAAGAGGTAAAATTACATCAGGGCTTCAGGCCCATGGTGCCTCCAAACCAGCCCAGCTCCCTATTAGTGCAGGGAAATCCCTCACCAAGGCAAGAGCCTGCCTTTAGAAAACACAATCTGCATTACATTAAAAAAAAAAAAAAAAAAAAAAAAAAAAAAAAGAAGAAGAAGTGCATTTTATCTTTTCCTGCCACATAGAGCCGGGCTCCATAATTGCTCTCATTTTCCATCTCCGGCCCTCAGAAATGGCGTGCCCTGGAGGACTAGCAGTCCCAAGGATGCAGCCTCTCATTTCTGCAGCTCGGTGCTGAGCATATCATCCACATGCAGAAATCTGTCTTTGCTCAATAAATCAAGCAGATTTTTTCTCCCCCCCCTATGGATTAAATAACCTGTGTATTGAGTAGAAACATCCTGTCATGGACAGATTGCTTCACATCAAAAGTGAGATGATAACGCGTTGCAATAAAACACAATACGGACTGAGAAAATAAAAATAGTTCTTGTAGAAAAATCCTGATTTCAAATGGGATCTATTAGCATCTGCCTGCTGTTGCTTCTTGCTCGCATGAGCTCCCAGGGACAGTCACATCTGGTTAACAAGCTGCACGTTGAAAAGGTATCTAAAATAGCTGAGATATTCTTAATGTAGGCATTAAGAAGGGATTCAAGATAAAGATCAAGACAGAGACGGATTTCAGTTATTCAGATAGCATCAGACACGTTTAATTGAAAGAACAGAACTGATAAAATTTTCTGGAGACAAAACAGGGACCTTGTGCTTCCCAGAGCCTCTGTCATGGCCGAAGGCAACTTTAGCATGAAGGAAGACCCCAAAGTCTGGTCAGGCAGTGAGGAAAGTCAGGAAATGCTGCTCTGCCAGAGTCTAGGAAGGTTTTCACCCCTTCCCAGGCTGCCGAGCAGCCCAGAGAGCCAAAACAGACCGCAGGGTGCTCCACCTTCAGCTCTTTCCCTCTCCCAAGGCATCTTCATTGCCCTTTCAGGGAGCAGAAAGCTTGGTACTAGCAGCATCTCGTGCCTTAGCACATATAAACTAAAGTACTTCTTTACACAAGCCCTAAGTCAAACAGGCAGCTCGGTGCTGTAAGAAAGCATTAAGGCAAAGCACATGGAGAAGTTTCCCTTTCCTCATCCAGCAGGATCCTCTCCGTGCTCTTGCCTCTAGCCAACAGCACTCACATGGCTTACAGGCTGGCATTGCTTCCACTATCCAAGAAGGCCCAGTTTTCCAGCAAAAGGAGGCTCCAGGCCTGCCTGCTTGCATCCTCGCTTTGGCAACTGTTAAACTTTTTATGTGTTTGCTTGCCTATGTGTGCTACCTGGAGCCTAGCCTCAGGGCAGCAGGGGGTTCCCATCTAATGCTTTGGAGCAGCTTGAGGACTGGCCTGGGAAGCATTCACTCTTGCCCTCCTCTAAGACAGTGTGCAGGAACTACTCTCATTAATTCCTGCTTTTTACCCCATATATTTCATCCAAGTGGCTTAGAGTAGCTTTTTCATGCAAGCACTTGTATTGCTTTTGCGAGAGTTTGATGACTAACTTCAGCCCTCTCCAGCACACTCTTTCAGTCGCTCACCTGATGCTTTGTTTTAGCAGAAAGTTGCATTAAAATTCTCACAGTGAAAACCTTGCTTCACTGTTTGACACCAACTAGCATGTCTCTCACTGCAGCAATGAGTTTGTACGAAGACTTTGTTTTATGCATGCCATATGCCAAAAATCTAAGCACTAAATATTCAAGATAATACACAGGGATGATTAATGCTCTTCTAACTTGAGGCACCATGTTGTTATCAGTGTCTCTTCTCTCAGAGCAAATGCTCGCTACCACCAACATTTTCTGTCCTGAAGGGAAGCAACTCATTTGCAAAATGCTTTGTGTTTAGTATTCACACCGTTGAGTAGCCTCTCTGGTGCATTGCTCAGCTCTTTAGCTTAAAAGACACAATTGTACAATGTTTTTTGGAAAGAGGCAGTCAGGCAAATAATTTTAGTTGGAAAATCACCTAGCTGTCACAAAAAGATCTAGAAAATATCAACCAAACTGCAAAATTAGCGCTAACGGATGCTTTGGAAAGAGTTCCTAGGAAGTACATATAAAGCAGTTTTCAAAACACATTTAAAATTGGCATTAGTCATTTGTGTCGAGCTCTAACGTGGCCCAAGATGTTGCAATTTAAGAGGAAAGAAAGTTGACAAATGCCTCTAACCACAAATTAACACACTTGATTTTAACATAACAGTCTTTGGTTCTGTAAGCACGAGGCTGACGTGCCAGCCTCAGGAGCAGCCCAGCCAGAGAAGTCCTGCTCTGCAGCCTTATTTCAGCATATTTTCTAATTAGAAGTCCACAGAAAACATGTATCTAACATTGATCATCTCACTTAATCTTTCAAAAGAAACACGCAAGTAAAGCTACTCTTCCCTCTTTCGGTGCTGAGTAAAAGGAAGACACCAAACAAAACCGGAATGCCAAAACCCATGAGCTAACGAGATCTGTCGTGTTTCCGGTTGTCCGGTGATTCACGAGGACCCTGCAGTAACTCCGTGCGTACAGCTGGAAGGGTAGTCACGCTGGGCATAAGCGCTGCACGGATACGCTCAGCTGTCTCCTGGTGGCACATAGGGAAGGAAGTGATCCCACTCATCGAGCCCACACAAGTCCGCTCCGGAGGCAGGACTGAGCTCGGACAAAGGGTTTCCAGACAGCAGCAGCCGAACCCCGGGGACCTTTGGCTCACTGCCGCTCTGCCACCCCCCCTCTTGCCCCCACCAAGGGCTCGTGCTGCCTCCAGCCAGCCGTGAAAACACGTGAAACAGCAAAGACACGGCTGCTACCTCCCACCGCTCTCCTCTGGCTCTGTGGAAAAAAAAAAAAAAAAAAAGGGAGCTTACTCTGATGGGCTTGTAGGGCGAGAGAGAGGGCAGGAGACAGGCTCATTCCTTCTCTGCCCAAAGGCAGGGGACGTCCCCTTTCCTATTTTCCTGTGTAACGCAAAGCATTAAGAGGCACATTTGGCCCTTGTCTTTGGCACCATTTTAAGCAAAGCACAATATTCCTCCTGATGAACCCATTTAACAACCTGTAACACCTTATTAGCCTTATAAGAATTAAGAGTGTTTCAATTAAAATGAAACTTCGTTTTTAATCAAAATTACATGTATTACCTCTCAGCCAGGATCTCAAAATCTTTCTCAAGAATATCATATACTATTTGAACAAATGAGCTGAGTTTATAGCCTGCAAGTCTAGATCTCACACTTGATATGAAGTCTGCACAAACTTGGGCTTCTTGTAAACCTCCCTGCTTTGTGCTGGGGAAAAAAAAAAAAAAAAAAAAAAAAAAAGATCACAGAACAACAAAAAGTAGTTTTTAGTTTTAAGATTTTTGAGGTACAAGAAGGAATAAAAAGGCAGGTTAAATGGAGTTCACAGGAATCTGATCTTTAATTAGGCTTTGAAATAAATGCCTGATCTCACACATACTTTGCAGTTAAAACTCAGCATTCCTGAAGGGAGTTTTGCTGCCTAATCCAGCAAGCCTCCTCCTCCCTCGCTCCTAACATACAATATATTTCTTTCTATCAAATCATTGAGCAAATGGGAATTATTCAAATGGTTCCCGTTAAACAACAGGCTTGCTTTGAAAGAACCACAATGTAATGGGCACTGTGCTAAGTGCTGGCGTACCGTCTCCAGTAAGAAAATACACGTTGTTGATCATAGTCTTGAATATTTATTATGAGGTGAAAAACTGACATCATTGGTTTCTGTAACTTTCTGGAGATTAGGGAGCTTATTGTTAAATTTAAGAGACCAGCTTGCAAACACATAGAGCTTCAAATAAACAAAAGTTTAAGAAACTAATAGGAGTAGTAGACTGGTTGTCTGCTCAATAGCTTATAGCAGCTTGGTATTTGATCTAGAAGATCCAAGATTTTGATCAAGAGTAAACAAAGTCTTTATTGTACTTACATTGCATTGCCCATATTTAAGTTTCGAAGTTTAAGTTGCTTCAATTATTTGTTTCCATTTACATTTTTAAAGGACAGCTGCAAAGCTGAAGCATGCTGGGGGTATCTTCCAAAGTGAGAGGTTTCCAAACCACAGCACCAACCACACATTCACATGCAAAAAGTTTAAGCTCAGCTCCCTGTTATTTCCAGGCCTTTTCAAGTCTAAACCTAGTTTTACCTGTCTTCTGCATTTTTACTAGAATTTTGGTGTATACAGGCAACAAGGACTAATAAGAGGGAGTGTTCCTCTTACACAGGCTAACTTCTTGTTAAAAGGGACATGTATTTCACTCAGCTTTGCCTCCCGGCAAATAACTTTTAACACTATTTCCTTAAGATCAGTATTTGAAGGACACAGTAGGATTTAGCTGTTTGTGGAAAAACACACAGACACACAACATTAAAGTTCTTCTGTATGCTGGGTTAGCACACAATCTATACATTTAAGTTTTTAAGTCTTTCCCTAAAATACAAGTAAACTAAGTCTGATGAGCCAATCCTTGCCTTAAAAAATTTGCTCAAAGGCCCTCAAGGGTGGACTATTAAGGTATATAAAGAAAAAAACCTTGCTTCTCTTTCTTCCATTCAAATATAAAAGTTATTAAAAACTAATTTTCAAATTACAAATTAACAGCAAAAACACACACTTGCTTTAAATAAGGTCGCAGACAAAATGCAGCAAACTGATAATTGTTTTACTGAGAAACAGCAAGCAGTCCTATCTTCAGGCCACAGGAAAAACTAATTTAAAGATCTGATACTGGAGAGAAAAAAAAGCCTCTCAAAGACTGGCTGGACAATTACTTGGTAAGACAAGAGTCAACGCACACACAGGTTCACATGCACTATCACTCCGTTTATTCTATGTGCATGCAGGCAGATGCAGTTTGGGTTTTGCTACCTATCATTTCCAGGACCCATTTGTTGGCTTGTTTGTTTGTGGTTGGAAGTCAGCCGCTTCTGCACAGAATTCTGCAAATGAGAGATTTTTTACCATGCGTACAAAACATACATGCTTTCTTGCTTGTACGTGCCTCATCTCCCCCAAGCTAACATTGTTTTCCCCTTGTTTTCATGACTATTCCATAAGAATCCAATTACTTTACAATCCTCCCTTAAAGCCCTACAAATATATATATATATATATATATATATACACACACACACACACTTCTGTAAAAATCTTCCCGCAAAGTTGATCGTGGTAAGACTGCTGGTGCGCTGGGCGGCACACTACTGCACATCCCATCACCTAGTGCTGTCCCTTCACTTTCCCATAGCCCTGGCCTGTCTGAGCATTTGTACACTTGAGCAGTATATTCTGCTCGCACTCCACCTACAGTACTGGGTCCTGGTTCATAATCCTCCTATGCTCACAAGAAAGACCACATCTGCATACAGTTTGTGTCAGAAATTCATCCTGATCTTCCATAAAGAGTAAATAGGCAAGCACATGCAGACAAGAACAAGGCAAAGGTAACAGTTTGTGTAAGAGCAGGAATAATGAGGCCTGACTAAAGGGCCAGTGAGGTTTCGGCAGGTCCTTAATGAGAATCAGGAGAGCTTCTTGTAGGCTTTAATGGCGAGGTCAGTAATCAGCGGCACACGCGTAGATCTTGAAGACAGCCTGAGCAGTACTGGGTCTGCAACAACTTGAACAACAGAGGCAGGCATCTGCTTGCAGCTCCTGTTGAGCTGTGAATGGAGAAAGTGCCTGGGCTCCCTAAAAAGCCAGCAACGGTATCTCACATCTTTTAGAAGCATATTTGGTAGATGTTTCGAACACTAGACCGCAATACCTTTTCCCCAGGAACTCACCAACATGAACTAAGAGCAGAGTATCTCTTCTTATCACAAGCAAAAAAGTTCACTGCTTTCTTGTTCTCCGTTGTGGTATTTTAGATGCTCACATGTCTTCACAGTTATCGAAGACACTCATGTGGAAACACTATCTCACAACTATTTAATCTGGCCAAAGTTGTACATACCATATATTAATAAGACACAAGAAAATGGAATTCTAAGGACTATGAAGAACATTCAGTCAAGCTAGTCCATTTATTTAGCCTGCAACAGTTAGGTTTTAATTAGGAGAAAAAAAAAACACTGAGCAATATATAAAATAAATACTGGAAGTGACATAAATTTCCCTTCATATGGATAAAATTTACTGGAGACAAAGGTTAGAAGAGATAAAATGTTTCCTACTTGGAAGAACATGCCTCAAGTTTCTTAGAAAAATTTTCCTAGATCAACAGATTCCCTTGAAAGAAACAATTTTCATACAGCACTACATTTGGAAACCGAACCATATGCTGAAGGGAGAAAGGTAAGGCAGGAAAGTTATATTTACACACAGGACAAGCAATACAAACCACAAGCTGGACATTCACATGTACATTTAAATTTTATACCATTAGTGTAGGTGTGCTACTAAACTGGACGGCTCTCAGTTTTTCACAAGGTTATATTACTGCGGGCTCTAGCTGGGAGTGTTGAACTGCAGACACTTTAGTTCTGCTAATCAGTACGGAAGCTGTCCTACAGTATTGGTTTCGACAGGTATCATTTTAATATCGCACATTTCCTTTCAAGAAAAGAATTCATATGAATGGACACAGTTTTGCTCTTAGCCTCTCCATTCTTGTTGGAAGAAGACCCACCATTTCCTTACTGAGTTCTAGCTCAGTTTCAATGGCATGGACAGCATCTGGATGCTTCTCACAATAATCTACCAGAAATGTGTAATATTCCAATGATGTCTGCATATTTTCCAGCTGCTTTTTGCCATCCGAAGTAATGAGTTTACCATATAGTCGGGCAATATGAAATTTGGCCACCATGGCAGGGCGAAGAACGTCTTCCTCAAGCTCCTTGGGAAATACCTTATCTGGGTTTCTCAAAGAATCTAAGAAGAGTTCATAATACTTTATTGCTAACTGCGCTAGAGAATTGATCTTTTTTATTGTATGGGAGTCTAGCTCTTCTAATCTGTTACCAATAGCTACCTTTAAATCCATCATCTCATAGTAGGTGTCTGCTAGTTCAAACTGAAGCTGCCTACTAATCAACAGATAGTACTGCGGATTCAAGTCTGCATAGAGAGGCTCCAGCATGTCTACTCTACGCTTATGCATTTTGCAACGTCGCTCATAGTCTTCTTCAAAGAAAGCAAGTACCTTAAACAGAGCACTGTGATCCTGAACAATTTCAATATGGTCAGTAACATAACCATCAACCTGAAAGAACTCTTTTGCTTCCTGAACATAGTTCTGACCCACTAGGAAGATTTCTCTGGCTTCTTGAAAATCTAAAGGATATGCACTGCTCACTTTCTCCTCCATGGCTAAGACAGAATCACATATCTCACTAGTCCCAAAAAGGACAGCTTTTTTCCTGCCATTCTCTTTTTCATCCTCCTCTTTTTTCCTTTGGGCTTTAAGTTCCAATTGCCTGTCAGGATCCAGCTCTCCTATGTTATCCTGAAATGAGAAAATGCATTAATTAAAAATGCATGTGGTTAAAGAGAAAGACTTTGGCAGAAGCTTTTTTAATTAAGGGCTACCTTTCAAATACAAACTGATAAGCAACAAGACGGAAAAGATGACATGTTGGTATATTAAACCTTATATTCACTAAAAGTCATGTAAATTACATTTTTACAGAATTGAGAATGTAAGATTTAAATACAGACAGATCATTTACGTTTCTCTACCCCGTGCAACAACAAAGCCAAAACAATAAATATAAAAAGCCAAAAGACCCTGCTTCTGAAAGCATTTCAGTACATACTGAACGTTAAGCACTTGACATAAATGAAAATACCAGCACATGAAACTGAGATGATGTTCTTACCATCAGTTTAATAAAAAGTCATCTGCCAAATCAAGCCACAAGAAATTACAAAAGAGAAGAGGGCCATCTGTGAAGTTTCTATACAAGCTGTGCACTGATCATGCTACAGAACTGATCTCCTATCCGTACTTATTTTTAAGTGCTGCATTGAAGTCAAAGCATACTATGAAACATGTACTAGGTTTCAAGTACCTACTGCCTTATTGGTTGGGCAATGGTTTCTCATTTGCTACCAGTTATGAAGTGATTCCCACTACAAACATCAAAATTGACTGTATTTGTTTTTAAACAACAGCAGTTACAGCATAAATTTTCAGTTACCTCAAGTAATTTCCGAGCACTTTGCAAAAGATTCAGGCAATACTTAATCCAGCATCTTGCAATTTCAGCTTTCCTCTGTCGAAGGTCCTGTTGGTCTTGCTCTGTTTCACCTAGTAAATGGACATCAATACATAAAAAGCTTGAGACAACTTGAGCATTCCAGTAATAACCTCACATGTTACATGCAAAGAATACATGCTACTTACATTGATCAGGATTCATTTTTCCTCACTGTGAGATAGAAATAAGCTCTTCTTGTTAGTTCATATAATAATTCTGTTAACTGTCATTGTGGTAGAAACCCATATAGATTGGCATGGATTTGTCATGTATGTATTCCTCAAAAAAACAGACCATAATATATGTTTAAAAAGAACTCTGATCTTGGAGGTGTTCGACTGGAAAAATTCCCTCTGTAATAACTGAAAGGAAGAAGGATGATCTATTTTCCGAGGTTCAGCTGCTTGCCAAGTAATTTCTGTTACTGCATAGCTGTTCCCCAAGATAATCAGGGTATTTGTCTCAAAACAGGCCTCAGACTTGCTACCAGAAAAAGGAATGAAGTTAGGGGAAACTGCCTGTGGTTTATCTACCTTGTCACAACATAATACATGTTAGTCTGTAACTTCTGTATTTTTCTCCCTGCAATCTCCCCACTATATATCACAGTCATAACTAGCATTGCTGATGTCTCGAGATTATGTTTCAAGAAACCAAATGGACCAAGGAGAACCAACTTCCCAGTCTCTAAATAGGAGGTGGCGAGTTAGCTGAAGGATGAGGGGAGGCTAGCACTTCCTGACTGCTAAATAAAAGGCAAGCTTCAGACTCAGATTCACTAGATTCAATGTATTTCATTGCTGCCAATCAAATTGTTCTTATTAAGAATAACTGTTGCTAGAAAGGGTCCTTTATTAAATAGCTGTGTTTTACACACAGATTCACATGCCAGAGTGAATCCTATTAATGTACTTGAGAGTAGCACCGACTGAGTAATTAGTCCTTCTGAAACTGAATTACTGTCGGTATTACGACAGTAACACTGAGTGCACGTTAGTCTTTCTGAAACTTAGAACTTTATGCACAGTGACCTTCATGTTGCCAGCCCAGCTCTCTGTACCATGAAAAGGAAGGCAAACAGAAACAGGCACTCCATTGAAACAAATACAAGTATCACTACTCTCACTTAGTGTGGGAGGAAGTAGAGATAAAAGAAGTTAACTGCCCTGCTCCGAAAAGACAAAAGAAATCTATAAAGCAAAATTTAAAGTAGGATTTTTATCCTACTTTAATAAGTAAGTTCAAGCCTACCTCTAGGCTTGAACCTGAATCAGACACCGTAACAGCCTGTGTGTTTCTACATGCCTAATGAAAACTTAACCTCATTTTTTAGTTTAACAAACATCAATAAACTCAGACAACTGTGCTGTCAGCTAGCTATGAAAGCCTATAAACATGTGTTTTCCGTAAACTAAAAGACGACTTTTGGACATTGTCCTCAAAGCACTTAAATAGCAGGAAAAGGCATCTCAATAGTTCTTCATTTCTGGGCTAAAAGAAATACCAAAAGCAGTGAAATTAATGTACTGTCACTGACCTTCAATTAAATAGAACAGTTGTGTCCATTGAGGTTATATTTTAATCTAAAATAACAGCATCAATGGATTCAAGAGCTTGTATTCTAAACAGCTCACACCCTTAGAAGTTAAACAGTGAATATATTGGTTAAAGTCAGTTTTGAACTCCCACCCTGAGGCTACTCTGAATACTTGCCCACTCTCCATGAGGTTAAGGTCTATTCACTTGAAGCTTTCAGTTGTCCAAGACCTGGAATATGAAAAGCTTTGCTGTAGACAAGCAAAGCCTAAATCTACAACAGATGATTTATTCTGAGCACAGACAGTCATCACATAGCCACAAGCCCTTAAAACTGTGGTCTGTCTTTAGAAGTTTGCTTTATTGATCTTGATGCTGAACTACAAAGTTGTTCCTTTACATCAATACACAAAATAACAAGGATGGTACCTAAACTTTCAAAAACAACCATTAATGAGGCTGGAATATCCAGTGCAAAAGACAGTATGGGTACTCTCCAAGTTTGGGGGTTTTAAAAGCTGCAGTTTCCCTTATCCTTTTAAAACTATTGCCAGGAAGTATCTGTTTCATTTCATTGAATCATTGCCTCCAATCATTTAGAAGCAAGGTTAAACTGTGTTTTAAGTACATATACAAGGACAAGTGGGTGAATAGAGATGCTCCCACTACTGAAAAGCATACTGCTGTAAATTTCAGTTTCTAGTATATGACATTTTCATGGTAAATACAAACCTTTTCTGACTCTCTCTGAAGCATCTGCAACAAGCACTTGCATTTTTCCTCAGTTTACACATAGCCAATCTCAAGCTGCAGTAACAGTAGCGCTTAAAAGACATTGTTCTGTCTTATTGTTAATAGAAAAGATTTTAAAAAATTAGAATTGGAATAAGCTTTGGATCATTGTTAGACTTCACTTTTAACATATATATTAGTGATGTTTAATTCACAATATGTAATTGAAAACTTTTATATAAACTTACTGTCTTCAGCAGATGGAACCTGTCCAGCTTGGCTAAAGATGACATTGGCTGCTGCTAAACAGTGTCGGGACTCCATAAAGCATTGCTGAGAGGAACAGAAATGGCAGTGTTTATCGCTTGTCCTGAGCAGCCCAAGCACTACTGCTCTCAGCTGGGCTAGAGCCCTCATCTTGGATAGTTAAGGTATGTGAACACAAGGGAAATTACAGGATTGAGAAGCTTGAGAGCATGCTTCCCTGGTCACTGGAAAAAACGATGCAATTTTTTCATCTACTATTGAATATAGTATTTTCTAACCAACCATTCCTCTTTCTACCACAACCGCAATAGCAACCCTTGCTTTTGATATTAGATACATACATTGTAAACATTTCCACACTGTTCTGATCTAAGCTACTGTCACTTCCTGACACTGTATGGTAAAGATTGTATCACGGGGTGTTAGAACAAGCTGGACATACAAGTCAATGTTATGAGCCAGATTTAGGTTCCTTTACTCATATTCGGCAGTGTGTTATTTAATGATTTGGTCCTACCAATGCAGCAAAAAAGATGCAGAAATTACAAATTACTACTGAAATGAGCATTAACTGACGTGGGTACTGCAGAAGGCCCTTAAGCATCAGAAAACAGCACCTGAATAATCTGGAGTATGAAAATCTCTTAAAAAAAAAAAAAAAAAAAAAGGCAGCATTTCCTAACACACTGGGCTATTCAGAGCAGGTAAGCTTCACTTACTAAAATTTACTTACATGCATCATGTCACACATCGCTACTGAAATGTTTATTAACTATAGAGCTCTTCTTGTATCTACTCCCCTGTTCACTTCCCCTGTTGTCATCATACCAACACAGCAAAGCACAGCCACTACATCTACTTCAGAAAAAATCTAATAGATGTTTCATGTCAGTAAACAATTTGTGGTTTTACAGGAGGACATTTTTAACTCAAGAGGGAGCCTTGTCTCAAACAGCTGTTTAAACAACCATCTTACTTGATAGCTACATTTATATAACATAACTACAGCAGAAAAAGATTAAGTGTAGTACCTTAGAGAGGTAATACTGTGACAAGGTAGCAGCATTGAGTGCCCATTCTACCGGGGAGTAGCCACTATACTCGAGCTGTCGTTTAAGAGTGGTATGGCAATACTGAGCGGCCTTCTCAATCATCTCTAGGTGTTGGTAGACTTGTGCCAGATAATACAAAGTGTGAGTATAGGTCTTCTCAAATCTGGAAAAAAAACCCAAACAAACAACAAAAAAAACCCAACCTCTTTAGATCTTTTTTTTTCCTTAAATATTCTCTCAACAGCATACCAAGGGTTTTTTTGGACTGATATGCACCCACCTTTTTGATCTTTCTTGGTCTGTGAGTTTTTCTTCTTCTGTCATGAAATGTTCACTGGGATCCAAGGGAGGATTTCCATCCTACAAGAGAGTATCGGGTATAGCCAGTAAGGTACATTGCTTTAGTTTTGTGACACAGTGCTCCCTCTCCTGGCTGCAGACCACTTATTTTTCAATCCTGAATTCTTCAAAATGTCACATAATGCTCCAGAGATGTGACAGTTGGCTATAGATGTAATTCCACAAAACCCAAAGATTTAAAGGAAAAAGTACCTCAGTTGCACAGAGAATTATAAGGTTTTTCAGTCTGTAGAAGACTCTTGCTTATGTACTTTTAAATCACGTGTCTTTAGCTTGGGCAATAACATGACAGTTTTTGCATCGTATTTTTTTTAAGCATCAATTTAACACAAAGCACATCTTCAAGTGTGAAATATCTGTCCAGTTGCACTAATCAGTAACAAGAAAATACCCTGCAGGAAGCACTGTCAGCAACATTAAGTGCAGAGAGCACTTAGCCGACCTGCTGTAAAGGCTACTCTTGCCAAAGTGAAATGCCACTGTCAAATGAGTCCCTTTATTTATAGGCTGGTGAGATCATTGTCTCATCCATATATTTGAGTAAATACGTCTTTGGAGGAGGAAAATTACTCTCTCTCTTGATATAAGGTAGTATCCATAGGCAAGCAGTTAATGATGCAAACTATTTCATTCAGAAGGACTTTTTTGTTTTTTAAAATCAAGCGAATCCTCATACAGATACATTTTTATAGATAAACACCAAATAGTTTATTTTTCCTCATATAAGAAGAGCTGAAGGTAAGACATATAGGAAGCAACTTATAGGAAGTCACTCTGAATTTAAATTTCTTTTTGGTCACTCTAAGACAACATTTTCCGAGATAAACCCAGAAGAACAATAACTATACATCTTTCAGTAATGCTCTGTTCAACCTTGCCTTAGAACAACTACCAATAAACAAGAGTTACAGTCAGCCAAACTGGACAGTCCAATAGATTAACGCCACTTAGGGCAAAGTTTTGTTTGTCTGTGCATATCTAATTTCCTTTGTAATTGTGTACGATTTCAGACACCAATTCCAAAACACCTCAGTTAAAGGTGTATTTCTAAGGTGGCTTTTTTGTCTTACACATTGCATCCTGAACAATGTCTATTAGCAGCACAGCCCAGCTGAGTATGCTACCTTGCTTGCTACTTTAAGTATGCAGGATAATTGCTAGATCATAAAGACAAAAACTTCAGCTGATAATAGCTTCTATATGGGTACTTAATTCTCTTTTATTTCCATCTATTGACCTTAAAATACATTACAAAATACAACTGGAATCACCATCTGCATGTAAAGAATTAGCCAACCTGGGCACAGATTGATTTGTCCAAAAGATCTCAGAATCCTATGGGAAAACACAGAAACCAGATCTCTAGGTGCACAGCACGTATCTTTTTCTGTACTATCCTCTTTCCAAGGTAAGAGCATCAACAGACAAAACAAAACACTGCTCCCAAAGCTCTAAGAGTCTGAAGAACTATGAATCAAGATAAAATTTATATAAAACATGATTGACACATTCAAGTTGTTCTTTATACTTCAGGTAAGAACAGGAATACAAATTGAATACAAGTCTTTCTACTGCTATTTCTTTCCTAGACCAAGAGATAATCAGGTGACAAACAAAAAGCAGCGCAGAGAAATATCTCTCGTAAGATGAGAGGGACAGGAGTGGGGGCAGAGAACACATTCGCTTGAAAGGCAAGTAAAGATGTTCTCTTATTTGTTCTCATAAAAAAAATCCTGCGGGGCACACCTTTTTTTTTTAATGAAAATATTTTGTTCATATTAAAGTGGTTCTGAAAACAGATGTGATAAATTAACGTGATAGTAGGTGGGGAAGCTAAACATACCAGAAAAATGTAGATTCTTAGACCATCTTTTAAACTTTGAGCTTTTTTGTTTATATCTCATTAGTTTTCAAGACCTGACTTCATAATCCCCCACCTTGTTTTCTGTAGAGATACAAAGGCCTATAATATATACTCTCAGACCTTCCAACATGATTTGCAGTATACTCTGACAAGACTAGAGGTGATATTCCTGACACTAATGAAGAAAAAACAACTGATATGCTAGACTAAGACCCATTTCTCCTTCTTTTATTCACAGATCAATCTTCTGATGATCGATCTGTGAATAAAACCCTCCTCTAGAGCCTTATGCCTTTAACCATGCTGAGAAAGAGCTCTGCAACTCCCCTCTTACAAGCAGACTTTCATTAGCCCAAATTCCTGCTCATAGGAGTTTAGCACTCACAAATTTTCACTGTACTACATTAAACAGCTTTCCTAACACCAAGATGTCATTACAATAACTGATGAGTTCTAGAAAGGAATTACCAATGCAGACTCAAAGCATTCAGGAGCAGAAAGCAAAAGGATCTTTTAAGTCTTCCCAAAATAATGTTTTCTTATAAGATCCTTGGTTTTGCTCTACTTGCTTTAGGGATTATTATTATTATTAGTAATAATAATAAGCCTCCCAACTTGTAAGGTAGCTACAGCCAGTAAGTAAACAATTAAATCTGGTGCCAGGAAAGTGTCTCAGTTATTTAACAGTCTACTAAAGGTTCCCAGATGGGAATGCTTCCTGATAACCTAAAAATGGAGAATGCTAAGAAACATACTCTTATTTGTATAGTCTGTGAATGACATATGTTGACATGGTTGTACAAATGCTAACAAAGTTCCAACACTCTCACAAGGAACTCTGTATTTACAAGCCGTAAGCAGCAAGACAAGCTGTTTCCTCTCCTCCTCTTTTTTTTTTTTCTTTGCAGATTATGCCAAATTAAGTTGGGAATTAGTATTTTTCAATAATGATTCATGTATTTGCATATATATCATCTCAAATGTCAACTGAATGTTAAATTAGCCCCTTAAACAGCCTTCTCAAACTGATCCTTTCAGCTTTCCTCAGTTCTGTCTTTTCAGGGAAACTTGACAGAAGCACAATAAAGCTACCACAAAAACAGTCTTTCGCTGTAGTTCCTATAAAAAAATCCCAACCTTTAGATACAACTATGTTTGACTACATAATGTCCTGATATATAAGCAATAAATAAATAGAAGTGATAAAAATGTGACAAGCAATCTAAAGTGGGATTATGATAATCATGTTCATATCCCTTAACCAGGCAGCAAAGCCCCAGGAGGAACATTCAGTAGCCATTACCTAACAACACATACGGGTAACTCTACCAAAAATTAACCGTTTCAGCTAAATTCAAAGTTAAAATGTGAAGTATTTGACAGCATTATTTAATCTGTGGAAATATTAAGATAATATCAGTTCAATTTCATAATGTCTGAGGCAAGAGCCAGAATCTTTTAGTGATGTTGGGGAACCCAAAAGCATAAACAAGCTTTGCTGGGTGTAAGAAGCAAAAAATGAACATCCAGAATTAATTAAGGAGAAAGTCTGTAGAGAGATATAGTATCTTTACTTAGATCAAGTGATGAAGAGGGTGGAAAATACATGGACAAGCTTTTCAGTACAAGTGTTTTCTCCAGATCCATTATTTCTCTAATAATATTAAGCTATCATGGCTACAAAGACTATGCTGCAGCAGGAACTGACTGGTAAGGAATGACCTATTGTAAAACTTTCCTGAGAATGATCTGTGCTCTAAACTAAGTTAACGTAAATTCCGAACTGTAATTTCATGAAACTAGGTTCTGTCCAACCTTTATGGCTGTCCTGAAACACAGAATACAGCAGCTCCTTTTTTCTAAGGACACACATTTTTAGTTTGTTTAGAAATTGTCCCTGAGGCAATCGGCATAGGAACAGCTTGGCAGTGTGTGTAAAGAAAGTCAGGCTAAAGGGAGTCTGTTAATACAGGCCAGAACTAACAGCTCGAAAGGTTGTTTAAAATGCATGAAGGGTTTGTTTGTTTGTATAACTGTCTTTTTGAAATGGAACTGAACTATTTTGCCTCTAATACAATACCAAACAGTCAGAGCAAACCCATGGCAAACACTATACAGTTCTATTTCCATTTCTTGCTGAAAGCAACGGTTGGATGCTTTACTACATTTCCAAAATAAGGTTAAGAACAGTCTTAATTAAGAGCCAAATTCTACCTGGCTTTAGTTTTGGATTAACAACTTAAAAAGCTTTCAATTGTTATTTTTGAGCAAAATTATTTTTCTGAATAAACCCATTCTGAAATTAGCAAGTACCACTTCCTCCTGTGCTGGCAGTACTTACCACATCAGCTTTCAAAAGTAACAGAGCAACCAGCACAGAGCTCAGAAACTCAAGTTTCACCGAGACGTTTTTCAAAGATTACTGTGTCACATGAAACGTCTCCCGGAAGATGAAAGCTTGAAAATCTCTGTAAAAAAAGCAGTCTTCAGGGCAATCAATAGCTTTCTCTGTTCAAGAGAACTCAACATAACTCAACATAGTCACTAGATGCTGCTGTCAAACAAACAGCAAGAGTGTCATTTATGTGTAAAGAAAGATATGCCAAGATGTTAATGAACACAGTACCTCTTTCATGTATTGATTATACAAGGCTTCTGCGGATTCCAAGTACGATTGTGCAGTTTTGATTTCATCCCTTTCAGACCACAGGATGCCGAGACTGTTCTAAACAAAAAAAAAAAAAGGGGGGGGGAGGAATAGTTCCTGTTATGTTCAATTTACATTTACACACTTTCGCCAAACAATGTGTCAGTCTTCATCCTGGTATATATGTTATTCTAGTACAGTGGAGCTAGAGGGCAAAATTTGACTCATCCAATTTATCTCAAGTTGGTTTAAGAGGAGGGCTCTCAAACACAGGCAAATTCATACAAAACCCACCTCACTTAAACTGTGATCTTTTGTGCTTACTCTGCTAAATTAGGACCTGTGTGTTCAAATAAGAAGTTTTTTCCACATAGCTCTGCATCTGATTCATGCAAAATTTAAACCATAAGCAGTATCCTAAGAACCACCACGGAATTAGAGAACTCCAGAGAACACAACTTCAGAAAAGCTAGAGGCCAACGCCGCCCCCCGTCCAGTTCCACCCACTTCGTTAGCCTCAAGGGGAAGCACCACGCAGCACGACGCTTCCGATCAGCGGAGCGGCTCCGCGCAGCGCAGGGACGCGCACGGGGCGACGGCAGGAAGAACCAACGCGCCCCCCCCCCCCCCGCCCCGCCGCCGCGGCGGGAGCAGCCCGCGCCGCACGCACCTGGGCCTGCACGCAGAGCGCGACGGCGGCGCGGGAGAGGCGGTGCGGCTGCAGGAGCCGCGCGCAGCGCGCCAGGTGCTCCTCGCCGGCCGACAGCTCCTCCGTGTCCGCGTGGTTGACGCCCAGCTCGTACTCCAGCACGGCGCGCCGCACGGCCCGCAGCCCCGCCTCGCCGCCCGCCTCGCCGCCGCTCAGCAGCTGCTTCACCTCCTCCAGCAGCGCCCGCGCGGCGTACTTGGAGCGGTACGGCTCCGTCTCCGGGTCCCGCCGCGACTCCACGGCCGACAGCGCCCGCGCCCGGCGGAACTTCTCGCACGCCGCCGCCCACCCGCCGCCCGCCGCCATCTTCCCGCCGCCGCCGCCAGCCCTCCCGCGCCGCCCGCGTGACGCCCGCCGGCCAATCAGGCCGCCGCACCGCCCCCCGGGGCTCCGCCGTGCTCACGTGTTCTGCCGTTTCCGGCCCCGCCCCGGCGCGGCAGCTGGGCAGGCTCCGCCTCGCCTGGCGGAGCGCAGCAGCCTTTGGGATCCGCGTCTCCTCCCGCGGACAGGCCGCTGCGCGGGCAGCGTCTGCGCTCCGCCAGGGCAACGCTCACCTCCCAGATGTACCGTGGGAAAACAGCAGCAGCTATTTTGCCGGGCAAAAACGAGGGGAAAAAAACAAACAAAAAAAAACAACCCAACCAACCTTCCAAAACATTACTTTGGTCTAATTTCAGCAAACGACTGATTACAAGCCATCCTCAAAGACAGGCTGCTTTATCAAGGAATAAAGACAAAGAAGCATGTCCAATAGGTTTTTACTTTCTGATAAAAAACAGCTCAGTCCCATAGCTGTATCAGATGTTAATGAAACGATCTGTTAAAATTCTGTCCCTGGTTTCCGTTCTTAAATCTGTTGTTCCTCCTGAAGCGACTGTCACCTTGTCTGCCATTTCCAAACCGGGAGAACCCTTGGCCTGCCTCATGCGGGTACTCTTCCAGCTCAGGCAATTCCTTTGCTACAGACAGCTGCCAGCGCCTGGTGTCCTGCCACTGTTCCTGAAACAGGAGCAACATAACAGACCCGTGAGCCTGCAGGCGCCAGCGTGCAGGTGTGCCCAAGCTACCCAACACTGTTAAAGGCAAAAGCAGTTTGAGACAAATCCCATTCCTGCCAAAACAGGTCAGCAGATCCCCCAGGGAGACAAGCATCAATCTTCATCTTCAAAAAACCTCAGAGTTTGCAGTCCTGCAGCGAAGGCTAGATAGTCAAAGGGACAAGAGGGAGTAAAGACCACAGAGAACTCGTTAACTGTTGCTAGTCTCTAGTACACGAGTAAGGTCAAAACTCAGCAAGGCCACAGTACACAGGATTTTCTTTAAGAAAAAACAGGTAGTAAGAGGAGAACTAAAAGGGCAGAGGCAGGCAGGACAGCTCTGATGTATTTCTGTGTAATCCTCTTGTAAAATCACAAACCTTATCTTCCCAAACTAGCCTGCAACAATGTAATCACCACGTATTTGACTAACGTACCACCCCCTAATGGTTCCAAAAGCAAATTCTGACAAAAAAAAAAAAAACACATACCTGTATGTGACTCAGTTCATCAACAGGGATATCGAAGCACACGCCCTACACATGAAAAAGACAGGCATTTGTTTTCCAAAAATACATCTAATTACAGAGACACAAAACCAAAACTCCAGATAGGCAGCACCTGAAACACTGCTGCTAAGAACAGAAACCAGAGGCAGCAGAATGCATGCTTTTTGAGGGGAAGCTTTACGTGAGCTGCAGGAAGAGCAGTTAAAACTCTACAGCTCATGACAAAATGCAGACCCAGACGCTCTGTGCTGACAGCAGCACTGCCTGCAGTCAGCCTGCCTGTTCAAAGCTAAGACAGGCTTCTCCAGGAGCACACGTCCCCTGCAAGCACACCTGCGTAGGACACAAACGTCAGACATGTAAAGAGCCAGGCTGACAATAAAGCGAATACTGCACTGATCGGGTCAGGCTGCCAGTCACAGCCCTACTTTACTGATGTCCTTTCAACGCATTGGCACATAGCGTTAATGAGAGTTTACAACGAAAGAATAAAGGTTTGAGCAACCACTTCTCCTGTACACGTTAATCTGATGTGCATCATTTAGGAGCAATGCCTTCACTCAAGTAAATGTCTTAACACTCAGCTAGCTTTAATATATTTTTGTATAGTGTAAAAATAGCAGTTAAAGGGGTATCGTGTGATACATTAGCATTTTATGTGAGGGAGAAATGATATCGAGTAGGGACAGAGTGAGACAACAACATTTCCACACTGGTACTTCAGAACTCCCATCTTAGTCCCTGCATAAAATGTCTGTGTACACACGCATACACGGACACGCACCCCACTTTCCCCAAGGTCGTGCCATCTTACCATCTTCCCCTTGAGGAAACGCATTGCAGATATTTTAGCATCTACTTCCTCACCAAGCTGTTCTTTTAGCGCTCGCCAGGCATAGCTCATGGTACGCATCTCTACTGAGCACTGTAACACCATTGTCACAAAGCCCTTAAGGAGCAATAAACAGAGAAATATATTTACAACAGAAGACTAAACTTGGTTGGACAGTCTGTAACCCATTAACTGTTATGAACTATGTAATAATTTACAATTGTAATGCAATACTTAATCCTAAGAAATCAGCTTCCCAGGAGTGAGGCAACTAAAAGCCTACAAAGAAACTGAAGGTATCAATCTAACCTAAGAACGTCCATCGATATAAAGGCCAATTGCATTTCCGTATTTTAGGCAGAAGTAGAGTTCAGTACATTAAGAAAGTAGCTGGAAAAAAATAAAGTTAAACTGATGAGGAAGGACAGTCCAATCATCAGTGTTTCCAAAACTCTTACCACACAGAAAAAGGAAGAGTAGTACTTTTCCTTTAATCAAAATGCCTAAAGTCAGATAATCACATGCTAGGCTTACATGAAATATGCAGAAACAAAGATGCTTCCTGGGAGGGCAACTACAACAACAGAAGAACCAAATTATCAGCTGGTGAAAGTTTATTAATTGAGGCCTCTTAGTGCAACATCTTCTCTCACCTACATCTTTGGAGAAATTCTTTTAACACTCATTACAAGAAAATTTACCAACTGACTTCAAGTTGCTCTGTTTCCTACAAAATGCCAGTAAGATCTCATTTCAGTTAAGGAACCAGACACAAATCAGAAGCTGGAGACAACAGCTACTTGGAAACCCCAGAAAAAGATGCCACATTTGGACAGGACTAAAACCATTCATCTATCCATTCTTGTAAGGGCAGATAAAATATTATTTACCACAGTTGAGTTGAGTAAGGAGCGCTGCTGAATGGAAGATGCCCCAGAAATATGAGCTAGAGCTGCAGCCAAGGCATCAATTGCCCCTTTTTCCTCTATTAGCTCTTTAGCTGACTGTCTGAAGTAGTCTACTGCAGAAGGAGGAATGGAATCTAAAAACCTAAATGTTGGGAAAAAGAAAAAGAAAGGCTTGAGAGATCAGCGTGCCAAAGGCCAGTGTGAAGTGCAGTCATGTACAAGACAGGACGAATATTTCAGACAATTTTCAAGACTATTTACCTCTAAAAACTCAGGATGTAATGTTTGTTAGTGCTTCTGTTACCATGCATCTAACTCAATGCTTTTAAGGATGCTGAATACCCACTGTCTTTGATCATTAAGCCAGGCCTCAAAGATGTGCGCAGAACTGGGGACAGGTGAGACATTTGAGAGCTTTGATAACAATATGTGAGGGGAGGATCTAAAACAGCAATTTTAAGGCCATGCCCAAGGATCCACAAAGAAGTTGTCAGCAGATGTGAAGATCTCTTGCTTTCACTTCACAAGGAAGAGAAGAAGTAAAGCATTACAATGCCACTATAGGCTGAGGCAAAGCATTTCTTGCTCAGTAAAAGCTGATTAAATTGGTTATTTCTGTAAGAGGGAACAAGAATAAGATGGAAAACACTTTCCGTTTTCTAGCAGCTCTTGGATGCTATCTTTGGTATACCGTCAGCTCCTACCACTTCTACATACAGTATGGGGTGAACCTAACACCAAGCCCATGATCATCTTCAAACTGGCCAAGTTTGAAGTAGTTTGAGATCTCTGTCAATGCCATTTCTACCAATCAGGCAGCAAATGTAAACAGAGCTGTACACAGTAAAAGCAAAGAACACCCTCGACAATAAAAGCATACAAAAAACGCACAGGATGTGGCTACAACACACTCGCTATCATAGTGCAACTCCTCATTGTACTAAACACTGCCACCGTATCATCCAAGAGGCAGAGATCAGTTTCCCATGTAAAAAGTATTTCCTATTCTGCTACTGATAATTAATTTCTTCTGTTGTAAATGAAGGTTTATTTTTACCAAGCATTTAGAACACATCATGTTCTGTGAAAAGGATTCAAGAATGCAAAGGTTTATTGCTATTATCTTACGAAAATTAATCAATGTCTACATGTGAAGCAACTGGCTTTTTACAACACAGGCAAAGATGTGCTGATCCCTTAAAACTGCATTCATAATGATGCTGGTAAGAGCTCTAGACATCTTTTAAGAAACTTACTTTTTGGCATCATTACTTGAAGCTTTAATTATCTCTGTGGCAGAAGGAACACCTATACGCCTAAATGTAATCCCCTGAAAAACAAACAAACAAACAGATTAAGGTATTTTCAGCACTCTACAACTCAATCCTACCTGAACCACATTTCTATGACCTCTATTCACTTGGTGTTTAGTAGAACACCAGCAGTCTTTATTTAAAGTAATTAGTTTTAGGCTAGTATAAGGCTGTTTTGTTGTTTTTAGTTCCTGCCTTCGTTAACCTGGAACTACTCTGTACAAATTAAAAGGCAGACTTGAAAGGCAAGGTCTCTTTCCTACATTCCTGTGACTATCTGTGTCAACACAAACAGAGTAGTGCCAGCGTGGGAAAACTCATGATAAATTAAAATGGGTTGATACAAAAAGCATTTATAAATGCTTACCATAAAAAAAAAAAAAAAAAATCAGCATGTCTATTTCCCTACTGGATTCATGGAGCTACAAGCAGCCCACAGGTGCAAATTCTAAGAGTGCAGGAGCAAAATAATTTAATTAAACACAAGTCTAAGGCAGAACTCACCGCTCTCTGCTCCACCTGTCTCAGCAGGTCTTCTTCTCTTCTCTGGTAGAAACAAATACAGATCCCAGTGCGACCAGCTCGACCCGTGCGTCCAGAACGATGGATGTAGGAATCAACATCCTTCAGAAATTCAGATTAACACAAGAAAGTCTTATGTCCGTTAACACTGTTGATATTTATACATTTTAAGAGAGAGAAAATACAACCTAAACTCTAATCTAGAAGCCTAAAAAGTGATACATAGTGTTTCTATATACAAACTTATTATTACAAACACACCACTGGAGATATGCTGCCTAGAGTTGGACATACACTGTTGATACCCATTTTTGGAAGTAAAAAGATCCACTGAGTTTCAGAAGAAAAAAGTCACAGAAGTATTTTAGAACTATTATGAAACTAAATTGTCTAAACAATGTTCAGAAGGGATTCAGAAATACTGAAAGAATGTCAAAGCTATCTTAAGACTTTTTAGGGTAATGAAAAATAATCACTTTAAATATTGAGCTCCGATTAAAGTAAAGAGGTTGACTGGGAAATTCTAGACATGCATTTACAGAAAATCCACTTCACTGGTAAATCAGAACAGAATAACAGTGAAACAAAGCAATAACCCATCCTTCTGCCACAAGGATATAAATGACAATTTCACTTTCCCTTACTGACTTACTTTTGGTGGCGAACACTGTATAACAAGGTCAACTTCAGGAATATCCAAACCACGGGCAGCTACATTTGTTGCAATAAGAACTTCAAATACACCATTTCTAAAGCCTTTTAATGTGATTTCTCTCTGTTTCTGTGGAATGTCACCATGTAGTGACTGGGCATCCTGGCAATAAAACAAATCATTGAGATGTCACTTAACAGGAGAGTTTAATTCCAAAAGCGGGAAATTTTGGTGGTAAAACTCAAAACATTTTGCAACTAATAATACTTACATAGATGATACTAAATGAATGCAGAGCATCTTACTTTAAGGTTTATCCTTTTCTGGGCCAATAATACAGAGCAGTAGTGGGTTTTTTGTGATGTTATTACTTTTAATATAAAAACAGCAGACTACAGTTTGCAGACAGCCAAGCTGACAACGGCCTCCTTCAGCTTTCTCTTCCACTGTAACAACTGGAAGTAACTTTACTTAAGCAATGTTTATAGAGAACTAACAAGAGACTTTACTCCCTTCCCTGAAAAGCTTCACAGAAGCTGAAGAGAGCTTTTCAGGGCATAGCCAAATCCTACAGTTCATCTGAACTACATCTGTTCTTACAAGACAAGAAGCAAAGCTCAAGTATTTGACAAGCAGAAAGGGCAGTCACAAGCTCAGAATTCAAACAAGTAACAGGCTAAAGCGCAACTTACTAGCACGACAGAGTAAGGCCACACACTGATACAAGAACACAAAGACATCGTTATTGGATTTGGCGCAGAAGTGTCAGGGCAGATAAAGATAGTTCCTGTAAGATTTTAATGTGGACAGTATATGACATTCATCAAATACTGCGAAAGATGTGCATTCCCACCGCTGCTCTTTTTCCATAATTTAGTGCTTCCTAACAAACATGGTTTTTGTTGCTATTTTGTTGTTGGATTCTTTTTAGAAGAGCGATACTCAGTAAGTACAGAGAGCCTATACATTGTATCACATGAAGTCTGACCAAACTATGCAATATCTTTCCAACACCAAGTTCAGTTCTACTGTATTAGCTGGGTAATCCTGCATACTGACTGTACAAAGGATAAATGCTGCCAAGAGAGAGGAATCCAAAGAGCACACTAATATGAGATGAAATATGTGCATCGTACTAGTTACTGTTTCTTAACAGTATTGTTATTTTCTTGTTGTTCAGTATTAGCTGCGTATTTTCCTTTGATCCTGTTCCGCATGATTTGAAAGCAAAAGGATTCATTTCACAACCACAGTCAAAAGTGTATTTTAATTGCAAAACTCCATTTTTAGGCACAGCTTTCAGAAGTCTTAATTTAAAAAAATAAATAAAATAGAAGACAGACAGACAGACAACTTTATCCATGTGGCTGCAACCTCCTACTTCTTTCAGGACATTCAAACCTGAATACCTGCAATTGCAGCTGCAGGATCCCAGTACCTGTTTGAGTGAAGCATTCAAAGCCAGTTCATTCGCCTCCCTTTTGGTCTCACAAAAGACAATGGTCCGCCCACGGCTGCCACTGTAGACTTGAATGATATCCCCAAGAACTGCTGCTCTCTGAGATGAGCGACACTGTATAGCCAAGTGCTGTTTGGAAAAGAAAGACGACAAGCTTCTATGTTAAATTTAAGCCATGCACAAGACAGAAACAACCTAATATCAGGTCTTGCGAGGGGGCAAGGGGGGAGCGGAACAAATAGTTGTAAAATATATCTAAAATCTTTAATTGCAAATTACTGCCCTAAGGTGAAAACTTTTCTTTAAAAAACACTTCACACCCGCATTTGGAAAGTCAGATGCGGAAGCCATGTCACTCAGACCATATCCTCTTAGGACCTGCACCACGTTACAGTGGAATCACTCACTTCCACAGTTGTGGCAGTCCTTTGAGTCTTCTTTCCAATCAGGTCGATCTGTTCATATTCATCTTTCATGTATTTTTTCGCTACATCATATACCCAACGTGGACAAGTTGCAGAAAACAGTAGGGTCTGGGGGTTGTCCTCCAAACCTGAAAGAAAAGGCCATCACTATTAATCATCAGTAACCACAACAAGAAAACTTGTAACAGAAATATTTTTACTACCCTTCACACACCAAAAGCAAAATTAACTGTGAATTTGAATGAGATCAAGCTGAATCCTTTGCCCAACCTGAACAGAAATGCAAGATATATTTCTAGATCTTCAGCTAAGCAAGTTTTGGATCATGCCTGAAGTCTTTTTACACACCTAAAAAGACTCTGGCTCAATCTTTCCATGTGCTGTGTTCTAATGCTAACTAGTAGCTGTGAATTGTGCAGATGCATGCAAAACAAAAAGGCAGGTTATAAGTACACTTTCCAAATCCTGAGGAAGGATTAGAAAATATGACGGACAACTCCACCTTCAACCTCTGTCCTTTCTTAATTTTCAACCTACAGACAGGAATTCTGTAACAAAAATGGGAGTAGGCAGAGTCCTGAGTGCTTTTCACTTTTTATAGAATGATCACAGTGTATTTAATTTTACAGTGTTACAGAGATGATGTACCACCCCAGATAAGAATAGTTTAATACACAGTACCTTTTTAAAAAATGTAGCCTATTTCTACAACTCCTCAGGATCAAACAAAAACAAACATTCCAGAAGAGAGAGAGCTTATTATTCTCTAGCATTTATTTTCCAGTTATGAAGAAAACAGAACTCCCAAATTGAATACGTTTTATATCTTTTCCAAAACCTAAGCAGATTTAGTTTTTTAGTAGAATATGTAGGCTTTTTGGCTGTCCAAAGACCAGCTCTCCAGAAACATGGAGAACATAAGTCACTTCACTAGGTAATGATATAAGTGGTTGTACTAGGTCAAACAGAAGGTCTGTCAAGCTCATGCCCTCTTTCTGACAGTGGTCAAGTGTATCTAAGATGTGCAGAAAGTGCCAGCCGCCAGCTTTTTGGGGCTTTGGGACTTCCAGAGCCAGAAGTGATGCCTTTGCTTTTAGCAGTCTTTGATATTTCTACTTCTGTTAATTCATCAAGTCACTTTTTGAAACTTTTAGCATTAGTATAATGTGAAAGGAATTTCACACCATTATAAGAATAACAACCTCCTCCTGTTCTACCCTTCCTACCTGGTGGCTTCACTGAATGCTCATTACATCAGAAAAGAGAAAATATTTCCTACTCACCCCCTTTGTATGAATACTCATTCATACAATGATTCATACAGAATCACAATATCTCTAACCCTACTCTCAGTCGCCTTTCCTAGGACGAAGATCATCATTAAGGGTTTGGGTTTTTTAAAAATTTTTTTCTTCTAGAGATGCCATTCCAGCCCTTTGTCCATCTATTGCTTTCTCTCAAGCTTCTCTACTTTTAAATTTACCCTTTTCTGAGGTTGGATACTAGCACTGCACAACAGACTCATGTGGGGATGCACCAGCAGTTTTTAGAGAGACAGAATTATTTCCTACATTGACTGCTATTTCTTTCCTGATGCTAGAACTTACCTTTTTTATAAGCAAATCCTAAGATTTCTTCTACTTGTTCAGCAAAGCCCATGTCCAACATGTGATCAACTTCATCCAAAACAACATGCTTTACAGTTGAAAGATCCAGCTTGCTATTTTGAATGTGGTCTTTGATCCGTCCTGGAGTTCCCACTAAAACATCAATGCCGCTTTTGAGGAGATCAACTGGAAGACAGAAAGACAAGCACTGTATCAATATGCTAAGAGACAATAAGGTTTCTAAAAAGCTCCCTGGATGGAGCAACATTTCTAATTTTAAAATGAAAAAGCTGATGTCCTTCACTTTCACCTCTAATTAAAGGACTAAGTCCAGTCTGGGTAATGAAAAAGCGAGTTCAGCAGTGGTCCAAGTTATTTTGTCAGGAATATTAGCTACAAGCAATGGCATTGCAGGATACTTCAATTTCTAAGCAGCAATCAGCTGGCATTAGAAAACTCTAGAGCTTTATCACAGAATAAATGTTTCAGGTTTCCAGCTCAGTTCTTTCTTTTTCACATCTGCCTGCAGACAGAAAAATGCACACTCACATACAAAGTTCTTTTTTTCCCTGGATAGTCACCCAGTCTCAGTATGCATCCACTCACAAAACACATCCATTCAAAAAAAAAAACAAAAACAAAAACAAAAAACAAAAAACAAAACACCCTACAGAAAACAACAGGATCAGTAGTCACTTTGCAGATCTACAACCATTCTTTTGAACAGAGACTTATTGGAACTAAAATAATTCAACCTAGGCTGTGCATTTCCTTTGAAAACAATGCCATAGTTCCTGACCTGAAGCGAAACGCCAAGTGAATAAAAGCCAGTTTTCATTTTATTATTATTTTATTATATTTTATATTTTTATTATTTATTAACAAAAGACTCAGCAGTAACTCTTTAGGATTTACTTACACTGTGCTTTATATGGCGTTCCTCCATAAAAGCAAGCCACTGAAAGCTTCCTTGTGAGATTCTGGAAATCTCTGGCTACCTGAATGGCCAGTTCCCTGGTTGGAACAAGAACCAGCACCTGCAGAGAGTGAGAACAGAAATATAGCTGTGCTCACGAGAGGGAGTGAGGAGGACAGTTTACTTAATGTCAGAGGGAAGCACTGCTGCAGAACCAGCCTGGGTTTTTGGTCATCTCTTTCAATTCTTGTCAGTTTGTAGTCACATTTTGTACACTGGTTACAGAGGGACCCAAGCAGCCTCCACAATCCCAGCAACACTTCTCACCACCTAGAACCTGTGCATCACAGCTCCATAGCTAGCAAGAGCGAACAGAAAAGGATTGCAATTAACTGAGATGCAGAACAGAGATGAATTTTCTTAACTCTAACGCCAGATAAAATAGAAGCTTCAATAACACTACTAAGGACAATCATGGTGTAGTTCAGTGTTAAAGAACAGGGGAAAAAATCACTAAACAGTTTGGAGTAGCAAGACATGGAAGGACTTACAGCTTGAAGTACTCTAGCCTCCGTATCTACCTACCTACCTTCCTCCAATGTAATTCTTTCTCCTTTCTCCCTCTCATTCTCTTAAGAGCAGAATGATAAACTTAACAGCTGTCTTGTTTCCTAGCAACCCTTCAGATGCTAATATTAACTTTAGAGACATTATAACTTTACAAATAAGACAGAAGAATGAACAGAGAGCAAATCTACAGACCTAACGCATTTTGCCAGTATAGTGACAAATATACATGCTCCAACGGTGTAAGAATGTGGTATCTGATTATCAGTTTGATCTCATACTTAAGTCAAAATGTAAACATCACTTGCATCCACTAAGTTGAGTCACTCAGGCATGGTGGTGGAGGGCAAAAAACCCAAAATCAAAGCCTCCATCACTATTCCACGACCACAAAATTTACAGTCTCAGTTCACTGCGGTTGTTTCTGACAAGTCCAGCTGACTCAACTGTTCCACGACAGGAAGCAGGAGATCAAACCCTGAAGTCACAAACTAACTTCCTGCAGGTACCAGTGTGAAAATCTACCAGCTACTACTACAGCACTCTGGTCATTCTCCTAAATACAGTCACCAGAAACCCTACACATAAAATTTATCATCGCTGAGATGCTGCAAAAACTTTGTAACATAAACAGCAATAAAGAGGGAAGAAATCCCAAGCAGAAGTCTCTAATGCAATTATAAGAACACTTTTGAAAACCCCCATCTGCAAAGGTTTTGCTGTTAACCCTTAAGTAGGTTACTTTTGGTGCACGGCCTCTTCTCCCATCGCATGAGACGCTCTGAAGTTTTTCAACCAATGGAATAGCAAAAGAAAAGGTTTTCCCGGTTCCTGTTCGAGCTTGAGCAATTAGGTCTTTGCCGTCATATACGGGCTGAAAAGTCTTTGCTTGCACAGGGAACAGGTACTTTACACCTCGAGCTGCAAGGTAATCCAGAAAGGTTTCATGAAAAGGTGCTAAACCTCTGCAAGCTAAACAAACAACTGAAAGTTTTCATATATAACTAGTGCAAATATTTAAGGTACATCATGTCAAATCCTGTACAGGACGTTACATGCAAGTTAGAAGAAATACTCGTCAGTTTGTTTTCACTCCTACTGTAGGTCAGAAAGTATTCCTCCTAAACACATAACTGAGTATTCACAATGAAATACAACCTCTTTCCTCACCACCACCCAAAGTTTAGCATAAAACAAAAGAGGGAAAAAAAGGCTTTTTTGTGAAAAAACTCAAGGTTGTTATAGTTTGGTTTTGGGGCCAGGGAAGAGGGTCAGTATGTATGTTTTGAGACATTTTAAAACCTCAAAAAGAGAGATTCTACACAATGCAAGCAAAATAATCCATCCAAGTGAAAATTCCAAGCAAGAAAAATGTAAAGCAACACAGAGAATTTTGTCCGATGAACAAGAATTGTATAGCTTCTCAGTGTACAGAGCAATGAAAACTCTATAGTGGTTACTTTCACAAACAAAACTAATCTAGGAGAGATATGAAAATATATAGAAGTATGAGAACAATCAGAGACAACCTGCTCACAGGAGCCAAATAATGCTCACATATAAAACATGTTATATATGAAACACTTATTTAAGAATAAGATATCATAGACAATAGATGTGGGAATTAAAGTAAACACACATGGTGACTAAAATTATGCTGATGAGAAGAGTCACTCTCTAGAACTCATCTATAGCAGTAAGTATGTCATAGAAGAATAAACTCTACCTGGAAGTGATGGCACTAGAAACTGAACAAGTAAGAAACTTTACTCCTACTACTAACAGCAGTTCTTTGAACTACTTGTCTGCATATTCTTACCCCATAATAAATCCAAGACGATTTAGGGCAATTCATCTTTGGCTTCTCTCTGCTTGTACAGTTAACAGCGCAGTGCAATTCCAGACAAACACCTCTATAAATTTCTTTTGTCAGCATTAACCTACCTTTGAGAAGGTTGACAGTGGTTTGGGAGAGAGGAAAATTGGAGAAAGCGCCTTCTCTTGCTTCTTCTGACAGTTCCTAACAGGATAAAACAAACAACTTATCAACACTGAAAGACCAAATAGCTCACCCTACATAGCTACACTCAGTACCAGAAGCGCAGCTGTGCATTTGCTCTATCACCATTTTCACCAGCTATCTCCTGTCTATTTCAAGAAAAAGAAAACCTTTTCAAGACAGACACTTCACAAACAAAAACGTCACCACAGCGTAAGCAGGCAACTTTAATCCAGAAACTTTGTTTTAGAAGACAAAACACAGTGACACAGACTGCACCAGTCATAGCGTGACACAGATTCCTCCAGGGGAGCTGCAGCCTGAACTCTGCACTGCCAAAGTGCCCAGCCTTTGCTGCTTGCACTGACTTGTTCCAATCACCCCTACTGCTACCTCATCTCTGAGTCAGATATATTTCCATGGGTCTTAAACGCATGCCAAATGAAAGGGAACAACTGCCCCTTGTGTTTGACAGCATCTCATCCCATCATGCACATATGCTTAGCAAATTAGGAAAGAGGAATTGTTCGCTAAAAACCCTAACTGGAATCCACTAAGATCATTAGAACACTGTATGTCACAGCAAATTATAATCAGCGCCAGGATTTACTACGCAAAGCAGAGATTTTCTGATAGGTAAACAGAACCTTCTCAGTGCATCACACAAGTAATGTTTGAACTTTGCACGGAGCTACCATTAGATACTTAAAACTCAGTATCTAGCTTCTGCTTCAAGCACCAGAGAGAAAACATTGTACCCGATGTACAAAAAAGTCTCCTAATTCACATTTCCAACTCCAACGCAACAAAGAAAACTACTTGTGCAAGGCCTTACACATAGGATGGACAAGCTGTGGGGCTTCTCCCATGTATGTTCAAGACTAAGGGGCTCCAGAAGCCCTGAATCTGCACAGGGAAGTTCCCCAGTGCAGGACATACAAGAGAGGCACTAGCTTCCTTTCTAGGACACTTCTGAAAATATTTCTTTATAAAGAGCCTGCTGGGAGAGAAAGCAGAGACATAGCACAAAGCGCTTGTGCGGCTACACGAGGATAAACTAAAGCAAAAAAACCTGCTCCCAGCAGGGCGCAGAGCAACACCGGAAAGCAGGGATGGCCAGCACGTGCTGGTCCACGTGCTGCTGTAGCTCAGGCACCTGGCCAAGGGCGAGACAGCACTTCCTCCTGCGGATGCCCACTGCTCATCTGGAGGCGAGGGGGGCAGCGGGAAACCGTTGCCGACGCCCACGACCTAGCACCACAACAGGCCACGCGCCGCAGGTTTATACCGCAACGTGTGCTACGAAACACGTTTGTTAGTGCCGAGACACGAGCTCTGCGGCCGGGAAGTCGCTACCTCCGCATCGCTGCCGCCCTGGCCAGCCGAGGCCTTGCCGGGCGCGCTCTGGCCTCTCGGGGGGGCCTCGCCGTTGCTCAGGGCAGAAGCCGCCTTCGCCGCACACTCCGCACCGCTCTGCTCGCCCCCGGTCTCGCCGTTGAGCTTTGCCTTGCTTTTTTTTGTCTTTTTGGGCTTAGGCGGCTCCAGCTCATCCTCGCCCGGGCCGCTCTCCTCCGCCTGGGGCTGCTCGTCCTCGTCCTCGGCCGCGCTGCGCCGCTTCAGCTTGTCACGGCGCTTGAGCTTCTTCTCCTTGTTCTCCTCCTTCTCCTGCGGGAGACAGCGGCGGTTACGCGGCACCGCTCCGCGCCACCCCCGCCCCAGGCGCGCGCGCGACCGTTAAACCGCCGGCAGCAGGGCCGCGCGGCGCAGCACAAAATGGCCGCGCCGCCGCCGCGGCACGTGGCGTTGCCCAGCGCCGCCCGTTACCTTCGCCTTCCTCCGGCGGCCGCGGCGCGGCGCCTCCTCGGCGGCCGGCGCCTGTGGCTCAGCGGGGCCGGCGGCGGGGCTGGCGGCGGGGCCGGCGGCCGGCATAGCGGCGAGCTGCTCCGCGCGCACGTCCGTGCTGGCGGCGGCGACGGCGGCAGCAGCGCAGCGCCCCGCCCCGGCGCGCAGGAAGTGAGGCGCCGCTCCGAGGGCGGCCCAAGGCCGGCCCGGCCCCAGCCCCGGCGCCGCCGCCACCCGCGCGCCCGCGCCGGGGCCGCCCGGCAGCGCCAGCCGCCGCGCCCCCCCCCGCGCCGCCGCCAGGCCCAGCCGCCCCGCGCCGCCCCACGCAGCGCCCATGCGGCCGCCGCCACCGCCCCGCCCGGCTCGGCTCGGCTCGGCTCGGCTCGGCCCGGCCCGGCCCGGCCCGCCCCTTCCGCCGGGCCCTGCCCCCGCCCGCTTTCTGCGGCCACGCGCCGCTTCAGCCCCTTCGAAACAGCACGGTCCGCGTACAAGTGAAGTTGTAAAATAATACTTTATTTTTTTTTCTTTTTTGAAAATGTACAGGGATCAACCGGCAGTTGAGGTCTATACATTATACAGTGAATGAGCCAGGTTTTGAATGCAACAGCCATATTGAGCGCTACGGGCTTAGCTTTTACACGCAGCCGAGATGACGATACAAGAAAGGGAAAGTTGCTTTGCTTTTTATTCTTCTTTTTTTTTTTTCTTTTTTGAAGTGAACAGGATCTTACTTATGACCAAAGTAGCACTGAGGGAAAAAAAAATCTGAATGACAGATTTTTTTCAAAGTGGTACAAACATACAGGAACAGCCTATTTGAATGTGGTATAAAATACTTCAGTCCCATTATTTTCTACTCCTGCATTGTTGAAGTTAGCGATCAAACGCTCTGTCAAAACTCCGTTTCTGGCCTCTGCTTCTGAATCTGTTTCTCCCAGAACCTCCGCGCCTCCCACTCCTGGAGCTCGAGAAACTCCGGCCACTTCCTCCTCCTCCTCCTCCTCCTCGCTGCGATTCCAACAGCTCAGGTAACTCAGTTGCCACACACAAACGCCATTGTTTGGAATCTTCCCATCTTCCCTGTTAAAACAAAGTCACACATACCACGTTACATTCGAGGAATACAAATACCATGTATTTTGTAATTATTAAAATCAGCTTGATTGAATAATTGAGGGAAGAATATTAGCAAATACAAGGTATTTAAGTTTCTAACTAAACTGGTCAACGCAGGTCTCAAGATTTTAAGAAAAAAGCTGCAGGTGTCCAAGGACATGTGCTGTTGTGCATGCTGCTGTGCAGAGCACAAGTCTGTGACACCGGGGCCAGTCAGCAGCCTGCATAACAGAAACTCTCACCCCGAGAGCTTCACCCCTGTGATGGCAGCCGTCATCCGACCCAAATACAAACCCAAACACCATCAGATACTGTAAAACTCAACTGAAGCTCACCTTAGGGATTTACAGAGCAGCCTCATCAGTAAATTCTTCCCCCACTTTTCCATTGATAGGAGTGCAGCTAGAGTTCCTACTGATCCTCCAACACCCCAGCCTCATCCCACTCCTTGATTAACCTCCAATCCAGAAGAAAAAATTGCTTCAAGAGTGAACAAATGCATGAGGGTATGGAGATGCACTAAGGGAGTAACACCTGAAGGAAAGATTGGAAGTCTAGGGAATTTTGTCATAAAAATATTAATTCTGCCAAAATAAAAATCTGATCTGGAATTTACTTTTCTGTACAGGAAATTCTGGGTGAAGAGAATAGTAACATGGAGAAAAGGTCTCTTAAGTGTAATGAAACACGTCTACAAAAAAAAAAAAAAAAATCAATCCCACAGCAGTAACAGGGATAGGGAGGTTCACACCAACACTATTCTCACTGGAAAGTCTCAAGCTACAGATTTTTGGAGACCAGGGAAATATTTTAAGAAATGATCACTATATGCTTGTTCTGATCTTCTGATCCTTCATCTGGCATCCCTTTCAGCCACTATAAAAATCAGGATACAGGCTAGATAAAATCTTCAGTCTGACCCAGTCAAGCCAGTTTCATTTAGTCTGCTGTAACCAGAAACTTCAGTGAAGGCATTACCTCTATTTCCTTTTGGTCTGCTGCAGGAATATCAAAGCACACACCCTAAAAAGAGAAAATAATTTAAATGGATTCAAATCTCACCTTTCTAACTGATTATGACTAGGAAACACACACACAAAAAACCCAGCTATGTACTAAAACAAACCGTTTTACATCTCAAATTGATAAAACAATTAACAGTAAGTCAAAGACATAACATGCTTTGAAATCTTTGTACAGTTTCATCAGTGTCTCACACAACATTGATACCTGCACTTCCGTATTGTTTTCTCAAATATTTATGCATTTTTTCCTGTACTCTGCATAGACAATGCTTCCAATATCTATTTCCTTGCTCTTTAACAGGCTTTTAACCCCCTTCCATCCTGAGCTGTGGTCTGCTGGCTTGTGCATTACTCATTTTGTAAATTTTTTCAAGTCAGAAGTTTGGATATAGGGAGTTGAAACTCTGGTATGGAAAACTGTCTGTAGTGTTCCGCAGATCAAATGCAGAAAAATGCTTTGAACAGAAACAGAAGCAAGGGCAATAAGAGAAGTCTTATCAATGAAGCCAATATCAAATAACAAGTGAGAAGGACACACTTTAAAAGGAAACTTTAGAGTCACAGAGGTAGTAAAATGGTTCACTAGCATAAAGAATGTCCTGTAAGTCAAAATTTAAAATCAGAAATGTCTTGACAAGAAACCTGGTAGACTACGTATGAAATTCATAATGTGAAATGTGTAGGTCAGCTTTTACAAAGGTGGAATGTAGGAGAGTATACACAAGGCACCTAAGTCAAGATTTTAAGAAACACCTTAAAACTCGAGTTTAAAACATTTACAATTATACAACCTTGTTCTAAAGCTAGAAAGAAGCCTTAGAATGCATGTATTCATAACGCACATGCTGCCTCCAAGGAAATAGAAAATTTAAAAGGAACAAATTACAAAACAAATCATTTTAAATATAGTAAATAACGTTGCAACGTTGTGAGAAAGTCAACGGCAAGACTTCATAGGAAGGGATGGTGACTGTTAAAAAAAAAAAAAAAAACACACACAACCCACCAATTTCACTCAATCTCATATCCAAGTATCAAGATGCATCCAAGCAGTCTGTCTAGTATTCAGGCATCATAATGGTTTGGGGGGGGGGGGTTGTTTTTTTGTCTTTTAGGAGCTGACAGTGGTTATGAACTTGTTTATCTCCACCCTATCCCATCTCTGCAAGTCACTGGGACCATCCTTCTCCTTCCTTAGTTGGATGTCCTAAGGCTCCGATGTTTATGTGCCCACATCGTTCCTTAATTGCTAGAATCTGTAGTCCTTTGTTTTAGTTGGGGTGTAGGTGGCCCCTTGTTTCAGGCTCTTACTTTTCCAGATTTGTGCATGTACGTGGCATTGCATATAGAGGCGCTGCACTTTTGATGATTTGCTAATCTAGGTGCCATCAACACTAGTCCTTCTTTCATCTCCTTCTTTTTCATACTTCCAAACCCCCTTACGTTCAACCTCCATTCATACCAATCTTAACATTTCTATTACAGATCTCTACATGAAATGTTAATTCAACATCTGTCTCTCAAGTGTCCTCACAACGTCTTCAAACAGTTTTGAGGTCTTTTTAGTTTGTCTACTGCCCCACCCCAACATAAACCATAGAGAAAAGAGGGAAATACAACTAACTAGTTATCATTTACCAAGTGTTTATACAGAGATCTTTTAACAGAAACTTTAACATAGACATGAACGAAAATGTAGGGGTATATGAAAGCACGAGCAAAGTAACAGCACAAGAAGAGAAAAAAGAATGGCATGCATTGACAGCACCTAAATGAGTAAGTCATTAAGATCATGGTATCTCTACAGCTTCTCAGCACACCTAGATCAAGAAAATGAAAACTACACCCAGAAAAGGGGAAAAACAAATCAACAATACTGTCTAGTAACTTACAAAATTAGAACATAACGAAAAGGAAAAAGATCAATGTCAACTCCTTAAGGGTACAAAAGGCACAATATGTTTGCTAAAGAAAACAGAAGACATGATGAGGACTCAACAGGCAGCATCCCTTGTCCTCTGTGTCACCACAAATAATACTCAGACAGACTGATCATGCATGTTCTCACCCTTGTGAAAATGTATGTGAAGTCCAAGAGAAAAGAGTGAATTAGATTCATTAAAATAACTGTCTTGCATTGTGTTTTGCTATAGTGGTTTTAACAATGTAATCTACACAGTTCAAAAATAATTTTCTGATCTTTCAGTTTTAGGTGGCAGAAATGACAGATATGCATTATCAGAACTGACAGTGTCTTAAGAAATCTTGTTCTACATTTAACCAAGAAATCCTGTTCTACATTTAACCATAAAGGTACAGTGTAAACTGTGTACACCTTTTACCCATATAGTTATCCCTACAGAGACTTTCACAGTTATACTGCATTGTACTACCTCCTTAACATGCCAGCAGAGCAGAGCCCTACATCCCCGCGATGACCGCTAATGAGATAGATTAGGCCCATCCTTCTGCCAGAGAATCATGTCCTTGTCTAAAGGGCCTTGAATGGCAAAAAAAAAAAAAAAAAAAAAAAAAAGAACACCATACCACAAATATTTCTCTGAGTAGTTGCTGAGAAAAGGCTGTAACAAGAGAGAACAGTAGCAGAGATACAAAAAAAGCTTACCATTCTTCCCTTGATGAAACACATTCTGTTCACTTTCCTATCAATATCGTCACCCAACTGATCTCGCAAACTTCGCCAAGCATAGCTCATATTGTTTATTTCTTCTGAGCAGCGTAGTATCATTGTAACAAATCCCTAAAGAGTAAGAAATTTTCTTACTTTTCATTCAGTCACAGCTTCAATTCATCTACCACGCATAAGAAACCTGCTTATTCACAAGTTATAAAAGAAGTTTTTAAAATGGTTACTGTTACAGTGGTTATAAATACACTGTTCTCTCATATTTCTGCTTTTAACTAAAAAAGTAGTTCTTTGTGGTTTAACTGCAATTCCCATAAACAAAACCATAAAGAGATAATTATATATTTAAAGCAGAGTTTTTCAAATTCGAGACAACTGTTAAGCTAAACACACTTACAGCATCCGAGTTGAGCAGCGAGCGCTGTTCAATGGAAGTAGCGCCTGAAATATGGGCTAGAGCCGCAGCCAGGGCATTAACTGGCCCCTTCTCTTGTATTAGCCACCGAGCAGATTCTTTGAAATACTCAATAGCAGTTTGAGGAACAGAATCCAGACACCTAAGTATTTAAAGCAAAAAGACTGCTAGACAAGGAGAAAATTTTACACAGTGGTATTTAGTAGACTCGTAGACTCAAACAGAAGAAAAAACAGCAATCTAGGGCTTTAATAGAGATCAGTTATTGATTGGTATCAGCATTCTTACAAAGAGATGGCAATAAGCAATTCAAACAGCCATTTTGAATTAGAAAGATACAAAAGATATAATGGGGCTTAAGTCACTGAACATACCTGATGGCATCTTTGCTGGAAGCTTTTATTATATCTGTAGCAGTAGGAACACCAACACGCTTAAATGTAATGCCCTGAAATTTACAGTGAAATGCAGACAAAAGTTACAGCCTATAAATAACGGAGTTCTACAAAAGATATTGTTGTTTTCCAACAAAACAAACATTTATACTTTACATTTTTCTTGTGCTTTTCACCTTTTATCTCTCTGCGTTTGCTAGTGAAAATTATGAAGTTAAGCTCACAGGAAAATCGGTACCATTTAAAAGCATTTAGTGGACAAAGGTCAGTTTAAATGATCCAGTAGCCTTAAACTCAAATGAATAGAAACCATGTTGGCTATTCCAGAAGAAAAGGCCTATATACTCTACACAAAATTATAAATCCAAGTAAATCAGATTAACGTACAGTTTACACAGCCTTTCTAAATCCAAGTCTCCTGAATTTTACATGCCTAAGACTAAGCCATTTCATCCCAACTAAATGCTTAATCGATGAGAAAGCTATCATATGGAACAGCACAAAGTGCTTAAATCAGAGTAACAGTTCTCAATAAAGCTACAGATATGGAGATCACTGATCACATGATGAGCCAGGGAGAAAAGTAAACTGAAATCCTGCTAGCTTCTTTTTCATTTCCACAGGTACAATCTCACTGGCATTTGCTGAAAATGCCTGGGTATGAGAACTGGTAGTGTGCTGCCTCCTCCACAGTAAATGACTATATACACAAACTCTCTAAGATAAATTGAGCCTCAAGTAGATCCTTTATAAGGTATATGCCATAATCAAACTATTGAACAAAATAAGGCACGATGATTTGATATGCTACCCTATCACAATACATTTGAGTGTTCACGACTAGCAAAAAACTACACTTTACCGCTTTTTGCTCCACGTATCTTAATTGATTTTCTTCCTTTCGCTGATAAAAACAGATACAGATCCCAGTTCGGCCAGCTCGACCTGTGCGTCCAGAACGATGGATGTAGGACTCCACATCCTTCAAAATAAATATCTTTATTTTATCCAATTATATCAGTTCATTCAAAGTTAAATTCATAACTTAACAGAAGCTGTTCCAGTTAAGCCTGAATAATGCACAGTAATTGCATCTGAGAAGTCAGAGAAACGGTGCTTTTTTAAATTAAAGTCAGAAAAGTAAGCATTTCCATAACCTTCTAAAAAACATGGTTTGAAAGCCAGAATCATGCATATGGGTCACCTAAGCCTTGTTTTGGCATCACCACAGGAAACCTGAGAAAACTTTTGAGTGTGTATACCTCTATACAAGGCCACTCATGGCTCCTGCATGTCAACGTGTGCAACATGGTTTCTGAGACATTATTAGTGAATTCATTGAAACTTCGGCCAGTGTTCTCACTGTTGAGGTCTTGAAAACAAGACTGTGATTTATACTACAAAACACCCAGCATATCCATCTCCTACCTTTGGTGGCGAACCTTGCACAACCAGGTCAACTTCAGGGATATCCAAACCACGGGCAGCTACATTCGTTGCAACCAAAACTTTAAACACACCATTTCTAAAACCTTTCAGTGTTATCTCCCTTTGCTTTTGAGGAATGTCACCATGCAATGACTGGCAGTCCTGAAAAACAGTATTATTACAGGGCTGTACAAAAACCCAAAATAATACTCCATTTTATGGCCACTTGTGGCTACAACTATATCGTATGCAATAGCTATTGTATGACAAGATACAAAAAAAAAGAATTATCAGAATTTATATTTTAGGTGTCTTGCAATATTTACTCAGTGCTTCTTATTCATATCTTTAATAGACATTTACCAATGTAAGGAAAGTAGAATAGCAATGAATGTCTTATCACAGGCCACAGTAATTAAAGATGGGTATAACAACTGTGCCCCAACTCAGTCCACGCCCTCCGTGCAAGACTGAAGTTGTTTCCAAATAGGCATCTTTGACAAAATGTCCTCAGGCCTCCACAATATTCAACTTTACACTTTTTCCAAAATAGGGTTACTTCTTACTCCCCTTTAATATAATCAATTTCCCCTCTACCAATTAAAGGTCAAAAATAGAAGTTGTCTTAAATATATATATATATATATATATATATATATAGTTTCAAAAAAAATTTTTAATCCAAATATTCTGAAAGTCCCTCTGTATCACAGCAATCACACATAAAAAGACCAAAACATACTAATTAAAATCATTTTTTCTCCACTTCATATTTGACAATATTTTACCTATAGCTTGCTTCCATGCTTTTCACATGTAAACAGAGTGATTTAAAAAAAAATACTAACATGATGTTAGGATCACTTCAGAGTTAAAAAAAAAAAAAAACATTTTCAGACAGTTTTAGATTAATGTCACCTGAAAGAGGTAACAGGGATATATTCTGTTAGCAAGCATTAAAATGCTGAATCAGAAACATCTAAGTAATTTCCTTCTCTTACCTGCCAAGATCAGAGTTCTGCATTGCCTATGCAAGATTTGATATCACTAACACCACCAGTAACGCAGGATAAGGCTCCACGCTCAGGTTTAGCTGTTAGTGAGGTCATCTAGGAGTGCGGGAGAAACACTCCTCAACACAGTTGTGGCAGATGAAAAAGCTTCTCCTTTCCCTAGAAACACAATGCTACACTGCTTTCTAGACATACGGTAACCCATCTCCTCCATGAAAACACAAACAAAAGAAGAAGTTGCTGTGATACCACCACCATAAAGGAGCAAGCAGCACCAGTGTCACATCTTAGACATTGCCACACCACTACATCAACCAGTTATCTTCCACCACAGTTAAAGAATGCTGTGGCAAAAATCTCAGGCATAAACTAAAGACCATTCGCAAGAGTTGAGAGACCAAATTATTTCTATGTATAGACCTTTAAACTCTTCCTAAAAGCTAATAAGCATCTTAATGAAACACAGATACAGCCCAAAACTATTAATGTCGGCCTTGCAGCTCTGTAAGTGCTATTCCAGTACCAAGACCTATTATCCTAGTAGCGCTCAAATCTTCTTGTTACCATTTTTTAACCCAAGAGAGAGTGCTTTCTGAAGGATAATTTAATTTGCAACTTTTTCATTTAATGTCAATGAGACCTTTTCCTCTTAAAAAAAAATACAGCCCAGTATCTATTAGTGCAGCCCAGTCTTGAAGACTATGCTATAAACTTTCAACGATTTTTTTTAAGAGATTTTTGGCATTTAAAAGTTTTGAAAGCATCAGTCTGCCAGCAAAAATGTACTTTATCCACTCTGAAGAATCACTTTTCCAAACTTTACACTGGTCTGAAATTAACATAGGGTTGATATATCTGTGACAGGTTTATTTACTCAATACAGAAGAAAAAATACCTGTTTGATTGAAGCATTCAAAGCCAGTTCATTCGCCTCCTTTTTGGTCTCACAAAAGACAATGGTCCGCCCATGGCTGCCACTGTAGACCTGAATGACATCCCCAATAACTGCAGCTCTCTGAGACCAGTGACACTCTATAGCCAAATGCTGTGGAAAAGAATTCCAATGTTTAGCTTACATAAAACCACAAATTTCTGTTTCAATACATTTGAAACTAAAATTCACAAATACTAGAGAGTTGTACAGTTTCTTGAGGGACAAAACATGCTCACTCACATTCCTGCAACTTGCATAATCTATAAGGCCCCTATGTCCATCATGATTAGTCTAACAGTAAGCAAAGTAACTATAGTAAGAGAAAAAAAAAGGTGGCAGTCTATACATTACCTTTGTAAAGCAAGGAAAAAACAGGAGATGACCTAGTATTTCTCTGGTGGACAGTCAAGAATGCAGAATTTACCATATTTCTATTAACTACAGCTTTATGTCAGATAAAGAGATACTAACAAACAGTGCCTTACAAGTTCTTTGCAAACTCAAGATTAAGAGTCTTTCAATCCTACTGATACAATTGTGACATGTACAACTGGTTAGTCAAAATAACTGTTAGACAATATTTAAACAGAAGCAAATACCTTACTTTATCATGTAAACAAAACTAATTCAGGCCTCTAACATACATGTATTGTATTTCTTGCATATGTATTTCTTGTATGTATTTCTGGCATAGCAAGCAAAGGCCTAATAAGGGGAAAAACAAAAAGTCTGAAAAAGCCTCCTCTATGCCAAACACCGGAATTCAGTGGTGATGTCTGTGGTAATTTAAAAAAGCCTGGTTAATGTATGCCTTTTGCTTGCAACTCTGAGATAAAATCATGTCCTGCTTTTCTCTGAAAGCAGAAACAACCAACAACTGAAGCATAGCAGACTAAAAGTCTATAGGGTTACTGGATGCAGTAAGAGCAGAAAGAAATCCTAAACCTAGGAACAGTGTGAATAGTTGTGATGTGTCTTCTGCCTAAAAAATAATTCTCAAAGCAATTTTCTTGATAATGTAGCTTGGGATGGGATGATCATTTCAGGCAGAAAGGAAAAAGGAAGACAACTGAAAATATTCTGCATTAGATAGGTTACTCACTTCTACTGTTGTAGCAGCCTTTTGAGTTCTTCTCCCAATGAGGTCAATCTGCTCATATTTAGACTTCATGTATTTCTTAGCTACATCATACACCCAATGTGGGCAAGTTGCAGAAAACAGTAGCGTCTGGGGATTGTCTTCAGAATCTTAAAAAACAGAACAATGTTTCAAAACCTTGGTTTCTTGCCTCTTATAGAGGTATACTAGTTTCTCAAAAAATTTTAAAAATATGAATCAAATCTCAGTATGTAAAGTATACAGTGAAAATTTTAAACAGGGAGAGAAAAAAAAACTCTAGAAAGTCGAAAAATTTTCAAGTTTAGGGAAAAAGCTATGAGCAAAAATTCAGTCTGCTTTCAAGTGATGAAAAGGGCATAAAAGCTTATGATTCCTTTCAATCAGAAGAGACAAGGTACAACTTATAGATAGGTGTCAAAGTTATCTAAAAATCTCTAGTTACTGGATTTTAAGTTTTGCAAAGGTTCTATGAGTGACTCCCAGTTTTGCAACTCTTCCTCACAGATTACCTTCACAGCACATTTCCTAGAATATACTATCAAGTCTTTTCAAGATAAAGCCAGCTTGTAAGCTTTGGAAAACATACCTGAGTTTCAGTAGAATAATAATTACTAATATTCCTTACTATTTGTTTAAATATTGAGATTACCCTTCTTGTACGCAACTCGTAATATGTCCTCCACTTGTTCAGCAAATCCCATGTCCAACATCTGGTCGACTTCATCAAGGACAACATGTTTCACCTTGCTAAGGTCTAACTTGCCGTTCTGAAGATGGTCCTTGATTCGACCGGGTGTGCCAACCAAAATATCAATGCCACTTCTAATGAGATCAACTGATTAAAAAAGCAGGAAAGAGCAGAAGAGAAGTTAGCAGTGAACCAGTGAGCATTCTCTACATTAGAAAGACTTGTCAACTGAGTAATATTGAGACAACAGCTTTTTAAAACATATAACAATTTTCCTCACAAACTGATATTAGAGCAAATGATGAAGACAAGGAAATTGAGGGAAAAAGTAGTAAATATAGGCAGAAGCACTACTGCTCTTCTTGAAGATGTGGAGAACTGCTCATCCCCTATCCATCGCCTCATGGTGTGAATTAAGCAAAGGAGTATGTTTAGACATACTTTGGAAAAAGTGAGCTCTTCTCAAATTGTCCGACTGTTTTTACAACAAACCTTTTTTTAAAAAAATATTTCTTCATTTGATTGTCTGAATTAGTGATTCACCTCTTTTCTAAGTTTGGAATGAAAAAATGGATCTATTGTGACAAAAGACCTTATTCTCATTCCTACACTGACTAGCTCTTTGTATGACTATCAAGATTGTGTAACTACACAGTCAGAATACACAGCTCCTCCAATTTACAGATCTTCTGAACATACAATCTCATTATCAGGCAAAAAAAAATTATCATACCCACCCACAGCTCAAAGACTTAATATAAATGTTTACAAGAACCTAGACTGAATACTCTGTATAAACACACAAAACACAGTCTCTTTCATTTTGGTTTACAGTACGTTAGCAGACAAAGAATACTAAGAATATAGTTGACAACTATGCTTATTTCCCACCATGAAAGGATACATACTGAGCTACTAACTTCCCCATGAACGCTCTCCAGCTCTTGAACACAACATGTGTTTGGGGAGAGTCAATTGCATTTTTCAAATATGCCAGTCAATCTATATTTCAATTACTGGTCAAAAGTGTCACTTACTCTGTCCATTATATGGAGTTCCTCCATAAAAACAAGCTACTGTGAGTTTTCTTGTGATGTCCTTGAAGTCTTTGGCAACCTGGTTTGCCAGCTCTCTCGTTGGAGCAAGAACTAATACCTAGATAGAAGCAAAACCATATAGGGAGATTCTCTCAACAAAACTTCTGCCAAGGAGCCACTAGACTTCAGTTTAGGTGCAAACATTACACCATTAAAAAACAATTCAGGTTGAAATAAAGTTATCTAACCAAAGATCAGGAAAATACACTGCTTAAAATTCTCAGAACATCATTAATCTCCCTCAGCACACATTCATTTAGGACAAGCTAATTTTTTTTAAATGCAAAATACAAGAGGTACTTAAATCTTACCTAACTTTGACTCTAGAATATATCAACTATAAAAACTTTCTTCTGGATGTGTATATGCTTTAGTTTAATACTGACTGCAAATCTGGTAGCAGTGGCTCAACAGAAGAAACCTTAAAATACTTGTTCTGTAATTTCTTTCAATATGGATCACATTAAAGAAAGTGAGAAGCAGTGTACTATGGCAGAGTGAGGCAGGAAAACGTTTCTATTTTAAGACTTGACTTCTTTGAAGAAAGCTTTCCTTTCTCTGCAAAAAAAAAAACGTGCCAAATCTGCAACCAGCATTCTCAGTCACCATCTACTTAGATTGGCAGATGTAAAGACTCTGAATATGGATAAAACATCTGGTTCTAGTTCTGCAATACAACTTTCAATTAATCTATGAGATGGGTGACAAGATGAATTAAACAGACAAAGTGAGCTTTCCTCCCATTAATGATGGTATGATCTGCTTTGCCCCATCTAGTTTTGGAAGTCATCTTAAGAATTTTGTGAAAGGAGATACACAACACATCTGTATTCCCTTGCAGAAATTACAGAGCTAGTAATGTGCCTGCATCCTCCGGAGAAAAAGCTTTGACTCCTGGAGGTAGTCCTAATGAAAGATGAGTCTGTTCTCGAAATCTTCCATTACTTGCTATTTAAACAAATATGCTTAATAGACAGTCTTTTACTAATCAAAGTCTCTAATCTGTTGCTAACCTGGGGGGAAAAAAAGAGGCATCCAGAGATGTCCTAAACTGGTAACATCAAATTCCACAGCCTCTTGGATCTTTGCTTTATACCAGTGACTACTGGACTCTAGCAGAAGAGGCCAAAAATAACTAGTGACAGGTTGAATCCCTGCAGTGTCAGTCTTCTTGTAAAAGCAGCAAGAGGGAACTGACAAGTGAGCAGAGCTACACTGCTCTTTGATCTTGATCAGAGGGCATGAGGCAGCACAGGATGCAGGTACAGCCCGAATGAACACCACTATCAAAGAGTCTTTAACATGGGTTAGCTTATCCCTGCACAGACCTGAAGAACTTTTCCAGTAGATTAAAAATCTGAATCACTCAGAAACATGACAAAGCAAAAACACCCATTATAACTTGTAGTTACCTTTGGTGAACGGCCTCTTCTTCTTTCTTGTGTGTCTGCCTGAAGCTTTTCAATTAAGGGAATAGCAAAAGAGAATGTTTTCCCAGTTCCGGTTCGTGCTTGAGCAATTACATCTTTGCCAGAATACACTGGGTGAAAGGTCTTTACTTGCACGGGAAACAGGTACGTTACTCCTCGAGCTGTGGCAATTTAAACAGACTTCTTTAATATAATCATGTTACAGTTGTTCTTGCATACTCTTCAGAGGAAGTCATCCCAAGCAGAACATTCACCAGCTCTAGAGTAAGTCAGGACTATATCATCACGTTCACTGATACATTTCATTACAGAGTTTAACTTAAAGAGTGCCTTGGGACTCTCTAACTCATTCTCCAGCTTTCTATCACTAAAGATACTGCTAGCTTGGACAGATGGTGTTACTATCCTTTTATTAAAGGGTCTTAAAATATTGTGGCTTTATGGGATACTCTCCATCTATCTAAGCAGATCTGTTACTTTCATGCCAAATTCATTTCTATCTCAGTTTCATACTAATTCAGCCACACTAATGCCCAGAATACTAAGTGTACCTATTATTCTTTTATTCACATAGAAGTAACTTTTGTCTTCTGTGTAACATCTGTGCTTGCATACACACAAGCAGAGCCCATCTCAAATGTTGACTGAATACGTTGAGCATAAAGAAAACATGACAAAAAATCATTTATTTTCTGTGACGCCAAGAAATTTACCTTGAAGAAGCTGAACAGTCCCTTTGGAAATACAAAAATTGGAAAAAGCACCTTCTTTCTGTTCTTCACTCAACTCCTGTTCGGTAAACAACAATTCAGATACCATTCCACATGAGTATCATATGATCATTCAGAAAATTCAAAATAACGGCATAGGCACTAACGTCATATCCAAAGGTTAAATTTTCTGTGACAATATCACAAATACAGCTGCAGATCCTTCTTTGTTTTGCTAAATATTGTATTTCAAAGTTGCATGAAAATGATCTGTGGTAAGACCCAGTTTCATATCTAACAGCATAACTTTAAGCACCAAATATCCCAGTAAGCTTTAAAATAATATTTTTAAGCAATTCCTGATGGCCTAGAATACTTTGCTGTAACAGGCAAGAACCAAGTTTGGTATTTAGTCTACAGTCTATATTCTGCTCCCAAATATAGTACAGTGATTTACAGATACAGAAAACAGTCCTGAAAAGAGTAACATTAAAAGGCAGATCGCTATTATCTGTTCCTACTTACTAGCATATCACTTTAAAAGTACAGTGATTTAAGCAGTGAAGGAGAGAAAAGAATGCTGAACTATGGAAATTCTAGAGGCTCTGTTTGGCATCAATTGGAATGAGAAACAAAAACAAGCAACAAAAAATACAGGTATAACAGTTTTTAGAGCAAACTGTAAGTATGATATGCTTTCTTTCTAAAAAAAAAAACTGGTTCATCAAACAATTTTAAAGATGCTAAATCAAGCAAAATTATTCAGAAAAAATAAAAAATAAAGTCATTCTTAAAGGCTCAAAAAGATTTACAAGCATGACAATATATTTTATTGTATTAGGGAGCATCTCATCACATTAACTACTACTTAATAAGTATGCACACAGGTAAATATGTAATGTTTTCTTTTTCTAGTAGCTAAAAACAACTAATTATTATTTCATCAGAAAAGAACTCACACTAACAAAAACACATCAATTAAAAATATATTTCTGGCAATTAAAACCACGTCTAATGGTGCTGAATCATTTTTAAGCACCATCCCACTGCAGCTTGTCCGACTGCCAGCGGTTACCACGCCGTTAAGGCTGTCGAAGTCGAGGAACCATGCCACAGTGGTAACTGGAGCATTCGCAGAATGCTGAAGTTTCACAAATAATGGACACAAAAGACAGGTCAGTTAGCTTTATGCCTTGAAGAGCAGCAGCAGCCTCCCCAATGGCTAGAGCAGGACAAAAATTGAAAGTAACTTGGTATAAATGTGATCTTGTTGCAAATGCAGGAGTCGCAAGCTAAAGACATCCCTCGAGCTACACGGACCGTCGGCTTTACCTGCTCTTGCTCACTGTCGCAGTCACCGCTTGACGTTTCACTGGAATTGCTGTGCCGCTTCTTGTGGGCGGACTTCACGCGCAGCGCAGATAACCGCGGGTGCTCCGGGCTGTCCCCCCTGCTGTCGCCGTTTTCTTTATCGCCGCTCCGCGCTCGCTTGAGCTTCGGGGAATCAAGGTCATCCTCGGATTGCTCGCTTTCATCCGACGGAGACCTCCTCCTCCTGGACCTCTCGTGGTGCTTCGACCGCTTCTCTTTTTTCTCCTTCTGGTGCGCCCCAGGGCGAGCGAGAACACACGCGCGTGAAGCACGCGGCAGGCAGCGCGCACGGCAGTTGCAAGCGGAGATTCCCGCGCCGCTTACTCACCGCGGCGCTCGCCCGCGGCAACAGCCTCCCCTCGCCGCGCGCGGCCGCCGCCAGCGGGCCCGGCCCGGCCCGGCCCGGCCTTCCCTTCCGGGGCTCAGCCCCGCCCGCCGCACCCCCCCTCCCACCCCCGCCGGCGCCGCCCGGCCCGGGCCCAAGCGCCGCGCCCGCCGCGGGGGAGCGCACGTGGCGCCCGGCGGCCGCGAGCGACGCAACGGCCGGCGGCCGCGCCGCGCCGGGCCGCGCAGGCCTCGGCGGTACCTTGTGCCGCCGCCGGCTGCTCTCCAGGGCCGACTCGCTCTCCATAGGGCTCTCGGACTCGGACTCGGCCCCGCTGCTGGCGCAAAACCGGGTGGCCTCAGGCATCTCCGCTCGCCGGCCGCTCCGCTCCGCTCCGCGCCGCGCCGCCGCCGCCGCCGCGCCGCGCCGATTGACAGGACCGGGCCCCGCCCCGGAACCCGGAACAACGCGGAACCCGGAACCCGCGCCCTGGCAACGCGGGGGCGGGGCGGCGGCGGCGCAACCGCCCCGCCCCGCCCCGCCCCGCGCGCGTCCCGCCCCGCCCCGCCGCGCGCCAGCCAATAGGGCCGCGGCTCTGGGAGCGCCCCTCCCCCCGGCGGGACTACCCGGCCCGGCATGCCCCGCGGCCGGTGGGGGCTCGTGGCCGGTCGCCCGCCATGACGGGCGCGGGCGGCGCTGGCGACCCGCGTCGCCTGGCGTCGCCTCCCCGCCTCGGCTTGGCCTTGCACCGGGCCTCGAGTGCCCGGTTGAGCCCTCGGACGGGGCTTTGACAGCGGGCGAGGAGGCCGCTCGCCGCTGCCGCGGGAGCGAGGGACCCGAGAGAAGCGCGGCGACAAAGATGGCGGCGGCGGCGGCGCGGCTGAGGGCAGCTGCGGCCTCGGCCTGCGTTTCCGCCTCCTCTTCACGGCGAGACTCGCTCCCAGGGGAACCTTCCCACAGCGGCGGCTCCCGAACCTGCGGATCGAGCCCTCTGCCCCGTTACTACCGGGCTCAGGCTCCAGTATTCACGTTTTAAGTCGAAGAAGAGGTCTTCTACACGACTGAGCTTAGAAAGGACCCCAGCCCTGCGTGGGCCGCTTACGATCATTGTTTCCTTCCTGTGGCTAGAAAGCCTAAAGCTGTCTTTGAAGGAACAGCTGGAAAGCAGTTCGCACTGTTGTCATTCCCTTAGCAGAAGCAAGGCCCTGGCCAGCAGTGCAAGGGTGTGCCTACGCATACCAGGCTGCAAAGATCACTTCAAAACAGCAGCCTTGATCTAATCGCTTCCCTCCTGCATCAATCCCTTCTCCTCATTTGCAAAGACTATATCCTGTTGTGGCACAAGCAAAGAGCCCTGGTAGTTGTCTTCGCAACAACCCAGAGAGAAAAGTTTCCTTTATGATTCAAAGAGCTTTTGTATGAAAAAGGTGCGTGCCAATCTGCTTTGAGTTTACTTTTTTTCTAACATAAGGTTTAGAGTTCAGGGCCTGCTGCGCAAGCAGGAAACTTTTAAGAACTACAATGTAAAATAGACCTGTTGCTGTGCTACAGTTCCTGCTAGAGCAACACAACATTTTCAGGTTAATAACATGATCCAAACAAAGTATATCGATCCTTGTTTTTATTAGAAGCAAGGTCACAAGAAGTACTGAAAGACGAGAGCAACAGGAATATACAGCAGAACTCAAAATACCACATAGACAAAAGATTTAACAAACAGCTTTGATTTTAGGGACAGCCTCACAGATGAGTCTGATAGCATTTACAGCACTGTTATATTGTTACAAAGGGAAAGTTTACAAAGTTGAGTTAGAAAAAGTAATCAAACATGACTAGAGTCAGCAGCAAGGAATTTTTTGCAAGCGGCCTTCCGCTATTGCAATACTATTTATGCTTTCGAAGTTTTCCAGGAAGCTTTGTCTTCTTTTCAGTCCATCTAAAATAGTAGAATTATTAGGTGTCAGACTTTGTGTTCTAGAAATAAACAGAGTTGGCTTAGCTTCTGGCATTACAGACGTGTAAGTAGAAGCAATCAAAACAATGAATTTTTGAATTCACAAACTGGAAGCATGCTGAAAGTTCTTTGTGTCCCAAGTGCAAGGGAATTTTTTTGTTTGTTTGTTTTAAAACTGTAGTACATGTCATATACTAGTTTCTCAGGGTGATAATACATATCTAATGGGAACTCAAGTGGCTTAATTACACTTATATACCAATCATTTTGATTGTTAAGAACATACGATGCTATTGAAAAATGATATAATTTCTCCCTCCAATAGTTTAACTTACATTTTTGCCAGCTTAGATGAATTATTCCCTAATTCAGATTATGTTAACAGTTTTGTAGTTTTTATATATGCAACCATGTAAAATACTGTTTCATACCAACAGTTTTTCCATGGAGGGAATTTTCAAAAAGCTTTTTTGAGAAGAGATTGTATAGGTTCAGGCAGCATGTACTGTACAAAAGGAAGCAGAAACCACTAGTTCAAGTGACACACACATCCTGCTGCCAGCTGTGGGCAAGTCAGACAGTTTTTTGTCATTGTAATTATGACCAAAAACCTTTATAAAGGAATTTTTTATTCTTGGTCTTCAAGGGGAGAAAACTGTTACATAGCAACATCAGTGTAAGCTAAACCTTCCTGTTATCAAGATCACATTTAATTTATCCATCAGCATGCTTTATAACATGTCTGCACTTTGGCATCTCCATTTGTAACGTGGAACTCATAATACTTTCTTGCTCACGAATACGAATCCAAACAACAGCATCTGTAGAGCTGATATATGGGGAACATTCATGTTTAAAGACATGCCAAGACTATGCCATTTGAATTCTTCTGGGTCATAATACAAAAGTTCTAAACATCACAATTTTGTTTTGGGGGAAGGAGATTTATAATTCACAGCAATAATTCCCTAAAAATCAGATTGTTATTTAGAAAATAAAACATCTAACATAGTTACCTAAGTTTTCTTACCTTGGGGAGTCAATTCCACTGTCTCCTGTAATGCTGTGATTTTCTATTCCTTCTAAGTGATTCTGTCCTAAAATCACAGTACAGGCATTATTAAAAATTAGACCATTTTTCATCAAAGGGTTTCTCATTTCTTTTGCTTGCAGGCCCAGAGCACAGCATGCCAGCTCTTCTCCCATCGCATAGATGGAGTTCTGCAAAGCATCAATGTCTGAGCCAGCCTCATTAGCGTTGCAGAGATTTGTTACAGCTGAAGTCTTCACACATGCAGTAAGGCCAGTTTCCTCTTCCTTTTTATGAATTGTCAGAAGCACCCGACTGCAAAAACAACTTTCTTCAGTGAAATCTGTTTTCTGACACACTTTTGAGCCATCTATTGATTCAGCAAGACTGGCACATTCCTTATATTCATACTCTCCAGAGTCACATTTGTTTACAGTTGTGTTGTACTGGTCTGGATGAATATTAACCTTCCAGTTTTTTACAGACACAACTGTCTCCGCTTTTGGTACAGCTTGGCCAGGTTGCAAGTGAACTGATTCACTGTATTCAAAATTGTCATCCAGATAAAATGAACTACAGGTGTTGCCATCATGTGCTTTTTGGTACACAAGATGGCAGTCATCAGTAAATCCTTCACCTTCTAGCTTTGTTGATCCAGGCCAGCTAGTACAGTCATATTTAAATATAAGTTCCTTCTTTTTACCAGTCTTTTTTCTGTATTTCACACCAGCTTTTTTTAGCAGGTTGGCATTGGTTGTGTAATTTGAAAGGCTGACATTTTGAAATTCGTTTGATGTTTGATCTAGTAATTTACATGCAGAGTCAGCTTTGTACTTGCAGTGCTCATCTTTTGGATTTAATGAATATTTTGCATCTTCTTTGCACCTGACATTATCTTCAGTGTAGGTGTGAGAGGATTTTTGAACAGCTGCAGCGTTTTGTTTGGCTGTTTGTCTGCAGATGCTGTCTTCAGAAATGCTACTCTCCATTAAGTATTTAGATTTGTCATCTATTTGCAAAGTATTGCCTTGCGCATAACTAATGTTTTCACTTAAACTGTCTTTCTTTAGTTGGAGGGAAGACCTATTAACATGGAGTGATTTGTTTGGTTTGGCTTTGTCAGCCTGCTTTTCAGTAACCAGTTGTTCAGCTTCATATTCAAAGAGTTTTGAGGAATCTGAAGACCTTGGTCTTTGTAAACCCCTTTCTTGCTTTTGAGTCCTGGGCTTCAGTTGAGTGTTAATCTGACCTTTATGCCCTTTCACATGAAAGTTGTGTTTCCGAGACAGACCCTGAAAAGGGTTCTTAATTTGTCTTTTGTATATAGCTTGGGATTCCACATGCTGGTTTGTAGTATGCAGTGATGGGTGCTCTTCCAGTTTTTCACTTTGGGATGTTAGCTCTTGTATTTGAGATTTCCTGTTGCTTCTGCTAATTTGCTTCTCTTTGCTTGATTTGTTTTTCCTGCCATGCTTTGCTGTTTTATTTTGCGTCTTCTGAGGACATTCCTTTGAAAGATGCTTTTGCCTGACTGTTAATGCTTCAGCTGAGGTACCTTTACTGATATAATTTTTCTGCTCCTCAAACTTCTGCATTAATGCTGTATGTTTAATTAAATTATCAACTGTAAGCGTAGGGTTAATACGCTTGATGATTTCATGTTCAATATCACGTGGAATATTATCTAAGTCATCTTCGTCCCTTACCGGCCACTCCTTGGGAGGAAACTGGGCTGAAAAAGTGGAGTACTCTTTCCTACGCTTTTCTTTTTTAGAAGAACTTCGCCAGAAAAGGCCAAAGCCAAACCGTTTGCATTTCAGTTTTTCTTTCACGCGTGTCAGGGATTTGGTGGTGTCCCAGGAATGAGTTTCACCAGGTGTGGACACCACTTGATTTTGAATTGAAGGCTTCAATTCACTGCAGCCTTTCTTACCTCCTCCATTAGGTTCATGATTCATTAGCTGCTGATGTCTTTGTTCACAGAACATATCTTTGTCAGGGAAACAATGGTGGGATCTGTAACAGGATACCATAGGAATGTTTTCTTTCATTAGCTCTGCACAGTTCTCTATGCTTACAAGGTAAGTGATGGAAGGTGATGAACAGCAACTGTCCCCCAGCTGGACCCTTTTATTGGCCTCTGGAGCATCATGTGTGATGAAGTAGGTACTGGGGGTCACGATGAAGTATCCTTCTCCTGTATGATAGATCTTCCTTTCTTTAATTAGAGTGCCAAGGGTATTATATACAATTTTGTGGGAGGGAACTGCAATTCCTGCAACAAATATACAGATATTTAAAATCAGAAATAAGATTTCAAATACAATGAGAGCTGGCCAAAAAAATGACTTACATGGAACTAGAAGCAGCTCAGACATGAAATAGCCAGTGAACTCAGATTGCAGGATTCAGAAGAAAGTTTGAAACTGATGTACCAACTGAAATGTTGAGCAGAACAAGCTTGATTTCAACCTGAAAGTGTGACATCACAGGACAAACTGCAGGATTTTTTGAGTTCATCATCACTCTGCTGAGTTTCCAGAGCCAACAATTGTGCCTGCACCTTGCTGTACCTTACAGTCAGCCCCCGAGCCCTGGGGCTCCCTGCAGAACAGAGGCAGACATGCTGTGCAGCAGTGTTAACGTGCCCGAAGTGTGGCCCCAAATCCAGAGCCAGCATCCACTGCAGCCCTGGGTCAGGGAGAGCCCTCTTGGGCCAGCCAGGTGAGGGCAGCACGGAAACACCATCCAGCCAGTGTCTTACAGATCAATAAAACCACTTTTTCCTTCCTCAAGGCCATTCCTCACTGATGAGGTAAGGATGCCCCTGGGGAAGAAGGCAAAAACAGCTGCATTCTTTAATTTAGCAGCAGCACTGCTGTGCTGGAGTTTTGGGTGTTCTCCTTAAAATAAAAATGATGTTTTCTCTTTATCTATCAGGGTATGATATTCATGAGAGACCTTCTGCCAACAAACAAGCCAAACAATATGTTATTCAAAACTTTTTCCCTCTGGGCAGGTTATTTAACAGTAGCTTTTATCACTCTCTCTGAAGCTTCTGGTAGAGCTTTGTCATATGACAATTGCTACCAAAGTTTACCATGCTGTGACTGGTATCAGCTGCTGGTTTTTCCTCAGGTATCACAGTCCCAGAGTCACTAGTCTAGTGACACCTGACCTGCTGCCCCAGACTTAAGCTGATCACCTACCCATAAGAATGAAATCTTCTGGCAAAGTGAAAATACAGCAAGAAAACCTCTGTCTCCCTACTGACTTTGAGAGTTACTTCTGGCTGAGCTAAAAATCCTACTTTGTGGATGTCTCAATGCGCATACAGACTATATCACATTCCCGGCAAGTTTGTGGGACAGTTTATGGGGTTGCATTAACATTTTCCCCAGCAGTGAAAAAGAGAACAGGACTTGGCCTGCCAGATCAGCCTGTAACATTTGGAAGGCTGTAGGATTATAAAGAATCAAAAGAGGAAGCTCAGCATCAAACAAAGCAAACTGCTTCTGCAGAGGGCCCGAATGAGCTTTCACCGAGTCCCAGAGACATTTAAGTATTCGAGATCTAAGGGAAATTGGAGGTTTTTCAAATCAAAAGGAAAGCGCAGCATTTAAGGGAAATGGCTGCTACCTCATCAAAAGAGAAGGATTAAAGCTCATTTTGTGTAATTAAATTGCTTTTGGGGAGAAGGAGGCTGGAATTTGACCAACAAACCTGAATTTGAGGCCAGTTGTATTTGTGATTGCAGACACCAAATGTAGGCTCCTACTCAGTCTCAGTGTTGCTGTCTCTCAAAGGAGGACTCAAAGTTTTAGTGAACTGACACATACTGTGTTTTATGTTTTTTCATATCTGATATCTAACTACCTCATCTATGCTTTCTCATAGAAAAGGGCATAGTCAACATGCTTCCATACTCAGTTCCCTCTCTTATTCTCAAAGAAAATCTGCAAAAATTATTCTATTCGAAATAATGTTACTGATGCTCACAGACTGATGAGGATTATGTACATATTCATGCATTTCCCTAGCTGTCAGGTAATTTACATTCTTCCATTTTGCCAGCTTTGCTTCTAAGCGTTCATTGATGACTTGCCTGATACCAGAAACACAAGCACGATAGTACAGTCACTTCTAAAAGGAGAGAAAAATGAATATAGTACCTGGATAATTTTTCACTAACTGCTCTGTTAAAGTTTCCTGTGTAACCATTACATGATCTGCATTCATTTCCGATATGGTGCAGCAAAGAACTTCAGCCAGGGGAACAAACTGTGATTGGGAGAGAGGATTCATGAGAACAGGGGGCGCATCACCTAAGGTTTAAAAAGAAAAAGAAAAAAAGGTTGTTTGCATGGGATAATGTCTCATTTTACTATTATACATAACAGATTTTCAGATTTCATTTGTGTTGCCTCAGAACAAACAACTTATCCTCATTAATTTTCAACATTTGCAATGAAAGAAACAGAAGGTTACTTAAGCAATTCGGTTTGTTTGATCTTAAATCCCAGCTTAACCCACTGTTTAGCTTAATAAACAAGGAATAGAGGGAGCAAATTACACTTGATGACTGCTGACTTTTTAGATGACTGTTTACATATGAAACAATGCAGAACCTGTATTTCTGTGAGTACCTAATGGTACTCACTACCTGGTCAACATCCAATAATCTAAGTACAAAATGTTTTCACAGAGTCGGAACACATGAAGGAGGAGACTGGCAAAAGCCTTTGTCTTTTCTCTAGCACAAACATTTGAATAGAAATGGTACAATTCTTATTTCTAGACAGGGCTCTAAAACTTGAGATTATTTACTAGAGGGCAAAGATACCTCTTACCACTGACTTTTAACTGGTTATGTGCACTACTGCACACATTTTTAGGTTACCCTGTCCCTCCTGGTGAGGGGCAGTAATACTATTGCTATTTCACATGAAGAAAGCAGAGACTCAGAGGGGCGAAGCACGTGGCCCTGTTCCCCAGTAATTCTGCAGCCTCAGCCCACTCTCTGCCCAGCAGAGTACAACACACCTCCCCAGAAGCAGCTGAACAGTTTTGTTGTTATTTCCCTCCAGCTCACAAGGGCAGGACGTTGGAGACCTGGATCCAAAGACTGAATGTGGAGTAGATACTTCTCTATTTACTTTTCCATGATTCATTCCCAGAGCCCCGCGCGCCCCCAGGACGTGCTCTCCTGCAGATGCTGAACTCCCACACAGGGCCTCAGGGGAAGTGGGCGGACAGATGAGGGACTTGGTGAGGAAGACAGTGGTCTGAATGGGGCCTTAGTTCTTCGCCTCAACTCCCTCATCTATAAAACACAGAAGATAACTACCGCCCTCTTCCCATCACAAGATGGCAAGGCCAGTCAGAGCAACCCTGGCAAGTACTTCTGACACAGTACCAATGGATGATGCAGGATAAGCCTGAAATCGGATATTGCCTGAATACTGATGACAAAGCACAGAGCAGGGACTCACCTGAGGCCTGTGCTTCATGCAACTTCATACAACTTCTCACATGAAAAGGGTTTTTTTGTTTGTTTGTTCGTTTTTTAATTAGAACAACGGTCTGTCCCCGCTACCTGCTGGAGTTTTGTGCTCTTCTTCCCAGCTCTCTCTTGTGCAGAAAGCCTCTGGGTATCCTCAACTGCCAGAGCAGGCAGAACGCGGCAGGGGCTCCCACCTGGTTACTTCACGAGGCAAAGAATGGAGTCAAATTAACAGGAATTTTCCTGCATGGAAGAAGGCACATTTCAGATTAAGTGATATTCAGGTTTAACTGAACTGCAACCGGATAGTATATTGGGTGACTCTGTAACCTGATACTATCCTTTTGGCAGAAAACTACAATGCAAACATTTATCTGATAAGTGGATTAAGAAACAGCACTTTGAAGAGCTTAAATTGCTCTTGACCTTGGTTTTACATCTGCAGTTATGTTCATAAAAAAGTGCTCAGAAAAATGTCCCGGCATACTATTTCCTCAGTGACGTTGCCAAGATACTCCTCGCAGGTGCAGAAACCATGGCAAGCTTTCCCTTTCTGTGGGAAAAGACTTGTGATAATTCTTGTGAAGGGTTGCTCTCTGAGGTCTCTGCTCTAAGCATACCATGCTGCAGCGAGTTTTACCATTTGTTCCTCACACAGCACCAAGCTGCTAAGGAGTAAAACACAAAATGTATTATCTTTATTATTATACGCTGACGTGCCATCATTGTCATTATCTGTCTCTCAGCCTCAAACCCCGTGTTGCCTTTAAAGGAAGGCTCTGCCAACATAATATTTAATTTAGAAAAAGCCAGTTTAATACTGAAGGAAAAAATATTAAAATTTGCATACATCAAGCAAAAAGAAATGCTTTTCATGGATCAATAGTGCCAGAGTACACAAGTGCTCTACAACATGAAGATTAAAGATCATTCCCTCCTAACTTTGAAATGAGATCTGAAATAGCAAAAGCAAAAATCAGACCATTGGAAACATTCGTAAGTAGTCATTGGAAAATGCATAGGCAACAGCCTGCACGTATCCAACCCATTTCTTATTAAAAATTGTTTATTTGCTTTCCATGAGTAATTAGCTATTACAACTGCACATCAGATATTCTCTTATTTTTTTTTTTCTTTTACAAATATATAAAAGCTCTATCTCTCAGATTTATGCAGAAAGGGACCTTAAAAGTTAGTGCAAGTTTTGTCTTGCGGGCCTGATGCCACATCAGCAAAACCCATGGAAGTGGAGTAACTCGCTTCGTGCTCAAATAGACCTGATGAATATTTGTTCCTTAACAGCTCAGAAAAAGCCTCTGTAGTACCCCTGGTCTCCTATGCCACATAAACCTTCTGATGAGAGTCAGCTTCCTGGTTTCTTCGTAGTTTTCGCTTGCTTATGTAAAAGGTGCCTGCCATCAGTCAAGGAGCTCAGACTAATCCTCCCGATTGCTCAAACACAGCACAGTTCCCGTTTCACACTCCACAGCTTTTAGAGAATCACGTTTACCAACTGTAATTCAGGCAGTTTGCCAGTACTCATGTATCCTTGGCCTTCAGTTTGGTTCACCTATCTATTCAAACTCTGCTCATTACCAGGGCCCCTGAAACCAAAGAATACCTTTTGGAGCCTGTATCGAATCGCAGTGTGGGAAAGTCATCTGTAATACAAGCATCAGATAAAAAAATGTCAGCAAACAGAAAAGCCTCCAGATATTATTGACTAAAACAAAGTGATTTTTTGTTCCATTTCTGTAACGTGAGCTTTACTGTTTTTCACTGGGAGCTTTAACAATTACAAGATTTTTGCTTCTTCTGACGCTAAGAAAAATTACATATAAGGCAAGTTTTGTCTGGGTAAAAAACAGGCTAATTTGGGGGAAACCAACAGAGAGGTGTTTTATTCATTAGAGCTCAATTTAGTTCTTGAAAATTGGATTCATTCATAAAACATCAATAATTCCATTCAAAATAACAATAATTCATTCATTAAATAACAATAAATGGTTAACAATAAGTAATTAATTCCAAAAAGAAAGAAATACAGATCAGCAATAATCTCCATTATATGACTCTGCTAACATCTTTTGTTTGAGAGAGAATAGACACAACATCTGGAAGCAGAAGATCAACTTTATAGATCCTTTTAGCTACAAAACAAAAAGCTAAACATGCAAAAGATCCCACAGATCCTGTGGGTTTTTTTGCATTAGAGCCCTGGTATGCTAGATGCACTTTGCTTTTTGCAGAAATGCACCGGGAAAGCTATAAGCAAGGATAGCTCTGCTAAAAAATGTAAGGCTTCTGGTTTTCTATAGACTGAATTACATCATGGACACATTTTATAATAAAAGACTAAGAAGAATTGTAAGGAAGAAAAAGGTTAATTAGAACATCATAGAAAGTTGTGAAACTGTAGCAAACCACTTTTTGAACTTTAATGCAGCTTTTACAAGAGGTCCCTATTAAAGGATAATTTCTCTACACGACAAAGAGTTAAGACCATTAAAAATATTTTCAGTGATAAGTACATAATGGAGGAAAATCTATTTCAGCATAAATATAGTGCACTGGATGCTGTTTTGAGAAACATCTTTTTTACTGAAGTAAAGAGCAGATAGTTCAGTTTCATTAAAAACAGTGAAATCTTGTGAAATGCTTTATCTGTTGCTGAAACAAAAAAAAGCCTTTTGGAACAGCAGACAATATCTCTCTGTTTTTTTATTATTTTGTATAATTCTCAGAAAGAGAAACAAAACAGTTAAAGTGTCAGTTAAGTTCACTGACACTTCATCAATTGGTGCTAAAGAACTTATGTACACATCAAAATGCCAGATTGCCCTTACCACAGATTCCTGCAAGGACAAACACTCCCAAATCATGACAGTTACACTGTCCTCAGTGCTTAGCAGTAACCCAGAGCCATTTTTTGTTTCATCACGGAGACTAAAACAGAAGTAGGACCCGTGAAAACAAAGCAGGTTTCAATAAGGCAGGTAGGAGATACAGGCTTTTGAAATCAACAGAGCTTTCTCTTGCAATTTCTGGATAAATCTGAGAATAGGAACACGTTACCCAGCAGACACCGACATGTTCAGTGTGGCACAATTTTTGTTAGGCCAGGGACAGTGGGAAGGCTCTTGCCACTGAAACTCAAATCTCCGACCTGCCGGGAGATCAACCCCTTGAACACTTACCAAGGCTGCTGACATGTCCACTTAATGCTCCAAAACCATCTTGAGAGCAGATTTCAAGCTCCTCAAATACTGCCCAAACACAAGGACAGGCATGCAGTTTCAGATAGACTCTTTAAGGAAAACTGAGCACTTCTGCTCGCTTAAAAGCTGGCAGGTAAGTTGTCCTGTGCTTGGAGAGGTGTTCCACACACAACAGTGAAAACAGGCAGCAAGCAAAGCCGTATAAACACAGCAGCCCCTGGGACGCTCTCACTCTTCACAAGCATAAGTGGTACATGCAAGTGAAACAGAACCGTGAGCAAAAGCACTGAAGATAATTTTTTTTCTCCTGCGTTTTAACTTGCCCTTAGCTTTTCAGTCAATTCACATACAGCATTAAACATAACCAGCATGGCTGATAGCAAGGAAGATCAAATATTTCAGTGCCTGGCTTGATCCTACGAAACAGATCAGTTCCAAACCTTTATTGCAGGGAGCAAAAAAAAAAAAAAAAAAAAAAAAAAAAAAAAAAAAAACACCATCAAATGAAACAGTCCCAGAGAAGTTTTTTTAAGAAAGCACAATGACTAGCCCATCAAGACCAGCAATGGGACAGGAGCAAGCGGTGCAGTAGCAGAGAACAAGCCACTGACACTATTCCTGACACCTGTAACTGTCTCCGGGTGCTGCCATGCAATGCTGTGGGAATTTCACACAAGCATATCTTTTCCATTTGGCCTGATCCAAAAAAAAAGTTCCATCGCAACCCTGGCACTTCTCCACCAAAGCAGCTGTATCTTTCCCTTATTCCCAGGTCCGTACTCTCTTCTGCAGTAAATCTCAAGACCATCCAAACAGCTCTTTAATGCGAAAAGCTTTGTTCTAAGCAGAAAGCATCACTGTGCGTTGGTTAGGTACCTACCTACGCAGTGAAAGACTTACTGTAAAAACGTTACCATGCAGTTGAGAAATTCCTCTATATGTTCAGCTAAAGGTCAACTCCAAGTGCTGCAGCATTCCCACGTCTGACTCAGTTTGCCTGGAAACATGCTGTCATTCAAAAGGCAATCGCAAAAAGCAGACAATATAAAGTTACATTCACAGGAGTAAGATTCACCTGTGATCCTGCCTCTTCTCCTCGGAAAGGGGCAAAATTCACTTTGTTTCACACTCCCTGGCTTCAGTTCACATTTACCCCAACCAAGAAAAGCCATGCAGTAGTCTTGAAGAGAAGCAGCACTCACAGACCTAGTCAAAGGAGAACATAGTCCCCTGCACTGCATTTCCAGCGAACCATGTTTCAGGGGACACGACATCTACCGCATCCAGCTCACACCCAGACAATGCTTAGCCAAATCCCACCCACTGCAGAAATTTAGAAAAGCTCCCACAGGAACACTGCTAAAACCTGTTACAGCCAAGGGGAGAATTCGCCCTGTACCCTCAGATCTTGCAAAAGGGAGAGCAGAGGACTTCAAAGGGAAATTACAGAAATGGGGGTTGCAACAGGAACCTCAGGATTTTGGAGTAAAGGGATTCATTGGGAAGAGAAAGTAGTGAGGACACCAGCATTGGGGGGTCGGGAAGCTGGCAGTGAAGAGCAGGTAAGGCTTCTCTTCCTGCATCCCTCTCCCCAGTTTCCCTTCAAAAGGTGGAACCGGGGATCCTTGCCCCTGTAGTGGTCAAAATGCTCGTTGTTCTCCCCCTTTGGAGTGCTGACATCCCAGAGCGGCACATCCCAGGGAGAGGCAACGTATTGGATCAGACCAGCTGCCAGAGCCCGAACAAGCAGGAAAAGCTTTCAGGAAGGTAGGTGCAGTTGTAGCTGCCGCCAGGCCCAAGCACCTGGCTCGCAGTGAGAGCAGGGGCCCCGACGCACGCTGACCTGGACTGAAAAGGTTCTCAGATGTTGTTTCAGGCCACATCCCACCGCAGGGAGTTTTCCTGTTCATCTGAGAACAAAGCTTGGAGGGTATATGGGCTACTTTACAGCTCCGTGAGCAGCCTCGGACGTTGATGGATGTGCACAGACACTTTTCCTTCCACTTCCCATAAACAGAAATCCAGCTTTGAAGATGATCCTTCTATTAGAAAATGTGTTTCCTCATCCTTTAATTGGGCTAGAATTTATGGCCCACTGAAAAATCAGCTTAGGAATGAAAAGCAGCATCTTTACCACCACGGCCAGTCTCAGGGGAGTTGTTTGGACACCACAGTTTAAACATTAGTTTGGATTAGAGAAATTTAGCCCAGATTTTTCAAACTCTTCTCCAGGGCTTTGGCACTGTTAACCCCCCTTTCAGAGTTGTAGTTCACTTACATTTCAGCCAAAAGGAGACGATAAAAGGCAAATAAAGCAACCGAGCACCTCAACAGTATTAGAGAAAACTCAGTGAATATCTCTTCAAAAGCTAGTTTACAGAAACCTTGATTTGCAGGTACTGAGAGATACACAAATAGAGGTGAAGCCTCCAATAGAAATTACCAAGACGTACAGATGTCGGTAGGATATTGAAGGTGTAGGAGAACACTTCCTGGGGGAAAAAATAAATTATGCAGTTCATGAAGTACCTAAGCAAGAGCTCTGAATGATGGGCTAGCTTTACTGAAATATTTTCTTGACAATAAGCAAAGTGTTTCAGAACTTCAGCACAGTTTTTGACCTTTGAAACGCAACTTATGGCTGACCACAGCCCACAAAGTAGAACTCTGGTATCAGAGAAAAGATGCTACAAGGCCAAAAGCAAATGAAGTTGATTTTTTTTTTTTTTTTTGGAAAAGCAAAATAATGTTTTCACTAGTACAGTTTATTAAAAACACAATGGATTTTCTAAATAAACAGCAACTGGAATTTCAGTTGTTTCCTTGCCCAGAAAGCTTTCTGTTTCAATACAAATCGAGCTGCTTACAGAGACTCTGTGCACCACCAGCAACTGGGACCTGCATTGCTACTGGTGCATCAATGTACGATGAGCCAGGCTCTGCACAGATGTGTGTGGTGGCGGGGTGAGAGACAACAGGCATTAGCTGGAACAAGATTGGTTCAGAGTGGGTGTAAGGAAGCCCTTTTTTCACCATGAGGCCAGCCCAGCAGTGGAGCAGCGTGCCCAGAGAGGCTTGGCCGTCTCTGTCCACGGAGTTTTTCAAGATGCGACTGGATAAAGCTCTGAGCAACTTGGTCTGACCCCACAACTGACCCTGCTTGGAATAGGAAGTAGGACCAGAGCCATCCTGAAGTCCCCTCAAGCCTGAATCATCCTCTTTGCCAAATATAAAATGAAAGATAAACTTACGTTATTAAAATATAACACAGACCAAGGCACCAAATACAGTGAAAATCCTGAGAGAGCTGTGATACATTAACAAGCGTTGTTCATTTTAGTAGGCTAGGATAAATTTCTCCTGTTGTACAGGAAAACCTGTCAAGCAAAGCAAATGCATCAGTTTTAACCACTAACACTGGCATAGGATTAAACATATACTTAAAGAGATAAATCATGGTCAGTATTAATGCATTTTCACAGTAATACTTCCGTCCATGGGAACTGAGTCAATGCCATTCTGAAATGGGCTTTAACCCTCAGTAAATAATGATCTGCAACACAGTAGATACTTAAAAAAAAAAATTTACACCAAAAGCATTAACAGCTTGATGATATTATTCAAGAAGTCCAACTGTACATGCTTTCAATATTTCTTTTTCAATTACATTCCAGTAATAAGCAATGACTTCCAAGAAGTTTTATGCTGCTCCAAAGAGCAGCAGTTCTGCTCTAAAGAGCAGAACTGCAGTGGGGAATGGGGAGGATGTGGCTGCTCTCGGCAGAGCTACGTGAGGCAGATACCTGCACGCAGGGATGCTGGCCCTGGCCCCTGGAGCAGGATTAGCCAGCGCTGGGAACATCACAGCCCTTCTTCCCCAAGCGCCCTCGTCATTCCCTGATGCCTCTTGCCAAGGGCCTGGTCCCTGATCCTGACTCAGTTTCAAGAATCCTGCAGCTTATAGCAAGTCTTTAAGCTGCTGTTAACGTGAAATCGGTTTAACTCCACATTAAAAAGTATAGTACTACTGCATGAAGTTTCCCTTAAGAAAATCAAAGTAGTCACAGCAGCTCATCTAAGCTGTCTAACAGTTCAGAAAGAGGATCTATTTCCTGGTGTCACTGTTGTGATTGACTGAAGAGAGATTTCGGTTAACCTCGATAAAGCATCGGACATCTGGACACACCAACAGATATATCTTCCTGATGGGGATGCAGAAGAGACCACAATTTTTCTGTTAAACAAAAAAGCAACATTTGAAGAAACATCCCCAAAAGGAAAGCAAATGCAGGGCTATTATTTTATTCCTAGGAACTTATCCTAATTTACATGTGAAAGAAGCATAAGGCACATGGCACGGGGCTGCCATCACCTAGCTTCTTCAAAGGTCTAAAATAGTCATCTAGTTTAGTGGGATGGTGGTGCTGTGCCTCACGTGGCCCCTCTTGCCCCCGACTCTGGCCACCCTGATTTCTGTAACCCAACGCACCAGCACTTCTGATCTCCACCAACTGTGAGATTTTCTTGGATTAAACTAAGGTAAAGAAAAAAGGGGATGGTTACACTTACTTCATGTTGTTAACAAGGCCATGCGAAACAGCATCCATATGGAAAAAACATTGTATTTCTCCTCAACCATCAAAAAAAAAAGCTGCTGTTTTCCTAACTGAACTGCATCTGTACGTGCTGCCCGTTAGAGCCGGAGCTCTCCACAGCGATGAAGTGGCACATCGAGCAGCAGGATGGGGTTGGACGCAAGCTAAAGCCAACCTTGAAATTAAATCTCAAGTTTTAGAACCATATGAATAACAGTAGGGGAAGAACTACTCATTAATGCCATTTATTTGTCTACATGTTACTAAAATAATAGCAATTTGACATTAAAATAATAGCAAACTGTCTCATCTTCCTGTCAGGAAACTGAGACAAACAAAAATGAGTTCTGTTCAAATGCCCTCATCCTAAAGGAGCATTAAGGCAGTTAAAATTTGCCTTTTAGGGTTCAAGATGCAAGAATTCAAATGACTGAGAATAGCACAGTTCAGCCTATTTTATTGAAACAGAAAGAAAATCTCTAGCACTGAAATACATATCCACTTCTTCTCAACCAATCCTTTTAGAGATTTTTTGTTAAAGTCAAAGTAAATTGAAGTGAATGGAGCTTGTTGTACAGATATTTGATACGCTGCTGCTCAGCAGTACTTACTTGTTAAAACAGTGCTACTAAAGAGTACTTGCCAAAACCGTGAGAAATGCACACAAACAAATGCTTTTGCAGACCACAGCTTTGATGTAATTCAATCTGAGCAGATCTGGTAAATCCATCAGAATTTTTCTTGTATGTCCCTGTGGTGATTTACTGATCAAATATGGCAATTCAGTTTAATGCAATACACGCTCAAATGAAAAAAAAAAGTTTATAATACAGGATTAATACCTTCCTGAGAACTTGATGCAGAAAAGCATGGACCATTCAGAGATACAGCCTTGTCTGAAGTCTGCGATAAGTGCTCAATACCAGGTAAAATTCGGTGCTAAACACTGTGAAATAACATAAGGTTTACGTAGCCATCCCACAGAGAGAATTAAATTAGTAAGCAGAAGATAGCAAGGTAGATTAGAAGTTGTCCTTCAAGGAGTACAGATACTTTCTTCCGTCTTTTTTCCTGAAGATATATTGACAAAACCGCCTCTGGAACAACTGAGACAACTAAAAAAGCTGAATTACAACAGAATATACAGGCTAGCAAGTTTGGACTCAGATATCTTACTGAAAATAACTCTAAAAATAAGGTGTAACAGTGAAACAGTTAAAAATGCAATTAAATTTCTCTTCATATTCTGACAGCCTATACACAGCACTGCAAAATAAAGCACCGTTTTTGGTCATCCAATCTTTCTGAAGCCTGAAGAAAATAAAAAGGAGCAGAACTAGTCCAATATGAAGTATGACCACACACTATGAATGATACTTCACAGAAGCTAGCAGCACTCCTCTACCAAATTACTCTGCTTTGATTTGTAAACCTCCATCCCTGCTTGGGAGGAAGGATGGAAGACACTGAAAGAAAGGGAAATCGCAAGCAAGCAATCCAAGCAGCACATCCCTACCTCTTGCTGAGCTGCCACCCTCAGGAGGGCTGGGTGTTCCTGCGTGTAGCTACAGAGCTGCCTAGCAAACAAATCCGCTCCTTCACAGGCAGAATACAGAGATGGCAAAACAGGAGTCTGCTGCTCACAGAGCCATAATGTCATTTAGAGCTTCCTTAATTAGACACTCTAGCAGGATGATGCCAATACTAATGTTAATTGCTGTGAACAGATTTAACTCGCTCGTTTGAAAAAAAATCTGCCCTAAAAGCTTACCGAGTCTGTTTTGAAAAACAACATGTCTCTCATTTTAAGCAAGATTTGGAAATAGAGAAGATAAATAGCTATGCATGGACTCCAGGTCCACACATGGGATTTCAAAACTGTTCATAGAAACAGAGACAAGCAGTGCAGAGAAGTTCAGTGTGCAACAGCCTCTGTCGCGAGGTGGCCAGCACCCACAGACCCACGTGTCGGCACCCCAGACGTCACTAAATTGCCAGGAAACAAGGAGATCAGTTCCCCCAAAACTGGGGCCTCTCTTTGGAAGGTCGTCAGACTTCACAGAAAGTACGCTGTCCTTTCAGTATTGGTCATCACTGGGATACTTTTTTAAGTGAGAAGAATTTGCAACATCCCGTAGGGATTTATGGTGTAACCAAACATTGCTCCTCGAGCCACTCGGTGGAGCTGGACACGCAGATCTCTCATTAAGAGCCCAAACGCCCCAGTCCTGATTCTGCATCTGTGCCTCCGATACGGGAAGAAGCCTTTTCCTCTCATTTCAGGACGCACTTGCTGATCAACACACAGACAATATGTGACCACAGAATAAAGTCAGAGTCTGCATGCAAATCCCAGCCTCAGCCTCACTGGAAAGTTGCAGGGTTTATTTGCTTTCCCTACTGAATAATTCGCAGAGATCCTGAACAGGCAGCAGATGCTTGACTACTACAAATGCTTTTAAAGCCGAAGTAAAAAGATTTTGATTTTCCATCGTTCACTTCTACCAGACAGGAGCCGCGAAGAGGGAGTTGGGCAACTCAGGTGTATGGAAAATGCTGGTGTCAAGGGAGAAGGCAGGTTGGGATGACTGAAACAAGCGGAGTATGGCCAAGGATGATAAACAAACTGCTACTGAAATGCATTTGCCTGGACTGATTACGTTAATTTCTCTGCTTGGAAGGTGCGGTGGCCAGTGCCCTCAGACCGAGCATTTCCAGTTGTATCTAATCCCGGCTGAGAGTCCCTGGCCCTGCACAGCTCCCACGTAACTGTACAGGAGAGGTGGGAGAGAGCATCTGTCCCTCACACCATTAAAAATTTGTTAAACAACTGATTTAAACAGCTAAGCACAGGAGATTGTCCTACAAAGGGATATTAGCATTTCCACAGAGACAGGCCGGTAAACAAATCAAGGCGAAAAGGTTAAAACTGCCCCTACTTAACCCGCTGTGGGAGGTTTGAATTCCTGTGATTCTCCCTCCTTCCCCCAAGGAGGAGAATATAAAAGCTTGTACAAAGTCTGGTATGCAAACTGGAGCAGGACAGAAAGACATTTCGGATTTTACCTGAGGATAAATACAGCAGCAGTTTTCTCTCTCTCTCTCTGAAACTTCAACTTTGAGGATTAGATTTTCCCTTTATTTGGTTAATCTGCCAGTGCCTCACATCAGTCCAGGTATAGTCTACTACATAACACCAGGATGCTCAACACCCCGGGAAATTTCTCTAGAATAAACCTAATTTGAACTGCCAGGAGGAGCAGTCAACATCAGCATATATGAAATAAAAACAAATGTATCAATAAAAGAAGAACAAAAGATCGAGAAACTTGCCCCTCGCATTGTGGTCACTGACTTTGTCACTTGCTTTACTAGAGCAAAATATAAATAAAGGAGTAGGAAAAAGATCTTCCAGAGCAGAAAATGGTCCCTGTGATGAATGATGGAAGAAAACGCACAGAATACATCAATTTTTAGCAGAAACTTAACAAAGGCACTCAGATTACAAATTTGTTTCAGTTAACCTTCCAGATCCAGAAGTAAAACCATGAAAATATCCCTTCAACGTCAAATGCAGAAAAAAATGTTTGAGAAAGTGAAATAAGTAGCTTCTTCAAAGGCAATCGATAAAAGAAACTGTGGGAGAATTGTGACTAACGAAGTTAGAAACCCCTTCGGGTATTGCTGCCGCCAGAGATAAGACCATAGGGGAACCAGTGTAATTCATCAGAAGGGGGTTGCTGGGGATCAAGTGGGTCAGAAACAGCAGGATTGGGGAATCATCCCCAGGAGACCGGCGAGTAGCGCATAACTGTGCTCCCGTGGGACAAAAGTACGGTGAGGGAGAGCCGTTCCCAGCACACCCGGAGGTATCCCTGCTGCTTAGCGGGAGGCCAGCAAGTGAAATGCTACTTGTTACTGGGGACGAAGGGCAAATACTAGGAAAAGAAAAAAATGCGTATGATTTAAGCTAAGTCTAGTGTTAAGAGATGCATAAACAGATGGAGCTGGCCAAGGGCCAGACAGGCAAAATATCAGAAATTTTCATATTAAAAGTTTTGAAACTGGATGTTAAGAATTATCGAAGTCTTCCAAAAATTGACAAATTTCTTGCTGAGACCAAAAAAAAGGGAGGGGCAGAATCAAAACTACACTTTTACTTGAAGAATTACTAGTTAGTTTCAACACAAAGCTTTTGCGATCTACTTCTGTACAATTCTGCCAAAGGTAAAACATGCTTCTAACTTAAACTGTCATTCGTCCTTGGACAGAGAGAATTACTGACCAGCACTTCCCCAAAAATGAGAGCAACTAAAAGCCCTGCTAATCTTCAGAAATCAAACTAAAAAGGGACTTGTTTCCATTTTGCTGAGTAACAGCAGTTACTAAGGGGTCCAACAGCTGCTAATCTTCACTCCAGCATCTTCTGCTCAGTCTTCTGCGATTGCCACCTCTGCTTTGGCTGCTAGCATTTACGATCCCTTTGGGGAACGTTGAAATATAAGCGGTTCAGATCAAAAGGCACCGGGGGCAAGGGGGTGGGAAACAGATGCAAGGATTAATGGCCCCAGCACACCCGAGTCTGCCCAGCCTCCAGGAACTGCACGTAAGAAGGGCTTTACTGACCACGACTGACCGAAACGAACACCTTGAGCAAGAACTGTGAGGCAGCAGTCGGTGTCTGGAGCGGAGGCGGCTGCACTTTTACGCATCAGCTAAGCCCCTGCTGGCTGCCCAGCCTCGTCGGATTGCAGAGCTCACCGGCTCGCTGCAGGCATCGAACTGAGAGGACGCTTACATGCAGTGTGATCTGGTTAAAATCCTCAAAAGAGTTCTCTCAAAGTGTTTTTTTTTTTTTTTTTTTTTTTTTTTTAATACTGCCAGATTGGTTAGTGTTGTCTGTGTATCCCATGGATGGTAATAAATTAAATTTAAATGAAAGGGAGGGAAAAGACCAATGGCATGCTGTGCTATGCCATCTTCTGAAAAACTCATCTTCTACATTTTTAATGGGTATTAATTATTATTTATTGTGTACTTTTATATACTTTACGTAGCAAACTGTGTGTGTCTGAGCCCAGATTCTTCTTACATATTCCATCTATTTATTTATTTGCATTAAAAAGATCCCTTTGGAGGTTTTGCTGACATTTCCGAAGGAATCAAGAGTAAAAGCAACTGCTGAGTTCACACCACCCCATCTGTGTTGGCAGCAGAGCACCTTGCCCCCGGGCAGCCGCAGCCCCACCGCACCGCAGGTACCCCACCGTGCCGCGCGCTGCCCGTCTTTACCTTCACTGCTGAGGGCACCTTCTGTAGTCCTTTCTCGGAGAAACCGTTGTGCTGAGTCAGTCTGTAACCTCCAGCCTTAACACTTCATTCTACGTGTCATCCTTTGCTTCTAAAAACGTTCACGACGAACAAAACTCAATTAATCCTCAGCTTGTTCAAATGTGCCTCCCAGTATTGCTCTCCAGATGCACGTTACATCCAGTCACCTCCTCCAGGAGTCCAGGAAACGACGTTATCCACAACAAAACACCAAAACCAACCAAGCTGCCCGTTTCCTTTCAAATTTTTCCTAAACGTTGACCGCCCTTGTCTACGTTGCAACAAGTCACCAGGTCGCCGCAGAGTTGGCTTCAAACCAGGCCACCAGTGGCAGAAACCCAGCTCGCCCTCCTGTCCGCGCTGAGGACAGCCTGCGCCTGCTCCCTCCTGCCTTGCCTGCCCGGATTAGTCGCGAGACCGCTAATCACAAAGCGCCGCAGGCAGAAGTTGCCTGCTGCAGGGCAGCTTGGGTCGGTGCTTGCAGCTGATCAAGCCTGGCAGCATCTCAGGCGACCCTGCTCGAATGAACGGGGGGCTCCGGGGAGCGGGAGCTTCCTGCCGCTGGGATCACGCAGGCGGCAGCCAGAGACAAGAAACAGAGCCAAGATGAAGGCGGATGAGGTCGGCAGTGCCGGAGGGCCCCTGCGTGCGTGCCCCGGCATGGCTGCTGCAGGCAGGGCGGGCAGCCCTGGCCCACGCTGCCCTGCCCCATCCCTGCGGCACCAGAACATCTCGCGCCGGGCTGCAGAAACCCTGCCTCCCGTCGCAGTACAGCTTCCCCCAGACAAAAGGCTTTTTCCTCCCGGGATCACGGCTCTCGCCCCGTCTCAGGTTACCCGTCTGTGAAGCAAGGCCCCGTGCACTGCACGAGCAGGGCAGGCTCTTAAACTTCGTTAAACATGAAGTGAATACTTGAATGAGTTCACTGCTGAGCATACCTGCACCGCCAGCTCCTTCCCACCCCACGTGTCCCGAGCCCCCGGCGGCCACGCTGCACGATCTCTGCACGCTTCATCACCCCTGCGCGCCGCCTTTCACGCCGCCCTTCCTCACACGTTCAGATCACAACGAGGATGAGATCTGAGTGCACGTTTCCTGCAGGCAGACTGCTGATTACTGAGGGATAATCAGAGGATTTATATATCTACTGCCAGCCTGTTGCAAGGCTTTATCACCATATTGTGTCCCCCAATACTAGGGCCATCTTTTTTCCTCTCCTCAGTACAAAGGAAAGATTTAACCTTGCCCTCCCAAATAAGAAACACGTATTAGACACTACAGCAAGTCTTAATGAGTCACTTGATTTCAGGAACAGCACTGAAGTAGAAAACTAAGTTCACTATTGTTAAAAAAACTAACACTTACTTTCATCTGCTTAGTCATATTATCTTTATATACTTGACAAGCATAAGGTTTTTCTTTGTAGACCAGCATTTTGAGGATATTCTCAACTTCAATTTGGAAATCATTGCTCAAGATTTTACAATTTGTAACCCAAATGTTCTGTTAAATTACATTTAACTTTGAAAATGTTTCGTTTGCTTGAATAGTACTGTGGAAAAGCAAGACATCAGGAGACAAGCTGAAAATCAAAGTGTCTAGTTGGTGACCTGAACTAACCCCTGTGAAACAGGCAGGGGCCCTTTCAGCTGTTTAGGAGGACTTCCAAAATTCTCATCTCTTATTAGAGAGACGTGCTCAAAGTGCAGCGACTCCATTGCTCCGATCAGCCTGTACATTTTACTTACAACTCCCCACGTGAAACACTAAAGAGCCAACAGCAAGAATCGCCTACTCCTCCTTCGACCTTCCCTCTGCAAACATGCAATGGACTGTCTTCTAGGGGAAGGCCGGCTGATCTGAGAGGCAAGGCTTTCTGAGCCCAGCACTGCAAGGTACTTTTATGTCCCAGTGTTCATTTCTGCGGCATAACACATGGCAGCAATTTTGGGTTTTTCTATGTGCAAATGTGCTGGCTACCATCCAGCCCTGCTAAAACGGGATCAAAAAGTAAAGTAACTGTCTCTCTCCAGCTGTTTCTGCCCCTTACATGACAAAATAGGAAGGGACTTTCCAAGGAGCCACACGGATCCTAACACTCGCCTCTGCCGACGTATCAGAACAGACCCTCACTGCACTGGAAGACGCCGCGCTGACGTGAACGTGCCTCAACACACCAGACCAAGGTACCAGGAGGAAGGAAATTGGCCACAAGCTACTCTCTCAGCCTAGGTGAGGTATGGGAAAGACAACTATTATTTCTAAACAGAAAGATAACATTCAACTATTTCTACGATAAGCCAAAATAAGCCCTGAAATACAGTTCTCAGGAGCATTTGCAAGAACTGCAGCTTAATGTGCTCTGTCAATAGTCTTGTAATGATGAACATCTGTAGGAGAAAAAACTGCAGGATTGCTGAACTGCACCTGAAAATATGCCAGTTTTGCATGTAACACAGGATACTCAACCTGAATCCTCATACCAGTTGCAATTCATTTGTTAAAGACAGCAACAATTAAAAAAAACTGCAGGATACAAGAAATCAGAAACAGCAGAGTATCACAAGTTTCCAACAGAAATTCAATTATCAGATGTCCATAAATGCAAAAGCAATGCTAAGCACAGTTAAAATGCTGCAAAATGAGGCTTCAGTCTATGTTCTGCGTATTCAAAAAAGCTAAACTTATGCTCTATATCATGATGCCCTACATTATATAGTGGATAAACAGAAAACGGAAAGCTATTTTTGCTTTCAAAACAGTTATTTTGGTATTATTTTTTTCCCCTCTGCTCTTACTGCTTTCCAGTGCAACACGTCTAATGAGAAACAGTGCGTGGAAATATAAACAAGTTTGCTAGGAAGACTCTGGGAGTTTTGATAGCTGAGTAGAGTATTTATTATTTATGCTATTTTTTATTGTTGCACTACAGGGGGAATGGAAAGTCCCAGCGGAATTTCTATTTGTATTATTTCTGCTTTCTAAGAAATATTAACATATAAGCATTGACTGTCCTACCCACACATTTCCTAATAGATCATAGGCTATAAAACTTAAGTCACTCAAAAAGAAAAAAAATTACCTAATTATTTTATATATTTTTAAATATAAACTGCACTGAACAAGTGCACTCAAGGTAAGAACCTGACCAGGTTCACAAAGTTTACGGAGAGGCAAGAGGGAAAAAAAAAAACCCACGTGTTTGTGCACACTGCCTAGTAAAATTACGTGGAAGTTAACTGTGTTACATAAATTCAAACAGATATTAGCATAGTACATTACTCAGCAGACAGATGGACAAGAAACCATTAATATCGCTCAAAGCAGTAATTTCAACCTGCACATTAAAAACCATCACGTTGACAGCCCAATTTCAAATGCTGGATCTGTGCAGGTGCACCGCTGCAAGACAGAGCACACCGAGCCCCGCACGGCACGCACAAGGGTGCTGCCGGCTGCGCCGCAGGACACGGGACGAACCGGGACAACCGTGAACAAAGTCTGGCGTGGCACTGCCCAGGCACTGCGGGCAGCAGCTCCGTTCATCGCCCATCCAGCCCTGCTTTCCACACGATAGTTCGGCACAAATTCACCGCTGCTCCTTTTGCCACTGTTACTGCGTAGTGCTGCAGCCAGCTACTTCTGCCATTTCATTACTGGAGCAAGCACAGAGCTTCAGGAGTCTATTTCATTCTACACTATTTTGCATGCAGATTTATCATACAGAACATTTAGCTTCATAGATGCCCATTATTCTGAGCGTTACTTCGTAAGAGTTCAATTCATCAATTCCCCCATACTAGAGTTTTACGAGGCGGGGGGGGAATCTATGAGCTGGGATGAGCTTCTATTTATTAGTCTGTTGTAGCAACACCCTCCAGGTTCAGGCTGCTGCTACAGTACAAGGCAGTCCTGGATTTACTGCTTCCCATAGAGCATCCTGGATGCCTTCAGAACTACAGGTAAATTGGACTTTCAGCCCCTCAGTGTTGATGCACCAGTGAGACCTGGCTGAGGCTCACTTTTACCAGCAACTGGTACCTAAAGACAGACTTAGAAATGGCGAGCCAAAGCAGTGGGAAGTGCAATCAATTTCCCCTCCAACGTAAGTGTAGATTGTTAGATTAAAGCAACATAAAAAAAAAAAACATTATAATCCTTCTTCTAGCACTCACCTTTTTCTTAGATCCTGTAAAAATCTGCATGCCTCTGGCAACTACCTCACACAATGGCCACTCACTGAAACTAAGATGAGGCCTGTTTCTCATCTGTGCAACTGCTTTCAGATAAGGCACCAAAAAACACCTTAGCAAATATTCCAACAGATGTTTCAGCGTGCCTGCAAAGATGTTTTCATCCTTGAATGTGTCTGAAACTCTGAAAGACATTTCTTGTGTGCTCACATGTGCTGCTGAACTCCAAATCTTAGAACAAACCTCAGTCCTTTCCTCAGTGTCTTTAAATAAATGGTGCTGAAAGTTAGTAACGAAGCATGCTGTACTAGTCAACAACTTGTACGGAAGTAAAGGTGAAAAATATAATTTGATTGCAAAAGATCTTTTTTGAATCAGTTAACAGTGTAAGTGCACCATGATCCTAAGATTAATTACCATCTTCCTTCAATCATATTTTTATTTTGTGAAACATCTCAACTCATCAAGCATGCATTTTCTGTGTACTCATATGCAATAATTAGTGTTTTTATAGTATCTCCTAGTCTGATGTAAACAGTTAAGATATTATACGGTGACTCCATTGAGATGAATGAAGGGGAATTTTATGCATGTTATTTCAATGAAAAAAATATTTTGTTTGTCTGACTCCAGAAGAGCCAAGAAAGGTAAGTGATAAAAGCACCAGCTTAAGACTTTTTTGAACATAAATTCAGGCATTTTAATGTATTTCTCAGTAAAGCTACATGAGTTTCCATGTAGGTTATTCATACATATTATGGCACTCAGACTCTAACAGGTATTTAGATACCTAGGATGTCTAGGTTTAAAAGAAGTTTGCTAAAACTAACTGTTTTTCTAAGAAAACACTTCTGCCCTCAGCCTTCAAAAACTCATCATTTTCCTTAAAGTTTGCACCAAAATACAATTGTTCATACTTCACATTATCTGAATAAGTTGTCCCGATGGCCACATTAACGTAAGTTTGGAATTCTAGTGATTTGTGAACACAGAAGGCAGCGTATTACCCACTTTCAACGAAACAAATTGTGTCCTGCGTCTTAGTAATTATAATATAGAAAATTAATACTTGTGTTGTCCATTCTTTTTTTGGACTAAAGTCTTTGAAGTAATTACACATGCTAGCTAGGAAAGAAGTCAAATTTAATTAAAGGAGGCTTACAATGGTAGCATTTTCTCCATGTAAGGCATTATTCTGACATCTACTGGCCTGGTACCCAACCATACATTTTAATACACAGCATTTGTTATTAAAAAGGAGCATATATATTAATCCAAAGATAAGAACAATTAAAGGAACACAAATGACATACATTTAAAACAGGCCCATATATCTTCATATAAATCTCACAGCCCTGCCAATATTTTGGTAGGTTTCTATTGCTTTCTTAACTCATCTGAACTACTGTATATCATGAGGCTTTAATACAAGCAGCTTTAGGGAAGAAAGTTACATTAGGGAAAGTTGTGACAAGTAAAAAAAAATCCAAGAAGTTTTTTTTTTTTAAAAAAAAAAACTTTTACTTGCAAAATTAAGCAGCATGCTATTTTATGATTTATATTTGAATTTAAAAAGACTAATTAGACTGAAATAAAAATAAAACCTAAAAATGGCAATTCTATAAATAATGAAAATTTTGATTTCACTAGACTTTAATGAAAAACATTTGGTAATTAAATACTTGCTACTGTTCATTATGTTGATGAACTTTATTAGGGTTAAAACTATAACAAAGTTCATCCTAAAACATTTTGCAATGCAAAATTATTTTCACTCAAGGAGTGTCTCGTAAATTGAATGCTAAGAATTACAAGCAACCTTCAGAAGCAGACACTCACATTCGTAAAACTTTATACATCTTTTGGAACTAAGATATTTATACTACTAAAATCAAACATGCATTACTTCCCATACATTCTGGTATCATGATTTATATTACATTATGTAACACCATTCTTCTAAACAGCAGCAGTTTTATCATACGTTTGCCCCATTTTCTTTGGATTTCTGATCTTTATCTTCATTCTTCACAACATCCTTTAAAAGAAAAAAAAAAAAGAGAGAGTAACAAAAGTTCCAGAAGTGAGATTTCTGATGCAAGATGTAAAGCAGTGTAAGGGTAAGGTAGTGTGCTGCATCTACTTTTGATACTGTGTGAACTGCCTTACTCAATTTAGTGTATCCCTAAAAAGCTAATGGGGCATACTATTAAATGCATCTTGTGAGCTTGTAAAGAGAAGTATAAAAAACATCCCCAGAAGTCTCACCTTGTATTCCTTTACAGGCTTTAAGGGAAAAATCAGATTTTTTTCCTGCAAAATCCACTATGCTAAGATAATATATAACAGAGCTAATACAAAACACACTTACGTTGATTGGTTAGCTCTCTGAAAACCCTAGGGTTACAAAAAAAATTCATCACCAAAATATCAGACAAAGGCTATTTATCTGAGCTAAGATCTTAGGAATAGGGGGTTATGTAGCACCTTCAGCAGCCAGTTCTGATGGAAGTGGCAAGTCCACAAGCTGCAGTGCAGCACAGGACTGACGACAAAGTCACTGACGACAATTAGATGGCTGCAAGGTATTTCTACATCAATTTAATAAGCTACTATGACTGATATGATGCTTCAGTTGTATCCTACAAGAAAAAAAAGAAGTCAAAGACTTGACAAGGATCCTAGTTTGGTTTTTGAGCCTCTGCAGAGTCTATTGTCTCCTCAAAATAAAGACAGACACAACTCCAGTTTGCCACTGAGTAGCCTCCAATAACCGACATCTATTCAAGCCTTATTTAACGGGGCTTCACAAAATTCCTGGGATATACACAAGTTATTTTCCATATAGCGAGAGACAGAATTAAGCAATTTGTTCAGGCTTGTTTTACTGGAATAAAAAACTGAAATACCTAAATTTTGCCTTGAAAAACAGAAGTCTTATTTCTAACTGAACAGAGGGGAATATAGAAAAGTTGCACTGAAAGGGTCCACTAAAATATTATGATGGCTTGGAATTTCTATTTAAAAAATACATAAAAGCTCAGCCAGGAACTTCTTATCTTCCAAGCTTAGAAAAGTATACTGTGTGCGTACATATGTATACACACTTCTTAAAAAAATTAGTACCTCATTTAGCATCTCATACAATGTAAGGTATTACTGATTCAAATTCACATAGAAATTTAATTCTGAAGTTTTTGTTCATATTTAGTTTACCTAAAAATTTAAATTTAGTTTACATAAAAGTTTACATACAATAATCAAAGACGGAATTACAAAAATTCTAACCTGCTTAAGAACACTGTGTATTTCATCCATAACAGTAGCTAAGTTTTTGATTGTCTTATTCAGCTGACTCTCAAATTGCAGATTTTTATCATCCGAGATCTTTAAATTTTCCTGTAGTTGGCCAAGATCCTTTTTGACCTCTTTGAGTTCCGTAGATAGATTTTTGTTAGAATTCTCCAGCTGAAGTATAGTCTTCTCATCCTCATCTAAAATTAAAGTCAAAGTCACTTCCTAGGCTATGTACTCTGTGTCTTAACATTCCATTTACACAACACCAAAATTATTAAAAGAACATTTAGAGTATATTGTGTTACCATTTGATAATATGCAATTCTGACTACATTTGAAAAGCAGTTTTATATTTAACTTGACTGAAAGAGATGAAAACGATTTCACTGTGTGCAACAACTGTACTCCAACTGTTGCTGGTGTGAAAGGGCTTCCAAGGGCTTGGGAAATAATAACAAAAAAAAACATATGACAGTGTGCAAATAACTAAGAACACTGGGTCACAAGTATTACACATTGTTTTATCTGCTAAAGAAGTCCTACAATTTTGCATTCATAGAAGTACTACCTTAAAAGCAGTGCCCCACCTGTTTTTTCTTCTAGTAACTGAAGCTTTTGTTCTATCTCTGCCCGCACTCTTTCACTTTTCTCCAGCTTCTGCAAAAGGCTCCCAACATCCACCATAGCTCCATTGTACACTATGAGGCCAACATTTTCCTCCAGCGTTTTTGATTCTTGCTTTATTGTAGGAGATGGTAACAGTAATCTGTTTCCTACAATTGATTAAGTAGTATTAAGAAATAATCATTATATCATTTTTCAGTTGCCTACAGTTAGTTCCAATGACCAACCTTAAGAACATCTTTCATTAGTTTAAAATAATACACCATACTAATTCAGGAGTCACACCTCTTTAACATTACAGAATCAAGATCTTAACATGGTTTCTTCATATGCGTGAAAGAAATACAGATTCACGAAGTTTGGTCTATCCCTCGCTTCTCTCCTCTTTCCTCCCTCTCAGTGCCCCTGCCCCCCCCCAAAGTATTATACTCTTCCATGACATTCTTGCATTCCTTCCTGCAGTAACTGTCTTCCAAGAATCAAGCAAGCTCCATTCTACTACCTGCAGGACCTGCATTGATCTTCATGACTGCAAAGATACTGTAAGAACATGTAACGTTGTTAATGAACATTCAAAATTAACCTCAGTCCCCCTTTTTGGTCCAAAAGATATTCTGAGAATTTATGCTATAAATATAATCCAGGACTTGCTGGAAGTCAGAAATATTGTAGTTCATGAACTGCTCAAGGTTTACTTTTCTCAAACAGGTAAATTCTCTGCAGACATCTCAAAACTCTCGTATCATTTGCACAGAAACAATTCTTCATGGATTCGTACAATCCAAAAAAAAAAAAAAAAATACTACCTAACATATCTTCCTGTAGTTCTTCAGACTCCTCTTGATTTTCTTCATCTTTAGAAGTATCTGTTAGTCTTCTGTAAAAGCAGGATTCTCTAAGTACTACTTTATTAAGTAGCTTTTTGACCTAAAACACAGCCATAGAAAGCAATACTATGTTACTCAAGTAATGCAATGAGTGCTAATGCAGAACAGTCAGCATACTACCTAAACAGGTGTTTTATTTTGAAACCCTACTTCAAGAAATAGCAAAGCATTATAACATATTGAGCTTAAAAACATAAATAAGCTAGGAAAAAGTTTTTTGAGACACTTAGCCTTATTAAGAACTGGAAACTGTATCTTTTCATCGTAAAACAATTCACAAAACATTAAACTAGAGCATCTTTGCAACTAGAAAGCAGGATACCTAGAAATTAAAGTATATAAGCAACAGCCTTCAGAACTGGTTTCTACCCACATCCTTAGAGCATTCCTTGTAGTATTTTCAAAGACATTTCTACTGCTATACAAAACCTGAGCACGTGACAGGTGTAGTCCAAGAGTGTACAGTATCTCCTCCATGTCCTTTTCCAGAAGATATCCACAGTGACTTTGATCAAAATAAACAAAAGCCATCAGAAGATCCCTATTAACAGTTATCATCTGCATCTTGTCTTTCTCCTACAAAACATTCATTGCGTGGCCATTAGGAAGTTACAGTATCATTTTTCCATTGCCTACTAGAAACGAGTAAACATTTAAGTTAATAAGGAAATCTTCCTCAGTTCTTGTTATCATTTTTTTCAGTTAAGTAATTAATACAACTAGTATTTATCTCCTGGGCACAAACATAACATAAGCAAAGCATTTAGGACAAAACTTACAAATATTTAACGGGACTAGAGCACAATGGACAACAACATCTGGCAGATATAGCTTCCTTTTGTTCAGATTAGCATGCCAAAAAGCCTGAAAAATTAACCTAACTTAAAAAAAAAATGAAGTTCCCATAGCTATGTAGTGAATGATCATCCAGGTCTAACAGCTGTGACCATTCTGTACTGCGTGTTTTGCCATTACTCATATTCCTACATTTCTTAATTTTTGAGAAACAAAAATAGTCAGAAACCTGTTTTTATTCTTGCACCTATAAAGTTTATGCATAACCAATCCTATTTATGCTCTTTCTTAATCTGAACTGTGAATGCAAGCTACTTTTCTGTCATGGTAAGGCGAAGGCACACATCTCCCTATAGGGAGATAGGTAAATGCTGCATAATGATTACATCCTTCTTCTTACAGGGATATGTAGAAATGCTACCTAATGATTCCAGGCATTATAATTGGCAAGCCAGTTTTCTTTAAATCAAGCTAAGCTTCTGCTTTTCTTACATAAGAACAGTCATTGAAGACTGGCTAAAATAATCATATTCACTGCCTCTCATGTGCACGTGCAGCCCTCAGATCTTTCCGACAAATCAGTATCTTCTAAGAAAGTTTCTCCAGCAACTTTCACTCAGCAGGCATTTAAACATAGTGAAAGTTGATTTTAAGAATCTTGCCCAAAGCTGTCACGTTCACTGATTTTTATATATGCAATGTTTCAGTCTAGAAGTGTTAAAGGAAACCAAGGAGTGAAAATAGATTCTATTATGAGAATAAAGGTCAGCTCTACTTAGGATATCTCTAACAAGGTTATAGGTAGTTGTTAAGAAACGTGCTAATTACTTTGTCTTTAGACGATCTCTCTTTACAGTGCCTATTCCCCTCTCTTCTGTCTTCTCGTTTGTTCATTTCCTCTTCATCCCGGTCTATAAAAAAGAAAGAAAATTAAACATATTCACAGCAAATGTTTCTACAGTTATTATCACAAAGATACATGTTTTCATTAAAAAAACCCAAACATCTGGAAATATAATATTTCCCCAAACAAAAGAAAGATCAAATGGCATTTTAAGTTAGTCTCGCTATAATTTCATTTTTCTCCTGTCTTACTTAAACATAAGAGACTTACTAATTTTACCGTGTAAAATCTTAAGTTTTCACACACAGGACAGAAGAGAAGAAATAAATGATTATGAGGTCAAAATAAGTTGTGCCAACATAGTATATTTAAGTGGTGCAAAAAATCACCCCAGTTCTCCCTAAAGGGGCTTGGTAGAGTCAGCATTCAGCTACGGTTGTTCCTATTAGGACAGAACTAATACTGTTTACTGTCAAATATTTTACATCATAAAAACTATATCAACCATGTAATTAAAAACATGTGTTTACGTTAACGTCTGAGCGAGATTTTTCATTACTGGTATATTTGATCCTAACTCTTAGATTCTTCAAATGTTAGTGATTACAGCACTTGTTAGATGTGAAGGACAAAAGTGTTTTGTTGTTTTCGTGTGTTTAAAAGCAGACAATACTAACTGCATCTAAAATGAAAAAGAAGACTCTGACAACTGCACAGATGAACTATGCCATGCAGCTCTGTGCCTTGTATATAAGTTTTTGGTCAGAGAATTATGTGCCAAATCAAGCTTCAAGAAACAGCTCACCTTTCTTGTGAGGAAAACTTTGAAAAAATCAGACACTGCAATATTTGTCTATTTTTGCCAACATGTTTCTGAGAACCACAAGCTTTTTCATGTACCTCCATGGCATGCTGGATATATTCTCACCAACTCTGACTGGAAATGGCACAAGGACAGCTTATGGGAAAGAGCAGCACTTGTACAGAAGAGAATAGCCCACAGAACTCGCGTAGGGGCCAGATAATAAGCAAATAAGAGTTATTTGGAAACCAGAGCACCAAGTTTTTAAGGTTGGTGCAGCTGAAACGCTGAAAACGTTAGCTAGAAATGATGGGACTGCAACTAAGCAGTTTAAAACCACATCTCCAGCAAAAATTGCCCCCTCCCCCCCCCCCCCCCAAAAAAAAGTACAAACTAAAAATCCCACAACATATCTTTAGTCCTTCCTGCATCTCTGAGCAGGGAAAAAGGGGAATTGCTGCTCCTTGGAGACAGCAAAGTTCCCCAGCCCCTTTTCCCATTTCCTTGGGCAAACAGAACTCCACCCAAACACAAACCAACTCCTCACAGCATCATTTAAGAAGAGTCCCACACTCTACATTCTAGCCTAATAAAAACAGGACGACATTAGGAATAGAAAGTCAGGCATTTAAAAAGTGGCTTGGTTTTTCAGAGGTGCTGAATACTCACATCTCCTACTGACTTCAATGGGAGTTGCGAGTGGTCTGCATTCTGAAAAAAATAAAACCACTTCTATATACATGCCTTACTTTGCATACTACAGCTACAGTTTATATAAACTATATTCATACAACGCCTAGCATAAAAGGCACTTAAATCTTAAGCAATCTTAAGCAGATCTGATCAGAATTAATTCAATAAGATTAGTAGTCTAATAATGAAATTTTAGATTTCTAGTTCTAGTGCATTCTCCACTTTGAAAGAACATTCAATGGCAATAAAAAGACTTATCTTTCCTTAAGACTTATCTTACCTTCATCTTCATCTTCAACATCTTCTGCCTCCATTGGATCATATTCTTCTTGATTATTATCATCTTCTGTTTCCTCTTCATCTTTAGAATCATCTTTCCTTTTATCTTCCCTCTGAAACAAAAATGAATCAAGCCAGAACTAAAAAAGCAAAAGCAGTCTCACTACATTCATTCAAAATTTGATTATGTTCATATTCAGTCACCAAATTAAAAAAGTATCTACAAGCCTTAAGTGATACATGTTAGTTAAAATATCCTAAAATAAATTAAACCTATAAATTTTTTTAATGACTATGACAGAAGCATATTTAAATAGATTAATGAGTCACAAATTAAGTAACACGACAGAAATAGCTTTAGAAAATAACAGTGAAAAACCCAGAAAACAGTTTAATCTTGATCCATGCAGGATAGTAGTTTATGTGAGCTAGCTGCAGACCTTCTTTTCATCTCTATCTTCTTTTTTATCTTTGTCATCTCCTGATTTTCTCCTCTTGGGTTTTGGTTCATCATTTTCATCATCTTTTTCTTCCTTTTTTTCTTTTCTCTCATCTTTTTTGCCTTTTTTGTCTTTTTTGTCCTCCCTCTCTGGGAGGGAAACCAGGGCCTTGTAAATTCTAACACCAAAATCCCTTTGAAGCATTTCATTAAAGAGTTCTGCAAACAATGAAACCTGTATACAAAGAGGAATGAAAAGGAGATAATGAAAAGATTTTTTTAGACTATATCTATATTACACATTTGTAACACTTAAAATTAAATAGCTACGAATTGCTGTCTTACCAAGTTTTCATCACATCAGTAACAAGTCTGACCCTCAATAAAATTTTATCTGGTTTGAACACAGATACCTTAAAGAACTTTATAAAATGCTTCTTTCTTGTACTGTAGTTTTTACGACCTAAACTAGCACCCATTTTACTGTATAAATTATAAACTCATTTCTGTATGTGAAAGCTTGCACATTTCTCCTGGGTGTCTTGCAGTGACAAAACTGCTGTTCTAAGCTATGTATCAAAGGCTAGGCTTTTTTTTTTTTTTTTTAATATGTATTGCATAAAAAAAATTTTACTTAGGTTTTATTTTGCCACACTATCATATACTGCTAGAATTTAAGAAAAGAGCAGTTACCATGCAGAATTAAAAGAACCAAAAAGTGGCTGAATTATAAGCTTAATATATTTAACTGGAAGGCATCAGCTTTTTCCTCAATGCAACACTCTAACATATAACTCACTAAAAAGTTGCTTTAATAGAGTACCATGACTGAAATACCTCAAAGGAATGCTCTTTATTATCTTCCAATCTATAGTCCAGAAGAACACTAAGAGACATAATGCTGCAATCAAACTTTCCACTCTTTGCTGCCCAGTTAGGATGTACAATGATCGCTGGCTCATCAGGCAAGATATATCTCCTCTCTCGCCGTTGACGTTCCATTTCCTCTTGTCGCTTTCTTTCCTCTTCCTAGAGGAGAGAGAGGAAAAAAAAAACAAAAAAACCCCACACATCATATTCCAGAGGTGAAATTTCAGCCTATGTATTAGCTTTAAGGACTCACTGTTTTGAAGAGAGTGAGGGAAAGCCTAAGCTGCTGAACACAGTGCAGATGACAGGCAACTTATGTGGTCAGAATTTCTAGAACACGTACTGCGTCCACTGCCTCACCTAAAAAGACTAGCAATCTGAGCAGCACAAACTGGGGCATGCATTGTGGTTTAACCCAAGCAGCAACAAGCACCTTCCAGCTATCTTACGGTGCTAAGCGCAGTGTGCTTACTCCATAGAGAAGGGAGCCAAACTAATTCATTTCAAGATCCAGTATACAAGTTAGCAAGAGGGTCAAGGGCTCTTTTCTGTTCGAGGTGTTTTGTGAGATGTGCAGGGAAATCTTACTTTATCTTAAGATAGGAACAGTAAAGGCTTCTTGCATCAGTTTCCCACAGATATGTTCAACACAGTTTTAACAATTACTAGATGAAAACTCACTCAGCTCTTTTGGTCATGAGAAATAGAACCTTTACAGATGCAACTGATGCAAATGAAACAAAAGGCTAAAAAAAAAGTAATACCTCAAGCAGCTTACTGATTACCTACCGAGACGGGAGCCTTAAGTGTTAGAGAATGTGTGTATTATAAAGCAGGGTTTTTTTTGTTTGGTTGGTTTTTTAAGAAAGCAAGCACCAAACAAACATCCCTACTTGCAGGGACACTGTGGCAAGGAACCCCAAGATAGTGCAGCCCTTCTAAGCTGCAGGAGAAGCTGGCAATTCACAAAAATAGCAAACACATGGCCTTTGCTCTCTCACCAAGGGAAAGGCTTACACAAGTAGATAAAATTTCAAATTCAATCATTATGATTAGCAGGTAAGATGACACAAAAGGCAAGTTTAAAACACACAATAACTTTTCTGTACATTCATGCCCCTTTTCTGCAGTTGGCTTCAACCTTATTGCATGTATCTTGTTTATCTTCATAATATAGTAAGCAAACACCAAAAAGCATTGAAACTACTAACTGCAAAACGTAAGGGGAAAAACAGCAATAAAAACCCTGCCTTTCAGTACATAGGGAGTTTATCAAGAGTGAAAATTAAAGTTTCATAATAAAGATAAACCTATGCAAACAATTAGCTACACAAAGTAATTGAACTGGTTGAGTCAGTATAACCTTTCACAGACTAAAACCAAACAAAATACACAAAACAACCCCCAAAACCACACTTTGGTAATTCACTAAGGCTTGTATGCTGCTAAATGCTAATACAATTAAGCAGCTGCCTTTCATAAAAGTTTAAAAAGTTAATCTTGTTAAATGTGTTCATCTATTCACAGTAAGTGTAGTTTTGTTTGGGGGTTTTGCTTTTTTTTTTTTTTTTTAATACGTTTACAGTCTGGTATTAATTCAGACATCCTTACAATTGCACATTTCAGTTGACTTTGTTGATATTCAAGATTTCACCCCAATTCAACAGTTCAGGTTATAGAAAATGTTCCCAGTCTAGTCAGCTAAGAACTACAAAAATCTCAATACAACTAGGAATAAATCCTGTGCTTTTTATATTTATTTAAACAATTTTTTATATGTAAGATTTTATGTATTCAGTAATAATTAAAACCAAACATGTCCAAAACCTAACCTCTTTGTCATCTTCAGACTTCCTATCCTCCTCCTCTTCCTCTTCTTTCTCAGACTTCTCTAGCTCCTTTTGCTCTTCTTTTTGTTCCTCTACTTTCAGCTGCTTTGTCAGTCGAGCTATCAGCTGAGATTTCAGTCCTTTAGAGCTAAGGGTTCGACTTTCTAATTCTTTGCGAAGGTCATTTACCTGGTAAATAAAAGCTCTGTAAGTGGTATCAACCAGTGACACTGCAAAACATCTGCAATTAGCAGAAAAGGTGAAGTAAAAATTAAGTAAGAGCACTGAAAGTCAACTGTATTTTTTTAAATCAGTTCTGAAAAAGTAGTATTTACTGATATAGTATATTTAAAGTTGTGTTCTTCTCAAAGAATCTGATTTTTGAAGGGCTTTTCCCTAGGGCAGGGAAAGGATTTGGTAATTTAATACTATTACTCCTTTCAAGGAAGCTTTTTAATATGTCTCCTAGCATACATTTTTGCATATTATTGTCTTTTTAAACTAACATTAAAGTATTTTAGACCCCACATTTTTGCATTTAAGTAGATATGGCCAGATTACTGCAGAACTTTCATTTTCCAGTTAAAAAAAAAGCTGTATCATATGTGATAGACTTAAGTTGTACAAAGCTCAAAAGCTCAGAAGAGTTTGTTAGCTATATTTGCTTATTTAAATCAGAAGTCACACTTGCATACTGCAATGCCACATCTAAGTCGCTTACCTATAAAATTAGCAAAGAAGATAAAACACTAACGAACACTCTTCTGCAGTCAAGGGAAATAAAACTGTATTTTGGATCCTGCCTTAAAAATGAACATGTACAATTGAATCAAAAAAGTAATTACCTTCATCGTTTTTGGATCCAGTTTAGACCAGTGTGTAGGCGTAGAGATCTCTTTAGCTTCTCCATCATCCTTTTCCTCTTCATCCTGACAAATAAAATTAAAAAATTATCATTCAGAAAGCTTGAAAGCTTTTCATTTACTTTTTAAATTCTGTTGCTGATCTGTGCAAGGTCACAACTGTTTCAGATAGTCTTCTCCTAAAGTTATCATTTAAACAAGTTCACACATACATTCTACCACTTTATAAATTATCACAGTGCCACTCAGCCAATACAAGCCAGATCTGTGGAACACAAAAGGGTGATAAGCAACACCACAAAGAATATTGGGGTTACACAGACACTGCTGGTCTCCATTAACCACACAGTGTGTGATCTTCCCCCAAATTTTAGAACCCCAAAGTTACTCTTTGTTCAGTCAGACCTTCCCTTATTCCAAGATGCTGATCAGTCACATGGCCTGAAATTCAGATTTTTCAGACTAACATTTATTCAATTTCAAGTATCACAATTAGAACTGGCCACAAGAGACAATTTAGAAATTTTAGAAAATGGCAAAATGTTTAGAGACAGCTATTCATAAACTGCATCTCACTCAACAACTGGTCCCAGATTCCAGCAACTACTTCTACGATAAAAGTTTTCTGCGCATCATAAGCACAATTTAATTCCATTTGTGTTATCAGCACACACATTTTAAATTAGTATACTAGCTGAAATAAAAATAAAAAACAACATTCACTACACTGCTGAAAGCTGGTTTACCAGTCATTGTTACCAGTTATGTTCCTCCTATGTATGTATGTTGTGTAGTATGTGGTGTGCATTTTGTGCCTGTGTTCCTGTGCCTGTGAGAAGCAGAAATAGAAAAAGGGATTAGCGTTCAGTGCCTGTTCTCCATCAGCCTCCTTGCGTTCACCCTGAAGCTTCTCGACCAGCTGCTGCTTGTATCCTCGGGAGAGGGTTTCCCACTCTGAGCGGGTGGGAAGGCAATGCCAAACATCCGGGAAAAATAAAACCACTGTCTCCACATGAGCTGGAACTGTACGCCCCTTGTGGGTCTCCTCAGGGCGATGGTAGCGAATCTCTGCAAAACGGTACCTGTTGCAAGGGAAGAAGCATGTTGGAAAAAAAATTCTACAATACATTTTAAAGAGCCTAGATCACTTGTAGCACATCAAGCAAAGAAACTTTGCTGCAAGACCTTGAAGTTTATCTAAAGAAAAAAATTATGGAAGCCATATTTTCTCTTTTGGCACATTTGTACAATCTATCACAATTTAAAAGAGGAATCAGTTACAAGCTCTTTGATGTAACTTGTTCTATAGCACAAGTAGGTTTAATGTGCAAATGAAGAGTTGAAGCACTTCAAATTTAGCATACAATATATTTTGCTTGCATTAGTAGAACTGCAGTAAGTGTTGACACAGGACAAATACTTATCAAGAGAAAATATGGCTATAACCAACAGCTAATTATTTATAACAAAAGAACAATGAAATGAAGTTCTCTTGACGATCTTCTCCAGCTATGCACAAAACAAAAAATATTTTCAACATACGTTCATTGAAAAAATTACAGAGTAACATGTCAAAATAAATTCAGAGTTTTTAATTAGTTCTTAATGCATTATTCAGCGCAGTTGGCACCAATCAAGCTTATTACAAAACAGAACATCCTCTGTGTAGTTTACCTGCTCTACCACAAGCAGCTGACAAAGAAAAGGTGTTTTCACTTTTTTTTAAAGCTTTTATAATAGACAAGTATCTCTACAGTGTACTTGGTTTTGCAGCACAGTACTTACCATTGTGTGCACACACTTAAGTCAATCCCTGTAAGAGCCTTGCAACAACGAATAGCCGTCTTTATCAGCACCGAAGGGTCCTTTTCTGGATCAGGTCCATCCAGTGATGGGGACCAGTGTCCTCCAATAGCCATAGCTTCATCTTTGCCTTTCATACCCACTAAAAACTAGACAAAAAGAGTCTTCTGAATGTTCCCCTGCTAGGGGGTAAAAAGTCACTTTCCCAAAGCGTAAAAAACATTTAATAGCACACACACTGAAATTCACCACTAAACTATTACATTATTTTGAATTTTGAAAACAAAAGTCAGTCAAGAAAGAGTTCAGTTTTTTTTTTTTCCACAGAGTATTTCAGAAATGGAATAGGTTTAAAACATCATCACTCATTCTTGTTCTGCAAGACTCTCCATCCAGTTTCTTTAGGTATATAGGCTTATTCTTTTGCAATTATAAGCTTAACAGAAGAGACAAACATATTAATTCAAATAGCATTTTAATTCTAGCAGATACATGTATAGATGTTCCTGCTTAAAAGTGATAAAAAGCAAAGCTACAAAAGATAAAAACCACAGAAGCGTTATCAGATCTGTAAGTTCAAGTACTTCCACTTGCTTTAAGACGATTAATTAGGAAAACAACAAATGTGTTGTCTTGAAACACTAAACACTGAAATTACAACAGTTTGTTCATTTTAATGAAACGGCTAAATTTCAATCAACATGATATTTAATTAACTGTTGCTTCATTTGTATTTTCTTCACAGCTGGGCTCTTACAGTCTATATGCTTGCAAGAAAGCCTAACAGAGTTAATTATACAATAGATTTATCTAAATATCCATAGTTTGACTAAGTTGAAGAAAGCAGTAAATATGAAAGCAATGATGATAAAGTGACATACAAACTAGATCTCCTCAGAGGAAAAATGAAGCTGTCATTTAGCCTACAAACTCCTTCCTTATCAAGAGGTATTTTAAAGCTTGTAACCAACCTTTATTGCCACGAGTATCTGGCACCGAAGCATATTTACCTTTACAAGTCTAGCAGGATGCTGAAATCCATCACGAAGTTCTTGGGGATCTTCAGCCAGAGCACATGACTTATGATAGAGATCCTCCATACTAGGACTAGCCATCAACATCACCTGTTGTGTAAGTCAGATCAGTCTTGTGAAGGTCTCCCACTATGACTGGTAAACAAAGCCCACAGCTTGCAAGCACTTACATACCAGTACTTTTCCTTAAGGCCACATAAACCAGCGAATTCAAAGGTTAAGAACACAGTTGTAGAACTGAGGCTTAAAATGCTAGTCAGAAAGATCTCTTTCCCTCCCTCACCATTCCAGATAAATGCAATGTATGATCTTATATAACAAGGGACTGAAAGTATATAAAAGCAGCATGCAAAACTACGATACTACTAAGCACATTATCACTGAATGTACTAAATAAAGAAGCACAGTGAGTACATTTCTGGTTTCAGCCATTGACTTCTTCCATTTTGCCACAATTACAAGGCCAGTTACTGGCCTACCACACCTCAGTCTCTTCTTAGCACCCCGTTAGTCTAGCCAAATCTAATAAAGTTGCTTTCTAACCTGACCAGCTTACTCTTATGAAACGGGCACGCTATTCCTCCATTAATGAAGATACTTTGAAGCTTAACTTTCAGAGAGTTCTTGCTAGATCGAATAAAGCAGTATATATCATACTTGAGCCACAGCTTCAAAATTTTTACAGGCAGAAGGCAAGAAGTAAATCTTTCGAACAGATTAAAGGCAGCTTTGTTTCTAAACATATCTTTGATGTTAAATACTTTTAAAAACAGATTGACCTAGAAATCTCAGACGTATTATACTGCAAAAGCTTTCAAATGGCACAGTTTTTAGAAGACTTTTTACACTGACGTCCTTTATGCTTCATTATGGCCCTTGATACAAAATTATATATTTGGATAGCTTAACATGCTCGATGTATTTTCATCAGGATACTAAAGACTGCGATGAATTTGAAGGGAGTAAACAAAACATCACTAAATGTGAGAACAAAAACTGAAGGGGGAAGAAGGAAAGGGCTACATTAACTGTTCAGTACATACTGCCTCAGGACTACGCTCAGATCCTGCCGGAGCTGGCTTTCTTGCCTATGATTAAATTAGTGCAACACGGTGCAGTGAATGCAAAAGAAACCTCAGTACAAAGAAGATGCAACAGAGAAACAAACCAAATTTCAATCATGGTTCTTCAAATTCTATTGAAAAGTTTAAAATGCTATTTTTGTTAGATCATTGTAGCATATTTTCAGCATAGTTGTAACCAGGTTTTTGCCTTATAGGTAGAAAAAATTTGTAATACAGGAGGCTGCACAAACCTTTGCACTGTACAGATGATCCGCATCAGGTGGATCAAGGACAGCAGCATTTTTATCTATAGGATCTACTTCTCTATGCATTACGTAGAAATTACAGTAGTTTCCGAGCTGAAATGGTCTAGACATAGGAAAAGCATCCACCCATGTAAACTGAGCATCAAAGAAATCACTCGGGATATACAAGTTCTGGTAACGCCGCCTCAGTTCCATCATATCACAGCTACGGCTGAAATAGACAACATTTTTGAAAGATATAGCAATTAAAGAAAACAAGAAAAGCACAGCATTAAGAGGAATATTCACTGGAAACACAACCACCTTATACCTAAACTAGAAGAGAACTATTTCGAACTGTAAAATCTTTAGACCAGGAACTACATGTGAAGCTGTGAAGAGCCACACATAGAAGACTTAAAATACTTGATAATTTTGATCATTTAAAGAGTCACGTATAAATTACTGAAGTCTGAAAATGACTAACTACTAAACACTCTTTAGTTAAGGTGTCGACATATTAGGGAATATTTAATAAACAGGATAATGAAAATATTTTGCAGAAGCACTCAAAGATAAGAAAGAACCTAGTAAATTTATTGTAAGGTTCTCTGTCATTTACATATTTGATTTTTCTTCGAAGTTCAGATCATTACCTAACATTCACTACACATTTGTGTTGGCACTGCTCACAGTAATCTGTATCCCCTAATAAAATGAGATCTTCTAAGTAAAAATCTGGCATAACAAACATACCAGTCCAATGAAAACTTGGAAAACTGAACCGTGTAACGTGGAACAACACGTCGCGGCCTTCGAGGCGATCTCTCCCTTTCTCGTCGAGGTGATCTCTCTCTGGAGCGTTTTCTTTGGGGTGATCTTTCCCGGGACCTACGTCTCTCTCGTTCTCTTTCACGACTTAAAAACGCATACAAGATGTATATATTTTTTGCAAGCTAGTAACAAAAAAAGCTTTCTAGAACGTTACAGCACAATAAAAGCTAGAACTGTCACAGATGATTCATAAATGAAAACGAGAAGTTCTGAGTAATTTGTTTCAGTACATTGTCTCTTCTTTAAAAGAGAAACTAAATATGTAGCTCTTCTGCTACAGACAGACAAGAACTCTTTACCAATACCTACTGGTAAAACTGCCTGTATCACTGACTTAATTTGGAGCAAAAAGCTCAGCTCTGTTAGAAGACTAAATAATAATCAAAGCATTCTATAGAGATCTGACATCAATAACGTACCTCCTGTCATCTTTTCGGTTTGGCATAGCATCTCCTCCTCTGTCATTCCTCCCAGAGAACCTGGACGGTGGGTCTAACCTTCGAGCTGGTTGAGGCTGTGAAACTATACGAACAGGAGGCTGTAACAAGCCAGCTGAAACAAAAATTTAAAAGATTAATACATAGCAGGGGGCAACTGTCTACTCCATATAATTAAAAGGATTGACTTTACAGTGGTTTTGAAAGATACCAGTGAAACAGCTGTTGAACAGCAAATAAATCACTAGCAAATAAATCTAGCCCACCTGCAGCAAACAGAGCCCTACACTCTTCCTGATAAAAACATAAACACTTTTCTAATTTCTTTTAAAATAAGTGAAATTTGTTTGAAGTATCTGAAGATGGAAATAATAGAATCTAAAAGGTTATTGCCTTCTTACAGCAAGAACTTATAATCATAAATATCTAACTCTTTATGGGAAATATAATTGTTTGAAGACAGATATACTACATACGAATTGAGCTAAAGTAAACCTAAAATTTATTTTTGAGGCTGCTAATAGGCAAAACCAACCAGCTTCTTTGTAAAAATTACTCTTGAATCAGTAGATTACATGACTGCATTAATCCCCCAAAACATACTTTTTGTCTTAAGACAGTAAACATTTAACTGACTAACTGTATATGGAGGAAACGTTACTAAATACTGCTGAACCTAGGACCAATTAGATTGTAATAAGCATTTATTCAGAACAGCTTTGCTCAGGTGGTAGTTTAAGAACCTCTCCCCTTACTTTTCTTGTAGGTAAGGAGTACTGTAGGTCTTATTAATCCTACTGCTTATTCTTCAGGCACACAAAAAGCAAGTGACACAACCACTTTAGGTTTTAATCTGTCATGTTCAGCAGCACCCATTCCCCTAAACACCAACTTGGCTAAAATAAAAAAAAAAATAACTAATAGAAATAATACATTTTTAAGAACAGCACTGTGGGAAACTCAATCTTGATGAACACTCCAAAAGATGCTGAAGAATTACTCCAACTAACATTTTAAACTCCTCAACTTGTCTGTTAAACTCTCAGAAAAAATAAAAATACACAATTTTGTTTTCAAATTATGAAATCCTATGAGAATAACAGGAAGCCACAGGAAGTTCACTAACCAGGTGATTCTTGAGCTATTACAGGTAACACAATTTGCATATCTAACTTCCCACAACTGTATTCAGACAGTCAATGATCCTCCCCTTCTATAGGACCCTAGTCACATAACTTCCCTTGTTACTTCAGTCTTCTGAAAACATCACACTAAGCACAGGGAGAAAAACTTTGTAAACTGAAGGAGCACCTTTCTGCTGCGGCTGCTGCAGTAACGGCTGAGGCTGTGTCTGAAGCAAAGGTGTGATTGAAGCAGCTGATATCTGTGCCTGCAACAAAGACTGCGGCTGCGGCTGTGCCTGAACACTGAATGCAGTCTGCTGTGCAATGGGCTGAAGTACTGCCGGAGGTGTCTTGAGTAAAGGCTGAGCTTGGGTCTGGTTCTAACAGAAGAAGAGGAAACAAGCTGTGAAAGAATTTAAACTGCAAGTAGTCTAGTATAAGTTAGACCGAGTAACCATCAATACCTGATTTGGAAGTGTCTGGATCCTTTGTGCATTCCATTTGAACGGCATGTTAGGATTATAGGTAGCTTCTACCAAAACTCTGTCGCCCACCTGAGGTGTCTTTCCTTTAACAGCACTGCAAATATTGCAAAAAGCGTATTGTGAGAGTCTTGCTGATCTACAGAAGTAGTTTTATATTTGAAAGTTGTGTTTGAAGTTGGGGGAAGTAGTGGTAATTCATAAGAAAAAGCTTATAGAAACAGCATCTACCCCCTGATTCAGTGAAACCACTATCTACTTCAGATAAAAATATGTACAGGAATTTAATTCCTGTCTTTGGTCCAAGATTATAAATTCCCAGATTGTACCGGATAAACACACACAGATAGAGAACTATATGCATTTCCCCATCTCAAACGCTTTAATTTTTATATTATAAGAACTTAGTATCTTCTCAGTCTCGTAGTTTTGGCTTTTACATGAAGAAAATTTATGTAAGAAACTTAGATCTAGAAGCTATTAATTTACTCAACCATCTGACTTTCAGTGTTCATAGAAAAACAATACTGACTGCAGACATTATTACTGGAACCACAGAATTAGACTGCAATAATCTAAAACCTTTTATTTAGTATCAGAGAATACATCTGCAAGCAAGTATTTACACCTTACCTCAGCTGGAAAAAGACATCTTCATCCACAAAACCAAATGTATCATGTAGCTTAGTAACTACCCCAGTGAAGACACGCTGCTTTTGTGGTTGAGTTTGCTGCTGACTTGACCGAGGTGCTGGATAAGAAACAGTTATCTGGGCTGCTGGTTGAGGAGTAGACAAGCTAAGACTGGTAGGCAGTGCAACAGCTGGCTGTAAGCAAAATAAAGCAAACCCTATAAATCTTATAATCTGCTGACATACCTACAAGGAACAGTTCCTTTACTCAAGTAGACAGGAGTTTAAAAACCTCCTCAAAGCAATTATTCTGAATGGAGATTTTCAGAACATGGAAGTCTATTTTAAGATGACTTTTTTTCTACTTGAAACGCAGACTGGCTTTTCTTATCCTTTTCTTTTTTTTTTTTTTTTTTTTAAATACATACTTTTCCCAAAATACATACTTTGTCTAGAGGAGGAAAAAAGAGAGAGAAAGAAGACTGCGTTATTATCTGCAGATTACCCATGCGATGAGTCTGAAGAGGGGATAAGCTCCTAGTTTTGCTAGGGATACATGCTTAGAGATCATTTTCAATTCACATACCAACTGTATTGTTATAAAGTCAGCAAAGGGATTGAGACTAACAAGAATCCTTCTTCTAACTTGAAAATTTATGTGCTTGCCTTACAAAAGCAGAATAAGGAGGCAGAACAAAAGTTTTACAGAGTAATATAATGAAATTAAGTAACCTATTTTTACTTCATACTTTTTTAAAAACACATTTGAAGATTAAGTGAAAACAGAATGTGAGCAATTTACAATGTGCTAAATGGCTGCGTGTTTTATGCCTGTCAAGCTCAGTAACATTATTTTCAAGCGTCTATATACACATATCGCAATACTGTTAACACAGGCAATTAAATTCCTCCTCAAAGGAGAGGAAGATTTTCCTAATTTGTTACTTACTGCAAAACATTGAACACCTAAAGTTCAAACCAAAAAAAGTAATCTAAACACCTATACCCTTTAAGTTCAAGGAAAAGTGTATGCTGCTCAGAAGTTATTAGAACCAAGGCAATGCATATTTTAACATCTGCATAAAATAAACCTGTACTAATAAAATATCCATTCATATTAGTTTATTTTACAGATTAAGCCATTCAAGAAGTCACAAAGTTTGCACTCTTGCATTATCTGTGTTTGGGGATGAAGACCAAACAATAAAACCAAACTAACCTGGGTTAAAATGGTCTGCTGAGGTTGCTGCAACTTAAAATAAATAAAAAGTTATAAATTAATTTTATATGCTTAAGGAAACTGTACAATTTTACCTCCTCTTTACAAGTAAGTTTTTGCTTAATCTGAGTCAGTTAATGGTCCTTTGGGGTTTGGTCATTTCAGTAGTTTGCATATCCATAAAAAATGTGTTTATGTGGTTAATTTTAGGATCACATGATCCAGGTTTATTCAGTTAGCAGAAATGCTCTTTTTCTTGTAACTGAAAAGTAATAGCAATATCAAAAAAGTTTTGGCAGCTGAAGAAGGTTAGGCCTGTAATTTTCATGTTCATTTCTTCTTTTTCAAAATCTGGTAAGCTCAAAGATGACAGTAAGATATGTAAAAGGGAACTTTTTTGGACAGCATCCCTCCAGCAGTTAAAATACATGGCCCTGTTTAGAGCAAAGTTTAGCAGGAATCGTGTACACATGGAATGGTATATTTTTAATGTCCTGTTTGCACGATGTTAAGCAGGCTCCCATTCTGGATACATCTCTCCATGTTTGTTAACTTCAAGATCTCTTTCACTATAAAAAAAATATTACTTAGTTTCTTTAACAATTTCCTATACAAGGTTGATTTTGGAGACAAATCCTGCAAGACCCACAACCAACATTATTTTTTAAAGTTATTTGCAATGTACACAGTAAGAATCAGACAAACCTGTTGCTGTACACTATAGAGAGTCTGCTGAGGTTGTGAATATTGCTGAAACAGATAAAAGCAAAATATCTCATAAACAGGAATTATTATTATCCTCAAAATGCCAAATACAAGTTATCTGTTAAGCATGTTTTAGATGGAAACTATTCACATTTAATAACTGTATTATAAAACACAACTAATACTATCAACATATATTACCCTTATAACAAATATTCTTAAGACTTTAGACTGGACATCTGATTTCCTCTTTCTAGAAAAAAAATTACTTTGGCAATTTTTGTTAAACCTGACACTTAAACAATACCTAGGATACAGCATGAAATCTTGTGAAATGCTATCAAGGTAACATATGGTGATCAGAGATGCTCAGAACTTTATAAACGTTCAGTTTAGTGGCAGCAGAACTTTTTCCTGAAATGCTCTCTGCAGCTAAGATTAAGCAGAAATTTTCCCACCTTCACAGATTAATACTACTATCGATAGCTCTAGACCTACAGTACTGCTGTTTTAACTTGGGTTTATACTGTAAAGGTAACATTATCCACTTGCTTTTCTCCTGGATACTTTAACTTCACACACACAAAAATCACTGTGTCTGTATTATTACAGTTCACACAGACAATAGCAAGTACTTCCTTCCTTACCTGCTGTAATGCAGCTGCTGCAGCTGCAGCTTGCTGCTGTAAAGCAGCTGTCTGAGTTAGCTGATAGTTAGTTGGTGTTTGGGTAGTCAGGCCCGCTGCAGCCAATGCCGTCTGCTGGGTGTATATTGTAGGAGAGGCTCCAAGCAATGATGGCTGCTGTACACCAAGAGCAGCTGAAAAGAGAATAAACACGTAAGCACTAAGAGTAACTTTAAATAAATAATGTTTCTGGCAGTTGCAGGATTGGAAGCAGGATGTGATGCTTCACTCCTAAGTTCATAAAGTAGATAAGCCCAATGCCAAAAATTAAGATAAAGCATTAAACCTTGCTAGCTTTTCTTCTAAATTTAGTTAGAATTAGTACACCACAGTAGAGGCACACAGACTGTTTGATTTCCTTCTGTCAAGTTGCTTATGATTTTACAGTTCTAGCAGTTGTGCTCCACATGCCATTGTTTCTGATCCAAAATGAAGCTGTCATTCGTGATCTGGGGAGGCAGCAGGAGACAGCTTTGTAGTTTGTAACCATCTTCATAAAATATACAAAGATGCTATAATCAACTCAACAGATCCTGAAGGAAATGACTCCCTCTGCCACATCATTCTTTCCAGTAAAGCACAGTTTTTAGAGAACAAGTTGATGGCATCGATCTTCTGGGAATTTCAAAATGAAACACGGTGAAAAAAAAAATCAGTAAGCAACTGTGTAAATAATCATTATGATCATGATGATCTGTATCAAGTATTGTCACATAAGCATTCTAGAAGGTAATACTATTTTAATAATGAAATCAGTAAGCATTTCATATTACAGCAATATTACAGTATTTCCAGTATTACAGGCCTTTTTTCCCTGGAAAATTCAAACTTGATTCACTTTGAAAGCTAAAGCAGCCAGTTATTTCTCCTATGACATGCCCTCCATTCCCCTAATCCTCTTCCTTACTCCTTCTCCCTCTATCAGTTCCTCTTTGAAAGTATACTTTAAATCATCTAGAACCACACTTTCACCTGGAACATCACCACAATTTAAACAATTCTTTAAGCCTAATAATAATAAGAAAAGCTTTGCTGCTGCATCCTAGGACAGCTTCCATTTTCTTGGCTGCATTACTTTCGCTAGCTCACTCAAGGCAAATAACAAGTGCGTTAATCTTTCTCCTCTTATTCTCAAATGCGGAACAGAAATTCCTATTGGCACACAAATTCACTTAATGCTATTACCTTTGAACCCATTTGACTACCCTAGCCATCATTATTCAGTCATGTGATTCTAATATTATATTGTATTGTGATGAAGATGGGAAACATTGTCATCAAGCTGGTTTCAGGAGCTTCTCCTACTTTTTGAAGGAAGGATACTCACAAAAATATTAATGTGCTTGGTCCCAAAACCAGATCTTTGGTTACTCTGCTCTGCCTTTTTGGTTACACTTGCCATTATGACAGTTTTCCTTCCAGCAGGACCCATAAGCATTTCTCAACCCACATTACTACTCTTATTCCATCTGCTCCATTTAAATAAAGATTTTGCCACCACTGCTGTCACTTTCTTAGCTTTCACTATTAACTGGGTGCCACGTTATCTACAGCACTGCATATCAACCTGCCAACAAAGAGCAAGGTCAGAAGGGTGTTTAGAACCCCCCAGACTACTATCTATTACTACAGATGTTTTTCAAACTGTTTTTCAAAGACATGTCCTCTTCCTACTGACTTGGGCTCAAGTATTTGAAGAGTTTAATCTGACCATCTTTTATTTACGTATCAACCAAATCGGTTCTGATAAAAATAAACAATCATGTTTGCCATACTAGTAAAAATAAATAAAAATTCCATAGCCAAAAACTGACTGCATGTAGCACTGACATCTGACTGCATATTATGACTACTGCCAGCAAACATCTTCAGTGACAAACAATAGCCTCTTAGGATTTGTAATTACTGCCCAGTAAGTACAGTGCCAGAAACACCTTCCTTCAAATTAAGTCTAGTAAACAATTTCCACTAGCACCAAACACTGCATGACATTGAAGTCAGGAAGGGCTTCAATACAGATCAAAGTCCTAGGCCACAGCATCCTTCCAGGTAAAAAGTTTCTGTTGCCCCAATTTCAGAAAAACAGAGTATTTAGTGGTCTCTCTCGATGCTTAATTCCAGAGACCCTTTAAGATACAGGAAACATCTTCAAAGAACATAGATATATCCTCATGGTAAATGATACAAATTTATTAGGATTATAATAAAGGAGTATCTATCCAGGGATTTGAGTGTTTTTCACAATTGTCAGGAATTGTGGGTTTGGGGTTGTTGGCTTCTTTTTGTTGTTGTTTGGTTTGATTTTGACTCCCCCCCCCCTTCAGACCTGCAAATTCAATTTTAGAGAGCAGATAGTCATTCAAAAGTAATATTGCCTTAAAAAAGTTTCTTCAAGAGTAACACACATGCAATCTAAATGCCATATAATCCTCTCTCAAAAAAATCCCACCAACAGAAGCCAGGCAGTGTATCATTACAGGACATCCCTTTACAGCAAGCCAAACTGCATCAGCTACTATTTCCTAGTAGATCTGAGAACCACAGTCCCAGAAGAGCCACAGGGAGTATTTTGGAGAAGCATCTCACTACATGCTTGTCCTATACTTAGGCTCTTCTTTAGAGATCTCATATAGGCCACCAGGAATAAGCTTCAGGGACTTTTTTTTCCCCCCATCAGGTGCACAGTTCTTTCATTCTAATGCAACAAAGTCTTGATCGAGTAAAGAAGATAATGCTAATTAATCAGAATTAGGCACAGCTAAGACTTTACTTTTACTAAAGAAAAGGTTTCAGAGTAAAATTAAAGTTCTATGAAAACGGGCTTCAGTATGCAACAATCAATCTTGAAGGTGGCGCATACTAAGCACAGAGATTCAAAACCAAAAGACATGTTGAAAATCAGCAGCTGAGAGAACAGAAGGGGCTTCTCCTTGAGGGGTGGGATGAGGAAACTACTCATCATCCTAAGTCTACAGATACACTGACAAAAGAAAAAAAAATCTATGTAGGGTTCAATTTTCTGTAGCAGGCATCATTTAATTTAATTTCTTCTTTTAACTATGCTTAACCAGCATAGCAGGGACTTTATCCTGTTTTTAATCATGTGATGCATGGAACTATTAGACAAAGTCTTGAGAAACAATTTCACTGTGTTGCAAGTAGGAGTCTCTCGTCATACAAAGATCTTTACTGACACCTGGAATTACCTGCCTGCCTTTTAATACTAGAGGCACAAAAGTAAATAGTAAGCTATCTCAAAGAGATTCCAGGAACCCCTCATCACATGCATATCACTCTACAACTATGTAGCACTGTTGCTCCTTACTAATTAAAGGCCCTAACTAGCAGAGTTACTTGTTCATCAGGGATTGCCAAGACAACATGCAAGTCAAAGTGAAAAAAATAACTGCCAATATTACCTTTTTGCAATTATAAAACTGAATTTACAACATTATCAGTAAAGATGAGTAAAACTAGTTCATCACTTGAATACAACTTAGGAAAGAGCTATATAGTATACTGCCAGTGTTATGAAAAAAATGAGACCCATTCTCCTCCATATGCGAACATCTGAGGCTTTGGAAAAGGAACCTGATGCTTGGATAAGCAGACACACATAAAGATATATATACACTTTTTTGCCAATTCTCTTAAAATATACCAATCTTTGGAAAGCATGCAAGTTTTTAAAATCAAGTTTACAAATATTCAAACTTACAAGAGCTTAACACAATGCACAATCTACAAAACAACTTCTTGGGCTTATCCGCAGGGAGAAGTAGTGCATGCTATTCAACATGCCTGAGCACTGACAGCATGTCTCCTTAACAGGCAAGTAACCTGGCAGGACAGACATACCTTCATGCGGAAAGGAGACTACTCAGCTGCAGCCGAGTGGCGTACACACTGCTCTTCAGCTCTCAGCAAGACCAAGGAACACTGTATTTTAAAAATAACGGCCACCTTCTCTCCTATGCACTAGCAATAAGCATTGCCTATAAAGGAGCAGGGGACAGAATACATGTATGGGTGCTGAAACAGGAACTGGGTGGCAGAATCCTGGGGACTGGACAGCATGGATGGGAAAAAAAAAGAAAGATGACAAACGAGCAATGGAGTATTGACTGCAGTAGCAAAAGGAAGGTACTGCAGAAACGAAAGCAAAGATCTAGTGGCCTTGCAGAGAAACTGTGGAGAATATACTGTAGCATGAAGAGGAAAGGTGGGACTACTGCAAGAGGAAGGCAAAACTGCAATCAAATGAGTCTTTAATGGCTCACGCATTTTAAGTCAGGTGCTATGGTATCAGATGCACAGCTAAAAATCCCTGGAGATACTGCCCTCACTGAGCTGGTGAAAAAACTCTCAGAGCAATTGATGCTGACTAGCCTTATCCCAATCAAATTTTGCATTTCATTTAATTTAAGAAGGCAGAGAAGTACACTAATCAAAGGCAGAGTCATATGTATAGCAAAGGTATAAAAAGATGTGAGTTTCTAGTGATCTACCTCTGCTTCCTCTTCTCCAGAGCCCCCTTCTGGTCCTAGTTCAGGGAGGTCTAAGATGGCTGCCAGCTCCTCCCCTTTAGCATTCCAGTAGCTTTCTCTCCAAAGAGGGACATGGAGTATGGAGTTGGCCCTCAGCTCAGCCTTGCACCACCACTTTTGGTGCACAGTCTTGAGAACTACCGCTGAGTCAGACACTGGAACCAAAAGCAAAGTTTGTCTCTCCCATGTTCACAATTCCTACTTTTTTCCTTCAGCTTGTTAAAGTTTTTTTTATAGAAAGACAGTAGTACCAGGGTATGCAGATGAGCCATCCAAGGAACAGGCACACTGGGACTGAGTACTATGAAACCTATTGTTAGGAGAGGGGAGGAAACCAGTTCCTTGAGGATATGCATTAAGACTGGATCAACATCCAAAGGAAAAAAGAGTAACTTAGGTAAAGAAAACTGAGTTTGGAGAAAGACTTGTGTTTCCCCCCCAAACACACACATACTCCACCCCTCCAAGGAGCATCAGGCAATCCCAAATTTTGCTAAGCTTCAGAAGTAAAATACTCACAAAGGAAGTATGACATTCAATTTCCTATCAGTCAAGAGTAAGATGCAAAAGACAACCACAAAAAGGACAACACTATAGAAAGACATCTCTTTAATAATGCTACTTCCCGTTCTCATATTCTGAGATCCTGAATCCTCAAAGTACCACAGCTTTCTCTAAGCCTTTCTGCATTAGACTATTGAACTACAGAAATTAGGAAATACTTCGAATTCAGAAGAAGAAAAGTAACCCAGCACTGGAAATGGAAGTACCAATATTCACTGTGTAGTAAGCTTCACATTGCTGTGTTAAAACCTTTTCCATTACAGAAGAATCCATGTGAAACATATACCAAGATGTAGTCAGCTAAGCCTTCAAATACACTAGCCTGTGATTCCACAAGACTACATAACTAAAACATAAAGGACACTATGATCAGCAGAGCAATGCCTCTGGTTGTAGTGATCTTTGAGTTCTAACTTGGCACAAAAACCATAATTGCTTCTTTTCCCCAAGAAGTAAATCTCAAAGACCTCTCCACTATGTGAAGCACGCCCAGTACATTAATAAAGGCAAAGTATTTTGTAAACATTGATTTAAGCTGCCCTGGGAATGAAACACAGGCACCACGTAAAAATATGTAATGCCTTATTAGTGCTATTGTTATTTAATCCACATGAGTGCATTCTGATGAAAAGTAATTCGATTTACACAACTTTGGATACAAGTAACTTAATTTTACTGATCAAGATACTCAAGGAAAATTCAGCTATGATTCTACTAATTACCCTACACAAGAAAATATACATAGTTAATCTTAATCAGTGATCTTTAATACCTTCATCATATAAGAAACATCCAGCATATACTCCTTCAATAGAATTTATCAATAAGTTAGCTGGCATGGAGCCACTCTTCACTGCATACCCAACTATGGAATCTCCAAATCTACTAGATGTCAGGGTTCAAACATCATGTTATATGTAAACTGACCTGGCTGAGATACTGCAGTGGCTGTAAACTGAGTAGCCCAAGGGGGATTCTTCTGTCCTCCAAACTGAGCCATCGTGAAAGGCAAAATCTCCTGGGTGTCTATCTTCTATAACTGCAATCTATTAAAATAAAGCAGCAGCTACAATCTTCAAAACATTTACCGTCGGCCTATTTTAATTCTGGGTCAAAAAAAAAAATCATGTTGAAAGATTATCTTCACTTCTCTAAACCTGGTTGGCAACATACATTCTTATTACAAGTGGCAGAAACAAAAAGTTGCAAGACAAGTTATGATATTTTCCTAAGAAGTGATCTCTACCCTCCCACTCCTAACAGTGAGACTAATGCTATTTAAATTCAAAAAAAAAAAAAAAGTATTGAAGTTTACAGTGAGACTGGCAGAAAGGTGACTCTGCAGAACGAAGGGTTTTTTTGTTTGTTTGTTTGTTTGGATGGTTTTTGGTTATGGTTGCTTCTGTATCGCCACTTAGAAGCGAAGCCGGTGGAAAAAAACACCACATGCTTTCGGCCATCACTCGGTTCCGAGCAAAGCGATTTCCTTGAACAAGGGCGAAAAAGCAACGCGAAAATGGCAGAACGCTCACCCAACTCCACAGCATACCCCCTCCCCCCTGAAAAAAACCGCCGGGGTCATCATCGCACCGCACGAGCCGGTCCTTTTCTTCAGTTTTTAATTTACTTTTTAAAAAAGAAAAAAAAAAAGAAAGAAAAAAAAGCCTAACCAGGACTAACCCTTTTTATTACGCGCGCGCAGCTAGAACACCGCCGGCTAAACCGGGCCTAGGCGCTTCAAAGCGAAAAAAAAAAACCACACATGTATCATGCAGGAAACACAGAGGGCCCGGCCGGGGGAGGCCGCGGGAGCGCCGGGGCGGGGGGAGGCCTACCTCACAGCTCCGCCGGGCCTTCCCCCGCGCCCCGCCGCGCCGCCAGCCAGCCAGCAGCGCGGGCCCCTTGGGGCCTGCTCGGCGGCGGAGCCGTTGGAGCCGTTGGAACCCCCCCCCCAGGCCTCCTCCCCCTCCTCGCTCGCGCGCGCGCGCGCACCCCCTCCGCCGCCGTCCCCGCCGCCGCCGCCGCCGCCAGTACCTGAGCGGCGCCACGCCGGGCCTGCCGGGAGCCATTTCAAAGCCCTCTGAGGCTCGCACACCGAGCGCGCCCCCACTGCGCAGGCGCCCCCCGCCCCCGCGCCCGCCGGCGGCCCGCGGCGCACACTGCTTACGTTCAAACGCGCGCCCGCCGCACGTGCCGCCGCCGCCGCCACGGCCCCGCACAGTGCGGACGGCCGGTAGCGCGCAGGCGCACAAGGAGGCTCGCGCGCCGCCGGGGGGGGGGGAGGGGCGGGGGTGTCCTGCGCGCGCGCCCGCCCCGCCGCCTGAGGAGAAGCGGCCGTTAGGCCAGGGGAGGCGCCTCGGCGCCATGTTGGCTTAGGCGCGCCGCCATGTTGCTGCGGGTGTGTGGGGCATGGTGGGGCGCCTCAGCCGCGGCAGTGCTATCCTGCGCCCACCCCCACCGCTGCGCTGGAGCTCTGCAGGGTGTGGGGGGAGAGAGGGGGAAGGCAGAGGGGCAGCCACTGCTCGGCCCTCCCCTCGGCCCTCCCCGCGCTCCTCGGGCGGCTCGGGCCAGAGCGTCGGCCGCAGCCGTTTTCTGGCGCCTCTCCCACGCCTCAGGGCGCCAGTGCCAAGAGCGGCGTGCAGCAGGGCTGCTGGTTTTTTTTGGGGTTTTTTTTGGTTTTTTTTTTTTTAATCGTATTTTCTCGGCCGAGGGGACAAAGGGAGCAGCGGCTCGCACACGTGCATGCAGGCAGCCTGGCTCGTCCCTGCGAGAACAGGCTCGTCAAAGCCCTGGGTGAGGTGCTTTGCCTCTGGAACAGCAGCCAGAAGCAAGAGCTTTTGCAGTGACAGCAGTGATCTCCCTTCCCTCACATTCCATAGATGCTCTAAAGTATTCCATATCTGACACGGTTTTTCACCAGAGTTTGCTTCGAGAGAAAATACACATGTAAGTTGTTACTCAGCAATTGAGTAGGAGTCAACAGGGCATGCTGTGTGCAGGAAAGTGGGCCTTCAGAGTGTTCACTTGATTAAAAAAAACCCAAGTTTGATGGAGTAAAATCTGTGCTTAATAGATGCATTGAAAGGCAACAACATCAAGCAGTTATTTTTTTCTCTCAAGGGTAAATTCAGGTCATTTGCTGCATTACCTTGTAGAAGGGCAACTAGAAAAAAAAATGGCCACCAGGTAAATATAAATTTATTTCAGTATTTTGTGTCCAGTACTACTTTGAGGTAGGTCTGCTGTAGAACCTCAAAGGATAGGGCAACTTAGGCTTAAGCCATAACCACTTACAGGGTTTAGATGTTTTACACTGGTAAGCATTGTTCTTAACTGAAAACAAAACAAAATACCATTTTAAGCCTTATTCATGTCTACTGCTAGCATTCCTCCATCATATTCTTCTTTAGACTATACAGAAGCTGTACTTGACCTGGAAATAGGATTTAGAGGCTAAAAACATAGCAGGGTTCTCTCCCATGCTATAAATTAGAAGGATGGGGCAAAACCGTTAAATACATTGCAGCAAATACCAGAATTTTGGAAAGTATCTTTGTTCTTCAGTCTTTTGTCTGAAGAAAAAAGCGCACGACTCTCATTGATGCTCATAGAGAAAACCTTAAAAGTTCATAGGAAACCAGAAGCCTGATTTCCTGTTACCTGAAGTAGTATATGACTTCATGTGCTCTTTTCCTCTCCACATATATTTTGCTCTCTTTAGCTGGCAAATGTTGCCGTTGCTATTTTTGGTATACAAATGACTCCTGTTGATTTCCATTCTCTTTTCAAGATAAACCACACTGTTGTGACATTGTTGTAATGAATAACAGTTGTAGTAGAAAGGCACTGCCAAATGAGTACATCTAGTCTCATTTCCTAAAACAAACAAACAAAAAATCCCATAGGCTTAAGTAATTGCTCTATTTCTCTCTCTTTTTTTTGCAATTCCTATGTATCTTTTAAGTACATTGGACAATTTCTACCAAAAATGGTAAAGGGGCAGAGGTGTAAATGGTATGAAATTTGTAGAAATTTGCTTAAAATAATCAGGCAAGTTGAGAAAAGAGAAAATTAGCAGGGAAGAACTGTAGAGCATGATCTTCATCCAGCCTCTCTGTAGTTAAGGGAGTTAAGGATAACCTGGGGATACTGTGGGGAGAAAATGTAATATAGAAGGAGTATAAACAAAGAACTTCATATGCTTTGTGGAACTGTTCGTATATTTAACAAAGATGAACAGCAAAGAGCAAAGAATAGAACTTTGGTATCAGGAAATTATACCTAGTAGTGAGATCTCATAGTGCAAATAGCTTCTATTTTGGATCTCTGGCCTTTGGAACTCAGCTGTCTGTGCTTTGCCCCCCAAGCCATTAAAGCTGATCTGTGGCACCTTCTGCAGTGGTGTAAATGTCCCTTATTACCACAATTTTTCTGAAATTAAAACAGCTATATTCTTTTGAACAAGGGCTCAGCTGGTACTTAATTAAATACTGCTTTTTTTAAAAAGAGTTTTAAACTTTTTTTTTTTTTTTAAGGTTGTGACTAAAAGAGCTCTCAGAAACACCACCACCTCTGTGTATACCACTGTTAACACAGTCATAGAAGTAAGTATATTTTCTACTACCACAACATCATCCAGCCTTACTGATCCAGCACTAACTAGTAGAACCAATAACTGATATACTGAGAAGTATAAACGCTTAATTAGCAGGTAGAAGCATGCTGTTCTTCATATTGGGTGTGGGTGGAATGCAGATTTAAAAGTGGTTATCATGGGTCTCTAATGAGCATACTGAGTAGCTGAAAAAGCCATTGTATGGCTTGCTTTGAGGCAAAGGAGCTTCTCCATTAGCTCAAGGAATATGAAATTGTACGTTTTCTGCAAATAGTATCAATTTTAGACTTGCACTGATGTTGACATATATCAACATTTGCCACATTGTGTTTAGTGTTTGGTGTAGTAACTCACTTTCAACTGAAAAAGGAAAAAAACCCCTAAAATTAATTATTGAAATAGCAACATTTGCCCTTAGTGAAGCTGACTGATGACTCCGACTTCAGATCCCCTAGATCTTGAAGGAGCAGAAAAATAATCACATTTATCATCAAACAAATCTTTACTATCTTCAAAATGCCCCTAAGGCATCTCATAACCATGATTGTATCATGAACTTACTTGTTGCTGTACAAAAGCATCACAAAACCAAGTGTTTGCCGCAGAAGTTTTACAATCTAAAAGGAATGACTGAGTGAGTATCAGCAGCAAATAGTAATTCTCATCGCTTTTAGAAATACATTGTATTTCACAGCATTGGAAAAGTAAAAGTCCCATTTTTCCAAATAAAGGGAAATACAAAAATGGTTATAATGTTTTATCTTTCTTTTGAAAATGAAGACATGGGTCAGGCTGTTCATAAGGACAAGATAAGGACCGTATGCTTCAGAGAGAAGTTTCCCGAGTGCCTGGCCTAGCGCAAATGCTTCAGTATTACTTTTTACTAAATCACTACACATTATTGACACTGCAGAGTTCCACATCATGATAAAGGTATTATGGCTGACCTGATTTATAGTGTCCTTCATACAAAAAAAATTAACAACCCCCTGTCACTATACACCAGCAACAGAGGCTCTGTGATAGTTTTGTGTATTATATTGAAAAAAAACTCTTCTCTGAAATACCTTAAGTACATGCTGTGAAAGAAAACTACTGAAGGAGGCATGTTAGAGGCTCTTTTTTGTTGGGGGGAGGGAAGCAAGTTTATCTGTATTAATACTGTGTGTTTGAACAAATTGCAGGGGGAATTATAATGTTCTAATAATATCTAATGACAATCTGTGCAATTGAGAAGACACAGCAATTAGTGTTTCACACCAAACATGAAATTACAGGGAAGAAAACTAGTAACAATCAGTAACTGGGCACATTATATCTGTCTAGCTAATATAAGACCTTTGCCAACTACAGAGAGATGGTTATTTCACTGAATTTTGATGGTGTAAACCATTATATTGCTTTTGTATTCTTGTTGAGAATAGATTATCGTGTGTGTGTCACGTTATTTCTGGAGCCTCTTCTTTGTAGCTGTTGATAGGTTTAGTTGCATACTTTCTTCAGAAAGTCAGCAAAGATCATTCAGAAATTCAAATATGCTTTTACCTTTCCAGATATCCAGTAATACCCGGAAAATCTGATGGCAATAGCTGTTCAGTCAGTGGCTTTTTTGATGCTTGAATTATAGGAGCCAAGAGTAGAATATAAGCTTCTGAACAGATTAACAGATTTTTTTTTCTTGCACGGAAATTTCTGTCTTAGTTCTTTTCTGAGATCTCACATGTACTGAAGCTTTCCATTCCCTAAGCACCTGAAACATTTTGTTCCATAAGTTTATTACATACTACTATACAAAGCATTTAACAAAAATATTTCTGAACTTGCTAGACTCCTCAAAAACACAGGAGGGATGTCATAGCAATCTACCTGAGGGGGTTTAGCAGATTGCAGATGTGTGACATGCGGAACGTTCACCCCTACCGCTATAAGCCCTTTAAAAAAAAAGGATAAAGATCTTATGTCATGGTCTGCTATGTCCAGGCAAAATCAAATGGGTTCAGAATGAACTTCTGACAAAGCCCGAGCTTGTTTAATTTATGCTAGAGGATTTATATTATTTTTATTTTTTTGATGCTAATATACACCAGGATTACAAGGGCTATCACGTACAATATAGTTAACTAACGAAGTTCTTGTCTTAGGGGATTGGCAATTATTCAGTAAAATAACTTTAAGACTGTGCTTTCAGGAAGCTCAGAGAAGAGAATTTTACCTCATGGTGAAATTCATTAGCACTTGCTGATGTTACAAAAGTATTGGAGATCTCACTCTGAACAACATCCCATTTATAGAACTTTTATGGAAGGGCTTTTACTGAATGAGTTCTTTGGGGATTTTAATTTAACCGTTGCTGTTCTGAGTTAAAAAATGGCATCTGTGCATCCCCTGAATTCCCAGATTTTCCCACATCCTTCATTTTATATGTCGTATGTTTTTAAGATTGGGTGCACTTGTGACTTTATTTCCTTAAATTTAAATTAAGAATGCCTGTATTTGATACAAGATTGGTCCTTCCTCAATTCAAATTTGAGCTTATGTGCTAGAAGGCTGAATCCCAGAATATTTTACAGTTCATCCCACAGCTGTCTGTTGCTATTCCACGTAGAGGTTGGACACAGTGAAACCATTAGGGGATTAATGTTGATGTAGCACATTTTACTGCCTTTCATACCAGTCACATCTCTGTACCAAGAATAAGGGTTTCTGCATTTTGCTGTAGTTTGTATAGATTAAATACAGTATTTAAAATCATACTGTGATCTCTGTAAATGGCTAAAGTGAGCTAAAGCAGCGCATAGAACCGTCAGCTAAAGCAATTGGAATATACAGTAGACCCAAGAAGAGAGGATATGTGTTTTTGCCAAAATAAGTAAATGAAGTTCGACATGTTTCAGCAAATAACGTAGATGGTATTCTGAGATAATAGAGGAGTGAACAGATTGACAGTATTGGACAGGTGAAATGTAGCCTGGACACCACCTCGGTGCCCTGTTACTGAGGCTACTGAACGCTTGGTGAGATAACTACTAAAAATATTTGTGTTTTAGTTCTAGAAATCAGCTGCAGATGCCTGCAGGGTCTGTGGTGTTTGCAGCTATTCTTCTGTCAAATCCCATGAAATGTTGGCTTTCTTTCAGCTGAAGCAATGCTTCTTTGCTTGAGTGCAGTTATTTTATGTAAGCAATTGGTTCTTGGTTCTCCTAACAAAATACTTACCAGACTTTCTTCCTGAGTACTCCCATTTGATACCTCAAAATTCCAAGAAAATACATTCTTATCATCAAAAACATTTATCAGAAGAAAGCTTCCATTTCAAAAAAAGTTTTTGAATAATCACAGTTAATTTTGAAGTTTCAGAGAAACACATCCTTGCAAAAGGGGGAAATCTCCGGTTGGAAAATATAACTGTGCCTTTAAAATTAATGTAATTTTTAAACTAAAATCAGATAGAATTGGTTTCAGATTTTGTGATTGTTTTGTTTTTGCATACAATTTCAACACTTTAATCACAAGTACTTACTGAGTCTTACAAGGTTCTTAGGGGAGTATAGGATATCTTATATCTAATTTTGGTTGAAGTAAAAAAACATTGTGAATATTAGCTTTGTGTGTGGCTTCCTGTCTAGGGAGAGCTGTAATACTTAGATCTTTCCTCATGATTTGTGGAAATGAAAAGAGGTACAATTTGTGTTGACCAAGGAGTATAGGGAAAGTTGCCCTGATCATATACAAGTTTTAAGGATTCCTTCCTTCTTACTCAAGCTGACATGTATTTGAGCACTTTGAGGAATCTTTTTTGCCAGTCTGTAGAAGCGCGCTAACTCTACCTTTCACAATAGCTAATTTACCACAAGATTATAAGAAGATACATGAGAAATCCCTTCTCACACACAAAATGGAATCTGATACCTCTAGAATAGGCTTTTCCTAAAGCACTCAAAGACAGATGGGAAGAAAAATCCTGATCACTTTTAAAGTCTTAGTTCCTTTGCTTGAAAAAGCAGGAGGTATTGAGAGCTGAGACCTAGTTTCCCATCTACTATTGCCTGCAATATGTAGTCTCTTTCTCGAGCAGAGCAAGAGCTGGAGGACAGGCAGATACAGCTCCCACCGCAGCGCAGCTGAACATAGGGATTCAGAGATTTCACTTGCTTTGGACCACGCAGGCTGCGACAACAGGAACAGCCTCAGAGCTCTGCATACCATAACGGCTCCTTCAGCATGAGAAGGCAACGGAAAACTCTACTCTTTAAACTCTACTTCCTACTCAATTTTCTCAGGCACAAAAGAAATTACACACACAGGAACTGCTTGCCTGTGCGCATTGGAGTGAAGTAGAGCCTGTGGCCCCTGCAAGGCTTGCTGGAGAGCACACTGTTCTGGGAAGCATTCTGCTTTTCCTGGCGTACGCTGGTCAGGCCTCGGAAGAGTTACAGCTTCAGGAGTGCTGTTAAGTAGTGGCGCACCTGAGCCACTCGCAGCTTCAGGATTTGCAACAGCCCAATTCATCTCATCCTTTCAAAATTTGTAGCAGCTGTGACACAGGTCAGTCCTTACAAGGCTCTTCTGCTAGCGTGGAAGGTAGTTAGGTCTATCATGGAAGTGCTCGCTGGATGAAACAAAGGATCAGTACTGAATTTTTCTGAAGGGCTTTCTCAAAGTGAATGGAGTTAAGGTCACCATTGTGCAAAAATGAAAGGCTACTTACAAACCAATGCCACAAGAAACTGAACTGCCAACTTGTTTTGCCATAGGAAGTAAAATTTTTACTATTCTGAAATGAAATATGAGGCTAAAGCTTGGTGCCTCCAGCCACAATTCTGGGCTACTTCAGGATCAAACAGGGGGAGAAGCATTACCCAATTTTGTTGTGAATAAAGAGAGATGTGTGCATGCTGCAGTGGAGATTATGAGTCAGTTTTGGCCTAGTGGAAGAAGACAAATTGAAATTTTAAAGAACTCAACTACTAAGAATTTCATATAAAAGCAAAACTGTATTCTGAAGTAAGTGTCCTGGACTGGAATTAGAGGCCCATTTTAAGAATCACAGTTCATCAAATGGTTATTGAAATAGCTGGCTTTAGATTTCCGTATTTTTAACACCTTTTTCAGCGTGCCTTAGATAAAAACACAAACAGATATTTATTTTAGACCATCTAGGCCATGTACTAAACCAAAACATGATTAATTGAAGCACTGTCTTGCTTGTGCTAAAATTAGTTTTGAATATCGAGCTCATTCTGATGTGGAGAATCCACAGAAAGTCCTATATATCAGGTAACATCCATTTTGAAGATAAAAGTTAAGTTTAGATGAAATAAAAGGCCTTTCAAAGATGAAACGTAAAAGGCTTTGCATGACCTCATGTGCATTGGGCAGCCTTCCTTTTTGTAATGAGTAATCCTACAGGGTTATCCAGAGGAATATTTGTAAGAAACGAAACGTAAGTCAGGCAGACAATAGTACATAACAGCAGAAACTGGCATTAGTATTATCTGACAGTTCTCAAACCCCGGTAAAATGCGCCGCCATTCTAATCTTTATCAGGTATTAGCGCACTGTTGAACAGTGTAATACAGCACCAGCGAGAGGTTTGTAAACTTGCAGTTTAAACTGTTGTAACAATTAATACAGTTTTTAACAGCTATTACAATTTGAAGTTCTACATCTTAAAAATGTAAAAGCAACCCAATGCGTTACATGAATATTCTATTACCTGTCTAGTTGATGATACAAAAATTCTAAGACATGAAAATGCCCTGGTTCTTGGGGTATAAGAGATAAATTAATATTTGGCAAACTTTCAGAGATGGTAGGGCCAATAACTTTGGTTTGGTTTTGCTCCTGCAAGTTATAGGTGAAGCCGTGTTTTAAAATCTCTGTATGTAATAATATACTCTATAGTACACGGAAAGATTTTATTAGAATAATGGCTAGTCAGAAATGGGGCTCTATCTGGGAATAGACTGGGCAGTGGGAACCTTGGGGAGGGCAAGATGCAGTTGGCTGCCAGTACCTCAAAGGGAGCTGGAAAACGCTGCTGCTTATAGGTGCCTCTCTGGAGACGATGCTCGTGGGTCTGCTCCCGACTCTTTCTAAGTGCCGTTCAGAAGCTGCAGCCTGTCTCAGACATCTGTGCTGTACGTTACCAACCCCAGTTGCAAGCCGTGGAACGTGCGCTTCCATCGAAAGCTGGTGTGGCTTAGAGAGGGCTTGGGGCGGGCTGGGAAATCAGTCGCTCTAAAACCCCTTCGTGATTAGCCTCTAAAAGAGCAGGGAGTGACAAAGAAGGGTAAAGGCTTTCCTGTTGGATTACCACATCTGGTTCCCAGGGGCTACGTGCACCATACTGCTTAAGTTATTTTATAATATAAGGAGTTATTAGAGCCTGAGGGTAGTAGCATTTTCCTGTCTTTTGGGAGATTCCTTTTTTTTTTTTTTTTTTTGGAAGATTATTGTAATAACAGCTTTTGCTTTTGCATTTACTGGAGACCAAATGTTTCCCTTCTTTCCCTCACATCTAACGAACATGAAATCTCTCTAGCATTCTTGTTCTGCACTAACATGTTAAATAGGAAAGCTGAGTAGAGCTGAGGACTGTTGTGTCTCCAGAAAAAAAAAGAATTACCCTCTCATTTGGAACAAATAAAATCTGGACTGCTTCCACCAGATGGGAATCAAAAGCCACATTCCTATAACCTTGCTCGGCCAGACAGGGTTTGTCGGAAGACACTTCATGTAAGAGTGTTCAGAAACGTTTTGCTCGAAAGAAAATGAAGCTCTGAATTTTTTGACTGCTTCTGTTGCCGTAGGCTCTGCCTGGGACAGTTCAGTCCCGCACACAAGCACAGGTAGACTGGTCACCCAGGGATCGGGCAGCTGAATGCTGTGTGCCCCCACCTGTTCCTGTCCACTGCAGAAATCTCACCGATCTGGTAAGCCCAAACTGCAGTCCTCTGGCACCGAGATAACTCATGAATGTATTTCTATATGTAGCACAGGTTATTAGTGATCAGAACATAAATGTTTGCAGAGGAAATGTTTCAAAAGCTGAAAATACCTTTATGAATACGTGTCTTACTCTTCCAAGACAACCTGTTTTACATACTACAGGGCAAACAACGTAAACATAGTACACAGAATCTACAGAATATAGTATTTTTTATTAGAATAACTTCTTGCTATTGTCAGAATCTCTTTGATGAGGTTTTCAGTGCCCTCAGCTATACTGCAAAATGAAACTATTTCTAGGTCTAGAATCACTAATTTTTTAACTCCCATCTAAAATTTAAAACAATGTAATGGTTTTAAATGGTCAGTACTAAGCTTTACTACATTTGTATGGCATCATATTGTGTATTATAAACCAGAGCAGTAACCTTGCTATAAACTGTATGGTACAGGCTTTGCTGGCCTAAATTTTCAGACCTAACTCTAGTTACTTCAGCGTGACTTTGTTTCAGGGGAATCCAATTTGTGTTGGGAAACAGCATTCTTTTATTTATGAAAGCATTTTACAACAAGGAAAATGCAGGAAAGAAAAATTAGACGACTAAGTGCAAAATAGAAGTATAAAATTTATTTAAAACCACCCACAAAGTTCTGTGTAATCAGGAATGATACAATTTGTAATAGTCTTTTTAAAAACTCATGACAAGATTTAAAATATATTTTCAATTACAGTATTCATTTAGCCTTATTCAGTTAGGACAATAAAAAATGAAAGTTTACGTTCTAAACAGATGAGACACACAAGAAAAAAAGAACAGAACAGACAATTTCCACAACAACAATTTTTACATGTATGTTTCAATACTAGTATCAACATTTCAATGCATCTTGCTACATAAACATGAAATCATGTACAACAACTGCTTGCACCAAAAAACATAGCTTAATTAGATCTTTCAAGTAACATGCAGTCACAACTCACAAGTCTTCAAGTACTGCTGGTAAGGGTTCCCTTGTCTGCAAAGAAGATTTTAAGGTTCAGTTCCTCAGCTAGTGTAACTCTTCATAGCTCCATCAGCCTTATGAAGCTATGCTCAGTTAGACCAGGAGAGAATCAGGCCCCAAATATTTTTCAAGAAAGGAAGTAACTTTTATACTTTCTCCTGTAAATACTGTGACATAATGAAGTGCTTTTTCTTTCTGATTTTTTTTCCTCCCTGTAAATAAAATTCTTTTGCCTTAAAAAGTTATTTTATGTTTCAGATCTAAATACAGTAGGTTGGTAACTGGAAATAATCCAAAACCTCAAATTCAGAGCTCAAAAATAAGTATCAATTGCATCCCAAGGAAAGAAGGAGAAAGGAAGAAAAGAGAGGAAGAAAAAAAGAAAATCCTGGCAATTTTCTTCTTGTTTGCTTTGGCATAATATTAATCTTTTAATTTTTTTATAGCAGGGAAAAATTCATTAGCCATAGCATTTTAGTACGGTGTGCCCTTACAAATTAATGTTCTTTCTTACGATACCAAGTTTTGAACAGCATTTATGACCTCGTGTAATACTGTCACATTATGACAAGCTGTCCTCTTCCAAACTGAACAAATACTCTTAGAATAATGAATTTTAAAGCCTGAAGTGTCTAAATGTTTGGATTAGTTAGAACCGGCTTTCTTTTAATGATATTGTGATATCAGGTTTGCTTTTCTAGCCTACAGTAATTTTTCATTTAGAGGACTAGAGATTCACAAAGTTCAGACACTGACTTTTGAGTTGCACGGATACACACAACTGGCATTCACAAAGTTAGTAAAAAAAACTCTCATTAGGCTCTGCAGTATCACTACAGTTTATAAAGTTAAGAATGAAAATACAGGATTTTGTTTCCTGTCAAAAATGTTATTTTCTCTTTTTTGAAAGAAAAAATACTTCATAATTGGAATATAGTGGGGCTTGATGCTCATTGGCAGCAAGGAAGCTTTGCATGACTCAAGCGTACAGAACAGGGCCACCTTTTTCACTGTCTAGTATCACCACAATTAAGGCAGGCAGACAGTGTTGGCTTTTAGCTACGTGTCTCAAAATTCACCCCACTGTGGCAGCATCTCACAGTACTGCACACCCTGTTCAGTCTTAAGTCAGCCAAGAATGCAGCTAAGTAGATTCTCACAATCCCATTTTATGTGATCAAGAAAAAGGGATCAGATGATGAAAAAAAGTAATTATTTGAAAAAAAAAATTCTCACAATTAATAATATTCACAATTCTGTTAATTTCTGACCAGGACGTTATTTTGAGGTACAAATCTTTTACCACATTCTCTTTGTAGACAAGGTTGGAAGAAGCACAGCCAATATAAATGAATACTTATAACCTGTTACAAAATAAACCAGACCAGTTTCTTTTCCACCTATATTTCTAAACTGGTAATAATTTGGATGTTACTGGCCAATACATGTGCAATAGGGATATCATGAAATTGATTTCTGATGATTGTACAAATCGGTCTTTTGGCAATGGTTCCCATTTACACTACTGACCTTTTATACCACAGTCAGTGTAACAGGATATTCCAAAGGACGTAAGCTAAACGGATATCCGTTTAAGGCCCCCTTTATCCTTTTAATGGGATACAAAGGCCAGTAGTATAAATGAGAATCAGGCCCTTTACTCTTTTAAAAAAAACACATTCAAACCCTTGACATTTTTCCATTACAATATTGTAATAAAAATACAGATATATGTGTAAAATATCTATCAATCATTCAATCACAAAACTTTCCACAACAGTAATTAAAATGTTCTGTGGCAACAACTGCAATACTGAACATCAGACTAACAGTTCCCTTGCTCCATTGCAACAGCGCTTCTTTGGAATACAGTTCATCTACTGTAACTGCCAACTCTGTAGATTAACTGCCACATCTGTCCTGCTTCTTACCGTGTACTTTTTTGAGGTCTACAACCTGCATCCTTCCACTTTATAAGGAAAGCTGCTAGGGTGTGCAAAATGTTGAGAATAGCATTGTCAACCTGTCACACCAAACAAGAGTAGGTCACCTTAACAAAACTCGTTTAGCACCACAATCTGGAATTCATTGCAACTACACTGTTGGAAGAGTCTAGCATTTTAATATAAATACGGATGGAAAAATGACGTGTACAATGGTCCAGTAGAAAAAAGAGAATAGATGCTGTTGTGGGAAGAATTAAGGATACAGCATTGAGAAGCATCTCGTGTCATTTAATGCCAAAGCCAAGAGTATGTGGTTAGACACTACAAACAACATTGGGATGAAATGGGAAATTAGAGTGAAAAAAGGATTCTTACATCTTTGCATCTCAGAAAGAGGAAAACAGTGATGCTGACACTCCTCTACCTTTTATAAAAGGCAGATCGTATTTAATTATTTTCTGCTCAAGCAGAATCAGTTCCGCTTGCTGCTACAGAGGAAGAACAGAAAACCCTCATTGCGCCACTCTTTTCCAAGCAGTTCAATGTCAGTTAGGGCATTTAACTTACGCAATACCCAGGCGTCTCACAAGGACTTTGGCTGATCTCTGCACAGGGATATAACCAGGAGATGCAAAGAAACACTTCTGCCCCTGTAATTGCGCATGGTCTACAGAGTCTTGTCTTATGTCAGGATTTGAACAGAACTGATAGAGTAATTCAAAAGAAGAGAGGGCATTACGGAGAGATGCTCGCGGCAGAAGCAACAATACTCAACTTTGGAGAGTCACACCTGTGAGCCGACAGTTTGCTAGTACTGCTAAGTGACTTTTGTTCAGCTACTTGCAGATAAGAGAGCGTAACAATTACATCAAGAGTTCAAAAAATTAATTGGAAATATTTTAATTGGACCTAGAAACAAGAAAACACTGGTAGCAAAAGATGATGAAATGTCCCTCTCTCAGAATGAAAAATCATCAAACTGCAATCAATATTCTAAGCTCCCTCTGGGAGAACATGAATTGAAATTGTTAAAAAACAAACAGACAAACTGCTATTTAAAAGAGAAAAGACGACTGAAAGAAATTTTGGAAGAGTCAAAGAAGAGTAAATTCTTATGGTATTCCTGAGATGAACATTAGCTGATTTACATAGAAAGCAGACAGTTTGGAGGAAAAAAAAATTCACAAGTGGGCTGACATCTATATTGCCACTGCTGAGTACTAAAGTAGATCTACAGAGAGTTACGGAAAACTTCTAGAGTACTTATAAGTGTTTGAAGCATTCAGCAGCAGGTTACAGTATAACCTAGCACTGACTGTCAAAGTAGCTAACCACAGAAGACGATCCCTAAGGACACCCAGCTGAGGAAGGTAGCTGTAGTATCACTGTCATCTCTGCGGATTAGAAAGCAATACTTGCTAACTGATGCTAGTAAATTTAAAAGTTCTTGAGGGAGATAATACAGCGCTATACTGAGAATTAAGACTTCATAATTTAGGAAACAAGTACATAAATGACAGTCTTAAACTAAAAATGGAACTCTCTTCTGAAATAACCAAAAATATTTAATATAGCGGCAAGAAAATAAACATGAAATATGTTTTAAAATCACTCTTTAGAAGAAATGCGATCTCTCTATATATATTGGTGCCTGATTAACTATTACTGTTAATAGTGTTGGGTCTTTGAGAAAAGTGTCAATGGACAGAAGTACTCTGGCAACCACAAATGTGTAGCAAGGCTGGCTCAAAAGCCAACTGTACCCTTCACAGCTTTTTAACTCGTTAATACTTTGTGACTGGTTAGTTTTCCACATTCTCCATCTTGATCCTGGGAAGAACGAGCAGACTGCTGATGATAGCAGTGCTTGCTACCTTGCCTACAGAGAGTAAAGAAAAGGTGACGACGTTTTTTTTGGTGTGTGTGTGTTGGGGGGGGGGGGGACAGTTAAGGAAAACAGTATATGCATGCAGAGAACAGAGGAAAGATTACTGTCCTCAAAGGAACTCAAGGAAACAGATGAATTTGTACATATATCCCTGGCTGTGTGACATGCTGACGCATCCTCAATGCTGAGAAACAATGCTGTAACACAGACGCTGTGGTCCGGTACCGTGGTGCCACAGTAACAGTGCGACATTTTCTCTACAGTGGAAAGCTACTCCCTCCACACTTCCTCCTAAAAGTTAGATTACATTCTGACAAAGTTAAGAAGAAAGCCCAGCAACGTTTCCACGTGTGATTGGACTGTTCCTCATCTCTGATTTTATTATTTAAGATCAGAAGATACATAGCATCATGGGTCACAGGCGGACTTCTTCCATATGTGAGAAGTAAAACACACTGACAATTTTATGGAAGATAAGTCACAAAGATCTTGCTGGTGAAGATGTTTAATGACCACCATGAAGCTGAAAGACCACCATCAAGCACTGCATGAATGCACTGCTGTTATGTATAAGAAGTGCGCAAGTGGACATGCAATTTAGTTTTTCATGTATTTAAGGGTGTAGTTATTTCTTCCTGTTTGCATAGAGATTACAGGATTTCTCTCAAAAATCGAGAAAAGTGTTATATAAAATCCATACATTAGAAAGCTGATGACCACTTGAAATAAGCTCATTTCAAAGAGAGATAATTTTCATAGGAGATTAAGGGCAGTATGAATCTTAAATTTTAAATATAAAACATGCAGATACAGTTTTAGTTGTATGTTACCATAAAATCTCTTTCTTGTTGAGCAACCCTACTGAATAAGAAAAACTAAAAAGGTGTCAAGAATATAAGCCTGAAATGGGTCTGGAATAGACCCAATGGTCTTGCATGCCTTCAAACTTGTAGGGAAGATATTACACCTTTCTACAGACCTTGAATCACTTATCATGGCTACCAGCAATATTACCCATGAACCTCTGTGTTTAACCAAAGTACAACAACTTCTATTCCAAATCTCCGTCCTTCTGTCCTTGCAAGCCCTATTAATTGTGGTAGGACTGCAAGGGTCTGAGTAGGCACAAACTTCAGTCAATAGTATCAGTATCCAGCCAGTTAAATATGAAAATTGCATGGAAGCTTGATAAATTAGCACATTGCAGTCAACAGGGCTGCAGCAATGTAAACAGGACCCAAATTTAACCCACTGAATTTAGCATAATACTGCAATGATGTTAAAAAGATCTTTTTTAAAAAAGTTTTATGTTACAAGTAATCCTAACTACTAAAGAAGTTGCCATTTACTCATGCTTAACATAAAATGTTGCTTAAGATAATAGTTATTTCCTGTTTTACATATAGAGAAGCACTGTCATAGCTCAGATAAGGACTTCTAACAGCAGTCACTCCTAAATAAGAGTTAGCTTAGGAAGTTCTTACAGAAAAATCTGAATACAACTGTTAGAGCTAGCAAGGCTCAAGAAATTGTGAGTTCTTTAAAAGCTTTTTGGATCTTGTGGCTAAAACATTTTATAGAAGTAATTTTTGTTGTTTTCTGTAATACAGATAGTGTGTTACGAATCAGTAAGAGCATAGAAACTGCATGCGTAAAAATCACTATTTAATTGGGTGCTAATGCAGTAATTTCAACAGGGACCCAGTGACTCAAACAGAACTGACTTCTGTAGACAGCGTTACTCCTTTCCTTCGAGCTGAAGATGGAGTGGCCGTGCTGGACTCGCTAGAGAAAGGGACTGGACATTTTTTTTCTGGGAAGTCAAAGGTCTCCCATGTTGGATCAGAACAGTTTTTGCTAGTGTACTATGAAAAATTACAAGGACAGCTATATCCCATGATCAGCCCACATCTGTATCCCCGTACTGGATTTTCACTGAGAGCACAATGCCAGCTGTTAGAAACCAAGTAAAATATCTTGCTCTGACCTAGCCCCTCGCAGCTACCTTAATTTTGGATCCAGCTTCTGACCTGGCCATCCTGGAAGGACTTAACATGTTAAGAGGTAAGAGCAAGTAACAGAGCAGTTGTGTGGGCCAGAAAGCAATAAACCCACAAATTCGCGACTGTTAAGAGACAAGTACTGTTACAAAATGATAACCTTACTAAAGAATATAATTTTGTTTACAAGACTGATAAATACTCTGAAATGTTACAATAAATAGCACACAGTTGTAGAAACAGTAAATAGTTGTATTTTCTTTACTGCAATACAGTAACAGAAAATACTAGCTTCCTGCTATGTGCCACACCAGGAGATGAAGTGGCCAGCTAACCTGCCTGTTAGATATACATTGAAAAAGTAGCTAGGTAAAAGACAGGGAGAGAGCACCGCAAATGATATTTTGTTGTACAGATGATGTATTTTTCTCATGTAAAGTATTCTTTAATAGAGCAGTATCTGTGAGCTTTAGCACCTACCAGTTAATAACATTACTATTACGTTAAAATTTTCTCTTCTAAAAATTCCATTTCAAATAAAGTAGATGTGGACTTACTGATGCAGTCACTCGAGAGGTGACTCGCCAGGGGCTATGTTTGGAGGTATCCGTTTATATGCACCTATTCCGTTTCTCAGTTCTTGGAGGGAAGCTGCTGGTTTTTCAATGGAACATTTTTATCTTGAAGGCTCCAGTCATACATATGTTAAAGATGGACCTTTACAGAGGAAGATTCAAGTAAAAATGATCCACTTCACTGCTTGGAACATCTTAACAGGTAAAGAGATGGCTCTGTGACTTATTAATCTTTTGTAGAAAAATTGTTATTCACATGGGAGTGCTGAATGGTACATGATTTTTCGGTCTGCATTATACAAGCTAAAGCTATCAGCACTATCAGTGAAAACAATAAACTATTCTTTTCTGTAAATGATTTATCATGATGTAGGACAAGGGGTTTCAGATAGTAAATACATTAATGGAAAAGCTAGAGAACGTACAGTACTACTTACCATATGGACAGCTGGAATTTTTACTAATCTTAGGCTCACCAAAAATATACAAGTTTTAAAATGGAAATCTAAGGCACACAAAATACCATAATGATTTGATGTATACTGTATATTACATAGTCAAGAAGCATAAAACTGCTGGTACAAAATGATGGCATAATATTGGTTTTGTTTTACTATTATTTACAATCCCTTCATATCCTCTATTTCAACTAATATTAAGCTTTGAACTAAAATTTGCAGCATACCCGGTTTTACAAATTTTACTTAAAATAGGTAAGATGCAAAGAACGGGTTTAATTCCGCCATCCTTTGCCATCAACATTTTTGTTAATTTTAACAGGAATCTGTAGAATTGAATCCAACGTCATTACATAATGGTTGCTATTCCAGACCTGACCTGGCTCCTGCAAACACTACGCTTGTATACATTTATTCAGGACAAAAATCTCATTGATCTACAGCCATATTTAAGCATTTGTAGCACCAAGGTCCTAACTGGCACTATGTGTTAAAAATACAACTCATCTCATTTTCGTACCGAAACTGTAAATGTAATGATTACAGTTCAGCTTCTCAAGAAAAAAGCACCTTGTCTAGGTTTTAAATAAAGCGGATCTAGGTATTTCATATTCCTTTGTTACAGCACCACTACATTATAATATTATCAAGTATATTATTAGTATATTTTCAAACTGGAAAACTCTAACCTCATTATACCTAAGGGTCACCCAGCCAGGGAGGATCCCGAGGCATAATTAAGGTACAGCTTCATCTCTGGGCCTGATCCTGCAGCTCTCAGTCACGAGAGGAGTCCCCACCCAAACAGGCCTCCGGGCTCCGACGGGACAGGTACGGTTAAGTAGAACGATTCTCATGGAAGAAGGTGCAGGATGAGGTCGGTCCTTAGCTAACGCTGTCATTTGGTAATTTGTTTAAATAAATAAGTTTAAAAAAGAAATACATAGGAGAAGAGAATCAGAAAGAAGAGTGGGATGCTACGGTATTTGAAAGTAATGGAGTGTCTGTTTTTCCTCTGGTTACACAAATATTAATTTTGTGATAGGTCACTTTTTCAACAGAAATGGAGAACATAACTGTCAGACGTTTGGAATGAATACAACAACCCTTTCTACATGAAATGTATAAATCACAAAACATTTCTGTAAAAACAATGGTTAAATTTAGAAAGTCTTAGCTGCTGAATATTACAGATGGGTTATTCTCAACTAAAAATTTGCCATTAAATGTTAGAAATTTCTTACTTTTCCAACACTTATTTTGTATTTTTTCCAAATTATTATTAATTATTTTTTTCAGAAGAGGATAAGGCAACTCTAGGGGGCATTTTTTTTTATCCCAAAAACAATTCTACCCCTGAGGCATTAGGAACATTTGGTTGTTGTGTAACTTAAAATGCTCCATATGAATGAGACTTAAACACTTATTGCTCAAATAAATCGTAAGAAATGCTGCCTTTGAAAAACAAATAATACTCCTAACTCCCAATAGCAACACATGTATTGATAAGATGTTTCTTAATTTCATATTTGTATTATCACTTAAAAATAATAACATTTTCTGTGTTTTATAATGGTTGTTTATATGTAACATAAAATCTTCAATGAAAAAGGGCAAGTCTAAAAACAATCATATATGCTATTAGCATACATACTGCAGCTGTAACAATATGGAACTCTACACAGCAAGAATAAAATGATTTCTTCTGTAGAGTATGCACAAACCTTAGACAATATGATCCTTATACTATACTATTTCAAGTTAATTTTAAAAATAGAAAGTGCTTTTAAAATATATATTTACAGCTTAAAAACAACTTCCAGCCATCATTACCAATAAGTTCATTTCATACATAATGACAAATCTAAACAGAAAAAAATTCATTGGTTTTCTAAAAGATTTATCTGCAATTTGGACTATATCGCAATGGTTGGAAGTTGTTAAAGCAATGGCACCATGAAGTAATAATTCAGCTTATTTATTTTTAACTGTTTGATGTGGTTAAGCACCAAGAGCTGTGTAGAGCTATTACTGTATAACTTGATTTAACACCATAAAATGTGAACCTGTTAAAATCCCTATAAATGATTTTTGTAGTAAACAGACTTGATTTAAAGCACCAAAATATAAATTCCTAAAGGTAATAAACTGAATGATTCAATCAAGGTTAATAACCTAAACAAAGTCTTTTTTTTTTAGAATGTATTAAAACTATACAACTTTTTCTTTTTTTTGCTTAAAATGTGCTTGAGCACCACCAAATGTTAAAGTCACAGTTTAAGAAGAAATCCCCCCCCCGCCTTTTTTTTTTTTTTTTTTTTTTTTTTACCTCAGCCTTAAAATGGTTGAGATGAACAAATAGTAAACGACACGAGACTTGTTCTTTAACAGCACCTTAAGGAAACTCTGTGTAACACTGCACCAAGAGGAGGCATTTGATACTAAAACCTATGCCCAATGGTTGTAAGGCCCTGCAACTCGTGTGAGGGCGTAAGAAGATACTGTTATTACATTATCTTTAGTTACTGTTAATGCTCTGCGTGATGGAATTTGGTTGAACTCATTGTCTTCATAAAAAATCTCTCTGTTTTCACTGGTTTGCTTTGTTTTCCTGCTGCTAGAGTTCAGTTCAGTGTTTTCCATTCCTAATCTTTCTGCTTCCTTTTCTTTTTCCTTTGCCCTCTCAGCCATCTTTGCTTCCCACATTGCTAAACCATGTTTTGGCTCATTTAAATTTTTGTGTTGGTAGAAAACTAAAGAAATTCGTGTGGGATGATTTCGGTTGGGCTTTTTAATAGGTGTGGTAGCATGGAGCTCCCGTCTTGCACATTCAATTAAGATAGAACCATGAGAAGGTGCCACAGCAACACCACCAATATCATCATCCAAAAAATTGTGCTCACTGTCTGACCACATTTCCTCAGCTTTTTCTTCAGAATCAGTCGGTTGTCCCAGTGCACTGTTTTGCTTTTCATCAACACAGTCAAAGTCACACATCTGTTCTTGATGGGAGCTACCCTTTTCCACGGGGCATCCATGAGAACAGTCAGCTTCGTTTCCGACTGCATCCTTTGCTGGAGAGTTTAGCGGTACTGACAAATCACAAGAGCTGATCATCTGTGAAGAAGGAGAATTGTCTAACTGAAGCTGACAATTCTGTTTGTCTGGCTGATGTTCAAGTATACTGGGCAGGGGTTCTTTATGGGCTGGGGGGCCTGAAGCAGTGACATCTGGAAGAATTGGTGGCACACCATTCATCTTATCATTCAGCAAAATTCCAGTATAATCTTTGACCGACACATCAAAGTTCTTACAATTAATATAAGGTGTCACGTGAGGTTGCTTACTACTGCATTCAAAATACCCGTAGGGAACTGAAAAATCTTGTTGAATATTTGTCACTGCTGTTATGTCAGGCTTATGTGCTAATGATGAATACGGATGTAAACTATCCACCTTAAAAGGGGAGGAAGCCGTATACTGTTTTAATAAAGAGCAATTTTTAGTAGTGTTTGAAGTATGTTTCATGGCATAGAGGTGATCGGAAGTCTCCATTTTTATTCCAGGTTTTAAAGCATCTGTTTTGCTCCCTAAAAGAAATGCACACCAAAGTGTAAGTACTTTTCCTCACCTAGGTAATAGAACATACCATTTACAACATTTTGTAATTGTTTTCTAATATGAGAGATAATGACAACTCTACATTCTTCAAAATGGTAATTTCCATATTTTTAAGGATATAAAATAGTATGTTAATTACCTTGCTGAATTAGTGCCTTAACCTTTTCCAGTCAGACTGCTCAGTGTTGGTATATAAAATAGAAAGGTATTTCACAGAGGGATTGATAAAATAAATAAAATCAAGTAAGTACTTGGTGCAAATTCACACAGCCCAGTGCTACCTAGATGCTTCCTACCAGCTGACTTCTCACCTTCAGCAATGCCCAAGCCAATAGGAAGCCCTAGCTAGAAGATGTTACATTAATTGCTGAAATTTAGGCTGTCTGAAATTAAGCCCACGAAACAATCAAAATTCTTGACTGTCTTACCCTGAATTATAATTGAAGAAAAAAACATTTATAGATCATATCCATCTCATCAAAAATACTTAATTACAAATTAATTATGCATTAGCAAGTAACTTCTCAGAATTAAAAAGTACTGGCAATGTACTCAAGGTAAATCCATCTTTACAAACCTGCAACATGTGATTTGGATGTGATTCCTGGAAACATACTTGGTTCAGTTTATGCCAGCTCCCTCACCAGTTTCTAGTGCTGGCAGCACGACAACTGTGTGCTTTTATGGAACGGTCTCCTCAAACAGAGCTAAGTTTCAGCTAGAGTCCACCGAAGTAACTGGAAAGAATTCCACTGACCCCAGACTGCCTTTGCATCAGGCCCTAAAATTGCTAAAATCTCTTTTGCTGGCAAACTAGCACCCTACAGAGAACTCTTACATATTCTCACAAAAGACTGCCCCTATCAGGGTTTCTTCTTTGTTCCATAAATACACAGGATGTTGAACTCTGTGAATTAATACTGAATATGGAAGAACTATTCTCTTTTGTATTCTCTCTTCTAGTAATATTATAAATACGTATGCATTAAAGAACATCCTTTCAATAGGAATAAGAAAAAAGCAAACATAAATTTTGGACACATAATACAATTACTATACAAATACTGAAATTGTGGAGGGACAGAAGAAAACTGCATCAACTCTTTTGAAGACCTCTTCTATGAAATCAAACACAAAATCAAGTAATTTAATTAAGGAAAGAAAAACCCAAACCAATGCCTTCTTCCTAAAAGGTTTGAAACGGCAATTGAAAATTGCATTTTCCATCATGTCTGAAAGAGAGACCTATATTCTCTGATAATAAGTCTTTATACAACCCACACCACTCTCACAATGGCTGTGGCTCCAGCACATTCCCCACCTCTTGCCAGAGGCAACTTGCTCCTTGGGGCGACAGAGCAGAGACCAGAGTGGGAGAACCGTGAGCAGAGAGAGGGGAGGAAGCGGGACAAGGATGCAGAGGCAGCAGGCGGAGGGAAGGAACTTTGGGGAGACTGTTTTAATTACATACACATAATTCACACTGCTGCTGAATCAGACTGGTTATAGTGCTGGTTTAACCTATAATCTGTGGATTATGAATGTGAAAATATGGTATCTGCCACTATAAAACTAAGAAGAGAAACAAATGTACATTTAAATCATGAATACATGTCCTCTTTTGAGAAAGAATTTCATATTGCTTTGCTGTTCTCAATCACTTGTCAGCACAGGCCAACTAAAGACCAGCCAAACACACTGAAACTACATTAAGTAGAAATTAACATTTTCTACCTATGTATGTATTAGAAAGATACAAATATATATCTGGTAAAAAGCTACACATTCCTTTAAAAATAAGATTAAACAAAAGCCAGAGAAAACTATGCTTATGATAAAATTATTACAGATGTTAATAAACAGAAGTTAATTCAAATACATGAGAGAAGAATGTGAGAGAAAGCAGCAGCAGTCAGGTAAGATGGCATCATTCCCCAGAATACCTCCTGTTCAAACGCAGCCTGGTGCAGCTCCGTCGGGATCTGGTCACTTGGGTACTACTCCGCTTTGGCCCAGCTGCTCAGTGGCCAGGTCAAAAACTGGCTCTAAGTTGGTGGCTCATTTCTGGTCTGTACAGGCCAAGAGCAACTGCCAGCCACATGGATCGAATTTTTAGGAAGACAAAAATAACCTTTCCATGTGTAAAGATTATTTGCCCAGAATAACGTGATTAATGACAGGTCTACCTAAGGAAGGATGTAAGGCCTCTACCTTTAATACATTTCATAGCAATTTAGGATTTCAAAGGCTCTCAGTATTACCACAAATGTAAGAATTAAAAGTATTGATAAAGGTGCATGACAAATAACCCTTTTTAATATCCAGTGTTCTACAGCGGACTTGACAGCCAGTACTCAAACCGTGCACCCACGTCTGACAAGCAGACTTAAATCTGTCTTCAGCACTAACACAGTCCTCCTCACCACCACCTCTGTGGCCATATAAAAACACAGGGCAGTCTTACCACTTCTCAATTTCCTGTTCTGAGTGCGAGGAAGACATGTGGGTCTGAGGATTCTTTTAAGGTTTTCAGGTTTCCCAGCTGGGGGATATAGTAATGGCTCTGAAGCAATGGTCAGGTGTCTTTCAAGAGAAGACACTAAAGCTACATGATGGTCAATGTGGAATAACCAGCCTTGTGATTCCTTCAGAATCCTCCTGGCCAACTCCAAGGAGCATGACCCAACGGCTAACGCAGGGCAGACTGTATCCCTTACATACAGCGGTCACCTTGGCTCTTAAAACTGTACATTCTCCACATGCTTCTTAGTATATAAAAAAGCAAAAGCAATACTCTGAAATCATCCTCATTAGTAAACTGAGTACTTACACATTGCTTTCACTGCACATCAGTGTTTCTTCCTTTCCAGTTGATGTGAAATCTATGTAGCTGAATATTCTTTTGTTCTTGTATTAGGAGAAAATTAATAGCAGTATCTGACTTAAATACAATTATTTAAATCAGTACCTCTATCAGTACTTTCTTTATTCATCACTTACCTAAACTATATAGCCAATATTTTTCTTCTTCCCCTAACAAGTTTTTCTTCCTTTATTTGTTTTCATTATCCATTTTTCAAACCCTTCTGTCTTTATTTTTCAGTGGTGTGACCAGAATTGATTGTCACTAATAATATGAAGGAATAGTGATTTAAATAATTGTTTCCCCCAGTTTACTTTCAAAAGTAACTACTGGATGGTTTTGTTTCACCTCCTCTATCTCACAAGCCTTTAGATTTTGTGTTCATATTGAGCCTAATCATTTTAGCTAGAGTAAAATTTTTAATTTCTCAGGATTAAAATGTTATCTGCCACTGACAGAATGGAAAGGACTGACCCACGACTCATCCCCTTCAACAGTAAAAAAGTTTGGACAAGTATAATGCTGTAGTGTTCCAGATCCGTTATTTACAGATCTTTATATTTTACTGTGAGTTAAGGTTTTGGGGACAGGGGCAGGGCAGCAGCAGTGTGCTGAGGGCTTTACAGTGACATCCAGGCGTTGTCCTGCAGGGCTGCAGTAAACACATGAAAGGTGTGTAGGAATACTTCATTATTTATCTCATGCACTGCACAACACCTGTTCCGAACCTGAATTTCTTCTGCTGCTGCTGCCCAGTTACTGAGGCCTCTTTAAAATTGTTTCCATAATTCTGTGGCCATTTGTGTCATCTGCAGATTTTCGGATAACAATGTTTACATGTTTTTTTCAAGTCAAAAATAAGGGCATCAATGCCGCATGATCACTTCAGCATCTTGAGGAATCCACTATCAAGATATCTGTGATACAACTACAAATATTTAGGGTTTTATCTTATTTCTTCATCTCTGAACAACTTTCTAACTCATGAGAGTATTTCTTTCCTCACTCTGTGACTTATTTTTACTAGCAGCCTTTAAAAATTACTTTACAAAAACATTTAAAGTCCAAATGAATTATATATGCTGGCTTGATAATGCAGTTATTTTATTATTTTTGCATGCTGCAGGAATTCTAAGATAAAGTCCTATGTTCCCAAAACATGTAACAAAACTCAGGATTTCATATTATTCCTTAAAGGCATGGTTTTCAAATACAGAAGCAGTGCTCATTTGTTAACTACCATATCATGTTCGGTAGGCAGTTCATAATTCTATTTCAGTTTTTTAGAAGAACTTTCTAATGAGATTACATGATGCCAGAATTCCTTCCCATGCCAGAGTCCTCTAATGATTCCAGGGCTTCCAGTTCTCCCTGGGCATAATGGAAGTTATTAATCATTTCTTCAGAGTTACTGTTGTATGTCTTCCTCAGCAGGGGGAGTGCTTTTATATTTGTTTCACAGCCTATACTATGTCTTCTAAACTTGCATACAGACTGAATGACCATCTCATTTCCTAAGGGTGTCAATAATACCACTTTCCTTGTTCTTACTCCATCTTGTACCCAAAGTTTATTTATTGCCCTGATACCTTTACTGAGTTAAGTGCTGAATACAAATTACAAAAATATATTTCAGATAGATTTTTTTGCAATATTGTGATTTCCCCTCCTAAAACGCAGGCATTCTTTTAAATTAATTTCTTCTCTTAAATCTGTCATGTATCTGGATATCTCTTAAGAAACAAAATTCAAAATTACAACATGTTGGCTGTCTGATTTTCCTCTTTTCTTTCCAAAAGGCACACTGTTTTAATTCCATTAATTTATTTTCTCCCCTCTAATCACAGTTTTTACTCCATAGCTTTGTCCTCCTCTTCTCCCTTTTCTACTTTTTATTGCTGCAAAGTCCCTCAGATGAGTTTTATCCTCTGTTCTGAAATTAATGGTCTAAAATTTGATCTCAGATACAATATCATGAATCTAAAGCAACTCTGAACAGCTCTGTCAAGTAATGACTATACATTGCAGAAAAAAGTAATTGTGGCATAAGACTGTGCCACAACCATCATCTTTTAACGCAGAAATATATGGCATACTTTTTACCCAGCTACTGTCAGATTTCACCTTTCTCTGCCTCACTTATAAATACTTCAAGGGAGAATTTGAGAAATATCATCATATTAGATAAAAACTTGCTTTTTGCAAATTGTTTGCTTTGCAGTGATATTCACGGCACTGAAGAATCGAAAGAAAACTGTCTTACTTCTCAGAAAGCCATTACTTTTCCTTGCAATTGGATAATACAGTTCTTGTACTTTCAAATGACAGAAATTCAAGTCTGCTAGTTAGAGAAATATTCCTACAATAGTATTTCAAGATCCTCCTACTGCCATTATTTATTAGAAGAAGAGAACTTGGAAATACTTCATTGCTGCACTGTTATTAATGTAACACCATGAACTTATTTTTGTGTGATGATTTGTTTTCTCCTGTGCCAAGAGAGAATAATGACCAGAATGACTTGTTCACTAGCTCCTGAAAAGCAGAATATGCAAATATTACATAAGAGTGAATATTGAGGAGTTTTTCCTTCCCTTCAGATGAGTAAAACACAGTACAGTGTCAGAAGAGAGTGGCAGAATTTAATAAGCACTACTCACCTAAACAATGCAGTGTGTTGCTAAGATTTTCTGGTGCTTCAGTTTTCAGCTTCACGGGTGTTGAATATTTTTTATCTATCAACATCTGCTTTTCGGTCAGGGTCCGCCTTGTGTCTGGTTTCTTTTTCTTGGTAGCTCTGAGAGGCTCAGCTAACATTCGTACTTCTCTGGGAAAAGCTTTAAGCACCTGTATTGCCCCAGCCTTTATCTTGGCTTCCAGTCCCTCTTCAGTGCCGAATTCATCTGTTTGTGAAATTTTGTAAAGAGGTAACACATGGAGCTGCTCATCACTTGGAATCACCCCCACTCTCCGGTTATCCTCCTTTGTTAATGTACAGACCTGGCAAAAACACAAACATTTACAAATACAGCCATATACATAAAACACAACAATTATTTAAATATTTAAGCATTTATCCCAGACTTAATTGCTGTCTCACATTTTATGGTCTGAATGTTATACATCTTTCAAACAGAAACATCTGACAAATATTTTGTTCGATTTACAATGCAGAAAATAACAACAGGTACCTCAAGAATAAAATCTAGGGATATATATTGGACAGATTCTTTGTTCAGGAAAAATGCAACTTTGGGTCAGCTCATACTATCTAAAAATATATGCCAGACTCAGTAAGTAATTTCAGCTGGAAATACAGTGGGAATTCCTAACCATTTTGATTTTTGGGTGTGTTTTAAAAAATATATTTGATGCTCAGATTAAGTTTTAAGAATTAAAAAAAACCTCCTGAAAAACAAATGAAAATATTTTATCTTGGGTTGAACAAGAAGTTTCCTGAGACATGGAATTATTATTTTTTCTGTTTTAGCAACCAAAAAGGAAAGAAAAATGTATTCACATTGCTCTATGTTTTAAGCAAATCTGAACTCTGACTCTGTCTCTCTATATACGCTTCTCTCTCAAGTTAGCACTCTTCCCCAACTCTGCCTGCCTGCTGTAATGAAATCATGAGGCTCAGTTTGGGCTCTCTTAGGCCACTGACCTACTTTCTTATGAAATTTTATGTTGCTGTAAGAGACTGCAGTTGAGAGGAGAAAGCTGGTTAGATCTGTTTTGATAAGGACACACCAGAAACGTGAATAAACATCAAAACTTTGACCTTTATTAATTCTTCTTTAAATGTTTCCAGATCACTGCTGGACCTTTATACTAGTGACGATTTTCAGAACTTCTAGAGGCCAAGCCATTACTAATATTAAACATTCACCTCAAAACAAGAGCTAAAAACATCAGTATGCTTGTTTCCTGGGGGCAAAATAACTTTCTTAAAACAGACAAAAGTTATCTGTTTCATACTGTGCTTTCCAAGGGATGGCTATGGTTTTCCATTATGATCAAATATATGAATAATCGCACCATTAATGGTTTTATTGATTATACTCAAAACAGACTACCAGTTCTCTCAAAAAGATACTACATTACTAGAAAACCCTAAATTATTATCATGGCTTAGTTCAGCTTCTCTTTCACAGGGAATTATTAACTACACACATACAGCAATTTGAGCACCATCCAAAGACAGAATGATCCCTAAATGGACACATTATCATTCCATCATTGTGTAGGTTGTATGTGATGCCGACCACGAAACAGTTAATCCAGTTTTCCAGACTCTTGTCACCATGCCTAACATTCCAGGGGAGAATAATAAGAATAATAATATAATTTAGAGAAAACATACATATTTTATTTTTCAGCATAGTTTTCACATAAAGGCATCACAAAATTATTTCCAGAATAATAGAACTATAAATCACAAACTAAAAATCCTAAATAAACAAGGTAGTTAAGGACTTATAAATAGCTGTATGCAAAGCTTGACAGTTGCAGAGCAGCAAAAGGAGAAAATTTAAGGGGCACGGACAAAGGAGAAGAGCTTTTCAGGTGGCATTTTAAAAAGGATCAAGAGAAAGGCTATCGGGAAAGTGAAGGGGCAGTTAGAAGCCAATGAGTAGCATTTACTGATGTGCTTGATCCATGCGTACTTACCTCTACTGGGCAGCCTTTTGACTATGAGGAGGATTTAGAAAAAACAACAGGTTGTTCCGTGAGCAGCAAATGAAGCCTGGTTTCCCATGGACTTCTCTGTCCCCACGCACCCCTCTCCCAGCCGGTACCGGTTGCTGCTCCCCTTCAGGCCCCGCTAACCAGCTCTGCCTGCCCCCTTCTCGGCAGGGGCCCTAGCTTCCATCCGTCTCCCACCCTCAGCAGCTCAATTTCACAAAACTTTCCAAGAGAGGTTACAATCTCCAGGGTAGTGAAGTTCCTACATTCTAGGGGTATCTGCTTGAAATTTGCCAGCAGACACCAAATCATTCAGAAAGGAGGGGAAAAGAGATTAGAACTGACAGGGAGTGCAGATACATAATGCTCATTTTCTTACAAAACCCAGCACATACTTCCCATCTGAATTAAATAACAGAAATAATAAAATAAGCATGTAAGCACTTAGCTCCTATGCTAATACCATTCTATAGAAATGGTATTACTCTCATCTTTAAAATACTATGTCCAAACTGTACATGGTTGGACTCGTGCACTACTCTAAAGAGAGGATCTGTGTGTTGAAGATTTAACCCATAATGCTTGTTAATTTTGAAAAATCAAGAGGCTTATCCAGTTTGCACCTGTGAATTTTCTCCCACTTTAAGGTATGAACAAGAAAACCTACTTTTGTACAGTTACTAGATCTATTCTTTTAAGTCAGAGATTTTCTCTTAAAAACTCACCACTTCTACTAATCTTTTCATCTGACATAATAAGGCAAAGCTAGACTAGCTCTACATTTTTGCAGTGCTTGACTCATTTGGAAAAATAGAAGCAGAGGGAGAAATACAGCTCCTATCAGTGGAAAGACAGCTTATTTTAATTCCAAGTGAGTATCTGTCAACATCACAAGACCGACATCCTCTTTAAAACAAGAAAGCCATAGAACTGTTCAGAGGAAGTAGAGATGATGACGCTTCTAGTATACTGGCAGAACTGAATGTGAAGGTAGAGTCATTCCAACACATAAAATGCATTAAATATTGAATTAAAATACATAAAATTGAGAAATTAGTGCATATTAAAAGTGCATGTTAAAACACTGAAAACTACTATACCTAAAGCCTAAATACCACAGTAGGAAATTTAATGTATGTACATTTTCAAGAAAATTGTAATATAAAAGGAAGGACCCAGTAACAAGTGGACAATTCAGAAGTTAATGTTAGAGAGAAATCAACTATAAATTGAGGCTCAACAGACGTGCTAGCAGTTTACAGTTGAATCAGAGTAATCTGCCAACTGTGAAACATTAGATTAAAAAGCCATTCATTAATATTGAAATCTGTGCAAAATACTCTGTAAGACCTACAGAAGCTATTGCTGAGAAATTAAAAGCAAGATTTTCCATTGGTATTGATACTGCGCTGCAAACTGCTCAAATGGAAAACTGGACAAGAGAAAATTGTGGACTATGTTAAGCCTGATTTTACAGCAAAGATGCATATCCTGCTACACAAAATTCTTTTTCCAGAACACACAGCTGAATCATCTAGGATGCTCAAGAGCCAAACGAAATGCTAGCCAAATGGTTTACTTGGATTTCCAGCATGCCTGGTGATCAATATCATTAGCTATTCTGAGTTCAGTGATGTCATGGTAAAACTTGCATATTCATGGAACCTTTCTTAATTGAAACTCGCCCACAAACTGAATGAAATTCCCTCCAGAAAAGTCCAAAGAAACATCTGTGGCCAAACAGCTCTGAATGCATGACCACAGAGCTCTTTGATCTGTCTCTGGCCTCTTGAACTTCTCATGTAGAAATGATGTAGCTTTTTCCGCTTTGTCAGAAGAACAGATGTTTTGAATTCCAGATGCAGCAAAGTAGTCAAAATGCACTTCTAAACTTGAAAGATGGAACTGAGTTTCTGATACACATCTTCGCTTTGCAAAAGCAGAATGGATATCCTTTGGGACTCATAAATGCTGTGTCAACATTTTGCTTACCATTACAAATATGAATGACTTCACTTTCTTTTCCTTTGCAGTTTTTGAGACAGTGCATGTAGTTTCATTGCCCCGTGACAGCCTGAATAAGCCTGCCTAAGTCTGAACAAGCTAGAGAAGGGAATCACAAGCATTTTCCTCAGATCGACTTATGGGTAACCGTGGCATCTCCTGGATACACAGACAGAGCAATTGGCATCAGGCATTTCTGTGCCACGTGCCGTGACATGGGTATGGGGCACAGATCACTGACTGGGAACTAACGGATTAAAGAGAATGAACTTCTAATGTCTCTCTTTTTTCGCAATATAAAGAAGAGTAACAAAAATTCTTCCTATACAGTGCTGCAAAGTTTACGTTTTCTCTTGTTTGATATAATCTGCACCAACTACTTAAGCATTAGTATTTCCACAGCTCACAAAGCAAGCTGCGGAAATCATCCACAATGGTATTTGCGCAGTTTGTAACCATCCACAGAGACATTCTGCCAATTACAGCCCAGGCCTCCAACTGCATGCAGTGACGACTTGCTAAGATATAACCTACACAAACACAGTATGTTATTGGAAGACCAGAGAATCTTATTTTGGCAAGAACAGTTCATTGACAGATTGCTGATTGACACTGACTCCTTAGTTTTGTCAATAATAAATTTTATATTGTAGCTGCCCTTGAAGCATATATTTATCTTGCTTCCCTTCCTTCTTCCACAGTCTCTGCTACAAACTGTGTGGCACTGACGACTACATGTAACTGAAGCCGGTCTCTCTCCTTCCTCCACCCCAGTGAGAAGGGCGATATGCCCTCCTGGACGAGAAATATCTACATATCTGCTACAAGACGTAGCCAAATTGTCATTAACCATTTTGTTCTAGTTAGTATAAAACCCCTTACTTCACTAGTTTAAATGGATTCACAGAGGCATAAAGAATGTGATCCTTTGCAGGTAATCCATTAAAGTAACAGAAATACATAAATTTTCCATTAACAACTATAAAGCCTTATTTGTACATTGCTCAGTTACAGTCTAGCTTCATATCCACAAGGAACACTGCATCCTAACTGTTGTTGTAATGAACATCAATGGTTCTTAGGAGAATGTTAAAAGATGACAAAAGAATCTGAGTAAAACTCGATGGTACACTTATTGACTTAAAGGTTCTTCAAAAACTGAATTCATAATCAGAAATTACTTTTGCTACTTTCAGATAAACATGTTAGTTTTAGACCTCTGTAGAATTTCCAAGCTTTTTCATTCTACCACAGAGCAAACAGGGAATATTCATTGTTATTGTTAGCTTTCCTACCAAATTACAGCTCTATTAAATTCAGGATGTGATTTTGCTAACCAGGAAAGATGTTCAGTAAAACAAATGGTAACATGGTAAACCTGATTTCTTGTAAGTTAAAATGTGTTAGTCTATCCTCAATCTACAAAATACATTTCTCAGATGGTATTACCTCCACTGCTAACAAAAATGACAATCTAATTTATTTGCAGAATCAAATACAAATAATTCAGTTGACCAAGTACCTATAGATCTGGAAAAATATAAAAATGCTTTTCTGAAATTCTGACAGACAGAGGTAATATTCAATGGCAGCTATTAGATAATACGTTCTTTTAAATATGTAGTAAACTCCATATTTCTCAAACTCATTTAAGTGCTTTGCTGAATTCCTATCTGCGTCTGGTTCCCTTTGCTGAATTCTATAGTTTGAATACATTCTGTTTCTCCGTTACTTTCTGTACCTTGTGTAGTATTCCATTCATATTTGTGCTGAAAGTGATTCACCAACAATTGACGGAAGAAAATAAAAAAGGTGTTGCTTATGCCATAAATAGTAGTGATAGATCTGGCAGCATTCACAAATATCATCCTGTAAGATACTTACTCTAACATTTCTAGTCGAGAAGAACTTTAGATTGATTAAATGAAGATTCTGCTTTGGCATAAGGAGGAAGGGAAGAAATCCTATCAACACTAATGAGATACAAGATGAAAAGTATGCTTCATATAAACTTTAAACTGAAAGTTTATAGTCTATATATAGTTTAATTATAGTCACACCTATATGAAAGGTGTGACTATAATTAAACAAACCCAATCACAAGCAAAATATGAGAGAAAAGTCGTCAATGAACTTACGGATGTTTGAGGTTTATAAGGCAGACAAATCATTCTCATTCTGTTTATTACTGCATTATCAGGAAAAAAAAACATATGGAAGCTAACAGTCACCTCAGATCTAATACATGCACATACTACATATTAAAACAAAAATAGGCCATATTTGAGATTTAAATGACTCCTCCATCCATTATTACCAGAGACCTACAGCAAAAGGTAATTTATCTTAAACTAAGTAGATAGCCAAAGTAGCTTCTGGAACTAGATGACAGTGCAGGGTGTGACCAGACAGATGCTAGAATCACATGTGGTGATTTCTTTATGTTTTTGGCATTAGCTTTTCTATTTGATTACCAATATGGTTGTAAACCAAAATTAAGAACCCTAATTTTGATCATCAACAAGCTGATCTAGATTCAAAAAAGCTCAGGGTGTTCTATTATTCAGTTTCTAAAATAACAAATTCTTTGCTTTAGGCTTCTGGTATGTATCACACGAGATATTCTAATATATAGCACACTATTTATCCTATACATCACACATTTTCTCATTGTAAAAATTAAGTTGCATTTAAATCAAACTATAATTCACCTTCTTGTTGAAAAGCACCAATTTTAGTATATAAACTAAGTGCTAATATTTGCAACTGTTTTGTATTTATATAGAGCCTTTTGTTTCAAGTATATTTCAAACCTAAATAAAGAGAATAAGTAGTGCCCAAAAGTTATTTGTATTAGTGAGACAAGGTATCTGATGAAAATCAGATTTAAAGGCATAATTTTCATGAGTTAATTGAATTTACAATGTTCTGCAGACTTAGATTTGGCAGGGCTTGACAGAAACAAAGCAATACATTCTACAGCCTGTTTAATGAGATAACTTACACAGGTCACAACTTCCCACACTTCCTTGATTTGGAATTACTTACACTCTATCTACAGTCCACAGAAAGAAAAAAATCAACACCAACAAGCATAATCTGAAGCTGAAATAACAGCAATGATTATAGATAAATACGTTCACACAACTATTCCTTAATACATTCATAAGAAAAGAACTAATTGTACCTCCAGCCATTTCTAGTCACATATTATGACTTTTCTAAGATGATACACCTCTTCTTTCTGGGATCCAATACTGCAGAACAACTAGTAGGCTCAGCTTCTGTTTCATTGTGTCTTTAAGTAACAGGCAATGTAGCACTTAACAAAATATTATTAATTTCAATATACCCACGGTAAATTTCATTAAAATGTGTAACACACAGCTTGTCATGAAATGAAAGTCTAATTTTAAAATTTAGGCTATTTAGAAGATCAGAATTACTATCCTTCAGAAGCTTTAACATGACTGTACTTACACATTAGCTTATTCATAGCAGCTTACTAATATTTTGCAAGATATGCTTCCAGCATTTTCTTATAAAATATCTCCATATGTGTGGCATTCACTGTTAGGAAAAAATATTAATCTATTCAGGACTGGCAGTCCTGGCAAATTCTTAGATTTGCTTCTGCACTTCAAAGACACAGACGTTTACCCAACAAGCAAGCACACAATTAACGTTAAACAAGTGTTCTAGTCACTTCATTGATGTTGCACACAAATGCTAATTATTATCTGTATGCTTAAATGCTATGTTTTATTGAATCATAGCAATGTATTAATTCAATCTTGATTTTTAAATTAAGAAAGATATTGTAAGAGGGCAGAGATTTTAGCTATGTATCTTTTTTGTGAATATACAGCCTTTGATAGAGCAATTATTCTTGAATCTTATTTCTAGTGATGTACAAGAAATCATCCTTGCTATTTAGAAAGCGTTTACAATTATTTTCCAAGTTATACCTATGCTCTACTACTAAAAAAACAGATTGACACAGGTCAGTTCTATTTTATCGTTTCTTTTTTGAGCCTGTCTCTCTTCATGACTCTCATTTTCTAAAGGATCATTTAACTGATCTTTTAGTCTTTTAGTAATTCCTGACTGATTTTCTCACTTGCAATCCAGTAAGGCATTTGTTGCAATGACCACACCAAAAATATGACTACTGTAGGTCTTTCTTTCATAGTGAGATACTCGGATGTAATTTCAAAGATCATAATAGTCACCTAACTTCATCACCTACCCCATGGTGACTTAACTCCATAATATTACACTATCTAATTTCTGACTAGTAACTATACTAATATGAAGCCTGTAAGTACACAGTGGAAGAAAAACAAGAGAGGTTGATGAATAATCAAACTGGGGGAAGTAATTTAATAGTCAGTTTATTTCTATAACCTCTTCTTCTGCAGATTTCTATACAACTCTTTGGTTAGATAACTTAATTATTTGACTTTGAACATCAGATCTTTATTCTGAAGAGCTCACCCGTCTTATGGCCAATCCTGTCCAAAAGGCATGGGTTTCTTAAAAGACTGAAGGTATTATTCTTATACCTTATACCTAAATGAAGATATCATTCTTAAAAGAATGAAGGCTTGCTCCCATACCTTTCTTTATCCGTCCTACAACAAGATGAATTTGTGCCTTCTGCAGACTAAATAAGAATAAATAGATGCAAATAACATGGGAATTTACAATTGGCAATATGCAATTAATTTCATAACACCTTAAAAAACTTCATGCAAATATATCCATTAAATTAAGAAGCGTTTTAAAATCTCAATAGTAAACAGCACAAATGAGAAAATCCTATGTACATACCACAGTGCTTCCATTGTGCATGTTATGTGTGTCCTTATGGGCATGGGCACAGAAATCTATGCAAGCCGTTACACCAGAGAAAGGCCTACCGTCCTTGGATCCGAGCCGACAGTCTGGGCCCATGTGTTCATTTTCCACCTAAAAGTAAAATAAACTACAGGTATTTCACACTGTAAAGGAGTGACTTAGCACCTCACGAGCCACAACTGCATTTCTGACTGAATAAAGTCGGTAACAATTACCAGAAAGTACATATTTTCCATTGAAACACGTAACACATTACTGGATGTCAAAGATATAATCAACTCAGCCAGAGTCCGATGTCTCTAAACAGTAAAACCTTTTATACTGCTTTTAATACTTTTATATGTGCATAGTCCAGGGCATAACTTGACTATCAGCTGAAGTAAGAAAAACATAGCGTTTTAAAACTAACCAAATGAAGCAACCAGAGTAAGCAAACAACAGGACTCACCCTATCTGTGAGCTCTATGGCCTTCTACACTTTAACATACTTTGGATTTTCAATTTGTGTTTTAACTAAGCTGACTGTTCAGAGCTACGGTTGCACTGAATCACACACCTACCTGATTCTGAAAAGCTTCTGGAGCAAGTTTTTTATAAACTGGAGCCACATCAGTAGCTAAAGTTTGCAAATTATTTTCAAGAAGTTCCTCCTGCAGATAAAGACAATATTTAGAGGGCTATAATTTACTTTAAAAGATAAGCTCTAATCCAGTCTCTAACACAAGTCAGCAAAACTAAAAAAGTCAACCTCTATCTTCCATTTTGTCAATCTGACTTCTATTATCTTTTGTCATTGGCTGCAAATAAACCTACTCTTCTGCATTATCAGAATTGATAAATTTAAGTAAACCAAGTAACAATGGGGATATGTGATAGGGCAAAGAAATCCAGAGTACAATTACCTACTTTCTGCATTATTTTCACCTTCAAATACATTTTCACCTTCAAATACAACAATTGAGGAAATAGGTTATGTTCCATGCAAAATAGAAAAGTAATGTCCATAAGAGAAAATATTTACTACATAGAGATGGAATCCCATGTCTTTTGATAATGTTTTTCTTATGGAAACTTAATTTATATCAATGTAGTTCCTGGTAAAAAATTCCTGGGTTTCTGCTTGCATTTTTTTTTTAAACTGATGAGTAACTTAAAACAGCATTTAACAGTATTTTCAGCTATTTAGAGGAACATTTAGTATTTTTTTCTTTGGAGGTGCAAAAATCTCAAGACTTTAGGGCCTACTAGACTTGGAAGTCATACTCAGTTCCTTGGGAAAAGCCTTTTAAACAAGGTACTAACTAGATGGGCTTCCATAGCAGTGTAACATTTAAGCTCTTATTTATGTAAACATAATCCCTAAATTCTGTTTTCCTAAATTTTTGCTTTGCCACGAAAATCACCAAACCAGCTGGAAAAGGAAAGATGACAAGCTGAATCTGGGATGACATATTCCCTAAGCTGCTTTCATTCAAGGGCCAAGGCTTTTGGAGACAATTGCAGCTTCTGTTTTGCATACTATACAGTGGCAAAAAATACGAGCTTATTTTGTTTTACAAAAAACTTCTCAGTATATTTATGTCCATGTATATAAATATAAAAGTACACTTTCACATTTTTCAATGTGACGTTATATTACAAAATGAAACTATACTTTAAAGCCATACTATATTCAGTTATTTTAACTGTTGATTGCTACCATATGTTCTGAATTGCACTGAAGGTAATGCATCTTTAATTATCTATCCTATATACTATTCTTACCTAGGTATATTACACCCTTAACCTCATCTCACTCCATCCAGTGCCTCAAATGATCAAACGATCCAAATCTTTCTGGACTTCAAATCTATCTTCTTAATTGCTATACCTCTAGCTTTATGTCATCTGCAAAATCATCAATATCCAGTATTTAGCTGAAAGAATTATCTGCTACTAAAATTAACGACAAAACCAAATGAAGAGAAAAGTTATTTACCATGAAATTCATTTCTTTGCGATGAATTGCCAACCTGCGCACCGAATGCAAATGCCCAAGCACCACCATCACCTAGAGCAGCAGGCTTTTGCACACTGGTACCCTAAAGCTGCACATGCTGCCCTCACAGGCAACCTACAGTTACGAAGTCGTGCATGCTATACGTCCCTCAACCTTTCTCAGCTGCAGAATCCAAGGAGGCTTTAAAACTTCCAAGAAAAAAAGGGGAGATAAGAGAATACATGCATAGATCAGACATCTAGAAAACGTCCAGCTACTGGTTAGGTAATCTTCTCTTTCAGGTGATGTTTATACACACTGCATCCCCTTTGACAAATCAGCTGGTTACCCATGAAGTAAACAGGCAACACCAAACAGCACCGATTAGCAGAGTGTCACTTCTAGATGCCTCTACAATGCTGTTGGGCCAGACTACGTGCCTGAATGGAGCTCAAGGTGGCCATTTCCCAGATGTTCAGGAAGTGAAGCCACCAACATAGCCTGCAGTATGGAGTGTATTTTGATCACCTGAGACAGATCTATTTTAGTGGTCTTACACTGCAAGAGTTCTGGACACAGCCTATTGTTTGCTGGACAAGGCACATGATGATTGCTGCCTTTGTTGATCTCCCAGCTAATGCAAAGCATTAGAAATCATCTGAAGTACATGATCATGAGATCATGCAGGTGGGTCAAGTTGACATCATCATTTAAAGATTATCTCTGCCTTACAGGTAAAGGGCCTAAGACAGACACCTGGTAAGTTAATTTCTTAATTTAGATGAAATTCATATACTACTTTGGGCAAGAATTTTTGTTGGCTCCTGAAATTCTACTTGGAGAGAAAAACAGATACAGAGAAAACCGCAAACAGGGCCTGGATCTTCTATCAGATACGAGAACTGCCATAAAAGCCACGTTCATGTTCAGGTGGAATAATGAGCAGGTTGCCATGAACTCAGACAGGTTGCCACATGAGCCATTACAGGTTCAAATCCTATTGAAAGATGGCTATGCACCAAAGGTTATTTGTTGATCAAACCACCCTGAATGGGAGGATGAGGGACAAAAAAGATTAGTCAAAAAATATATGTATAAAAAATCTGATCCATGTGTTCCCCACACAGGAGGAACAAACTCGTCCTAGCAATGGGATGAATAGAACTTCCAGGCAGTATGATAACGGGTACTGAAGCTAGAACAAAACAACTGTCCTAAGTACTGTGCTGGCAGATGTGGAAACACAGACACATCCCTGGGCTCCTCACAACTGGACTGGAAAGATCCTGAAACAAAAACCTACCCTATCTGAATGGGAGAAAGGTCTTTTGACAGGCTCATACAGTAAATAAGATAGCTGGAGCTGGACCATGCCATGTGAAGACTCCAGAATGGCTTTTTCTAGAAAAGACAGTCTATTAGGAACTGATGCAGCAGATCCACTAAAAACATATTTCCACCATTTTCTCTGTGTGCTGAGAAAACACACACAAAGAACGCGCCATGCACAGAATTATGCAGAATAAATACCAAAAACTCAGGATCACAGAGAACAGAAAAGGACAAAGGGGAAGGGATGAATGAATGCCCAATAAGCAAGCTTTTCTCTAAATGAAAATATATAGAAAATAAACTCCATCCTGAGATAAAGACATCTGAGATGAGCACAGCTATTTCCAGCTTATACTGCTTTAGCCATGTATGCACTGAGAAATAGGGGGCATGGGTGCACTATTCTTTTGATCTGGCAGAAGTCTCCCAAAGTGCTAGTGGCGTTTGTGAATATCTGCAGTGTAAGTAGACAGTACAGCTCAGAGGAGAATCAAGTTTTTGCAATTTGACTTCACTTTCTATTTTTCACAGTACTTTTTAACATATGATGGCTAAATTGATTGGTATTCATCTTCATCAGTATAAAAGATGCTAATCAACTCTCACAGGGTACAATTGTTATGAGGAGTGAATATTTATCTGCAGCAAAGTGAAATCTCTCTCTTCCAAGAAACAATGTCAAACCACACATGAAAAATGTAAGAATACTTCTGCTATTGTCTGGACTTCAACAAGCTAGGTCTTTTCTATCGCTGGCAGCTGTGGAGTTCAGGAGGTAAGAAAGACTGGCAGGGTAACCCAGAAGGAGAACTAGGTAACAGATCACCATATACTATATGCATCTTCATAACACTTTTTTTCTGGAAGTTCCATAGGGAAGTGGGATTAAGGACCTTTACAGTCAGAACAAAAGTGACTTTACTCTGCAGATTCTTCCTGCTCTATGGCCATCAGGCAGTTATCATTTTAAAACAAATTTTACGCTTCATAGAAGTATTTATAATGCAAAAAAAGTTAGTTCTTTTTTTTAAGAGGTCTACGTTACTTTGTATAATCCATCACTGTATTTTCTGTGCTAGCTTTATGTCATTGTTCGTGCTCATAAGCAGTAATTATAGTGTTCTTTGACTTCATCCTGTCTTGGTGCATTTATTCCCTCAGAGTGTTTTTAAAAAAAGGTTGTCCAAAGGAAAAAAAGTTTATTCTAGATGGCAGACAGAAGACAAGATTGTCAGCTGGTCAGAAAGCAGTGTGAGAGGAGTGAAATTCAAGGTACAAAATCTTCCATGATGAGGTAGAAAGACTGAATCTCTAAGGTACAGTCCTGTTACTAGTGCTTAGGAAAACCTTTAGCTGTGTTTTTTATTTACACAGAATTAACATTTCACACAGAGTTACACAGAGGAGCTAAATGTGCATTCAGAAAAGAATTTAAAAATAATTTTAGGATATTAAAATGCATAATAAGAGACTGAATTTTTATGCAGTGCAAAAAATTATAAACACCGAAGTTACAAAACATTTAGTTGGGTACATATAAACTATGTATGCATGGGTGAATATTTGTAGATTCCACTTTTAGTTCTGAAAATCATCAGAATGAATACTGGAGGAAAATGAAACAATAAAAAAAAAAAACTTACTTGTTTAGAGTCATCAGTCAGAAGCCTAAATTTCCTGGGGTTTTTGCTTCTGGCAAATTTACAGCCATTGAAATACATACTCCATGAACAACCAAATGAGAACGATGCTCCACAAGTTTCTGGATCAAGTCCTTGACATGCACACGTACGGCTACGAAAGAAAACAAAAATATGGCAAGGCAGCTGATAAAGCAGGGACGTTTGTTAGGTTGTCTTTTTTTTTTTTAAGACAATGCTATTTATTTCATAATGCATATCAAAGTAATGCAGAAATTTATAAAACGCAGAGTTTAACCAGTTTATTTGCCTTTAATGAGAAACTTAGGCGTAGAGGACTGGCTTATCTTTCTGAAAGACAAACTAAAATCCCTAAAGTCCCACTTCTAGGAAACAGATAACGCTGAGTTATATCCTTATAAATATATCCATGCTACTGAGACTGTGACTTCTCCAGTTGGATAAAATTATAAAAAGTACAAGAAAACACCACTCTTGCTGAAAGACACCCTAAACCCAATAATTTTACACAGCATATATTGGATATTAGATGTTTGTTATGTGTGAAGATGCCGTATCTCCAAATGGATCCAACTTTTTGAACGGAACAACCCTAATGACCCTTTAGAAATATGAACATTAGATTCAGGTCAACTGTACATCTATTAGAGGGACTGATTAGATGCAGGCCACACTAAAATCAGTGCACCAAGGCAGAAATGCTCCAGAGCCTCAGTTGCAACACATTAGCTGATTGATTAAATTAAATTCCTCACATTAGTTGGCTATTCCAGGCATAGAGAAGAAGATCCTAATTTAAAATGTTTAATCTCTCATTTATTTTTTAAAAAGTCAGGTGTTTGAATTATGACCCACTTTATCTGAAGCAGCATAATCCAAGTGTGGCAGTGAAGCTTCGGCCCACCCCTACTTAAAGACTGTAGTGACTGCTCAGTTTTGCTTTATTCTGGATACCTAAAGAACAGGCCACAAGATGAGAACTTGTCAGTGAGAACTTTCGCCGCTGCATTAAGAAATGCTTCCAGTAACATAGAGCATACTCAAAACAGCAGTCACTGCTAGATGCCAGACATGGTCATATGTGGTGATAGATGGGAAGAGTAGAAGGCTGTTACTTGGAACACAATAATGACTAACAATGAGAATCCCCTATTCTGAAACTTTTAAGAAAGGCTCCCACCCTCTCAGCACGAAAATTACACCTAGTGTTTTGCAGTTTAAAGTAAGCTTTTATACATTTACTATTACCAGTGCTAGTCTTGAATTCTCAATTTTTCTTCCATGCAGAACGACACTCAAACAGCAACACATCAAGTGCTATTAATGTAACTTACTCTTCATTTAACGCACATCTACGGCTTGTGGGACAGCCATATTTTCTGAGACTCTGTGTCAGTTCCTTGTACAGCGTATCAGCCAGAAGATGAGGGATCCCTTCCCAGGCCAATATAAGAATCACTATGACGGCAGTCTGACAGTGGTGTCCTGCACGCTGACGTACCAAGCACAGCAACTTTTCTTCATCACTACTTCTTCGTATCACCTGCAAAAATCATTTTTTTCATTCTTAGATTAATGGAGGAAACACTTGCAATATCTGGATGTCAGCTCTCTGCTCATCCACTCTCTTCTTTACTCATTACTGAGCAAATAAGTTGTTTTCAGATCCAAAAAGAAAAACAAATTGCTTAAATAAAACTAACTATTAAACTGCCCACATTACTTCCTCTGAAGTCACTTTTGGGATCTGTCAAATTAGCTTCAGTGGAAGAAGTTGTATCAATGGCAAAATTTATTCTACAATTAATAAATGGGGAGAATTAAGTATTTTGTTGGTGTTATTTCCCAAAAGTAATCAACTGACTTTTTGCTTGTTTGTATCTCAAATTCAATCATACTGAAATGTAATCGATTATTCTTCTCTTCCAGGCTGGGACATGCAAGATCCCCAAAAGTAAGAAATATTGTGCCCAAAGAGTCCACGCCAGGTGGCTAGAACAGCATCACACACTGGTCTCTGGTGCAGAATGTGATTTTGCATTGCATTTCTACCTGTAGAAGAAATGGCAGCATATTTTACAGAAGTAGAAATATTTTCACTGTCCCAGTCTATACAAAAAATAAAGAAGGTGGATAGGTGGATTAAGAAAATAATCATTCTGAGATGAAAGAGCCACTGAAAACCTAACAGCTGTCCTGAAACGATACCAAAAAAACAAACAAACAAACAAACAAAAAAAAAAAAAAAAACCCACACCCTGCAAAGCCAGAAGTCTGGTACATAAATGCACACCACACAAGCACATGTATGTGTGTGTTAGAATGGTTACCATGGTTACAAACTAGTAGACAAAAAGGTTCCCAGCTTGCGACTAAGAAGCTTCAAAGAAAGTGATGAAAATAAACTAACAGTGTTCTTGCTGCAGGAAGAAATGAGATTTTTCTTAACATCTGCTAATCTACATTGAAGATCTGAGCAAAGCTGTGAAGTTTTTTACTAAACTTTAGATATACAATGCAATCTTAGTCAACCTTATCCATACAACATACAAAAGACTGAACACAAAATGGAGCAGTACGATGCTTTTAACACAGCACTGAATAATAATAATAAAAAAGCCTGGTAGTCTAACTCCCATCTTCAGTAGGTTTATGTCATAATTTGAAACAAAGTTGCATTATATTAGCTAAGGAACCTAAAAAAAGAATTCATTAAAGCTAGATAATACTGGAACACAAACAAGCAAAACGAGCTTCCCAAGTCTTCCAGTACGTTTTGCACAGCGTGTGCATCTAACAAAAGTGTCAAGACCTCAATGCAAAACATCAACAACCACCTATTAGGCCTGGATCTCTCTTGCATGATTGAGGCCAAATTCTCCTCCGCAGTCCTACGGTATATAGGATGGGGATTAGCAAGTCTCTCTTCCTTGCTGCAGGTGGTCAGCCCTTACACTGCAGGAGATCTCTGGCAGGTCTCTCACTAAGCACTGGTTCAGGGCAAGCCGTGGCGCACTCTCGCTATCCACCCAACACCCCCTTCAGGTGGATATGGTAAAAACAACAGCCTATAAAAGCAGGAAAACAGAATTTCACCTATCCTTTGGATACCTTCAAATGTTTTCATGCAGATTCCCTGTCAGACTGATGTCAAAGTAACTCTGTTGCCAGACATGCAGCCAGCTGTCACATGCAACTCCTAGTCTGGTCCACTGTGACATCTAAACTATCTGAACTAATTAAAAGCAGAGACCAAAGTACCCTTGCAACTGATCTGCAAATGAAAAGATTTTCAATACACCAACAGTTTCAGTGGGAATCTGTGCAGATTTAGCAGGAAGAAGAAAGCTTTGAGTTAATTTCTGTCAAAAGAGAAAGTATCGCTCCTGTAAAGTTAATCATGCAATCTTACAATAAGCCTAAAACTTAATGAGAAAACAAATAAAAGCTTCTGAGATACCATTCCATAAAAATGAGTCTTGGTTGTGACTGACTAACCAGTACAGTATTTTCTATAAAGAAAGAAAAATAATGCTACTCATTTCCATTTGAGTGAGGTTTATAGAAAACCTATTATGGCTGATGCACAATACAGATTATTCATGTCAGTGTGAGTTTTACATTCTCTAGGCAGCACAGTTCCTCCAACTAAGAGAAAGAGGAATTCAGTGTTGTTACTCTGCATGAAGGGTGATGTTTAATTTCTTTCCCTCTTTGTTTTCCAGACTTCATAACTTCACTGCAGAAATCTAGCACCTCTTAGTTTCTCAATACAAAATCAAGTTGTCCTTTGTGAACACTCATGTATTTCTAAACTGGAAATATACAATCCAGGAAAAATGAGAAATGGAAAGGAAAGGAATTTATAGTTTCTTTAAACTAACATCCTACCTTCCTGCGCTTAAATACTGCTGGAATTTGTTTCCTTATCCATGCAGCGGATAATATTGGACTCCCCAAAATTTAGGATATGTTGTCTTGCAAGCACAAAGCTGGCTAACAGATTTATCATTTGTCGTATGGCTATCTGACTATTGCAGCTGGAGCTCCTCCTGGCCTTTCATTATCGAGGATAAGGTGTTTTTCTCAGCTGACTGTTCCTGTTTTTAGAACACCACTACTTGCACTACGTCTCCTCCCAGTCCGCTGCCAGCAATAGTGCAGACAGAGCTCTAGCCATATTGCTTCCCACATACACTGGTGATGCCCATTCATGATCTATAGCTAACGTTCTCAAAGCAGTACTTAACAGAGCCTCTCTTTAGTAATAACAGGAAATCCATGGCAGTATCATGCTTTAACATGCAGAAAAGTAAATGCAAGCAAGACAACTGGCTACAAAACAAATCCAGCAAATGGAAATGCCACGATTCTTTACAATTTAACAACGCTTTTAATGTGGAGAATTGCCACTGTACTCCTTGATTTACTTATTAACACTTTCTTACACTACACTGATGCAGTTCCATTAATTTCTAATTTATCATTTTTTCTATCCAATACGTTTCTGAACTCTGTAATAAATTGCGTATTAAATTAAAAAAGACTACATTTGTGCTTCTTACTAGACTTGTAGTTATGTGAAAACTAAGAAAAAAATGAGAAATTGTCTACTGCTTGTCAAGATTTTGTCCAATGTGCTTACAGACTGGATTTCTTATTGTTCTTCTAAGCAATGAGCCTAGTAAGGTTTTAACTAGTGAGATTTACCTGACCATTTCTTGGATCGTTCTTTTTATTTAGTTTAGAAGTCAGCAGTGTATTTTCTTCCATTAAATATACTGCAGTTTGAAATGATTAGGGATGACTGCAAAATCTGTTAACTCTTAAACAACACCAAACCATATGCACTTCTCACTGACAGCCACTCATCCCACTCACCCCTTGCCAATCTACTTTCTGGAAAACATACTTGTGTAAAATTCATACAATAGCAACATCATCTTGAAGTAGTCCTCAAGAGAGCAGCTTACATAGAATCTCTGTCTGCATTCTGGTTGGTGTATTTGATATAACCGAGATCCTTCTTGGTAAGGCAAATTAAATTAATATACTGTTTTATTAGCAATAGAGAATACAATACTTGTGCATTTATGAATCAATTCCTCATGCAACAGTTTAAAATGCAAACATACGTGCTATTGAAACTTGTAAACATAACTCCCAGTGCACTTATTGTTTACCTATGAAATACTGAGGTATAAAATACTAAATAAAATATCAACAAATACAGCATGTCACTGAATTTGTTTTTCTGACAGTAAACAATACAAAAATTAGTGGTAAAATCTATCTCCTATAGTTATCAATACGATTCATGATTTCTGTGATATAGTTAACAAAAATGATGATGTAGATAATCTAATACTTTAGTTTGTTTAATAATGGTCCTTAAAGGAGGAATAAGAAAAATATATATACACATTTGGAGAAATTTTAAACCTAGCTTTTTATAATGATGAAAAAAAAAATTTCTCCAACAAATTTTCCCCACCAAAAAAATCTTTTTGATGACTCTAATAGTGAAGTAATATAATCAACAAAATAGGCTTTTAATAAACTTGTAATATATTAAGTAACACTTTTAAGCTTTCTATGATAATCTTCTTGTGTGTAGGGGCAGATTACCACTGAGGTCATTTTAGCATGCAGTAACTGTCATCAGTACTAACTAATTATCCATCAAAAGTTTCCTATATTTACAATGAATAAACTGATTCACCTGCAACAGAGCACTTTTGGGAAGGCGCAGATCTGACAAACTCCCCTGCAATGTCTGACCCATCAGCCCTGTTCTGGACTCACAGTAACCGGGCGTGAAGTTACAGTTACAGTCCTTTGCCTTTTTCCCTAACATAACCATGTCTGGGACAACAGAAGAAACTGAACAGGGACAAATACCTCCTTCCAAATACCTCTTTTATGCACGTACATGTTAGGACTCGGGGCAGTACAAGTATCATACTTGCAGGGCACTGATTCGGGCAGGGTGCTTGTTTATTGTGGTTGTTTTCAAAAACAATTTTTGTACATCCCTCCTGTGTTGTAGTCCGTCACACGCTACTACCACTTTCTGCACCATGCCTGATCTCAATTATTATGGCTGTCCATGTGCTCTTATTTATACACCACATCTAACAGAAGATCATATTTTCTTTTGTTAGCTACCCCAGATGTTCTTGAATGGCAGGTTCAACTAATGTGAGCAAGCCAATAGGGCGAGCCCAAAGCCTGTCAGATAGGACAGAAATACAAACAGCAGCTATTGTGGTAACACACCACAGCTGAAATTGTCTTTCTACAAGCCACAAAGGTAGAAATAAACCCAATTTTCTTAACAGAGAGCATTAGCCAAGAATTAGAGTATGTTTATTAAAGAGATACCATAAGCAGAATTTGTTCCAGCATTTTACAACAAATTACAGAGTAAATAATAGGAAAAGCCAATTTGCCATTCCCCCATGCACAAGGATATCAAAGAGACAAAAAGGTATGATAAAAGCACTTCTCAGGGCTACTTTGCTGTATCTCATTTTGACTCAATTAACAGAATCTAAAAAAACCAGACCAGGTCAGACAAGCGGACTGCTTAATCTTACCATACTGACTCTGGTAAGGACTAGTAGCAGTTGCCTAGGGAGTAAGAAAGACACACAGATGTAGGTGACACTTCTCAAAAGCCACCAGCTAGGTTCCAACACCTGCAGGCAGCTCCAGAAACGCCTGGGACCATGCTGCTACCTCAGAGCTTTTTAAGGACTTGCCTTCTGTGCATTTGCCCAGTAGCTTCTAAACCTATGCAGAATTTTATCATACACAACATCTCAGGTCAACGACAGAAAAGCTTAACTCCACACTGTGTGAAAGAAAAAAAAACACCGCTTTGTTCATACTGAGCTCACCACCTGCTAGTGCCTCCTCATTCAGGTATAGGATGAGCGTGTGAATAACAGATTGCTGCTACTCATGTCCCCATGCTACTCATGGTTTTAGAGAACTCTGCCTTCCTCCTTCTCTCCCTGAAAGGCTGAGGAGTCTGTACCTGCACCTTTCCCAGTTCTGCTGCGCTCTTTTGAGCTGGGGGACTGGAACCGCAGACAGTATTCAAGATTTGGGTGCAGTATGTGTTCCCGCAATGACTTTTTTTTCTTGTTTTGTTCCTCCTTCCTTCCTAATAGTTCACAGCAGTGGTGTTTGTTATTTTCATCACTACTGAGCTCTGAAGCTGATGGCTAACAAAGTATCATTGCCCCAAGCAGTAACACTCAGCCTGGTGTTTGTAACTGTGTATAAAACTACAACACTCTGTCATTTGCATCCCTTTACACTTACAGTGACTTTCATTTACTGTTCTACTGACCATTCATTTCAGATCACAAGTTCTTACTACAGTTCATGACAGCTGGCCACCATCGTCACCATCCTGAACAACTTTGTTTCATCAATAGTTTTTCACCTCAGTGTTTCCCACTTTTCCCAAATCATTTCTGAATGTATTGAACAGCATCAGTAAAGTTATGCTATCAAAATCTACTTCAGCTGTCCAAATGCTTGAGTTCTACTTACTTGAATTATTTCTTTTAGATTGTTGAAGCAACTGTCTCAACCCTTGGCAGGAGCTCTGGAACAAGGAATAAGTTCACTGTGAATAAAAATTACTTGATGTCCCTAAACATAAGCCAGTCTATCTAAATTAGCACGTACATGACTTATGCAAGTAGCTAAGAGTCGGACTACAGTGCACCAGATGCTGAATTACCATATGGATGAGAAATTATTTTCCAACTTAGGATCATCAGAATAGATGTGTTAACTTTAATATGATATAAACCAGACACCTCTAACAAATAATTAGAGAACTTTAACTGTGAGTGAAATACAACCATGTTATCTATTACTGGACTACAAAATTAATGGAACAAACAAAAAGGTCTTTTTTTAGGCTTGTTTCATCTCCCTGGGGTTCCACTGTGATAACTCCTTCTAGTGCATTCTGAATTTCTCCTTTAAAATAGCAATGTTTCCTTTGCAGGATAGCAGTAGATTTTTTTAAAGGGAGAACATATCCTAACTGTTCACTATAATTTCCTGAAACAAGTGACTAATTTAGAAGGGTCTACCTCCACATTTTATGACAAGCAGATTTTCAGCTAATTTATCCAAAGAACTGGGAGCAATTCGTTTTTTTTTTTTTTCTCTCTCCTGCCTGCTTCCTCCACAGGACTAGATTATGTGCTAACTTGCAATTCCATAATAATCTACACCTGCACAAAGTGAGAGCACAAGGGCTGTTAAAAATTACTGCTGTTTTGGCAGGTGATACTGTGTTGCAGTGATAGCAGAAGAAATGTTCCTGTATACAGCAGAACTGAGTCTGCCCTCTTTTTTCCTAATTCATTCTTCCTCCCTAGTCATTAATCTACATTAAACTCTTTTTGCTCTGGAAAATGTTATATCCTTTTATTCTCAGCAGATATTAAAATAGAAATAAATTCTACTTCCCAAAATTCACTCTTCTCAAAAAAACTGGCAGACTACTACGAAGGAGTTAGCACAGAATGGTTACAAACAATAACAAAACCATGAAGTTACTTTACTATTTTCATAGGAATGCCACTAAAGTGTCTTACAAGAATTATCTGCCAATACCATTTCCAGCTTGCTACAAGAAGCAGTGTGGTGCATTTACAAATGAATAAATTGCAGTGCATGTAGGTTAAATGATTTAGCTATAATCATGCAACCCATACTGCAGAAATGAGGATAAAATTCAGGTCTCAACTCCCAGGACTCTCTTGCCCTTCTTACTCCCTCAAGCTTCCCTTCCTGTTATGTTATAGGTAAAGGTAAACCACGTTTTGTATGGTATGGATGACGTATCAGAACCTACACTCTCTCAGTGTGTTCAGATACCACAGTTTGTTTTAAAAGACGTAGTAATAATAGCAGCATCAGCCAGTGTTTGCTCTTTTATAATACTTAACTTAGTTTATCTTATCAATTTTTTTTTGCTTCATGCTTACTCTATTAAAATACTTAAATAGTTCTTCATATATAAAAAGTATTAGAACTTTTCTATTTATTACTTTGTAAACCATGTAAAAGTTTCTAATCATATTGAACCTCAAAGTACTGCAACACTTACCAGCTTTACTTTGGATGATAATAATACAGATATTTTTCATCCAAGACAAACTCCCCTAATTCTATATCTAACAAGTACACCTCCTAGCAAACAGTGAAAACAATGTCCACATAGCTGTGATACCTACTACACAAACCAGCTTTGGCATATTACAAAAGCATGGCAAGAAAGACCCACCCTGATACAAGGTTTTCCAAAAAGGCGAACAAGACTTCTCCCAAAATATATATACACACCACACCACGTGCCAGAAGTAATTTTATTTCCTTTGAGACCTCTCATGTGGAGATCAGCCTTTAATCAAAAAGATAGTTTGATAAATGAAATAACAAAGCTTGAAGGACAGACAGTTGTTTAAGCAGAATGGAGCTGCCCATTCTATTTCAATGGGCAGCCAGGAGACAATCACTCAAAGAGAATTTCCTTTAAAGCACTTTCAAATATATCTCAAAATCTATCATTTTCCAGATCAGATGATAGCTTCTGTCCCCTAATTATCAGTATGGTGCCAAACCTACTGTCCATTCCACTGCTGAGCTGAATAAAGAGAAATAAGCATCTGAAAACCAGCCTACAAGTATTCCACTTCTTGAGAAAAGGATCCTCTACCAGCTTGACTGATTAATAACAATGATCTGCTGTACAACAAAGTACCTTGCTCATCCATCAATTTATTTTAATTAACTAAACATCTCTTCCAATATTAACAATAATTTGTATGTTGGAGCAACTTCTCAGTTTTCTTGCTTTTTTGATACCCAAACAATTTTCAACTCAAGCTAATCTGGCAAACAGGAAAAAAAAAATCTGCATCTGCAAAGAACCTATTCTTATCAAAACTCAATAAGCACTCAACAGATTGTTGTTTCTGGCATTAAACTACAGACTCCTATCAGTTCAATGATCTATAAGATCTTGGTCGTAACTCTGAATTACCTAAGCACTACTTTTTGTTTTAAATTTGATTAATTTCAGTAACTAATTCTAGATTCAGGTCTTAACCACTTCAAATTTACACATATTTTAAAAGTATTTATAATCATTTATTCTTATCTATTTTAATTGGCCTTTTTTATTATTTATATATCCTACTTAACAGAAATACAGGGGGAAAAAAGGTCATAAGCTCTGACAGGTTTTAAATATGAAACCCAATAAAGCAGGCAATTCAAAACAAAGATAAAGGAGTTTGAGAAACAGCTTGAAAAAGGCATTAAAAGAAACACTTAATACTAAATTTTTCAATCAGATTAGGTTCATCAGGAGAGTATCGGAATCTGAGGGTCAACAGACCATTCAGGTGTAAAAGCTGAGCACAGAAGATAAGGCCAGCAATGCAAAAATCCAGGTGCTACTTCTGCTGTGTTTACTTTAACAAGGAGCTTGGAAAGACTGCCATGTGAGAACTGTCCTGCACAGGGCACACAGCCAAGTTTCCCCTCCATCTCCCCAGGTTAAAGCCTCAACAGAAGCAGTTATAGGGTAACAGTGACAAAAATAGCAGTAACAAACTGCTAGGATCAGATGGTACCCACCCAATAACTCCCAAGAAACTCAAGGATGAAACAGCTGAACTATTAAATGTGCTGTGGGCTGTCTTAATTTAAAATACAAATAATCTGCCAGTGCTCTGGCAGCTGATGTAAGAGGATACCAATTTGCAAAAAGATCTTGGGAGAAATATGGGGATTTAGTAATCACATTAGCCTGGTATCTGTGTGGGGCATATTTGTAGAAAATATTTTGAAGAACAGAACTAGTGGTCACACAAATAAATGTGATCCACACGGTGAAGTCAATGAAACTTCTGTGAAGCTAAGTCATGGCTCAGTCATACACCAATTCTTTCTGGATTTCCAAAAGCCATTCAGTAAGGTCCCTCACTAAAGGCTCTTAAAAAAACAAACAAACAAAAAAATCCACTAACCTGTCCCTGGATAAAGCAAAAGACCACACACGAAAAACTGGTGAAAAGACAAGAAACAAAGGCTGGTGTGTGTCTGCCGCAGTTCTGTAGAACAGTTCAGGCTCTTCAGCATGTTTGTTAAGGGCAAATAACAGGAGGACAGCATTTGTTGATGATACTAAGTAATTTAGAGTAGTGAAGGCAAGCACAATCTGCAAACAATGACAGAGTTCACACTGCTGAGTAGGCAGTAAAATGGCAGATAAAATCACTCTAGATACACAAATCTAATGAATGTGGAGAAAACACATTATCTTTTTACATAGAGATGGACTCTGATCTCACCATTACCACACAGGAATGAGAATTTGGCATAATGAGAGAAAGCTCTGAAATGCCAGATCACTGCTCAGCAATGGAGAAAAAAGAAAAGCAACTGCTAGGAATTACTGGGAATGAAGCATAAGGCTGAAAACATTACTATGCTGCTATTTTAATTCATACCTGTGAGGTACTAATTCTCCAACTCAAAAAGCCATAAATAACAGACCAGGAAAAGATATGGAAAAGAGCAGGGAGGAAAAAGATGACAACATTTATGAAAAGCAATTTAGCACAAAGACATCATCTCCAGTTCAGGAAACCTCAGAGCTGTGAATTACTAGAAACAGCAGGAGTCTTCTGCGATGCAACTGCTCTGCTCTTGCACCTTTCTGCTGTTGGTAGCAGGTCAGTCCTGGAGACAGGACATGGGCTCACAGGACCTCCGCCCTGACCTGGCCTACTTACTTGTTCTTATCTGTTGTCTTTATTCAGAGCTGGAGGAGACAGCCTTAAAAATTACATTTCAACTCTGAATAGAGACAACAGATAACAACGATAACTGATCCAAACCAATGTCCACTGAAAACAGCAGAAAGAACCAATAGGAAATGGGTTTAACCCAGAAGTTTTAAGGCCTGAAGCTGACCTCCCCAGGTCAGCTGACATACATGGTCAGCAGCATATACGTCTGACTTCAGGGAAATAAGGTGATGCCTAGAGTGAGCTACTTATGAACAACTCAAGAGATGATATAAATTCATAAACCATTTCACATAAATTACCTTAGGTAATCTTTATTTACCATCAGACACTTTGAGAGCAAAGAAAAATTAGCTATATTCATCATCAGCTAAAGCACTGACAAAACAATGGGACTGATATGAGTCACCTACCACTAGCTGGTTATAGGAGGCGCACAGTAAACTGAAACGGTTTCTATTACATGAATGGGCTACTAATGCAGAATGATAGGTCAGCAATACAAGCATTACACAACTTTTTTCCTTTTTTTTTTTAAAAAAAAAACAACTTTATTGTGTAGAAATCCGAAGTACTTAGATGAGGAAAAAGAAAGAAAAAAGAAATCTACAAAAAAAAGAAAGAAGAGTGTATCTATCCAGACAGGTTCCACAGAATGGTAAACTACTGCCGAATCATACAGTCAGCACCTACACACGTACCCACATATCTGAAATCTCAAAGTTATGATTTGGCAGCAGAAGACTGCAGACGAGACCGTGCAACTTCTGATGCATAAAAAGAGGTCAGGTAAAGAAGCTACTGAAAATCTCTGTCACTGAATGCAGCACAAAATAGCAAGTTCATCTTCACTGCAAACTGTTTAGTTCATGTGAGTGTCAAACTAATGTTCACAGATACAACTACAACAAGGTTTCAAACCCTAGCTAGTAATTACTGTTACTATTTAAGTTCAGTTAATAGGAGCACACTTGTTCACATCCAGAGGGACAAAATATCACCCCCAAATATTATATACTCAAAAAAATCTAGAAAATTTTATTTGTTCTCAAAAGAGAACTGAAAGGAAAATTATTTGGAAGTTTGTGGTGCCCTGAAATCTAAGGAAGAAATGTCAGCTCCTCTTAGGGAAAGGAGTCTATCTTGCTAAATATTTAATATACCAGGTACATGTTTGGAGCCATTTCAGTAAAAACAATTTAAGAGAAAATTAGAATTATGAAATGCAGTCACTAATGAAAGAATGTATGGACAGAGATATTTTACAAAGCCTCTTTTGATCCTAAATTGCTTCTTAACAAACTGACAGAAGAATAAAGTAACTAGTGGCAATAGGGCAAATTGGCGAAAAACAGTTAAATATGACCAACAGATAAATTCAATTCTTCCTTATCACATTTGCTTCAGCAGAGCTCCATCATGGTGCTCTCACCAGCAACTCTCAGCAGCCCTAAGGGCAAAAACACGACCATCTGCAAAGCAGAGACAAGTCTGTCCCGAAGTACACTGTAAACGAGTGACTGAAAGTATCTGTGCAATTGACAGAACCTTGTGACTGCAATTATCAGAAAGCACAGCAAACTTCTTCCATGTGTTTTAAAATAAATTTCATAATTGTGTTTCTTTGGTCATAGCCAAAACCCAAATATGCTCCATTTTAAGAATTTAAATTAGCACTGCCAATGAAAAGTCAACTCATACATGAAGTGTATGAACCAAAAACGTGAATTTTTGTATAGATGAAACAGTTCTACAGAGGAGATTTCAGCGATTTCCTTCCCTCTGTTATACTGAACAGTCACACAGTAACAGTTAATGTACTTGAAAAAGCATTCATCATCTTCAAGTCTGAACTTGCACACAAAAAGGTCACTGCTGCATAACACAAGATTGATACTTAGTTAAAGTTAAATTATCATTAAAATTACTCTCTCAAATGCTTTAAATATAGAAACTTAAAAACCAAACTGGAATACAGGTCCCCTATACCTTAAAACAGCCTTTTCTATATGTATTCCAGTGCTTTCTGACTGATGCGTTGTACACACATGTTCAAAACTAACAGCCATTCACATATACAATAAAATCTCTTGTTGTTTTACATAAAACACATTACATTAATAACGGCAACAGAGAAAATCAAGGTTAAGAGTTTCTAAGCTAAGATTTTTAACTCCTCTCCTTTGCTAAAATTGAATGTTTGGTTGAAATACTCAGAAAGATTAGTCTATTCTTTTTGAGTTAGAAGTCTGTTTATGAAATTTGTTATACCATCTTTTTGCTTGGCTACCAGTTTGTTATTAAAAATATCATCTGTAGCAACATGCAGAACACTTAGCATACAATATCATTCACAAACAATACATAATATCATTTTTTTGTTACAGAACTACAAACACTAGTCTATATGCTGTACATTATCTTCATCAAATTTTCAATTAAGTTTGAAATTCATAAATGTGTCAAAAAAAGAGAGCAATAACCATGTTCTTTTAATTCCCAAAACTCAATTTACATGATTCTCTATCTACTTTTACCTCGACTTTTACCTATTTTTTTTATTGGTTTCAGCAAAACATAAGGACAACCAATTGCTTCCAAACTCTTTCCTGGATCTTGTCTCATTTCCTGCCTCCTATGAGGCAGTGTGAGACAGACTTTAGTAAAAACTATCTCTGTAACATCTGCACTTCTAAATACTGAGTTCAGTTCCTCAATGATAATAATGAATTCAATCGTATTTGATATTGAATTTCCTTAATACTTCCATCATACTCTTTTCTTCAGGTGTCCGTGCAACCAAGAAGGGTTTGAAAAAATGTTACTGCCTAATTACCCAACTCTCCCAGGCAATCACCCCTTCTTTTCTCTTTCACGCTTCTCAGTAACTTAGTTCACAAGACATGGTAACTTTGAGACACTTTCAGGATTCTCTTACCCTTAATTTAGTCCTTTCTGCTAGCTCTGTTAAGCACCTTTTTCACACTCTTATTTAAACTACAGCACAACATACAGTACTACAGAATGAAAATGTTTTCCTCAGCTTCATCATTCAGGGACTTTCATTAAAGACCACATTATAAAGATTATACACATCATTTGAAATTTAAAAGCCACACAAAACAATTTTACTACTGTAACATAAAAACTTACCCACTTGGCAATTGGACACCCCTGAGAGCTTTTTCCTTCCTTTCCTGTATAAACCACTACCTCTATTCTTACAGCGCTTCCTTTTGCTCCATACCTGAATTAAAAAAATTTTTGTGAGTACAACTAAAACTGTTGTAGAGCATTTTAGAATAGGGAACACTTTCAATAAAACAAGAATAACTATTTTATTTTTATTTTACTGAGAGCACAACAGAAACAAAGTATCTATAATGTCCAATTATAGATAAAATAAATAAATTTAAAATCCTATTTGTATGAGTCAATTTGAAATCTCTCTTCTGTTAACTACTACTTCTTCTACTAAGGAGACATTATTTGGGAAGAAAATGTCACTGCATGTAAATCCCAATGTACTTAAGTCACTCAGGTGACCTTTCCATTCAATTTGTCACAGCTGGTTACATGCAGGACACTGGATAACGCAATCCTGTGAGGTGCTTATCTCTGTCATTTGACATTCAATATTGACTGACATTCGTATTGACTTCAATAGCACCTAAGAGCACACTGCACTTAGTGAAATCGGACACTAAAGCTGCTGGAGCTCAGAAAAGACAAGTGAGTTTGGAAATGGAATGCTAGCGTTCATCTCCTGCACATCTGAGCAGAAAAATGTTTTACAAATGAGTACAGCAAGAAGTGTTTTTTTTTTTTTAAAAAGAAAACATAGCACCTGACTTCATAGCTCATCTTCTTTCCTGTTTATACATTCAAAAATTCTGTTAGCATTAAATGCTGAATTTTCCTCACCTGTTCTCCATTATTTCTCTCACAGCAGCAACACTTGGTCCTGTCCCGAGGTGTGTGTAATAAGGGCCTTCATCTTTCTCTATAATTTGTTCTGTAAGGAGGTTGAGAAAATCAAGTTTGCACATGCAAAAATTTATACCATTAGAAGTAACTTTAAAATAGTTTACAGAAGCATTCTCCAAATTAAATACATAAAATCTTAACCTAAATGTAACAAATAACGTATCGACAAACATTTCTCCTTAGAGTCATCAAAATTATTTCATACCTGAAATAACTCCTATTAATCTGATACTGGATCTTCTATGACATTGTAAAGTAGTCCTAACTATATTAATATTTTGCATTCTTCAGCAATTTTCACTACAGGACCTGGTATATATTAATTAGGCAAGCCTCCCAATGTCCTTGTAAGTATGGAAGTATTTTAGACAAGAGAGAATTGAAGAAAAAAAAACAACTTGTGGTCATATACTACATAACAGAGAACGTAATCCAGATCTCTCAACTAGTGGCTTGTTGGTTCAGAACATTAAATCGAAAAGAAAAAAAAAATCTGCTCGCATATGCTTTGTTGTTCAGTGTTTGACTTGTTTTTCCATCTACATGGTTTGATAGTCTGAATACAAAACATGTCCAAAACCGTCAATTAAGTTGAACTTGCAAAATTTCGAACACCCAGTTTGGTGTGACACTCCATCCCTCAACGTAAGTTATTACGTCTCTGACTTTATCACTTGAACTCTACCTAACCTCTCATCTCTCCAATAAGAGACACTTAAAAGCCTTTGACACGTACTCTTTCAAGTCTAAATCACATCTCTCCCAAGGACCAATGCTGACGGTAACAAGACTGCCCACAACTATGCCCTTCCACCTGTTTAACAGTATTTAATTTAGGCAACAGTTAAAAGGTATTGGGAGATCTGTCCAGTATATCTCAAGCAAAAATTACTTCTAGACCATGAAAATCATAATCTAATATATTGCAGATAAACTCACATGGAGTACAAGTCACCAATAACAAAATAAGTCGAAAAACTCCTTTTCTTCTACTTGCATTTAAATACCGGAGAATTTAAACCTGCCAGTTGCAAGGCCAAAAATATTAGAACCTGCTGTGTTTTGCAGGACCGAAGACCTCAAAAAAGTTACAGAAAAGGGGAAAAAACAAAAAAACACTTTCTCCTCCCAAAACACAGGGCAAAACACTGAGCTTCTGCAATGCCGAAATAACTGTCCAATGCACTTCCTCACATTAAAGGAAGCAATATTAACTCAAATCTATTTGAAAGGTATACGCAAAAATTAGCAAAAGGACTTACCAACACAGTCACAAGTTGGCAGTTCAGACTGTCCTTTTTTCGTAGGTGTATCTATTAAATTTTTTGTAGGGGTGTCAAGAAACTTCATAGGTGATTCAAGAAAACTGCTGAGTGTGTTCTTTGCCGGAGAGCACCCCGAGTCCCCTGCGCTCTGCGGCTGGTCCGAACCAAAACTCGTTGCCGTCAGAATGGTAACTTCACCTGCACACTCAATATTCCTGAGAGCTTCAGCGGCCCCTGGCACGCGGACCCCACCACAGGGAACAGGCCGCAGCTGCGACTTTGCATCCCCTTGCTCGACAGCATCCCGCTGAAAACAGGATTTGTTGTCACTCTGTGTTTCATTCGCTCTCAGATTAGACTGGCTAAGAGTCTGGCGCAAAGGATGTGTCTGACCAACACTTGCTGCTTGCTGTACCTGAGAAGTACTTTTTTCTGTAAACATCTGTACATTTTCACTAGGTCTGTTTAATGAGGATGCTGTTTTCAGCTGTGGAATGGCCACAGAATTACGGGAGGGCAGGTCACTGTACTGGTTACACGTAATACCATCATTTTTCAGTGGATCAATACATAGAGGGTCACCAGATTCTGCAGCTTTGATCTGCTCGTTCACCATTTCGCAGCCAAACAACCTGTCTTTTGTTTTCTCCTGTGGTACCTCAGGTAAGCATCTATGGAACTTTATCTGAGTTTGTGGGAGAAATAATCTAGTTTTTTCTTGTGATGATGATGTATTTTGATTCAGTGCTTTCTGTACTTTGGTTCTAGGAGATTTCTTTTCTGATGCAGCTATTCTGGAGTCCTGTGGCATGGTTTGACCAAGCCTGTGCAGTTTTGATGATATCCAAATGTCCTGTAACTCACTATGCTGGCATGGCAACAGCTCAAGCTGGTTTTGATTATTTTGTTGATAGCGTGTTTCTTGAGGCTTCTTTTTGTGTCTTGGTCTCCATGGTACAGCATTTCCTTTTTTATTTGTTGACTGTTTTTGCTTTAACAGTAAGGAACTGTAATTATGCCTAAGAAATACAGTTTCTTTCTTCTGCAACAGGCACTGATCCTGGTTATGTTTTGGCTGCCGCTCATGTGATATTAGATTGAGTAGCGATGCCTTAATGTCATTCTTCTGATCCGGATTTGTCTGGTTTGACTCAATTAATGCTGCGAGTTGAGTTAGTTGAGTAGCTACATCCTCTTCATCCTGACTATGAATTCCTCCTTCTTTAATTGAAGAATTAGTTTTCAAGTTCAAATCATTACAGGTTGGCTTTTGCTCTACTTGGGCAAGAATTTCCAAGTTGTTACTTGTTTGCTGGACGTTACACGAAGCATTGCAATACCGGGCAAAGGTGACTTGATCATACATACAATTATTCTTGGTAGTATGACCTGAAAATGGTTTTGCATTGGATGTTACATCAGATAAGGTTTTGGTACCTTGTGAGGATAACTGTAATTTATACATCTCACCAGGAGGCTCATCATGCAATTCAGAAATCAAACTTTGTCCATTGTACAACACTGCCTTACTAGGGAGCTGCTTCTGCAAGGCAGCACAGTGAGACAAGAGCTGCTGTTCATTCTGCAAGTAAGTGTCTTTGATTTCCTTCAATGTAGGGGACGTAAAGGAGGATGAAATATCCCTTTTGTAACTCTGGAGCAAGCTGGAAGTTGTTTCTTCTGTATACTCAATACTTTCAGTTTTAGCTGGTGAAGTTGTTTCTAAAGGGGCTTCAGATAATTGCGTTAAAGCTTCAATAGCTACAACCTGCTCTACAGTTAAATTTCTGTTTTTAATCAGAGACAAGAAAGTGGGCTGCAGTGAAGAATTCTCTTGCTGTGTCTCTTGGTCTGGTGTTTTAACGCCATCCTTCTCTGCAGGGGCTTCCGCTTCAGGCAGTGGAGGACAACAGAAACTGTCTTGCAGATCCGAAATAGAACCAGTTTGCAAAAACGACTTACCAGAATCTTGAAGGACCACACAAGTGCAGTTTTCCTGTTTCATAAAAACATTTTCCTGTTTTTCTGTGTGAACACAACTAGCACCAGTTGTCAGGGTGTTTACAACATTATTCAGATTATTAGCCTTTGTCCAATGTGTATGGGAGTTGCTTGTCAAATCCGTTCTTTCCTCTACGGATACCTTTTTCAGGGAAACAACTGATTCTGGAGGTGAGTAATGTAAGGTTTTTATGCCATTTCTGATGGTTTGTGCAAATGACTTTTTTGGCTCAGTTAACTGACTAGGAGATACTGCTCTTTCACTTTCTTCAGTATTTTTCAAGTGTTCGTTCCCTGTCACAGTTCCATGGATATCTCCATTGACATGGACACCAAAAGATGGCTTCTCGTTATGTGCCCAATTCTCTGCTTCTAAGCCTGTCATTCTGTCTTTCTCCTTAGACTGTACATTTTCAAAGGGTAGTGTTTGGTTTGTTTTCACCCTGTATTTTTCACCATGACCACATATACTGCATTCCATGAGTTCTGGTCTGCGGCCATTTACTGGTTTGTTTTCTAAATTTGCCTATAAAACAATAAAAAAAATTGTAACAGCTGCTTAAAAAGAAAGAAAAAGAAGCATAAGCTTTATGGCAACTAAGTCCTACTTTGACAGATATAAAGAATACCCTAATTAAACACAGGCACAGATGCTGACCAAAAAAAAATTCAGGAAGTCATAAAAAAAAAAAATCTGAAGCCTGAAGACCTGATTCATATTTACAGTCAGTTCTTTTTCACTGTTCTGGAGGAAAGAAAGGAAAAGAAAGAAAAAGGAAAGCATGTGGCAGTGGTGGAGACTTACTATGAATGTAAAGATAAAGGATTTCAGCTCTTAGAATCAGATCTAAGGATTCAATTTCACAATCAATTTGCAAAAGTAGCTGAAAGTCTCCCTTGAGCTCAACTCAGCACTGAAATCTAAAGGCTTGCTTTGCAAGAAGTTTACTAGTAACTTGGTATAATTATACCTAAGTGGCTAGACCAATAAAGTGATACAGTGCTTCATTAGGCATTCTAATAAGAATGGCTATTTTGCAGCTTAGTTTCAATTCCTTCAACAGCAGGACAACAGAATCAAGGACAACAAAATCTAAATGGATAGTAAGCCAAAATAAGACTGTCCAAATAAAGCGCTATGTTTCTAAAACTGTTTTATACATAAGCTCTTTGACATCATCAATGAGTTGCTGCAAACAGTGGCGACCATAGCCCCTGTGATAATTTACACCACAACAATGACAATTTGTTTCAAGTTAAGAGTTTGTCTCACATTCAGGTATTAAGGCAACAGTACAAATGCAAGACAAACTTGAAGCAACACTGAACTGTATTTTAGAATTTGCAAGCCCATCACGTGGTATTAACTCTTTGAGATGTGCTGCATTGTAATAGAGGCCTGAGGCGCCAGCATCTGACTCCCTGCTGCTTCACCTTGGAGGTACTCCTAAAAATAATCCTGAAGTGAACAAGAAGAGCAATTACAAGAAGGGAAGCAGGGAGCTGTGATAGTTTCTGATGGCTTCTGCCAGAACACCGTGCACAGCACCAGCAGAGAGCACCAAAGGCTGCTGTGGAGGCTCTTTTAAAGAAGTGCAAATTTCACCACATTTAATGCCACGGGGCACCACAAAAAAGCCCTGTAGGTGGCAAATGACAGGGACCTTTAGTACAAAAGTATTAAATTCATAAATACGCACAACAATGTTCAGCTTGTGTATTTAGTTGGTAACTTTCACATGTCTGAACAATCTATTAACTGAGCTATCATGATTACCAGTATTTTAGTGAACTCTTTAATATTTAAATGTAGTGTTCATCCTCCATGATATAATTCATATAGTCAAAACTTCAAAAATTAGATAGTACCAGAATATGTTATCCTGGAAAGAATACTCATGTAGGTCTCATTTTAAATAGTATTAGAGCTATGAAGCAAGGAGCTATGTAATTAAACAGTGTGTGTGTTTATGTGTGCATCCAGACTCAGGAGGGAACAAGAATAAAGACAGAAATCCAATTTTTATTAAGTTAAAATTTATTTCTATTTCTATTAAATTTTATTTTAAAAAAATGAAATCACAACAGACAGTGCGGGTACCTAAATTTATTATAATCTCTAAGAATTAAAGTGTTCTGTAGCCCTAAGCTCTACTTAGCAAGTAAAACAGTACTGCTTTTTAAATTAGATATAAGCAATACAACTTGTTAATTAAACTATACCCTGGCACAGTAGAGCTGAGAAATATGCAGAAAATAGCATGCAATGTAATTGAAAATATTTAAATCAAACATGTTTTAATGGTCATACCAACAAAAATGCACAGACTTCTCTAAGAAAATAACTAAAATGCACTAACGTAAAATAAACTCTTAATTAATCACAATCATCAAGACATTACTGCCAGAAACCTCCAGGCAAAAGGAAGAATATGGACCCCAACTTTTGAAGAATACGGACCCCAACTTCAGATAGTATTCACCCTACAATCACTAACTGATTTAAAAAAAATAAATAAAATTTTAATAAATAAATAATACAAAGGAATCCAAAATACATCCTAGATTTTATCAGCAGCTTCATAATCTTTCATGGATCTGCTATGGAAAAAATGTAACCAGCACCTATGCAGTAAATTCAAACCTGTGGAATTTACATTAAGAAAGAAAGATAGCTTATATTAATGGTCTTTATTTACGCTAATTTAATTACACTGATCCTAACCAATGGTCTGTGAGCCTGAACTTATCTGAATCCTGGTGATTTTCAATGATCCACAGACCTGAAGCATCACTGAGCAATTTCTAAGGGTTCCACAAAAGCAATTAAGCAAGTCAACTGTGAGCAGAGGTAAATGTATTACATGAGTATGTGCAACTCTATCAGAAAATATTTTAAGGGTACATCACTGAAAAGTTAAAACCCACAACTCTTATCTACCCAAAAGCTGCATTTAAATTAACTACTCCCCCTCCCTCCCCGAGTTTAATAGAACTAGGACATGAAACTTCAGGGTTTTTTTTTTTTTCCAACAAAAAGTTTATCTAAGACCCTCCCCCCAGGATTACAGGCAAAAAAAAGTAATGCAAATTACCCTACTTGCTGCAGAATATTTCATCAAGGAATGCACTATCTGCTTACTAATAAACAAAGAAGTGGCCATGGATGGATTTAACTGAGTTCACACACTCACATAAACATGTATTTGGAACAGATGATCTGGAACAAAACTGTGACCCCTCTGAGGTCACTAAAAAAAAAATGAATAAAACAATACAGCACTGCCATTTCAACTGTAGTGTCTGAGCCCCTGGCACTGCTTTAAGAAGCAACAACAGGAGCCACTTCCGCAGAAAAAGAAATGCAGAAATACATCCCTTCTAAGGTTGAAATCTTGAAGCACAAACTATCACTCCAGAAGTCATCTGAACAAAGCAAAATTGCTACTGGAAATTTAATTAAAAAAGAAACAGGAGCAACTATATTAAAATAAATTCCCAGCATTTATAGGTTTTCAACATAGAAGAGGAATGGGGGGGGGAGAGGGAAGGAGGAAGAAGGTTCCTCCATGATCAGAGACAAGAACCAACAGAGTCCACTAACACAGCTCAAAGTCCACTGACAGAGCTCAAAGTACAAATATGTCAGCACACTTTCTCAGCTATGCTGTTCCTCAGTGAAATACTTTTACCAGACCAAAAAGCACTGCTGCATTTGAAAATACTCAAGAATTTTCCCTAGCCTGTTAGGCATAGGTGTAGCGCTGTGCTCACACAAGACACCAGTGATCTCAGCAGTAAAGAAGTATTATTTTGAAAATAAAACTATTCCTCATACATAATTTCCACTAACATTACTGAAAGTTTCACACAAAAAGGAAAAAAAAAAGCAGATGAATCATATCACTGGCATTGTTTGATTCATGTTTTATTTTTCCATATATTTTATATTTCCAGTATAAAAATCATAAGAAATTCATTTTCTAGAATCAAACTCTCTTCCTTTTCAGCACTGTGTTGCTTTTTCTCTTTTGCTATTGACCTGCATGAATCCTAAAAAACATCCATTTTCCTTCCTTCCTTAACAGAAAGGTTTAACATGCAAAGTTATTGTCTCCCGGGATAAAAAGCAATGCAGACCCACTAGTGGGGGTGGAGCTTCTTTGATTTTTCTTCTCACTCTAAGTCTGGTACACCAAAAGTAACAGCTCAGCAAAACCTTTTTGCAGCTGAACAACCTAGCAGCAATCTATCTTCAAGTCCTGAATCAAAGCACTTGAAACAGCAGTCAAGGACACCACACTTCCACATAACAGTCTCAAAATTCACGGACGTTGAGCACAGAAGACTGATCAGATTGATTTCTAAGTTTTCACACAAGTGTAAGCGAAAGCTAAAGAACAAAGTGGATCAATAACAGTAATTTCCTCTCTTCCTTGTTAATGGGAGCACTCCTCTACTGGGAGATGCAAACCACTAACAAATCATGCTAAAGCTTAAGCTCTGCATGGACAGGAATCACCAGAGTAATAGCCTGCTGTAGCCATTGCTAAAGTACTTAAACTTGAATCCAACATCACAGGTGGTATCTGAGCAAATTATTCTGAAAAGGAGCAGACTTTAATATTAATTTTTTAACATAAGATGCTTATCTGCCTCTGAAGTAATGCAAAAAATTCACCAATTCAATGAAAATACAATGATTAAGCTACCCTAAAGACACTTCCATGTTTTCTGTATAACAAAGAGCAGGCCATGGGTTTATGATTCACTTTTCAACTCTCTACAGGTGGTACCAAAGCTCATTGTACCAAAGGATACAGCCAGAACAACTGCTGCTATACTGCAGAAATAACAGCTAATGCCCAGAATCAGCCACTGATGAAATGGCTCAAAAGAAAAGAGCAAATCATGACAAGTTACCTAATAATCAACAGCAAGTCTCCAGGACTAGCCCTCCACATAGGCTTCTGCTCATATACCCATTAGGATACAGCTCACAACAGATCGAGAAATACTTGCACCTACCACCTTGGGCCAATCAATGACGGCGATGGTCTGGAAGGCAACCCTTCCCAGGGACACAACACTCCTCAACGTGAAAGGAAGAGCAAGCGAGGAGGGCTTGTGCTCTGTCCCTCCTATCCACCGCAGCCTGGATGCTGACGCAGTGCTTGCAGCCATGTAGCTAGCCCAGCATGCCCGTTCACGCTGGTACAGAGCTGGTAGCACCTCAGAGCTCAGCTCCATTTACCATGTTTACTCAAATGCAGTAAGAGAAATGTTCTTTCAGAAAAGCTGCTTGGGGAAAAAAGAAAAATAAGAACTTCCTCTAATATTTGAAAATGGTGTTTCAATCACGATCCAACTGTTAGATTCCACTGCCTCACCAAAAAATAAGAAAACACCAGTCAACCAACAGCAATTTGTTCTCTAGTGCCTGCTCCCCAGGACACACACACACACGCTCAGAGGAAACCAGGACCTGCACTGTCCAGTGGAAATGCAAGTACTGGACCAACACATATGGATAGGGAGATAAGATATGGATAGGATAGGTGATATAATCAGGGAGCTGGACAGTACAGGCTTGGGGAAACGGTCACACATGCTGAGTGAAGACAGAGCTACCTGGAAAGCTGTGGGCTGTTTATAGGAGAGAAAAATATGGGATAAGATGCTGAAGAAGGCATAGGGCAACCTTCAATGGCCAAACTTTTAGCATTCAAAAGAAATTACATATACATGAATATATTTAGTGATAATCTATTTAGAATGACACTGTTACGAGTAAAAATAAATAAATACTTGACTGCAATAACACAGATTATAGCAATGTGCTACAGGCTGCTACCAAAGGCTGAGGGCCATGCAGGATTTCTGAGCAGACAACCAGTATAGAGACGAAAAAAGTGAGTAGCTCATTCCCATTAACATCACCAAAAGCTTAAAGCAATTATTACCCTATGTAATGACAACCACCACGAAACAGTATGCCTCTTTCAGTATACTGCTCTTCTACAGCAGCTCGCACAAAGCACATCTTCCATACGTCTTTTTGCAAAGACATTGCATTGGTAATATAATTACTAATATAAAAAAGCCTGCATGTGCAGAGGTTTTGTTCCTCAAGAGAACAAATATAAATGATGAAATCTCCCTTAGAATAGAAAAGTCTGGCGAAGTATTTTCTAGCCTTTATCTTCCCACTTACTGCAATCCCAGTCATTCTTCCCTGCACACTGGGCCAGGTAACAGCCCTTGGTAGCTCCTCCCTTCACGTAGGTCCCAAATGCCTCCCAACTCCCGAGTCCTCTCTGCATAAACTGACATAATCCAGTGATCTAGACCACATTTACCGGAAATGTTCAGGGTTGCACACAAGAGTGATGTCGTAAAGCAGTGCAGCACACCTTAACCTGAACCACAACTCAAATGAGACATAGAAAGTTTATCTTATCAGCCAATCAAGAAAAGTAACATACAAAAATACCTTGGCTCACAGGTAATCAGTTTGTATATAGGATTTGCCATGAGCAATCTTCGGGGAGAAGCACTCAACTGTATTGCATTATACACCCCAATATTACTAATATACCACAGGTGTCCCTTGAAACACACAAGGAAAAAATCAGATTTGTTCCCCCCTCACCCAGTGCACCTGCATACATCGTCAGCTATTTATGTTGTCAAAATCCATCAACTGAAAAATATCAAAATATTATTTCTTCTTTTTCTTCCCTTCTAGTTCGAACTCTGAAGTAAAATATTGCAATAGTATTTCAGATCTAGCACCTTTTCCCTTTAAAGTATTGCTGTAGTGGAAGTGGAAATCAGTAGAAAAAATGCCCAAAGCACTCCAAATGATACAAGCACTAGAAAATCACAGATGCTAGTTTCATCTCTTCAGCAGATATCCCTTTATATGGGGTTGCATTAGAAGAAATCTTTTCCAAATTGTAAGAATTCCACTCCAATTGGGAATTTTCTTGAGTTAATGCCAATGATCATTCATTTTTCATCTTTTCTCTTTCTCTCTCTTTTTTTTTTTTTTTGGGGGGGGGGGGGGGAGGCAGGTTTGTTTTGAACTAATTCATCTTCCATAGCAGGTGCAGAGAGTGAAATGGAGAAAAGGAGGAATGAAGGAACCCAACGATGTGCAAATTAGGAAAGAACACTGGATTCTGAAATGGAGACTCCCAGGAAGACCACCAGAGTAAAGTAAACAGTTTAGCTTTGTTCTACTATAGTGTCTGCATTCCTCAAACTCAAGAAAATGACTTAGAAAAATAACAAACAAACTTGGTCACTTTTCAAAAAAGAAACAATTTTCTGATTTATAAGCAAAACTTTTCACCTCTATTTTATGAATAATCAAAATTTGAAAACAGTGGCTATACTAAATTCTTTGCTTTAAAGCTCCCACTTTAAAGACTCTTTGTTTCCTTATTTTCAGCCAAAAAGTGTCTGGGAATAAGTGGAATAGCAATAGGAGATACAGAATATATATGGAATAGCAGTAGCAAAACAGAAATTTCAAGATGTGATCAATATTAATCCCAAGTCTGAATTCAAGAAATGTTGGAATGGAAACATCACTCCTGATAACTTACTATGAATATCTTAAAGACTATAATGCATCTTTCTCCTTGATTCTTCCTCTTCCTTCTGCATGGCCAATTATATTCTTCATTAACTACAGGTATGACCTTCATCAAATCACTTTTCTCTCAATTTCTGAGGTCAATTAATCTTTTATTTGCCTTCACAGTATTGTGCAGATTAACACCACATTTCTGCCAAATCTCTTACTGAAACTTCTGCAGGTTTTGACTCTCTAAACTCCAAATTTGTCCTCAACAGAGTGGACTCATCCCACTCTTATTTGGACAGGTGGGACACACAGTCAATTGCCAGGAGTCTTGATTAGCTTCCTATTTATTGCGGAGTTCAGCATACACCCCCACATACGAGCTCTCTCTCCTTCTCATTTCAGTTTCATCTCCATTTTATCTACCTTTGTATCCTCTTGGCTACCCTCTTCAAACGCTAGGCAGCTCTTCCACTACAGAAGTTCCTCATCTTGTCTGTCTATGCAGAGTTAGCATACTATGCCCTTAAAGTCTTTTTCTCTCTTCATTCTCCCACACCATTAACACAATCCTCCTACCTATGCTGTATAATAGCTTCAGTAAGACCACCTTGTAAGTACAGGTAAGAGCTACTTTATCAGATCTTAAAGGATGGCACTTATTAGCAGTGTTGAAGATAGAGGACACTAATCAAGGGTCTGTATGTGTCAAATGGTGATTCCTAGAGAAACATATTTACTAGATCACCACTTGGAAACATGCTTTCTGAGCCACAAACTCAATTTACTGTTTCGGTTAACTCTGAGCTCCAGGTTGTGGAAGCTCCAGACAGAAGCATAACAAGAAATACACAGTAAATGCACCATTCCCCTATACAGGCACCCAAAATTGGGACGGGTTACAGAACAAAGAAAAGCCGTTACACTTCTTTTCCGTGCAACAAAAGCCAGTACAAACTAGTATCATGCCTGGCTTTTACTGTTGTTTTGAACTACTCAATTTCTTCAACACTGAAATACAGGACTTGGATACCGGCAGCTCTGAAAAATATAGCGCTCACCCCAAAAAAGAAAAATGGTATGATCAGCAGCAACATGTATTCTGCAACATAAACTTCCTCTAATGCGCTTTAACTCAAATTTAGAGATGAAAGACATTCAGGCTTTGAATTTATACATCCTAATGTCTCTTGTGGTCTACTCATTTATGCATCCATTGCCATAGTATTAAGAAAGTATTGCCTGGCCTATAACTGTAAATGGAGAATGACAGAGTGTTCATAATGAGGTCTTCAGGGAACATATCACAGCGATATAACATTTTTAGCAATGACCTGGAAGAAAAGGTGAAATTAATACTGATAAAAACATAGCAAATTATCAAAAGAACAGACACTGTTTCCTGAATTGACTGGAAGGGAGCAGTAAGCAAACGCTTTGGTATAGCTACAGTTACGTATTTAGAAACAGACTTCAGGTTGTATTTACAAAATACACGGTTCTACCTAGAAAAAAATGACCTTAAGAGATCAATGTGGTCAATAAGCAAATACATAGTAGTCACAGAAACTCCTATTGAAACTATATGCCCAAAAGGGCCAGTGAGATTTTTTGACGCATAAATAACAAAATTGATTGGGAAAAGGCATGTTATTTTATATACTGTATTTGACACTCTGCATCTGCTAATGTAATAGCATGTCCAGTTCTGACATACATAATTCAAGCAAGACACTGATACGCTGTAGAGAGCTTGGGGGACCACAAGAATGACAAAGTATTGAAGTATCTTAATGTGAAAGACCCAGGGAGTTCACTCTACCGTTTACCACAGAAAAAGAAATCTGAAGGGCCACAAGCTATGTCCATATCTACGTGGAACAGAAATCTGATAACAGAACGCTCCTTGTTCTAGCAGCCAGAAGTGTAATAAGACTCTGACCAACTTAAGGCCAGAGAAATCTGGACTGGAACTACAGGAAGGGGAGAGGGAGCTTTGGAAGCATCTTTATTAGAGGTTTTGATGTATTCTTCATCCATGGGCATTTTCAAATCCAAGCTTTCGGAGGTACCTTTAAAACACGATGCTTCAATACAAAAATAAATTAATTCAGTCTCACAGCCTCCCTATACCAGAACAGATGATTTCAATCATCTTGCCTGGCTTTATGACATGCAAACCAAACTGACACAACTTAATAATTTTCCCTCAGTTTCAGTTCAGTAAAGATCTGAACTGCTGCCCAGGATAACACCATATTCCAGTTCCTACAATCTAGCCAGGAAGATATTCAGCTCCTTAATTTAGGATCTAGTTTAAGTTTCTACATTCTGTGATACAATCAATTGTATTATTTACAAGTTGCAACATGCTGGTAGCAGCTCTCAGTCCAAATCTGCTACAGACACAAAACAGAAGTCAACAAGTTAATCAGCCCTCACACACACATACCCTTTCCCACTACTTCTAAAAGAAACAGAAAAAGATAAGAAAAAAAACAGCAAGAGATCCCAAAATACACATTGTAGTAAGCCACGCTCAAGTCTTTTCCAAAAGTAAACGCCTATTTTAGGGTATACTCCTGCCCGGTTTTAAAGGTGATGATAGGCAACGAAACAAAAAGGAACAATTCATATGCTTCAGCAATGAGAAAGTCAGTGAAAGGTAAGTCAGAAGACCAGCTAAACGTAATTCATTCAGATACAAGAAATATAAACAGTCATGGGGCAAGCAAGGTGTGCCCCCCATGGTGTGGCCCACTTAGGCCACCTAACTACAAGCAAGGCTGCAGGACTATTGAGGATTTTGCATTTATGTTTTGTCTAGTCTCATGAGGTAAGTATCTAAAAAAGGCAAATACTGTTTCTCTGCTATGTCTGTATCAGCTAGCACACTTTGCTTTTAAATAAAGCTTGAAAAGGAATAAATACTGTATGCAAGTTCTATTTTCTCTTTAGAGGAATACCAACTTTCACTCAGGTACTGGAACAACAGCCATGTTGTTCTGGAGAAGTATGGCAACAGCAGCAAAGTTTGGGTTGCAAAATTCAGGCAATGATCATCTGTTACAAAAGTAAATGCTACAAATTCTTAAACTCTTCCCATTCACAAGCTCAGTTAAACCTTTACAAGAATGAATTTTAAAGACAGATTTTACAGCCGAGAACCAATTAACTTGTAGCACAATATGGACAACACCAAAAAAGACCAATTAAGAAGGAATTCACAATTAAATGTGTGACACAAACTACTGAATTTTAATTTGGCCCTGAAAAATCTTAATATTTTTTTCCAGAATGCTTAATATTAATGCTGTTAGGAAAAAAAGGGCAGTCATATATATTCTATATACTAGTTGTACGTAAGTTAATGATAAGTGATTCCAGTTAGTCTCTTGTAATGTCCTGCTCCTTTTTTCTTGATATTGTTTAAAATTCAGAAATTCAATATTTAAAAAGGAAACACCTTTATAAGTACATATGGATTCTTTTTACTTCCCAAATGAAATCCTACAGTTAAATTCATTTTAGTAGGAATGAAATCTTTTGGTCTCTGCAAAGACAAGGCTCTTACTAAAGTCAGTGGGAAAAAAACTGGAGTATTATCTGAAAGATGAATATTCATTAACATCATGTGTAAAATCTAATTGTAACACCAGAGGAAAAAAGACAGAGATATTTAAATCTAGTCCCATTCAATTAACCTGGGGCTTCTCATCAGTTTTTTTCTGTCACTGAAGGCAATAAACAAACTTGCTTAGTAATATAAGAGTCTGAACAACTTGTTAGTGCCCATTTTCAAAGTATTTTCTAGATACTATTATAATTTATCAACATATGGACATCATAAATAGTAAAGACTGACAACTGATTTACGGAATTTGCAAAGCTATCTGAAGTACTGAAATACTTATGTTACATACAGCAAGTACAAATATTCAATAAAAGCTGATCATGTGGTAATGAATACAAATGGTATGAAAAAACCAGCATATCTGGATTAAGAAAACAGTGTTTGTTTTGTAATGCTACAACTTCATTATGAACATCTCAACAATATATAAATATACTTACTACTCTGGCATCTGACCTGCATCCATACAAGGACATGTTTTCCTTCTTTCCCACAAACTATCTTACTTTATTTAGTATTTGAAGACAGTTTTGATCATAATCACATTTTCTACTATTTTAATAAGTTCTTCCATTACAGTGGATGCTCAAACACTGCACTAAAACACACAGTGATGGGTAGGATTTACAAAAGCATAGTGATTCAAACCACAGGCAAAACTCCAAAACCCACCAAAATCACCAAGTTCAATCTGGCCTTATTCCACATCTCCCAGCCTCACTGTATCTTTGCCTGCAAGGTCCCCCAAGGATGAGCAAGAGTGGCACTACTCTCACAACTTTTCTGCTATGCAATAAATGAGACACAGAAAAAAAAAAAAAAAAAAAAAAAACAGAAAACCTGACTTCTCCCTGTTCTCTGCTCAATTGACAGCATCTCTTTCTTCCCCTAGCATTTTTTTGAGATAGGCTGAAGGAGGGAAAAAAAAAAAAAAAAAAAGAGTAGCAGCAAGACGATGCTATTCGGCAAGTAGCATAGCAGCCTCAAGAAGGATGAGGGAGAGAGAGCAGCACTGAAGGGAGCTCTGCAGAAACAACGGGAACAAGGGAAGAAGAGCATCTCTGCATCCTACCCATCTCAGGCTGCACCGCAGAGAGCCCCACAGGGTGAAGTATACAGGGCCTCAGCTCTCCCCAAAACTAGCTCAAAGTAGCATCTCGGACAGAATTATCCATAGGCCCCCCCAACACTCCATCCAAATGATCTAGCAGTATCACAACTCTTACTCAGAACAATTTTTTTGATTCTATTCATGATCACATTTAAAAATTAAGGATGATAAAGTTACTGAAGTAGGATTAATAAGTTACAGGCCTTTGTAAAGGCCTTCTTTGTTTGGACTCCATTTGAAAATGCCTACATACATAGGAAGTCTTAGCAGTACCATACAAATGAAATGTACATGCTCATGTGGAAGTGCTGGAAAGACTGCACAAGGAAGCATGGAACCATGCCTGCTCGTTTCAACTGAGCTGCCTTTAAAGAGCAAAAACACTAAAAAAATTGAGATGAACAATCAGCTTCAAAAATAGGATATTAAAAAAATCTTAAAAAAAATGTTATCTAGCTTTCTAACTAAGTTACCTAAGTAACTCCTCACTTATCTTTAAAAATAAAGTTGGGCCACTCACATATCAAAAACAAACTTTTCCCTATTAAAAAAAAAAAAAAAAAAAAAAAAAAAAGGAAAGTACAAAAGAAACAGGTAGACATTTTCAACCAGTACTCAAATCAATTTTAATTGATATTTTTAAATGGATATATTTCAAGGTGATAATAATGCCTTAATAAAGATAAAATGCAAGATAGGTATTCCCTGGACAACATCCTTTCCAACTCATATTACACCATTCTGTCTTCTTCGTCTATAAAATTCCACTGTAGTGTGATTCCATCCATTGACTTGTTGATATCTCATTTTAAAAGGAAAATAATAATAATAAAAATGAATTATTTCCAGCTAAGTATTCTGGCAGACATTTTGTACTGAAAAACATACACTACTATATATCTTAAATTACAATAAATGTTCAAAATCAGTTCAATTCATGCTTGCTGAAAGCACAATCAAGGACATTAGCAGCTGCTTTTCTTAACTCATATGTTAGCACATATATGAGCTTTAAAAAGTGCGTTTTAAATTTCTTTAATCCACACAACTAAAACCTCAATGAAAGAGCTAACAGCACATCTGCCACACCGACTTCATATTTGAAAATTGTTTTTGATGAGAAATACTACATTTTATATGCATAGACGGAAAAAATTAAGTACTCAGTTATGAAAGTATTCATAACTTTCATAGAAATATGACTTTTACTAGTTATTAATATGATGTATTTGTTTACAAATAACCCCAAAGTTCTATGTATCAAGTCATCCTTGGCTTCTGGCTTGGCTGAAACTGAACTGATTTTTACTGAGTTTAGCAGGCACCTTTTGCACTTTCTTGGCACACACGATTACCATTACGGTGCTTATGCATAAATGCACAAACAGAAATACTCAAAGAACAAAGAATGTATATGCATTTAAAATACTCACTTAACACTGCATATATTATTGTGGATCTATCACAATCTCTCTCTCTCTTTTTTTTGTTTTTAATCTCCATCAGTGCAGCAAACATCTGCAGCCATTCAAATGGTAGCCTTGGCTTTGCAGAACCTAGTAGGAAGACCATGGACTGTACTGCTTCATCAGCTGTATCTTGATCTGTGGGAGCTTTCCTTAGTGGTTCCACTGCTAGCTGTACTCAATAACTGTAGATTTCCCTGATAATATGTTGCCATGTTCGACAGTCTTGTTCTTCTGAGTTCAGTGTTATAAACTTGCATGCGATTGCAAACATTTCCTCACAGTTAAGGAGAGGTGCACTGCACTGCCCAAACTGAGTGAGAGAATTTGCTAAGTAGCTAAAGAGAAAATAGTATTATTATGTAAGTGAAGCAGAGTGTGTATGCCTTTTGAAATGCAGGTAACTGAATTTTAATTTACCAATCTGTTCAAATAGATTTTCCATTATCAGGAATAAAGCAGAAGAGCTGTCTGCTTAACTGAGGAAGGCATACAAGGTTAGCAAGATAAACTACAAGTATTCTTTCCTTATTATCCATTTCCATGAACTCACACTGCTTCTTTCTGCAGTGAGCATCTGCTTGCTAGAAATGATGAGTATTTCAGATGTTGATTCAAAATAAACATGGAGAACCTAATAGGGTATTTATGGCACAGAAGAATTTCCTAAATGACTCCTCTTACAATAACCAATAAGGAGAAGTAAAACAAAAACATGGAAAATGACATATAATAAACAAAAATCACAGAGTTAACAGTATGTATCACATCTAGTCTTAATATTTATATCAGCCCAACTCATTTTCAACAGTAAAGCATTGCTTATTTTCTCTCTGCACAGAAGATTTTGTGAACATGCTGGTTCTATACAAGTAAAACCTGAAAGATATCCTAGCTACACACATAAATGAATATGTATCTACAAAAATCTAGGACAACTAGAGAAATTAAATACATTTATTATTAGAGTACTACAAATCTTCCCGTAAGAAAGTTTACACTGGTGGTAAAATACAATGCAAAAAGCCATTAAATGCAAATATTCTGTTTAATTTTTCAGCACGTTACTGGCTGGATTTACTCAACCACTACTGATCATTAAATCAGAGGCTGGAGTTGTAATTCAACAGGTATTATTACAATACTACTTTACATACTGATCCCACACATAAAAAAAAAGGCAGGTTAGAAAAAAAATACACTAGTGTTGTATTTCTGAAATGCCCTTGTGAAGAAGTCTGTATATTATGTAGCTTTTCTGTAAGTTTGTAAGTTTATAACAGCTGACAGAGAGACACAGCCCAATTTAAGTGACCAAGTTTTCCCCAAAACAATGTAAAATCCTAGCACCTCCAACCTACACACTTCCACGAAATTCCTTCGGAATACGACATCCTTCTTGGTATATGCAAGTGAAGAACTCTTACCAAATACAATTCAGCACCACAAAACAAAGACAAAATACTCCAAGACACAAACTACAGTATCTAAAACCAAAGAGGAAACACTGTACAGTCAATTCATCAAAAGAAAAGTCAAAACAAAAATAAACAAAAGTCCGAGGACTAACATGATAGTACGCATATGCACAAAAACAGACAAGCCTTTCCATCTAAGGGTCAAGAAAAAAAAATGTTCAAAAAGTTTTTGGGAATGGAGAGAAACAACAGCATCATATTACATAGCAACCTGTCCTGCCATCAAATCAGAAACAGTGGTAAAATGAACTCAAGTGAGAAAACTGGAGACACTATGAACTCATACTATAACACATCTACTTATGGACAAAAAAGAAAAAAAACCCACACATTTCAACGCAAGTGTGATACACATTACAAAACTAAATGACTCCTTACAAAAAGACCTTCTTTTGCACATTAGTATCAACTGCCCAAAATAATAAACAAATGCTAAAGCTTCAACTACGCCCATGCGCTGCGCTACAAAAGCAGCAGTAATTCAAATAAATAATTAAAAGCATATCCATGACAATGAAACATGCTATATTTTTAATAAATTAATTTATTTGATGAAAGAAAGACAGTGCACTTGCTAGTGTTGTATTACCACAGTTACTCCTAACACACAAAGAGGTGTTTTGCACAACTACTACCATATCAAAAGAGAGACAGAGACACTCCTGAGACTGGATATACTTTCAAGTCAAATACACTTACTTGTTCTTTCCTTAATCTCAACGTTTAACTTAATTTTGCCTTACTGGGTAAGTTATAAATCTTTTAAGCAAGTTTTGTAATGTTCAGTAGTGGAAACAAACTGTTAAGAACTGGGATGTTTTTGAAACAAATGACACTACAGATACTCATTTATCAAATCTACCATGTCCAAAAACATTTTGAAACCATTTAGCTGTACTTGATATAAAAAATAGTTCTGTAAAATAAAAGTTTAAACATAACATTTTTTTCTTATTTTCTTCAGCTTCATTTTACAGTAAGTTTGCACTATCCACCCTGCAACATTTTAGTTCTGAAAGAAGTCATGACTTATTTCTATTTAAAATATCCTGATGAACTGAAAATGCAGTATGTATTACTAGTTATTAAAAAAAAAAAGCCATAAATGCAATAATACTGTTTTGTTATTAAAAAAGTGTTTTAATTTGAAATACACATCTTTTGTTATCATGAAAGATAACCAGCTTAAAAATCTCAAAGAAAGGTATTGCCATGTGAAACTGAAGACTGCCATAAGTTTTTGAAATTTTCAGTTTCACTTTAGGTATTGCAAAGCTTAAAGAAAAAAGGAAACTGCAAGTACAGTTATGTAGGCAGGAAATTTCCAATTTCATTAACTTGGTTTATGAACACTGACATCTTGTACTTAATTTCAGATGCCTTAAAACCTGTATACTAAGAAAAAAGAAACAACAAAAAAATCAACTATTACCTTTGGAAGGAATAAACTAGGAATAGAAGAAGCTAAAACGGATCTTCAATACAATGGAAGGCAAACTTTTTAGTCTGCAGACTCGTACAGAAAGATCCAAATATGTATACAACATGCTGGAGAGAAAGAGGGAAAAAAAAGAAAATGTTCTGTGCTTTTAAAATTAGCTAATCTCCTGAATAGCTGGAAAACACTGCTTCCCAGAAGTTAACCCTTTGATTTCCTATTCTATAGGACAAGAGAATACTGCTTAAAATGGGAGGGGATAAATAGCAAAGCAATTATTGGTTACCTTTAAAACTCTTTGCTTCCTCCTCTGAGGTCTTTTGTTTTCAGTTAGAACCTAAAAAAACATCAAATTGCAGAATAAGTTGCGGTCACAAAGGCAGGCATCTCCAATTTTATTATTAAACTGCAACATTTTTAAATACCCAGAATGCTTTACGTGCAGCACGTTAACGGGCTGTCGGGGCCCAAGGCGCCCCCCCGCTGCCGCCCCGACTCGCAGCGCCGCCGCCGAGGGCCGAGGGGAGAGGCCCGGCCGCCCCCCCGGAGCCGGCCTCGCTGGTGCCCCGCATTCCTCACAGCGGCGCCCACGAGGCGGCCATCTTGCTTCCTGCCGCAGCGGCGCCCTCCGCGCCGTCGCCCTCCTCCAGGCGGCGTCGCGGGCGCGCGCCTCGTGCGGCTCCGCGGCGGGCGGGCGCGCGCCCGCCCCCGCCTCACCCCGCCCCGCCCCAGGCGCGCGCGCGCGCGCGGCGACGCGCCGGGCATACCGCCCGCCACAGGAGCCGCGGGCGGCCCCAGCCAATGGGGAGGCGCGGCGCGCGGCGCCCCCCGCCCCGCACTCGCGCCGGCCCTGCCCAAACAAAGGGTCTCCTGTACGGGCGCCGCAGCGGCCGCCCGCAAGCTACGGCATGGACTCCGCGGAGCCGGCCCCGCCGCGCGCGCGGCCCCGCACTCACGGGCGCGTGCACGCCGGGGCCCGGCCCGGCCCGGCCCGGCCCGCCGGCGGCGGCAGCGCGCCCACCCACTCAGCTCTGTAAGGGCAGGCTGCATGCAGGGTCAGGCGAGGACACAGCCCGAGAACACCCGCCTCTGGGCACGCACACGCGTGCACACGCTAAGCCTGGGCGCACGCTGCTGTGCACCTGCACACACCCCTGCGCCAGGCCAGGCACGCGCTTGGCAGGTGGCCCCCACATCCCGCGGTGGGCGGAGGTGCACTGGGGCCTCGGCACCCGCTCCAGCGAGGCTGCCTGCAGCCAAGGCCCTGCCGCACGCACCCCCAGGGAGATGCTGCTACCGCAGCTCACCCGCGGCGGCTGCAGGGGCAGGGCAGCCCAGAGCTGGGGGTCCTGCAACCTCCATGGCCCCACAGCTGGTGCTGCCAGGTGCCAGCGACCTGCCAGGGAGGGCTCGCGCAGCCCTGCCATGGCCATCAGTGCCGCCTGCACAGCTGGCCCAGTGCACGGTGCCCGCAGCTGCCCTGCTGCAAGGGAAGACTCATTTTTTGCTCTCTTTTTACAGCATCTACTAGAGAAAGTATCTGTCCTAAACCAATTACGATGTAGAGAGAATACCAATGCAAACAATCTTATTTTCTCATGTCACCACCTGTGTGAGGTGTTGAATGGGACAGAGAGGTAGTAACTTCATCCCAAAGTGATAAACCTACTTGCTAACATGAGACAACAAATTGCAAAGTACCTACCTTAGCCTATTACTATTCACTGAAATGCTTAATAAGGCAATTTTCAGTTGATATCTCAAAGAGAAAGTCAACTGTATCCATGCACCATACGTGCTGACAGAAGAGCATCTCTTCAGCTTTGCAGCTACAAATTGCAATTTAAAACTGTTTTCTGTATCTACTGTTGAATCCTACGTGCAATTCCAGTTTCGTTATTGGTGCACATTAGGCAAGTAGTGCAAACACGCAGATTTGGACCCACAACTAATTCTGTACCATATCAACTAAACGATATCAATTCAATGAGAGAAAGCTGTTGCCTTTTTTTTTTTTTTTTTTTTTGTCTGACACTACTTAATATTTAAACTCCTCATCTGTTGTACTAGAGTTTCATACAGAGGTAATATGATTTAGGTCCAGGTAAAATAAAACAATGCTTTCCTAAAATACCACAAGTTTATAAGGGTTTTCAGCCATAATAAAAACAAAAGAGGTGCCTACACTCAGTGATCTGATTTTTCTTTGCAGCTTTGGATACCTAAGATATTTTACAGTTCAGAAAAAAAAATACCCAAACTATTTTATTTGCTTAGGAACATAAAGCCAAAAACTGTTCAGCATACTCATTCAGGCCCTGATGAGCACCTTAGTGCACTTAGGCACTAAGCAGCAGCCGTAAGAAGCACCAGAAGTTACAACAAAAATTACCAAGTAGCACTTAATATTATTACAATAAAAGTGCACCAATTTAGTCCCCAATCTGCCTGCTATGTGCATTGGACACTACTTAGGCTGTAGTTTCAGATTTCCTTGTTACTCAGTTTTCCCTCTTTAGACGGATCCTTAATATAAGAAAGGAGAGAAATATTTTTTTCCCTTCAAATAAGAAAAATGTCACCGTAAAAGACAGGAAACTAGCACAGGAACTTAGGAGCAGGGTTCAGTGAGGAAGCAACTTTTTAAACACACACTCTAAAGCTAACTAGATCCCAAATTAATTCACTACCCTTAATTTAATCCTTAATATAGTCCACACCCAGCATCACAGAGAATGCCAAGGTGTAAAAATTACTTTACACACACACATGCTGTACGCCAAAGAAAGAGCAAACCGCACCGCTCCAACTCCTAGCCTTGCATCCATTGGGTATTTCACATATAATTTTGCTCATTTTGGCTGTACATGTTACCAAACTTCACCAGTCCTCACACTACTTCCCTGCAAAACTATGAAGTATCATTTTCAAGAGGAATGGCTTTGTGCACCCTTATTTTAAAATTTAACAGACTTCAGTACTTCTGCAATCTGCTGTAAAATACCACAGAAAGTCTGAATTTCTTGATTATAACTACATCTGGCTAGAAAACATGAATCCGTTTGACTTTATTTTTGGAGTTTTCAACAATTGGTTGGGTTCCAAAGCAGAACCAACCTTCCAAAAATTCAACCAGACACAGATGGGATGTGGAAGACCAAAGTTCAAGCCATCAGGCTCCATCAGGCAATTGCCCTAGCCATCAAATTAATCTAATTATTCTGTCTTCTACCTCACCTCCTTAAAAAAAAAAAAAAAAAAAAAAAAGCAGAAATTTTGTTTTAGATCTGAGAAACTTTCCCAAAAGAGTTTGATCAGAACAGATAATACCTGTGAAAGCTTTCTGTTAAATCACTGTTTTCTATTCAAAAATAGTTCATTGAAAAGTTCCTAACCAACTTCAATTATAGTATCCTTTTTAAACATGCCTGGGTTTTAGGCAGCACATTAAAAACCCACAATTAAGCAAGCCTTATTGTTACTTAGTATTTCCATGTTACTCAGATTACAACTATTAAATAAGATGCTTTGACATACTTGGGTAAACCCAGGGAACTTATACTCTGTGCCTTGATTTTTTTTTCCAACTTGTTTACTTTAGGTCCTGCTAATTCTCATTTCGTCTGTTGTCAAATATGAACTCTAGTGTTTGCTGGTCACCTCTAAGCAAAATATTTTCTTGCACAGATGCAACTCTTCATGGTAATAAAAACAGTGCCAAGGATGAGGGGGCAGAGCAGCAGACCTAGAGGCAGAGGGCTGGCCTGAAGGGCAGCCTGAGGAAGCAGAAGCCCAGGACAGCAGGTAGGTGGGGAAGCGAAGGGGAGCCACTCTCCTTGCCCAGCACTTCCTGCCTGCAAAGCATCTTGGCATTCAGCTGTTCCAGCTCCTGCCCGAGCAGGACCTGCAAACTCCATGCAAGCGGCCCTGGCCCTTTCTGGAGGGAGGCTGCAACCGCAGTCAGCTGGGGCTCCTGCCGGCTGCTCGCAGCATCCGCTAACACCTTCAGCCACTACACACAACCGACCCACCTGCCTCCAGAAGGGTCAGGTGCTCTCCAAAACACCCCATCTTCCACAGCCTCCAGGGGAGCTGGGAGCTCTCCAGAAAGCCTTGTCGCCTGCAGGCTGTGGGGTGGGTGAGGTGGCAACCTCTGCCATGTAGAAAGGGGCCTTCCAAGATCAGAACTCCTGGCAAGAGCCAGTTTCACCATGGCTCTAAAGCAGCCCTGTGTGTTACAGGCTTTTGGCAAGAGGAGCACCGGTGGCATGTTATGAAACTCTGCAAGTTCACCTCAGGAACAACCTAGGCTGCGCAGCTTGGTGCCTTTGTGGTCTAGGGCTATGCCTAGGGAGTCCTGGCCAGCTGGGAGGCAGACAAGAGAGCCACAGTCCTCGGCACAGTCACAAAGTACAACTACTGTGCACCACGGCCAGCTCATATTATACCCCATTAGGCCTGCAAGCACTCAAGAGACAGCACTTTAATCCTGAGAGCATGCTGCTCCATCTGCAAAATCTGTGCAAAACTGAAATCCTTTTCTTTCAAAAAAGATAATAAAATTAATTATGGCCTCCTTTCCTATCTAACGCTAGCTTTGAAATCTGAATTCTACCCTGCATTGCAGCAGATCCAGACAAACCAGACATACCTGATGACTCAAGAGCAACAAAAAAGACCACTTTTTGAAATCAACAGGCTTTTTGGTGAAAAAAAAAAAAAAAAAAAAAAAAAAAAAAACCAAACTGTGAAATACCCTTCAGTAACTACTGTATTATTTCAGAAAACAACAGTCTCAGAAAGACAAGACAAAATACAGAAGTTTCACATTCATGTACATATGTGAACTTCTCAAAACTCTTTTTACTGTAAAATGTTCTTCTATTATTCACTGTGAGAGGGATGGTAATTGAATATAAAACCTTTTTCCTCTTTTGTTCAAAGCTTACTTGCACTTTTTACTTACTTACTGTACTTCTCTTTTAAAAATCAGTAAGCCTATTTTTTTCCCTATATATTTTAGGATTCTTTCTTAATTTTTACCAACTCCTAATAAAACAGCCATGACATGAATCCTTCAGGAAGAAGAGCACTTCATAAAACAACGTTGCTATACACATGGGCTATGAACTACAGCCCACAATGCTTTATCCAGACTTTCATGATGTCATGTCACTGCAAAACCCATTACATTCAGCAATGTAAGTATCACTGAACATTTATGTGAATGTTATTTTTAAGTGATATTTTCAAGCCCAATATAGTTTTCCAATCTTTAGCTGGATTATGTGTGAATTAGTGAAAGTAACAGTAACTTAACTCCAAACCAGCTCCAAACATGCAACCAATACTCTCTTAGGGTAGAATGCTTGTGCACGTGTGTTGGAACATACACTTCAAACTACATTCATGGATGCTACCAACCAGGCCTTGCTCTAACAGTAAATCCATGTAAGATCTCTCTTTTAAAGGCACTAAAAAAAAAAAAAAAAAAAAAAAAAAAAAAAAACCAGTGTGTAAGAACTACCAACTCCTATACCAGAGTTCTCACAGACTTGAATTGAGCTTTGCACTGTTCAGTTAAAAAAAGAAGGGATAATTCCCTTTAAGGCAAAACATCAGTGTTTAAACTGTGCTCATTCAGAGAACATCTATCCCCTACACCCTCCTCCCAGTGAATCACCTCCAAAAAATGCTTACATTCCACCAACATGAGAGAGGAAGAGACACAGGACTCTTTCAAACAAGGAATGTACTGAAGCCAACCTAATTTCTCTTAATTATTATGTTCACTTTCTATACCATGGACAGAGACCTCCAGTTTTTTCCCAGTTGCCCTCTGTTTGAAACAAGTTACCGTCACAGAGGTTCCAATCGTTGCAGTCAAAGCCTAGAAGTTTAGGAAAACACCATGGAAATTCTCTTCTGGACTGCTACAATTTTACCTGAAGGACAGCTTCTGAACAGAGCAATACAGAGTTTTCCAGCCCCCACTACCTCCCCTGTACCTCAGCATCTTTAAAGAGTACTCATATCACATCTACATCATAGACATACTTTTCTCTTTCATTTTCTCAGAGCAGTTCCCAAGGAGTACAAACAAGACAAAGACTTGTTTATAAAAATATCAGAAAAGGCACCAGGTTTCATTTAAATATAATTTCATGAGAAAATACTTGACATATTCTTAAACATCAAGAATACTCCATTTCCTCCACATAATACTCTGAAGCATAGGATGAAATTTAATGAGAAAAGGAGGAGGCCTCTGGTGCAGCTCTAAAGGCATTGTATAAAATATGACCATTTTTATAAAATAAAAGCACACATGAAATAAGCTGCCACTGAAAGGAACATAAGCAAGAATTCTCTCATAAAGAAAGCAAAAGGAGTGCCTAAAGAGGAAAGAGGTGAAGGGGCAAAGCTAATCTGCAAGGAGAAGGTCAGCTTGAGATACAAGAAAAGAAATAAGTATGTTTAGCCTGGAAAACAAAGGTTGACAGAAAAGCTGGAGTGTTTCCTTTCACCGACCCTGCCAAAGCCCTTTTTTCATGGCTTTTAAATCACTTGCTATCTCCACTCCACCAATTCTCTTCATGAGCTTCTTCAGTCCCACTGGCTAAATATAAGGACATAATGTCACTATTATGCCCCTCTCTTGCTGTAAATGCCAGGATCAGCTTCTATAACCTTTATTGCTGTATTATGCATCTGCAAGTCACATTTTAATTGCCCCTTCCTTCACTTTTTTTTTTTAGGGTATTCAGGTGCTGTAAAAGCAAAAACAATTTCAATGAACCTTAGGCCAAGCTGTTTAAACCTATTCCCCCAAGCACTATCATTTAAAATATACTTCCCCTATAAACACAATCATATCCCCTCACTAATGTTAGATTTTTCTTTTTGCTTGCTTGCTTTCAAAACAGGATCGATGTGTCTGCAAATTCTGGTAAGTTACAGGACAGAATAGTAAAAGCATAGACCTCCTGAATCTACGTAGCTAACTGGGATTTCTACCTGTTACAAGCACAAGCCACTTTAACAAAATTTTTACTGAGAAAAGTTTTATAGGTGCATTCTCTCCAGTATGAGCTGTTCCACTTCGAGTACATACTGGAGCAGAGATTTGAACCTGACTTTCCCACATCCCAAAGTAAACGTCCCCGTGGCTTAACTACGGAGACAGCATCTCCCTGACTCAGACGCTCTTGGTTGACAAAAAGCGTAACACTCCCAACAAAAGACAGCAACACAGAGGATAACTCTGTAGCTCAGAGATTAGGAAACTTAGTTGGGATGTGGGAAAACTATGTTCAATTCCCTACTTACCTGATTTAAAGCCTGATCTTGAACTGAAATCTCTCAGGTGGTCAGTGCTGTTATCACAGGGGCATACAGACTGTCTTTTTCCCTCCTCTCTGTTCCAATAGTAATGACCTGGGTTATAAAAGGCTGATGGATCAGAAAAATGAGTAAAAAACACACAGAAAAGAAACTATGTACGTGGGGTGTGGTGAAAGAAATAAGGAAAGATGCAGGAGAAGAGAAGTGAGAGAAATAGAAGAATAGACAATTAGAAAGGCAGAGAGAGGTGAAAGGGGAAAACGCAGCTACAATTTGAGCCTAAAGGTTATATACGTAAATTTCACCAAATGTGGACCATCACAAGCAAATTATTTTCACTCTAGTTAAAGAGCGAGCAGCCTTATCTTGCCTTTTAACCTAGGGTATTTTGAAATACACTCTTTCCCTAAGAATTTACCATTTCTTAAGTGACTATCCTCATTTCCCTCCTCCCCCTTGCCATTCTGCACTTATACCCTTCTAACTCCTTCATGTCTTCAATGACTTGTTCTGGCCAATACATCAAGATCTGGAACAAAGAGTTAAAGCCAAACTCACCTCTGGTTTTATGCATTTACACAGCCAGAAGAATAACAACACTAGTGCGGCTTATTCAGAACTTGTATAGATAACTAAAGAAAGCTACTATTCAGTGTTCTATGTCCAACAGTAACCATAAGTTGCCTAAAGCCATACAATAACCAACATTTCCCTTTATAGCATCGTTTTATATGTACCTGAAGCTTCACAAGCATGACTTAATTTACAACTTTGTTGGCTTACCTCAAAAGGTAGCATTATTGGTGGTGGTGGTTTTTTCAGTTCTTCGCATTTTCTCTTTTTACATATCCGGTGACTAGTTTTGCGTTTCCTGCAACAGCTGCATTCTTCACAATTTGTTTTCCGCAGACAAGGTTCACAGACTCCACAACGCCTTCGTTTCTTTTTTTCTAGCATAGGGAGCAAAGACGAATATGGAACAGGGTAATCACAAGCTGGATTTGTAAGAGAGGATGGCCCTGAGGCCTCTACTGCTTCAGTGCTGCCACTCGCATTGTCCTGAACCAAATTCAAGTTTATTCCAACACTCTCCAGCTGTGATGAATAATCATTATGCTGCAGTCTTGAGTCAGCTGGCAAATCTACATTTATGGCTTTCTCAGAGGCAAAAGCAGAGATTTCTGTGCTTGAAGGCAACACTGAAACAAAACCTTCAGAGAATTGTCCAGAACTTTCATTGAAGATTTTATCCACTGTGCTTTTTTCCTCATCAGATGATGAAGTGGGGACATTACCTGAATTCGAAATTGAAGTTTCTGCATCAATACATTTAACAAGCTGTTCAATTTCCTCCACTTCAATATTGTTTAAAGAGGTATTGGAAGCTGGTTCACATACGGAAAGTATGTTTTTTGCGTCAGATTCTGAAGTCTCCCTTGTACAGCTCAGATCAGAATCCAAGTCAAGTTCTTTGTGAACAGGTACAAAATCCATAACCAATTTTATGTGTGATTCTATAAATGAACTTGAGCATTCAAAATGCAAAAGTGAATTTGATTCAGTGGCAGCAACAGAGTTGGAATTTGAAACAGGTTCTTTATTCACAGACTCTAAATCCCAGTCTATTTTTGAGTAGGATTCTGCAAGTGAGTCTGAATATTCTAAATGTTCTTGTGAGTTCAGTTCAGAGGTAAATATAGATGTAGAATTCAAATTATGTTCTTTATCAGCTAGCACCAGATCCAACTCTGTTTGGACATGGGATTCAGCATGTGGGCCCAACTCTTCTATTGGTACTGCTGAACTGAGGTCTGAGGTATTGACAGAGTTGGACTTGAAATCAGGTTCTTCACTGTTAGGCACTGGATCAAAGGGAGTCTCTAAAAGTACCTTTGAGTTTGATTCAGAGGTGATTATAGAATCAGAAGGAGAAGATGGAAGCACAAGCACAGCATTTTCAACAAATGCTTCGACTGAACTACCCGTATTGAGATGGCTGGGTGTCTGCTCACAGGGCAGCTCTTCTTGCTTATACTCCACTTCTGACACTTCTGCATTGTCATCAGCTACCCGACTCTTTGGAATGGAGTCATTTGTTTCAGGTATTTCTCTCTCTCTGTCTTGACTATCACATTTGGTGGCAGGCTCTTTATCTGCACTGCATGGCATATCGTCTCCAAGAAGAGGAGCTAATTCATTCTGTACTAAATCTTGTTTCAAAATGCTTTCGCCTGCTTCAACATTTTTTTCTTCTATTATTGCCAGGGCTTCTTGTTCATGTTTTTCTTTTGTTTCTAGCCTTTTCTGTGCTGAAGTTTTCTTGGGTTTTGCAATTGTTGGAGTTTGGACCAATCTACGGGAGAATGATCTGTTACGGAGAGACATTGTAAAGCCATTGATGTTGAAAGAATCCTGGCTGTGAAAGAGAATATTGTCGGCTTTCTCCAAACTCACCCAAGATGCTCCAGACAAGGTTCTGGTTACACTGCTCCTGAGAAGTCTACCTGATGAGCTCATGATTGGTTTCTTTTCTTGCTGTTTTTTCTTAACATCTTTTTCTTGTGCTGTCTTTTTGCATTTTCCAGAAGTAACAGCTTTTGTGGAAGTCTTTTTGTTTTTTTTCCTCACTTGGCCAGATTTCTTTTTGCCTTGGTTAGTTTTCCTTTTGCCTAACTCTTCCTTTTTGACTAATCTGGAAGGCCTTGCGTGATGAGCCATGGCTGTTGAATGTAGAAATGTTAAGAGGGGCGATGGAAAATATCATGAGCTCTTGAGAGAACTTTTCAATAGAAAACTGTACACTCCCATTGCTGGTCTCTGTAGTGGTACAGAGTTAACTCTGAAACAGAAAAAGGTATAAAATAATATTAATGTAATCCTAATAAACCAAGGAAGCACTTGTTAAGCTGACTATTTTAAAACAATATTTAAAGCTACACAGGTAAAAGTAGAAATATTTGCATCAGACTTTAGGTTTAATTAACACAGAAGCTTTGAAAATACTAGTAGTAGATTACAAAACAGAAAAGTTGCATTTGTGTCTTCAACACAAATGAAAAAGTGAACAAAGCTCAAATGATCAGGCAACATCACATATTTATTGTTTTACATTAATTCTGAGAAGCTTGATTTTTTTCGATCTTATTAAGGGTTCGTTAACTCCACTCCACTTCATTAAGAACAAGTCAGATTATGTCCATGAACACACTATTGAACATGAAACTGACACCTATCACTATAATGACCATGCAAGAGAAAGAGTAAAATTGAGTTTATCTAGTATTCATGCACATTCACACACCCTCACAAGAGGGTCTCTCATTCTTTTGCCATCCGCAGCCTGCCCACCATGGTGCTACTCCAGGTAAAACGAAAGAAGTAACTAGCTCCATGAAGATGGTTAATTCACACTTTGAGCACTGCTCAAAGAAGAACAGGACCACAAAAGAATAGCTCTTCCAAATGTCATCACCTGGGTAATGTATCCGAACAATATGTATCACAAGCCTTGGTCCTGCTCTGTCTGGTTATACCAAAGAAATGTATTATGTAAGCAATTGTCTTTGCTCCATCATTATGACTACTGTCATATTTTGCTGCAACAAAATAATACAAAGTCTGTCCGATGTATTTGTCCCAAAACATGACTGCAATGCATAAGTCCCCAAATTTCCTAAACACAAACTGTATATCTCAAAGAATACAGTGAATACCCACATTCCTCTTGCTCCTGAGTAATTTATTTCAAAGTGAATACCCACATTCTTCTTCCTCCTGAGTAATTTATTTCAAAGTAGGGGATATTTTTTTACATGTAAAGCAATTCTCTTAAGTATATAGTTTCTACATGTCTGCTTTTAAGTATCTACGGAAGGCTTTTGGAGCTTTGTCTATTTGAATAAACCAGACAGGAAGACAAGGGGCACCCTAAAAATGGGAGTTGGCAGATCCTGATCAAGACTCTCTATAGTCTGAGACAGGAGGGTACCTCACCTTCCTCACCGTTCCTGTGAATTCCTTATATCCAAAGCAAGTTGCCTACAGCTCACTTGCACCCCATTGCTGGAAGAGGGAAGACAGGAAGAGAAAGAAAGAGAGAACAGGGAAGAGGATGATGTCTGAAACACTAACTTTGGGAGGAAGTGGAAAAGAGAAGAAGCATGCTGCTGTGTTCCAGGCAACACCACCTCAGATGGCTGGTGAGCCAGAGTACACTCCCCTTCCCCTGTTCTCAATTCCATCTTGAAGCCAGCAGGGTAATCTCACAGAGGCCACACTTACCCAGAGTCTGGTCTGGGATTTTGCTGAAGGCTGAGAGAACTACACCGGTACTCCAGAAACGACAGCTGCTTGATGTTACTACATTGGCCAGGTCCGGCTGACAGAGCAAATGAAAACGCACAGAGCATGCAAAAAGCAGCTCTGCAAGCAGAACAGACCCCCGGACTACAGAAACACATCTCTAGCACAAGCGGTGCTAACAGCTTAGGACCGTCCACACTGAACAGCACTGCGCTGCACCCAGATAAGCTCATCAGCCTGCCGCCAGGCTGGTCTGGCGCAGCCTCTGCAGAGCCGCATGCTGCTGCAGTGCTCTACACTAGCACAGCGGCAGCTCACTCATGCTGAGCAACAGTAAAGAACAGCAAATCCAGGGAAAGTCGAGTCCATGCTTCTGACTTTCTCATAGCCTTAAGCAGGCTGCCCATCACTTCACCACTGTATTTCACAGACAGCAGAGTACAGCCTAAGGCTAACAATACTCCCCAAACTCTTTTAGAACAGCTTATTTAAAGCTTTCTTGCAGCCTAGTTCTTTCTTCTTCAGCAGCAGTAAGCTCACTGAGCTTGTATACTACAACATATAAATGAAATCTCACCTAAACATGCTCTAATTATTCTACACTATACATTCATGTTACATAAGCCTATCAGACTAACATTATTACTGAGACAGCAGTTGTCACATATTGGAGCAAATACCATTTCAGATAGAAAAGGTTCAACATGCTTCTAACGTCAGATCAGAAAATATTGCTCACCACACACACGATAAGCAAACTAGTAACACCCCTGTTCCATCACAGCAAAATATCCAGCCTGCTGAGACTAAATATACATACACTGCTAACTGTGCATAATACTTCAGAGGCCATAGAAGGACCTGAACAGCTCCCCACAAGAATGTTCTGTAACACCCGGACCAGACACTGAAATAGCAAAATAAATACAAAGTTGAAATTAAGGTAATCTGAGTGCTTTCCTCCTCCTTTTCTGGCATGGGGGGAGGAAGACATCGTCATTACTGGTCATTTCATGAACTGAGTATCAAGGAGGGTACCAGATTCATGCCAACAGGTCCATGAAGTATCTGTTGGCGGTCTGCAAAAAGCTGCCCAGTTTCTTGCTGTTCTGATGAGACTAGGCTCTTCATTCCAAAGAATAGCCTGGAGGCCTGTAAAACCAGTTGGAAACAAGCAGCAGGCAATGTTATCTGTAGCCATTAGTGGCCTGTGCTACATAACAGTAGTAAGAGAGGAAATGCAAGCTACTTTCAGAGACTACAGCCAGTAAAGCAAGGAAGAAAGAAACTAAACAAGAAGGCCAGCCAAAATGCGAATGTGTGCATGAGGAGGGGTCCAAAAAAAGAGGAGATAAAGCTTTTCATCTTTATCAACCTTGAAACAGAAGTGCAGTGATAAGAGAAAACATGAGATCAGTGGAAAGTGACTGAATTTTTGAAGATACTAAGTGTGTATTAGTCTTTTTCTTACTACTTTTCTACATAAACAGTTGCCACTGCTATTGTGGAAATTTGGGAATCATGATCTTCAAAACGATTTATAACTTAATCTTGTAAAAATTAATGCTTTATTTTTCTGTCATTATTACTATGTGATAATAAGTCTTTACTTGCATTTAGAAGCTGAAACATGATGACTTCAGGACTGAAGTTAATACGTCAGACTTTTTTTTTTTAAGAAAAAAGGGGGAGAGGGGCAGAGGGGGAGAGGGGGAGAGGGGGAGAGGGGGAGAGGGGGAGAGGGGGAGAGGGGGAGCGAATGATCTGCCCGGCAAAGAGGTAGAAAAGTAACAAAGCCAAAGTGTTGCTTCTTTTCAGGGCCTAAAATTAGATGCTGGTTGAAGACTTCTTTTTCTTGGTAAACAAATAATGCTGATATTTGTAGGAAATTGCCAATCATTTAAACAGTGTTTTAGACAAGGTGGTAAAGGCTGTTAGCATCTCTTGCTCAGAAATGACAATAATAGCTGCTTTACCTGTTTTGTTTCAATTTCAACACTGAAGAATTCCTGTTTTTCACAAGAGATCTGGGCAATGGACCTCTAAATGATTTTTTTTTTCTTTTATAAATACTGGCTTTCAGTTTTATTTATCTGGGATTCTGAGTACCTGACTTCCAAGGTATTTCTGAGCTCTTGGGAGAACTGCCTGTTCGCAAGGCTTCTCTTAAAGCAAACCCATAGTCATGATGAATGCTGGTCTATCACAAAGCTTTAACTGCTGGGTAAAAAAAAAGTCTTACATTTTTTAATAAAACTTTCTAATATAACTCAATTACATTGTTACTTCTTTGCTTAGTCTTCCACATTTAGGAACACAGTATCAGGTAGCTACATGCTCAATATTCAAGTTTTGTTTTCCAAAATATGAAGATATATTTTACCCTCCCTTTTCCATTTAAAGGACTGGTAATGAACTCAATGTAGACACTTGCAGCAGTTGCAAGTTGTCTTATGTCACTTTCTAAGGACAACCAATAGCTCTACCACTATAGTCACATTTCATAACAAGAAATTTATTATATTCCCAGAATATTTATGTTGACATAGCAAGGCTACTAAATATAAACTTCATGGGTCAGTGTAATAATTTGTCAGTTCTTATCATTCTGCAGAGAAACATAAACTTACTTCAATCCTCTCATCTTAAAGTCAAATCAGTTGGGACCTACAAAATACTTCTTGAGAGCAGAGTAAGACGAGCGTCTCTATGAAGTAAAACAGGTACTAGGTACAGGAAGGTTTTGGAAGGAACTGCCTCAGACAGTAACAGCGCATGCTGAAGTTGTTTGTTACTTGAGCTGAATCCTCTCTTCTAATTAATGTGCAAAATCAAAAGCTGGTTGTAAAGCCAGTTGGTGAAGTTTTGCTCGTTCACAGTAATAAATTTGAAACAATCCCATTGACTGCTTTAGTCCTCAACAAATACTGCTAAAAAGCAAACAAAGGGCTAAATCTTTTTTAGTCTTTGTCAAAACTCCAAACAAATAAAATGAGAATTTTGCCCTCAAAATAATTGCAGAATTTAACCCCATATTACTGGTATGTCTCTAGAAAAAAAAAATTTTTTGCTTCTCTTATTTACTTTCATTTTCTTTACACACAAAAAAGCAAACTTTCCTTTTATAAGTAGTGTTCATGAAATTTCTGTTTCATAACTAGATTTTTGTTGGAAGATGGGAAAAAAAGATTCAAAGATGTGTTCTCATAAAATGGTGGCAGTCTTATGAGAGAAAGCAAGTGACCTCTGAAAATAACAGAGCTACACAGGAAAAATCTCAAAGCTAGGACTAACATAGCCTGGTTTCACTACAGTCAGATGCACTAATTTCAAAACATTTAGTTTCAGTGTTTAGGTATCTTTCAAAAAGTCATTTAAGACCTGCCCAGTGGGGAAAATAGACCTGGAAGCTTTCATAAAAGCCACTTAAAAGTAATTTACAGGTCCCAAGCAATATGGGCCACACTTAGATTTAGGACCTGTCATAACACCTCTACAATCTTTAAATGAAAAGCATCTTGACTTCCAGCAGCAAATGCTCTCCAGGAAGATCCAAGAGACACCACAGGAAACAGAAATCAGAAAGTCTGACCTTTACACTAGATACAAAACCACCTATAAATATATACTATTTTCATAGTCTTTTTAGAATTACATCATATCATTTGGATATTCTTCTCAGCTTTATCAGTGTCAATCTGCTTTTCAGTCTTGCTAAATACCCTGCACCAACTGATCGCCTTGTATAACACTGTATATGAAAAGAAGGTAAACAGGTTAAGAGGGGGAAATAACTTTAATTTTCTTTATGTATCATTTTTAATCCATTTGTTTTTGGTTAGGAAATAAAAATTAAACTTGTCTGCCTTCTCAGTACCATGAATTATTTTACACACTGTCTTGTAAAGAGGCCTCTCTCCCTTTCTAAAGCCAGCAGCCCATCTCCTCCAGTTGCCTTGGCAGAGGCACCCTCTCTGGTTCCCTGTCACTCACCACCATGCAGCCTTTCCGAGCTCCTTCTGCAGTGCTCTTTCTGAAGTGGTGTTTCTATAATGTCACGCAGTGTTCAAAACGACTGTTCTCTATTTTACTATGCTTGTGTTTTCTATTTTACTTTCCAGGATTACAGCACTGTTAAGGTAAGCAAGCACATTTTATCCACTTGTATTAAATCTGGACTTAGAGCAGAACCTTTCACTAGTGTAATTGCAATTCTGGGACAGGCATTGCAGGATGCCTGCTCAGCTTCTCAAAAAGGTGTACACTCAAAGCATAACCCTTTTCCTGCTGAAATTGTTAACACAAGATGATGTCAGCAGATCAGGCACCCACACCTTCATCCTAATTTTTATCCTTCCTGGATAGAGAAGGCTACTTCTGGGCTTGAAGGGTATGTCTGGATGAGGCAGGGCTGCCACCACATCATACTTTCTTCAAACGCATGAGCAGCTGGGGACTGCTGTGAAACATGCATTCTCAGTTGCACTGAATTAAGAGATACCAATATTTATCAATTTGCAAAGTTGTGACTTCAGCATACACCTTGGAGCCCGCACAGTGGATAAACCAGATAAAACACTGAAAAGAAAAAAAGACCCCTTCATCCTCATTTAGGGAAAGCTCATTAAAATGATTAAAAAAAATAGCAAGGAATCACACATACTTGAGCCACAAAAACAGATTAAAGCTCAAAAACACTGGCACCAAAAATCCATTTAAAAGAGTCATACCACTTGAGCAAGTACCATCCATCCTACTCAGACGGGAGTATGAGTCTGTTTTAACTTCTGTTCAGTGCAGCCAAACACAGCTCTTACCATGGGAAAATGCTAAAAAATAATAAAAAAAATACTAAGTAATTTCTAAGTGCTCACCAGCTGAAACCCATCCCATCAGAACACTCCACGTACTCTGAATTAGAAACAGTAAAATAAAACAAAAACACACACACACAAAAATCAGCTAATCATAGTTGCCTAGTCTTCTCTAATTCTCTACTGATGCTGTTTTAAACCTTGAATTTCTTTCTGACAATATTTGACCCCATTGTTTAGGGGCTTTGCCTTTTCTTAACAACAACAAAAAAAAGTAACCAAATCACCTTATCTCAAACTCAATTAAATGAAGGGGGAGGTGGAGGGAAGAACCTTCAGGCAAAGATTAAGCCCGGAAAATTTCAGCCTGAAAGGTGTTTTGAAATGTAAGTAACTGAAAACACAAAGCAGGATGGAAATGCTTAGGCCAGTTTTAACAACCAGGGGTAATATGCCAGCCATAATAAAACATTATCAGTAGGGACTGTGAATTATTACATTTTGAAGATTTAAGTCTCACAGAAATCATAAATATCAGAAAGTTATTTGGCACATCTCACCTTGAATTCTTCCCTGATCACCTGCTTCATGTAACTGAGTCCATTCTTGTTGACCAGCTCCACAATCTCCTGTCTAGGAGAACTAAGCCTCGTTCCGAGAGCAAATCACCACTACCCTTGTGCTGCTAAAGAAACTACTTCTGAAAAGCATAAACCAGTCGTTTCCTTTACATTCAGGGCTGACCATGCTACCTGTCCAATTTTGCCCACACAGATAATAAACTCCATCTGTACTCTCAGTTTGCGTTGACTGACGTTAATAAGAATGAGGTGACCATTGCATGGAAGAGCCTTCCGCCTCTCCTCAAGAGTACCTTAAAAAGAGTACTGAGTGACAGTAACGGCTATCACGTGGAAGATTGTTTTTATTATTACTATTTTCACGGGTTTCTCTATTGCCTTTAAAATTTAAAGAGGTACTCTTGACCTATATGCCATTCTTTTAAGTCTGCTTTGCCATGTTTCATATATCTAATGCTGCAAGTGCACCTTTGTCCAGTTCTACCATAGTTGTATCAATGCTTCTGGAAACAGAGCTCTCCGGTCAGATCCCTACCGGTACAGCTCCCTGGCCTGAGTGTTTACAGGGGCTAACACACACATGGGTGCACACTGACATCAGTGTGCTCCTGCCCTGCTCTGGGTGCCCATTCGTGCACTTCCTTCTCCCCCTTAAAGGAGGAGCATCTCACCTCGTTGGGCAGCTGTTTGGCTGGCAGAGATGCAAGTGATGTGGCCTGCATCGCTCTTTAAATATTGTTGGGGCACCCAACAGGTTGGGCGTACGACAGACTGGGAGCAACTCCGTTGACTACTGCTGCGTCAGATCCCTTTGCAAGCACAGCATGCCCTGCTGCTCCTCGGTGCCACAGGCCATACCTGTGACCACTAACTGCTCCTGCTCCCCAGCAGGCCCCTTGCCCCTTACCCATCCCACTAGGCAAACCGCATCCTCCTCCCCAGGCTCCTGGGCCGTGTGCCAGGGACGACCACCCTCAGCTTGTCTCCAGCACCAAATCTCCAGGCTCCACAAGACACCAGGCCGCCGCGCGGGGGAGGGGGACATGGGGGGCAGCGACGCCTCGTGGCCCGACCCGGCCGCCCCCGGCCGCAGCGGGTCGGGGGCGGACAATGGGGCCGCCCCGCGGCACGGCACGGCGGTGCCGGGCAGCGCGGCCTCGGCGGTGGCCATGGGGCTCAGCGGGGGCGGCCGCCGCGCCGCCCCGCTCCGCTCCTCCCTTTGTGGCCGCCCGGGCCTAGGCTGCCGGCCGGTGCCTGGAGGCGCGGAGGCTGCCGGCCCGGCGGTTCCTGCAGGCAGGCTCTGCCGCCGCGGCGCAAGCACGCACCAGCGTGGCCAGGGAGCGGACTTCCTTGAGCTTTCAGCCAACACGCTGCGTTTTGCAAGTGAATGCCCGCAGCCCGCCCGCCGGCTTGTCTCCCCGCCGCGGAGCAGCCCTACCCAGCGGGCACGGAGCCCAGACTGCCGCTCGCCAGCGGGCTGCGGGGGTGCCCCTGCCTCCCCTTCCCGCCTCCCTTCCCGCCCTGCACCTCAACTTCGCAGACAGCCAAGCACTCTAAGAAAGGGGGGGGGGGGAGCCAAAGCGCAAGCAGAAGGGCGCCCGAACGAGCAGAGGGGCTTTGTCCCCTCCCGCCCCGCGCCCCGACCCCAGGGACGTACCAGGGCTGCGGCACCGCCAGCCAGATGCGAGCACGCAGGGGCGACGCTGGCATGGCTCTGCGACCCGCGCTCGGAGGGCGGCGAGGCTCGGCTCATGGCCCGCTCGGGCGGCGTGCCCCGGCGGGCGGGCGGGCGGCGTGCCCCGGCGGTGCCGCTGGCGAAGCGAGCCCGGCGCGGGAGAGGAGCGCGGTGGCGCCGCGCCGCGCCTCGTGCTCTCGGCCGAGCTTCGTGTCGCCCCGGCCGGACCCGCCGGGGGGCAGTGCGGGGGGGGGGGCGGCTCGGCGGGGCGCTCCCCGGGACGGGCCCTCCCGGCAGGCGGCAAAACGCGCGCTGGATCCCCGCGGCTGGAGCGGGATTCCCCGCCCGGCCGGCCGCCCCCCGCGCCGCGGGCGCGCCCGGCGGCGGCAGCGCCGCGCGCTGCCAGGGCTGGCCCGGCCCCGGGGGGAGCGGCGCCTGCCCACGTCGCCGGGAAAGAGAGGCGAAGAGCCGCGGGGAGCTCCCCGGCCCGCCTCCTCGGCTGCCCCCCGAGAGCTCCAGTCGTCGTGTGAGGCTGTTAGTGCTGGAAATTTTTACAAAATAATAAAAAGGGCAAAATATTCTGTTCCTTCTGGACGTTGTAGTCTCAAGCTACATGTCTTGCAACTAGCAACGGAGGTGACACCCTGTGAAATCATTCCTTTTCTTAGACTACAGGAGTGAAAGCTGCTAAGCCCTGCCCGTCATAGGGTGACTGGTTCGCTGGGGGGAGGGGGTTGTAGGTGGGAGAGGGGCTAAAGCCCCCCGTTTTGTGCATTTGTGACTAGGCGGGGGGAGCGTGCGCCTAGGCCCACCGAACTGAGACGCTCATCTGCACCGCCCCCAGCAACAAGGACACCCTGCGGCTGCCCCCAGCCTGCCGTGCTCATGAGAGGAGGAAGAGGGAGAGTGCTCTGGCCATCCAGTGGAGGAGAAACAAATGTGCTAAGGAATCTGGGGAAATGCTAATTAGAGGAAGAAGAGCTGCTGAGCCTTCCCCCTCCCTTCTGCAAAGAGAAAAATAGGTCTTGCTCTCCCCATCCCCCAACCTCATCCATTAAAAGCTCCTACTAATATTTTCTGCTCCTTCCCAGAGGGGAATGGATGAGCAAAATATTATAATACGAGGAAAAATTGGTCCAGCCTTTTACATGATTCATTAGTATTACAGCATTTTGTCAAAGTGAAAAACAGGCTAGTAATTCTCATGTTGCTTCAAACTGGAAAACAGATGCTGAAAATAGGATCTATGAGACAATATAACCTAGCAGAACTTAAAAACAAACAAACAAAAAAAAACCCTTCTCAATCTATTACTTAGTCTCTAGTTGTTATACCATAAGGCATTTAAAATGTGAACCAAACTACTCAAATACGAGTCTGTAGAAGCTTTCCTAACACATGCAAGAGAAGCAGTGCTGTCCATGCTCTGTTTTAGATTCTAGTGTTTTGCTATTTTAATTCATGTGTAAAAAGAGGCAGTGGCACAGACCTGCACAGTTTACTGTTAGCTACCTCATCACCAATTTGTAAGCCCATTCTCTCTTCTCTTTGTTCACTTCCTTATAGTCAAAGGAGAATACAGTTGAGGAATCTTGGCCAAGCTCATAGACTTTTCAGCTCTAACAAGGTGAACCAAGCAGCACATATACTTGAATTTTGAATATTTCCCTGATAAACTTTCAGTGGCAGTTAATTTTGGCAATACACACAGATGGGTTGTTTTGTGGGTGTAAGCATACTGTCTCCTCCTGACAGTTTGCTGAAAAGATTGCTGGGGGGGGGGGAGATAAGACACCCAAGACTTCTGTCATTTAAAAGATCTGCACTGTTAAACAAAGGAGTACTACAAGCTATTTCTGTAAAACCAATGATTTGAGAAGTAAAAGTAGTATTGTTCCTCCAGAGTACTGTGCACGGTATGAATAGGTAGAAGGGAGCTGGAACTTGATGATATAGCCGTATCACAAGATAAGAGTATGTTTCTCAGGAAAATGGGAACATATCAGAAATTAGCCTTGAACAAAAAGCAGAATGAAAAGTTAATACCTTGGAGGAGAGCATCAACCAGGAGGACTAGGTCTTGTTTAGAATAAACAATGCAATAGTGAGGAGCACACAAACAATAACATGCACAGTCATTGCTCCATTAATAACTTTACTAAAACCTAGGAAACAAGAATTAACTGCCGGTCTTTTTCCACAGTAAAGATCAACGGAGTCACCCACAGGCATATGTGTTTGTGATCCATCTTTTTCAACAGTCATAAACAGTCTAGAAGGTGAGTAGTATAAGGTGACAGTCTTTCTTGACAGGGCTAAGATATTCATGCTAGTAAAACTAAAGTTGAGTGTAAAGGTTTGTAGAAAGATCTCATAGTAATGACTGACTGAGGAATAAAATGGTGGATGAAATTCTTTTACCAAATGCAAAGTGAAGCACAAGTGTAAAACACAGAAATCATGGTCTTTGAATTAGTTACTAGCATGCAAAACAGATCCTGGTACTATGACAGATACTTATGTGAAACTGTTCTGTGCACTCAGACTTTCAGAAACCATTAACAAAGGAGGAGAGGATAAAACAGAAAACATCACTATACCATCATTATTTAGTCCAGATCTATAATTTGCTTGCATCCTGAATATTAATGTGCAGTTCTGATCTCCATAGCTTGTAAGGAAGAAAATAGAATCTAAAAAGATATGGAGAAGGACAGTAGGAACGGTCAAAGGTACAAAAGCATCCGAATATGCTAAGATTCTTCACTTTGGAAGAAAGGCTAACTTGTGGGAAATGCCAACTAGTATTACAAAGTCAGTGGCACAGGAAGCAGTTATTCACTGTTTCTCAATAGAAACAGAGGACATCAAGTCATGGATATCAAAATACAAGATAGCTACTTTTTCATTAAAAGCATTGTTAAACCGTGGAACTCCACTGCAGCACATTACAGATGCCCAAAGCTTTTGTGTGTTTAAGTTTTAGATGAGTTACAAGAAAAAACTTCAGTCAAGAATTACTTGACACAAGAATACTGTTGTAGCTACAGATTACTGGACGAATACACTGGGGAAATATTCTCTGTATTATACTTCAGCTTTCTTTTGTATAGGTACGCTACTGGCTACTACCAGAGATAGAGTTTTAAGTTTGTGGACCTTTGGTCTGACATAGTACCATAGTACTACTGTTCTCATGCTTTTATCAAAAAAAAAAAAAAAAAAAAAAAAAAAAAAACAAACTCGTAGAGACTTGCAAAGTAGATAAAATTAGACAACATAGTACTAGGTGTACAGTGCACAAATATGTAAGCTACTCAACCCCAGTTGGTACTGGGCATTAGCGAGCTTTGAGGAGCTGCTGTTCCTTAAGGAATAGGGAACAGAGCACAATACCCTGGCATAGCAGGTACTTTCCAGACAGAATCCAGCCCCACAGTACCCAAGCAAGGCAAGCAGAGCTAGTCTGAGGACTAGCTGACTTCAACTAGAAGTCCACATCATCAGATAATATCTTGGCAATGAAGAAAGTCAAACCAGGAATCAATCCACAAATCAGAGACAAGACCAGGTCTACTGAAGGTAGCCAGAGTCAGACAGCAATTACAAGGCAGATCCTACAACACCACTCAGGCAGGGAGTGGAGGCCCATGTCTGAGCTTAAATAGAGCACCTGGGCCCTGTGGCCAGAGGATGTGGGTGGAGGCTCCAGGTGAGGCTGGTCAGGGCCATTAAGGCCTGTTAGCACCTTCAGGGCCTGATACTGAGAACAGAACTATTCAGATATGTTGTCCCTAAATGGACTCCTGCAGAGTCATCTGCATGAGGCACATGGGCATTTGCAGTGGGCACATCATCAGTCTAGGCTAGGGAAAGTTTATAGAAGCACAACATTAGAGGTCACTGATGCTGAACCTGAGTTAAGCCCGCCAGAAACCAAAAACCCTAGGTGCAAAGACACCAATCCTCTTTTTGGTAGGGAAAGGATTGGATCTAAGCTTGCCTGTCTTAATTCTAGCTGTGCCACATGCCCAGAATGGAAACATGATGCTGAAACACTGGAGCTGGCTCCTCCTGTGATTACAAAGCATAGTTTAAAACATCTACCTTGCAAAGCCTTCCTCACATTTATTAGACTCTAGTTTGCTAAACTGACTAGCCTGCTCCCTGACCAGACTTGGAAGCTAGGCACTGGATTTGCATGGTGCTATGCCTGTAAACCTAGCTGAATCCAAGACTAATGTCTTTGTATCTGTAAGACAGATAATCAGAATTGTGAGTTGGCAGTATTTGAAAGAGAAAAGTCTATGATTTTTATGTAGAAACATCTGAATTCTAATTGTGGTTTTAACAATGACTTCCTCATGCAGTCTTTCTTGGCCCTAGTTCTTTAGATACTATCTACCTGCCTGATAGGCACTGAAAGTAAGTTACTGTTTGTAAGCATGCTGAACATGGACAGTTTAAGTGTTAATACTATTTTATGAGAACTAAGGCCAGAAAGGACTACGAAGCCATATCCTTACTCCCAATATGATAGAGGCCCATTGTATTTAATCTAAATTTTTGTCAGATATTCTTGACTTGTGGCCTAGAGATTACATGCAGTCTATTAAAGTTTTCCAGCCATGGCCCAGGTTTGCCATAACCCTTGCAAAAGGACAATCCGATAGTAGGCTGTAAACCAGACATAATGTCCTCACTGTGGTAGTAATTTGCTTCCATTTTTCATTTTTTTAGGTGGGAAAACTTGGCCCTTTGTTCACTGCATGATTGTGCATGAAGAATATGAGTATAGAATGACTGTGCTACATCTGGCCAGTAAAAATAGACACTCTGGCAGTAAACACACACTTGTGAAGACACTGGCTAATTTTTATGCACAAACCTGGCACTGGATGCTGCCTTTATGCAGTAGGCTCATCATGTGACAGCAGAGGGCCAGAAGTGTACACCTCCTCCCTGCTCCTGAAAGAAAAAGGGCTTACTTAGGTAGAGAAATTTGGTACCACTGTATTTACAAGCTCCAGGACTTAGGAAAGTCAGATATTTCAGTTCCTGAAAAACATCATCTACATACTACAAGTAGGCATTGTCAGGGTCCTGGGTGATCTTAATGGCCCAGGTCAGCCTCACCTGGAGGAGCACCCACCCACTCACACTGCCATTGGTCCAGGAATACTATTTAAGCTCAGGCCTGGGCACCCTCTTCTTATCTGAGCTATGTTGTAGATATGCTTGTTTCCAGTCCTGACTCTGAGTTAAGGGTGTTTTTTTTTTTGAGTTGTTTTTGTTTAGCCCTTTGGACCTACACTGTAGTTATCTAATATCTAAGCTTGTCTCCTGGAAGGTCTTTAGACCTGTTTCCAGTCTAGTCTTGGGCCCCATCTCCTGCTGTTCCTGACTGGACTACTAGGATGGACCTTGGACCTGCTTCATCCCCTTGCTGCATCTGGGGCTACTAGTAGACTGTATCACCAGCATCTTGCTCTGCCTCCTCTGCTCAAGTGATGGAGGACTATGCCCTATTGGAGAGGGCACTGCCTGCACTATGGCCATCCTTAGTTCCTGGCTTGTCTCACCTGATTAAGTAGCCCCACCTGGTCTGTTCCCTCATAGCAGGAAAAAAAAAAGAGACTAGGAAGGCCCAGTGGCGGGAAACAGATACGCACAAATATTTCTAACTTACAAACCATACTTCCTGCTGCTGTGAAAAGAAAAACCACTTAAAGTTCCTGTTAGTCTTACATGGGAAAAATTCTGGCTTTTCAACAGATTTGGTTATGTTTTTTTCTGCAAATGAACAGTCAACTAGACAGATCACTCGGATGACTAACAAGTGAAGACTACAAGTAAGTATAAAAGATGGGGGTGGTGGTGGGGATCTTCATTACCCCTAAAGCCTGGAGGCATGACATTTTATAATGCATCTTACAATTGTCTCAGCACAGAGCCAGAAGTGCTGTCAGCATGCTAGGAACAATGCAAGTGATCTTTTGAGAAACAACTGCTGTAAGACTAGCTTATGTAACTGTAGTCTTAACTTATTTGAATGGATAAATGTTTAAGACATCTTTTACAAAGAAATATTCAAACAAAAGAGAAACTCAGTCAAAAACAAATAATAGTTGTAAATAAAAATACCTACTTGAAGTTTTTCTTCCAGTTAGATACTTGAGTATTGTGACTTGAATGTCTTTCTCTGTTGTATTGTGAAATTTGCCAATAAAGGATTGCATAATGTCAGGCATGGGTGTAACCTAAGCAACACTAAAAAAAGATACTGACTTGTAAGGATGGGTCATAAAAAGCTTGCCATTCTGCAGAAGGCATAAACTCTTCAAGGTAAAAAATGAATTGACAGTGGTGAGAATGGGAAGGTTTGAAGATGCAAATAATGAACTACTGCAGTAGGTAGCAAAGAAAATGGAATTCCAGAGTACTTAAATGGCTAATAACATTAAAGTATAAAACCAAGAATGATAGTGGTTTTGGATTTTTTTTATATATTTATATATATTATATATATAAAATAGCAAATTTTGTGGCTAAGTTCCATCAGGTGTTACTGCATCTCTGAGAAAGTGTGTTGAATTCTGTAATTAAAGATGTCTGTGCCTTCCTTCAAAAAAAAAAAATGCTGTACACTCTCCCCCTCCAAGTTATAAGAGTTGACAAAGTATCTTCCTGAAACACCTGACTTTTCCAAATGAAATAACAGGCCATTTATGCAGCTATCAGTTTTCTCTAATTGTTGATGAAACTCCAAAAATTAGAAGACTTTCAGCTGTTAATATAGTTTGAACATTTTTGTGTGAAATCTTATCTAGAGATAAAGAATGAATTTGGAGCTGTTAGTGTATTACGATCATGCCTCAGCCAGGCCTTTTGCTGAACAGAATCCCAAAAGAACGCAAGTTGGTTGGGGAAAAACTACATTCTGATCATCAGTGAATCTGCAAATCTGGATACTTGCTTAAATAGCTCATTCAAAGAACAACTGATTGTACATTATAAACTTAACCATCAGGATGACCTGAACAAAATTATGAATTTCCCAGGTATTTTCAAAAACGAAAAAAGGCTTGGGAGTTTTTTGCTATACAGGACACGTTCTTACAATCTTGAGCAAGAGAAATCTCTGTACACTTGCTGTGTTTATTACAATATGCATTTTTTAATAACAGCTATTCCCCAAATAGCAATTCCCAATGGCATCATAAGCAAGCAGAGCAAAATAGTTTCCTGGCTGTTGAAGAAAAATTAATGGTGTTTTAAGGAATGTAACCTGTTAGAGGAAACAATGAGTAATTTCTGTTGAAGGCAGTTTGACACAAGCAGAGAGAAAAATGTTCCAGTAATTTTTTTTTGAAATGGGTTTGTTTTACTAGTGTATGCGCTTAGATATGTTTGCTGTTTTCTTCTGAAAAACTGACTTACAAATGTGTATTTTGACATAACACTTGAAGCTCAGTTCAAGACATTTGTGGCAAAAAGTATGTAAAATACGGATAACTGGAAAATCTACTGAAAATACTAACAGTATGTTCTCACCTGAGTAATCTGGTACCAGGTTGCCTATAACATCTGCCAGTGTTCAGAACTTGTTCAGTTTATTTTGAAAAGTTGTTAATAGGGTTAATTTGGGTTAAATGCCTTCTTGAAAGCCCTATGTATTTTGCTCAGCAAAGATGTTGAAAAAACCACAAAAACTTTTTTTTGACGTTTACAGAGGTGATACTGTTAGATCATTCTAAGAGACAGAACGAGTTATTTTTTTTGCCACATCTACTTAATGTCCTGACGCACTCTGAAATTTAAAGATGAATAAAATAGTGAATCTTTTAAGATTTTTCTGTAAGATACAGAATTACAGTTTTAGACAGAAGAGACATTTGATGCCACAGCGCAGAAGTATCTACTTAAATGCTTAAAGAGTTCAGTGCTATATATATACCGGGAGTGTAAGGGCCTAGTGCAGATTAAATCTCTTTGACCTTGGTTTTGACAGCGTTTGTTTACAGCTCTGAAAATTCGTATTCGCCGAGATGAAGTATCGGCGAGCGTTGGTAACTCGCAGAGAGTGGCCAGAGCCACCGAACCTCGCGCTGCCGGCGGGGACCAGCCGAGCAGCTGAACCCTAGCGCCCCTACCTCAGCGCCTACGCCCCCGGCCATTGCTCCTCGAGAACAAGTCGTGACGGACCGCGTCGGGAGACGACAGCGGCGCGGCGGACGCGACGGGAGCCTCGCACCGCAGTAACGGTTGTAACGGTCGTAACGGGCAGCGGCGCGCGGGAGCGCCCCACCCCCCCGCGCCTCAGCAGCGGCACTGCCGGCGTCGCGCGCAGCCCTCTCCCCCCCCCCACCCGCCCAGCGAAGCCCTGCGTGCGGCTGGGGCGAGGCGAGGCGAGGGGCGGGCCGAGCCGCCGCCGCTGCCGCCGCCTCTGACGCGATCCGCAGGCGCCGCAGCGCGGCCGCGGCCCCGGCGCGGCTCAGCGCGGCGCGGGGCCGCAGTGACGGCGCGGCTGCCCCGCGCTCCGCCCCTGCGCCGCGGCGGCGGCGCCGCCCGGCGCCATGCGCTGCCCGCGCTGCCCGCTCGCCGCCTGAGGCAGCAGCAGCAGCAGCCGCCGCCGCCCGCCCTGCCCCATGGCCACCCCGGCGGCGGCGGGGCCCGGCGCCGCGCTGCCCCCGGGCGCGGCGCGCCGCGACTTCTACTGGCTGCGCTCCTTCATCGCCGGAGGTGGGTGCCCGGCGGGCAGGGGGCGGCGGCTCCCGGGGGCAGGTGCCGGCAGCCCCGCGTGGTTGCCAGCCGAGCGCTCGCGGCCCCCGCCGCCCGGCCGCGAGCCTTGGGGGAGCCGCCGCTTTGTGGCGGCGGCCCGGGCAGCGAGCCAAGCCGAGCCGAGCCGTGCCGTGCGCCGCCGGAGCGGCGGCCCCGCTCGGCGCTCGCGAGGCGGCGGGAGGGCGTCCGGCTCGCTGCGCTCTGCGGGCGCGCAGCGCGTCCCTGCGCCGCGGCCAGCCGGCGCCGGGCGCCCGCGGGAGCGGCGGAGGAAGTGAGCTGGAAAGCTACCAGCAACTCTCTCCGAAAACTTTGCTGTGACTTCAGCGGCCGAGAGGGGTGGTGCTTCTCGATTTCGTAATCGTGCAAAAGTAGCTTATACTGACTTCCAGTAAGGCTCTAAGGAGTCGGTGTTACATTTTTGATGGCAGCTATCTATACTTTTCTCCCCACATATTCCACTTAAAAGTACATTAGAAAATTTCTTTACTTATCTGTTGATACTTAAGAGTTTTTACATTTTTATTCTTGGAAAGGTGTTGCAGGATGTTGTGCCAAAACAACTATTGCACCACTGGATCGAGTAAAGATTTTGCTGCAAGCTCATAACCACCATTACAAACATCTAGGTAAGATGGCTACTGTATATATTATCTTTGTTCTTAAGAGTAATGCTTATGATTTACGAGCGTAGATTTGCTCACCTAAGCAACTGTATGAAGAAGGATACTAATCAAGCAGAAGGATGTTTCCATCTGGTCAGTTTGATGGGCTCTGTGCCATGCTTTGTGAGTGTAAAAACGCAGAACAAAAAAAAATTATGTAAAATGCGTCAAGCTTGTACCATTAATTCCTATATTGATGCGTTAGAAACTGAGATGTCAGAATGATCCTCAGTAAGGCATAGGAAGGAGGGCTTGATCCTCTTACTGAAGTCAGCAGCTTGGTAATCACTGGTTTGACTCGTGGGTCATTGATATAAAAACTGTCACTGCTGGTAGCTCTATTACTGTCTTAACTACTATGCTAATGCCAGTTTCCAGGAGTTGTGGAAATTGGTACTTTTCAGAGTTGGTAGCTTTTAGAAAGGGGCTGGTGATCAAGAGACCAGTGACAGCTGAATCCTGTGCGACTCACGTGCGTCTGCATTCCCAGACAGTAGTGTGACTGATACGAATTGGCAATACAAGTGAATTTGTGCTTAATGCAAGGTGCAGGTGAGGTATGTTTGGCCTCAGTATCGATCCCGTCAAGGTGAGAAAATAATTACCAGTGAATTCAGAACCATTTTCTGTGTGGTTGTAATAGCGCCCTCTTGTGCATAATATTTTATATCATGTTTTTAAACATTTTAAAATGTCACAATGTATGTTCAGAAATTCAAATGTATTAGAGTTCTCAAAAAAATTTGAGTTGGTTAATTAAATCAAATTAAGAAGAGATTTTAATTTAGGAATTTGAGATTTTTAGCTTAGAAAATGAAGATCATTTATAAAAAGATCTAGGGTGTAAAAATAAATTTTAAAACAATGTTCAGGTGATGTGTATTCATTTCACTGTACCAAAAAAGAGAAACATAAAATGCTTGACAGCTGAGTACCACAGTCACATAAGTATGCATTCAAATTTGCAGTCTAACAGTTAGAGGCTCAAATAATGGGTTTGACTAATATTTTAAATCTCTCTTTTTTTTTTCTTTAGTTTTTATTGTGCCGTAATTGGTATGTAAAGTATTACATTCTTCTCTGTTTAGATTGTAAGATATGATTCTGATTGGAACATGTGTTACTGTTAGATATAGGCAAAAAAAGATTATTTTGTAGGTGGGATATCAGTAAGTGCAGAGGCACAATGGTTTCATTCATCAGAGTCCTCACAGTACTTCTACTGCCCTTGTTTTGTAAAGTTCATGACATGTGGATCTTAGAGCATGTATTCTAAGAAATAAAAACAATTACTCATCATTGTAGGGCAGAGAGGAGAAATTCTAATCACAGCATTAAGTATCTTCATGGGTACATTAAAAAGATGACGTATTTTAAAATAGATTTAATATTCTATTCTTAGCACTCTGGAAACTACTGTTTGTTTGATTTAATCCCTAAATATAAGTTTGTCAACTGTGATTCTCTTTTCTGTTTTCTTTCTGTAAGGATAAATGTTGTAAGCCTTTTTCAGATTCAGCTCTTACATCATTGATTCAATAGTTGCATTTGAATGTAGAAACTATTTAACAGTTAAAATTAAACAAAAGAGCTGTCATGCATTATTCCATCGCTTTAAAAATGTTATTTGAGAATTTGATAGCAATTGTGTATGTCTTACAATGTGTTTGTAATGAAGCTATAGGTTTTGCCCGAACTTTGTGTGATTTTTGCACCGTTTCCCTCCTGTTAGAGTAGAATAGTGTTGCTTCTTCTCAAAACATGTCTCTGGAATAGAAAGCCTAAAATGTTTAGGTCATAAGTAATAAGTCTTAAACTTATTTACTTTATTTCCTTAATGATGGCATTTAATCTCTAATTAAGCATGTGGCAATGATAGTTTTGTTGTGATTTTAGATTAAAAAAAAAATCTTAATTCACTGGAATGCAAGTCAGTGCGTTCCTTTCCTTCTGTTACTAATTTTCCGTGGATGGGTAGTCTCCTTACAGTCCAGGCAAATCATGGGGCCTGAAACACTTGAGTTCATAAGGAGCTTCACAGGATCTGAAAGGCAAGAAAGCTGATAAAACCTTAAACCTCCTCCTGTCAATATTTGGGCCTTGAAAATAGATTTTTTTTTCCCACCCTCTGTAGTTATATGAGCAGTGTGGTCAGGCCTTAGTTCTTCACATACTGTCTTACTTCAGTAATAACTGCTTGATTTTTTTTCTTGTGACTGTTAAATATCTCTTTTTGTATTGCTGACAGGAGTGTTTTCTACGTTGCGTGCAGTCCCGAAAAAGGAGGGTTACCTTGGGCTATATAAAGGAAATGGGGCAATGATGATTAGAATCTTTCCCTATGGTGCAATTCAATTTATGGCATTTGACCAATACAAAAAGGTAGTATAACTTCTTTTTTTCTTTCTTTTTTTTGTTGTTGTTGTGTGTCTACAATGCATACAGGTTCTTTAAAGTACCAAAACAAACACTGAAACTTTTGTGCCCTGTTAGCTGCACATCTTTTCTCAGATTGGTTAATTTATTGATTATTTTTCTCAGATTGGTTAATACCTGAATTTGCTCATTGAAAATGTCAGGGAAAGAGTGAAACTCTTTGCAGCATTGCTTAAGGAGAAAAAATTCTTACCAATTTTAGTGCTTTTCTATTGCTGTGAATATTTTTTTTGTTTGTTTGTTTTAAATAAGGTACCTGGAGACTGCTGCTAGTCATTTTAATAAAAATGGAGCGCTTTGTTTGCAAATAGTGTAGGAATAAAATGTAAAATATAACCTCTTTATTGTATTGGGAGTCTTATTACTTAAATTTGAAAGTCTAGATTTATGACCATCATATTTGACATATCGCATGGCTATGTCACCTTTTAGGTAAAAATAGTGTGCAGGAGAAAATGCATGTTTCAGGGTTTTACAGGTTCTGTGAATTCCTTTCTACTTTCATGCATTTATTCTTTCATAATAAATTCCAAATAATACTTGCAACACCTTTTGGAGGTTAGGTGTTAGCATGAGCTTGTTTTTAAGTATTACTTAAGATCAAAAATATAATCTTACTGTTAGCCATAAGGAATTTCTTTTCTGGAAGGTCAGACGTAGTTCTCACTGAAGTAAATTGCATGATCTTTACTGAAGACAGTGGAACTCAAATTGCAATCCCTTTCTAAAGAGCAAGTTACAGATGCTTCGTTGTATTGGTTCTAAAAAGAACAAATTAAACTTTTTTCAATGGTGTAGTCATAAATGCTGTTGATCAAAACATCATGGTTGTTTTATGTTGTGTCAAATAAGAGTGCATACCATGCTTTAACGTAATGATTTATGAATCTACAAATTTCAAGGAACAATTTAACATCATAATGCTTTCTTTTAACTTATGATTGACAGCAGATATTACAGATGCTTTGCAGAAGCGTGTAAAGGAAAAAAAAACCCCACAGTTCTCCTAGAAGGAAGATGTGAAATGATGTTTTTTATACCAGAAGTTGCTTATTAAAATTTCTCAGTTATTTGCTATAAGTCTGGAACTTCTAATTTTCTTCCAGGACTTAGATTTAGGAATTTTATTTGTTTAGGAATTTAGGAAGCTTATTCTATTGAATACTCATCCAGTCTGGCATATGTGCGCGCGCGCTTTCTCTCTCTAATTATTTTTTAAATTTGACTAAGCATATGGTCTTAAGGATATATTTATAGGAATAAGTTTCACATGCTGTGTGTGGGAAAATAATTTCCTCAGTTTCGAACATCTCACTTTTCAACTTTGCTCAGTGTCCTTTGCTCTCTATCATTCAGGAAGGATAGTATTCAGTTTGCCTTGATTGACACACATTGAAGATAACTAAACAAATAATTAATCTGGCTTCTTAAGTAAATAGTACTAATACTTTCAACTAGTTGTTCTGTTTTATTAATAGCAATTTTAGTATTTAGGTGTTGTTAATAAATTTGTTAATTATTTTTCAGGAAATTCTTTTAATGATAATTAATTGCTCTGGTTTGAATTTTTAATGTTGTGAACTTCTTAAACAGCTACAGGGTTTGCAAACATGCTAGTAAACTGTAATGTGTTTCTCCATATTTTCTGATATATGACTATTGTAAATACAATAAATTGTATTGTTTGATATTTCATAGGTAATAAAGAAGCAACTTGGGATTTCAGGGCATGTACATCAATTAATGGCTGGATCTATGGCAGGTATAGTTTTATACTTGCATTTCAGACATCTGTTTTGCTGAAAAGCTGGTGTGTGTTTAGAAGATGATTTAATGTGTTTTCAGGTCAAACTGTGCTGTAAACTTGTATTAAGAAAAAAGGCTAGTAAATGTTTTAATATAATGCATAGTTGCTTAATTGAAAAGTTTGTCTAAAAGTATTCTTTAAAGCATTAAATTCAAACATTGAATTCATACTGTGTTGTCAAGCATAGTTATTACAGTGTTTATTATGATATAAAAAAGAAAAATCCAGTGTCATTAAGATCAAACATAAAAATAAAAGTTTTAGCAGAATAGGCTCATCAGCCTGTCTGCCGTTGTGACCATGTTGAATGTATGTTCTGAGAAGTAGAGAACTGTAGCTGCTGAAATGGTGGATTCTTTAGATGTCTTTGAAATGTCTAGACTTACAACGTACAATGTGGAATTTTTCATGATACTCTTTGTAGCATACATATGAACATCATTTGACAATTAGTAAAATAGCAGTAGAATAAAGTACTTTTAAACTGTCAGTATAAAATATGATTATACATACCTGTTTTCCTTGTCAGTCACTTGTCCAAAAGTAGCTAAGGAAAAATAGGGGAAGGTAAGTAATAGTAGACTTGGTTTTAATCAGAGGTTCTTTGTGTGTGTTTTTACCATTTAAAACAGGCTTAATACCGTCTATTGGCAGTCCTTATATAGTTACAAGATGAATATTAATATGTAGCCTCTTCTGAAATAAAAATACAGTGGATTATTAATGCTATCTTTAGTTAAACTAGAAAGACCTCATGAAAATACTGTTTCTTGCATGCAATCAGAAAGAAGGGAAAGAGAATGAAAAGAAACTGCTCAGAAATCCCCCCCCCCCCCCAAAAAAAAGAAAAAGTAAACCTATTTGGTAAGATATTCCAGAACTTGTCTGGCTTTCTGTCTGGAAAAAAAAGTGGAAAAAATGTGCATATATATATATATATATATATATATATATATATATATGTATGTATATATACACACATACATACACACACACACGTGTGTGTATACATATACATATATATATATATAGTCCTGCCTTTAAGTGCACTAAAGAATGCTTTTTATTATTTCCAAAAGCTTACTATTATTTTTTTCAGGAGCCTTCTCAGAGAGCACTGTATAAACATTAAAATATCAATTTAACTCCAGTAATGTTGGATATGGTGGCATTCTTTGTGTAACTAAATTAGTAACATCTGTCATCATTTTTAAGCACCTTACTGGTTGAATCTTCTTCATAGAGTAATGGAAATAAATTTCATATATGGTATTATCTGGAAAGCACAATCAGCTGCAATGCTTAGTGTGGTACATTTAAGTACAGTACAAAGGAAGTTTCTGGTGTGGAGAACCCCCAAACTAAGTACATAAGCTAGACTTAAGTGTGCAGTGAAATGAATGTTGTACTAGTATATTGATAGTATGACATTTTAGAATCTTGTTGTTTACTAGATGATGTTAACTACTTTTGGGGGTCTTAATTAGATAAATGGTAAGGGAGGGGTGCTTGTACTGAGGATAGTAAGAGGAAGGAGGCACCAAGGAGAACACAGAGTTTGGAATATGAACACAGAGTTTGGAATCTGAAATTGCAAATGTGAGAAAAGACCCTTAGGGAAACCCCTCATATTCCTAGCTCTAGCTCCTCCGGCTTAGTCTCTTTCTGGCTCCGCTAAGGGGTATTCTTCTGCTGCTTCCACATTTAAATAGCTGCAGGAGACATGCACCCTTGTGTTGGTGCAAAGGGGTCTTCACAGTTTCTTGGAACCCAGTACTATGCAGATGAAGATGGGTAGCCGTTGTTTCGCTTTCCCCTTTGTCCCATTTCTGTCATCCAGCCACACAGCCATCTGTATTCACTTCAGTGTATGCTATTGATACTTAAATCCTGCTTATGCCAGAGTTTCCAACTTTGCTAACACTGAACAGACCTAAATCAGCTTCAAAATGGTGGGCAACTTTTGAATATCTTCTGTAACAGATGAACAGGATCAAAGGCATGTCCACAGTGAAGAGAAAAGCAGTGAGGATGGGGGTAGTGGAGTGAGAGAAAAGAAAAACCTATTGTAATGCATATATTTAAGGAGGCCAAGTTAAAGTTACTGTGGAAACTTTAACTCTGAATTTCCTGAGTCTTGTGTGATTCAAATTTCAGTTGTAACACCTCATTAACAGATAAGTGCCTTATAACTTCCTTTAAGGAAAGACAGCTGGGGGAAAGGAAAAATCACAGATATTAATGTGGTTTGGGAAACCAAATGATCAAACAATATCTATATATATTTTTCTTCACAGGGCAATTTTGAAAATACAAGCGTTTTTGAGTTTTCTTAATGAAAAAAATCTGAATTAAAACACAAACAAGTGCATTTTCTTATCTGCACTTGATTAACTCAAAAGCAGCCACAAAAGAGCAGAAATTACCACAATAAACTCAAGTTCCTTGAAACAAGTACAGAAGACACTTTTTTTTTTTCCTAACTAAAAGCAATTGGAAAATAACATGGATTTAGGTGGATACTACTGTTCCATCTTTAAATAAGACTTAATTAAGACTTATCTAATTGAGTAAACATAAAAGAATCTGTGCTGTTTATTTCTTTAGGTGCAATTCAGAAAGAAATACAATTATAAGTTACAGGTCTAGAAATATTAAGACCTGTGAACTTTTCAGTTCTTTAGCTTGCCTTTTTTTCCCTCATCAGCTATTTATCTCTATAAATAGTCTATGAAGTTTTTTGGGGGGGCAGATGCCTGCTTGATAAATTAATCTGCTTTTTTATATTAGTGAAGGAGCACATCTCTTGCAGTTGAAGGCTGTGGCCTGTGCTCATTTTTGTGACTCTATACCTCTGAATCATCTGGTAGTTCTGCTTTTGATCTAGGTCAGTTGTGGACAAGTTACCTAGAACACAATATAGAAATCAGAAAAACTTGTTTATCTGGCTGATTTTTTTTACCTGATTTTTATTTAAAAAAAAGAAATTGTTTATTTTTGTTTTCAAAGAAAGATGATGCCTAAGAATGGAAGAATAATAGGGAAACTGGGAGACAAGGTAGATGCCCATACAGCTAGTCTCATTAATAACTCCCAAAGCTTGGGAAGTAATTAGAGACACGCTGATGATTCCATTCTTGTTGCGCTTCATTTACGCTTAGTCTGTGTAAACCAGTTTCTTGTCTCTAAGAATGCTCAAAGATGCTTGAAGAAAACATTATAAGCAAAAAAAAAGATTTTTCCCTGACTTCAGTGCCGTAGGGACTTACGAAGTCCTCATTTGCAACAAAAAGTTCTGCTATATTAGAAGTGGTTCCTTTGAGGGAGGAAAAAAAATCCAAACATTGACATATTCTTTCAGATCTCATACAGGAAAATTGCAGTATATGTCTCTTAGTTGGAGATACATTTTCAATTCTGTCATGTTTAAACAGCCATGAGAGCAATTTTTGGCCCAGCTCCAGTTAACTGAAAGAGACCTTACTCCCTCAAGACAGGGGATCAGCCTTAAGATGTTGTGGTCTGAGCTTTGACAAGTCATAATATTTAGGGAGTAGAAATGAGATTAATGTTTCTGTAGGCTCTCCCACTGGTTTTCACTGTCAAAAAGCTGGCCTCCATTCCTCCCGGAAAAGATATTGTTCCTTCTGAGCTCAGAGGAAATCTTGATCCTTCCTAATGCGCATTTTGCTCAGATGAACAACAGTAAGAAGAAAGAGCAACATGCCTGTCCCAGTCTCTTCAAGAAAACGTATTTTGTGGCTCACAGTAGCTTATTGAGCTGCTAATGCTAGAAATCCTCCTTTTTTTTTTCTCCTCAGAATTCATGGCTAGCAGATTTTAATGTACAGTTAAAAAAAAAAAATCTAAAGCCTTATTACATTTTTTTTTTCCAATTAAAAATGCTATTTTGGAGCTTGGTGTTGACAGCTTAGTACAGTCACCAAACTCTTGTTGGTCTATTTGCTACTCTTTGTTCAGAAAGTATTCCTGGATAGTTATCAGTGCATTATTGGTAAGAGCAGGGATAAAGTTGTTTTCTGAAGTAAGATTACTTTCCTGTGAATTCTGTAGAAGCTTCCCTGCTTGTTTTTCAAAAATTGTCTGAATTAATCCATTTTGCAATATTTCTGGATGTTCCGAAATTGAGGGATTGCATTTAATAATGTAGTTCAGTGGAAACAGTCCTTAAATTGCTTTGGTGTTTTGCAGCTTCTAACTTTGCAACTGGAGATGTCTGCTTTTCAGAGGCATAGTCCAAAATCTCTGGAAGAGATGTTTTTCTCTTCTAAAATGAAAGTTACTGGTAGGATATTCCAGAATACAACAACTTTTATTCTTAGCATGAACAAGCTATCCAAAAAAGCTGAGATTGATCAGCTGTCAATTATGTTCTTTCTCCATCTAATCATGGTATTCCTGTCTGATCTTGATCCCCCCTACCCCCCGATGCTGTTTTCTTTTGGCTTTCTGGGAAAGGTGGGAAATGTACATACAAAACCAGATATCAGAGAGTACTCAAGCATAAGAGGAAGTGTCAGTTTCCTGCCAGTGTGCAATAGTGTGCACATCCTCCGTAGGACCAATTTTTAGGTATGGTGTTTAGCTAAAGCAGAGTGATTTCTAAGGAACAGAATCCAAATTACAAATATTTTTGCTTCCTTTTTTTTTCCCACTTTTTTTTTGTTTTAGTGGCAATAATATACTATGAGGAAAAAAGCTCTCTTTTTAATAAAGTTTTAACTCCCCCCCCCCCAAACATTTGTCAGTGATGTGAGTGGTTTACCTCAAAGGCTAGCAGTAGGAAAGAACTTGTTATTCAGCTGACTGTATTACAGCAGTTGTTTTTACATTGGAGTTTCATTTGTGATCTGTTTACAAAATTACAAGTTGGTCAGCATCTAAAGAGTTTTGAAGTAGCTCATAAATGGATGAATCCTAAGATACTGGTTTCCTAGCAGCTTGTGAAATCTATAAATAACTTTCTTTGTTCAGAAACTTAAAACAGAAGTGCTGGTATAACATGAACTGTAAAAATGCAGTAATTCTTGGTTAGATTCTTTGGACTGTAGCTATATATAAGATACCTTGCACAAGAATGGCAGCATATAAAGCTACATGTATATTTAGGAGTTGCAGAATCTAGTTCTGTTTATTTACCTGTATGATTCAGAGTTGAAGTGTGAAATTTGACAGTTTGGGATTTGTTTGTTTAAACTCAGTACTCTTCGTTAGTAGGATCTTGACTTTATCTTAATGTTATCAGAATGTATCTGGTATTTTCAGATACAGTAGACACATACATGTATGCAGATCCAGTAATCATGTATTCAAATTCTGATAGAGGTTTTTGGAATTAACCATGTAAATTTGGTGGTTTGACCTCTTAGGCATGACAGGATTTTTATGGCCACAATCCAGTAAAAACTGAAGCACTTGGTTGGTCTGATGCTTATGAGCCATGGACTTAAGAGAACTGTTCGTATGAATACAGTTAGGCCTATACATTTTTGGAGAATCAGGGCTTAGGTGTGCAGCTTCAGCGTATACCACGTATAAACATAAATTCTTTGTGTGCTGCTGAAGCTAGAGTTTCTATGTGCTGAGTATAAGTGATTTTTTAAAAAATGTTTCATTAACAAAATTATTTGTATAAATTGTTATATTTTCTGCCACGAAAGGAAATTCTGTTTTTCAAAATAATCTTAGAACCAGATAAGGTGTAGGTGAGTTTTGTTTGCTTGTTTTGTTTTTGTTTTTAATAAAGGTATTACAGCAGTGATTTGTACTTACCCTCTTGATATGGTTAGAGTTCGTCTGGCGTTCCAAGTAAAAGGGGAACACAAGTACATGGGAATTATCCATGCATTCAAGATGATTTACACAAAGGTATATATTTTTTAATCTTCAGTCCTGTCAAAGCAAAATGTGCTTTTTAAATAATGTTGCACAGCATTGAAAATAGTGAGTCGGTGAAAAATACACACATGAATTCATTGTGTGTGCATTGAACCTTTTAATGTAAAAAATTACCTTGACACTTCGGTGCTAAGAAATAGCTCAGACTGGAAGTGGACAGTCAAAAACAAACAACAGAAAAGTTTGCTTTCAAGAATAAGTAGTAGTGACAGCAAAAAATATGGGGAGGAGGGATGTGTGTAATTCAGAAACGTCTCCTAGGTTCTGAGTTTGAATGTTTTTTGTTTTTTGTTTTTTTCCTCCTTGTTCATTTTTTTTCCCCTTCTTTATCTCATTTGGAGCCAGGCAGTTCTCCCCTCAGTTCTTCAGGCACAAGAAATTCAACTTGATTTATAGATTCTTGTTGCTAGATGATGCTAGTTAGATTGTTGTTGGGTGAATTTGTATGAACAGGTGTAAAATTTCCTAACACATTTGTTACATTTCTTGCTACAAATTTGCTTATATTTTTCTTTCAAAGGAAGGTGGTTTTCCTGGGTTCTACAGAGGTCTGATGCCAACAGTTGTAGGAATGGCTCCATATGCAGGTACGTAAAAAACAGAATATGCTAATCTTTTGGCAGGTATGCTAAGTTTGCGTAGTACATTTGCACACTTAATTAGGCTTCTATTAAAGTGAAGGATTCTGTCTTTATTAAGACTGAGCTGAGTGGAAGACCATGGGAAGCATTTGCAACTCTTTAACCTTACTCTAGAACTGATTTCTGTGTGTTAGAATATCCAAAACATGCAAAATCCAACTTTTTTGAGACTTGGAGCTGAGGAGGAGATAGATAAAGTGGTGGTTTTCTTTCTGTTCTGCTTCCTAATTTTCCCACAAGAGTAGGGCCCTCTCTCAGACAACTGAATCAGTAAGGCCAGGAGTCCTCTGTAGATGGAGACTGGAGCCTCCACACTGGCTCCATCTCCTGGTTACTTCTGTGTAAGTAATTAAACTGAAGTGATTGCTGACATGGCATGGAGGAGCATCAGAACTGCGTACTGAACTGCCTATCTGAACTACTCTCATTTAAAAGATGTGTTTTACTAATTTCTTAATTTAAGTAGATCTTAGCAGTTGCTCTTAACAGTACTCCAGTGATTTAAAAATCACAGTCTAGCTTATTTGAAGAGTTCTTTTAACATTAACTTTAAATGTCAGTTCGTTTGTGCAGAAGTTATTGTAAAAGTACAAAGCATTGTATGTCTATTCTATTTCTTTGTGCTTAAGGAAAACATCTAATAGAATTGGAAAATAATTTCATTTTCTAAATGCAGCTTTGTGTTTATAACAATACATACATCAACAAGTTTGCTGTTTTGTGAAAGTCTATATAAAATTAAATTTCCTTTTAGGTTTTTCATTTTTTACCTTTGGTACCTTAAAGAGCATTGGACTTGCTCAAGCACCTAACTTGCTTGGACGGCCTTCATTAGATAATCCTGATGTCTTAGTTTTGAAAACGCATGTAAATCTGCTGTGTGGTGGCATAGCTGGAGCGATAGCTCAGACAATATCGTAAGTTCGGAGCATTGTTTATTTTTGTTTTCTGTATAGCTGTTCATTCTAATGAAATGATTTTTACCTGAGAATAGGATGTTTTGCAAGTCTGATTATTAGTAAGTTCTTTTAACCAGGTTAATCTGACTCTGGAACTCACTTATTTCATAGTGTTCCACATACTACATACATACTTAGTCTTCAGAGGTTTTGAAGGTGTATGTATTGAACAAATGTAGACAAAACTCCTACTAAAATCAGTTGGAATATTCTTTGTTAAGCTGCAAAATTTGTCCCATAAATAAACTTGCAGAGTTTTATTGTTCCAATTTAAGTTTAAAACGATATCATTTGCAAAGCCATGGAATACTGAAATAGATTTCTAAGATACTGTATTTGGCATCAGTCTGTTTTTACTTTGCCTGCTCTCCCCAGTCTCATAATGTCCTTGTTATATTTTGGTTTTGGCCATAAAATAATTTGCACTGATTTGGCATCATTTTTTGTCACTAAATTACTGCATTACAAATGTCACACATGTTTTCTATTAATCTTTAAATGGATAATTTTATTTTTAATTCAGGTATCTTCTCCCTCCAGCATTTTACACAACTGTTTTATACTCTTATCTGATCTTCATGTGTCTCCTTTACTTGTGCCAAATGGAACGTGCTAAGAGATCTGATTTGCTGGTTTTGATTTTATAGAGGAAGTCTCCTTTTCTGGAGAACTTTCAGCTGAGAATCTGAGTTGGATTCCTGACTCTCTTAAAAGGAGCTTGGAGGTTTCACATAGAATTTATATTCATTTTTTAACAATATTCATGTAGTCATCATGCATCTGGTTGAACTGTTGTTCAAATATCTCCTCTGTAGATATCCACTTGATGTAACTCGTAGGCGAATGCAGTTAGGAGCAGTTCTCCCAGACTCTGACAAGTGCCTGTAAGTTCGTCTTTACACAGTTAATGACACTTTATTGCTAATGCTAGATTTTTGTGAGCAAACTTTTATTTGCATTTCAACTGATTTTGCAGTGGCTTTCTATAATATCAGTAGGATGCTTAAGAAGAGAGGCTGTTCTACTGAAGTGAGGTATTTGTGAGATTTTTAATGGTACAGAATCTGTTCTGTAAGATAACTTTGTGTAATGTCTCTCACACACATTGTAGTTGAGGTTCTCAGACCTAATGCCTCCAGGCTTTCAGGTTTTTAGTACTTCACTTTAGTCTAGTAGATGTGGAAGTACCATAATAACATTAAAATCAGAGAATGAAATCACTTTGCCCCTTACATCTTAAAAAAAAAAGAAAAAAAAAGAAAAAAAAAAAAAAACACTTTCCTGGTACTGAATTTGGTTGGGGCAATTTGAAATCGAGTGATTATCTTGGTTGCTTTGAACTTGGTTGAAATGTGGTTCTCTGAATCTAGTTTGACTCAGTATTAACTTATATGGCAAATCTGATCCTACTAACAGTAGTCTGTCTTTTAGTTGCCTTTCGAAAACACCCTAGAAATGTTTACTGTGAAAATTGCTGTTCTGTTCTCCTTAGCAGCATCAATTTTTAGCTTAACTATTTTTCACTTCAGGTTCTTTTAAAATAAAAACATGTTAATTGTTCTGGGGCTTCTGTTATTTATGCTTCTGAGAACTAATACCTTTAGAAACATTAGGCTTCTTAAACAGTTTGGTGCAATTGTAGAGAGCTATGCCTAGAAGGACAGTAGACATTTATGTCTTTAGAGAATAGGAAGATGAAACAAACAAGCAAACAAGAAATCTTGAATCTTTGAGGTATATGGAAGATGTTCTCAAAGGATAATGTCTGTATTAGCTTGGAAATACTGAGCACCTTCTAGAATTTTACTCGAGGGCTTTGGATTTTAGTGTCTATTCGCTTTGTTTCAATTTAGGTACACGAGGAAAATCATTCCGCCTGCATGCATACTTCAAATTCTGTTTTAGTAAGGCTGAATGTCATACCACAAATACTAGTATTCCTGTTTTGAGAAAAAAGGTCTTCTGAAAAAAAAAAGGTATACATGTGCAAGGTGTGAAATATAGGACTAAACATAAATTTTACAGGACTAAATGCAAACATAAGCACAAGCCCTTCCTTCTAAAGAAAAAGAATGGGATTCAAGCCTTTTTTTTTTTTCTCTGTAATTCAAAATTGGATGTTATACTGGGAAAAATATTTTCCTGTTGCTTGTATCACACTTGTAAGATAAAAATGGTGCTTCTCAACTCCCTCCTGCCAGATAAGACGACAACACATGCAACTATTCTGGTGTAAATTTTTTTAAAATCTGTCGTTTATTATCAGCCTGAAAAAACCTTCCTTCTTTAGATGAGACTGCACTGTCCTTCTGTCCCTTTACAGAAAGCAGTCGCTTCAGTCCAGGCAGACAATCCCCATTTGTCCACACCTGAATCCTTTCTTCTTTGCAATTCCCAGTCTTTGTGCTTAAATTTCTTGCAGAAGTTCAGACTCTCTTCTAAGTCCTAGAAGTACCTTCATGCTCCACTTTGTGGAGTCACATGCCTTTTTCCTTTAGATCTCTTAAGATCCAAATTTAATAAGTGAAGAAAGTGATTTTGACTACTGAATGTGTGCATTCAATAATGATTTGAGTTCTTATTTTTTCAGTACAATGGTGCAGACACTGAAATACGTGTATCAACAACATGGAATAAGAAGAGGATTATACCGTGGTTTATCTTTAAATTACATTCGTTGTATTCCTTCGCAGGCTGTGGCTTTTACCACATATGAACTTATGAAACAATTCTTGCACCTCAATTGAAATATTTTTTAAACTTTACTGTAAAACTACACTATCTGTCTTCAAACTATATTTGTGAGTAAATTACTTGAAATTTTAAAACTATCTGTTACTGTGGAACTGCTGTTGTCTAACAACTTAATTTTATTTGCCAAAACATGGTTAATTTTCTGGAATCAAACCAGGACACAGATCAAAATGAACAGTAGTTAGCTATAAACATTTTTTTGCACTTGATCTTGTAAGCTTCCTTAGATTAATGTTAAGAATTACACAGTTTTACAATTATGCCCAGATTTTATATGGGTTTTAAGCTGTTAGTTATTTAGCTTTATCACCATTCCAGGAATTATACTCGTGGTTATATTGCTTTTTAAGCTAGTAGTTAGGCATCTATTCTTTAAAAATTAATTTGAATAAGCTGATTTGAATAATACATAATTTTCAAATCCAAATAATTGTCAGTCTTGTAGAAGCTGAATTCAGTAGACGACAATTTAAGCATCTTTTCATTTTTTTTGTACAAGTTTTCTGTACGTAAGAACAATGCATTTATCTTCAGATGGGTACATTTGAAAGTCGTTTCAACCATTTCAATAGATAATGACAATGAGATGTATTTAACGTTATTAGCAGTCTTGCAATTAGGAAATCAGTTTCTTTGTGCACTCCCTAATCTAAAAAAAATCTGTATCTATCTACACAAATAAAAACAGGACTGGGGCAATATTAGTTTTACTACAACAAGTGTTAGAAGAAGTCTGTTAAACAGAGTTAGTATGAGCCTGCCCTTGCAAGGCCTTTATGTACCTTTTAAGTACTTATGGTGCTGAATATTCTCAAATCAGTTTACTGAAAGCTGAGAATATTATGTACTTTCCACTACTGGCTCCTACAAACAGGTTTGTCCTAACTTAAAACATGGTGACAAACATGACTGCATGCTGCTGCGTTTACTTATTTGGGCATATGGATAACAGTCAACCTCTTGACCCCCCCCCCCAAAAAAAAAAAAAAAAAGGAAAAAGAAAAAGAAAAAAGAAAATGAAGATTGGATTGTATTGGAGTCTGTAGATGTGTGTATGTACTGTCTCTATGATATGCAATAGATTATTACACTTTCTCCTGCAATTTCTTTTGTAAAGGAATTACTTTGCAGACTTGTTATATATACACACATATATATATATATATAATTTGCATAGGTACTCTTGTGTTCACTTGATTCAGGAAACTGTAAAGCATTTACTTCAAGTGATGTAAGTTATTTATTTATTGTAAATATTTTAGCAGTGTCCTTTAAGATTTGGTAATGGTCATGTTAATTAAACTGGTGGTTGGTAAGATCAATTTGCTTAATTCTGACAAATTTGACAAACTAGACTTTGAATTGTATATTCAGAAATTCTTGTGGCTTATTTTTTCCCATTTTCTTAAAAGTATATATTTCTTTGATATTTAACAATATAGTTACAGAAAATGAGATATATTTGAATTTATTTTATTAAAAACCTTGAAGTAATATCTGTGTGTGATTTATAAGTGTTGCAGACCAAAAAAAAAAAAAGCATGCTTCTGGAATTATCTGTATGTTTCCCCATGTAGGTAAACTTGCATAAAACTGTCATTCTTAATTAAAAGAGACAACAATTCAGCTCTTGGTCTGATCTTTAGTTTCCTTTGAAGGAAAATTATTATCACAGTGAACGTTTATCATTAAAAGTCCTTATGGGAGGGTTAAACCCACTATTTAGAGATGAGAGATGTGCCATTTTTATTTCTTCGTTGTTTTATGCTACAAACAAAATAACTGACTTGTCAATTTTTTTCATCATTTCTGAAACTCAATTGCCTGTCGTTTTAATACTGTTATGGATGTTTTTTCTGCAGAAAGGAGAAATGTTCAAGGAGGGAGAAAGCAGTAAAAACTGTCCCCAAAACAATCAAGTAGAATACTGAATGTAAGAAGTAGAACTACTGTATGAAACAGTATTGTATTTTCAGCATTAGTTTTTTTTCGGAACAGAATTTATTTTTTTAACAAAAAAACAAAACCAGAAGTATTGGAATACTTCAGAAAGGCTTATGAAAGAAACATACTTGTGCTCAGGGGCTAGTTTGGAGAAGACTTGAGCTTCCTTCTAAGTTTTTGGGAAGATATTTCCAAAATTTTCTGAAAGGGTTAGCTATTCTTACTCAGTTAAAACGCAGAATTTATTATGAATATCTGACTGCTATAGGCAGGAGAGAGAAACATGGAAACCTAGTTGTCTGCCCTATTGTTTTTTCACCATAGCCCTACAAAAATTGCTTTTCATTCTGAACCATTTTTTTTCCCAACATCTTTCTTGTCTGTCTTTTCTATTTCTAGCATATTGAATTGACAAATCTTATTTTCAGTCAATGGAAAGTAAAATAAAGCAGACTCCAGCCAAACTCACTTCTTTACATGTCTTGCACTTTTAAATTATTCATTTTTTAATTTAATTTTTAACAAATAGAAATTCTGTAGAACGTTTGAATTTTTGTTATTCAACTTACTATTATTAAGTTTAATTCTGAGAGTGAGGTCTCCATAAATTCATGATAGTGAGAAGAACACACCTGAATCCTGGAATTTTAGTTGTATTTTTTTAACTGCTGTCAGTTATGCTTTTATATACATCAGCAGAGGCTATATTTTCAAGAGTAGACTTTTAAGACTTTCAAGAGTAGCTTGACTTCAGGTGCATGTTTCATGTTTAAAATACATACCTATATATACCCATACACACATAGTTGCATCTATTCTAGCCCATGGTTTTCTGTATATGTATGATTAGCATTTGAAACAAAATTGCAGAGTTTTTAATTGCTGTTAGACATGCACATTTTTCATTTGTCAAGCTGTTTGATACAAATTAATCTTAAATTTAAGTTGTTTGTTCTTTGGGAAGTGAAGTTACCTTGTTAACTACCCTCTTACAACTTTAAAAAGTTATGGTTGATCAATAACTTAATTTTAAGGGAACCAGAGATCTTTGAATTACAGATGTATTTTCAAACTACACTGACAAATGTTTTATGGTATTATTAGTTAGCAATAACTTACATGTTTTTACAGCTCCTTTCTAGAAACTTTAAAAGCTATTACAAACTGGTGGTTAGGTAGGTTCTTTATTGCTTTAGTTAGTTCAAAATGATTTTGAAGATTTTTTTTTTCCTTGTGGATAAAGTTAGTATCTTTTAGTAAACTTCCAGGATAATTCCAAGGTTTTACAGTTTTCTTTTTTATTGTTTGCTTGACAGCAAAATAATAGATCACAACCCTAAATGACAGTTCTACTGAATGAAGAGGTCAGAATATCCAGAAGTTGTTGCTTTTGTTTCTTAAAAATCCATATCATAATCTCATAATTGCTAGTTCTACCCAGTGGAAAAATATGTGTGTGTATATAGATATATATTTGAGAATTAATGTAACCTTCAATAATATTTTTAACTGTGTTGTACCAGCTATTTCCAATGCTTTTTTACATAAAGAGAGAGCCTCAGCTTTACAGGATTCTTTCAGCTGACACATGATCCCGTACAGGTTAATCTATGGTATGTCTTGAAAATCTCAATTTATATGGGTTCTGTTTCCAGTGATTAAACATTGTGTCTTTAAAACAATCACTGTATTTCATCTCTACTTCTTCATAGCAGAAAATGTTGTGTGTGCTAAGGTATTTGTCCATGAGCAGCATTGTGGTTTTGCAATCATTACACAGAACAGCTGAATGAATTAGAGCCTTCTTTTTGTACTGATAAAATTCCAATCTCTTTGCATTTATTTCATTATTAATACCTTCCAGATATTTTGCTCTTTAAATGAACTGAAGTCTTAAGATAGACAAGTTCTATCAATACTTTTTAACTTCCTCCTCAACCCTGAAAAATGAGAATTATGCAAGATACAAGAAAATAGATCTTGGTCTTTTGAGTCACAGAATAGATTCTCCAAAATAATTTTATTTCCTAGAGGGACAAACTGTGTGTTAAGTACCATTTAATCTCTGAAATACATTCTTTATGCTTTATTTCTTTGTTTCCTGAAACAGGAATTCTGTAGCTCAGCTGTTTAAAAACTGGATTTTTTTAGTTTTCAGTCATTCTGTTTATTTGGAACGAGTTAGCACCTGTAATTAGCCTTGTAATATGCTTGTGACTCAAAGCAATTACATTATTTCAGTTCAAATGGAGATAAAACCAGATATCTCTGTGCTTGATCATTAACTATGTATTTATTCTGTGCAAGTCTCTTCAGCTCAGAGGTCTCTGCCTCAGTGATGGCGGTGACAGAGAGCTGCCTCTTGAGTGTGCTTGGAGTGGATACTGTGATACTTGAAGCTGATCTGAGTTGGGTGTGCTGTAATCTTGCTATCCTTTCCGCTCCCATCTGCAGGATCTGACCTATTCTCTTACCATAGAGCTAGCACAATTGCACAGTAAGGCAGTTCAGGAAGCTGACAGTTTTGCAGCTAGTTTAATGCTGGTTTATTCTGCTGTAAAACTGCATCCTTAGATGCTGTTTGATACTTGCCTTGCCCAGTGTAATGAATTAGGTGTAATGGCACTTCCACTGATCTGATTAAAGACTAACACACCAAAAGAAAGGAATAGGTTTTAATGGCAGGAGCTCACTGAACCAACTCACTATGTGACTGCACACCTGCTAGATACGACAAAAATGAAACGGTGGGTATGTGCTGTAGGACAGTCCTTCGCAGCGCCAGCCCGCAGATACACTTGTGATAGATGTAATGTTAAATTACACCGCTCTGTTTCTTTTCCTCAGTTAAACAAGCAGTTCTTTGCACATATTTATGTAATGTGTTAAACCGATACTAAATTACATGACAGCACCTTTAAAAGGAGATACCTAGCCATTCAATTACAAATAAGCTTGTATTAGAGGTCCCACAATGGAAAGACATGTAAATGTAGTCTACTGCATGTATTTCAGGATATTCCCAAAGAAAGGTAAAGGAGCGCACTGAAGTGTGCTGTCACCCTTTAAAATTAAAGCTCTGGCCTTCCTGATAAGGTTCCCAACCATGGGCCAAAGCTTAGTGGTTTTTTGGAGGGACTGGAGATTGATACTTTTGGCAATATAAAAGAGATGCAAGGCCAACCAAGCTCTACACCATTCTTGTCATTTTAACGTCAGAACCGTGGTACGGATTTATTGGGGAATAGGTTTAGTCCCTAGGTCAGTTCAGTCCTTACAGAACCAGAATGCTTTCCAAAGTAGTGGCCAAAAATAAGAAAGAAAGTACGTATACCTGAAACTTCTGCTTCGCATCAGAACACCTCCGTCTGCTGCCAGCTAACGGCACCGAATGTATGGCAAGTTTTCTGCAGAGGAAAAGCACTCTTAAGCTGTCAGGGTGAGATTTGCCCTTAATTACTCGAGAGGGAAGGGCACGTCTAGCTATTTTTCTTAATTTTTTTCATTTGTTGCTACTGCAGCGCTTCCAGAAGAGGTGCCACAGCTGTCCCAGCGGTTAACGCTGTGGCAGTAAAGGACAGCTGCACTATCGGACCAGCGTCCTCAGTACAGACCTGGCCGAGGAGAGCGTTAGGCTCCCTCGCAGCGCTGCCCCTCCCCCCGCGGCTGGCGGCTGTGAGGAGCCGCGCGCCAGCCCGCGCCCAACTGCTCTGCCCGCGCGCGGGAAGCGCGGCCGCCCCGCCGCAGCCGGCAACCGCCCCGCTGGCAGCTCCCATTGGCTGCGCCGGCGGCCTGTGGGCGGGGCAGGGGCGGGGTTTCATGCGGGGTGGGCGGGGACAGCGGCGCTTAGCCGCGGCGCCGGGGAGCGCGGCGCTACTGCGCCTGCGCGCTAGTCGTGAGGCGCGGGGCTCGGCGGGGGTTCCTCACCTGCCCGTGCGCTCGCCTCGGCGTCGGGGCTGCGGGCCGCGCTCGGTGCGGCGGCGGCGGCGGGAAGAGCCGCGTGCGGGAGCGGGCTCTGGTCATGGCGGAGAGGTATCGGCCGAGCGGCGGGAGGAAGGGGGTGGAGGCGGCCGCCTCACGCGGCTGCGGGCGCGCCGGGTCTGCAGTTTAAAGCGCGGCGCGCGGCCGCGCTCGGCGCCGTTGCCCCGCGCGCCCTTCCCCGCCCTCGTCGGGCGCCTCAGGGGGGCGGGAGGCGGCCGCGGAGCCGCTGCGGGGCGGCCTTACGGCCACTTGCAGCGGTGAATCAGCGAGAGGAGGCTGCTCCCCGCGGCCGGCCGGCCGGCTGCCCGCCCGCTGTGTGAGCGCCCTTGGCTTCCTCTTTGCGCCTGCCGGCTTCCCTGCGCTCCGGCAGGCGCATCCCGAGGCAGGCGGGCGTCTGGCTGCGGCGCCGCGTCTGAGGTCGCGGCTGTTGGCCGCGTGAGAGCCGAGCTTCGGAGCTCGGCCTTCTTCCTCCGTTTGTGCTGAGGTTAAGGGGAGTAAAAGTGGCTCTCTGTGCTCCAGGTAGTGGGGTGGTTCAAACTTTCTTTTTAAGTGCGTTGCACTTGCAAAATGATTCTGCTGAGCGTTAAGTAAATATGGATATACAGACACCACAATAAAGTAATAACTGCAGTAAGCAGCAACTTCTTTGCTGTTTATATCTCTTTCCTTTGTTATATCTGTCCAAACGCTAGTCTTTCATCCTTGATGTCTGAAGAGGTAATTTGAGGAAAAAACAGCAGGGAAAAATTCCCTCTCTTCTGTCCATATAAAACTCAGTGTGTCCCTTAGAAAATTAATGGGAGTTGAAGCTGGGTTTACATTTGAAACTTGTACTCCTCTTGTCTGTGGACTGTGTGTGTCATGTCTTTGACTGCGTTAATGAATTGTTACTTCAGTTTTCAGAGGGAAGTGACTGACTTCTCTGATGCAGTACTTAAGAATGGTTTGAACAACAGATACCGTGTGTTGGAAGTCAGCATAATACAGAGAAATGGGATGGACTCAGAGAAACACCTGACGCTTACGTCATCGCCGTCGCTGGAAGATACAGAACTATGCATTCTAAGGAATGGCTGGTAATCCATGAAGAAACATAGACTGAAAAGTCATATTTTCATATCTGAAAAGGGGTAGTGGGTTGTTATTAACCCCATAGTTATTAACTATGTTTTCTTTATGTTGCCTCTGAAATGAGCTTTTATCTGTTTAAAATGATAAGAAATGTTATATTTGAGCAAGCTTTCTTTGGTATAGTGTTGTCAATATGTTAGTATAACAGATATTTATCCTGAGGGCAGCTGATGTCATATTTATTTGTATCAAGTAAGTACTGGTACCTGAAAGGTTTAGGAAATTCAGACCTGTATTCATACTAATGAACAGCAAGGCAGTAAACTCAAAGCAGAGTGTTTTTTTTTGTTTTTTGCATGTTGTCTGGCAACAACTAAAAGTGTTATTTTTAAATGATGTACAAAGACGTGTCTAGACATGTCTATAAAACATGAAGTTTTGTACAGTCTGGTAAGATCACCTTAGCTTAAGCTCCACTGCAAAAGACTTCTTTCAAGTGTAGATGTTTGTGTTGCATAGTATTTTACAGAAGAAATGACTGGTTCAGTCTTTTGGAATGCATGAACATGCACTAGATACTTGGTACTGCTTTTCATTTTATACGGGAGTCTGAAAGACGGGAAAAAAGTCTAAGACTCCATCTCTTAGACGAGGAAGTATAAATTATTTTGAACCTTGAAACTTGCAAGTTAGTAAAAATATTCTTCTGGCCTTATACAAGCAGAGTAGCTAAGTAAAAAGGTAGTTCTCATGTAATGTGGAAGAGCAGTATGCCGATATAAAATGTTGAAATGTTCAACAGATGGGGCTGGAATAATCTGACATCTACCAGATTTACCTACGTGCAAGTTGTTCTGACACATTATCTGGTACTCAAAATTAAGCATGTTTTATCAGTAAGAAGTTCTATATTGATTTTCAGAATTTAAGTGAACTTTTTATAAATATTAGAAAAAGAAAGCTATTTCAGAGGATGTTGAATCTGTGAAATATGCTAATAAGCTTAGAATGTTTGGTGTCTTTAGCTTACAAGTGGTTGTTCAAATGTATTATTTCATAGGGATTCTGTTCCAGTTGTTCCAGGAGATATCCTTCATTTAGAAGGGGAGTGTAGCTCTGGTACCTGGATAATAAATGAGCAGTCTGGATACCTGGTTCTTTACCCAGACTTGTTGCTTTCTGGCACTACAATATCAAGTAGTATTCGATGTATGAGAAGAGCGGTGCTGAGTGAAAAATTTAGGGTGAGTGTTAATTATAGAGCTTCACATGTTTTAATGTGATTAGTTTCCATTTCACTTATTGAGATAGGTGGTTTTGCCTGATATTAAAACCATCTGAGACACTATTGCAAATGTAGTTATTAGCTGTTTATGATGTTTACAAAACAGAATAATATAGAATGAAATCTTTGTTCGTCTTTGTCTCAGCTACCTGTGATTTTTTTGAGATTTTTCTGCTGTCTTGTATCCTTACTAGGGCTTAAAAAAATAAAATCTACCCGCTTAAATTCTGGCAACTTTTTTGGTAATTTTTGTATTTAGCCCCATCTTCCATGGATATGAATCCTTTATGAGGGATGTGCTTCTTATTGGCCATATGAAAAACATAACCACATTTGGCCAAGTTTAAAGCCTTTGAAAAATCAGCCTGGTTTTTTTTTGGGGGGGGGGGGAAGTATCTACTCTAATACCTAGGAGGAGCATTCTTTAGCTGATTAAGCGGAATGTACCTGAAAATCGAGCAGAAATATACCTGTACTGTAATCAGGGCTGGTGTGGGCTGTCTGGAATCCAAACTCGTGTATTAGAAGCTGAAAAGAAGAAAGATTTCTTGTGGTAGGCAACATCTACCAGTTTTAGCTAAAACCCTTCTAGACACAGTGGGAATATAAATCTAAATGGGGGAAGGAAACTGGAATGGAGTAGGAAACAAGCTGGCTGAGAGACCATGGCCGGAATGAAAAACTAAAGTACAGGGAGTTAAGACTGTTAGAGGAGATGGTGACAGGAGGCCTTCATTAGAGAAGTGATGGGAATAAGCTGAGAATCATTCGTGACAGACAGTGTAGAGGATCCTGATTCCAGGATCACAACACCTTCCAGATGCTGGAGTGAAACCAGTATTTGCCAGATCCATAGAAGATGTCAATAAGTACTTGCAAAACATACTGTTAGTTATCTGATCACGTACTGGTGGCTTGTGCTGAGGCGGTAACTTACTAAGTTCTTATGAATCTACAGAGTCTAAATTTGGTGATGGTGAGACAGATTTCTGAGGCAAAGTAGTGTTGGAAATATTTTGTGTGACTTGTTAAAATGCAGGAAATGTGTGTTTTTTTTTTTTTTTTTGTAGTGATGTGGATGCTATTCATCATGTACAGCAAATGAAAACAAAATTTTCTATAAAAGTTGCATTGAGTGAACATAAAGTTTCATTTTATGTTGTGTGACTCATGTATTTTGTATGACTTCTGTTCTAGCGCTCTGAGTCTGGCTCCCGGCAAATGCTCGTTGGTACAATTCTTCATGAAATTTTTCAGCAAGCAGTAACAAATAACTTGACCCAAGACAAAGTAGAAGAACTAGCAAATAAAATTGTCTCTGGACAGAAGTATCTTAAAGAAATGTAAGTAGCACTGCAGGTATCCTTTTTTAAAGTAGCAGATAAATTTCTACTTAAAGTGTAGTACTACAGTCTGGAGAGTATTCTGCCAAATGACCTTGTTTCATTAAACTGATATCTCTTATTTCATAATGTAATTTAATTGACCTTCCTTGCTGAGCTACTCTTATAAATTTGAATTATGTTTCTCAAGGAACTACAGCTGTGTTTTTTTTTTTTTTTCTTTTTTTTTTCTCTTCTCAGCAGGAAGCAGGGGTTGGGTTTTGTGTCTTTAACATTAGATTTCCATGCATTTCTCAAAGCTGAGTTAAATGTGACAAACATAATGATGATCCTCAGGAAATGAAACAAACTTCTGACTGACCAAGCACTGAGTTATATTATTTTTTTCATTATTGGGTTGCTTAAAGGCCCATACATCTAGGGACTTCTAACTTATTTTCTGCACAAAGCTGGTAGGAATGCTAGTCAAATAGTCTTTTTACTTTTACTGCAGACTTGATTAAAATTAAGTTCAATTAATGTAAAAATCCTCTTAACTTCAGCATTGCAACTTGGGAAACATTAGTGGCACTTAGCCCCTGAAGAACTGAAAGTTAAAATTGTAACAAAATGTTACTCTAGTTTGTAAATTTTTTTTCTTTTCTATTTTTTTTTAAATTGTAACTTTTAAGATTACTTAAAGGCTTTTGTATCTTACTGGCCTCTGTGTTTGAAACTATTGATTGCAATTCCTCTTTGCACATGTTAGAACTGAAAAGTGAATTATAAAAAGATCAGATGCCTGGAATCTTTTGCACTTGTATGGATTTTCTTGGTGTAAAGCCCCCTTCCATTTCTCTGCTGCCAAAGAATAGTGCCTTTATTTCCAGTGACTATTAGCACTGAACCACTATCTACTGCCTACATGATTAGGTTCTGTTAAAGGCATTTCTGCTTTTCTGTGTCTGTAACTGTAGTGATGCCTTGAAGAGGATCGTATTCCTTCACAGTTAAAATGGTTTAGAGCCTGTCAAAAAGTATATGAAAGACAATTAGTAGACCAGTGTATTTGGACAGAAACTGAATACAATCAAATGGGGGGTAGGGGTGGGGTGGGGGGTGGGGTGGGGGGAGAGGAAGGTGCACTTTGTTTTTTATTTTGTTTTTTTTTGTTTTGTTTTGTTTAAATTTTCTCAATCTTGCATAAAGCCTAGGAATAGCCAGTTTTAAATGCAGTTTTACTATGTCTTGTTTCATCAGTTCTACCTTGCTGATGTTTACATGTGGGGTTTTTTTTTGGTGGTTGTTGTTATGCCCATTGCTCCAAATGGGTTATATCAGAAATGAATAGAATGTGTGCTGTCTCTCTTAATAGATGCTCAGTTACAGTTTTAACAATTGGTAAGTCAAGTTAAACCTTAATGAATCAGTCTTTTCTGTGCTTTATTGATGGTTCTTCCATCATGGTTATTTCCATAAATTTTGCTAGGACTTGAATGCCAGAGACAAAGCTAATATTCCAGTCTTGTTAATGGGTGTGATTTTGTTTCTCTTAGGTATCTTTTAAATCTGAAACAAAAGGAAATAATGCAGGAAGTAGAAGAATATTTGCCATCATTTCTTAAATGGGCAGAAGACTTCATGCACAATCCAGCTAACCAAAATAAAATGCAACTAAAACTGTAAGAAGCCTGATTTCAAAGTTAAAATCATTCTATGTTGTTTTTCTACCCTTAGGAAAAGCTAATTAAAACTTCTTGGTGTATTATGTTTGGCACCATTTCTTATTTTTAAGGAAATGTTTTTGTGATTCTGTTCAATGATGTAAATGATGGCCTCGTTGCCTAAACAATAATCCTTGAGCTGCATGTTTAATTGTCATTGCAAGTACTTAGAAAGACATTAAGAATGGTTATTATCAGACAGAGGAAGAGCTGACAAATCTTATTGGTCTTATTGTTTGTAAACAATGTCATACAGAGTAGAAATGTTAGTAATTAGAAGAACGAGCATGTTTGACCTGCTGACTGACACAAAAGATACTGTTGATGTGTGTAAACTGCAACATGAAACTATTAATCGAATGCAATTCTTTATTGAGATAAGTTTTGGTGAGCAGTTTTTTCACTCATTTGTTGCAGAGCTCCTCCTGCCTATGGCTTTTTGTTGTCAATTGTAATAGTCATAGAGTGGTTTTGAGTTTCATGAACCAGTGTATCAGAATCAAACTTGTCTGCTACCTTCCAGTATGTGTCACTAAACCTTTCGAAGAAACTAAGCGTTTCAGGATGTTTTTATTTGGAAAAGACCCAAAACTAGTAAAAATAGTTTCAGATTCTTTTTTATCTTAGTTTGAAATTGAAGTGAATAGCAAAACTATGTTGCAGTGTGGTATTTTAAAATAACTTTCTGATGTGGTGCTTCATTTATAGAAGGATAGTTTGAGCAAGTTTCTCCTTCCAAAATTAGTGTTTAAAGATTGTCTATAACGCAGAAGTCATTGATTACAACACTTGTAATACTACAATATTAAGGGGAAATATTAAGGGAAATGGGTAATTTCTGACTTGCTTTTTTTTTTTCTTCCTAGGTCAAGTGATGGAAAAGTAGATGATTTATCTTCTAAGATAGAAATTTTAGATATCCTGGACATTGAAGAGACTATCTGGTCTCCCAGGTTTGGGCTGAAAGGGAAGATTGATGTTACAGCCAGTGTGAAAATCCATTGTCAGTCTGGAGTGCAGTCTAGGATAATGCCGTTAGAACTCAAGTCTGGCAAAGAGTCTAACTCTGTAGAACACAGAAGTCAGGTACAAATAATATATTGTGATTTAACTATGTTGGTGACTGCGTATAAACTTTTATTTTAGATGACCTTTTTTGTTATGAGTGTGAAACTTCTTGTGCATGTATGATGTAATTTAAAATCAGGGATGGCCAATCGCAGCAGCCCAAAGCTGCAGTTGTAAAATGAAAATGAACTGATATATGGGAATTATATACATTTACTGCTTTAAAACACGTTTGTTTTTTATCGTCTCCTGTTACTACGTTCAGTTATTGTACTGAGTCAAATTGCTTCAAGCGAGAATGCCTTTTTCCAGACCATTGACCCAACCTGAAGATGGTAGGTTTGTATTAGCTTTTGCTAAGGAAGATAGCTTTTAATTGAAGTCCTTGGTTAGATGTTTACTGCTTTTGCTTTCTAGATTACTTGTGATAGCAATGACTGCTTAATTAGATAAATTATGGAAGTGGAACTTATAATGTACTTTCAACTTATTACCATGTATTACAAATATTATATATTTTCAGGTTATTCTGTATACATTACTGAATTTAGAACGGAGAGTAGATCCTGAAGCTGGATTTCTTCTTTATCTTAAAACTGGTACTATGTATCCTGTTTCTGGAACTCGCATGGATAGAAGAGGTAAAGTTGTTCACTAGCCCCAGAAACCATGCTTCACTATCTTAATTACAGTGAAACATTTTAGGAGGAGTTATAGATGTATGCTTTGCTCTTGACCATATGTGTATTTACAGATGTACCACTTATCATAGTTTTACTCATTGCAATAAGCTTGTATTAAAAACTTAGATTAGTTGAAGTATACTTTAATACATTTTTAGGACTTCTTCCTATATAAATACCTACTTCTTATCTGGCTAATAAAAAGTTGATGCCTGATTGCTTCTGAGTTAGAAATGATTATAAACAAACCCCAGAATACCAGCTTAGTTTGTTCTTTTCTCCACAGAATTAATTAAGTTAAGAAACCAGCTGGCCTTCTACTTAATGCACAGTACATGTAAATCTGCTGTGGGAAGAAAACAAACACAGCTTGCTGCTTTGCCTCCTATAATTGATGATACTGAAGCCTGTAAATACTGCTCCCAAATGCACAATTGCTTTCTATATAGCAGGTAAAAAAAAAATTAAAAAGATAGTTTGACTCTTTAAGCTTGAATTCCAACTTTTGATTCTGTGTTTTGTTTTGTTTTTTTTTTTTTTTTTTTTTTTTTTTTTTCTGGTGCATAGTTTTGTATTTTTATGTGATGACTTTCACCCTCAAATAATGTTCCATAGACTCCTATGCAATTTTTACAGTGTAAGTGAGTAAGTGTCTGGTTCTGTGGAGAGTTAATTGTTTATTCAGATGTATTTTCAGCAGAACAAAATTTGAGATATGTCTTACAATAACAGTTAATAAAGTTAACAAATTTCCATTGTACCAAAGTTAAGAATTACATTAATAAAGTTATATCCTTGCAACTCTCCAAACGGGCAATTTTTTGAGGGAATAGAACTGAGTTATGGCTGGTTAACAATTCTTTCCCTTTTACTTTCCCTGTAATTCTGTGCACAGTGTTTTTTTTTTTTTTTGTCTAAAGTAGGCCAGTTTGTGTGGAATACTGCCTCTAATATTCATCTGATATGGCAATAGGATTATTCTTAACAGAGTAGCTTTTTTTCCACTTTCTTAGAGCTAACTTTTCTTTCCTCTTGAAGATTGTAATTTATGTACATGATATAATGTCTATGGATGTCTTGTTTTGAGATGAACTGCCTAGAAGAACTGAATTGACTGTTTATTAACTGTAGAATTCCCTTGACTTAGTTAAATCTCAGTATGGTAGTCATTTTACCAAAAAGTGGAGTAAGAGATCAAATATCTAAATATATTCAGTGCTATCCTTGAAATACTACAAGTGGCCTTTTATAACTTTGTCTTTAATCACTCAAAATCATGGAGATGACTGAGTTATTACTATGAGATTGTTCATATGAATGAATGATACAAATTCCACTTTATTTCAAAGATGACAGATTAATCTGATGTTTTTCTGTGTTACGATATATGTTTAGATTTGCTTTATGTATGTGTAGATTTGCAAGAAAAAAGGTACAAGTTAACTCTTTTTGTGTTTGGGTCTACTTGTAGAGCTGTAGAACAAAAGATGGCCAGTGTGTGTCTTCCTCCTGTTATGATACCTGTTATTGAAAAGGAGTCCCAGCATCTGAAACCCTCCCACTTGGAATATTTCAGCCTGTGGTATCTAATGTTAACCTTGGAGCTGCAAAGTGGAGAGAGTAAAAATGGATCTAAAAACATATGGATGATGCCTTCTGTGGAAAGGTAAGAGGTAATTTTTAACCTGGTACAAATAATGCCCCCTCCAGTAACTGGAACTAAGGCATTATATGCTTGTAGTGTTTTCCATACAAGGGAAACTAGTTGTGTTTTCCACTCCTTTTAGAAATATTCAAAAATGCTTCCTTGCATATGCCTTTTTTTATATATTCTCTTCCCTCAACCCCCCTTCTGTGAGACATGACCTTATGAAAGGCAGTGGTCTACTAGAATTACCGGTTTTGTATTTGAAATATGGTACTTGGCTTTTAGTTTATTTCTGAAGTTCCACATAGGAATCAGTGAATTGCAACCTCAGCCTTCAGAAGTAAAAGTTGTGTAGTTCTGTTCTGTTTCTGAGGGCTGAGGCTGCCTGTTGATTGCAAGCCCATCTCATTGCACTGCTTTCCTGCAGGTTTATTTGACAAGTAATGATATCTATTTGGACTATATTCCTAGGCATGGCATACAATCTCTTCTGAAATCAAAATAGCTGTTTTAAAGTAATATTTTAATTTAATCTTCCTGGTTCTTGTGTGTTTTTTTTTTTCCTTTTAGAATATTTATTTCACTGAGATGAGATTATACTTATATATTAATCTCTTCACAGAGAGAAGGCTGGAAATTGTGTTGGAAACATGATCAGAATTGGTCAAGTGCAGGAAATTTATGAGGGACAATATCTACATTTTTTCCAACGTAAAAATGGTGTGATACCTATAAAAAACCTTCTGGTTGGTGATAGAGTGATTGTGAGTGGAGAGGAAAATGGTTTACTTGGTTTGGCTGCTGGCTACGTTAGAGAAATCACTGTCACAAATGTCTCCTGTTTGTTGGGCAGGTAATAGAGGAAAAAGTCTCTTTGAGGGTGTTAAAATACTGACGTCAGGAAGGGTACTTCTAGGCCCTCAGAAAGCTCTGACATGGGTCTGATTAATCTTGCTGGATTGGGGAAGTATGCCTCCAGAATTCTTGCAATGCTGGGCTTCAGTCCTTATCTGTGTATTTAACAAGGTTGTTTAATTTAAGTAGGCTTGCAAATTCCATTTACTTATGATTCTAACATGATATTGTGTGGATTACTGTGTAAATAGCAACTTTCAGTATTCAGACTATATTGTCTTTAAATTAGGCTTTGGCCATGTTTTACCTCAGATGAGTTACCAGGTTGGGGTATTTCTTCCAAGTATTGTTTCCATCTGAGACTTTATGGAGGTTTCACCTAAAGATCTAGTAATAAGTGTTAATCATCAGTGTGGTCCTTACCAACAAAATTATTTTGTCCATGGTACTGTCATCCTTCAGGAATTTGTCAAAGCTCCCAAAGAACACTGTGTTTAGGCTGGATCACGAAGAAGGAGACTTCGGTATAGGTGTCCCCCTTGAAAATCTTTCCAAATTGATGGAAGACTCTCCAGTCAGGTATCAAAAAAACAAACAAAAAAACCCCTCACTTTTAATGCCTCAGGTAGAGTTTCTCAACTGATAACTTTGTTTTTTTGTTTCTCCTTCCACAGTGAAAAGCTTCGCAACTTGATAATTGACTTCCACAAACCGCGGTTTATTCAGCATTTGAGCTCTGTCCTTCCTCCTGAAGCAAAGGAAACTGTTGCAAATATTTTAAAAGGTATGAAGTCTGTGTTTTCCTGCCCCTCCTCCGAACTCCTCTGTGTAGGAGTAAACCTCTATTGCCAAAGCATTTATCACATTAAGTAGAAAGGTTTTCCTGTTTTGAGATCCAATTAAAGTTTTTGCTTAAAGATAAAAACATTTTTTTTCCCTATGATGAAATTCATATGCTAGTTGGAAGAATGGATAAATGTTTCTTTAGATTTCTAATTTTACTTTTGTTAGTTTCTGTAGCTTAGTTTCAGAGTACCATATGACTACATCTCCAACTTGCAAAAAAATCAGGGGCAGGGAAGCCTCTTGGGACAGGAGAAATGGACTGTGAGGGAGTGGAAGCAACAGGGCTTTGGTGTGAGCACCTTGTATTGGCATTCTTGCTGACCTATTGGATACAGTGTAGTGTTAGGATGCTTTGTGTGACTTACATAAAATAATTTTGTTTTACAGCTGTGGAAGTGTTATTCATTCACTGAAAATACTCCATTGCTCTCTGAGTTTTCTTATGAAAACAGGTTTAACTGAATTTTCTTAGAGCAAATAGAAGTTTTGTAAAAACTTAGTCTGAAGGCAAAGATGTGTCATGTTGCTTTGAGGTCTACTTTAAATAAGAATTTTGCCCTGCCTCCTGTTTAAGGGATAGGAAATTAAGGAGAAAGTACATTCTGAAATTCAAGACTAACAGATTATCAAGTGTTCTGGAAGAGCTACAGAACAGTACCCTCCCATGGAAAGAGTACTTGTAAGCCATATGTTTTGTTTGCACAGTAAATTTAAGGGCACGTTTTATTTTATTTTAACTTGAGCTTTGCCTAGTTCAAATAGCTGGAATGCACTGTTGGTCTGCACCAGACTCTGGAAAAGTCTCTGATACAGTATTTCTTGCTTTCAAGATGATGCTGTTTGTGCAGTTTATTTCCCTTTGTAGAAGATACATGTTTGAACAGGAAAATGGGTATGATAGAGTAGAAGTTTCCTTACAAGACATCTTATGGAGATGGTCATTGAGGATGTTGGAAAAATTACAAAAGGCCTGTGAAGAAGAGCGTCTTCAGTGACTGACTTCTAGGGCTATAGGGTAGACCTGTACTGCTTGTCTTTGTGCTGTGGTGTTTAGCATCATTACTTCCTCAGAATCCATAGGCTTACTTTGCTCAGCCTTTCTCCTTAATGGTTTAGCAGAGGAAGAAACTCGGATCCTTTTGTTTTATTAAATACGAATTATTATAGCTAACTATAGACATTTCACTTTTTCTTTAAAGGTCTAAATAAGCCTCAGAAACAGGCAATGAAACAAGTGCTACTTTCAAAGGACTACACACTTATTGTGGGTATGCCTGGAACGGGAAAAACTACTACGATATGTGCTCTAGTAAGATTATGTAACTTGAAGTTGGAAATTATCACGAGATTTGGAAGAGAGTATTAAACTGCATAATGCATACTTTTCTAAAACAATTGTGATTACTTAGTCAACTATTTGCATAACTTCAAAGAAAATACATGTTTTTTTCTACCTAAGAATTTACATTTGGTAGAACTAAAACATATATATGGGAGGGAGGAGACTGAATTGTGATATTTAACCATTTTGATTTAGAAATCAAATAATCTCATTTTGATGTTAAAATTCATCATCCTCATAAATGAGCAAGTCTTCAAATCCCAAATTACAGATCAAAAACCTGACTCCTTGGGGAAGTCTGCAGCTAGCCCATTAAAAACTATAAATGGTGCTGAAGCCATGTGCAGCCTGCTGGCCAACTGCTCTAGCTCGTGATCCTGTTCCTCCAGGAATGTCCTGTAGGAGCATACTGGATTATGGCTGTGGACTGAATGAGTTGTTCTTGAAATAGCAGCAACATCTTACCTGCAGCTGTCATCTTTCCTGAAGAATGTTTTGCCCTTTTCCTTCTATGCTGCACAACAAAATTGACGAGGAAAGAGGATGATAGAGAGCAGACAGCTGTTGCTATCAACAGATCAGCTCGCTCTACTGAATCCCTCTGTGTGCTACTGTATTTTCCTGGAGTAAAGCATTTCTGGGAATCGACAGCAGAACTTGTTCTAACAGTGGGGGCCTGCCTTCTTCCCAGAGCAGGGATGCTCTTATCTCTCACTATATGCAACATGTATAGTAAGCCTGTTGTTCATGGGAACCATCATGTCTATATAGCGAAGCAGCAGATCTGGCCAGAAAGGCTGATGTAAATGATGTCATACTTGTAATTGATTCTCCCTGAGATTTATTGGCTTTTAATCCAGCTTGGAATTGCTTATTCTTATATATGGACTTAACTTTTTCTGTTCTTTTTCTGCACCAATAATTAGGTGAGAATTCTTTCTGCTTGTGGCTTCAGTGTTCTTCTGACCAGTTTTACACACACTGCTGTAGACAATATCCTGCTGAAGCTAGCCAAATTCAAAGTAGGATTCTTGCGCTTGGGGCGAGCTCAGAAGGTTCATCCAGATATACAGAAGTTTACAGAAGAAGAAATTTGCAGGTCCAAATCAATTAAATCTGTAACTGATTTGGAAGAGCTCTATAACAGTCAGGTGAGAAAAGAATTAAAATGCTATAGTTAATTAAGTTAGTGTTCTAGTTGTTCAGATACTGCAGAGAAGGAACCTATCCCAATGGTGTGTTACTATACAAGGAATCTGAGCTGAAAAAAATACTCAATTTCTGTATCATTACAATTTATTTATAGCCAGTAATGACAAAAAAAAAATCTGAAAGTGGAAAAACATTTTTATGTCTACACAAAATAACTAATTACCATAAGTAATGGTTCCCAAAGATGCAAGATCTTGTTTCATGGTATGGTTTACATATGTATCCTCTCCTGACATGGTCTTGTGTCAGATAGATTAATATGTGGTTCCATGGCAGCTTAATCTCAGTAAAGGAAAGGTGATGTAACTGCAACCTCCTCCTCTATCCTTATTCATGCTGTTGTTTGTCCTTCCTTCCCTCCCACTTGTGCAGATTGTGGCTTTTTGCAGTCAGAGGGTGGGGAAGGCAGAAAGTTGCACTGTTGAGCTGATCTGACCAAAAACCAATTTTTAAAAGCTTAGTTCTGCTTTGCATTAGTGCAAAGGACAGTCCTGAGAGCTGGGGAAACTGAGCCAGTGGCAGCTTTAAATCAGATTGGTTTAAAGACAGAAGTTTCGTGGTAGCTGGAGTAAATGCTAGCATAGCAAGGCCCCCTTATTTACTTTTCTGTTAACAGATGTTGCAGGGAAATGATTAAGTCATTTCCCTTATGACTTCAACGATTGGTGTTTTAGTCGCTTCAGATTGAAGTTGAAACACAGGAGTGGTGTGCTGCTGTTTTATTTTCTCTGCAATTTTTTTTTCCTCCCTCATGAATTTTCTAAGGTAGACACTTCACCATATTCCAATATACGTGCAAGATGTGAACTGGTCTGATTCAAGGATTAATGATTTGATTTCTTGAATTCTGCCTTTTTAATTCGTAAGATTGGAAATACTTTATATATTTGAAACTTTTTTCTTATTTTATTCTGCAAAATGTAGTGTTAATGGATATAAGATGTCTCTTATCCTTAAAGTGCGTCTCAATTTTCAGCCAGTGGTTGCAACATCTTGCATGGGAGTAAATCACCCCATCTTTGTTCGGAAGCAGTTTGATTTCTGTATAGTTGATGAAGCTTCTCAAATAAGCCAGCCCATCTGTCTGGGACCACTCTTCTCCTCAAAAAGGTTTGTTCTGGTGGGGGATCATCAGCAACTGCCTCCACTTGTACAAAATGCAGAAGCAAGGTAAGATTGAATGCTGCAGGACAAATATCAGTAATATGAGCTTTGGGAAGCTTGCAATGTTTTGACTAATGCATCTGTGTGGGTTTTCTGTTTGTTGTTTTCTAACAGAGATCTTGGCATGAGTGAAAGCCTATTTAAGAGGCTGGAACAAAACCAAAATGCTGTTGTCCAGTTAACTGTGCAGTACAGAATGAATAGGTATTAAAACTTCCATTTGTTACATGAGGATTTTTAATGTGCAATTTAAACTGCAATACTTGACACTGTTCCTTGTCTTTAAATCCTTAGTAAAATTATGTCACTGAGTAACATGTTAGTGTATGAAGGCAAACTGGAATGTGGCTCAGAGAAGGTGTCAAAAGCCACTGTGAACTTGCCAAACCTGAAACAGTTGAAGCTGGAACTTGCAGGTTCTTCAAAAACATGGTTGAAAGAAGTACTTGAACCAGATACACCTGTGTGTTTTCTAAACACAGAGAAGGTAAAGTTTATTATACTCTTCAAAATTGTTTTCATAAATTTTCAATACAATTAGTGTGTAAGAATTTGTAAAACTTAAAGATAGGCTAAAATACATAGCTTTAAAAAATGGTCATGTAGTTATACGTAAAATGTGCAGTGTGCAGTTGTATTTAATATAGCTGATGAATTGTGATGTGTCTGCTGCTAGAAACATTTCATCTCAAAGCAGTTGAAAAGTTTAATTCAGATTGCCAGTATTACAGGAACTGTTGGGTACACTATAAAATTTGTCCTGATGTAAAGAATGTAGCTCAAAGTCTGTAGCTACACTGATGCCCTTGCAGCTATGGAATGCTGTCATTTCCAGCAGCTGAGAGTCAGTGGTGTCTAAGCTGTGTGCCACTGGCAGGAGTAGTTCTAATCCCCTGTTGAATTTTGCAGAAGTTTTACATGTTGAAGTATGAGGGAGGAGTAAGTTGCTTTAGGTGTATGCCTTCATGGGGTCTCACAAAGAAATTCTTGTCAGAAGAATAAAACTGAAGTGCAACAAGGATTACACAAAGAAACTGACCTCTAGGTAAAATAAAAGAGTTTAAATGCATATGGGGGGGGGGAAGATGACTAAATTAACATGCTCTTGTAGTTTCTGGTACCTTATGTCCCTAGTTACTTACTAGGTTCTAAGGATTTGAGTCCATCTTCCTCTCTAACAGACTCTCTTTTGAATCCGCTTGACACTGGATATTGCCAGTAACTGTTGCAACTGAAGATCTTTAGGCTGACCCGAGCCTTAAGACAGCACCCTGGGAAGAAGTCTCCAGTCTATTTCTGTGGTCTCCAGCATGTCCTATAGGATTCATCTTTATAGCAGAATTCTAATAGAATCACTTAAATGACTTAAAAGGTGGTTCTTTGCTGGTTTTGAGTAATTTCTGAAAATGCCTAAACTTAATAGTTTATGGGACCTAGGGGACCGTTTCCAGGAATGCCTCAATAGCTGCTGTCCCTTTCACAGAAAAGCAGCTGGTCACCGGGAAGTTTTGTCCCAGTAGGAAATGTGCTAACACGCTGTTCCTCTGTTGATCAGACCAAAATTAGCAATGTGAAAATTAGAGCTTTGATTTTATTTCTATTTTTTTCCTTCCTAGCTCGAGAGTAAGACACTTGTTTGATTCTACAAATGTCAAATCTTTTTGGATTTTCTGTCAAAACTATGTACTATGGCAGCAATGGTTTAAACAAACAAAAATTTTGTATTCCTTGTTTAAAAATCGAGCAGTTAATTTAGTGAGTTTGAGTATCTCCAGTCCAAAGCTTTTTCGTTACTATGCTAATGTAATGCATAAGTATAAATGCAAACATAGATTCTGAATGTTAGATTGCAGTAACGATAGCCTTTTTCACCTAAAATTTTTATTTTTTCTATTGTTTTTGGCTATGTTGATGTTAATATAGACAGAAACCAAGCATTCACTAAAACACTGCATTTTTGCTCTATGGGAATTTAGTGCATGTGAGTTTGGAGGCCTCTAAGGTAGACTGTGAGACTAGTGAATAAAAAAAAAAATTAGAGCTCCCATTACAGTAAACTCAACTCAGTTATGCCATGACAGGTCTTAGCAACAGATAGACTGAATCCATGATGACGGTAGTGTCCCCCCCCCCCCAAAAAAAGCAAGTTTATAGTGAGCATTAAGCTATGTAGTCATTAAGGCACAAGGTATAGAGAAACATATGGGAAAAGAACAACAGAATCTTCTGATGTGAAGGAAAACTATTTTCTGCCTCTATAATCTATACAGTGTACTGAAAAGGACACTGTCATATAAAACGTTTGGAGGAAATGTTGCAGAAATGAGATTCTTGGTGAAATGTGTAGTGCCCTATTTAAGGAGTAGAACGAAGATTACCTTTTTGCATGTGACTGGAATCCTAAAATCTACTATTAATCTACTATTAATATTTAAGAATAGAAATCTACTATTAATATTTAAGTCACATCAGGAAGAGAACATTACTGCAGCAGCATATAGCTATATATGGGTTTTTGCTCTCTGAACTTCTGTTCACTTGCAGTGCTTTAATATATTAGATAATGAACATAGATTATACTTAAACTACTCAGCTGAGTTCCATTGTGTACCGTTAGATTCTGTATGTGTACACTGGTAGTGCTCAAGTGGGCAGAGACTACTTTCCTGCAATACTCATACAGATAAGAACCATGTGTTACTCTACCAACCAGGAAACTTTATAAAAAAAAAATCCTTGCAATTTTAACTCCTCAAATAATATTGAGGAAACAGCTGTTGTTCATTGAATTAAAGCCAGTTGTAATAGAACATGGATATATCATCGTATTAGGTCAGACTATGCCATTTTAATGACTGTACTACCATTTTAGTTGGTAATATTGCGTCATAAAAGATGAGAAAGAAAACTAAACAAAATGGTATCAGACAAAGTTTATGGATGTCACTATAAGAAGCGATGCAATGAGTGGCATGGACAGGAGTCCTGACTTTCATAAGGTAGGGTACAAACAAATGAAATTCAAAGCCAGAAGGCAGAGGCAGATTCAGTATATGCTCAGTTTCAGACTATTCTTGAATCAGGAAGTTTGCTACTGGATCCCAGTCACTTAAGGGTGTGCTAGGTGACCAGAAAGTTAACGTAATGTCAGGGAGATGGATTAATCACTGTTAGTGATACTGCTTACGCTTTAAAGGAGGCAATCATGAGCCAAGAGGATAAACTGTAAAAATGTGGTTACCAAGATAGCAAGAGTATGAATTCTTGTCAGCCGGTTCCTGGAAATCTGGTCTCATTCATACATGATACGGAAAAGGGTGTTATTAGTTAAGAAACTAAAATGAGTGAATACCTCTTTTTCTTTGAACTTTGGAAGTTCAGTTCAGTACTGCCATTCTGGATAGATCTTTCTGTAGTTCTAAATCTAGGCTCTCAAAAATAAATAAATAAATGTTGTTTGCTTTCAGTTTCCCTGTGGAAATGGGAGAAATTTTGCTGTGAACATAATTTTATGGACAATCTTAACACAGTCACATGTGAAATGTCTAGCTCTTTCACCTTGTCAAGCTGGGAGACAACCATTTTTCATATGGCTTGTACAACATGAATGTACAGACAGATGATTGAGCTGTGGCTATTAGTTAAGATAACTTGCTGTTGCTGGCAACTCATCTTAGCAGATCATTTCAGCTTATTTTGTAAATATAGCATTCTAAATATAGTTTTTTATTCTGTAAAACTTAGCATACAGCCTTATCTTTGGTTAAAACTTCCTGTAAAAAAAAAAAAAAAAAAAAAAAACAGTGATTTAGTGATCAGAATACACTGTGCTGTTGTAGACAGCAAGAGTCATTATTTTAATTTGTATTTTTAAAGGTCCCAGCACCAGAACATGCAGAAAAAGGTGGTGTAAGTAACGTGACAGAAGCCAAAATAGTACTCTTCCTCACATCCTTATTTATTAAGGTATCTTCTTTAAAGTGTTGTTTGGAGGGACAGCTCTATAATAATTTTTACTTTGCTATATGAATCACAACTACGCTTAGATAATTACTCTTTGAGGGACAGCTGTAATGGTAAGCTGGAGATTAGATGCAAGTCAGTATAGTGAGAGGTCTGAGATGTGCATTCAGTACCCTGTCCCTTGCCTGGTCTCATCCTGGGTGCAATAAAAGCAGGATGCCAAATTGTTTAAAAGAAGAGGAATTTTCTTTTTTGTAAGGGGGGGGGGAAGGGAGCTGCCTTTCTTATTTCATCTAGTCAGTGTCAGTGGTAGTACAGAATAATCTTAAGAGTTCTGAATGCTCTTCTTGCATCTTGAGGAAGAAAGAACAACAAGGATTCTGAGTATTTCTGTGTTTGTCCTGAGTAAAGACAAAGTTTGGTATTTTGCAATAATTAATTCGTTAGTTAATACCAATTATGCTTAGATTTCCATAGTGTCTCTACACTGAAAGAAGTCTATCTTGTAGCACTGTAAAAATCATTGGGGATGTTTTGACTGTAAAGTATATCTCAAGATAAATGCAGTGACAAATTTTTCTTCTGTTTCTTCTTTTTTTCAGGCTGGCTGTAAACCTTCAGACATTGGTATTATATCACCATACAGACATCAATTAAAAACAATCACAGACTTGATGGCAAGATTAAAAGAGAGTAGAGTGGAAGTCAATACTGTAGATAAATACCAAGGAAGAGACAAAAGTATCATAATTGTGTCTTTTGTTAGGAACAGCAGTGATGAAAACGTGAGTTGGTCATGTTATCTTGACTTTTTCAGTCAAGTTAGAAACCCTGAGCCTTAAACTTAAAATTATACTATTTTCAAAATGTGTTTATGGACACTAAATTCTGAAATTTAGGTGGGAAAAATAAAGCAATTTACACTTATTTAACAGCTTGGCACCCTTCTGAAGGACTGGCGACGTCTTAATGTTGCTATCACAAGAGCCAAGCACAAACTAATTATGGTCGGTTGCGTTCCGTCTCTGTGCCGCTATCCTCCTCTAGAGAAGTTACTCTGCCATTTACAGTCTGAGGCCATGATATCCTTTTTTTTCTTTTTTCCATGCAGTTTTATGAAAGGGGGAAGGTAAGTTTGACTTCTTGAGCTGGGATGGAAGGATGGGAAGAACTTTTTTTTTAAGGTTTTATTTATAATACTGCTTGACAACACACTACAAAATATGCCTGAATTGCCAAAAATACTTCTACATCAAGGTCATAGATCTGGAATTTTCCCTCTGTCTGCAAAGGTAGACATAAAAATCCATCTTGACTTGCAAGTTAACTGATGTAATCTTTTTTTAATCTCAAATTTGAGACACCTTATTTTTGCAATTTTTTGTTTGAAATTTTTTTCTTGATTATCTTAGTCTCTTGGTATCTTTAGTGTCAGTGTGATCACCCTTCTTTGGAAGGAGCATGCATTTAAACATCCATTAACAGAATGCTTCATGAATAAGGTTGCTAGAATAGAAAATAGCATAACTTTCACATACTTTGTTAGATTATTTTTTTTTTCTTCCTGGCATTGTAGCAAATCTGCTGTAGTTATGGCTACTTACATCTCACTTAAATAGGAAAGGTGATAAGGCTTTGTTGGTTGCTTTCTTTGCAAGCACTAATATACAAACAGGTTTTATGTTTTTGTGAAGTGATAAATTATAAAAATACTTGAGTAACATTTCCTTTGAATAATATTTCCTTAACTTGTTTACATCTTCAATCTTCCAGCAGGAGCTCACGAAAGTATCCAGAAATGTAACATTTTGTGAGCAGTTTGATGGACATACATACTTTTCTGTGTGTGCTGCTCAATGTAAATAACTCGTCAGTGGGGTATGAGTGCTGATGTGCACCATTTAATCTGAGTCAAGCCAAACTGAAATCACATCTAATTATTTTAAAGCTTGCCTTTCAGTAAGAATGATGATCTATATTCCTTTCTTTAATAAGCTGCTTGTTAAACTGGTGATTTTACTGTGAGCATATTTGTAACAAATCAAAAGAGTGAAATATCCTGTTTCTTCAGGTACTGGACAGCTACTTCTTTATTCACTTTTATCTTGATAGACAGTTCTCTGTGTAAGTGAAAGAAAAACACAGGAGGAGGGGATAAATCAGTGCTGCTTTGAATCACTTTTCTAGGCTCGTTTTGGTTTTAAAGACTTTAAAATATAGTTTACATACAGCAGTTTCTTTTATTAGCGCTCCTGATTAAGGTACCCTGATTCTGTGCAGTTTGGAGGTGGGAGGGAATTCCTTCTTCAGAGCCTCATGTTCCTATTTAAAGATTACGTCTACTTTGTAAATACTGGACTTTTATATAAAATATATATATAATGTAATTAATATTTCATGAAGGTCCCTTGATGGCTTATCTAAACCATTTTGCATAAATCTGTGAGAAATGTGATGCTAATTTACTTAACTACTTTCTATGAACTAAAGCATTCAGAAGAAAAATCTCAAAGTGAGATTGTGCTCATTGAAGATCATAGTTAGCTCTGCTGGTTTCACTGTATTTTTGGCCTCTACTCTTTTTGTCAAAAAAAAAAAAAAAGGAAGACAGTTAAGAAGGTTACATGCTCAAATTCTGTTTTTAAGAAAGGCTAGCATATGTGCAATACAAAGAATCCTTTACTTGATGGATCCATTTTAGTTTCCTTATGCTACCTCATATTGTACAGTCTTACTGAGCATTTTCTTCAAAGATCATTGGAGGGAACATCAATTTTATTTTTTTGACTCTTTAAAAATCATTAGTACTTAAGGGATGTTTTCTCTTGGATCAGTGTCAAGTAGTTAAGCACCTGGTTATAGACAAATTTCTAGATGTTAAGTGCTCACATTTTCCAGAACACTTTTTAACCTGTTTAGACTTTTGTAATGTTTGTGATGAAATAAAAATTTGGTGTTTGTTTTGTTATGTTTTGATGTTTTGCATAAATATTTTGAATAACACAAAATAATTTGAATAGTTAACAGGATATCCTGTCTTCAGGTTAAAATATGTACTTAGTCAGCAACTGTGTGAATTCTGTGGGTCCTTCAAAAGGTTAAATTAATTATGAAGGGGAATTGCTCCTAAAATATAGCTCTATTACAGTAGTGTTGTTTCAATATTACGGTAGTTTTAGAATAATATATCCTTGTGTAGCATAGTTTTCTATGCTTGGAATCAAAATGTACAAAAATCTTAACTTCCTGGATGAGCTAAATCTTATCTGTGCTATCAAAAATTATAGGTATTGTTATCCTGCCACAAAATTGCGTGAGAGTCAGGCACAAGGACAGCCTAATGATTCCTTATCTGTTTGTAAAATACATCATTCCTTCTCGTTGTGTGGTTAAAAATTGGACTAAATGAAGAGATCTGTAAGTTAATGAAATGGAGATGTGATTCATAAAACTCTTGCATTCCAATGAATATCAAAAGAAAATATTGTAAAATGAATCATTTATTCACTGCCTTTTAAACCATGGCTTTCTAACGCAGAAATAGTTGCTGATATTATTTCATACTGATGGAAAGATAACAGAGAGATTGAGCACTGTCTTAGTGATGAAGATGTTGCTTGGATTCGTGAAAATAACGTAGGAATTTGTTTTATGCCAGACTAATACGATTAGAGCCTGAATTAGGACTGTTCAATATTGAAGCTTATAGGTTCTGTTTCTCTTAAGACGGGTGGGAGTCATAGCGTATTAGGCTGTAAGACGACGCTGGGTTTAGAGATCTTATTTTTCCTTTTTTCGCTGTAGTCCCTGAAATAGGATGAGGAGGGGCGAGGTGAACATACACTGTTCTACTGCAAGTGGTAGAACAACTTTTCTCAAAAAGACTAGAGGTAAGGTTTGTTTTTTTTTTTAATAGTAATTAATCAAATCATATGTGAAGTATAGTGCAAGTGTCTGGTGCAGTCAGCAGGAGGTAAGATTCCATCTCTGCGGCTCATCTTTTGCATGACAAATGTTTGATCTTGAACTTTAAGACCTGTGGGGCTGTAGGTTTATTTATTTATTTTTTCTCCTAGTGAGAGTTTTTTAAAGAAAGAAAAAAAAAAAAAGTAATTCTGAGATGTCTGAGCTTTTTGCCTTTTTCAAGCACATTATTCTTAGATGTTTTACAGCTTTCAAGTAAGGGTTCTCCAAAGCTCAGTGTCAGGGCTTCACACTCTTGTTGCACAAAAGTCTCGGGCTGCCTCTAAGCTGAAAAGCACTAACTAAACAGAGGGGGCAACATCACTGTGAAAATAAATGTACCCTTTTTTTTGCTACTGTGCTTATGAAAACGCGCGCTCCGCTGCCGTTGGCCTTCTCCAGCAGCGTTTTCAGGGAAGGACGGCGGTCAAGGCCGTGGGAAGCGTGGAACAACACGCGTGGAAAAACAGCGTGTGTGTGCGCGGGGGGGAACCCTCAACACGCCCTAAACTGTGCGAGGCCTGCCCACCCCCGGCCCCCCCTGCCGCCGCCGCCGCCGCCTGTCCTCCCGCCGCCGGGGGCGCCGTGGGGCGCGGGGGGCCGGGCCGGCGCCGCTGCAGCGGGGAGGAGCCGCGCGGCGCGCAGGGAGCGGCCGCGCCGCCGCCGCCTCCCGCGCTCCAGCCATGGGTAAGCGGGGCCGGGGGGCCGCGCCGCGCCGCGCCGCGCCGCGGGGGAAGGGGCCAGCGGAGCGGGGGCCGCCCGAGCCGCGGCCCCGCCGCAGGCAGAGCCCCGCCGCGACCGACGGCGGCGAGCGGCGCGGCGGCGGTTGGGGGCCGCGGGCTGGGGGCTGCGGGCGGCTGCGTCACGGCGGGGCGCGACCGTTAGAGCGGCGGCGGCGGGTTTTCCCTCAGTGAGGCGGTGCCGGCAGGGCGGCGTAAAGAAACCTCGCTACGGTCTGCAGATACGGTGACTGCGCATTTCCCCCTCTTGCTTGCTTATTTTTCTTTTTATTATTATTTTAAATGATGAGTTTTGGGTTGCTTATCTAGGCTGGAAGAAGAATATCTCTTAGGTCGAGCCCTGCCAGTCTGACTCTGGCAAGGTTCCTGGAATCACTGTTACCTACGAATAGTCTCATCAGCTGCTATTATTTTGGGTGAGAAGAGCTGTTCCCGGTCCATTTTGCTGCCTGAGCCTACCCCCCTCAGATTCTTGAGCAGCAGTTCTAGAAAACACGCCTGTAAAATCCTAAACCTCGTGGGTTTTTTTTTTTTATTTTTTTATTTTTCTTAAAGAAGCAGGCAGAGCTCAGTGCAGCTATATTGCATTTTGCGGTGGACCTGAAGCGCAGTTCTGGCTTGCAAAGACCAGGCGAGAGAGCTGCCAGCCAAAAGCATGGCTGATGTGGAACTGTGTCTTTGGGAGGATCAATCCCAAAAGTCAAAGCTAGGTTACTCAAAGTGAAAGGAATTTGTAAGATGCCTTTGGGGAAATAGACTGTGGATATATAGTGAAGGAGAGCAATCCCACCTGAAATCTGAACCAAACAGGACTTTAACTGTGACGAAGTTTGAGCTGAGTACTGTTGCTACCAAACCTAATAAAAAGGGAAGCCAATGTGAACTTTACTAATAGAAATACTCTTTCTGCAAGCCTTCTCTGTTCCAGAAAGGGGCTACTGAGGCTGTGTTTTTTAGGGGTGATTCGGTTCCCTCTGTGTGAGCGAGGAAGGAGGTCAGGGAATAGGTTGGGGGATTGTGACAGCTGACTGGGTAAACATTTGCCAAAGCACTCTCTCTAGTTGTCTCCTCATCGTCTGACACTTTTTAATGTTTTCTGCTGAAGTACTGGTAAATTGTGAGAAAATAAAATTAAATTTTAAGGCTGTCTTGGATACATCATCATAGTATTTTTTTTTTCCTAGAAAACTAAGATAGATTAGGTAATGTAGTAATTTGATATTTGACAGGTGGTTAGAAAATTATAAAAAAAGTCTGGATTTCTAATACCTGATACCCAAATACCTAAAGCTTTGATATGCAAGAAATCAGACAAATTTCTTTTTTTTGCTGTTTGGGGAATATATTCAGGATAAGACTATCTGTTACAGTGATTGTTTGTTTTTTTTTTTTTTTTTTTTTTTGTTTGTTTTGTTGTTTTTTTTTCTTTAATGTATACACAATATTCCAGGCTCTTTGTGCTTCCAGATGTCCAAGATTAAGGCATATGCCCATGCTTGAATTTGTAGAGGAAGGGACTCACAGTTTTCCTCAAACACAAATATGTTTTGCACATGTGCACATGTTTTGACATCTGTGGCTCAGTGCATTAAAAAAAAAAATGTATTCTTCACTTACTTATTTGCACTTCATCTGTTTTGTTTTAACCGCAATAGCGGAAAACAGTAAATCTTAACTTTCTCTGCTTCTTTCCAGGTTGCTTTGATGAATAAACAGAAGGTTGCTTTGTTTCTGTTTCAGCTTGGCAAACTAGAGGATGCCTTGAATTAAAAAGCTTTATTAAAAAATGAAAGTAAACTGTTAACCTCTTGAACGCTTTGGGTTCAGTAGTTGGAGCTCTAAGAAGAGGAACCCTGTCCATCTTGTCAGATTAGAAAGCTTTAAAAAATCTGGAGTTTTACTGATCAGATCTACGTATCTAGATCTTTTATTGTAGCATTTTGTAAACTTACTAGAAGTGTGTTTAAGTGGAACTTTCAAAGCAACGCCTTTTGGTATTCTTAAACTTCCCTGCGTAGAAAATATTTTGTAATTATATGAAGACCTTAAATCTCAGTTCTTAAAACAAGAAAGAAAAAAAAAGTGCATGTGTGCTGTTTTCCTGGACCTACTCCAGTTTTTCTCATTGAGACTATTTACAACATAAAAAGGGAATACGCGTTTATGTCACGGTGAAATTAGGATCACTGTAGAAACTGATTATATATAAAAGAGAAGTACGATGTGATAAGTATGAATGCAGCTTTGATGTCGTGGTAATGGTGCTGATTCCTGTTATGCAGCTGAGCTTTTGAGCATAGCATTGATGCCGATTTTAAGTTAATTCTCAGTTACTGACCACTAAAAATATGAACTAACATTAAGAACTAACATTACCAGCCTCATTTGTTCACTTATCTATTAAAACAGTGTAAGAACTGTAAGAGTGTTTGCTCTGGAGTGTTCTGTTGTTCTGTAACATAGATCTTTGTAGCATTTACTCAATTATTCCTTTGAGTTCATCTACATTAAGATAAAATAGTTTTTATTTGAACAAGGTGGCTATGAATCGTTTTATTATTCTGTTTGTCTTCTAAAACTTGAACCATAACTATTTTTCTTTTCTTCTAGCTGTAAAAGACCCTACAGCCGTGGAAAGAGCAAATTTACTAAACATGGCTAAATTGAGTATCAAAGGACTCATTGAGTCAGCTTTGAGCTTTGGTCGTACTCTGGATTCTGACTACCCTCCTTTGCAGCAGTTCTTTGTTGTCATGGAACACTGCCTGAAGCATGGCCTTAAAGGTGTGATGACTGTTCTAGCTGCATGGTTCTCATATCGTACTTAATGTTTTTCCTTCTTACAACGTTTTTCCTTTGTTCTTTCTTGTATGAGATAAAATCATAGTGCCTTATATGGCTTTAAAAAGTAAATAAAATATGAAAATGTCAACTTTTATAATCAATATCATAATTTTTAGTACTTTACAACGTACATTTGCCAACTTTTGTAAACCATTTGTTATTTTAAATAATCCAGGGGTTACAAGAACTGCACGTATGTAACTTACGTTTTGAGTTTGTCACACTTCTTGTATTGTGTTCTAACAGCAGCAGTTTTATGGTCATGGCAAAGTAATTTCTAAGATAACTTCTGACAATGATGAATTGACTGCCTATTTTGAAGGAAGCTGCTCCAGGAACTTAATTTAACTCAGATACTGTATTTCCTTTTGCCAGTAAGAAAATCATTTCTAAGTTACAATAAAACTATCTGGGGTCCTCTGGAACTTGTGGAGAAGTTATATCCAGAAGCTGAGGAAATAGGTGCAAGTGTCAGAGATTTGCCTGGCCTCAAGTAAGTTGTAATGGTAAAATATAGCAAGAAAACATAGAGCGCTGTTCGGAATCTACAGCTTTCTATGAATTTAATTTCACAGTAATGAAGCCTTTGAATAGCTAATGTACAGTATTGGGGGAAAGTATAGGCGATGTGATTTACAGAAAACAGGTAAAAAAAAGTAAGATGCTTGGTTTTCTTATATCTGTGGGAGAATAGTTTTCTGAACTTTGGATGCTGTATAAAGGAATGGGTTATGTAAGGAGCACCTCGGAGTCTAGAACTGTGGTAAACATGCGAGTCCAGTCAGCTAAGGCTGTATAAAAACAAAAGGTATAATAGTGAAAGAATTGGGCAGCTCTTCAGATGCTTGTGGTAGGATTCTGCAGTGTAGGATCCTTCTCAAATGTAAATTTCTGCTGTAGACTGCAATCTCCTTACATCCCTCTGCACTCCGCTTTTGTATTTAGCGTTATAATTGACTGTACATTAAATTCCAGAAGGGTTTGGTTACATTGTGATCAGTTATGACAGTGTAGAAGATTATTTATTTACTGCTTTAGACTTTGTCTGAAGTGCAAAGGTACATAAATTATTACCTACTCTTGTGTTAGGCTGGCTGAAATAAGACTATTAGCAAAGTATCACTCTTCCTGTCTTGATATAAAATGTTTCTTTTGTATTTATGTGCTTGCTACACTTTGAACGTACAAGCCCTAGAAGAGGAGGCTGTAAATATTTGAGTTTAAATTGTTGGATATTAATGTTAGCCAGTTCAATATGTTCTCATCCTTCTTGAAGTGTCTTTCTAAGATATCACTGAATTTGTAAAGAGATATGAATTAAAGCTACAATTCAGTATGTGTGGACCCAGAGAAGTGAAGTGGGTGGACAAGCTTTCCAAGTAAGACATTTTGGTTACTTTTCTCATAGTTCCTCTGAAGACTGTAATGGAGAAGGCAGTCTGAATTGTTGTAGACGCTTTACTTCGGCTAGATGCTGAAGATCAGCTTTATGGGCACTGTCAGGTTAAGAGCATGTTTGTAGGGTAAAAGCACCACGCTAAAGATTTTTTTTCATGCTGCTAACAATACGTTGTGTGAAAACAAAGTACATTTACATCAACAGTGCATACAAAGTTAAATGTTCTTACTGTCCAGGCAAAGCAGTTAATTTTGCTGACAGGGTCATGCACTTTCTCTCCACCAGTTCTTTCTGGGGTCTGCTCCCAAGCTCAGCGCCCCCCCCCCCCTTTTTTCTTTCTTAAAAAAAAAAAATCTGAAAGTTTTGAATTGTAGCCTAGAATTACATCTTCACTGACTGTAGTTAATTAATAGCTTAAAATAACTTTTTAGAAATCTCAATTGCTTGATTAATAGACTGATAAAGGTGATTAAGACAGTAAATTAATATATTGTTGGTTTTGGACTGTTAATCTTTTCCGTCTCCCCTTTTCAGAACACCCCTGGGCCGTGCCCGTGCCTGGTTACGGTTAGCACTAATGCAAAAGAAAATGGCTGACTATCTTCGCTGCTTAATCATTCAGAGAGATCTTCTCAGGTAAACAATTAAGCAGATTTTTGTTTAGAGTTTTATTTTAGAGGGATGGTCTCCTGAACAAATGTTACTATATTCTATTTGCTACTTTTTAATGTATCCATAGTGTAGCAAGATCCAGTTTTTGGCCTGTGGGCTGATTTTCTCCAGTGCTCAGGGCAGAGGGACCAAACGCTGCTGGCTCGTCAAGACTGAGGAACAGCTGATAGGTGAAGAGATGATGTTCTGAGGGAAACCGCATCATGGTAGAGAGCCCTTCTGCAACACGCCTGACCCTTCTTTCATAGGTGAAGGGTGGTGGAGAAATGCTTCCTTTTAATTCCTTGGCCGTGCAGAACGGTGACTAGGAACCTCTGGAGAGGTGAAGAATTCACCCCTACCATATGCATAGTTTACTCCCAAGCAACCATTGCATGGAGAACTAGTGCCTTGAAATTTCCTCTCCTTTCACTATCCCAAAACTGTCTTTGCTCTAGCTTACTCAGCCTCACAGAATGTTATGCTCTGTGTAACTTCTTTGTGGTGGGGTAGTTGAAGCAAAAATGGAAAAAGGACCTGTCGTCTTCATCTCAGTCCCATAACCCGTACGTATTTAATCTCTTACCTGGTTTATTTAAAGTCCAGAACCTTTTTTGCACATGAAGTAAAAAATTCAATAATTTTTTAATTTTTTTTCAGTGTATTCTAGCATTTCTTAACAGCATAAGAATGACCTGACTTGGTTTGGCCAAACATCCATCTAACTGAGTATACTATCCAAGACTGGCTAATAGTAAATATATAGAGAAGAGTGTTTTTTGTGGTGGGGGAAAGAAGAGGAGGACAAGATGAGTCTTACCCCCGAATTGCCCAGCCCTCCAGCAGCTTGTTGCTCAGCTTTCTTGAGGCAAAGCTGGTGTCTTTGTTCTTAATAGCCTCTGAGACAGACCGTTTACTTTCTAGTTTTAAATATTCATGGTGAAGTCAAGATATGGACAGAGCTAGTTAATCTTTAAGATAATTGGAGTAAGGCTAAAATTAGAGAAACAATTCAGATTTGGATGTTACTTTCTATTAATTTATTACATGCAAATGTAATAAGTTCCACAAATTAACTGTTTGATGTAATTCTTATTTAACAGTGAATTTTATGAGTACCATGCACTAATGATGGAGGAAGAAGGAGCAGTTATTGTTGGGCTGTTAGTTGGGTTAAATGTGATAGATGCTAACCTGTGTGTGAAGGGGGAAGACCTAGATTCACAAGTAAGTCAGTACAGGTAATAAAAATGTACATGTGGTCTGTAAGATTTTTATGTGCAGTACTTCTTGTTACTTCCACAGTTGTGAGAGACTAAAACTTCTAGCAGAGGCTTTTTACAAAAACTTGCTTTGAGAGGGAGGGCTGTGAGAGAGTGTCTGCTTTCAGTATACAAAACAAGATTTGTTTCAATAAAATTCTCCTTCCTTTGCAAACTGTTTTGACTTTGAACTTTGTTCAAAAGTAAAACTTGTTTTCAGAAGGTAGTAGTGACTGTTCAGGTTAGTTTTTACAGTAATTCTGTCTGTGAAAAGTAGTGTAATTAAGGCATGTTCCTTAAAGAAGCCAGAGGAATCAAGCTGTAGTGAGCAAAAAGGGAGACTTCGGAAGGGTAGTAGAAAATGGATGGACCACATCCAGGAACATAGATTTAGTGTGTTGGAAAAAAATCTGTTTGCTGGAGAAATGTGTATATGCATACATGGAAGATAATATATAAAAGCTTTTGGAAGAAAGATTTCTTAGAAAAGATTTGGAAAGAATAGTTTAAAAAAAAAAAAAAAAGGGGGGGGGGAATGAAACAACAGAGACACACAAGCCAAGGGAGCTCAAGAAGGAAATGGATAGATTAGAGAAACTTAAACACATTTATGAAGAAGCTATTAGAGACCAAAAGGAACAGTTTCAGTAAAGCAAGCAAGGTTAAGGGTGTTAGTAGAGGTTCGTGAATAGAAGGTGGAGCAGAATTCGTAGTAGTGTTATTTATAGCCTATATGATTCAATACAAATCTTCCTGTAAGTTCTTGACTAAGCTCAGTCAAATGCAAGTCGTCATTTCTTAGTACTGAAAGGAGTTCAGTTTGTTGCATGTTGTTCGTTTTGTTTCAAAGGTAAAAATTTTTAGTTAGAATGTGAGACTGTACCTTTCTTTAAAGAATCTTTAAAATATCACTGTTCAATTTTTATGCTTCAATTAAATATGCCGAAAATGGATCAGTCTGAGAAAAGTTAGCAGAACTGAGATTTTAGTAACTATGTAAATACAAAATCATGAATAACAACAGCAGTTACTTGTCTGATATGAAGTTTTGAATGAATTGTTCTCTCCTAGGTTGGGGTGATTGATTTCTCTATGTATTTAAAGAGTGATGATGAGATTGGAGGTAAAGAAAGGTATGTTCTCCCCAAATACCTCGAATTTTGTTTATTAACAAATGATTTATTGGATGATGTCCTCTTCTTTGTAGAGATAAGTCAGGTTCCCAAGAGATGAAGTTTGTTCATCTCACAGTCTTGAGCAAGATTATGCAGTACATTGTTTTGTATTACTGTCTACTGGCAGAATATTTGTACTCCATAGCAAGCAGAAGCAATGTTACCTACTTCCTTTACCTGGTGGCTAATACTGGAGATTTCGAAATGGCTATGTAAAGCCATCTTGCTAAAGATACAAAGAAGCTATCAAAAAAAAAAAAAAAAAAAAAGTAAAACTGAAAAAAGCCAAAGAACCTGCTAACATTTAAGCCCTCAGATTGGGTGGGTAGTTAGTGCTTCAAAGAACTAAAATTATAGTAAGGTAAATGAATGTACTTTTTATTTTGAGACTTTGAATATTCTTAATGTTTTATGTATAATAAATGTTTGTCATCACAGCATTGGGTATTTTGTCTCTCTGTTATCTGTGGCAGAAGTTACTGACTTCATAGTAGCAAGATGAAGTTGCTTCCTTTTAAACACATTTAATGTGGACGTTGTATATGATAGATATATCTTTTTTCAGTACATAATTGATAATGTCATTTGTTAAAGCTCATTTTGTAATATTCTTGCTTTAGAAATGTCCAGATTGCTGCAATTTTGGACCAAAAAAATTATGTTGAAGAACTAAACAGACAACTAAAGTAAGTATTACTTTGAAGTACGCACGTCAGTCCAGGTTTCTGGGTAAAACACCTCTGCTTCCTTTTATACCATGACTTTGTGAGCAAGAACTTCAGGGAAACAGGTGAAAATTCTTTGAGGATGCAGCAATGTTGGAATGGATACACTCTTTTCTGGAGAGAGGGGGAGGAAATCTCAATTTTCATGTTTTTATTTTTAGTAGTTGGAACATTTAGACTGAAAAATACCAGACCAAAACTGTCAAATGTAGTTTAGATTCAGAGCTTTGCAGGAACAAGCTAGTTGTGAATATATTGTCAGAAATATGATTTTAACTGCATTCCACTCAGAAGTTTAGAGCAAGTATTACTGAATGTTCTGGATGAATTCATATTTTTGTTTCTTTATCTTTCATAATATTTTAGTTTGTAGCTTTAATGGTTAGGGCCACAGCTAAATAGATTCACCAGTTGCTGGAAACTATTTACATGTTGTAGGTTGCGATTCTCATAGAAACATAAGCTTCAGGAAAGCAGTGCTAGCTGCTAATACGCTATTGTAAATGAAAGAAGTCAGTGTACTGAGATGCCCTTTTCCTTCTGCTTCCTGCTTGCTTTGGTGGGTGGAGTAAACCTAGTCCACTAGCATGTTTGTTACTGTACAAATTGAAGTGATAGTGATTGTAAGTGAAGGATATTGTATGAGAGGGAATAATGCAAATAGTTAGAGAAATACAAGAACTGCTTCTGTAGGATTTGTGGTATAGCTGATCTTCCTGGTTCCGTTTTGAAACAAAGTATTTTTTTCATTTTTAATGTTGATAATCTTGATTATTGATTACTATATGGCTGCTGTGGTGGTACAGGTACTCTGATTTGGAATTGTACCAGTCACTGAACGGAAACCTCCAACAGGACACAGTATCAGTTATACAGTAGTACATCAAATATGAGCCAAATGGAAATAAGTTAAGGAGGAGAAAAGAGCTGTCACAAGCAAGAATAGTGGTGGTTGTGTAATGTACTATTAGCTATCCATATCTCTGTGAGCCTGTGTTTATTCAGTATGTTCTTGTACTCTGGTTTGTGCATGGAACCGTTGCAAACAAACAGCTGAACAATTTTACTCTTTTATTTCAGATCAGCTGCTCCTCTCTACACATTATAAACTGCATTAATCTCGTATACCTAGCCATTCTTAATGAACTGTTAACTTCCTGAGGGCACCACAGTAGTAATAGGGGAAAAGGGAAATGTTGTTACAGAACACATTGTTTTTTCTGTGCATAAAGGTCAGCATAGAAGAATGTGCTTACAGGAAAAAAGGGCAGTCAGGTAGTGGAGGAGGTTTGGCCAAAGGATGTTGTTTAATAAGATTAAAAAAAAAACATACAAAAAAAGAGAATAAAACTGAACAGTCTTAAAAGTGAAAACCAAAGGCAGCAAAAAAGAGGGTGCCTGAGAATAAATATTAAAAAATCTGGAGAAGCAGAAGATTTTATCAAAGAAAATGGATTTCGGAGGAAAGGGTGATGTAGCAGACATATGGAACAGGGCTGAGAATCTGGATAAAGGTTTTTGTTATATGGGGGTGGAGAACTAGGAAGGCTGCAAGCTCTTTTGAGAGAACTTGAGTGTGTGGATACATTATAGATGTGAGGATAGAGGGAGAAATGTAAGATCACACCCAACCATGGGCTAAGTGACAGGGATGACATTGGGAGTTGGGAAGAAGCATATAAATATTCAACAAAGGTGACTAATTTTCTTATATCAGGAAAATCTCAAACAATGCCCACAAACCTGTTACCACTTATCATTGATTGCTGTACTTGGTATTAAAGCTTTTGAGCTTTGACTAAATTTTAATATAATTTAGAATAATAATTTCTTTCTTTTTTTCTTTCAGTAGCACAGTTAACAGTCTACATGCAAGAGTTGATTCGCTGGAGAAATCAAACACTAAACTAATTGAAGAGGTATTGTTTACAATACATCTACAATAAATTACATTTATTAGAAATGTATAGTACCTACATTATTTACTCTCAAACACTGTTTTTATAAAATATTTAAGTTATTTTAATCTACATAAATACTGCGTATGTTCAGATACCCTTTAATTTGGTTTGAAGAAAAGGTGCAGTAGTTGCAGCGATTTGAAGTCAGCTTTCCTTGGAACATGCAGCATTAGTAAATGCATTCTGCAGAATATCGCAATCTCTCATTGGCAACTCAAACAGAAAAGAAGGCTTTCTTAATACCAGGCATCCGTCCAGTTTTGTACAGTTGACTAGTCCATAATGGATAACACCAGCTACTACACAGAGAGGAAGGCAGCTGAACAAGCAATTTCTGTTGGTTCTCAGCTTTAACCGAGGAGTATTTACTTCTTCATTTACTGTATGCTTATATGCAGTTTTTAGATTTGTCTAACTCTGTTTTTATATTTATATCCCAGATTTTCATGTATATTTGACGCTAGACTAGATTTTATTGTACTTAGTTTTATGAGATCACTTTTTTCTTTTAACACAAGCTATTTGAGTAGTACCTAATTGGATTGTCCTAATTCAGCTGTTGATGAGATAGCTAGCTTACTCTGGTTATTAATGTATCCAGATAGAGGAAAACTTTTTGAATATTAATTCTCAAAGTTTTCTGGTTCTTTTGCAAGTCTTCATCTCCAACTGTCCATGTATTTTGATCAGCTGCCTTATAATCCTGAGAACACAGTGTATATTACAGGGCTCAGCTATAATGTTTCCTTTCCTGTACTTTTTTAATCTATGAGGGCTTTGCTTATGTAAATTACTGTATATGATATATTAAGATGTCCAAAAAGAGCAAAACTAGATACATTTGAATCCAAATAAAAAGAAAAGCTTTTAAGATGACAAAAGGGGATTGAGGGTCTTTAATCCATAATGAAGCAATGAAAAGAAAGCATATACTTCCTTATCAGACATAATATAATGAAGTATCTTAGATGTACATACTGCTGTGTAGTAAGAAATTGCCATTTCTAAAAGCAGATTTTTTTTTAAAAAAAAAAAAAGAGAATAAAACCTTTATTTAGTAAACTGTGAGACTAAGAGAACATTTTGGTTTTGCATAATATTTTTATTTTTTCTACAGAAAAGTGATCATACTTCCTTTTTTTTTCCCCTTCTTCTCCCCCTCCCCCTCCACTAGTTAGCAATAGCCAAAAACAATATAATTAAACTTCAGGAAGAAAACCATCAATTAAGAAGTGAAAATACGCTTATTTTAATGAAAACACAGCATCATCTAGAGGTATGCCAGTTTTACTGTATTTAGCGTGATTCGTTGTCATTTGAATGTTCTTACATAGCAGCTTTAAGCCAGTAGTAGCTGGGCCAAACCTAAAGCAAGGTGTATGGGGAAGGACATGCTAGATTTGGAAAGTTTATAATGGTATAAATATATAGAAGTTATGTAAGCCCAGTTTATTTTATTACCATATGCAATTTTACAGCATTTTTCCTTATTTTCTTTCTTTCTTTCTTTCTTTCTTTCTTTGTTGTCCTTCTTGCTTTAAACTGTCAGCTATGCCTAAGGGCGTTTAAGGCTAATATATATAAATTTTGTAAATAATGTTTTCTTTTTAAGCTATAAATTGTAGTTCCTTCTATAACTTCCTGTTTATTTTACAGGATAATTGCTAAAGCACAGGTTAAGTAGATGTTTGGATTACTTGGATTTGTTGTATATTAAAGCGAGGAGGACTATACTGCAGAATAGTTGTTTCTTTTGCTAGGTGCACTCAGTGAATTCTTATTGTAAAACTGGTAGGCACATAGCAGAAACAGAAGCTCCTTCTCTGTTTGCATGGTGCTTGGAGACTGTATGTTTAAGTGGTTTTTTTGCACTAGTGTTAAATTTATTTATCGTGAATTTCTAAACTTGAAATTAAAAAGATAAATTCTTCATATCTTCATAGGTAACTAAAGTGGATGTTGAAGCAGAGCTTCAGACATACAAACACTCCAGACAGGGTTTAGATGAAATGTACAATGAAGCACGTAGACAACTTAGAGAAGAATCACAGCTTCGACAAGTGAGTACTAATTTCTAGGAGTATTGAGCATTTCGAGAAGATTATGTTTGAAAAGAGTCAATTTATAAATAATTCTAATTTAGCTTTTACTCTAATTAGATCCTGCCCTTAATCCAGATTATTTCTTTAACTGCATGTTATAAAAAGATTTTTCAAACATAGCAACCAAATATTAATATTTCTGTAACAGTATAGTTAAAAGCATAGAAAACACAGTTTGAGAACATTATGGATATGTTCTTAACAGTACTGTAAGCGTGGTTTTGTATGTTTGCATGTTAAATATTTCTTGCAAAAACAAATACTTTAGTTCTATTTTTGTAATTAATAATTAGCCAACTCTTTATGCAACACTGTCAGAATAATTTCTTTTAATGTGAGGTATCTTCTTCCAAGGTGAAAAAAAGAAAAAGCAACAGTCACTAAATACATGAGTGTAATGTTTCTGTAGTGCGTGTGTGTGAGGGGGGTTTGCATAATTGCAGGGGGAAGTAGAGTTTCTGTGGTGGTGAAATAGATACTGATGCAGCCCTGTTAGTTTAGCTTTTGTCTTTTAAGTAGTAGATAAAATATTGTGTAATTGTTTAAAGATTCTGCATTGCGTTGTGTTTCTGTGTTTTAATAGGATATGGAGAATGAGCTAATGGTTCAAGTTAGTATGAAACATGAGATAGAACTTGCCATGAAGTTACTGGAGAAGGACATCCATGAGAAACAGGATACTCTTATAGGCCTTCGACAGCAGCTTGATGAAGTTAAAGCAATTAACATGGAAATGTACCAAAAACTGCAGGTAAAGAAACAGTCTGTTGTTAACTGATGAAATGACTTTGATGGAAGAATGAGACGCATTAATCTTTAGTTTAATTAAACACTGCTGTTTACTTAATTTTTAGATTATTTCTAATTCTTAGGTAAACTTCCCATTTCAGAACATTCCTGATGCAAATGTGACTTCACACAAACCAGTTCTTAAAGCAGTTACTTAATGTTATAGGGATTCTAGAAGAAAAGAGCATAAGCATAACAGCATGGCCTGTTGACATCTCCCATGAAATAGGGAAAGTAATGCTTTATCTAATGACTTTTGTGCCTGTGTTGTACAAAAAATAGCAAGAGAACTATAAAAAAAAGGCAGGCAGGTAGTGGGGTGTTAAAGAGAAGATCTAAGCCTGCAATGTAAAGGAAAACATTTGAGAAACAAGCTTTTTTTTTTTTTTAATTAAAAAAGCCAGTTAGAGCTTTTCAACAATCTATTAACAGATTAAGATTTGTTTCAATGTAATGCTAAAAAAAAACAAAAAAAGTCTTTGGGAGACTATGGATCACAGAGACCCACAATACAGTTAGCAAATGACTAAATGCCATGGAAGATTAGTGGTGAATTATTCATGTAGGAGATAATTTTGATTTATGGAAAAAGCTTTCAAAAGCAGCACCAGGAAACAGTCAAATCTGTGGCACAGTGAAGGGAAAAAGGTACAGTGCTGCTGCAGAGGGGTAAGTAAGATTGAGAACAAGGACACCTCTAACTGATATGTGAGAAAACTGGACTAGGAGAAGAGAAATAGAAAGACAACTAGAAAGAAAAGAGAGAGAAGGGATTGTTCTTAGATATGTTATGCTCTGTAGTTTTTTGGATTTCCCCCCCCCCCATTTAAAGCTGTACATTTGCTGACTGTAGGTAACACTGGTTTCACTTAATGACATTCAAATCTACTTCCTGGATAATCGAATGACTGAGGTAGGAGAGAGTGAGAATGATTAACCTATATAGGGACCAGTTTATAATGTTGGCCTGTACAGCAAGGCCAATGCTGTACCTTTAGTTAGACCTATAGCTCTGCAAGCAACTAAAACTGTGAAATGCATTAGTAAAATTCTTAAAATATTTTTCAGGCACAGATGTGAGATCTGATAAGAGTTGGAAAAATTTAATAATTTCCAGGACTGGGCACCTTAGTTCTTTTTGGTAAGATAAGAGGTAATCTGAGATACCTGAAAGATACCTTTCTGATAAAAAGATAATCAGTGAATTTATGTTGAGTTACAAAATGAGTAACTAAGGAAGAAAACTAAAATGAAAATTGTGTTCTTGTTAAATAGTGTATACATTTGCAAAGTACAAAACTACAAATAAGCTTTAGGCTTGACATTTTGTTTAGATGTTCTTTGTCAGTTACATTTTTTTTAAACTGGAATGTTTAAAAAGAATCAAAACTTGAAGACATTTTAACATTTTTTTTCTTCAGACGTTGAAGAAAAACCTCCATGAACTGACAGTGTAATATGAACCTATCTTAATGTTAACTTTTTTGTAATACAGGTTACTGAAGATGCTATGAAAGAAAAGAATGAAATAATTAGTCGATTAGAGGATAAGACCAATCAAATTAATGCAACTATGAAACAACTAGAACAAAGGTACAGGTTCATCTTTGTTTTTCTTCATTCATTTCTCCATCTCTTTCCCTTACTGGGTTCTTATACAGTTACCACTGAAAGGTAAATTTCAAGTTGGAAATTGAAAAGGAAAGTTTCTGAAACAGCCACTAGTGCTTTACTCTTTTTCTTTTTTTCTTGTAATAAATAGATCTATTTTAATTGGAAACTTAAACTTTTATTTTTCTTCCTCCACCATCTTTCCTCTGATCTTAATTTTTTGTGCTGATATCAACAGCTGTTTTTAAGCTGTTTCAAAATTCTGATTCATTATCTTCTCTTTTTTTCCCCCCTCATCTGAATGAAATGCAAAAGAAACCAAAGCATTAAGCTCATGTATACTTAAGCATGTGTTTAATATAAATATTTAATACCTTTGTGGATCACTTCTGTATTTGCTGAAGGTATTAAAATTGTCAGTTGCTTTAAAAATACTGTTATCTTCAGTGACATAATGAGTTTTTACACTGAAAGTTGGTGAAGTGAAACACTAAAATTCCTGTATGTGAATTTACATTATGGTTAGAGTACATCTTTTACATAATATTAAAATGTCATTCATATGTATAATTTAGGGACCTATATGCAACATCGATCTTTTAAATTCTAAAATGTAGCATATCCATAAGCCCTGTCATGTTGGTGTTCGACATGTCGTTTTTTCTTTTAAAATTGATTATGAAAAACATGGTTATGTATTAAAAGATTTAGTGACATGAATATTCTTTTATTGACATCCTTTTCCCCTCTTTTTTCTTTTTACCCTTTATCCTTTATCCCAATTTTTGTTTTTACTATTTTGCTGCCTTCATCCATCTTTGATTTTTGTCCGCTGTGTTCATGAAGTGACAAAGATCTGTTAACTCAAACTAGGACTATTGCAATGTCATTCATCAAATGTGCCAGCAGTGAAGCTCAGCACCAATATAAACTTGTCAAAGATATATCATTCTGAAAGCTCCTCCAGACCTGTTGTGTTTAAAAAAATTACTGTTAAAATAAAACTTAAATTTAAAATTACAGTTTTAAATACAAAGTGGTATTAGAAATCTTGCACTGTAACTGACCGTAGCTGGGTTCTGTTGTTTTCTGAAGGAATATCATCTCCCATCTCTCTTTATTCCTCAAAAAAAAAAAAAAAAAGGCACTTTTAAGCAAATAGATGCTAGTTTTCTTATGAGCAAATAGATGCTAGTTTTCTTATAGTAGTTAACCACTTTTTAATTTTCAAAGTTTATTTTAAAAGGTTAGCTGTCTTTGAGTTCACATTGTTACAATCTTTGTTTCTGAACTAGTGATTTTTCTTTTTTATTGTACTAATAGATTTAAAAAGCAACTCTTTTGACCAATGTTTCCCTTCTCTCCTGCTTATTTCTTTAACTTTTAGGCTGTCTTTATCTTGGGATAAAGGGGGTTGTTTTTTTTGTTGTACCTAGCACTGTTTTCATAAACAGCGTGGGTTTTTTTAAGTGTTACACCGGAATGATACATTAAGAAAAAGGGGGGGGAGGCTAAAAATATATGCTCTGTATGTACAGTGCAAGGATTACAGGGTTTTGGGATAAAACATCTAAAGCACAATTCTGTTTTGCTGATGTGGAGTAAAATATTTTCACAGAGGTACATAGTGTTTGGAGACTAGACTTGGATAGGACTCCAGGCAGGAAGGGTTGTGCACGCTGGCAAATTTTGTAGCTGTAATTCCTACTTAGAGCAGCTGTGTTGGAGTAGCTATAGTTGGAATTGTAGTAATAGACAGGATTTGCATTTAGGGCTAGATCCTGAGCTTTTCTAAGTTGTTTGTCAGCTGAGTGTCTTGCCTGTATCTGTGTGTGTCTACACTGTAGTCATAACCCATGGCTTTGCCCAACCTGTTTTTCCTCCTTCCACCCCTCATTAAGCAGGCTTTACAAATCTTATTACTGGTTCGACTTGCTGCTTGCATGCACTGCTGAAATAGGTGTACTTTATCTGGACATTTAATCTGCAAGCAGTAGATGCATGCAGATGACAGAACGTAGTTGCCCTTGATGTGCTTCCCACTGTTTCCCCTGAAGTGTGGAGGGGAAGTTGGTTGGGAGAGAAATCTTAGAGTTTCAGTAGAAGGGTTTGCAGAGGTGGAGGTGAAACACAGCAATATAGGAAGGGCTTCTGCTCTATGGTTAGATGTTACTTTATTCTTTGGTTTGGAATCAGAAAGAGCCTTTAACACAGGATGGCTTTTTTTTGGAGGGGCAGGCAGAATCCCTTATCTTCAAAGAAAGATCCAGAACAGAAACACCCAGCAAAACAGCAGAGTAGACCATAGCAGAAATGAGTGTGTTAACCACCTCATAGTCAATCTATGCAAACAAGTATCTGCCTCAGTATCATCTCAACAGCAAAACCTGCTGTGCAGTCAGCACAACGCTGTGTTTGTCTGAATTATAGCTGTGCAGTTTGCCCTGGTGCTTTTCTAGAGGCTGATGCTGTAGCCTGGGTTGGCTAGCCTATTTCTCAGGTAACAAGAGAAAGATCCCTGTCTATGTTGGTTGTGGAAACTGTAGTACAGTTTCTTTTGTAGTTTAGAGAGGGCTTTAACTTACTTTAGTTGTTCTGTCTTGTGTAGCTTCCTTCAGCCTCTTTTACAGTATGAATGGACCCTACTTTTCCACAATATTCTCTTTGCTATCCATCTATTTTGGCCCTCTTTGCACTACAATTACAAATATGACTGGGGATATTGTTAAAACAGCTGATAAATTGCAGTCTTTTATCACTTGTTTACTGGCAGTTTTTGGAAACTCCCACTGGTGCAACTTCATCAGTAGAAGCACAAATGTAGACAGACTGCTGACTCTTTGTTTTTTTCTTTAAACTGACTTGGGAGTTGCAAGTTACTCTCCATTCAGCTAGCTGCTAGGAAGCAAGAGCTGAAGCACTGAGAGTGAGTGTCTCGGATTTCTAACCACGTACCTGAGTGTGTGTTTTTATATGCAAGATGCTTCAGGTGGGGCCATTGAGTAGTATTTTACAGGCTCTTTTCATGGTAACACAAGTTCCATTTTAGTACCCTTACCTTTGTTACATTACATCCATCTTTTTCTGAAATAAAGGGATGGTCAAACAGAGAGAAACTACAATGAATTAATGGATTTCAAGAGCTAGGAGAGCGCTAGCTGAAGCAGAAACCCCCTTAGAGTTCTAAAAGAAAAGATTAAATTTAAAAAAATCTACTTGATTAATGTTTTGTTTATTTTGTCTATGTTATGGAGCTATTTTAACCAGTGTATGAATGCATTATTTTTAATACAGATTATTTAAACTTAATAATGTGATGTAGTTGAGGTAGTTTTCTGAACGTAGTGGGACCCTTCAGGCTGTGTCTTACTTTATTAGGATAGTTATGTTTTTGCTGTTTGATTGCAGTGCTGTTTGATTGCAGTGCTCTATATTCAGCCTGAATTGTTTTGAGCTCTTTTTGCACAACACACGCTCTGCCCTGTCTCAATGAGTGGTTAGTACAAACCAAGTACTTCTACAGGCTTTATTTAAAACAAAACAAAACAAACTTCCCCAAATAATTCATGAACATGTGCTAAAAATAAAAAGCATTAAGGTATATGCTTCGATTCTAAAATATGTATCATCGTGCTTTGACATCTGTTACTCATCAGCATAAAATAAAAAAGTATCAAGATTTTCAGTGATTACTCTCTTATGTATGAAAAACAGGAGCTACTTCTCTAGGCATTGTGTGGATTTCTCGTTTGAGTTTGTGAGTTCCCCCCAAACTTTATTTTCATTTAGAAATGTTTCTATTTCCCCATTTTTCTTTTATTTGTCTTCTTCACCCTCTACACCCTAGTTCTAGCCTCAGTTTTACCCAAAGTTGATTTGAATTACACCAGATTGCAGCAAACAGAGAAGGCTCAAGTGGAAGCTGAGAATGAGGATGAGAAACTTAAAGAGGAATATGTGAATAAATCTGAAAGACTGCAGAAAGAATTCTCCCAGAAGGAGAAACAGCTGTAAGTACATCTTTCCCCTTTGGAAAAATACGCAGCAGTAAACATTCTGCAATACGTCTTGTTACAGGCCCAGCCAGTACAAGCTGGTTGTTGGTAAATGACCTTGAACAGAATGTGAATACTAAAGATGTTGATATTAGGTACTGGCAACGTGGAAGAAAATACGCCATTCCAAGAAAGTTGCATTATCTTTGGGCACTTAAAAAAAAAAATGGTGTATTGCAAGAAATGAGAGAACAGCAGCAGTATTTTTTTGGCTGAAAGTACCAGCTTAACTTGCTAGGAAATTATTATAAGAGGGGGAAATATGTAATACAGTAATAGTAATTCACACTTCTATCAAAACCCAGAAATAAGTAACAATATAAACTTAAATGGTATAAGAATAGTATAACTGCTCAGGCTTATGAATAAGGTAAAAATCCTCAGGAGTGGTTTAAGTAACCACTATGCAGCAAATAATTTTAAAAAATCCACTAGAATTATAAATATAAAAATGTGAAATAAAAGCCAATTACGCCCTTTCTTCTGCTAAATCCTTAAACAAGATTTAACCCAGAGTGTCCATCCAGCTACCTGTTTGAGGAAGCTGTCAGGAATAAAAGCAGTTAACATAGATGTGCTGATTTAAATAAATAACTACCCCTACCAGGAGCTTTTTACTTTAGATGTTTTCCCTATTTGGAAAGATAACAAGTAAGACATTTAAGACGGTGCAAATCTATGGCACTGCAAGGACTGGGGCTTAAAAATTAGTAGCTTCCAATTATGATTAGCTCACCCTGCCTCTCTCATAACTCTGAATGTTAATAAGTTTGTTTAACTGCCATGACAAATGTTTACTTTACTACCACAGTCATCTTCATAGATTTTGGCAAAAGAACAGTTCAGACCCCAACTTCAGAATTCTGCAATTCTGAAACCTCAAGGTCATGTTCACTTCTGATCTTTTCCAACCAGATGCTGAGGTAGTGTCCCAAAATGTCTCTCCTTTAAAAGTGATTTTGGTTTTAAAACAGGAAAACTAAGTGTGATTCTCCACCAAAACCCGTGCATGTCTACTCTCAAATTTTTTCCTCCTTTATTGTATTGGCTGGATTTAGATCTAGAAGATGGAAAAGTGTGCTCCCATCCTTGTTTTCTCTGTGATGTTCTAAAGTCTGACTCTTCCAAGTGAAATTGCAGCTGGAGTGAGTCTTCCATCAGAGTAGCCCTAGTTCCTTTAACTGGACTCAAACAGATATAACAGCAGAATTTAGATTACTCTTTATATTGAATCTCACTAAACAATCCTCCCTACAAGTTCTATTCAAATTTTCATAAGCCTTAGTCTAAAATAGAAGATTCACACCTAAAGATAGAATACTAAATAACTTTTATGAACACAAGAGATGAATATAGTCATTCACTGCATCACCAGTGGCAAGGTAGTTTGTTTGTATTTATTTTGGAAACAAGCTGTGTAAATTGAAAGGTGGGGGCTTTCTGTTATTCATATTTGAAAAGATACATTAGGATTTTGTGTTTTATCTATTCTTGGTCATATTACAAAGGTCAGCTCTTCAAAATGTGTAAAAGCCTCGATCTTTTGAAATGCACTTCTTTTTTTTTCAAAGCACTTTTTAAATGACACGGTTGTGTTTTCTCTATTTATTACTCACATTTACAGTGTTACAACATTGCTGCATTATTTCATTTTTTTTAAAAAAGTCAACTGATCAGCTGCTTATGCTAATAGTATATTTTACCTGGAAATAAACTCATTTTTAATTTTAAAAAAAGTTACTCTTGTATACAGTGACTGGTTTTTGTTTTGCAATTCTAGGCTTCAGCTGGAAACAGATTTGAAAATAGAAAAAGAGTGGCGGCAAACCTTAGAAGATGATCTTCAAAAGGAAAAAGAAACTATATCTCAGCTCAGAATAGAAACTCAAGAAATAATTAACCTTAAAAAAGTAAATTCTGCAGTAAAACTTGAATGTTTTTAGAATTTTTAGAAAAACTTAGAAATTGACTGCAAAGCTTATTTGTGGATTTAGGCGTGGTATTTTTAAGATTTTCTACAAGTAGGTAAGAAAAATTAGATTAATCTATTCTGACAAGTTTGTGAAGAACATATGTTCGGGGAAAGAATTGTTTCTGTTTTTACTCTGTGTCTGGTCTTCAGATCAGAACTCTGTCCTGAGGAAAAATGAAATACTTATTTTTCATTCTCAGTTGTATTGAAGACTCTGTCGTCTTATGGTGGGCCAGAAAATGCTTCAGATTCTCTCTGACATGGCATACGTGGCTATGTAGTGTTGCTTTGTTGCTTTCTCTGCAATCAATCGTTTTTGCTCCCTTCCTGGAGAAGACTGAAGAAGCAAAAATGCTTCGTCTTTTACGGTCTAAGAGAAATTGTTGGTTTGTTACTATTAGAATTAGATTTAGAATCTTAATAGAAGATAGTGTGATGGACCAATTAATCTTGCTTTTTCAGTAAGATCAGCTTTGGTTAGGAATAGTTTTCTAGGCTGTAGGCATATACAATATTGTTACTTTTTGTGATTATTTTCTTCTTTTAAGGAGTTCCTTAACCTTCAGGAGAAGAACAGACAACTGAAAAGGGTATGTCAAGACCAAGAAGCAGCTCTTCAAGAACTGGCATCTAAGCTTAGCGAGTAATTTCATTTTTCATGATGATTATATTTGTCATATAAAACTGAATTAAGAAAAATTATGGCAGTCATGTGAATTAGACTGTATAGGACAATATTATATGGCCAGTAATCTAAAAGAAGAAAAAATAGGTCTAGCTAGGTCAGGTCTGTTTATGTGAGTTTTTGTCTTTGGCTGATGGGCTGGCTGTGAGGTCATGTGCAATTACAGGGTTCTGAACAGAAAATCCTAGTTAAAAAGGGCCTGGAAGCATTAGGAGATGTTTTGCATATCTCATGAAGAACCTTCAGAGACTTATGGAACAGAAATTGTTGGCTCAAGTCTTGGTGAGCTTGCCTAAAGAACCCATGTAGAAGATAGCAGCTCTGGCTTCAGCAGGATAGTGCTTATCTTACTGTAAGGATTGCCTGCTCATAGTTTCCTGTCTTTTAGTGATGGAGATTCTCTATAAGATAATCTCATACCATTGTTTGCTGCAAACTCTTGAGACTTAGAGATTATTTTATCAAAAATTCTTCAGACTACAGTGAGCAGGAAGCTCTGAGCACAGCTCTGTTGTTGCCCTCCACCAGTGTTGTTAAAGTTTCATTTAATGGTCTTCAAAATAGTTTTGCCATAATCAGTGTAGGCTTTCTATGCTCTATAGAATAGCTTAGTATGTATACACCATAGCCCCATCAGTTCTGAGTGGGTGGGCACTGGCTGGTTGCGGGGAGCTTAGCTTCTCCGTGAAGCCATATTATGGTCTTGTATGAGCCCAAGAGCTTCAGTTCCTGTTTTATACCAGTGCTGAGTGCTAGCTTTAGGTATATGCACAGTTATGCTGGTGCAAGCTTCTGTCATGCATATAACCCCAAGCACTTTTACAGCCATTCAGAAAGAGGTAACTTTGTATAGTGCCCAGTACAGTGGACAGTAGTGTTGATTGCATCTCCTGGATGCTGCTTTAATATAAAACACTAGCTAAAAGTTCACAATTCTCTGTTTTTAAGTTTTTAAATAGCTCCTGCTTTTAAAGTTGTTAGACTATAATTTACAATATAAAAGTTTGAAATAGCATACTGTTATTTTTTTAGATCAAAGCTGAAAATAGAAGATATAAAAGAAGCAAACAAAGTCTTGCAGGTTGGTAGATTTGGAGGAAGAAGAAACTTTTTTTCCCCCTTCTCTTTATCACATATATATTTCTAGCATATTTAATTATCTCTTCGTTCTGTTGTGTTAGACTTTATCAGATACACGTATTTACTCTTGATTTTTCTCCAGGGACAGGTTTGGTTGAAGGACAAAGAAGCTACACACTGCAAATTATGTGAAAAGGAATTTTCACTTTCCAAAAGGAAGGTAATTCTCCAAAAAGATTTCTTCCAACTTGTTTATATGTATTATGAGAAAAATGTTAAGTGTCTTGGAGATGCAGAGCAGAATGTCAACCTTGAGATGAATGCATAGATATTTTTGAGGTGTCTTTCTATTTCTTTGATTTGTTTGAGATTGACTTGAGCACAGTTGGGTCCTAATCTTAAGTGAAATGCTGCTTTTTGGTGCAGTGCCACAGAAGAACATACTTAAAACTTATTCAGCCTACTTTGTGGAATCGTTGTCTGAAGCACTTGTCAGCTCTGGCTGTTAATTTCTGTGCTTAATTAATGCATGCAAGAATCTTTATTTTACCTACATTTTATGTTAAATCTCAGTAGCTGCTTGACAGAATCATCCATTCTCTACCAAATATCATTGGTTATATGGTATTTTTATTTGACAAGATATGTTAGTTCTTCTTAAACAAGGGGTTGAAAACAGTCTGCAAAAGTCATGTATGGTCTGTCTAGGATTGCATTATAGACTGGTACTTAGATTCTTTTGAAAAATGATACTACACGCAGCACAAAGAAATGGAAGGAATTGGATTTCAGTTTGCTTTGTATATTATAGTCTAGCAGAATCTGATTATCAAGTAGATTTCTAATGTGAATTCTGTTTTTTTTCTTGATCTCTTTTTCTTCTTTCCCTTTTCTCCATTATTTAGCATCATTGTAGAAACTGTGGTGAGATCTTCTGTAATGCCTGCTCTGACAACGAACTGCCTCTGCCTTCCTCGCCAAAACCTGTTCGTGTCTGCGATTCCTGCCATGCGATACTTATACAGAGGTGCTCTTTTAACGTGCCATAAAAATCCTTTTACAAAATGTTTATCAACTTTTGCTATTTAGCTAATTCTGTTTAAAAAATAATAATAATAAAGATGTATACAGAACTATTTCTGGAATTTCAGGTAAACAATCTAGAGTTGCGTTTTTCAAGGTACCATAAAGGAGCTGCTTCCTGTTGAAACAAATTGAGTAAATGGGACTCAAACACCCTTTTGGCTCTGGCAAGGATACCATCCTGAATTACTTCTTTGCTATGCCTAGGAGACTGCTTAGGAAACGCATATGATCTAGTTCTAATATGCGAAATATTTCATATTGATGCTTTTCTTTAGCAAATTCTTTGGTCAAATTTAGGACATGAGACACTGAGGAAATGTTGGAAAGCAATCTGTTCCTTTTCCTCCAAAACATGCAGTCAGTAGGATTGTATTTGGATGTAAAAGGTACAAAAGGTAGCAAATTATTAGTGTAGATAACATAATGTAGATAACATATATGGAAACAAAGTAATGTAGTATTAAGTATATTTACACAGCTCTTGCTATTAGCAACTCATTTTGAAATGGCTGATTTTGTTTGGTTATGTTTCTTAAAAAGGCAATATTAGCTTATATCAGCAATTTCCAGTGAGGTCTGTGGGAATTACATATGAAATCAATGGTAGCATTTAAGCTTTGGGTATTCTTAAATGTATATTACCTTAATGGAACAAATCAAAAAATGCTGCAAAAGTGCAACACCAGTAATTTCAGAGTAGTGTTTTTCTTTTAATATTTATAATTAAAATTTTCAGAATTCCGAGAGAACTGGAATATCTTTGTTACATTGAAAAAATAGTACCTTTAGGAGGATGAGTTACTCCTTTGAAAGATGAGATATATTAATTTTGTTAGCTTGTAGTTACTGTGAGAAGGAAAATATTCCTTCGTTTCCTTTTCATCGTTCATTGGAAGAAATAAAATATCTAAAACATTTTAGCTTTGTAGTATATCTTCTAACATTCCACTTTATGTTTTATGTTATTTACTGATAGCATTAATCCCAAGATTTCAAAAAGGGATATATCAATTGTCTTGAAAGCAAGAAAGAAGCAGAAGCCTGCATTGACTTTGATAAGCAGCCTCTGGAGAGGGAAAAAAAAAAAAAAAAAAAAGGATGAATTTTGAGTTATTTTGGCTTTCAGATTCTTAGAATGTAGTTGTTCTGTGTTTCCCTCAAGATTTTCCCAAGAAAGTAAAAGATGTGAAACTGTGCTCTTACATTTGAGACTTAGGCAGACTTCTTTCTGAGATCTGTTCTGATCTTTCAGATGGAGAACTTTCTTGAGTTCTGACTCCTACATATTTGTATGTATTCTTTTTGCAGTGACAGTGGTCTCAGTGTCTTATGTACAGTTTTGTAATTGTAAAACCCTCTAACTTTTTTGAATTTAATAGTGAAGTTTTTATTCTGATTTTAACTGGGAATAGGTAGAGTTTTACAACGGTGACAAAAAATACACCAGCTAACTCCTTTCTTCTCCCCCATCACTTCATCGTGTGGGAGCTTAATCAAGAGATAAGATCTGAACAGTATTGCTGTTAAATTCAGAAAATCTTTTTTTTCCAAAGCAGAAGTTTTACTTCACCGTCTGGATTAGTATAGTTGCACTGATACTGAAGTATTAAACTGTAGTTATTACTGGAATGTATTGCTTATTAGGAGAAGCATTCTGAATTTGTAGATGTAGCTACATTCATCAGAGTAAGAGGTCCCTTAAAATACAAACAGGAAATGCCCTTTTCTTGCTGTAAAGCGACCCTTTGCATCAACGTCAAACTAGAGTTTCCGCTGAGCTACAGCCCTTTCAGTTTCAGTCCACTCGCACAGTGAGGCCATAAACCTCAGGGCAGGTATAAAAGCTGTGCATCATTGCCTCTGGTTTAAGGAGAGAGTCAGAGCACCTTACCTCTCTCCCTGTCTGAACAGCATGTCTAGGAAGAGACAGAAACTCGACAGTGACAGCAAGGTTTCTGTCATTTGCATCATCGGAGACTGGCTGTGTCACAGAGAAGAAACAACAGCCTTGGCACTTAGGGGCCTTCTGTTAATTTTGTGTGACACTGTTTGCCCAGATTGTGTGCCGTGTACTTGGCAGAGCTAAAAAGCTGGCTCTGCATTCGTGAGGGTAAACTTGAAGTGAAATCTTCCAAACAGAAATACGTACTTACTGATTGATTTGGTTACTGTTTTGAATGCCACAGACACTGATAAACTGTTCATATTTAAATGATGCACAGCACCAAAGATCAAAAATACATGCATTAAAAATGCACATGACTGTCAATCCAGTATGTGACTTCAGAAGCTCTTTTGGAGGAAGGGAGGGCAATTTATGAAGGAGATTCAGTGTTAATATGTATTTGAAGAATGTCTTAGGCATTATGATGATCTTGAAGAAGATGATACTTAACTGCTTTTACAGGGTGGTCTACAACAAATCAGACCTAATTCTGCTGCAGAGTTTGCTTGTGAATACACTATTGTGAAGCTGAACTGTGGTAGCTGGTTTTAAATTTAAAAAGGAATATCTGTGACTTAAGTTTAACACAATTAATCCAGGTTGTCCAGTAAGTGGTTCCTAATTACATTTGTTTCTACTTCCCCTCATTTTCAAGATTTGATACATCAGAAATTATTGTACTGACAGCTTTGTTTTCTATACTCACAAGTGGAGGGAAATTTTGTCAGGTAGGTAAGAAGTAGATGGAATCTATTCCTATCAATAGATGGAATGTGTATTTTTCTGAATTATTTTGTAAAAATTACAAATGTGCTTATCCAGGTTTCCATTAAGAGAAAGATGTCCATCAGAAAGTTGTTGCCTCACAGTGTCTGTAACCTCAAATGTCTTTACATTATTTCCATTTATATCGTAGGGTTTTTTTTGTTAATTTTTTTTTGTTTGTTTTTTTTTAATCTTGTATGGGCAGTCACAGTATGCTGAAAGTGTGGTTTCAGAAGCTGAGTGATTTTGCTGCCAAGAGACACTAGGATTGAATACTAGGGACCACAGATCCTTTCTCTGCTGCTTGTGTTGGACAGGAAGGTTCTTTTGTCACCTTCGTTTGTCACCATCTTTCGTAAACTTAGAGTTCGTTCCTAAACTTCATTTATTCCCCTCCCCTGCGCACCGAGAGCTTTTGAGCAGGTATGGGCTAGTTCCGACACATCTCACCGCTCTTTTTCATTGTTTCATGGTAACTTCTGCTGGAACTTAAATCCTTTGTCTTCCAGTAGATAGATAAAGATACATCCTTTAATAAACTCTATTTAGTATTGACTTCATTGCATAGAACGAATCTTCCTTGTTTTTATATCTGTTTTTATTAGGTCCAAAAATGGAACCTCCCTGCTTTAAGCTGTACCGTTTAAGATTAAGCAGGATTACCTACCCAAATAGTTTCTTCATCCAGGGATTTGGAAATGTTTACTAACAGGAGCAAGGTAGCATTGAAGCAGATCTTTTAACTAGGCTATGTAAATCATTCTTGCACATTGTTTAGCTTAGCTGTATCATTTGAGGGTAGTTACATAGTTAATATTATTAAACTATCACAACTGCTCTTTTAACACATAAAAATGTAGTTGCTTATGTAGCTTTTGTAAAGAAAAATGTTTTTAAAATTACGTAATGTAACTTTTTGTATAGTACAAACATTTGTAAATCTGTAAATAATTTTTGAAAAAAATAAATACCATTGATCTGCAACTTAACTATGGGAATAATGTCACTTTATTTAAATTTATAATTTAGAATGTATTGAGTATTTTGTTGTGACTTGTTCAAGTTGCCTAGAAAGCCTTTGTGTATTTTGGGGAAGGAGGAGCTAATTGCCAATTACATAATAAACTAAACATTTCTCACTTGCCTCCTGAAAGTATTCTGAAAATGTTTTCAGGTGGGGTTTATGTGAGGGTAGGTGTGATGGGAACAGGGTTTGATTTAGGATAGAGATGATGCTCAGCTGTACTGCTTTAATAAGAAACTTTTTGAAAATGTTGCAGTGAACAAAAATAATTTGAAATTAGCATTCTTTTAAAATACGAACATAGTGCAGTCATTACCAATGCTGACTTTTCTGTAACAAATAGCTACAGTAAACTAAATTCCATTACCTTAATCTTTTCTTCTCTATGCCCCTAGATCAGTGTGGGAAAATGTCGCTGAAGTATTGTGTAATGTATTTTAGATGGCTTTTACATACTCTGAAAGTAAAATTTCTGCCCTCACCTGAAGGGTGAATACTGTATAACGTTCTTCTCAGTCTTACTTCCATCAGTATCAAACTACGTAGATGGCCTGCTTTTAGCAGGTTTTTGTACCAGACTGTCATCGATCCATTAATTCCATGATTTTTTCTACAAAAGCCTCTTCCTTTGACACTATCATCTTGTGATTCTAAATCATCTTTCTCACGCTGAGTAAATGATCTGTGGAGTACATAATCCATTCCTTAAAAGAAACTGTGTGTTTACATAGTATCAGAGCTGCCTGTATTACATTTATCTTGGGAAATGGCCTCTGACGTAAATATGAGTGTTATTAGCAAGTATACGAAAAATACGCTCATGCTTCTGCCCGTGAAGTGATTGTGCTGGCTGCACCTACCTTCTTGCAAAGGTAGTTAAAGTTGGTATCAGTATAATTTTACCTACTTCTCTGAAGTAAAAGGGAAATCCTAGCTGATTTTCTACCTTGATATCTAGCTGTTCTAAATACTTTCAGATATTTCTAGGCCAGGGTCCTGCGCTTACAGCGTTGCATTGAAAAACAAAGATGCTGTTTTCCTACTCCACCTTTTCAACTACGATAGAGCACGTGTGTGTTACTGTCTTCTCAGTTACGTAATTTTTTAGGGAGGGTAATATAAAACTATGCTACATAAAATTTTCAAACACTAAATACCACTATTTTTTTTCTACCTCTAGCAGGTTATAGGCTCTTCACATTCCAGTGAAGGAAAACTATGATCGTATAAAGGACTGCCAGTATTATTGTAGAGAAATGACCAGTTGCTTTTTTTTTTCAGCCCGTGGATAAATGAAGCTACAGTATTCAGACTCTTTAAATACTTGAGCATTCTGTGCAAACTTTACCACTGTAAAGAAAGACTTTCAGTTGCTCCAGTAGAAGAGTGGGTGGTTGCAGCTGATCTTTGCTGCCCTCCTCTTCTTTCTGTTCCCTAGGAAGCTCATTCTTGCAGGAGGTGGCAGTCATCATACACCTGCAGCAAGACAGTGCTTCCAGGAACCAGTTCTTAGCACTGTACCCTTTACAGCAAAGACTGAAATAAAACTTCATATACGATGATTAAATCTAAAATGAAGGCTTTCTTACTGAGGAAGCTTGTTTCATAAGCTGTTTTCTTGCAAAACAACTTCTCTGCTATTTAAATATTGCTTAAGATGGTTAAAAAAATTCGAAGCTGAACGCTGTTCTTTTTAAAAGGTGAACCAACTGAAGCACAGGCTCCACTTTCATTTAAACACAGAAGTAACAGGGCTTAGGAAGAAGCACAGCATGATTTCACTATTTGAGACTCAAAGGTAGCGAACTGCTTGCAACCTACTTGGCTATACGGAGTAGTTTGAGGCTTAACTCAAAAGGTAAGTCTTAACTACGGACATGTTTCTTCTCATGAACTAGAAGGCAAAATATAAGTGAAGGTATATTGCAGAGCTATTTTTGGATGGCTTTATGCTATGCTTCTGTAGAAAAAATATTACAGCTTCCATCAAGTACAGATACCCTCTTCCTCACTCTTAAGATACCTTTTTCATGCAACTTAACTCCTGCCGTTTTACGATTTTAGTTTTACGTAAGATGTAAGCCTCTTCAGCAACTGACCAAAATATCCACTGGTTACTGTTAATGCCCTGCACAATCATTGACATAGTAATCACAAGTCAGTTTTCCCTCCCCTTCTTATTCAAGAAAAAACAGCTACTCCAACACTTAGAAATCTGCTTTCTATTCCACATGACTGTTTCAGCTATTTATTCTTCCTTTTCCACTTTGACAAAAGAGCACATTATCTAGTAAAATAAACTCCATTCTACTCTCCCACAGTAAGACATTTATTACATATATAACACAGTACTAGCAAAACAGGTGACAGACTTTTAGTACCCAGGATCACATTTGACATTGCAAGGAGGCATTGAGGACAAGCAGTTAATTTGGGAGATCACACCAGCTCAGAATAAATATGAAATACCTTTTTTCATTACACAGCAGGTATGTTAAGTGTCTTCAAACAGTCTTTCTCACATATCTTACATGTCATAAATGCACAAAAACTTTATCAGTGTTTTGGGTTGCATGTTTTAATTATTTAGTATTAGGCTTACATCCATTTTTATTTTAGAGGCATTCTTGCTCACCCATGTAATGGCTTTGTTCAAAGCTTGCCAAGAAAACTGTCAGCTGTGTGGAGCGAGAAAATTGTTTAAATACAGTGGTTTATAAAGGGGAAAAAAATAATCTAACCTGCTTAGAAATTCCCCAATCTTCCCAGAAGCAGTGCTTTTTTCAAAGGAAGTATCAAGTAGATCATTTCAAATTAACTAGTACTTGACCTATTTTATGCTAACTAAAAGATGAGCTGTGCTAATAATGCTTTAGTTTGATTGATAAGCAACTGATTTGCACATTTATGAATGTGAAGACGTGAAATGCAGTTTCTAGAATTCTACAGCAAACTGAAAAATATAACATTGTTGCTCAGTTTTGTGGATGCACAGAACTTGGTCACTACCCATTTACGTACTTGTATGTTTAAAGATCACAGTAGATTCCGATACTAAAAGAAAGGAAGCTGAAACTACAACTTTTAGTCTCCATACCTTTTTTTAACTTAATGCTGTGTTAGGAGGTTACTACACACAACTTATCAAAAGAATTTAGGAGAGGTTGTAACCAAATCAACTAATCTATTCAACTACCTTTCTCCTTTAAACAAGTCAAGTTTTCAACTCATTCACTACACCAAGATTACACAGAACTAAATCAGTGTTTTTAAGAGTCACAGTACAACCACCTTTATTGAACCAAGAGTAGTACAACATCTTAAACCAACTGTATTCTTGAATATGTAATACATCCTTAGGAGTAACTAGTATAAAAAGTATCAACATCAGTGGTTTGAATATAAAAATTTATTTAAAGTCAGAGTATGCAACAAATAAAACCTACAGAAAACAGATTTTCCCATCACAATCTGTTGCTTACCAAATAATATTGTGAAAACACATTCCTTCAGTCATTATAAAGTTCTTAAAATACAAAAGAAATTAAATTTTGTAAGAAAGTCTAGTAGACCAGAGACTGTTTCTTCCAGGGTATTTTGAAGAAGCAAGGCCATCCTTCAATACATTCCACGCCATCCTCCTCCACCCATACTGCCTTGCCCATAGTATCCTCCACTATTTCCGCTGCCACGACCTGCAAACAATTGACAGAAGGTCACGTATACATACCTTAAAGAAAAGAAAAGATTTGATCGGTGATACAAAAACAGTTGATTTGGCACCAGCTTAAGTCAAACAAGAATAACAGTATTTTAGCAGTACTTTTCTAAACAAGCATTTACTGTAGTTGACAAATGCATAGGCAAACTGGAAGTAATATAGATTTAAATTAAACAATACTCCCCCTCCCCTTGCTCAAAGCACAAATATCCTGTATCCTAAGAAAACCCACCCTTCCGATCATGTCAGGAGTTAATACAGCAACACAGCCACCAAATATGTAATAAAACTTTTACTTACTATATCCACCTAAGCCATCAGGAGTTCCGTACCCTCCACTGTAATTGCTACCCATTCCCATTCTACCAACTGCGCCATAACCTTGATCTGAGAAAGAGAATGTGCATGATTACAAACTTGGAACTCACTAAATTTGGCAAAAATCAGCTAAGACTGAAATACATGCATACCCATTCCATCTCGGCCATAGCCTCCCATTCCAGAACCACCTCCAGCAGTTGAATTCAGGAACAGCTCGATATATCGATGCTCTGCAAGAAACAAAAAGAATTACCCACGTTTCAATTCAAAAACTGAAAACAGAGATAAAAATCAAAAAAACTTCTTAGACAGCATCTTCACTATCCTGAAGTCTGCAAAGAGTGAGTTTGAAATACCATCCATCCCCAGTGATTCTGAGGGACAGCAAAAAGTCTTATAATTTGCGTATTTAGTGCTTAACAACTTAAATGATAGCGTTTAAACTCTTTTACTTAACATACTCTTACATACCCAACTAAAGAATCATCAATGAAAATCTCATGTAAACACAACACTCACGCATGTGATTTTTATCCTTGGACATGGCAGCTACTGCATCCTCATGTGTTACAAACTCCACATCTGCTTCTCCAGTCGCTCTTCCGTCTGCTCCAATGTCAATGTGAACTCTTATAGGATTCAACGGTGAAAAAAACTAAGGACAAAATAAAAATCTCATGAACTTATGAATTCAAGCCGGAGATGACATCTGCTATCCCAGTAGTTAGGTGAGCTCTATATTTTTCTCTCTATCCTTATCACATCTAGTTAGTTACTTCCTAAGTATTAGTGACATCGTACCATAACATTAGAAGCCACTTAGAATTTACTATTACACAATTTTGAAAAGCTCTAGCAACAGAGATTAAGGAGAATTCTTCAGAAAGATACAAACAAAAATACCCGCCCAGGCAGGGTGCTTTAAGCAACAGGTTCTAGTATGAAGCCTTCCTGGAAAAGGAAGATCATTATTTTTTCTCCCTTCTTTCTGGAGTAGTAGAGCTAAATAGAGTCTTCAAAGTACGCTTGTACTCATGAAATTAAAGAATGGTGTCTATCAATCAAATTTATTTTCATTGCTCCAGCAGTTAAAACTCAAAGCACCAAAAAGAAACAGTGGTACTTCTGATTAACAGCCATTTCAGCAAATAGTATGTGCAAACAAACCTGTGATAACATTACTGAATACTATTCATCAAGCTTTCAACTTGCAGTAACATACTCTCAATTAAAGCCTGAAGCTTCTGCACTCAAGACTAAAGAAAACAGTGGCTTCTGCACTCAGACTAAAGGAAACAGTCAAAGTGATAAAAGAAAATACAGCTGAAAATAATAGTAGAATAGCACATCCAGAAAAATAAAGTCATAGACACAGGTAATACAGATGCAGTTAATAAAGACGGTGCCCCCTCCCCCTCTTCTGTTGTAGAGGCTGTGCTCACATCAGGCCTCCTATCCCAGGAAAAAGCTTCTTCCCCTACACAGGGCAGCTCCAGACTACCAGAAATCTGCCACTCTGATCTCTTACAGGTAATATGACCTCTCCCTACTCCCCTCAAATGAACATTGCTCTCTAAAGTTCTCCCACTCTGTCCCTCTTAGAAAAAAATCTCACATGAATATATTAATCTGCAAACTGAAAATCAGTTTCACATCTGCCACTCTTATGGAAGTCTGACTTCTGAAAACATTATAAAATGAGGATGCTGAAAGCAACAACCAACTCTCCAATTAATTTTTATGGAAACAAATAAGCAGAGAGCATCGAGATTAATGTTAAATAGAATCTGGCTAACTTCTTCAATGATCTTACCTCAAGTATTAACTTTATAAAAGACTCATTTACTATTCAGCTTTGTAGCACTCACATAAATGGCCATGAATTTAATTATCAGACACATTAGACCTATCAATCACTTAACTGAGAACTGTAACTAAGTTTGAAACAGAATAAATAAAAACAAGAGAACTCCTGATATTAGAAGGCTCTTAATAGGATACTTACATTAGCAATATCATTTTCTGTTGCTCGAAAAGGCAGTCCTCTCATGTGAACAAAATGACCACCACCATGGAAACCTGAACCTGCATCTCCAGCTCCACCATAGCCATGTCCTCCCATCCCTATTAAAAAATCAGAACAAAAAATTACCCATAAAAACTGAAAAGCCAGAAAAGCTATTACTAATACTTTTCCTGTGTGCCACTAGGCAATTGAATGTTAGATGTTTACAATTCCAATGTTATTAACCAAAAACACTCAACTGAAAGATCTCTTAAACAGTACAATTTCCAGAGATTCCCCTTCCCCCAAAGAACATTTTTTAAAGAAAACAGCTTAATAAATCATTATTTCTATTTTGAAAATTACTATGTCAAACTGAAATGATACACAGATTTCTTCAAACAAACCATTTTTTTTACCTCTCCCATCTCTCATTCTGTCATCATAGCCATCATTTCCATAGCCATAGTTATTATAGCCACCATAATCATCAAAGCCACCGTATCCTGTACAATTAACAGAAAAAAAAGTGATTACCTTGTAATATTCATGAAGTAATGCACAAGAGAAATTTCTGTTTTTGGGCAACCAAAAATCTGCAGCTGCCTCTACAGACTGCTAAATTTGGATTTCGCAACAGACTGGAAGTGTAAAATTCCATTTTACAGTAAAAAGGCTGAAGCATGCGGGTAAGATTTTCAACTGTGCTGAAAAGAGTTTTCTTATTACTTCCATAACTCTTAAATACTAAACTGTAATATTTTGATACGTTACTTGTAATAATCCCTTTTAGAGAAGTTTTCAAACCTAGCAGGTATTGAAGCAACTGCCATTTCTTTATTTCTCGACAAAGGTGTCAGAAACACAAAACTGACAACAGAACCTCCATTCATTAGATACACATACCACCGTCATATCCACCACCTCCTCGACGCATTCTGTCATACATACTTCCACGCCCAGCTCCATAATAACCCCCTCTTCCTCCTAATGGTCTATCATATGGTCCAGGTCGTTGTTGTCCCATCATTCTTCTTGGTGGGTCATAGAATCCTCTGATTTCACTCTTACTACTTTTGAAGATTTCAATATATCTAAATAAAAGAGCATTATCAAGGTACAAATAAGAATACATGCATAAGCTGTCTGAATATCACAAAAGGCCATACTAAATTATTTTCTATAACTAAATGCACAATCCAATAAAAATGACTAAAGATGCCATACAACTTAAATTTCTCCTCAAAACCTTAAGATTCTTAAGCGTATCAAAGAAAAGCTTTTACATTAGTAAAATTTACTATGTGCAAATTCTAACTGTACAAATTAAACATAAAAGATTCTTTCCAGTATGGAAAACATACTGTTGAAAAAGCATCTGGCTATAGTGGCATTTATCACAAATTACCCTACACAAAAACAATCGAAACAGAATTCTGATTTTAGCAAACTACACAGAGTATTACTGTCTCCCCCACCCCCCCAAATCTACTATATTTCCCAAGTTAACTTAGGATCAATTATAAAAATTCTTAAAAAAAATAGCCAGTCCAATATTATGGTCCCCAACCCCCCCAAAAGCATTACTGACCCACAACCCCCAAAAATAAAGATTTAACACCATCCCAAACTCTCCATCCCCACCTGTGCCCTATTCTTTCCTTGTGTTTCCCCAGAGCATTTTCTGCTATCTCCTTTGAAGCAAACTGCACGAAGGCCTCCCCTGTGCTTCTCCCCTGGTAGTCCAGCGTCAATGTTATCCCATTTGGCACGATTTCCAACCCTTTAACCCAAGGACAAATAACCCCATCAAGGGGAACAGTGTTAAAGGCTGAAACATTCCCATCTGTAGCAAATACTTAAAGCATATCTAAACAACAACAACGAAAAACACCTTAAATATCCCCCATCACCCAACAATACAAGCCAATGATCTTTCATTAAACATTTACGGATTTAGCCATACTTGTTTTCTGTTTAAACTATGCAAAAACAAACAAACAAACAAAAAAATCAACTACCTAAGTTAAATGAAAAAAGCATAACTACCAAACAAGTAATTTAACTGCTCCAAATGCTAACATACAGATTATTTCAAAACACATAATACATTTACCACCTTGACAAAATTAAATACATACTCAGCTTTACTACATCTACTGTTATTTGTACTTTAATTACTGGGCATAAATCTTATTTAGAGAAAAATAAGCTAGTCTAGTATCATCCCTCCCACCCACCCCATTAATGGGTATTACAAGTTAAACTGTGTGAAACACTATACGATAGATACAAGAAAACTCAGTTACTATACTTCGACTATACTAGAGATACCTTGGAAAAACTGAACAATCTCTTCTTTGCTGCAACCAAATGGCAGACCTCGAAGTCGTACTACTGTTCCATCATTAGCTGTATCATTTGGCCCATTATGTTTTCCACTCCAGTCCATCCTTTCAATCAAACCCTAAAAAAAAAAAAAAAAAAGAGAGAGAGAGAGAGCATTTACGTACGTTAAAGTCCCTCCTCGCAAAAAAAAAAAAGTTATTTTTTTCAGAAAAATCACGTTATGATTACCTTTGTTTTTGTACTTAAAAGATACTTAAAACGCGCATACATACATACCTACTATACTAAACTTCAACACTGAACTCAGTTTGCAGAGCGTAACACGCACGTACGTGCAGCACAAAGCTCGCTACTGGCTCCGACTACAGGGAGTAGCTACAACCCCGCCAAGTGCACTTCCCCACCCCCCAAAAAAGAAAGACAGACACAAAACAAAAAACGTGGGACATTTCCAGAAGGGACAGGAAGCACAGCGTGTTGCAAGCTCTTCCTTTGTCTGCCCACCGAGCGCCACGGGCCACGCTCCCGTTTGTTTTCTTCCCAACGTTTCCCCAGAAATACCGACCATGCTTTCCCTCAAAGAAAAGGGGCAGGTGCCGGGGCAGCGGCTCAAAGCGGGCCGCGCCGCCGCCGCGCCGCGAAGGCGAAGAGCGGCGATGCCGCCGCCACCTCCCTCCCCCCCCCCCCCGCCGCCCTTCCAGGCTGCGGCGTCGACTACCGCCAAAATCGCGCCCCTAGCCCGCCGCCATTTACCGCGCGCCGCCCCAGGGCCGCCCCTCCGCCCCGCCCCGCCTCCGCGGCCGCCGCCGCCGCCACCGCCGCCTCTCCGCCTCGCGGGGGCCGCCCGGCCGCCGCCGGCCCTCGGCAGCCCCTCGGGAGCCCCTCACCGCCGCGCGCGCCCCGGCTCTCCTGGGGCCGCCGCCGCCGCCGCCCTCGGCTCCACCACTCAAAATGGCGGCGACGCTCGGGAACGAGGCTCCGCGCCGCGCCGCGCCGCCCCCTCTCCTCTCCTCTCCTCTCGTCACCTCTCCCTCCCCCGCCGCCGCACGCACGCACACCAGCGGAAGCCGGGCCCTCCGCCGCCCTCCGCACTCACCAGCGGACCCTCACGCGCTCCTCGACGAGCCCCGGCAGGAGCCTCCGCCCGGAAGGCTCCGCTCCCCGCTCGCAGCCGGCCGGCGCGTTAGCAACCTACGCAACCCCGGCGGGCAGGATGGCGTCTCCGCCGCGCAAGTATCGCGATAGCCACGCCGCGCTGCTCAGCACCCGCCGGGACCGAGGGGCGCATGCGCGCCCTCGGGCACGGGCCGCTACGCGCATGCGCGGCGCGGCGGCGGCGGGAGGTGCGCCCCGCCTACCGACTCCTTTCCTGGATAGCGCTGTGCCCCCCCCTTCCCCGCCCGAGGCGCATGCGTCCTGGGCGCCACCGTCAAGCGGGGCCCTGCTCTTGCTTGGCGCCAAAAGGGGCGCGCGTGCGGTGGGGGTGGGTTGTGTGAGCGCTGCGCGTGCGCGGCTGTCTCCTGTCAGAGCTGCGTGGGTGCGGCGTCGCGTCGTGCCGCGCCGCGCGGGCGTCGGCCGTTGGCCGTGGCCGTTGGGGGCGCCCCTGGCGCGCGCCGCTCGGTGTTTCCAGCTCTTTCTCGGCTGCCTTGGGAGGGAGGAGGGGGAAAGCCGCGCGGCCTGGGCGCACGCAGTGGTGGCGCGGGTCTGATCGGCTTTAGCGCTGTAGTAAAGCGAGGGCAGGCCAGGCTGGAGAACCTCTCAGTGCCTCTCGTGAATGTGAGCGTAACTGGTATAGGTAGCCAGCGCTGCAAGACGGAGGTGAAGATCTGCTGTAAATCAGTAAAACCAGCCAGGTGTCGAGCGCTAAGGGCATGAAAGGGGGGTTGAGTGTGTGTGGCCGGAGATGACCAGGCGGGGAGCCGTCGGCTCCTCCTGCTGTTAGGGGAAACATTAACTTCAGAGCTGTGCTGTCGTTTGGAGAGAGAGTGGCAAGTACAGTGTTGAAAACAACGCTGAACAGGCGAAAAAGAGAATGCAAATTCCCATTTTTACGGTTGATGCGTTTACAAGCCGGTCGTTTTCTGGAAATCCTGCAGCAGTTTGTCTGCTTGAAAATGTAAGTTTAAAAAGTTGTTTTATAAGGGCAGCTAAAACGGCATTTACCTTTCTGTGCTTGAACTGAGCCTGAACACTAAAGACTGAGTGGCACTTTGTTTTCTTTACTCTCCGGAGTTCAGCTTGCAAGCAGTTTGCTGTTGCTCCAGAGTACTTCTGCAGGGGAATGAGCACAGCAGTGCATTTTTCAGTCAGGATGGCTCTTCGTATAAGACACGTATTCTCTGTGCTTTTACGGTAGGCTAATCTTATCCTAAATGAGTTAAGCCAAAAAGAAATATTGAGGATTCAAAGTGAAATGCCTGAAAGGAAATGCCATGACATTATAGACAATACTAGATAGTTTTATTATTATTATTATTTATTTTCACCACAGAAGGCAAGAGAGACACTATAGACCTGGATCTGAGTTTTCCACCTTTTTGTATCTGGTTGGACTTTAGCCGGGTTTAGACAAACAAGTCTTTAATCACCTGAACACTGCATGATAGTTCAAGTTCAGTTGACAGTAGTCGATGTTCTGAACAATTTTTGTTCTAATTGGTACACTGTTGACAACTTCAACCAAGAGGTATTTGTTAAACTGGATTAGATAATTTGTTAGCCTTCTATTATTTGCTTGGTATCACTTGATGAAAATTATAAGTATGAAAATACAAGTACAGCAGTCAGTAGTAGCTCTTATTGACAATCTTATCTAACTGTTCTGTCACACAATACAGCATACTTGAAAGCTCATTGGTAGTTAAGATTGAGAACATACCACTTTAGGGGTATTTCTCAGCCTCTAAAGTTTAAATGCTCCCTCTCAGAATGAAGTTCTTCTAAAACTATGAACTTTTAATTACATTTTATATATTTTTTTACATATTATATAAATTTTATTATATGTTTAATATATATTATGTATTTTACATTTTATATATTAAATTAACTTTATTACATTACTATATATTTGCCATGAGGGTGTGCATGCTGCCTTTGGAGTGTTTACGTTCTGCATTTTAAAATTTTCTCCACAGTGCTTAGAGTTAGAGGCTTCAGTTTTGTATAAAAGCTGAGATTCTGACTGATTATTTTATTCTAAGCTCTAAGAAAGTATGATGCAACTGACAGCAAAATTTCTCCTCAGTTCCCTTCAAAGTCTCAGCAGATGCTTTACAAAAGTTATTGAGAGTAGTGCAAGAAAGACAAACCATTTCTGCACTTCAGAAGTGCCACAGGATGGCAGTGTTTCAATACAGTTCTGGTATTTTTAATAATGCTTTGGCTGGCCTTTGTTTTGGATTGGTGTCTTTGGAAGTAGTTGACAGACAGAACCATTGTCCTGGACAAAACAAGACCGACTGTAAAAGGCTAGGATGTTGTTTCATGGTGTAGAAAGCACTGTGCAAATAGATGTCTATTATACCAATCAGTAATTGTTTCATATCTGTTGTTTAAGATCACTAACTAAAGCCGATTGAAGTTAGCGAGGATGATAAATAAAACTAGCAGGGCAAATCTTAATCTATCAGATATTGCACCTGACCAGCTTATCTTGGTACTTTGTTTCATTTGTGTTGTAATACTTTAAAGACCTCAAGTTTGGCCTATCAGTTGTCAGCAGAATAGTTTGGAAAGCGGTGGAACAAGGGTGAAATGGAATTTTATGCAGTCACTGTAACTCATGTATTTGGGGATCAATATTCACTGGCTTATATCAGCAGGTAGTTAGAGCAGAATGTAGCGAGCTTCAGCATTCATTTTTTTTTAGGTTTATCTCCTCTGAACTTTTGCTGGTTTATCATCTTGCTCACATCTTTCAAACAATAGTGTCGAGGGTACACCAGTAAGTGCTAGTCAGCCATCTTAACTGTTAGCCATTGCAACATACCACTAGCTGGCAAGGAAGATCTGGATGGAGTTTTCAGAGTTGCAAAAGGAATGCTATTTAATTTCAGGTGATGTTAGTAATGACATGTCAGTGTGATTTTCATCATAACTTTGAAAATGATTTCTGTTCATGGACAAACTGAGTTTAGACTAATACTTTTTTGTGATTTTATTCAACATGTGTTACAAGAATTTGTAAATTCCTGGGACAGATACTTAGAGATGCAGGTGTACCACAATAATGAAAATAATTATCCCATTTCATACTTAAAGATTTAATTTTATTCTCAGAAATTATTTTCAACTGAAAATAAAATTGTGATTTATTATAACAGAAAATGAAATGACAGTATATACTTGATAAAGTTTGATTCTGCTTCTTACAGTCTGATTTTCATTGGGTTTGTTGTTTCAACATTAGGACTTAAGTGAAGATTTGCACCAAAAAATTGCAACGGAAATGAACCTCTCAGAAACGGCCTTCATCAGAAAACTGCACTCCATGGATGACTTTACCAAAAGTGAGTCATTCTGTTTACTCAGCAAAATCTCTTACGAAGAAGTAGGAAGACACTACGGGTGCTGGTCTTAAGGCGTGGTGCTAATTTATAAGACACCAAAAGCAAAATCTTGAAGTTGTCATGTATCTTTTGCACATATTTTCTTAAAAATGTTTGTGTTGCATATCAAATGAATTTTACAATATATGAACCTTTATTTTTCATAAAGTAGGCAATGTACTTTAGTACATTTAGTAAATTAACAAGTTACCTAAAGAAAATGTATACTTAAAATGCTGTGCCAAGGTGCTTCAGTTAATACTTCCATTATAACTAATACTTCCTGGAGATAATTCCTTATTACATAAGTAGAAGAATAGAGACGGAAAGAATATTCTGATTCTATAACGTGCTGTTACATCACCCTTGTGCATTACAATATTGTAAGTTAGATTACATTTCTCTGAAACTGAGGTAACTGTAACGTGTTATTTGAGCTGAGTTGTCACAAACTTTCATAAGCTGTCTGTAGAGCCAGTACTGAAACAAGCAGGCTTCCAACAAAATGGAGGAATTGAAATTGCCCAAAACAAACACATTAGGCTGCTCAAACATTTGATTAGTGTGAGCGACAGAGGGGCTCACTGGTATTCTTTGATAAGGGAGGATGAAAAAGGAAGACATTGAAGAAGACAAAAGACGTCATATAAAATTGAATCCAATCAAAATTGCTCTGTGTAATAGTTTTCAGCTACACCAATTTGCTGATTCTGCTCACTTCGCAGTTGTTCAAATGGTACTGGTGGCATAAGTAAGGGACTGGAACCTTACTAGCCTGGAGTTAGATTCCAAGTTAAGGTGCCATATTGCCATACTTTCAGGTTTGATATGACATGGTAGAAGAGACAGAAAAATAGGGCTTTGGAGTTGTGGATTGTCTGAAAGAGGGACTAAAAAAGCAAGCAAAGAAATTGTTCCATATCATTTGATTGCTCTTTTGTTGAGGAAGCAGGATTTTGTACAGTCTTTGTAATTAAAGAGAATTCTCTTGAAACAGTAACTGTTGTAACTTGCTCCTATTGTTAATAAATTGGAATTTTGTTTCAGGGTTAGACTAGATACTTCAATCAAGCAGTTAAATATTTTTTATTTTTCATGGTAATGTTTTTCGTGCTAACACCCTATACATTTAATAAACTTAGTTATTTTCAAATCTTCTGTATCCAACAGCATATAAAATGCCAGCTTCTACCTCATTAAAGTGCTTTTGGTATTAATGGGACTAATGTTTGTGAGGTCAGACCTATGCAGTTTCAGTGCAGGGGCAGAATTTTTTTAAAAAACTAGGTCACTGAGTGATACCTAAGCATGTTTGAGGTATGGTGGAAGCAGGAGGAATCTGAGCACAATGTGTCAGGAACATCAGGATATTGCTTATGAGCCCATCACCTGCTTCTGGAATGTAGGATGATTTAGTAAGGGCTCCTGGATAAACAGTATGTTTCTGTAGGTGTTTAGGATCAGTGCATTTCATGTAATGCTCATTAATAAAAATTTGCAGTATTTCAGAGAGACGTTAATTTATGAGAGGAAGAACAGCTTCTTAACCTGAGTACAGCTTGCTCTCAGTCATCCTGTGAGGTGTTCTCGGTCACAGTTTGCTTGTCTGTCTCCAGTTTGTTGTGACTGACTCCATTTTCCTCCTGCTTTCAGCCATGATTTCTACTTGGGGGAGCGCAACCACAGCAGGGTTGGCTGACAACTGTCTTCCATGTCTGCCCTATTTCAAATTGCTTCTCTGTGATTTTCTTCAGTTTCAACCACTAGGTTTTGTGGTGATTCTATCTGTTTTCATTAGATAGGGGACTCTGACTTTAATGTGCTAATTTTTCACAATGATAATAAAAAAAATTGATTATATGAAATCTCTTTTTGTACCTTTTCATTGTATTTGTATGGTAGTTACTCATTTGAAATATATTTTCATGAGCCTTTTTTAAATTACCATAGTGCAAGAACTCTGCAAAGTTTACAGGAAACCAAAGATAGTGCACTTGGCTCTGTCTTTTTAAACAACAAATAGAAATAGGACTTTTAGTGAAATTAACGGTAAATATACATTAGGGGCTTCTACCAGTGTTGGTGTTTTAAGCAAAATAATTATTAACTGACTTAGCTCTGGCATAGATTCCATTATACTAGCAAAGCTATCTTCACTGGTTTATCTTGTTTCATTCATGGGGAGAGAAAATGGTTTCACTATAGTGATTGAAGAAAAGTATTGTTTTACTAGTAGGCAGCTCCTTTGCTCTTGTAACAAACTAGCTTTCCTATATTAATAATATGCTGGCTCAGAGAAGAGACCTGACTCAAAAGGAACAGGTATTCCAAAAAATCAGTCCAGAACAGATTCTTAAAAATGTGTTTATGACAGACTGATTATAACATGCATTTTTGATTGACTAAAATGTCATCAGTTTGTATAAAGTTCTGAAATAAATTTAAGAAAAGACTCTTCCAAATAATAAAATTTCTTTTCAAGGTTCCTGCTTTGGACTGAGATGGTTCACTCCAACCAATGAAGTTCCTCTCTGTGGTCATGCTACACTTGCAGCAGCTGCTGTGTTGTTTCACATACAAAGTAACATATTTTTACAAGCTATTTGTTATAGTAACTTTTATAAAATTTCTTTCCAGTTAAGAAAATCTCCCTTTATTATTTTCTAGAGCAAACACTGTCATTTCTTAGTATATTTATAGAATACTTGCAAAAACCTTAGACACTGTCTTTTATAACCGCTCTGTAATTCTACACTCAAACTCCCATGCCCCAGTATCATTCTTGTTAAAAAAAAGAAGAGTCTCAATATGCAAATTTCATTTGACAGAGATACAGTAGAGTTTGATAAATACAGAATATTGACCCTTCTGTTAAAAACTCCTATACATTCTGGGGATATGCAGGAAGCGTTCACTGGTAATTGCTGTGTTCATTAGCCTCAGCAGCTTGCTTATCGAGTCAGCTGGGAATTTTGTCTTAGAACACAGTTTTGCTGTAGTTATATTTTAGATGTATAACTAACTTTCTGAATATATTGGGCTACTCTAGGAGCTATAATAATTTAAATTCAATTCTTGGGTTAAATATACAATGGATGTTGCAATGCTGTCTTTCTAGAAAACACAAATTCAGTTCTCACTTTTGTGACTCTGAGTGGTGAATTAAAAGCTAGACAAGCAGAAGATCATATTGTCCTGGACTTACCGCTCTACTTAACCTACCCACAGGTCAGTGAAAATTTTACTTGTAAAAGGCTTTCAAGAAAAATATGTGTCTACATATACCCCTGAATATATTTACGTATATTTTTTTTTCTCTAGGTATTTCGGGAAGTTGAAGAATTAATAAAGGTAAAATTAGGGTCTGCATGTGATGTTCAAAGCACTTTTATAATAACTATACTTACTTTTGTTTGTATGCACTCCTGTAGAGTATGAGGTCTGACTACTACAGTTCAGAAAATGTAGTTCAAACTGCTGTGAATGAACTTTGGTCTTTCACTACTACTGACAGGAATGTCAGTATTTGTTTGACATCTTTCAGCCTATTTTATGCATGTGAGGTGAAGTCTCATGTCCTTGCCCTTGCCTTGGTTCCTGAATTTCCTTCTAAGTTGCTGTATGCAGAGCTGTTACGTGTACCCAACTCATTCTACATGCAGTTAGTGCATTTGCTTTTCTTGCTTCTCCGTACTTGAGGGCTGCATGAAAGACCTTGCTTATGGGAATCTGTTCTAATAAAAGTTTTAAGGATGTAATATTTTATATTCAAATGACTTTGTTTTTCCTTTGTTTCCTTTAATTTCTGCACCAGGCAGCCGTAGGTGACATGGTTGTTCAAGATCTCCGTTATTCTCCTGACACAAAGAAGCTCCTAGTACGCCTCAGTGATGCTTATGAAAGGTGTTTAACACTTTTTTTTTCCTGAATCAAGCATGTTGAAATTGTGTTCTCTTGTTTAACCGCTATCCCTGACATAATAGGTTCTTTTATCTATTTTTAAAGCAGGTGGAGATTAAAAATTCTTTAAACTCTCATGTTAAGTGTCTGTACAATCTTCCCATGTGAGCTTATTGAAACTGACAAGCTAAACAAGATCAATCTGAAACCTATCTTGAAAAAAGGAGGTATTGGAAACAGTTTTAACAAGAGTGTATTTTTCCCCATCCCTGTGAGTCAGAAATGATCCTGTAACCTAGCAGGAAATTGGGAGGCCCAGTTCTTAGGAGGGAAAAAAAAAAAAAAAAAAAAAAAAAAAAAGAGAGAGAGAGAGAGAAATAATGGCTTCATAGCTATAGAGTTCCACTCACAGGACAGGCACGCTGTCAGGATGGCATGTATTCATACTCCTATTTGATCATAATCTGCTTACACATACTTTACAGCATCATAAGTAGCTTTGTAGAGAAAATTCCATTTCAGATGATTCCAAAACACTTTAAAATGCAACTCTCTATGAGATTAAATTGTGAGTGAAATGTGATTTAAATATATATTGTCCAAATCTGAACTCTGTAATCAGGCCAAATTACTATTGATTTTACTGGAAGCTTGATTTAACTGTTGGTTTAAAGATTGAGCTAGTGGGAGATGGAAATATTCCCAGCTGACTACTCAGTGTTTTTACTTTTCAGACTTCATTTTGTAGGGAGATTTCTGCAAATTCACAGAATTGAGACTGTATTTTAAGATCCTATAAGGATCTCAGTGCTGGTATTTGCTTTTTCTGAAAATAGGTGGAGTGCTTACTCTTCGCATTCAGTAGTGCAAAAATAATTTTTCCAGAGATAAAAAAAAAAAAACCTTAAATATGCATTTTTGTAGCTTATATTCCACAGTACTCAGTTTTCAGAAATATAGATAAAAATACATGGTTTGAATTTTTCTTTGCTCACTAGGAGTACTTTATATTCAACGCAGTCTTCTCAAATGATGTTGGCAGGACAACACTCACTCTTACTCTCCTCTACCCTTTACCATACCTGTTTCGAGATTGTGGAGAAGACTATTTTGTAGTTGATGTCTGATACTTTTCAGTATGTAACTGATATAAAATAAAGAATATGGATTATTAAAATACTGTAATTAAATTTAAGATCCGTGTTGGAAGAACTGCAAGTAAGTGCACAAGATTTTCTGTCAGCTGAAAAGACGGGGAAGGTGAAAGGACTCATACTAACTCTGAAGGGAGATTCCAGTGGAAAATGTGAAGGCTATGATTTCTACTCCAGATACTTTGCACCTTGGAATGGAGTTCTGGAAGACCCCGTTACAGGTGTGTGTTTGCATGATAAGGCTCTTTTGTCTCAGTTCATTTGAAAAGGTCTTGTTAAACTTTGTAAGTCAGCTTTTGTACTTTGGATTCATTCTTCTTAAAATGATGATTTTATATGGATAGCAGGAATTTGCTCATTAAGGTGAAAACTTCTATGACCAGTGCCAAACTCATTCAGAAAGAATCAGCTTCCTGCTGTCATCAAGCCAGATATTCCTGCCCCCTTTTCAGCCCTTTTCTCTGTAAATATTCTAATTAGAGAAAAAACAGAGACTAGTTAGGTAATGAGTGAATATTGCAGAAGAAATACCCATTTCTGTCAGTGAATGTCTGTCAATTTAGTTTTTGGTGCTTCAGCTGAGATACTGTGTAGTTTCATGATACTTTACTGTGGATATTCTCAGCCCTATGAGTAACGTGAATTCAGCTAGTTAGATGTTCAGAGGCAGGAAGGCTAGTTTTCTGCTTCCTGTGCTGCACTCCTCAGTGAGTGTGATAATATTGCTGCAGAAAGGTGAAAGTAATGTTATTTGCTTCATTACCAGCTAATCACAGGATAATCATTAGTCAGCTGAGAGCTTGGTCAAAACCTTTCATTAAATATTTTATTAAAAAACAAAGCTGATCAGACAACCCAAACTTTCTTAATTAGAATAGTACAAGTAATTCATCGCTTTAGCAGAAAGAAAGATTTACAAGAAATATAAGCCAAGTGTTTCAGTTGTTTATTAAGCTTCCTATCCTGCTTCCTCTTAAGAACCAGAGGATAGTCTGGTGGATGTATCTCTTCCCAGAGTCATTCTTGATGATCTGTGGGAAGACTGGCATTGATAGGTAGAAAAAGTATTGCTTACCTTTCATCTGTAAGTGGCTTTTCTTTCACAGAAAGACATGTTTTGAATATATTGCAGAATTATACTTTTAGTAGTGTTATGACTTTGGCTTATCTTTCTTCATAATGATTTCTCAGTAATGCTACGTGGTTTTGTGCCTTTGAGCACTGATAATTAAAGTTACTTTGCAGCAAGGTTTACAGCAGAGCTTACTTGCCACTAGCAGCTGATACAGACAGAAACAGCATGTCTGCCTATGGATCTGAGAAGTCATCTTTAGTTTTTAAACTGTCTGCCAATAAGAAAACAAGCTTGTTCCAAGATAGCCTTTTATTTTCCAGAGGCTGTAGTGAGACCTTAAAGCTCTCTTTGTGTCAAATCCTGATGCTTACTGACGTTCAAGAGGTTTCTACCTTATGTCCAAGAGTGAAAGAAAACTGAATTTCTGATGTGAAAACTGTTAGGAGAGGGGATTTTTTCCTTTCAGGCAGCCTCTTAAGTCCACCTATTCCTAATCTTAACAAAATATTCGAAGAACCAAAAAAAATCTGTTTGGATTTTTTTTGTGGGTAGATGTTTATATTTCAGTGAGTAACGTATCTTGATGAGTAAAATTTTGATTTTGACTTTAGTATTTTAAGATTTTGTTGTTAGGAAATTTCATTTTTTGTTCTAAAAAAAAAGAGTAGTTTGGCTGAAGTATTTTAAACTGTACTATTAGTTATTATTGCCAACTGTGGCTTATCATGAAGTCCCAAAATTTCCAGTGAAGTCATAAGATGAGAAAGTAAGGTAGCTTGATCATGAATGAATGAAATTCTAAAGTTTTTAAGTTCTGTTTGCTTTGCAAACTCTTAGGAATTTTTACTCTAAACATACTCATGTAGCACTTAATTTGTTTAACAGCATTTACATTTTGAATATGATTGCTTTATAAAATAGTGATTCTACTTATTTTTGTACTTTATCTTCTCATTTCTTTTAAGGGTCTGCCCATGCTGTTTTAAGCAGCTACTGGTCAAAGCAGCTGGGGAAAAAAGAAATGCTTGGTAAGAACTGTTTGTTGCAAAGCTGCCTGTTTGTGTGCAAGCTAACCACTAGAAAAATAAATGGTTTATGTTATTACTACAGTCCAAACTCTAATACCACATATCTTTTTATTAAGCTACTGCATATGCAGTACAGTGTGGGATACTGACTATTCTCCCTATCCATTTTCTTAATCTTAGTAGAATAATACGTGATATTTTGTGTGAGGTAATCTGTAAGAAATTACTTTCTTCCTCTTGTACCAACATGACAGACAGTGCCTGCAGGGAAACTGATGTTTTGGTTTCTGGATCTTAACCCTCTGAAGTTATTTCTTTATGTCAGTTTTTGGATTTTACTTCTCACTACCTTTCAGCATAGCTCAAGCTTGGTGAATGTTGATTTCTTCATTTTGACTGAATTTGGATTGCTTCTTGTTCTTTATGGTTTGCATTTTGGGTATCAGGGAAAAGGTAGTCTGTCAATATTTTTATTCATAATGTGTGCTATTCCGTGCAATTTGGACACTGGAATGTTAGCTGGCAGCATTTTCCTTCCTTTCATACCTATATGAAGGTGAGGCTGAAAAATATATGGATATTTTGCTATTTTGATATCTGATCAAGAGAAGAGTTCTGCAGTGTTATAACTACAGCTTTCATGTTCTCCAGTTAATCTTGGCATATAGACTGATAGAATTTACTGTCTCTTTTAATAAATACTCTTTCACTAGGGCTACCTCAGGTTTATATACCAAGTGTAACATTTCTGCCAAAGGAGAGGTGTTTCTTTCCATCAGTCACTAGGTGTCCATCTTCTTTCCTAAGTATAAAAAAAAGTCTTGGAAATCTTAAGCTTCACTTAAGTGATATACAATAACTACCTAAAAAAAGACTTTTTCATTAATCCTTTCATGGAGATTAGAAATTCAACCTAAATAATAACTTTTAAAAATGTGTATTTTTATAAGAATGGCAGTTGTTTTTGACTGGATGTCATTATCATGACATCATGGAGAAAAATCTTAAGTCTTCAAATTCTGTAACCAGCAGTCATTTAGATGTACCTAGTCTAATAAGAAACTGCTTGACACAGCAGTTTAGCGTTAGTTCAAGGTCACCAACCTCCTTCATCAACACTTTTGTTTGTCGGCAAGAAATGATCAAGAACCTTTTTCAACTTAGATAAAGTTTTCTTATGTGTGTGTTTTTCCTTTTTCATTTGGTGGTTTCTTAAAAATAAAATGGCATGATATAAAAATAATCTCAGTAATCTTGCCATGAAATGGACAGCAGTAGTTCCATAGTTTAATAAATAAATAAATAAAGAGACCAAACTTCTGAGGATTTGAAATAATTTTCCCCTTTTCTTTAACTCTGCTGTTACGGGAGTGTGGGAGTGCTTGGTGGTGGATCTGCATATGGCAATAATAGTTCATCAAATTTAGCATGGTCTGGTTCTTTAGAAGTCTAAAGTGTTCCAATTTAAAAAAAATATTAGTGCATATGTAGATATTGTTGTCATAAGTTAAAAACAGTAACTAGCATGTCTATAAATGGAGAAGAACAGAAAGTATCAATGTCGATCTTTATATAGCTCCAGTTCATATTGTTTTGGAGAGTTTTGTCTCAGAATCTGATAGCCTGTTTTCTTGTTAGCTGCAGTTACGAAATTGTTCTGAAGTGTACTATATATACACCATCTGTTAGAGGTTCTGTACTCTGTTGGGATCTGAATACAATCTCCATCATGTTTATAAATTGCCATTTTCTAACAGGAAGGAAAATATATATACTCTGTAGCTTCAAACAACTTTTATAATGGAAATTCAGAGAGTAATAAGGTTGTGAACATCAATGGTTCATTGGACATTTACCATCTTTTACAAAAAGAAAGTGTTTGTAAGCTTTGCCAAATGTCATCTTAATCAGGCCATTTTCTGATCAACAAGTTACACAACTAAAACTGGACTCCTGAAAGAAGACTGCAGACTCAACATGCGAAGAGAACGTTTTCTTCCTACTTAAATACAATGAAACAGTTTAGGCAAAAACTTAGCTTTGTAATTACTTACAAGTGGAAGGCTATTTCTACTCAAAATTTTATCCAGATGGGTTAAATGATATAGTCAGCATTATACAAAACAATATCCTTTCCTTTATTTAGGAATTTGGTCTTACTTTGTGATAGCTGAAGCAGTATCTATATCATTTTGAAGATCTTTTCCACTCTCTACTTGAGTTTGATTTACACATTGACTAAACATACTCTTTGAACCTAGTACCTAGCTCAGGTGCTCAATACCAGTAAAGTGGTTCTCCATTCTCATCAAGTTAATACGCTGTGTTCTTTTTTCTTACCTATGGAAACTGTCTAACCAATGAGTGGGAGAATTCGACACATTCAGATATACAAAGGAAACTTGGTTACATCACAAAAATATATTCTCATATATTCATTACATGTATTAGCTAATATTTTTGTCACGCTCAATACACAAGTCAAGTTCCAGTCTGAGATATACCTTCAACTAATTTTTACCTGTAAAAACAATTCATCCAGGGTATCCCTGGGAAAGAGCTTGCCTCAGTGCCGCTTGCTTTCTAGGGAGAAAGAAGGCTAATTTCCCTGAGTTTTCATGAACTCTGGCTGTTTTGTTTGTTTGTTTGTTTAAAATAATTTGTAATAGATACTAGAATTGTAACTTGTGGATTCTTGTTTTCATTTAGCCTTTCAATGTTCTCACCGTGGAGGAGAATTGAAGATTTCACTACGTAATGATGGAAGAGTTGACATTGCGGGGCAAATTGCTATTGTATTAAAAGGAAATCTGTCTTTCTGAAGAAATTTACACTAGTAGTTTAATCACCCATACCTAAGTTTATTCATATTATGCTAATTTCTTCTTAGTTATAGGTGGTAGATCACCACTGTCTTCAAAAACCTTTGATTGCTTAATGTCTGTTTAACACTTGCTTGAAAATGTTCCTTCTGATCTTCAGGATCTTTGATTTTATCTTCTTCACTTTTTTTTTTTCTCACAACTTGATGTGTATGCTGATCTCAGAAATTGTCCAAGGACTTTCCATTCTCAACTGACTTTTTTTCTTTACGTTTAAATCCCAGTTAAAAGCCATTTCTCCTTCCTAGATTTGTTGTAAAGTTCTCTGACCCATCTGTGTTAATTAATTTACTTGAATTAAACCATGGAAAAAAACAGAAGAAGTTTAGAAAAATGCCTTCTGTTTTTTTTTATGAATGGGATTTTCAGAGATGGCTGGTATTATGGTAGCTTATGGTACTATAGCTTTGTCGTTACTTTTAATTAAAATTTTAGCAGAAAGATTTAGGAAATTAACACTGATACCCTTAAAATCTGAGAGAAAACATTATTGGTTACAGTAACAGATATTACTTTTCAAAGACTGAAATTTTACTCTTAGATTTAAGTCTTTGTAGAGCATTCTGCTTCAGATTTTATCATTTTTTTTCCTTTACTATTCTCTTCTTGCTTTTCTCTAGGTTCATTAGGAATATTGAACTGTTCCAGTTACTCAGGCTAAAACTCTGTTTCTTTCTTATCACTTCGTTCCTAAACGTTGCTTTTATTTTTCTTCTTTGAGATCTTTCAGGATAGCGTATTTTGAATTCAAAGGCATTATCATACTGTGGAAACAGCTGGATGTGATATAAACCTTTATAAATGACAAGGAACTCTGCTGTGCCAAAATCCCCTGTTGCCAGCTTTTGCAAATTTTATCACAACTCATAATAGCTGATGTTTTAAATAAGCTGAAGCAGCTGGAGGCAGGTGACAATGTGAGACTCCTAGGATTCATTTAGCCTAAAAGTTTCTAGCTCCTGTGGCTACATAGAACATATTGAAAATGTGATCTAATTGCACCACAAAACTCCAGAGCTGGGTGACAAACAGAAGGAATCTCCAAATTGAAATGCATATTCTTTTTCACTATTCAGTCTTTTTGAACTTCTGAGACCTGACATATGATATGTAAACATGGGATTATCAGATGCAAGACATGACTGTGGAGGCAGTTCTCAACAGCAGTGTTGCAATGTCATATTTTGTGGCTACCTTGACCTTGCCTTTTCTTTAGCCTATTTGCAGCCTTTCTTCCTAGTGACTTGGACCTTCCTGAGGAGGAGTATTGTAGGCTTCTTTAGCTGCATTTGTCACACTATACTGGCTTATGCAAGGAGTGAATCTGGTCTATAATCTAGGATACTTAACAAAACAAAACAAAAAACCCAAACCTCCAACATTTAAAAACATAAATGAACAAAAGAAGCAACTATTGTTCACCTGTCCAGATTTAACAAATAGACAGTACAATTTTCTTACCCAAGGGAACTAATAATCAACAAAGCTCAATAAATTTTAAATGTACCTGCTATCTAAGTTTCCTCACCAAATCTATATACTTGCTGTTTGCTTCTTCTTCTTTTTAAGTTTTGCAACTACTTAGTCTCTATTTTTGTTCAGTATAGAAAAATCACCAGAGCTCAGGTGGGAGACTATGCAGTAATATGTTTGTAATCAACAGATCAGTTAATCAGCCATGATTTATTAATGATGAATTAATTATACCTGATTGTGCAGTTCTGCTGCCTAAATGGAGCTTTAAAGGCATTATTTTATTAATCATCACTGTGCTAATTGCAGACACTTACAGAAGGATCACTAATTAAACATGCAACCATATGCAAAACAAGCAAGGCTGCTGAGAGTGGCACTAATTTTTTGAATAACAAACTTTATTCTTCCTGAAATATTGTGTAATTGACCTGGTGATGTTAAGACTTATGCATTGCACATTTTCAGTCAGCAATAAATAAAATGTTGGGACATATTCTGTCTTTCCTAGTATAAAAAACATACATTTTGTGAAGAACTTCAAACTGGGTTACTTAGAGTTTGTGTAGCCTTGTTCACATTTTCATGCAAAGGATTTACCTATTAGTTTTATTGGTTGTATATACAACTAATTATAGATACATATATTATATAACTAATTGTAGTTTGATTAACTATAATCAAACTTTATAACCTACTGAAAGATACTGAAAGTTGCTAGCTAGTTGCAGAGTTACCTTAGGACTAAATAAAATGTCCAATTACGTTTGAAATGAGAACTCAGACTGATTGTTTAGTCTCAAAACTGTACGTTTCATTTCAAAAAGAGGAACACGTTGTTGTTCAAATTTAGTAAAGCTAACTTCTAAGAGCCAATTTAGTGTGGAAAATGGAGAAAGGAAACGATATTAAAGGTAGATTTCTGTGAAGAGAATATTAAAATTTAAATACAAATTAGTATAATTTGACCTTCAGTTTGTGCAGCACAATTTTTAGGTCTTTATAATGCTAATAATGTCTAAATGTTACAGAATGTCATTTAATGCAGGTATGCAGGCATTAGCATCATGGACTTTCATGGATTTTTTTTTCATGCAGGTTGTTAGGCCATCTGCATTAATTAAATAAACCTTTCAGAGAGACTTTTCTGAAACTGCTTGTGTAAAGTTGTTAATAGTAATATGGAATTCAGTGTTATTTTAGCAAAAGAGTTTACAGCTCTTGTTTTGATTAAAATGTTGTATTAATAATTAAATTAAGATACAAACTGGAAAGTTGGAGAACTGTAATGTCTCTTTATCTAGGGCTTCTGGTACAGGAAATTGGCAAACTAGTCTTCGCTACTCGTAAGAGCATTCATATAGCACAGGGATGTATTGAAGCAAAAGCTTTAGGTCAGAAGGAACAAATTATGGGAAGGGAGTGTACATCTGAAAATTCCTATGCATTTGAGTATTATTTACCATGAGTGTGTCTTACAGAAGATTGTTCTAAGCCACTGTAAGTTTTGAGTTAATCTATTGCTAGATCCGGCAACCAAGATGTGAAAATTCAAATGTACATTTACTCATGTTACTTCTTTTGCATGTGCCTCTACAGAGGCACAGCCCAAGTAGGAGCCGGAAGAAAGCACATAACCAAGAGAAAAGACATGAAGAGACAAAAAAAAAAAAAAAAAAAAAAAAAAAAAAAAAAAAAAAATCCCTGAGCAACATAGACCATTAAGTTTGTTGCTACAGAAATTAAAGTACAGCTAAAAGTGAGAGAAAATAAAATGAGAAGCAGTTTTTATATACAAGAAGCAATTTAACAGATTTGCATAGTATTCATGAAAATCCTATGCATTTATTCCTTGCCATTTATATGAGGATAGACAAGAAGCATTCGTGGCAAGTTATTACCAAAATTGGAAAGTATTGCAAAAAGTCAAAATAAAAGATTTCACAAATGTGGACGCAGCAAGAGGTCATAGAAAGGAGCCATGTGTACCATAAGGGATAGAAGGAAAATTAGCAACAGATGAGGTAGTTTTTTCGGGGACTGAAAGATTTCTTTGTCTTGGCATTCATCAGAGTGACAGGGAAACATGCCAGAAACAGAGGGAACCTTCCCAGGAGTAAAAAAATGAAAAGGGTGATGTCAAATCAGGTAAAGATTAAACCAGTTCAACTGAAAACTGAGACGCTGCCAAACAGCAGTTTGAATCTGAATTCTTTTTTTGCAGAGGAATAGATTTGCTGTTGAAATAATTCTCAGATTTATACAAAAAGATGGAACACAAGATTTTTCATAATTGCTGAGTAACTGTCCTTATTTAATTTCCTAAAAGTTATTACAAACAATAACTCAAGTTTCAGAAGAATGGGGAAATAAGATAAATGAAGAAATAACAGAAAACTGTGAAAGAAAAGTGATTAGATGTCAGCTTAGTCTAAGACCTTTATTTTGGTCTTAACATCTAAAACTGTATGAAAAAATGAATTAAAACATTTCTGAATTTCTTAATTTCTTTAGTGATTCACTTAGCCATTGTGTTTTTGCCTTACTAACTGGCAAAAGGGGACATTGCCTGGTTTTAGCTCCGTGAATCATGTAAGTATACAAATTAGTTTTATCCACTTTACAGTGTACTGTAATGTTTTTGGTGATACTCCCCACCGCCTGATTCCCAAACCAAACCCACTTTTCCGTAAGTAATTTTTACCCTGTAAAAAAAGAATTACTGAGTGGATTAAATACATTGAGCAAAGCCAAGAAAAATTTTCAAGAACGTTTCTAAAGTAGTGAAGAGGAAGGAATTTGAAAGAGAGGGGAGTAAGTAGGCTTGTGAGAAGATGAGGATGTGCATTGCCTGTGTGAAGACTTTGGAATCTGTAACCAGTTTAAGCGCATGTTTCTTTTGCTAGTTGATGATACAGTGACAATTTACATGATCTGGGGATCAGAATGAGAGATGCTCAACTAGGCAGAGCTGGAGTGTGCAGTGAGAGAAAGTCAGGAACCCAAACTAGAATCCAAATGTAAGCTCTACTAACCTTTTGTTACGCTTTGGATATGAAGCAAAGGAGACTTACCCTGAATGCCCACCCTGCCAAGCTCAGTTCAGGTGGGAAATTCCAGCTGGCATTTGTGCAATTATTTTGGTCTCAGAAAGCCTCCTTTCTCCAAAAACGTTTAGGGGTGTAAACAGAAATAAATAATAATCTTGATTATGATAATTTCAGGCAACCACATTCATAAAGAAATGGCTCCTTTCTGAACAAAATCATTCATTTTTAAAAACAGCCTTCTGGTTTGCCTAATACACTTAATTAATATGTTTATTTGCAGCAGTTTTCTAAAGATGTATATGATTGACTTATGTATTTAGCATCACAGCCTCTGTTTTAGTCTTTATTTTTAATCAGCATGCTTACTACAGCTTTCGGAAACCTTTCGGCAGTTCACATTTAATAGCTGCAATAGACAAAGTACTCATTTAACAACAAGCTGCAGGCATTTTCTCAATAAAGTTACAATTTCAGCAGAAAAAAAATGTAGATTAAAAGCAAACACCTGCTCCTGTAAATTACTCTGCTGCAGGTACCAACCCAGGAGACACTGCAGATGGTTCTGTATTTGCAAACCTGACCTCAACACCCCATCATCAATCTTTGCCTGATTGATTCTCCCCAAAGCAGAGCACACCATATCCCAGGGTACTAGAAGACACCTTTGAATTAGTCCCAGATAGAATGCCAATTAATTGGCACTTTCGTTTTGTTTTAAAAGTTCTTAACAAAAGGTTCAACTATGTCATCAAGCACAGGCACTGGCTAAAAGGTGGTACAATCACACAGTCCCAGGAAAAGGTCCAAAGGGTATTGGACTTCAGGAGACATAATCTTTGCTAGATTTCCATGCTACCTGAGAGCGTGGGTAAATTGCACTATGCTCTAGAGTTGTGAGATGGATAAAAATAAGGTGAAATCATGATCCTTAGACCGGTGCAATATGAATTCATTACTTCAGTTAGCCTTCCCTTCCAGCCAAGAAAAACTGGAAGGTAGATCATAAGCTCAGTGTGTTCATTTTCACCTGCTTTCGGATATCTTACTTCTGTTACAGAGACTTGAGACTGATTATACTGATCTTTTCATAACTGAGACAAACCTTTTTGTGCTTCCTTCAGTATGTACCCATGCAAAAGCCTTGTACAATTTCTTGAGATCAATCTAATCAAGACATCATTTCTCTAACTAGTATAATTCGTTAAACTAGTTCTAGGTTCTAGGAAAAAGAAACCTTACTAGATGCTTGCTTTTATTCTCTATGCAGTCTTGCCTATTTGTATTTTATCACTTGTACTACTCAAAATTAATAGGAAGACACTGAGTGATACAGTGGTGTGTTTTGTGCTTCAGTGACATCACTAAAATATTTGAATTTTTTCCTTTTCATTGAATGTTTTGAATTTTAGGGCTGCATTATTCTCTGAATGCTTGAGCTGCATTGAGTAGCTTCCACTCACCTTAAAGGAGAAATCTGCTTTCCGTAATGCCAGAATACTTTGTAGTTTCAGTAACTTACTAGATCTCTGTCTTGGATAGATAACTGTGGTAGCCTTGTTCGTTTTCTGGATGCGTATATATGTGGCAGTCATCTAAGCTGGTATCACAGGCTGTAAGCTGTGTGCTGAAGTGAATACCTTGTGATTTGGGTGTAGTAGAAAGAGATCCAAACTTAGTGTAAAACTGTAAGCTTGTGGAAACTCTGTTACATTACTTGGTATGATATCTATGAAACATTTGGATTTTATTTTGAAAATATGTCCTGTATTTCCAGTTCATGTCTTTCTAACTTTATCTTCCAGCTATTGGATCTTCTTATGGCTCTCTCTTACATTAAATAACCTCTACTGTAAAGCTCTCATTCTTGGTTTCTTGGTGCTATAGAATTTGGGCTGGAAGTTTTCCTGATGTTTAACTCTAAAATTATTGCTGATTCTTTAAATTGATAGTACCTTAATTCAAGGCACATTTTTCAGACAGTCTGAATTACAAAAATGTAGTTATGACCATACTCAGACACTCTTATTCTTAAGCTATAAAGAAAAATGAAGTAGTACCTATCCTCTTGCTTCTCAAGGGTGTATGAAGACGACCAGCTGCATTAGAAATATAGCTGCAGTATGGCATTTTTTGCATTAGGGATTAAGAGCTGTGTGTAGATGATGACATTAACCAAATATATATATAGTTAATTGAGCAAGATTGTGTAATTTATTTTGGGTATTTAAAAACAGATCTGTTCAACAGAAGTGGATGAAATATTGCAGTAAAAAAACTTTTTATTTGAAATTTCAGTTATGATGTTAGTTATGATGTTATCTGAGATTCTTGATATCTCTAAAGTAATAAGCCATGAAAAGAAACAGCTAGCTTCATGGGAGAAAAATACTCGAAACAAACAAGTTTTTTGATAATAAAGATTTGGTTCTTTTATATATATATATTGGGTGAAGTAAAGTTTCTGCTTTTATTCTATTCATATTTTGTCAATTTTCATTCTCTTGTACCTAATGGGAAACACTATCCATTGTGCATTCTAAATCCATCATTATCCATGACCAATCACTACATTAAGTGTGTCTTTATTCACAGCCAGCATTACTGGTAGCTTTTAGAATATATCTGTCACATCTAATTCGTTATAGTTTGTCAATGTGGCCCTTGGGAGCTTTGAAAATCTGATACATCGAATGTTGTCCTGTGCCTAACATGAACATCTTAATCTTTTGGAATTGCATTTCTTTTGATGGAGAAACCTCTGTGGCGTCCTGCTGTCCATTTGGACAAAGGAGCAGATGTGTCATATGCATGTGTACATGTGTGCTTGTCTGTCTATGGCAAGGTGCAAACCAATCAAGCCACTAAGGTTCCTAGTTAATTTGGAATGCATTGATTACAACAACATCAGTCTTTACAGTTAACAGTGTGAACTTTTGCTTAAACTGAGTGTGGATTACTTAATTTGCACAACAGTTTAATTATAAAGTCAAAATGTAATGGTAAAGTACCACAAAAATGATGTATGTGTGCGTGTATATATACATTCATTTTCTTTTAATTCTTCCTTTTCTTACATTTTTAATCCTTTCCATTTTTCAAAATTTCAGCATGAGAACCTTATTGTACTCTTTTTTTTTTTTTTAGTAATTAAAAATATGCTTATGGAAAATAGATTTAATGCATGCCTTTCCAAAAAGGTTAATGCTACTCTTTCATTAGACAAATCACTCTCTAGTTCACACTAAAAACATTATGAATTGAGGTCCTGGACCACCAAAACTTACAGCTATTTTTAAATTTACACACTTGGTTACTCCCATTATATAAACATATAGCATCACATAAACGTGAGGTTAGCATGTATGTATGATTAGCATGTATGTAAAATATGGAACATCTAATTAGTATTCTCATTTTCATTACTAACAGGATTTTTGTAGGACAGCTCCTCACATTTTGAAACATATTAATGGAGTATCTAGGTATTTTTAAAAACTGAAGAACTTCGATCTGCAGTAGTGTATTTTAAAATACATGTCATTTTTATGGAAATAGAATATTTAAATTTTTTTGAGAGGGTTTTGAATTTACAAGACTTGGTACATTAAATCTGGAATAATATATATCAAACATTCAATTAATTATTTAAATAATTTAGCTGATTTTTAAAATATTTTTACCTCATTGAGAAGGTAATTTAGCCAAATTTAAAAATATATTATTAAATAAGAAAATTCTTCGATCTCAGTTTTAAGAAACACCATGTGACAGTTCAGATCCTTGAAAATATTACTGAAAATACTATAACTTCTTATAGGTACGTGTTTTTTTGAATGATCTTTGGATGAGCATATGTATTTATTATATTTTTTTAGTGCAAAAGTGAAAGTTAAAAATAATTCCAAATAAATATCTGGACTGCGTTGCTTTTACCCCAGAAATGCTGTTGTGAAATACTTCGAAAATTGATGGTGAGTACATTCATGTAACAGTTTTGCAAGTACATAAACCTAAGAATAATAAACAAAAGTCTCATTTATGTAACAGCTTTGACCATTAGGAGCTTTTAAATCATGCATCACTGACTTCAGAGTTGCCTTTGTCAAGCTACTTACAGATCCTAGTTAAATCAGGCATTTCTTCTTTTTGCCCTCATTCGCTTTTGTTTACCAGCAGGAGACAAAATATTTAATTAGTTTTGGGGCATTTATAATCTCCTCTGGGCCAGCTCCAGCCACAATGCTGGACGCCACTTCTGAGTTAATTCCAGTCAGGTTGGCCCCTCTAGTACAACATATGGGTAACCTATAAGCCTGTAGCAAAAGTTGCAACAGCAACTATTAGAGGGGTAGGACCTCCCTGCTGGGAAAATACTGTGCAACAAAGCAAAAAGGGGCCAGCGTCACTAGTGAGGTCAAGGCAACACTTAGACCAAACAGCATCTGGCAAACTGTGCCAAGTGGAAATCAATGAGAAGCAGAGCAGTGGGTAGTAATTTTATGCCTGTTTGCACAAGAAAATAACTCCTCTTGAATTAAAAAAAAAAAAAGCTTACAGAATTATTTGACATCACCTTCTCTATTGCTGTTTTTTTCTTCCAGTCAATAGATTATATTGCACAATTTATCCATGATTTTGTTTTGGGTAGGCAACCTTTATTGTAGCATTGATAATAATTTGGAAAATGTGGAGTTTTGAGGGTTTTCTTCCTCGTTGGTTAGGCACCAGATATGCAACTATAATTCATTTCCAAGGTGCATTACATTCTCCTCTTCATTTTATAACAACAATGAGCTGAAGGATTTGAAAAGAAAGAAAAAGAGAAAATTCCTAATGTTATAGGCACTAGATCACAGCCACTGTAAGTTGGTGTAGCCCATTGGTGTAAGCCTCAGCCCAGCTTAATCCTTCCCTTATTTTTCCTCTTCTTTTTATTCTCACTTTCTATTCTTCATATCTCATCTTATGTCCCTTCTTGTTTTATCCCCTTGTCTTTGCTTTTTCCCTGAAATTCCATATGGTCATGTTTATCTTAAGTATTGTAAACAGAGTGCCATGGACTTTAGTGGGAGTACTTAGAGCATAAAATTAAACATACTCAAGTCTTTACAAGATTATGGCATAAATCTTCATATTTTATCCCTTACTGAGCCTCTTTCTCATGCTGTTTATTGCTCCTCAGAACAGACACCCTTCCCCATATTTTTCTTTTTTATAGTTTCTTTTTCAAGATGTATTTTTATTTTCTAAATTTTCAGCAGTCATTTTTATACTTAAACTGACTTATATTAGAGCGTGGTGCTAATAGTGCCAAGGTCACGAGTTCGATCCCTGTATGGGCCACTCACTTGAGGGTTGGACTAGATGATCTCCAGAGGTCCCTTCCAACCTTACCAGTTCTGTGATTCTATGATTTTCCTGCACATGAATTCTTATCATACATTGAGAGAAGCAGGTTGCAAACTGTAAAGTCTTTATAGATACCTATAGTATAGGTACCTGTATAGGTACCCATTCAGTTTTTAAGTCTAAGAATTTTTGTAGTTTTTGTTCTGAATTCTAAAGAAAAAAATCATTTTAATGGCTAAGTTGTGAATGGTCCTGGTATTCTTTTTCTAACAGAAAATAATTATTTATTTAGGACAACTAAACCAAATTATTTTCAAAACAGCAATTAATTTGTTTCCAAAAACATTAGTGTGTTTCCTATGATGCAGATGGTACAGTTTTGTTAGGAAATACGTAAGATAGGAATTATAGGATAATATAGCAGTCATATGTATTATGTATGTGGGCGTTCCATTACGTGATTCAAATGTGCAAATCTAATAGCTTTCTGTAGCCATAAAGGGAAGATCATGCCTCCTTCGCAGTCCTACAGCTCCCAGCCAGGTGGTCCCACCTGTGCACCTAGACCCATTGACTGACCACACAGTGAGTTGATTCAACTTCTTAACCTAGCAGAAAACCAATGCTTGACAAAATATTTCTGCTCGGTTTGAGAATTGAAAATACCTTACTGTACAGTCAGATAAGCATCAGCATGTACAGTGTGGGAGGGTAGCCAGGAAAGAAAAAAGGAGGAATGGAGTAGAGAGCGGGAAAGTAGCAGTAGCAAGCTGTAGAGCCTGGCTGAGTTCCTTACCATCTTTTCCAGACTGAGGAGTCTATTTTTATTTAGCTGTTCCTTTGACAAAACCCATTCCATACTTGTGATTATATTTACTGTTCTTCTCTTGCATCATCCTTGCCTGCTCTTTGTAAGATTCCTTTCTTTTTATATCATTTTGTTAAAGCAGTCAGTTGGAATTACCTTTTTATGTAGGTGTCTGTCTCAGGCTGAATTTGTTTGGAAAGTTTAGCTAAAATATAGCAGATTCAACTGACACAGTAAGCTGATTTGCTTTACTTTCATTCAGCGGAATAAAAGAGAATCCACAATCAGTTATTGTATCTCAGACTGTGGTTTAAGTTACACCTGATCTGTATAACTGTATAGTGTACCCTGAAACGCGTGCCCATACTCTCTGCTCCATTCCTTCTTTTCTGCAGCCACATTTCCTTTGCATTGAATCAAGTAATCATGTGATTGTCAGTTAAATCAATTCAGTAGACTGAAATGATGGAAAACTATACCACCTTGCAAGAAAGTGCTTTTTCACTGGGTTGGCTTAGGGAGCTGACTTACCTTATGGCTGGCTGTAAGACAACCAGTCTGGCCGGGGTTTGGGAGGAAGCAAACAGGGATAGGAAAGGAGCAGGACTATCTCCTTTGGTGAAAACCTAAATTTTCAGCAAATAATATGTAAAATCAGATCATACCCTCTACGGAGATGAGATGACATCCTAAACTGCAGTATCTTTGTTGCTTGAGGTTGTCTGACCATATCTTTTAATTAAGGAAGAATACCCTGACCTGATTTTTCCATTAAGAATTTGTAGTTCATCCATTCTTTGTAGCAGTGTTTGGATTGTGGGGGGGGGGAGTGTTTTCGTTGCAACACCAGGGTTGTTTCAGTATCAGGGATCTCATTAACATTTTTTTCTGTTTATAAACTTCTGAAAATAAGTAAATTAACATATACCAGTTCATGAATTGTTGAGTTGTAGCTGCTACCAAATCTCTGCAGGACCCCCTTGGAACAAACACCTTTGGCTTGAGGTTAAAAAGACTGTCTATGTTTTTGCAGGGCTGTGGGCACAGGAGGTGAAGCATAGGAATTTATCTGCCTGTAATCTCAAAAATTCCCGTATATATGCAGAGGTGACTGTGATGTACATGGGAGAGAAATGGGCAGGATAAGAAGTGGATGAGAAACACTGGGAAAACTTAAGAGTGTGAGGGACAGTAATAGAAGGAAGTCAGGACCAAGAGATAAATAACCCTGAGAGTACTGCTCCCTCCAAAACCTGAAAATGAATCCAATAATCATGAGACTGTACATTCCTCTTCTGTGAGGAAGTATGGTCATATCAGCTGGTGAAATATGTCCCACTGGCCTACTTCGTCTTTCCAGTCCTGAGGTACCTTGTATATGAAAAGATAATAATTTACCATTTGTGTTACTAGTTATTTTTTTAGAGTTTCTTCAGAACAGGTTAGAAGAACGTTTATCAGAGATGATAATAGTAGAGTAGTTCCTATCTTGAGGCAGCAGGGTAGACTTGATGCTTTCTCAGTGCTCCTTCCCTAATCTATTTCTCAGTGTATAGCGTGGATAGTGCTTTGTTATGGAGTCAGGCTATATAATATATAAATGCTGTATAAATGAAGTTTTTCTCTGGAAGACTTCTGCTGCACTGAAATTGGAAAGAGAGGAAAAGAAAAGATGGTTAAAGAAGCTGAATAACATCCTAAAGAGCTAGATTCTATTCTTGCACATGTCCTAATGCCTCTGTAATGCTAAGCAAGTTACTTTGTTTTTTCTGAAGTGATTGCTGGGGGCATGTGTATACTGCCCAGCGCTACTGAAGCTCGTGCTGAACAAGTTAATTCATGGTTGGAATATGGGTGGAGTCTCAGTGTTCTGCCCAGCCTAGTTAGCTCATCGAACAAAACTCACGCAGCAGTACTGCTTCCCATATCCAAGCTTTCTTGTACAAAGCTAGCTGAACTGTGAACAGAAGCTCCACTGTGCCAAGTAGATGTGTCCCAATTGTGTAGTTCCTATGGGCTCCCTTTGTGAAAAACTTCAGGCCAGCTTTTGCAGATTGCTGAACACTCACAAGTGGAACTGACGTTAATAGATACTTTATTTTAAGCATACCAGAATTGTATGATGCCAAGCACTCAGAAAATGCCCCAGCTTTGTAATGGTACGTGTCAAAGCTCTTTTTGCTGTCTTAGGTAGTGTGAAAAGTTGCAATACAATTCTAAGTGAACGGAAACATTTTTCTTTTTATGAAATGTTGTGTGTATATGTATATAGAGGTAATAATAATCATATTCAACACATAACATAGGTGAGAAACATTTTAAAGGTTCAAAACAAGTTCCTCTAAGTACTATGACAAAATAAGCTCTTTCTCATTATTCATCTTTTTAGGTGGTTTTAAATCTGTTGTAGAAGCATGCTTTAAAGCAAAGTTACATTGCAAGATTGTTCTGTGCAGGATCACTGAGGAAAGTTATGCTTTAGGAGTGTCACCTGGGAGAAAGCTACTTGAGAAAGAGCATATGGAACCAAAAAGGGGTGACTGGTAGGGAGAAAGTGGTAAATTGAGAAGAGAGAATAGTGAGGGAGCAGTATGGCAAGTAGGCCCTTAAGTGTGGTTGAGAGACTTCTTGTTGAAGTATTAGAAAGAAAAGCTTACCCCAGGTAGCCCCTAGAGCAAATGAAGTGTTGTAAGACCTCTGTAGAACAAAGTCTTCAGAATAAGGCTAGGAGGCACTAGGCAAAATTATTGTGTATACACTTTACTGCTGTAGAAAGCTATTTAACTTCCTGTAAGAGTTAGAAATTCCCCTTCAATTCAGGATACAGCATTCACTTGTTAGTTGTTCTGTTTGCTAATTGTCCTATACCTGTGATAGATTTACAACAATGTAAATAACCAAGAAAGAAAAATACATTATTCCCCACAGCGCACGTTTCTAGCCTGTATCATGAGCTGAGTCAAATATTACTAGAGATTGGGCCCTTAAGGCCAGTCATATTTTGGTAGTTACCCACCTGCTATTAATTAAGCAGCATACGGTATGCCGATCTTTCAGCTCTACTCCGTATAAACTACCTTTGAGGCTCCCAGAGTGGTGAGAAGTCTTGATGAGGCTTTTGGAAAGGATCTGCCTAAGAAAGTGAGTCCTGCCTAGGAGGAAGAGGTAAGATTCTTGCTTTGATCTATTGCTCATATATGTTATTTTTAGTATAGCTGGAGGAGAGAGGGTGTTGAGGAATTAGATTTCAACTAGAAATGTTTTCTGTCACTTGCTTTTAAAATTAGTGCTTGGTCACTGTCATTCCACTAGAAAAGTAATTAGACTGTGTTTTCCATAGTAATGCAGGTGGGAAGGTATTGAAATCCTCCTGATGGGTGTTGGTATAATCAGCATGTGAGTTATTAACTTGGATATTTAGCAGACAATTTTTAATATATTTTTGTATGAAGTTGTAAAACCTGAAACTAGTCCATTTCTTTAATTAAACTGAAATTCTCTCTCATTTTCCTAATATTAATGGTGACTCTGAGATGATATAGTAATTTGGTTTATGACTGAAAAAGCATTCTTACCTGTCTATCTTGTTTTCCTCAGAGAAAAACATAGTATTTTGATTAAAGATATCAATTTAGCAAATGTTTATCAAATGTGTATCAAAAATAACACTGCTGGGGCCATGGAATAGCTCTGAATTTGTACCTGCATAAATAGAGGAAAGACTGAAATCTGAGTGGTTGAATAGATGTAGAAATTGTTTTGGGTAATTATAATGTTTTTTTCTGTTTTGAAATTATATATTGACATAATAAAATAAGATTAAAAGGGAAATTCTTAAGAAATGACTGACCTATAATAAAGATGAGGCAAGTATAAGTTGGGGTCTTTAAAAGAAATGTAGCCACTGTAGCAGTATGTCACACCAGCATATCTTAATACTCCTTGGAAAATTAATGTCATAAAAATCTTAAGAAGCTTTAGAAAATCTATTTAAATGATAAAGCATTGAAGAAATGACTAAAAATAAATAGAGAAGGAAATAAGATCACATAAGCAGTACCTGAGGCAAGCTGAAATATTAGGGAAATAAAGCAAGATAAAGCAAACCTGGGAAGATTTCACAGATATGCTTTCTATTATTGACTGAGCAACGAATCAGTTTATTTTTTAGCTTGAGATAACTCATTTTCATATGACTACTGGGCTATGCAAATGAACTGAATTTATTATGTAATGGATAAGACCTTAATAATCACTTTTCTGTGCAAAAATCAGACAGCTTTTCCAAATAAGGCTGAAGTGATTCTTTTTTTCTTGCGCACATCATCAAGCATGAAGAATTGTATGCCCAAATAGTAAATGTGTTTATCTACCAAAAGCAGAAGCTTTTAAAAAGAAAAATGAAGTCATATGAAGAACAAGCATTTTGTTCTGCCAACAATTTTTACTCTGACCTATAAGCTGTAAAATCTTGTTATCAATCTAGACAGATTTTGTCCTTTATCTTGTGGTATGGTAGTAGATCATTTCAGGAGCGGTTACCACTCATGCAGTAAGAGGTCTAAAATCTTAGTCTCCCTGTTGAGATTATATTAATGTATTACTCAAAGCATGATAATGGTGATGAATCGATCAGGATGGGAGAAAATTTAAAGCAGTGTCGTGTGCTATCTCGCTATTCATTAATGGAGTCAAATACAGAGTTCTTGGGAGCTGTGATTTTCAGTATATTTGAAGTCTTCATTATAATTCATACTCGTATAACACATTAAGTTAGAGAGGAAAACTGCTGATGAATGAAAAAATACGGCATTGTACCGTATGATATTTTAAAGGGGCACTTTCCATATTCTGGTATAAAATTGACAGCATTGTTTTAACATTAGGAGTGATTAATTATCTGAATTGAGTATTTACTGTCTCATGAGAATGCAATTCTATGCAAGATATTTATTAACTTAGGAAACACCTTTAATTTTATTTTTCTCTTTTATGTGAAAAACCCCTTGAGATTCATTTTAAGAGAGTACGTACTCAACTAGCACTTTTATTTGGCCATAATAAGAAGTAACACTAAAATGTGCTCCAACAATAGCATGAAGATCATAGGTATATATATACATATATATATTTTCTCTCTGCTGCACATGCAATGCTTCCCATGAAGTATCTTTAGAAACGAATGTCTCTAAATTTCTAATTGCTGATCCTTCTGTGAAAGCCATATGGTGATGTGATTTTCTGAAAGGTGCTGTTTCAACACTCTCTCACACAAAAATAATCTGATATTGTCATTAAGAAAGTAACATTTTTCATGCAGGGTAGTAGTCCTTTATGTTTGGGAGAATAGGTCAGTGCACACAGATAAGAATGTTGAACACTGTAATGAAGTGTGGCAAAGTTGTACTTTAAAAATTGAAGATGTGGCATACATTTTGATAATGGAATAAAGTAGACTCCCTACCCCAACTATCATCTCTGTTCAAGACCATTAGGATTCAGAATATTAAGAGCAGAGCAACTGGGCGTAACAGCCTACGTTCAACATCTGTCATACGGGAGTCCATTAGTGTTCAATTGCATCCTATTGTTTTTGGATTATTCAACCTCCTTTCATTGTCATTGCTTCTGCTAAGGATTAATCAGCTGTTTACAACTAGACCAAGTTTTGGAGTCATAATGAAAACAATTGAACTATAGTTCTAAATAAATATACAGTATTCAGTCCCTAATGAAAAAAATTACTAATTTATGAATGCTGGTAACAATTTAATTAAGTTTGAAATCAATACAGATAATAAATCATTATGTGGCAGATTTTTTTTTAAGGTTTTGTGTATCTTGTAAAATAATTATATGATGTTTTCTTGTACATTTATGTAGATGATAGTCTTTACTCATATGAGTATAGTGAAACAAGGATGTTTTGATTATGTTAAGTGTGTGTCTGGTGGCTTCTCTGTCATTGTAAGTGGTAGCAGAAATGATTTCTTATTGCCAGCAAGCAAATTTCTTTTCATGTTTAACTTGATCTTGTTTTCACATCCTCTTTTACTCTCTTTACTTATTTTGGGATATTCCTAGGAAGAGACATTTTATATTTAGTTTTACATAAATATACATATATACTACATGTTAACATTTTCACACATAGTATATTTAAAAATGAGCTGTTTTAAGACTATTTATATACACACATGTTCTTACATCTATAACTGAGCCTCTTCAATTAATTTTACAATTATTTTACTAGATAAATCTACAGCCACGTTTTTACTGTTCAAATATATTTCAGATTATTTTCATAACATTGTATTTTCTTGTCATGTAAACATACAATCCCCCTTTTTCTCAAGCCACTGTTCTCTGCAATGTCATATATATTTAATTCAACATTAAAATTCTGAGTCCTAAAGAATTTCTAATGATACTGCTTGTTTCAGTATTGTATAATCCAAAACTGTAGTATGCTGTGCCATATAGCATTAAGCTAATTCTCTTCTATTTCATTATAACAGTTATTTTTTCTACCCCTAATACTGTCTAACCAGAATCTTCATATTTTTAATATATAAAAATACTACAATGCACAGAGGCTTTTTTTTTTTCCTGAGTTGCAACAGATTACCCGTTGAAAAGATCTTTTGCTTAACTACCTTGTGGGGCCAGCCAGACACTACTCCAGATGGCAAGTTGTTAGGGCTGGACAGAATGGCTTTGGAAGACTTCTCAACAGATGAAGGCTGCAATGTTCGTTTTTCACTGTTTGGTAGTTTTTTTTTTTTTTTTTTTTTTTTTCCTTCCCCCCCCCCCCTTGTTGTTCCCAGGGTGAGAAGGTACTGGGATGGAAGCAGAGTGCCGCCCGCCCACCTGCTACCACCTGTTCAGCTTCAGCAGCTTCTATAAAGCCTCTTCTTGTCTATAAGATGCGCTCATTGCTTGCCAGCAGGAGTCAAGAAAGGAGAGATCTTTCTTTCTGTTGCAAAGTTACATCTTTGGATTGCAACAGTTTATCATTTCAAAAAAATTTCTTCAGAACTGAATCAGAACCTCTTTCACTTGAAATAGCCATTGGAATTGATGTGTTTTTAATCCATTAAGATCATCTCTGGATTACGTGGATTCTTTTTCTTCAGAAATTGACATTTTAAGAACAGAGTTTTCATTGTTTTCTACCTCTTTGAGGTTAAAGAAACAAAAAGAATGAATGCGTTGAACATTGCAAACTACTTATTCTTTTATTAAACAATAATAAGCAATTTTCAGACGATTCTGGAGGAACGTACGATTTTTTTCCCTTTTTTTCTTCTTTTTTTTTTCTTACAAGATGCTATAAAAATAATCCTGTCTGATATCTGGAAAGAAACCTGAGAGGTACACAGGCTGCTCATAGAACTGCTTTCCCTCTCACTTTTCACATAATTCTTTTTAAAAAAGTGGTTTGTGTGTGTGCGCGTGCAAAACTAAAGCTGCATCAAATATGAAAACCTGCAAGTCCAGTCATTTGGATTCAGGTTTAGAATCGAATGTTCAGTGCAGAAGTGGACCAGGCTGTGTTGTGAAATGCGGCTCAGAAAGGATGGAGAACGCTGCAAAGAGAAGACTGGCTGCCAATGCCAGGGAGAGGAGGCGGATGCAAGGACTGAACACAGCCTTTGATCGTTTGAGAAAGGTAGTTCCACAGTGGGGTCAAGATAAAAAACTCTCCAAGTATGAGACCCTTCAGATGGCTTTAAGTTATATCATGGCTCTCACTAGAATACTTGCTGAAGCAGAAAGATACAGTACAGAAAGAGAATGGATTAATCTTCACTGTGAGCACTTTCATCCAGAGAGCTACCACCAGTATATGGGACAAAAAATGGCAACGGAAGGTGATTCTTATGCGCAGAGACTATTCAGCTATCATCCTGAACACTTTCAGATAGCTAATTAGAATTTATTTTAAACTAAATATATTCAGGAGGCTAGATGTGTAATCTAATAATTGGAAAGAATTAATCTGCTTGAATAAGGTAATATTGGCATTATAATAGCTCATTCTTTTTCACATCTTATAGTGATTTGACAAAATAAATTTACTTCGAAAACTTTAAATCAATATGCACTTAAGGAGGTTGAATTTATTTGTTTTTACTGACAGAAAACTTGTAGTTTTAATGCCAAATATTTCTGACAATGCCTTCCTAGTTCATTTGATTCTTTTATTAAATAACGCTTTTTTTAATGTGATGAATCAGGACAATATTTTACAGATCATGGGCCAAGTTGGCCCATGGTATAACTAGATGAGATAGTACAGGCTACTCTTTTTTTTGTTTTTTTTATGTCAGCTTTAAAGTTGTGTTGTGTTTTGTTTTGTTTTCACATTAATCACTCCCATGGAAAAAAGTTTTATAGTGTATTGGAGTTCTAATCCTCAGAGAACCAACTTTCTTAAACTTTGTAAGTTTGACTTATGGGTTCCAGGCAAAGTTGTGTAGGTTTGCTTTAATCCAGTTTATGGTATCTCTTGTATGCTCAAAACAGAGCTAACCTCAAAACATGTACAGAATATTATTTTAAATGGCTGTAAGAGCAAATGTGATTATATGCTGTAAATGAGAATGCTTGTGTGAAAATAGGCTAAGCTTGGTTTTTGTAGGCTTTACTAACAATGTTTGTGGGGCTTTTAGTTCTTGGTTTTTAAGTTTTATGTTATCTGGAAACAATAATAGATTTTGCAAAGCATAAATAAAGTGTTTGCTGTGAAATGTTGTTACTGAATACCTAAAATTCCTGCTCTGGGAATTGCTTATTGGTGGCTTTCCTGCACTGAGTGTTACCCTAATTCCATCAGGGTCCTGGCAATTTTATGTAGAAAAAAATGAACGAGCAAATATTCCTTGCTGCTCATTTAGAGAAGGAAATTTATTTTCTGTCACTCCACGAACAGTCTTAAAAGACAGTGTTTGGTCTACAAATAAAAAAGTGAGAAAGCAATCTTGCAAAGCAGTGGAGTTCAATTCAGCCCTGATGGTGCCCTGGATTTTTTTGAGTTTTTGTTTCTTTTGTATGTGGAATATCAGAGGGATCTGAGTAGGACTGGCAGAAGAGGAAAGGAGGCTGGTTAAGAAAGTAGTGAGTAGGAGCAGGACAGCTGGAGAGGCAGCTGGGTTTGTAGCAGGATGTAGAGTCCACAAATTCCAAATGCAGGCATCTGTTGTGATGGCAGCAGGCTGTAAAGCTGAAGGCCACTTCTGCTGGTGCTACTGTCAGGCATTTCCAGAAACCCGCTCCTTGCTAGTCCTAGCTGTGTGGGAGCAGGAGAACAAGAACTGCTGTCCCGAAGCAGCTGTTGGTGGGCTTTCAACAGGGAAGGCTGGCAGGTTCCCCACTGGCTCCTGCCATATCTTGTATTCTAGAATTCATTCAAATGAGTATCTTTAAGAGGAGTGCTTTTCAGCGATTAAGCAGCCTTCAATGAAAAACAAAAGTGCCGATAAAAACTAAGCTTTGTTCTGAGGCAGAGAAGAGCAAGAACGGTTATATATGAAACCCTGACCTTGTTGTCTGTCTTGTCTCAGAAACCATCTTGACGTTTTGCCCTTAGTCACCGTCCTGCAGACTAGTGCATTTCCTAAATCAGGAGCTGGATCGTTCCCGGAACAAAAGCTGCGGGGACAGGCATTCAGGTCTAGGTTAAACACACATTTTAGAGGCACAAAGAGGCATTGTATTTTGTGAGCAAGGTTCTTCTTCAAGCGCTAGTATTCTGCCACCTTTTTTAATGTTGCTGTATGTTCCATACTCTCTACATCTAGGAATTAATGGAGTTAATAATTAAAATGTAGACTTCTTATGATTTTTATTATCACTTAACTGGCAAATGGGGAGTGTCTTTTGGTTCTGTGTGTGTGGATTAAACCTTGGAAGATGAAATCACACACTGATTTCATTACCGAGGCTTACATAGAACAGAATTAGTTTTTGTCCATCACATGGTCAACTTTATTCTATGTTTAACAAAGAGCATAAAGTGTGTAAAAAAACACTCATCGTTAAGTGAGGAGTTTAGGCAAGTAATACAATCCTTAATTAATTAATTGATGTGCCATCTTATATTAATTCATTAGCTTAAACTTTTGGCATTGTGAGTAGTAGTGTGTTTTTTTTTTTTTAATTATCATTATTTTTATCCTGAAAGGGGAATGTGATACAAGTAAATCGTGCTATTACGTAACATGCAAAACTTGGCTTAGTGAAAAAATAGCCTTCTAAACCTTACGTGGAAGAGGAAAGACAATACAAAAGTGGAAGTACCAGATTAATGTGTAAGAACAGTACCAATGTGTTTGTGCACTACAGGCATATAATTTGATCTTATGGGACATGGCATTGCAGTTTATATATGATGTACATAATTATATAACGTGTCTACATATATTTCTCCCAGTTTTGTTTCTTTCCTGCAGCATTGTAATTCACCTTCTACTGCAAATGATGATAGATATAAGTAAATAGTGGATTAACACCCAGTGAATGACCAAATGATAATAAGCTCACGTAACGTAAAGAAGAGCAATTCAACAGAAGTTAAAAAAACTATGATCATATTACCAAAAATTACCAAGAATTGAAAATGAAGTCCTAGAAAAGGCTTTAGGAGAGTGAGTAGCTTGTTAATACATTGTAAAATAGTCCATTGTGTCCACCTCTAAAACCCTCATCCTCTTAGACTCGGTTGTGCTCGTGTGAGTTAAATGTTTCATTGGTCTGTTTGACTGTGGTGGAATCAATGTGTGATAATTAGTAGGGCAAACACAGTTATTGTGCATAATGTTCTAGTTCTTTTTTCCTAGGGGGGTGGTGTTTGTGTGCACAGTTAGGCTGAAAGCTGAGATTTTAATTTACTGCACTGGTGATAGCAGACTACATTCTTTTTCTATAACATTTGGATACTGCATTGGATTTCTATAACATTTGCATCTGTTTGTCAGTTATCTGTCAAAGCTTTTTGACCTCATCTTTTTGGCAGTAGGAAGAAATTTAGACATTGATAATATTTTCTGAAGGCAGTGTGAAAATTGAATAGTCTACTCCGATCTGGACTTCTCAAACTCAATGACTATTCAGAAAATCGTGGGTTTCTTTGCTTGGCTTTCCTTACAAATATTTTAGTGACATTTTTTGAGTTTGATTATCACTCCCAAGTATTTGTTCCACATGGGCTGTTTAATGCTTGTCAGATAACAGTAGTGACCCTGGTTCTGTACCAGACTATACAGATGTGGGCTTTTGAAACCTCCTTCCTCCGAATAACTTTTACTTCCAGTGGGGCTTCAAATTAAGTAAAAGCTTAAATGCACAGAGCTTGATGTTTCATCAGAACCTGAGTTTTAAGTACTCAGAGATTTTTGTCCCACTGAAACAGTGCACAGCTGAGATCCTTTTATCTATAGTATCAGTACACAGAAATTCTTGAACCATATTATTGTGGAAACACTGAGGATGAGAAATGCTTGTTTCACGGAATATTTGTTGCGTGTGTACATGTTTTACTATTGAAATTCAGTGTGAAATTCTAATGAGCTATTTGTGGGAAGTTAACCTTTATTCTTCTAATAGGTTCAGACTGCATTCCAGGGTTTTCTCCTTGAAGTAGCTGCTGCTGTTCTTTTTCTGTGATTCTTTGAACCCTGTTTTGACAAGACGATCACAGTTAATTTGGAACAAAAAACTGCAATGACTTTTTGATTGCCGGTGCCTGAAAATAGGAGTTAGGGTAGCACGTTTCCAAATATATGCTAGCAAGGAAAGCCAGTGGTTTTCTCTTGTCTAATTATTGAGGTCATCAGAGGGTATGTGTTAACATGTCTTATAACCTTAATTCATTCCTATTTTTTAGGCTTCTATTTTCCCTCTCACAATTTTTAAGGTATTTAGGGCAAAGTGTGTTCCATACACACGTACAAGGCAAAGCATAGTTTTTGATTGGCATTCCTAAATGCTGATGTAATATAAATTTATGCAAAGTAAAATGTCGCTAACCTTACTTACGGTCTTATGAAGTCAATGGCATTGCAACTTCGTCATATGAGGAAGGGTGAATGTTGTTAGATTTTTTGAATATTTAGCCAACTTTCCAATATCTGTTCATAGAATTTCCTTGGCGAAGTCTGCATGGAAGTGGCTGCCATGATATGATTCAATATGTACAGATTTAAAAATATGTTTTTCAATCAAATTTTTAATTTTCCCAAAATATGTTTGCATCTTAAGATAATGAGTACTTTTACATGTACGCTTCCGGCTACTTAGGTTAAACTATATGAATAAAATTTTCTGTAATTCACTAGTGGAATTTATCTAGATTTTAAAATCTAATAATAACATACAAAACAGCTACTTTTTTCCCTCTAAACAAGTGTAGCTGTTTTCTGTAGTAAGTTAGTAATGTTAATCATTTTCCCTGATTTCTCTATAAAATACCCAGGAAAAAACAAATGCAGTGAGAATTTAAAAAAAAACATTTATTAACTGAAGAAACAGTCTAATGTTTCCTCTAGCCAGACTTGTAACAGACATTGATTCCTGCTATTGTGGGGGCACTTCTTAAAAAATGTTTTTTGTTTTGTAACATTTCTTAAGATTCAGGAAAACATTGCTTAAAAACCCAAAGCAAAGTCCATCTATAATATTTAAATATACTTTCTACCAAAGAGTACCTTTTAATACTGTGTATACTAATACTTTTCCAATTTGTGGTTCAGTTTGAATTTGTACAGACATTAGGATGCAAAATATATCTTAAGCAGACATTTTCAGTGCTTTCTGTAAAGGTAACTGCAAAGAGTAAGGGGACATACTGGAATGGCTTCCTGCAGTCTGGGATGCAGAATCAGTTCTTTCAAAATTCCAGAATGATAGCTTCAGTATTTTTCCATTTCTTCACAGATCGGTGTGTTACATACCTGCTAAAGGATTATATGAGCCTAAAGGATGGTCAGTTTCTGGACAGAGTTTTCCATTGGTTTAAATGGAGAATTCCACTTAAATCCATTACACATGTGCCCCAAGATTTCCTTGTATTATGCAATAAAAAGTTCTTCATAGTGGATTTGAAGTCTAAGGACGTTAATAAAGAAGCTTGATGCTACTCAGCAGAAGGGGTAAAACGTGTAGGAGCTGCTTTAGCTCATGGAGCGATAATAACTTTAAGAACATTGCCTTTCACCTAGCAGTCACAGAAGTGCGTAAAAATCAAGGTGTATGGGAACAGAGAAGCATGGTAAACTGGAAAAGCAAAACCAGTATCAGCAAATGTAATGGGGACTTGCAATTCACCCCAGCCCCATTCACCTCTAAATAAGGGCTACAACATTCAGCTTCCTTCAAGTGTGGGTTTTACATCTGCTGCTCATTTAAAAGTCATTCTATAGTCTAATAATGGCCCCCTTTTATAAGGAGTGTGTTGAATCACTGAAGTTGAAAACACATAAGGGGAAGAGCAAAATACCTTGTGGTTTGTGCATTTGATTGGCCCTCATTCAGTTTTCACTTGTCCAGAACTGGATATACAGGTGAAGGCTGAAAAAATTAGTCGCTTGTAACAGGCCTGTGGTGCCCTCCTGCGCAGAGAAAGTTCAAGGTGCTTTGGTCTAAACCCAATAAAGGGATATGCCAAGGGAGTTGCTTGTGGGCTGGGCAACCAGTGTGATGGACAGATCCTACAAGAATTTTTGAGACACAATGCAGTTTAGCTACTGTAGTCTGTAGGTAGCAGTACATGCCTAGATAGGCTTTGGGGATTAATTCTCAAAGATACTGAGAATTTGACAGATCTACTGACCTTCAAGCATGCAAATTTGCATTAAAGAATCCTTGACTCCTTTTCTGGTACACCTGAGAAAACCTGTTCTCTCAGACTTTCATGGAGGCATTGAGGTTGTCAGAAAAAGAGTACATAATTTAAAACTAGAACAAAATTGGTATTAAGAATTGTGCTCAGTTAAAATGTTTAATGAACTTATGTTTAAAAAAAAAATCCCAGCTATGTTTCACAACTATCTACTAAAGCATGGCTTGTATATATCTGACTTGACAGTACTTTAATATTTTCTTCTACATAATCTAAGGTCTGATTCTATTAATTTCATCAGCTATCAAAGCCAAGTCCTGAGGAAACCTCTGGTCTTGCTGCACACTTTCACAATTGTTTGAAGTCATGTCAAGGACACACTCTAGTATGCAACTCAGAAGCATTTATTTAGTTTAGATGAGATGAAGAGAAAATACATCATTGAACAGTCAGGTGCTTATTTTTTTTCTTTCATATGCACTTAACATTTACTTTAAAACTACCACAACATTTTTCTTCCCATTGAGAATGACTTTGGATCAAAAAATAAAAAATAGTGACTTTAATCAAGAAAAAATTACAAAATAGAGTTTTAAGGCTCAAAGTGAACATCTTTATATTGGAAATAGGCAATTAACAGTGAATCACTTCTGTAATATTTAACAATTAAAATTTTTCGTTATGTCGTGCTGATCATTTTATACGAAATCATTTTCCAAAAACTAATGCATTTAAACCTTGCAGCATTAAGAACACAGTTCTTAAAGAAATTCTCATTCCAGATTTGTTCTTTGCAGTATCTATCGTTACTGTTAATGATTGCAATTGGCAACTGTTTACATACTAAGATAGAGACTGCAGATTCGTTTTTTTGTATTCTGAGGTGTGTGCTCTCACCTGCTCTTCACGTGAGCATTCGTGCGGCATTCAGAGGGTATGCTCCACCTTCCATGTGGAAGCAAAGGAACTCAGTCCAGCTGCTTTAGGCAAGAAGTCCAATAGAGTCAGTGCAAGTTGCTATATGATGCTGCTGAGGATTAGGCCTGCATCAAGCTGAGCCAAACATTTTAAAGCAAAGGTGTAATGCTTTTGCTTTCTAGAATTACAACATAAAAGTTGTCATTTTTGCTATTTCTTGAAATAAACTGTGTCTCTGTTATGTCATATACAAAACTATGACTAGGAGGAAACAGGAAACTTCTGAATCAGAAAATATCCAGTTAATGAGTCTTTTTTTCTGCAAAGTTTTATTTGTGACAAGAGTGCACAAGTACTACTAATTAATAGCATTTACATTCATTCATGTAAGCTTCTTCTACATAGTCATTTTATAGGCTCAGTGTATGCAGAGCAGAAATGTTCTGTAGCAGTTAACAAGAACAAAAATTAACAATGACTAGAGATCATTTAGGATCAGATTCTGATTTTGTTTGTATCAGATACACTCCAACTAATTCTGTTGACTTATGCATTATGTAGAGAGGTGTAACGGGTAAAAAGTTCTCATCCTTTTGCTAGTAAATACAATGAAGAGACACTTTCAGCTGCCAGATCTTGTTGACCCACTGTCGATTGCCTGTCTCTTAGTGAAACTTCTGGGGCCTCTTCTTAAACTGACTAAGAAGGGTTAATCCTTATGCAGATTTTTGAGAAGTCTTTCACTAGTAGCTTTTTTATTCCTCATTTCCAAAGAACTGAACTTTTTTTTTTTTTCCCTAATGTTGTACCACTTAACCAAGTCAGCTTGTCTGTTGAGGTTTAAAACAATGTAAGTCTGGAGACATTCCACTGAAGTCACTCGGAAGAGGATGAAGAGGTACAGTTTGGGTGTTTCCTTTATGCACTTTGTGTTGTAATTTACACTGTTCCTTGGGCATACTGTCTGATGTTTTAAAATGTGAGAACCACTACTGTTGTCAGCAATACTAACAAGTATGATTCCAGCACTGGCAGCCAGATATTTGCTCATAGTAAACATACTGCTATTCCAGTCTTCTAAACTATGTAAAGAACTTAGGTAACATGATTACTTTCAGAGCTACAATTGCTTAGTAAAACATGAGTTAACCCAGACAAAAAAGAAAAGTTTGTGCTTGTTTGATTTCTTTAGTTTGTGCATCTCCGTCGGTATTCAGACAGACAGTGGAAGTAGAACAATTTAGGAAACAGACTAATTCAGGTCAGAAGGAACCTGAGGAGGTCATCTGGTCCAACTCCCAGTGTGGTGCTGGGCTAGAGGACTAACACAGCGTTTTGAGCAGGACAATAGCCTGAGTAAGCCTATGCTAGGTATAAAGCCTGATGACTGATACACAACTTTGCATACTTTGGATCAAAATCTGCTTTTCATTTCTGGCATGAAATAGTGGGACAGTCAGGGCTGTAGATGGGAGCAAAATTTGACCTTTTCTGTCGTAATTTTCTCCCTTTTCCCCGGTGGATTAAATGTGCAATGGCCAATAACTTTCCTCTGAGTTATTTTCGCAAGAAGAGTCTCTAGTATGGGAAATTGAATTTTGCATTGCCCAACTCTGACTCACTTTGGGTTTGGTTTTAGAGTCCCTAGGCTATCCTGCAAACAAGTGAAGAGAAGAGGAGCAGCAGGTTCTCTGTTCCAGAAATCAGACCCACAGTGTGTCTCAAGTTGGGTGCGCAATAATTGAGTCACTTGAATCAATGCATTGCTTTTTGCAGCTATTAATTCTGTTTTGTTTGCCAGGGAAGAGGTACAATATGGACAACAAATGGTATTTCTGCTTTCCCACTGAAATACCTTTCATATCTCTCAGGATAAGAATGTATTTTAACTTCCTGATCTGTTCAGGCTGGGGTGAATCACCTGAGATTTTTAACAAAGGCATAAAAGTTGTGATGGGGTTTTGTATTATGGCTTCCACTCAAGTAGGAAGTGAAACAATACTACAAATTCACTTCATCTGAACCCTTAGAGAACTAACAGGTGGGGACAACATAAGCTGGTTTTGTACAAACCCAAGGGTGAGAGGCTATCTCCTTCTCTGTCTCTGGCTATATCTGCTATTCTTTTGCTCTTAAGATATCTCGTCATTGTTCTCTTTACATTTGTAATGTTTTCCAGTTACATTTCTAACTTTGAAAAAAATCCAAATAGGATCTAAAAATAAAGTATCTGTTAATGTATTTTTTCATCTCGGTGACTCTGATCAGGAGTTTGTTGCATGTTTAGAGCAATAAAAAATAACTACTTGAAAACAAAGTCCAGATAAGAGCAATAGCAAGAATTTAAAGATAAAAGAAATCATCTTACATATTCACAGATTCTAGAGCTAGGAGGTATTCGTACAACTGAGTAGATGCTAAATATATTTAAATCAATCATGTAGTGTCATAGTGTCATTGCTTAACATCCTCTGTTACACCCTCAATAAATGGCCTTACTTACTACTATTAGTAGTTACAGTAAGTTTTTTTTTTTTTTAGCTCTCTGCATATAACTGTTTCTTAAATTCTAGCCTTTTTGTATATTAATGAAATGTTCTCTATTTTAATAGTAAAAAACAGACTTGTGATCATTTCCTAAATGATTGTGAAATTATTTAATTCCACCAGATCATAATTTCTTTTCAGTTAGTTTAGAAATGAGCTGGAAGGTAGATGCACTTTTTCTTTTAGACATGTTAAAAATTAGGAAAAGCAGATTGATATTTAAAACCCTTGAAGTTACAAGCTTGATATCATCTGTATTTAAAGGCAGAGAATCATTGTATTGAAAAAAATGAAGCACATTTGAAAAAATATTAATTTCAGCTATGGGCTCTACAGAACGTGCTTCAGACAGCAGGAAGTTCAGTTTCCTATGCTAGAGTCCTGTGCACATGCCCTGTGCCTTACTTTATGAATCAATACACCATGAGTACACTGTTCATGGAGTACACACACGCAAAAATATAAATATATAATGTATACAGCTGTAGCTATATGAAATGCTATACTTATCTAGTCTTGAATTCATCAAATCTAGGATTATCTGGCATAATCATATATAAAAATCAGTTCCATCTTTTCCCTTTTACTTGTGCTTTGTGAGTATCAGGCATGTTTTTAGAATTACATTCAAAGTCATGTTGTTTTCCCTCATTCAGGATGATTATTATTTAATGTTAATGGATATTAAGTACTGGCAGTATTCCAGCTAAACATCATCAATCCTTAACATAGCTTGCAACAGGTACAGTAGCTTTAATTTAAGTAGTAAAAGTGGTATTGGCTTTTAAGTGCTGAAAACTATGACCATTTACTATGTAATTCTTAGCAAACTACACAGTGTTGAATTTATTGCACAACACTCCATACCACAATCATCCTGCAGTAAAATACTATGCAAAAGTCTTGTGTATGTTACATGCAACAGTTGCAGCAGCATTACAGTTATTACAAACAAGTTGCTTGTAAACCTTGAGTATCTTGACTTGTACCTCTTTATTTTTTTTCACAGTTCTAGTAAATCTGCAGGTATAACTGGAACGACTATTTGTTTGTTTCTCAAAGTTCTTCACTTTCCACTATGTTTTGAGATGAGGATGAAAACAGCATTGGGCTTTCAGTAGTGGGGAAGGCAGAAAAAACATCCAGTCCTTGACCAGTGAGGTTTGCATACCGGCTGCTACCAGGTCGGAGCTTTATTGGTTGTGGAATTTGACGGTGCCACTGAGCTGAAGCAACAGAAACAGAATGGGCACATAAATCTCTGATTAAATTAGCAGTCAAACAACAGAAATCAATATGCACAACTTTGAAAAGTTGCTTCCAGTGTCTGGAGACAGGACCTATTCCTTCAAAAATTATCATTCACCGAATTTACATGTTGAATGTTTTTACTGAAGCGATAGATGGATTTCCAGCCCTGTTCAGTTCAATGCCAATGTTTCTCTTGACTTCAGTAAGGCCAAGACATAAACATTTAATTTACGAGTCCTTCTGCAAAACTCTTGTAATAAAAAATAGACATAAAATAGCATGAACAGCAATGATCAAACTGGACACGACTCTAGTTTTGTACTACTCCATTCTCTGTGGACTTTTAAGATTTTTTGGGGGTGTTTTTTGCTTTTTTTGTTTTTAGAAGCCACAACTTAGGGAAATTTTTAAAACGAGTGGTTATAATTTTTGTTACCCCATACTATTTACAACTAGTAACAAATGATTCGTAGTTTTGTTAAATCTACTGAAATTTTATCAATAGTTATAGAATGCAAACACATGTTTAGTGATTTAAAAGTAATATGCAGTATGTTTCCACATGAACAATTATGATTATAATATTTAGCTATTATATAATACTTAACAGTTGTCATTCTTGAAACACTTTACAAAGGCAAATGGATATCATCTTAGCCTGCATTTACGCACCCAAACTTGACAGACATATCTGTCAGCAATTAAAATGAAAAAGTACAAGTTTAGGCTGCAGTACTCTCAGAATAGCTTAGTGTGGGAGACCTGTAATCTACCCATTAAGTATTGGTAGGAAATCCTTATTATGTCTCTTCATTGAATTTTAACTCTGTCTTTCTGGAAATATTTGATTGGTCTAGAAAAAGAGCCTCTTTTTTCTTGCAGTTGGCAGTATGTTCTTATTTCAAGCAATTCTATGTAATATTGTCAGTACTTTTCTTTTTGCACTTGAAATTGCAAATATTGGACCAACTTTTAATTCTTGAATTCCCTCCTGCTTCCCTCCCCCCCCCCCCCCCCCAAAAAAAACATTCTAAATAGTATAAATAAAACAGATTTTTGCCACTTCCTTTGGTGGACAATACTTGCAAACTCTTGAGAAAATATGACTAGAATCAGGAAACATTTATTTCCCTTCCTCTTCATTTTTGTAGCTTGAATCCTTCACAAGAAAATTAAATTAATCTCCTTCAACATTTGGAAAACTAACGGAACTTAGTTTTCATTTTTTTTCTGATCTTGTGGCTCAGACTCTAAATATAACATTACTATTGCCTGTATCACCACAAGGTGGCAGAAAACTGACAAAGATGCACTGGTGACTTCTGGTTATTCCTGAGAGTAGGTGTTTTTTTTTTTTTTATGTTAGAAGTTAAAGCTTGGAAACTGTTCTTTTTAAAGGTATGGCTATACAGCAATAGTTTGTGGTGGGTGTTTTCTGTTTTATTATACTAGTTAGGTGCTCAAAGTATACTCTTGGTAGTTTGGTGTGGATAAATTGTATTAAATACTACATACATCTTGTATAGATGCAGAGTGATTAAATGATGTGCTAGAACTGAGCCTTCTGAGTTGTAGACCAACAAATTATCACCTTAGCTAGACTCTACTAATTGGGCCAAGTTTGCATCATACTTGCTCCATGGAAGAAGGGATCTACTGGGGCCCTTTCCGGTGTACAGTTTATTCTTCCGTATCAGGTCAGTGCTATAGCACTGGCCACTGCGTTAGAGGAAACAGAGTGAGGGTCAGCTTGGCTACTTGTTTATTATGTGTTTATATGTCTAAGGAATGGGTAGAGCATATTGTGCAGAACTCTTACTCTCTTTTCTCTTTACCTGCCTTCTAAACTGATGCAGAAGAGCTTAATCTGACCCTTTAACTGTACAATTCTGCCTTCTCTTGGTGACCATTTTAGGCTGAGGTCATGCTGTGACACTACAATTTCCAATTCATGTAAAGGTGTCAATTTAAGGACTGGGAACTAGGTTAGAGCTGGGACCGACCAGACAAAGAAAATAAACTCTGAGTTGTTTTATTTACTAGCCGATACCTACCATATATGTCAAGTCTAGCAGTGCAAGAGACAATACCAGCTTCATTTTTTGCAGACAAGGTGTACCAGCCAGCATCTGCTTTCTTGGCAGGCTGAATCAAAAGGCAGACGTATCCTGTGGTATCTTGGTGCATGCTGGGAAAACAAGTATTTTGGAATTAGTATTTCTCAAGAGTTTATCAGTGTTGAGATTTTACATTATGCACATTAAATACTAAACTGATAAGTTATAACTTCTATTCCTAAAGGACCAAGGCCTGTATGAATATCAGTAGAAATCAATAGATTTGCTCTAAGGATGGCCTCAGCTAATGATCTGTGTTGCTGAAATCTATTCTTGCTCCTCACAGTTGTGCAAAACCATGGCATGATAATATAAGCTGAATTTTTCCTCCGTATGCATTAATACTGGAATTGTTTATTGAATTCCTGTGAGCTAAATTTGTGCAAAGCTGCTGCAGGGCTGTACTGTATTTTTTCCTAGTTCAGAAGGTGGAAGACTAACATAACAAAATACCAAGAACATCTATACAAAGTTGTGATATTGTTCACAATATTGTGCACAAAATGGAAGAAATTAGAGCTACCCAAAACTTTCATGTGGCACCCTTTTTCCGTCAGAAAATACTTCGCTGGCAAAATTTTAAGCATGAGTTTGCGTAAAACTCTAAAAGAAACCTGCTTCATTTTTCACTGATCTTCCTTAGCTCTTCAGCAGTTCAAAACTTTCTAGCTGCAATTTCCAGGCAGAGCTATTATATGATGTATCACAGAACTGGTCTCTAGAGCAGCTCCCATGGTCTCCAGGCTGTGGTCCTTTTAATCAAACCAAGTATTTTCCTCACCATAAAGGAAGAGGTGGGAGATCTCAGTTGCAGAAGGTTCTGAGATTTTACATTTCGTTTACTTATGAACTGGAATGAAACCTCAAACCACAGAGTTTCAGGTCAAGAGGACATTTTGTATTTCAGGCAGCCCTACTAAAAAGGGAGAAAATATTTGCCCTTTGCTACCTGTGCTGCATACTTTGCTTGTAATCTTTATAATGTGATGTAGTAGCGTGAAGACTCACTATATCTGTATCATGATACGAAGAAGTCTCTTGGCTTCAGGCAGGAAGATAATAGTGAGGCAAGATAAGCACAAGCAATGCTGCCCATTGCTCACGTGGATCTCTAGGGAGCCACAGGAAGCCTTGGGGGCAGGCACTCTGGTTATGACTGGCTGAAAAATTAGTGTTAACAAGCCTAATGTAATTTCTGGCATTATGAGGTGTGGGAGATTTCCTTTAGCTATTCCTCTGTTGAGCTGAAGCAAATGCTTGTTTTCAAAGGCTTCTGTGAAACAACTGGAAATGAGACATTTTAGGCAGTTATGCATTTTACATTAACTACAGTGTTTGCATGTATATGATCAGCATTCCTGTATAAATAACAGTACTTGAAATAAATCCTTGGGTAATCTGAATAAAGGCTGAGGAACAAAGACTGCAGGCTATAGAAGATCAGAGTTAGGTGAAATATTTGGAAAGGGATAGGGAAACCAGTGGAAGATGCTATTAAGTAAACTTTCCCTCATGATCACTATGCATGCATATGAAATGATGCTACTGAGCCGGTTTCCTTTGCAGCTAATCTGCAGGTTATGCATGTGAAAATCTAGTACTTCTTGAAGTTTACAGCAGAGAGCCAATGACTGTATCAAAGCAATAGTTGGAGCCAATTAAAATAAAACATCAAAAATCAAATTTATACAGATGTAAAAATCTTGAAGAAAAAGGAATAAAAGCAATTAATTTCTCATGAATTGCAGGCAAGCACATTCTTTTATCAGCTTTTCTTTTTCAAAACTTAAATAATACTGATGTATTTGAACAGAAGAGCTGAACCTGGACATTGTTGCATTTTGTAAGTATGGATCAAAATCCTTGCCTGTTGCCTGTTTATGTGTTTATGACCAAACTTTGTTATCAGCCTATGTATACGAAATGCTAAAGTCTCTGAAATCCTGTTCTCCTGGGCATTCAGATCCACATTCTAGCTGTTCTGTGTTTGAATTCATCTATAGTTAGAACTGAACTGAGGAAAAATGCATTTAGAGAGAATAAGCTGCTACAATGCATAACAAATGTCATCTTTGATAACAAGATGCTTTTGGGCATGTAGTCCGAAAAGGCTATCACCACTGTCTCAAACAGTATCTATATTATGCTCTGTGCCTTCATCCCAAACCAAGGAAATAGCTCTTGTTCGCCTCGCAATGAAGCCAGTTTCTTAAAGCTTATGTGGGCGAAAGAAATAGCGCTGAGAAAAAGAACACAGTTTGTGCTTATCTCACAGTTTTTCATTGAACCAATTGGCCCACCCACAGGATTCTCCAAGCATGGGCGTGATGGTACCGTACCTCATCCTTTCTCTGTTTGATGGGATGGTTTCATTATCCTTCTTCCAATAAAATATGGGGGGTGGCATTCCCACTACTCTGCACTCTAGTCTCACTGGGTACCCTTCAGGAACACCGCAGTTCTGAAGCTTCTCCAAGAACATGGGGGCTCTTTTTACTTCCTTCGCTGAAAAAAAGAATGAAAAATTGTTAAACAAATACTTTACTCTTTCCTTTACATTGAATGATATGAAAGCATACAACCAAAGATGAGTCTCATGATATCATAGCAAGTTGTGAATTTTTTCATGGGATGTTGGAATAGAGGTGAGAAGCTACAGCACAGCCTCCTTAAGGAAGCAGGAGGAAAAAACATACAGAAATAAATAAAATATGCAGAAATAAAGCATACGTTCTTTTTTTTAATAAAAGAACGTATGCTTAATATTGAGCCTAAACCTGCTGCCAGTGCAAGAAGCTAGTGCCAGATACAGTCCAGATCGTGTAAAGCTCAATATTAAAGAACAGCATTCAGGTTTTTTTTTAATTGATTTTAAATGGTTTTCATTTTTCAGTAAAACTGAGACTGACACTTAGGAGACCTCATTAGGTCTCATTCAGGAGATTTAATGTATGCTGATATGTTACAAATTTAAACTCTAAACGTTTTCTGGGGAGAAAAGACAAGAAAAGAAAAGTGATGATGAGACATTGTACAGAATTGTCGCAGTCCTCGGTGGATAACAAGAGTGCACCAAACTGAACACCAGGTCCATTTCCCTCCATGAGATGAGTTTTAGAGCCATTGATCTATGCTACCATCAATGAATTAGCTGTTTATTTATACTTGTCTGTAGGGAAAGTAAACACTGTACTTTCAAGGAAATTTGTACAAATAACTACAGCATTATGGTTAGATGTCAGCAATTCTTACCTACAACAGTGAGCTCCAGGCTAAATGAATTTTGTCCTGTTTTATTAGTGGCAAGGCAAGTATAAGTCCCAGCATCATTTTGTGTGAGAGGATCAATAAGAAGAGAGTGAACTCCAGTCTCTCTGACCAGCATCTTGTGAGTGCCATCTGGTAACACAGGTTTGCCATTCAGAAGCCACGTCAGGTCTGGAGTTGGTAACCCGCTCACCTAACAGACAGTGAAACAGCTAGAGACAAATGGCAAACTGACATAGATTTTAGTAAGTTCCTATATAAGCCTTTATTCATATATCACCTGATGACATCAGAATCTAGGACAGAAAGTTTCTAAATTTTATTTTAATTTATTTTAATTTATTTTATTTTACTTTTTACATTCAACTTCTCATGTGTTTAATTTTATTTATTTATTTAATTATTTATTGCTGATCAGTTCCAAAAAGGAGAAAAAACAGAAAACCAAAAAATCCCAAGAGAAATAAACAAATGAAAATGCCTACTTTTTTCTTAGCAGTGAAGGAAGAAAGAAACTTGGTTATATAATCAGATTCACAAAAAACCTCCTAATAATCAGCTAGTTTCTGATTTTTTTTTTAGTGATGAGTATAAATCAAAACCCTGAATCTAAGCCACTACATAGTTTAAGAGATGAAAACAGTAGAACTCTATAAAAACGAGTTTGTATTTTATAAAATTTAATGAAGAATGATACAGTTCTTTGTATTTCTTAATCTAACATGCTGTAGAGCACTGTAGATTAAGATAAATATTTTACAGAAAGATTACAGTACTCTACTATTTAAGATTTTTCCAATAGACAGAAGTACTTACACATGGCCAAAATCTTCCTCTCCAAAATATATTCCACATTCCAGACAAAGAGAGAAGTGGAACTTGCCCAAATGAGAATTGCTTTCCTCCAAGTTCGTGCAAAAAAAGCTCTGCCAGGAGAGCAGAGCTAAGAATAACCAAATTCTCTGGCATCTTTCCTCGTAAACTTTAATTTGTAAACCTAGCCGTAATCTTACTCGTCCTCAGAGAAGCATTAACTACTCCTTTCCGAGTGGGAAATATTTTGGGGCATGGAAGAGCTCAGTGTCAGCACTGCACCTCACAGCCTGTGTTATTGGGACATAGAGAAACTGCCAAAATATGATGGAGCAGCTGAATTTCTTAAAGTTATTTGACAATGGAGTGCCCACTGTACGTACACCAATTTCTGACAGCTCTGTTGTGTGGGGATTTCAGTCCAGAAGCTGAGATGTTTCCGTGTCTATGCATTCCGTGGAAGCATAAAATGAACTAAGCTCTGTTCCCTCTTTTTTAGAGTGGGAACGTTTATTTGAACAGAATACAATGTGCTAAATCTTCCCCTTTTTATGGTTTTAAGCAGTTCTGGTTTGTGTTCAAGAATCTGATAATGCAACAGAAGGACCTGTCATTCCCAGATGAACTTTTGGAGTTTGGATTGGTAAAGGATAGGGTGAACATCTCTAGTAATTTGAACAACCCTGTAAGTGAGCTTTCTATTTTGAGGATTGTGTTTTCTGTGTTCTTCATTCCATACAACATGTGTTGAAGAGAAATCCCCTGAATCAGCTCGCAGAGAATGGTAATAAGCAATAATTAAAAGATGAAGCATTAACACTTCATAAGGAAGTGTTGACTCAGGCAATAAAGAACATGAAAACACCTACCAGTGCACATAGAGAGACAGGGAAAGTGAGAATGAACAGAGGAATCAGTTAATACCTTACAATCCAATCTACAAAGTCGCCCTTCATGTGCTACCATGTCACCTGGAGCCTGTAGAAAGTATGGCCTGAAAAAACGTTCTTGAACTGCTTCTTTGTCCCCTTCTGGCACCCGGGACCGTGTTCTGCAACACAAAAACTGCATGTATATGTTTGGAAGCCAAGCTAATTTTTTTCCTAGTGCTGAATAAAAGGAAAAAATGCAAAAAAGAATGAATGGATAGCTTGAGTTAAAATAAAGTCCAGAAAGAAATGCACTGATTGTGGTTTAATAATTAGATTTTTTTTCATTTAGAAAGATTATCAAATGAACAATATCATATGGTTTCACTGGATTCCCAAGTTCTCCTTTGTTTCTTCTTGTTTCTTTGGCTGAGTTTCTTTTTGCTAATGCATTCCTTTATTCTAACTCTGCAACTAGTAAGTGAGTCAGTGCTTTACACTGACACTTCCCTGTGTTTGAAGATAACCTTTAAAAACATTACCTTCTAGAAGTGTCCTGATGGGAGAGAACTACTACTACTATTTCCATTTTACACTTGAGAACTGAAGTACGGAGTGCACTGAAGTGCAGTAGCTAGTTATTTTGAATGCCTTGATTAAGAAGCATGAAGAGGGTCTGAAGGACTTCTGTTTCCTTTTACCTGTGAGACTGAATTGTTGATATTCGGCCCCGAACAGGAATAGTCTGAACCATCAGGTGACCTGAACAACTGATTCTCCCCTGCAAATCAGAGCGGAAACAGAATGTATGGTTGGTTAACAGCTCATTTCATTTTAAAGTACAAGTATTTCATCTTTACAATGATGCATTAGGATTTATTTGTTTAAAGTATGTGAACTTCAGAGTTTTTAATATCTTTTAAAAGCAAGATGTCTTTTAAATATATTTTAAAAGCAAGTGCTTCTAACCTGTTGTGAAGTACAACTGAAATACAGTTGAGGAGGAGTGGGTCTTTTTCTGTCTAGATCAGTGTGTTTCTCAGACTCTAAGGCTCTGGCAATGCATTTAGAAAGAGCACTTTATTAACCAGCTTAAGTACTGCCCCTGGTGGTGCCTACCACAGTGTCTCCAACTCCTTTGTACTAGCTTAGTTGTTTGTGCAGCCACAGTGAAACGGGAAAAAGTTAGGCTGAAATATAGTTCAGAAAAAAAGGGTAGTTTTTCAGCTGGAAAAAGTTCCCTGATCTAGTTGACTGTACTGCTAAATAAACAGCTGAGCTAATACATGGGGTTGGAGAGGGTGGTATTATGGGACAAGACTATTTGCAGATCTGTGTCATTACAACCTAAGTAATGAATAATTTTGTTCAGTAACCATCCAAATTTGATGTATCTGTTTGTTTCCCCTTGCTCTGTGTTTCAGGAGAGTTCAGCTGCGTGCCTATTCGTCAGATTTTTTGATAAGGTTTGTTTGGACGCTTAGTGGGAATCACAGGGTACATGGGCCTGCCTCAGTGAAGGAGCAACAGCCTCTGTCTCCATCAGTGCAATAGGAGTCGATCATTAGATCAAAATGGTCGGTGTTGAGGGCTCTACATCTACGGTTAGTGCAGTTTGAGATTTATACTTAGGACGTGATGTGGACTACTCCTTTGGATCCAACATTTCTAGCACAAAGTTGGGTGGTTTGAAGCTGTATAAGTGGTCAGTCACTGGTTCTGGCCCTTACATTTCCTTCAGGTTAAAGCATTTTTGATAAACACCTAGAGCAGTGTTTCTAGTTTTGTTTCCTCCAAAAGGTATTCAGTTGGTACACAGCAAAACCTTTCTGTGAATCAAACTGATGTGCAGCAAGGGGTGCAGCTGGGAGACTGACTTCAAAACCACAGTGTGGTTTGGAACCTGCATGCTGATGTAGACAGCCAGACCTTAGGCAGTGTACTAGAAACACTGATAAAAGGATGTCTGAAGTCTGCTTAGGTCCAGGGAAGCTTTGGAGGGTGTGTGCAGAGAAGATGTCTTACAGCCTGGTTATGAGTAGTGATGTTTATGAGGCCTAAATGGAGGGAAATACTTTGGTCAAATATTTTATTTGTGAATTTATGAAAAATATTGCATTCACATCAGCTGAAAGGGGGGGGGGGAAGAAAATCCTGAAAAGACACATGTTTCTTTTTATTTATGAAGTGAAACCTTTAGATATTTTTCAGACATCTTTATGCATTGAAATCAATGGACAGTAGTTGTCAAAAAGAAAACAAAATATTAGGATGTAAAAAGAGGAGAACTAAACAATAGAAATTCTATATGATGTTTATGGTAATAAATATTCTTTCTGCCCGAAATATCCTGTCTTGTCACCCCGTCTCAAGAGATAACTGTCAGAAATAGAGGAGTTTCGGAACATAGGGCAGGAGTTACTAATCTGAAAAAAAAATGTCCTGAATGATTGTGATTGGGATAACTAAGAATAAGTTGCTTTATCATTCTTCATAACATGGTTTCATCCCCTGTCCTCTGGAGCATCTGAATTTGGATACTGTCACCACTTGAAGTCAGACTAGTTGGCCTGATCTGTACGCCTATTAACACAGCTTAGACATGTTGAAGATGAAATAAGCATTTTTGTAAAGGAAAATAAAACACCTTACTTGTGGGTTTGCAGCCATAATTGTATAATTGCCATCATCATCATTCGTTGCAGCTCCAATATGTAAAGAACATGTTCCGTCTTCGTCTCTATTCATTTTGAAATGTGCATTTTTCTTTGAAATCTGCTTGCCATCCTTGAACCAGTATACCTGTATTGATCAGAAAATCCCTCAGTGGTTTACACTTGCTCTGTGGTGGAATAGTCACTAGGAAACATGTAGATAAGAACATGGCACATGTTGAACAATTGCTTAGTACAAATTTTAGAATACTCTAACGTTCGCAGATTAGTTACAGTGTGAAATAGAATGGTTCCAGGTTGAACATAGAAGACTACGTGTATCTTTTACATAGCTAGGATTGTCAGGCTCTATTTTCTTGGCTATAAAAGCATTGCTACTTATCTCAAATCAGCTCTCATATTTCTGAAAAGTTAAATTTTATGTTGTTATGAAACTCTGTTTTTCTTGGAGGCAAGTGGTTGTGAGGCAGTCTGTGCAACACATAAGGCCTGATTCAGTCTGAGGAGCAGATATTGTTGTTTTAACAGGTTGTGGAGAATAATTTGTTTTAGAGCTCTCTCTGCAGATCCATATACTTGGGAGTGAGATTCTCCAGGCAGGGTGTATAGGAAATAGTGGGTAATTGAGTGGGTAATTGATTTTTATTTCTCTATAGCTGACAGAGAAAATCACTTACCTTGGGAACAGGTATTCCAACTATTTTGCAAGTGAATGTAATAGGAGATCCTTCCATGACCCGAAAATGCTTGAGTCTCTTGTCAAAAATTGGTGCTATACATTTGCCTGTAGGGATTTCCTCGTGTTGGACTTCATCATCTGATTCATCCACTGGGGTACGTTCAAGGCGAAATTCTATCTCATTCATGAGCCTCTGCTCAAAGCTTGAAATCTTGTATTCCTGCAAAATGAGAGAAGGGATGAGAGAGGCAAGGTTCCGAACAAGATTAACCAATCTGTTATGTATTTTAATGCAGAATCAATTAAGGAAAAACTAAAGCTAGCAAAAAATGAGGTATTTTCAAGTTAACTTACCTTAAAGCTAAAGCATAACCAGATTTCTACTGGTGTAATTGAGAAAGCAAAACATGTCACATTTTAAATCCTTAAAAGAGTGAACACACGATGCAAGAAAATTAATATATTCCATGTAGATGACCAACTCTGGCTTGTTCGATGTCATTGTGAGCCTCCTTCATAATTCCTGAAGTGAGTTAAAAACCTCTCATTACTTAGCTGAGCACTGCTTTGCAGCAGGAAGTCTCCGGTCAGCAGCACGAGGAGTCTGTCCAAGTGTCCCTTGCTTTTCTATGTGAAGTTTCAAACCAACCAGCCAACAGCCAGCTTCAGTTTTTGACACCAAAGGGTATAGGGAATGGCAGTGGAGTACACCTACACCTGAACTGACCTTCCTGGTAGCAGAAGCTGCCTAGCTACGTTAACTTAGTGACCTGCAAGAATATATTGCTTAAATCATCATGAAGTAACTTGTGTGGAAGCCTGTACCATGTATAGGCCTTTACCAGTAACCAAATTAGTTTGTTCAGAGCTGGGTTTGTGCAGAGCTTGTAAGTCTGGAGATTGCAACCCTGCTTCTCTTGAAGGACATACTGGTCTGAGCACTGACATCTCTGAGAACAGGTCTGTTTATTTCTGTGGCAGTCTTCAGAATCTCCCTTTAATCTGTTGGATAGTGATATTATGATGGGTTTTGTTGCTTTGTTATGTGAAGGAAACTCTGTGGCTGCGAAGAGAAATATTTGAGCAATTCTAAATGTGCAGTATTTATTTTTAAAATACAACGTTAGTGAATAGTAAGGGTGTAGCCTATCCTAGCTATTTTCCATTTGCTGAAAAAACAAGGTCAGAAGATGCATCGTCTGCAATCCTTTGGGAGGTTTATTAAAGTAGTAGCAAAGATCCGGTAGCACCTGACTTCCATCCCTGATTCATTCATGTTGCTGATTACGCTGTTGACCACTAGCTCCTGATCCATGAGAAGCAAAGGTGGAGAAGCAGCACAGAATTTTAACTGACAAAGGTCTGTTTTCCTCAGGATTCCATGGAGACAGAAGTGGCCACGGCTTGAGAAGCTGCAGGGGGTTTTGAGAGAAGACTCTCACTTTTTGGGAGTGAGAGAAGGAAAAAGTGACAACCATGAAGCCTAAGTGGGGGGGGGGGGGGGGGGGGAAGATTTTTTACCAGGAAATTGTCCTAGTTGCCCTGGTGGAATAAGTGCTCTAGTAATACCTCTCTTTGGCACTGTAATGGGGGATATTATACACCACTCTCTTCATTCAAAATCTTCTTTTTTTCAGGGTTGCTGTAAGGTCTTTTCTGTTAATAATTAGCTGTGGAAGAAAAAGGCAGGTGGCTCAGGGTGTGGAAGAGCAGACTACGACGAATGAAGTCCCTGTGTTGGAAACTTGAGTCCTCCTCCATTCCTCCCTATTTCTTTGATGCTGCAGGGCTGTTCCTTCCACAAAGGTTTGGAGCAGTTGCCTGTAATGATGGGGTACCAAGCAAGTGTTCACAGAGAGCTCAGGTCGCTGGGTCTTCACGATGTCTTCCTTACCTGTAGCACTCTCCCTCTGCTCTGACAAGGGCAGTCTGGTCTGTTATACTCTCTTCAAATGTAGCACGGTGTGTACAGCTTAGCAACGCAGAGCTTTTGAACTTGTAGGTCTGTAGAGCTGTGTGAAACATGCAGCCGAGGGTGGAGATCTGCCACTAGATGGTATCATCTGCTTTCTTAGTTGGCTTTGTTTGCTCTGTGGCTGGCCAGCAGCAGGTGAGCAGCAAACAGCCTTACAGGGTTTCATCTTGCTCAGACTTCTTTTTCTTTCACACAACATGTCCCAGCAAATCACTTTATATAATTGGCCAAACTCTAATCGCAGTTATGCCAGTATGAAACTGGAGACACTCTGATTTCAGACCAACCAAAGCTATCATTTTTCCCTTTAGACTGTGAGTGTTAGTTGCAGAGTTCTAAAAGAAAGTTAAGCAATCAAACCTTTCCCCCTGATATTGTGAAAAGATTATGTGTTCTTGGAAAAGAAGATTCAAGTAAAACTCAGAGAGTGACTACTGTTTTAAGAAGCAGCCACATCACCAAAATGCACTGGAGCCAACTTTCATTTGTAAAGTCTCCCCAAAATTAAGTAGTTTAAACCTAAATACTTTGTTGTAAGCAGTGAACTGAAAAACATACTTGGACTTCTGTTTTTCTTCTGTTTTTTTTGAGAACTTTTAATAGATTCCTTCCTGTTGTTTACATAGCTCTCGACAGCAGAGAGCTGTCGTTTTTTAGTTTTTTAGTAAAAAACTGTACCTACTGAGGAAGGATTTACCTTGAGTCTCTGAAATTTCCAGTAGGATCTGAAGATGCTATAAATAGTTCTTCCAAGGATGGATTTGTTTTCAGTGGTTTCATATGCTGTGTGGCCTTTGGAAATGTGGAGGCTAATTAAGGATTAATTAAGTTAGAAGTAATCTCTTTTCCTCCCTCCTTTCCCATCATCTAATAATCTGACACCATGAAAAAAGGTCAGGACAATATAGCAAATATGGTACAGAGATTCTCATTTCTGTATGTTTAAGCATGTTACTGTTTTGTGTGTAATGAACCTCTCCAAAATTACATGATTATTTCTGGATATGACAGTCTAACTTTAAATCTAAGCAACGGACAGGGATGGCACGTGTTAACAGTTCCCGGAGTGAGACAGCAATCTGCACTTTGGAAGACTGAAAATTAGAGGAGGGATTTTGGCCTGCGGAAGCAAGTAAACTCTTTGTTCTGAAGTGTGACATGATAAAGAACAAAGGGAAAATGAGCATCTGCTTTCCCATAGTGAGCAGTTAAATCTGTGTAAATCTGGGAGACGGCAAATCAAATAGTTATGGCTTTTTGAACCTTCCCAATGGTTAATATCAAGCAATACCAGATATGCCAACGCTCCCTAAATTTACCAGATGTCTTAAAGCACCCTCGGTCCCTACTAGCACAGTTCAAAGTCAGAGGCCTGTCTGTGGCATCCTTTTTTGGCAGAACGTAAATTTGCCAGTGGGCTGTCCTAGTTGTATACAATTTTTAACTGTTTTGAGCTGCATGCATATTTCATTAGCCCTACAAACGATGAACATGATGACTTTTTTCAAAATAACATAATTTAATTTCTAGATCAGATTTTTGTTTTGTTTTGTTTGTTGAAGGCTATGTCAAAAGCAGATTTTGGAAATGAGACAAATGCTAATGACATCATTCACATTAAAAGGTGGGATAATGATATTGTACCTGTGATACCTCCTGACTTGTATAGTTGAAGACTGGGGAATCATTGCTTCCTCTCTGAAGTCTGAGGGTCAGTTTTTCATCATATGGTGTTCTCTAGCAGAGGGAAGTAATGGGGTTAGGAAGGCATTACTGTTACACTTATAAGACATCAGGGTAATGAATATGATGTCAGCTTCAAACCGAAATGCTATGGAGTGGGGTTAAGAGGCAATGAAATACTGCAGGCTAATGAGAGAGTCCATTATTGTTTATAGATAGTGGGGTTAGATCAGCATTTTTTCATGCTGATTTTTTTTTCGGACTTATTGCTATCCAAAAGAAGTTGTGGTATGTAATAAAAAATGAATAGCACAGGTGTTGCTGTAGCCATGATGGCATGCAGATGCAAGCAAAGGAATACTAAAAGAGACAGTTAACAACTTTTATTCCCTCTTTTCCGAAGATATATATTTCTCTTAAATTGGCTAACCAACTAACATAATTAAAATAACATTACAAATTACATTTAGAGCCATTATTTTCAATCTTTGTTAACCTAAAGTTTCCTGCATCTGTTTTAGAGCTGAAAAAGGGTTCTGTGCCCATTGTGCATTCTTTTTTTCCTAACTGATTTGTAGAAGGTATTAACTTCTTACAAACTTTACTTCATTAAGAAATATGGGCAATTCCTCCTTTTCACTTTTCTGCTTTGCAGTAGAGAATATATTGGGGAAGGAGTGCATTTTATGGGGCCACTTTAAAGTTAATCTTAGCTTAATTAAACTTTTCTTTCACATTTTTTTGAGTGTATGTGATTCTGGAAGCATGTGCAGAGACACTAAGATATAAAATAGAAGTAGCAATTAAAAAAACGAATATATATTGCTGTTTCATCACCACCAGACTATCATTACTGGTGACTGCATCTCTGCCTGTGGAAGCCACAGATGTCACTGTGTTTCCATGCAGAGGTACCAGTCTCCCTTGCCAGTAATGGTACAGGCTGGCTGAATGGGTTTGGACTGCTCATTTTAAGCAGTTACGTTCAAGGAATTACATTTTTAAATCAGAAAATACTGAAGTTAGTGTTCCTAGAGCTCCCAAATGCTCTTCGTATGTTGTGTTTGTACTTCGATTTTTGTCTTTCTGAATGTGTTATTTTGTGTGTATACCTGCATACATCTCTTTCTGTATAAATTTACACACAAAGCAACAAGACTAAATTAATATTGCTGTAAAAATTATAGCCTTAATACTTACTTAATACTTACATAGCCTGAAGGTGTTGTACCAAATGTCTTATAAAAAATAAAAATCTCTGAAATAGGTGAAAATAAACAGTTGTATAGAGAATGTAATCTTAGGAGGTTTTGCTTGGGTGGTAGATTTTCTTGTACAAACAGCAAGAACAGTTAACAGTTGTTAATGTGGCTTTCTGAAAATTTTTTTTATCATATAAGTTGTAAAACTATTTCTGAATATGATTACGGAAGTGGAGTAGGGCAAAGGGTTTGTGATTGTGGTTCAGACAAGTATTTCATAAAGTATCACACGAAGAACAAGGCAATTTAATCACTGGGTAAGATGTTAAAACCAGGCTGGAGGTCAGCATAATGAGGCTGAAAGAAAGAGTACAAAGGTTCACACTCAGTTTTGGGGTCAAAAATGTAGGGATCTAGGTCATTTTTGGCAACTTTCCTGGAACGTGGCATTTTCACAGCCAGGAATTCACACATTTGTTTAATATATGGGCCAGATTTTTTAAAGTGTGCAATATCCCAGCTAGAAAACTGTACAATTCTAGCTCCTATCCAGGCACATACATGTCCTGTACAAGTTAAATATATATATATATATATATGCTGAGAAGGCTGTAATGTTTTAAACCTAGACATTTCACTTCCAGGCAACATCCTTGCATTACAAAAGGGGAGTAAGCAGTGGTGGTTGCATTAATTTTGGCAGAGTATAGGTAGAAGGGCAAAAGTCTGTTACAACTGACAAGAGCAAAGGCAGGAAATACTCTGTTGAAAATGCACCTTAAGCAGATCTGTAGCATGTTTCCCCAGTTATTGGTAGCACCTTGGAAGTGGACTAGGCAAGATTATTGCCTCAGAGCCGTGTAGTTTATTCAGGGAGTGATGTGACTGCAGCTTAATTGCTTTAGTTGCCAGCTTGTGGCAACTAAATGTAAAATTTACTTAAAATGTAATTCCTTGAATGTAACTGTTTAAAACGAGCAGTCCTTGTGTCAGGGGTGTTCCCCCACTTCCCTCCTTGCGCATGTTCATCTGCTCCCACCCTTCCCTCTTGCCATCACTGGTGCTCATCCACCAGGTGGAGAAGTGAGATGCAGCCACACTTCGTGGGAGCTGCTAGCTGTTGCCTGGGTTTGGCAGGACAGTTGTAGGTTCAAGAGGATGGTTGTAATTTGACTGGTACGGTGTGCTGTCTTTAGTCCAAGCACTGGATAAGCAGTATCACTGCGTTGTCGGTGGGTAATTGGGAATGGTTTTGCACAGAAACAGAAAGGGGGAGGTGCAGCTTGCAGCGCACCAAGAAGAGCCAGTGCAGCTGTTAAAGAGAGGGTCATCTAGTGCATCAAGTCATGTGGAAAGGTGAGGACTCACCCCGATGTACTTGCCCAAAGCTCTCTATTTGCCTGCACTGCCTTTTATCAGGGCCTGACCCAAAAGAGGGCTTCACACTATGCTAGGTTCATAACATTTTTCAGTGCATAAAGCAGCTTAGGTCTTGCACAGATGTGGCACTGGAATTGCAGAATAATCCTATTTTTAATACAGAAAAAAAATCAGGGATTGCCTGAATGACAACCTGAGAGAACAAATATGCATACAGCTAAAGAAGCAGAGGCTTTACAGCATAAAGAAGCAATCAGAAGTAAGGGAAACAAAATAGGGAAACAAAATCCTCTCATAGAATATACAGGACAGGTCTTGTAAAAAGACTTATTGAATAGGTACAGCTTCATCAATACATCATGCATCTGCAGCAGTCACATCATTTTGTCTCTGTTACAGATTTATATAGTCCCATCACCATTATTTTTGAGCACCTGAAGACAGGGCACCCTTTATGGCAGGGCTATTACCTGCATTTTAGATATGAGAAGCTGGGGTCCAAAGAGGCTAAGTGAGCTGCCCAGGGGAATCCTACTGGCAAAAAAAAGAAGAGGAATTCCATAGCAATTCTGACAAGTTTTGTAGGCATCTTTGGTGTGTGAATATAAATCCTAAAGACCTGCATCTGCTAAGAGGTATTTTGTTGCTGACTTCAGCAGGATTCAGACCTTAGTGAAAATAGATGCTGAAAGTTAGTAGAAGGTTGTAGCATCAAAATAATCTGATGTTGACCCTCCCAACCCATAGAAATTACTGCAGATAGAAAGGCTAGAGAAACTTTATTCAAATATCTCATATACTGTTAAAAAAAAAATGATTACCACTCATTGCCAACTCCAGACAAGTTTCACAATTTAATTCTAGTTTTCCAATTTATACTAGATTGGCTTTTTGGCAGAGTTATTCTAAACCCAGTTAACCTAGTTATCTAAGGAACTGGTGTATACTGCATCTCAGTTTCTGTGTCCAGACTTTTTCTTGAAACACTCCTTGGCTTTAAAGTCTAATCTAGAGTACTCTGGCTGAAGTCTTTGGTTTGGTTTGGATCGTCTCTCTCTCCCCAGGCAGTGGGAATCAGAATACAGCAGATCCAATGCAGATTTTATTCTTCAATTATCTTGTCCCATGGAGAGATACCACTGAAGAAATTTATTTCTTACAAACGAATGGGGCCTGTCATATGCGTCAAGGCACACAAATAACATGCTATCCAAATGTAAATACAAACCTTGAAGAGTTTAGCAAGTCAGCTGTAGTATACGGCTGATCAACATTTGAAATATAATTCAGCTCAAACTGATAGTTCAAGAGAAAAATAGAAGAGAAAGCAAGTGAAATACCTCCAACTCCCATAGACTTATTGGCTGGAGTGAACAGCTTAGGAGTGTGGGCAAAAGCATGAGAAGCTCAGTTTCCTTTCCTAGGTGATAAGTTCTACAATCCAGGGTCCTTACCAGCGGAAAACCTATCTCTGCTTGGTTGTTGATTAGATCTAGGTCTTGGGAGCACAGCTGCAAGTGACTGTTCAAATATTCAATGCCGAGATTATTGAGAGTTTATACCTCTTAATATCAAGATTTTATAACCTGTCTTTGACAGGTTCGTAAATCTGTTTTCATTTCTATTACAAAGCAAACAAGCTGCCATGAGGACTCCTTGGGATCTATTTCCCATCCAAAATTGTCTGCATTTGCTGACCTTTGGGACATGATGTGAAGCTTGTTTTTAAGCAAACTTTTCAGAGTGGCTGGATTAAATGTAATTCTTGTGCTCTGAGGAATGGTGTTCTTGATGGTTCTTGGAACCTTTCTGAGACTGACTGCTGAGTATGGGAGCTGAGAGGAGATGATTCTGTTTTATCAGTGCTGAGGAGTTAGCCGTGATGAGTTGGGTGTTGCCATGGCTTTACAGGCCATGGCTTCTAATGATCCAAAAGCTTTTGGACAAACTCTGCATCTTTTCTACTCTGAAATTGCTTGTAAAGTATTCACAAGTGAAAGTGGAGAATATTAATTTGAGGGCTATGAATAATGGCACCGTTTTCTCAACAGCTGAAGCTTTATTCTTGGTACTAAAAATAAGGCAGGAGCTATGCTGCTATCTATCTTACACAAGACACAACCAGACAGAATTGCCACATGGTATTCTTCACTATAAATGACAAATATGTGGGTATATCTTATAATTCTTATCAACAAGTCAAAGGATGAATAACCTGGGTCTGGGTATCTAATCTTTCATTCTTCCTTTCCTTTTAACATTGGAGTTAATTCCTTTAATTATAGCACAGTATTCTGAGATTTATTTACTTTGTTTTTCTATGAGTTATTTAATTTGTATAGCAAAGTTTGGAAGAGATAATATATCTGTTAATTTTTAAGATTTGCCCATAAAACAGAATTTCTTTTATTTATAGTCCCATTGATATGAAGCCTGTAAATGGCTTGGCCATGGCTGCTCTTTTAGTTCAACTAGCAGTTTTTTTTTTTTTTTTGTTTTTTTTTTTTAAGAGTTTGCATTACAAATGAATATTTTTTGCACTTGCCAAAATCCTTCCAAGCAATTTGTCTGCCCTTTCCTTCCTACACTAATTTGTTTCTTTTTGACATGTTCCAACTGAACCCTAACAAGGTACTTTTTTTGCAAGTGCTTAAAGGGAAAGCAAAAGCCCGATAGACTAGATAGAGAGCACCAACAATACACCACACCAGCCAGCAAGGAGTGAGGCTGCTCTCCTGTGAGTGAAGAGCTGTGAGTCAACAGTCTTCAGTCAAAGAAAGAAACTGAACTGAAGTCTCCCATATCCTGGGATTTATCCCAACTTCTTCCTGCATTTGAATAACCTAATCCTCATTTAGTGTGTCTTGCATTTGAAAAAAAATGAGCAAATCCTACTAAAGAGCTTTGGAATCAATTGAACTACATTTGTGTAATATTCCTATCTGTTGATGAAATTTCACCTGCAATATAATATACTACCATCTGCATAAATAACAGGTATGGTGTTTTTTTCCTGGTAAAAATGGCAGCTTGTTACTACATGTACTTGGTCAAAGTTGCAGCTTGAATCTAAGCACAATCATATTTTTATTTCTGTCAGCACTGCATGATTATCATAGCTGCGGAAGACTACAGACTAATCTGTTCTGTCTCATGCAACATCAGCAGAATTACCAACTATGTTCTCATTCTAGATTTCTTTATTGTTGGTGATGAATGATGTCCTGGATGAAACAGAAGGAATACATCTGGATTATTAGATATCTTACTGGGTGCATAATGCTGACATGCAGCAAAATCTTGACTTGTAAGCTAAACACTTTTCATATGGAAGTCAGTGACAGATAAATAGAGCACCAGGATGCAAAGCAGTCATGTTCATTGTTGCATTTTATATGGTAATATAAAACAATACCTGAACTTTAAGACAGAGGCTTGTCATCTGCAGCTTTCATTCTGGATGATCACTACATATTCTGCAGATATTGTAAATGAGATTAAATGCTACTGTTGAAATACTGGCATACAATAGAATTCTCACAATAAGCAAAATGCTATATGATACATTTTATGAAAAGGATTTTTTAAAATAGTGTGTAGAAAATATAAGGAAGCCACCCTCTTAAGATTCTTATTGGATGCTGTACTTCTCCATTCATTATTCTGTGATCTTTTGTATGCAGGATAGTTGTGTTACTATTTATGAGAAAGTGAATAAGAAGCATTTTGCTGCCTTTATAATAACCAATTTAATACTGAAGTGCTATATATAGGATGAAAATGTCTCCTTTTAATTTTGTGTTAACCACAAGAAGAAAACAGATGACAAAATCTTTGGGGGTGAATTCAGCATGCCAATGTATTATTCTTAGGATGCTGATTTTGTATGACTAGTAAAGCAATAGGAATTTTGTCAAATACTATGCATCTTCTAGTCTCTTTAAATAATCACTGCTTTCATTGAGGAAAAAAACCAGACTTGAATTTGTTAGAGTCAGCTAAAGCAGTGACTTTTCCCAAATGTGGAAGAATAAAAGTGTAAGTGATTCACTGTGGGAACTGAGGGGGGAAACGAAGGGACTTTAATTGAGCAATCCTAAAATTGTTGTTTTCTAGTTAATTACCATTCACATTCTAATTACCATAACAATTAGAGAAGTGCCAGCTTTGAGCTTCTTCTGAGTTTGCGGGACCTTGAAATCAAGATTTTGTTTTGTTCTCTTACAGAATAGTAAGCAAGCATATAAATAACTTTTGCTGTCAGCAGATAACTTTGACAGTAGTAGTGACCGTTGTTTCTAAAGGGGTTATCATGCAGTTAACTTGAAACACTGATCGGTATTTCACAGTAGCTGTCTAAATAATTTGTCTTACTATCATAGCAAGTACCAATCGTAACACTTGTGATTCATCTGCAAAACATACCACTTGCCAGTTGTTTTACTCAAAGTGGTTTGGCAGTGTGATCTGTCAGAAGGAAAGGTCAACAGCGAAATTAAAAAAACAGGGATTACAGTGCAGTTGTCCACAGAGGATAATTCATTCCATAGACTCCATGGCTTTTTGCTTATCCTTGCATGTTCTCTGTTGGAAGGGCTAACAGACATTGTGAAAAGTTCCCTTATTCATGACAAATCAGGGCAAACTGCTATTTGTTGTGTTAAGCCTGAGCTGGTGGGACAACTATAGATGCTTCCATGGCCAAGGTGAGGGCAGAACAGTTTCCTGCAGACAAGACAGCTAGCCCATAGTCCTTAGGGCATCCTGCTGTTATTCAAGGGCAGTCAAACCTGTCTCATAGTGATTTCAAACTCTGAATATTATTTCAGTTTTTATTCCTGCTTTAATTTGTAAATTTTATTTTTAATTTAATATTAATGTTACTGCCCAGATCTGGTGGATTTATTGATTCCAAATAAGACTGAACTGATTCCTTGAGCTTTGTAAAAGGCTTTTTATTTTGCTAATAATGCCAGTCCTAATATTTGGTGCCAGTGACAGCTATCAAAAACTTTATTTGTTAAGTTCCTAACAAGTTCCTATCAATTCATGCAAATCAGGAGATTTGGAATAATATGTTTAATGCCAAAAAATGAAAACAGCATTTTTGTTCAACCATAGTAAAACCAGAAACTTTTCTTTTACACAGTTTGATTACTGTCCTCCTTAGTTTGTCTTAGAAATATATAGTGTGTGAATGAGCAGGTGTGCAATTGGTTGGGCAATTTGTAAAGTGAAAAAAATTTAATCCAAGATACAAAAGCTTCTGTGAGAAGAAAAAAATTTTATGTTGCTACCATTCTCTAACAGAGATTGTCAGAAATTAAAAATGTAATTCATTCACAAAGTAAAACGTCTACAACTGCATCCCATCATACTTCCTGTTTAAAGCTCCAGTTTGCTTTTCCAAACCAGCACTTACCACAAAAGGTTACTCTGCAAAGTAGTGTAGCAGCTTAAACACATAGCCGAACAAACATCTGTTGTTCCACAAGTCATAATATATGTCTTATTCATGAGTGAAATTTACTTTAATAACGCTTGATTTTTCTTACCTGCTGACTACTTTGTTGATTAACACCATCTCTGAAATGCAGCTTTCTTTCCAGGTCCTTGAGAAGTGCAGTTTTATTGTCCCGAATAGAATCATCTGTTGATACTGTCAGAGGCTTCAGATTTTTTTTTGTTAATCCCTGTGTTGGGCTATTAAAAGAAAATTCTGTTACTAGCATGAAGCAACCGGTATATTTTTTGTCACCTGAGTGATGTGATATGTTAAGCGTCAACATTCTGGAGGAACCTATTATTTACTTATGCAGAAGAAGCTAAAGCATAATACAGGAAATGATTTTTGGTACTATTTTAATGGTGCATCCCATTCCCATTAATGCCATTAGGAAGGAATTAAGGTACACACCTAAAAGAGAATAAGCATTATAATACTATAATAACCATCTTATGTTAGTGGTTAGTAACCACAGGTACAGGTGTTTCCATAGGTACACAATTAGTACATTTTATTATATCAGATAATAACTTAGAAAGTTAATACAATTTCTTATCCATCTTCATCTTGTGTTTTCAGTGATCATTCACTCTTTTCATGAACTTTTACTTCTTTCTCTTCTTCTACCCTTTTATGAGACCTTATGAGTGCGAAGAGAATAGTTGTGCTTGAGTACTTGTGCTCAAAGATAGCTTGAGGATAGGCTTAGGCAGAGTTTTAGAACCTTTACTCTGAACATAAGTTTCTTATGTATGCCTGCCCACCATGCCAGGACCATTAAGGAAACCAGGCAAGTGCTGCAGGGTGGTAGCTCTACTGCAGAAGAGACTAATTACTTTTCTGTGCTGCACAATTAGGAGGTTTGAGAGTAGGAGTGCAATAGTGGTTTGGAGGCAAGATTTTCTTTGTGGAGAGAGTGGTGAGTGCTACCTATGCAGGATCACTTTTTTTCTATTAGAATTATAGATTCGTGGATGTAGTGTTGGGAAGATAGTTAGAAGATTGGGGCTTAGTCATGGCTATCACTACCTTGAAATGTACCATGGGTAAAAAGGAGGAAAATACTTCTTTGTGGAGCATTTGGAGTTCTCTGGATGAAGTGTTGTATCAGTCTAACACTTTTGGTCATGCTAACACAGAGTTCATGTTGTCTGTAAAAGGGATATTAATTTCAACTCTGTTAGTAAAAAAGGGACTCTTAAGGCAATAACCTTTCCAGTATATTGCCATCGTTTTTTGCTTGCTTGCTTGGAGGTAGCCATTCTGTCACAGTAGTCATTCTGGCCATCAACAGAAACATTTATGTGCAAACCATTATCTCTCCTGAGATCTACCAGGGGACTTTAAATATAGAAGGTATTGCAACCAGAAAGATATCTTTTCATAAGTTATTTCTTAGATTTACCTGGCCTAAGAAATAACTTATGAATATTTTTTAAAACTTTACTCACTGCTTACCGTAGATAATGCTTTTGTAGCTCATATAGACTAATAGTCTTAGAGTGACTTATCCTATATGTACATGAAATCTCTTTTCTCCTCCTAATACTGTCCTGGGAATCTCTGTGCTCCAAAATTCTTGTCTGTATCTCTCTTTAAATTCCCATTTCTCCATCTTGATTTTATATTACCCTTGAGGTGTTTTGTTACACAAGCTACTGTCTCTTTCTTCCTTAACTGAATGTAAAGATTAGATGAAATGACCAAAATACATGAATAGCTCGTGTTTCTCTTTTATGAATAACTTGCATATCAGCAAGCTCCCCACAGAACCCCCGAACAGCAGTGCATCTTAGTTTGCTTTATAAGTATTTCTTGCCCTTGCTTTGACACATGCGGTTTACGCTACTTACGTAACTGGTGTACTTCTGGGCAATCCCATTGCATTGGTTGATGGCACAGTAGGAAGTGAAGGAAGAACAGCACTAAGAAAAGCTACTGGATTCTGCACCCGGCTGGTTGGGGAGATAGGAGCAGGAGTGACACTTTGTGGCTGAATCTGCTTCCCACTAGATGTAGAAACTGTTAATGGAGGTACCATGGATTCTTTAGGACTTGGTAGGGACTGTTCACTTTTGCTTGTAAACCCTCCTGAAGACCTTGGCTGGGCAGATGGAGAAGTTCCTATGAAATTTTCCTTGTTATTTGTTCTTTGGGTTCCTTGAGGGACATTGCTGAATGACGTCACTGAAGAGCTAGAAGACGAATTGGTGGGTGATGTGGCCTGTGGTGGTAGGAACTGCTTGGGTCGGGTGTAGCTGAATGATTGTGAAGAAGAGGCTTTGCCTTGTTTGAACGTGGTTGAGGTGGACTGTTGGTTGAGTGAAGTAGCAGAATTCAGTAAAGATGAGCTGAATGACAACTCTCTTGTAGATGTCTGATGCAGCTGCTGTTGTTCAAGCAAGACCTGGTAGTGGAGCTGTTTTAACTGTGTCTGATCACTGCATTCAAAATAAAGATGAGCAAAGTTGGTCATAAGCCATGGTAATGCCAAACATACCGGCCAATTACATTTCCATATGTGAACTGCAAAAGAAAAAGTCTATACTCTGTGACACAGAGGTAGGGGAAGAGGTAGGGAAAGCAGCTACATGACGTATTCTGTAACATTATGGGAAGAGCAGAATGTTAGCTGACTACCAAACACAATTTTTTTCCCTCTTCCTTTCCTTGCTAGTGTCACAATAAAAGCTTTTTGGTAGAAAATTATTTGACTGAAGATTATTCTTTTAACAGATGAAATATAAAACTCTTCCTTGAAATCATTTTGAGGGATAGCATTGTCAAATTCTGCTCTACATAACCATTGTACCTTTCCTCTTGTGTAACTAAGAGTAGGATTGGGTTTTTAGGAATTTCAAATGAGCATTTGCAATCCAAATTGCAGTCATTCATCTCCAGTGGGTTCTGAAACCAACATTTTGGCTAATAAAGCTGTGTAATAATCTGCCAGAGGAGAAAATAGTTAAGGTGGTGTTGGATGTTCAGTGACAGGCAAGAGAGTACATCATTCAGGGAAGATACGCATTTTATGCCATTTTTATTTCCTAGATGCTATTTATTGTAAAGGTGCTCAGGGTTGCAGCTAAGGAAATTATTTTGCCATGTGAAGTGGTTTATTTTGTTATTGTGTATGTGGAAAATAGGCTAACTTTTCCCCTTCCAAAAACATAAACGACATGGAGGATATGAAAAATGGTCATGTAATAAATTGTCCAGTATTAATTAAATAGTGTTAAAAAGAGAAAAATGTAGAAGTAGATTATTGTAGAAGTAGAGAAGTAGAGATCAGCCAAAACTGATACTGCCAAACCAAATCCATGAATTCAATAGAACTCCTTTTTAGGTAAAAGAATTATTTTTTCTATAATTTATGGCACAAAAATCATATTAAAGGTAGATTAAAATAGCAATTTCAGGCTTTCATACACTAGTGAACTGCAGAACTGAAACTGTGCAATCCTCATTTTTCTTTCATCTGCATAATACTGTACTCATTTGTTACAGGTTTTTTCTGAGAGAGAAATCCTGTTTTATGCAAGCATTGGGCAACACAAATAAACAAGGCTTCTGCTTACCCCTTAAGCACCCTATAGCACTGAAAGAAAATAAGCCTGTGAATGTGGGGCTAACATAAAAATCAGTGCTCCAAGTTCTGTGTCTGCTGCACAATATGTGAGTTCTGTTTCCTTGCTTGTAAAGCTGATACCATGAAATCACATCCTGCTTAAGGATACTAACAGATTGCTTTATAAAGTCCTTCCTGGGACGTTAGTTAAAGTTTCTGCCTGTTTATGAAATAAAATGAAGGCCTCCATACGCTCTTTGGAAACTAGACTGGGAAGGTTCTGAACCTGCTGAAAGGCTGTTTCTTAGTTTCTTCTAAGAAAATTACATTACTCCTTAAAATTTCCCCTCAGATTCACAGTGCACTAATCCTGCAGGTGCTTCTAAGTGGTTTCACATCATCATACACCTCCAAGTATTTTATTTATTTCAGGAGATTACTTTTGTGGAATATAAAGTCATGAGGCCCTGTGGACCTGCATATGCTTGCTATAATATGTATAAGAATAAATATGTCTACTTTTAGCAAAATTACATGCTCAGAATTGAGAAACAGACACTTGAAGAATCTGCTTTTATTTTGCCTGCACACTAGCAGTATTGTTCATCTCTTATTTACAGCACTGTGGAATTGAAAGGGTATTTAAAAGCAGAAAATATTTTCCTTTTGAATTTGGGAAGCACTTTACTTTTCTCAAGAGGAATGCGTAGAAAAAAAATCTAGCTTTTAAGATTATGGTTTATTTAGACCAGCACTATGTGATAAGGACTGTCTTTTTTCTTTGTACTGTGCTTCAACTTTTTGCACCTAGTGCAATAGTGTCCTGGTCTATGAGTAGGTCAGGTACATGTGATAATAGAGATACTGAATAACAACAGCGACACTGCTGAGACTTAGAATCCCTTTTACTTACAGCTTTGGTTTAGCCAGTACTGGCGGGGGTTCCTTGGAGGGTGATGTTGGCTCTGGTATTTTCATTGCCTGTCCATTTATCCTGTCTGGGAAATAGCTGGGTCTGGTCTGATTTGCAGCCTCAGGTCCATCCTCTGATGCTGATTCACTTTTATCATCTTCAGGCAGCTTGAAGTGCACACGGAGACCTATTTTGGAACTTGACCTAGGTTCATTGTGGTTCACAAGAACACCTTCGAGTTTCGGCTTTGGGGGCTGGTTTACCACAGGATGGGAAGGAGTCCGTGGGGGAGGTTGCTGTTCAGCAGCAATTAAGTTGATCGAGCTCATTGTTTGAAGAGTAGCAGCATTACTCTTGTCTTCAGATGCTAAAATTGGAAATATTAAACTTCTGGTTATACATAAATACCGCGAATTATAATAAAATAAGATAAAATCATGAAAGTTAGAGTTTGCAAAAACTTGCCCTAGTTTCCTATCCAGCTGTTGGAATGAGTTATTGGACTTCATTTATTTAACGAACTTCCTTAACGAAGGAATATTGTAAAGTGAATAAAAGAGAACCATAATTATTTTGGAAGATCCAGTAGTGGTCTACGGTCATGTTGCCCATGAATTCCACCTGTGTCTTCAGAATACAGACTTTCATTCCATTGCAGCTTTTTCGGTTGTGAAGAGCACTACCAGACCTTGAGCTAAACTGAACGCAACAGTGTTCAGTGCCTTCAAGCGCTGGTTCTTCACTCATCTACCTGGTTGGTGCCTTAGCAAAGTAAATCATTTAGGTAGTGTCAAAGGATCTGTTCTGAGGTTTCCTGCTTTGGGCTCTGCACTAAAGGTTTATTGAAGCAGCAAATGAGGCAGAGACCCCTGAGATTCCCCCCCACCCAAAAAAAAAAAAAAAAAAAAAAAAAGGCTATTGCCCAAATCCTGAGGTCAGCAAGTGTTTCCTTTGAGGAAGGGCTGCTGCGGGATTCACTCCGTAACATTGCTCACTCCTTCACGAGCGTCAGTGGCGTCTTTCTGACTGGGAAAGGGCACTCTGAAAAGGCAGCAAACTGTACGTTGGCTAAGCAGCCTGGGCTGCGCTGCGCGACAGCCTGCTGTGCTTACATCTTCCGGCAAGCAAAGGACTAAAAGCATCTCTTACCTTTGACAGTTAGATGAGCTATACTGGATACTGTGCCGTATTTATTGCTTGCAGTACATGTAAAACTGCCCGAATCTTCTGAGAATACTTCAGCAATTACCAGAGTACAAATTTCCTCTGCAAAGCATCAGAGCAGTGTTACTACTTTAGGAGAACATGCATTAAACAAAGACACAAAGACTTGGCTGCCCTGGGGGCCATTTCCTTAACGTTTTCCACCTTGCTCAGTTTGATTTTTGTTTCATCAGTATTAACAATTTTGGCAGGCTTTGTGTGCAGCAGCTGTTACCAGCATTGTCCGCAGCAGCTGGTACCCTCTGTGCTCCAACATGCCCAACCGAAGCGAGGAAGAACAGGTGTCAGTGCTCGGAAAACACAAGAAAATGTCCTCCCATGCACATGGAATGCAGCCTTTCTCCCTGAAGAGCTTAAAACTGAATTTGGAGAAATACAGTGGACTCTGGCCTCACAACTCACTAAAACGTGGGTTTTCTAAATCTCTTTGCAGATTGAAAGATTCGGTTTAGTTGATCAGGAACAATTCAAGTAGAGCCACCCTGTAAGGTGAAGAGATGCCAAATGCATATAATTAGGCCAGCATTTTTCAAAAGTGTCAGTGCAGGTTTGCAGAAAGAGGGGATTCTGCTAACTGTCCCTACAGAAAGTTGCCCTTTCCCTTTTTTGTGAAGATTCGTATAAACACCAAAAATGTGTCTGCAAAATTGTACTTGGAAAAATGAAATTCTGTCTCGAAAAATCAATCTAGGGTTAGGATATTCCTGTCTGGGAAATATCTGGCATGTCTAGGCAGCAACTACCAGCTGATGAATACCTGTAGTGGTGGGATTTTACAGATTTTGTTTCGTCAGATAGCTTGGAAGGGGAGGAAGGGTAACCTTTCAAATACATAGAAATGTGGGCTGACAGCATTTCTTTAGTAGTCAGTGCCTACTTTGCTACCATGTTGCAAGAACCTTTCCTACAAAACCACAGGTTTAGTATTTTATCAGTATTTCTATAGAGGACTAAAGCACATTTAAATTTTTTTATTTCATGTCATCACTGAGGAAAATCTAGTAGCAACACAGGGATTATTTGCTAACAGCTATAGGAGAATAATAGTTTATTATAGTACTAGGATTATAGAACTGATTTAAGGCATTATAGTGTCTAGTTTATAATACTTGGATTTGCCAACCATTGCGTGCATGGAAATCCAGATTCCTTCTGAATGAGTAGCAGGTGATGAGGCAGTGACAACTGCACCCAACTGATTACCCTCTAAAAACTGCTTCACATTACTCAGCAGTGATGCCACTGGACAGTAAAGGAATGGTATCGGTGTGCTGTGGTAGAAGCTCCATTTTTTCTTCCCAAGACTGAGAGAGAGACATTGCAGAGAGGGGGAAAATACAGGATTTCTCAGTCTCTTTCAAGACACCTTTTGAGTTAAAAAAAACTTTTAATAGAGCAGGGACAAAAGTAACGGAATCTCATATTCCATAAGAATTAAAACTCATTTAGTGATTTTCTTTTTAAGAGAGGCAGTTTTATTTTTTTAACAGTGAAAAGCATAACTGTGAGATTGCCTCATGGAAAGGTAATCAAAATCTGTAAGGCTTCTCTGCTCAAATCATGCAGAGTAGCCTACGTTCTGTTCTGACCCTCAAAATCAGCAAATCCAGCCACTTTTATAGGATTTGCTGATACCAGGGGTGGAACACCTGATGTGACACTCTCATATTACCCTGTAGAGAGCAAAGGGAATGGCTGACATGGCTAAACATCTGATGCAATGCTCCCTAACTGGTAAACTAGATAAAAATAGCTCAGTCCTACATCATCTGGTGTACTTCTGATCGTCAGATACAGGAGACTTTCATACATTCATTTTGTTAATCTTTAGCTTGTGAGAATGAAACGGTTAGGCCCTAAGACAGAATTGTGTCAAAGCAAGATAGAAACACCATTTTCTTCAAAATTATAAAATTAATTCAAGTTCTAGTGCATTTTATGTCCTGTAAACATTCTACACTGAAATGCATCTCCCCAATAGCTATAGAACATTTTTAAAAGTTACCTTAATTTAAATTACGTAGTTAAAATAACTCTTATTTTGTGAGGTTAATTCACCAAAAAGGAATAACACTTTAGATAGTACTCACCTGGTTCAGCCATAGATCGTGGTTCTAAAGGGAAGAGCAGAATTAGTAGATTGAATATATTTGCTTTTGCCAATACAATTAATTTTTTTCTTGAAGACTAACTAAAAGCTTGATTTTTCTCTATGATAAAATGATACAATATTCCTTTTGATGCGATTTTCTGTTCAAGGGATGGCAGAGACAGGCAAGCCTTGTACTCAACAGCATGTCAAGTCTACTGAACATTTTTCTTTATTTCAGTTCAGTAAAAAATTGGTAAAATATTATACATAAACTTGAAACTGTTTTAATGAGCCAGTGTTTGTGAAGTTGAATCTTTTGCCTGTTTCTACACGTACACAAAGTGTTAGAATCAGATCATTAGAGAAGGATTTGGTGGAAATATCTAGTTATATTTAATGACAAACCATTATATCGTCATGCTTATGTTTTATTTAGAATTTTTCTTTTGAAAAAGTAGTTCTTATTCACTGTAATGCTGTAGTGCACTGTAGTATATTTACCACAGCATTTATGAACAGGAGGTAAATTCTGCCAGTAGTAGTTTTTTGCATTCTTAGTACTATTTTAGTGTGTCCTGAAGACAGTTTCTGAGAATATTACATAGTGAAATCAAATTATGATAAAACATTGTTTCATTCAGATTTGTGTTAGTGTGACTTCTGTCAGGTTTTAGCAGTTATAGCATTCCAGAGAATTTTGAGGAAACTGCAGACATTTGGGCTACATTTGAAAATAATAATAGGAGCATATATTTACAATATCTATCATGATAGATATACACATGACACATGAATACATGAGGAAATGCATGTATGAAATCACTTTTGCTGATAAATAGGAAATCAACAATCCATAAGCTTTAGTATAAGTGCACTTAACCTTAACTGAAAGACGAGGCACTTTACAGGTGGTGGAAGTGTACATAAATGGTTATAAAAAGAAAACCAAACACAGCTGAAATAAGACTGACTCAGAAAAAGACATTGAAAGAGTAGACAGATGAATGTAGATGGCCAGATGATACAATAATTCAGGGAATCGGAGACACATACTACCTGTGAATATTCTGTTCAATTCACCCACAGTTTTGGCTTTTGGGACCCGGTTTTTATTGTCATAGAATATGGCTTAGGTAGTTATTCCTATGGCAATAAGAAATTCTAAGTGTTGCTATGTTAGGAATTTTATTGCATGCCAGTATTATATTAGATCCAACAGTTCCACACAGGAAACATACTTTTCTGTAATATCCTAAAATCTGGAGAATCTGCTATCAGTGTTCCTTCTCTGTACCATTCAACCTTTGGAGAAGGAGCTCCTTTCACCCGACATTCAAAGACGACAAGTTGACCTTCAGAAGCTGAAATATCCTGTAACATCTAATAAAGAAAATGAATAGAAACAGTCAGTTTTATTGGTCCAGAAGTAATACTGATTTTCATAAGTTTTCATAATGCCACTTAAATTTTTGAATGCCTTAAAATGTACAAATAATTCCATTTTTCCTTTGATAGCTATAAAATTTTAATTTTAAAAATAAAACTTAATTTTTAGTTTTCAAATATATCGTAAAACAAATTACCTTTGTAAATACAGGAGCAGCTATTATAGGTCTTCCATCCAGTCCTTGCAAATAGTTAGTGGGGCTTTGAGCCTGTAGATTGCAAAACATCACATGAAGAAGTACAGGTATACGGAGGATATTCCATATACAGGAGAAGCATGGAGTGTCCTTGCATGCTAATTAAATCTTTTGAAAATTAAAAAGCACAACTACCAATCCTCTTGGATATTAAGTGGAGAGGGCTTCCCTTTCATAAAGTAAAAATTTTATTCTAGGTTAAATAAAATCTGAGACTGAATATTAAAAAATGTATTGCGCTTAGGATAGCATTCCTATTATAGAGCCTTAGACTGAAAAATCATTCCAGTGCTGTATACTAGAAATACAGAAAGTGTTCGTTTTTCCTTAAGAGAACTGTGTTCCAGAAGGAAGCGGACACCTGACTTTATGCCAAATTGCAAGTCAAATCCTTGTAAGGTCCCCTGACCTTATTTGAAGTGCGTTTTATGCTCTTGGAATGGCACAAAACAGATTTTGGTGGGAAAAGGTGCAAAACAGATTATTTAATGGGGTGAATAAAAGTTGCTCTTTTGTAGGATATGCATAGTGATCTTTCTGGTTGTATTGCTGCCTGAGTACCATAAATGCTATTTTAAAACATTGCCTTATCGTGTTATTCATGTCAAAGAAGACCTTATTGCAGTGTATTATAATACCCATCATTAATACTTCAGGAAGGCAAATCTGTGTAGGCTGCTTGGTGTAGACTCCTTTTAAGCATCTGACTTACAACATATTCATGGATGTTAATAAGGGAAAATTAAGTCATGTGTGTGACTGCTACTGTAAATCTCTTCCTTTGCCAAAACCGAACAGATTTACAGAGGTGCAATATCTCCCTACTGATCCCCCTTAATGAAATCAAAATGAAATTACTTTCCTCTTAGCAAAATTTCCATATACAACTTGATTAATGTAGTTTTTCTTTTTGATGGGAATAGAAGCTGCCCCAAATCAGCAGAATTAGTCATGCAGTATCTTTGGAGAACATATACAAATTTTATAGGTAGTATCTTATAAGCCAACAAGACTGAAAGTGGTAATTTTTGAGGAAACTATCAGTCTGGAGTTAGGCAACCTATGTCAATATGTATTAGAAAGGCTTAATTCTATTGTCATCATAGTAAAAGGTAAACTTCCATTGCTTCAGCTATTCTGTGTCCATTTATTGGTTGCCACCTAATTCTAGGTTGTAGACATGTTAAACACAGTTCAAAGGAAGTTTCTTGTTAGCGTTTCAGTTCTATTTGTTCATAACTTTGAATTAAATATGACTAATAGTTCCTATTAGGAAAGAATCCACAGTTAGGTGTATCCTGATAGTTTGCAACAGAAAGGACTAGAAATACATGCTAAATTAATTAGAAACTCTTCAATATGGATATTGAAATGTTATATGCTAAACAAGCATAACTACATATAAAGTAAACATAGTAGTGAAATGATTTAGCCTAAAATAAATCTCACATTAAAAAAATGATCTGAAGTGAGTTTTGTAGAGAGCGAGAGGGAAAAAAATTATTGGCTGTCTCTATTGAAAGTGAATGAGTCAGTCTGCAATATGAAGATGCAAGCGAGCTTACTTACGCATCCAAGTGCCCTTCACGGCATGCAGAGTCTGCCCTGCCGGAGTGCGTGCGGTGCCTGCCGCTGCCTGGGCTGCCAGCAGCTGCTCCTTTTGCTCACCGCCGCAGAGATGCCTGCAACCTGGGAAGGAAAGGTTCCCTTCCCTCTGCCAGGTGCTAAAGGTTAGCTGGCAGGCATAACATCTGTGTGCGCTACAACTGCATGCGTATGCTGTTCAAAGATGAAGTTCAACACAGCAAAGTAAAAAGCAGGAAATCTGGGGGTTCTGAATCATAAGCTGTAGAAGAAATACCTTTCTAAGAGCCTTCATTTTTCCTTGGAAATATACCATATTGTTTCCCATACCTGATTAACTGGTGTTGATGCAGGCTGAACTGGTACAGACACAGGTTGAACCATAGCAGATGGTGCCTTGGAAGTTTCTTGGTGCTTGGTTGCAGCTTTAGCAGTAGGAGATGCTGCATTCAAAGAGATGTCGGCTGTCTTTGCGGTTCTGTGAAAGATGAACCAAAAAGAACGTTCTGTTGCTTGTATTCTTAGTAGTATTCTTGCATAGTATTTTTTTGTAGCTGGAAGCTACAAAAAGTCCTTCCCAGCTACATAGCAATCCCACTCTCACTTCTGAGATTGGGTTCCGGTTGATCTAAACAGAGTGTATGCCCAGGTAAATTGCATTTTGTAAGAATCAGGCTGCTTATCACTCATACGTGCTTCAGTTACAGCAAATATAATAAAATGACCTGGATTAGCTCAACTATGGCTTGAAAACTGCTCTCATCAGCTCAGAGCAGCATGAGAGGGCAGTGCCAGTTTCTCAGTTTTGCATACCGCTCCCTGAAATGTATGAAGCTATGAGCCTACAAGGTAATGGAAATATTGTGGTCTACTTGGACAGAGAATCGATAATCTTCTGCTGAAAAAAGTAGAGAGATAAGTTTTCTGGTGAACATCTGATGCAATTTTGGTAGTGTACAGGTCATCACCTGTTCAATTTTGTTAGGTTGTTTCTATATGGAAGTAGATAGGTGGCCCTGTTTGTTTTTACTGCAAAGTGAAATAATGTAAACAATGAAGTCTTTTTACTTGGTTTTGTTAAGTGTTGTATTGGCTGCTTTGGCATGTACCACACGCCCCTCAGGAAAGCCAGCCTTCAAATCACAGGAAGCCTTACTCAGAGTGAACATACAGTTGCTGAGATCACTGATTTCTCATTTGAAATTGTGAATATTTTTAGCAGCTGTTCTCAGATTAATTCCCTTCCATTACAGGTGTTCAGGTTGTTGTGATGACAGCTGGAGGCTAAACAAAAATAAAAAGATGCCCTATTATACTCAAATCTTATCTTTTGTAATTCTGTATTTTGTAATTCTGACTTGAGGACACCCAGCTACAATGTCAGAGCAGCTTTCCTTTTTTCCTAAGAAATAAAGAATGCAACACATTTCTTCAAAATTTAATGAGGTAAGCAACCTAGAGATGCCATCAAATGATCAGGATCATGGTCAACAAACACTACATCAGCATCTAATGGGAAAAACAATGTTGTACTTGAGACTTTTGGAAAAGTCTGAGCTAGAACTATCAAAAACTTAGCAATTGATCTGAAAACCTGTGAACCATTGTTGCTCTGATGTTTTATATTATTTGCTAAATTTTGCAGTCAATGAACCAATCTCATCTGGAGTATTTTATGACTTTGAGGTAGAAAAATCACGTAAGACTGGGTTTGCCTTATGCTGTGTTGAAGTCAGTCAAACACACTGTAGTATTTTCTCTTGTATTTTGGAAGAAAATGAAATATGTAGTGAATATAACCTGCCTTAATAAATAATGAAAAAATCCAGGCATATAAGTCTATCTGATCAAAAGTTTCTCTTTATGAAGCACTCATTGCTTTTGGGATTGAATTCGTATGTACAAAGGAGTTCAAAATAAAACATCGATTATTTTGGTTTTCAATCAGTATGAATATCTTCCCCATTGATAGAAGGACATCTGTTCATTCTAACAACATTGGATCAAGTACTAAATGCACAGGGAATAGATTTCACTTAGGAAAAATAAAAAAATTCCAAGGTTTTAGGTTAAATGCATCTGGCAGTTTTTCTCTCCTGTACGCTCATCAATTCAGTTAACTCCAGTTCACATATATTAATTTCTTTATGTTAAATCTAAGTAGTTCATGGATAGTAATCTTCTGCTGAAATCTGCATGACATATCATATTTTCATGTGAGAAATTTTACTGCACTGTATTTTCAAGACAGACACTTATTTCAGTATTTAAGTCAGGTGTAGTCAAACAGCGTCTATTTTAGTAAATTAATTTTAGTAGCTTAATCTTTTATTTAGCATATTTCTTCTCTTGTCTACATTTAATATAAAGTTTGAAATAATATTTTAAGGTTTGTTTGAGCACACAAACAACAACAACAAACCCAAAGCTTAACATGTTGGAAGCTGCAAAATGTGAATATAAACTGAAATTTCTGCTCTTACTTGTGGGTTTTTTTTATCTATGAGAAATACAGAAGATTTAATATATATCAAACTTACCGATTCATTTCGTCTTTGATGGTTTCGCCTTCAGAGTCAGAGGAGGAGACTCCTACCAAAAAAAAAAAAAAAAAAGAAGAAGAAAGAAAGAAAGAAACAGAAAAAAATCAATTAGCAGAGTGAATTTGGAGAAATTTGTCTAAGAATCATGCAAACTTTTATTAAGACTCCCTCTAGAACATTCTAAGCATATATATTATAAAGCTATGCCAAAAGAAAGAACCATGTTGCAGTGGAAATTAGCCAAAATTGCATGCTGTGTAAGATGCAGAACTGCTATGGACATTATCTGCATTAGCAGATTTAGACAGTATGCAGCTGAAGTGAGGAAAACATCATCCAAGAGTGAATGCCCACCTGGGTGCTCCTCAGTTTCTCTTTAAAATGACATTAGTATGATTTAGTCTTTGATTGCTGCTCTGGTTTAAGTAAGAGCTTTTTTCTCAGATACCAGATTCTATGAGTAAAACAAACAAACAAACAAAAAAAAAAAATGTGGAGGAGAGAGAGATCTGGAATCATATCTATTATTCCTATGCTAGTGCCTTGTAGCACGGTCTGGAGAAGAAGACATTAGCTGAGTTTACTGACAGCTGTCTTACTGAGGCATTTTACACTTCTGATTCAACCTTCACTGCATCTGAAATGTGCATTTTCTCCGTGGTCCCTGCCAATGAGCATCTCCTCCAGCCATGGCTTCCATCCAGCCTCCACTGCATTAGGTAAAAGCAGGCCTTGGCCCCAGTCTTGAGAACTAGTAAATCCCTGCCAAGTATGCCATTAATATCAGGGGCAGTGCAAATGCTAAAAAAAGGATTTGTCCTTTCACTGTCAGATTAGAAATGTGGAAGAAGAATAACAGCAAAGGAAAAGTACCCTTGCATTAAGTAGGGTAGATGATAGTTTAATTTATGAATGGTCCCACTGTTGTCAGTGATGGTACTCACAGTATGATATTTCTCTGCCTGGCAACTAAAGAAATACAGGAGAAAAAAAAATTCTATATATGTATTTTAAATTTGCAATTCTAATAGCATAATGATGGATGCAATATAAAATCCTACAAAAAAAAAAAAATACAGAAAGGCATATAACAAGTATCTTTAAGCCAGGTAGGATATATTGAATAACTTAAGAGGAAAGAAAAGACTCTTAAATTTGCTGATACATACTCTGTTTTGTTTGGAACATCTATTGTGCAAGTAAAAGATCAAATTGCGAATATGTACTATTATATTTTGGTTACAAGGTCCCAATAGCAGGTTAGGATCAGGCTACTTTTACATTTTTCTCATTGAAAAAGGCAAAAACCACCCTATATTCAATTTCTACTAATGGCTGAAGGGAAAAGAGATTAATAAAAATAAGATACACAGATAAGGCTTCTTTTATTTCCCTTAAGTAACCACAGATAAAAAATACAGGGTGGCATCAGAATCTCTGTATTTTTAGACTTTCATCTTATAATGAGATATATACAATCTCTGGAAACAACACAATAAAAGTACGTGGAACGGGAAGTCATAATACTTGTTTGAAGAATGTTTTCTAGCGAAATAATAAATGTGTTAACGAGGAATGAAACTGTTAACTTCCTGGTATGTATTCTGTGCAACAAATCTAATATACAGTTACTGTACCAAGTATCTAATTGTATCATAATTTTGTGTTACGAATTTCATTCTGCAACAATTGCTAACATTACCTTCTATGTAAATCTCTGCAGAAGTGGAGTCTGTTCCATAGATGTTTGAAGCAAAGCACGAGTAACGTCCTGTATCCTCCTCAAAGGCTTCAACAATAACCAAGGAGTGCTGATCTCCTGCCTGGATAATTTGAATGTCTGGTGAGTTTTCAAGTTCTTTCCCTTCACAATACCACCTGTAAGGCAAAAAGAAGTTGTTTATCTAGGCAAACAACTTGACAACTAGAAGGACAATGTAGTGGTTATCACATCTGCTTTACCCGCTGAAGGTTCTGGGTTCAAGCCCCAGTGGAACCAGCACCAAGAAAACTTTGGGAGGTTGGACTAGGTGATCTCCAGAGGTCTCTTCCAATCTTACTGATGCTGTGACAATGCCAGAAGTCTTTCTCACAATAAAACAGGAGGTACAACTTTTGTAGAGCAATTTGTGATATAATTTGGCCATGAAGAAATCCCCAAGGGAATATCTTGGCAAAAAAAAAAAAAAAATATAAAGCAGTCTGTACCATGGAGAACCAGACTCTAGTAGAAGCATAATGAAGAACTGAAAAGTGAGCCTCAAAGGGCCTTTGAGGTATGAGGGAGTACGAAGCTGGAACCTAAATGCTGATTACATAGCTAAAAAGTAAACTGCGTACTATTTGTGCACCATCAATCCTAGCTGTCCAGTGTGGCTTCCTTAAAGTAGACAGGGTATTCCCCAGTCTACTTGGAGTTGCATGTTAGTGTAATCTCTAGCTGTACAGTGAACTGACTTGAGTATACAGCCTGGAAACTGTATAGGTCAGTCTTCTGCAGGGGAGTTCCTGCACGGTAGAGTGAATCACACTGCTTGTCACAAAATTACCTTTTTGAAAAACAGTACTTTGTAGCTAAAGAGCTGGAACTTAAAGTCCTGTTTTGTGTTCCCTTATCCTCTTTTGAAGTTGGCAGCCTCTGTTATAAGAAGGATTGAAATTTGGTCTTAGAAAACAACCTTCATGGAAATAACACTTTCAGTTGCAATTGGCAGTCATGTCATAAATATTATCTTGTTAAAAAAAATAAGAAAGTGCCCCAGCTCTCTTCCCTGACTTTTCACAGTTAATGTACAGATTTGCTTCTATAAAATACGCTCACATCCCTCTTGCAGTTTTACCAATGAGAAATTGGCACTGCTTTGTACGGACAACTTCAATCAAAGTTAGGTGGTTCTCTTCCATTTGAACATTAAAATTGTGATAGACAAGCTCTAGGAGATCTGGCATCTGTATTGAAAATGTTACCAGCCTGATGTTGATTTCTTTGCTGGAGATTACTCACTCTAAAGCACGGGTGGCAGATTCAGGTGCATTCCAAGGCCCAGGTGTCTCAATTCGGCTCTGATGAAAATGAGTTTGCACTAAAACACTAGAGGTATGGAGCTAGGATAACTGAACCTCTATATCACTTTTGCTAAGTGTTAGTAACCTCCAAAAGAAGAGGCTGCGCAGTCAAGAGGCTGTAGCTGCATCTTAAATTGCTACAGCTGTTTGCTTGAAGTGAATGTGAGCTCATTTGATAGGTTTTCTACCACTCTGGTAGACAAACTGAGATACTCTGAGGTATTTTCTGTCAGTGAGCAGTCTGGTGAGGATAGCACTTCACTTCAGGATAGCATTCAGCAGCCTTTCATGCTACCTCTCAAGCCTCAAAGAACTTTGTTTAAGGCATTTCACAATACAGCATAAACACCTCTCTGGATATTAACCAAATCCAGGCAATGTGCAGCACCTTTGGAAATTTAGGAGACAGTAGTCAATATACGCACATGTCCTTGGATGCCAGGTGGATTAGTACACATAACAAGATAAATAAGAACTTACTAGGTGTTACTAGGTGTTCTGGCTCAGATTACAGGTCTAATTCGCCCAGCATCCTGTCTCTGACAGTGGCCAAAAGAAGACATGTAGGGAAGAGTGTAAGAACAGAGCAAGTACGTATATAAGAAATGTATGTATTTCTCCTGAGTATCTACCCAGTCTCCAAACATCTTTTTTCAGAATGTCTGAGGGAGTACGGTGAAATAAGTTTTAAATGGCAAATTCACTGTTCTTAAAAAGATTGTCTACAAACTGATGGATTTAATGGATTTCACTATCACTATTCATATATATATTTATATATACACATATATAACTATCATTTTTCATATATATATACATATATATATAGCTATTATTATTATTTTACTATCTATTACTTCCTAGTAGACTAGACTGTATGGTTCCTTGCTAACATTTTCCTTTGCAAAACCTGCTTTTTATTCCTTTATGGTCACTTAATCGTATCAATAGTTTAAGTATATACATATTTATTTTGAAAGAATTAGTTTGCATTTCCATTCAAAATACATTTCCTTTAAAAATAATGATTTTTTAAACTTTTTTCTTCCAATTGAGCTGTAATTCCACTACAGTCCAAGGATCTGATCCTTTGATACAAACCCCTTCAAACAGAAAGAACAGCTACAGTTAGTTTAAATTTTGCCCATAATGACTTGCCCAAGTCAGTTATTTTCCCCACTAGTAATTAGATATAGCCTTATTTTGATGGCCTGTGCTCCACAAAAGTTCGTATTACATTTGCTGTTCTGTTCAGACATGTAGGTGCAGACACCACACCTAGTACTGGAGATGAAAGACAGGACACTTGGTATCACAAACTCAAACAGTTAATGCTCAGGATAAAGGAATAGCTCTAACAGCTCTGGGTAAGTAAAGGACAATTTTAGCAGTCCCAGTGCAGAAGTACAGTAACATGTACAACCAGGTTGATTGAAAAGGCCATTTTTAGATTCCAGACATAGAAATTATGTGGGATTCCTGAGATCTCAAAGGGCAAATTTCTTGATTTTATACATAGTATAATTTATTCTTCTGTTGTTTTCAGGAGTTGCAAGTGGTGATAATTGATGATAGTCGCATTGTTAGGAGAGAAGACTGAGGGTTTATGCACGGCTGTGTGACTACAGTCACAAATTGGGTGTCTGAATATGCAAATGGGCATTTGGATGTGTAATTCATGTAGGCAATTGTGTAACTTGGGAGCTGAGTCATGGCACTTACTCATGTCTTTTTATATACCTCCCTCATGCCTCTTCCTTATAATGTAGTCTTGTTTTACATGTTAGCTTTAGCACTTATGAAAAGCTATTAAAGAGAGGAATATCCATGTTCTAGAATCTGATCTCATTTTCAGCAGCATCTTTTCAGAACGTTACAATAACTTAAGCAGTACAGTAATATTATATCTCTGTGTCCTCTCAAATGTGATTCCTCACTCAAGTGACACAAAGCAAAACGTATTATACAAAATGCTGTGATATAATCACCAGTAAGATATAAGAATTCTTTGTGTTCCTGCTGATCAGCTTTTCCAATCAACCTGTTCTGTTTGCATAGATAAGTCTGTATTGCATGCCTTTGTGAGGTGAAACCTGATTTCTTATAAACAAAATTAAAAACAAGTTTTGCCTCTTTGCAAGTTATTTCTCCCAGTTATTTTAGTAATACATGAGTAGCATATTCCTTTAATAGACTCAAAGAGATGATGAGGCAGGCTTGAGTTGCTGCTTTTCTTTGCAGGTATTTTTTCCTTTGACCAGTCCAAAATTTGCAATGTAAAACTTCAGGAGTAAACTTCTGTTTCAAGCCTGGGTTTAGTTTTCCTATGCAATCTGCTCTTTAGTCACTAATTTCACATTACTTAATGTTAAATTATTTTGAGATTAAGCCAAGAAAAAGAGTGTGGTAAAGATACGTTATCTTTTTGCAGCACTTATAAGTGAAAAACAAGTATTTCTGTCTTGTAAGCTTTAGGGAAATATTTGGTATGGCTGCTTATTGACATTTTATTTTATTCTTACCATTGAAACATTGTACGTGGTAGCAAAGAGATATCATTTGCAAGAGGAGTTCTGACACTGAGATATGTGACATGACTAAAGTAGCAATACTCTCCGTCACTGACATTTCATTCCTGCCATGAATTGTAATGATAGCTTCATCATACACGGCAGATTCACATCAAGCACAGGCAGTGTCATCCACTGTGCCAAATTCATCCTAGGGATAAATCCATTGACTTGATTGGAGTTGCATGTAACAGAAGTTTGGCTCTGTAGCCTTGGAGGTCTAAAACAGATAAAGGCTTTCTTTTGGCAAAAGGAAAAAAAATTCTTAATCAATCTTATGTGATTTTAGCATCTCTAAAATCTGTAATTAATGGCAGATCTGTTTTCCTTAACTAAAGCAGTGCTAAAATGCACCTTTTAAGCTATCTATGCCTATGTTAAAGAATGCTTTCATGGAAACCGTATGACATACAGCCTGTTTTTAGAACATCAAATCCTCATGACACTTCCAGGATGGCTGTGTATGCCAAACCATGCAACGTGATTCATAAGTAAAATTAACCTAGGAATGATGAGCCAAACAGTTTGGAGAAATGTAGGCACCTCTGAACTTGAAGGAATATGGAGCACTCTGCTCATGGAGAGGAGTGAATGTCATACCTATCATTAGTCAAACAGAAACAGAGCTGTAGAAGGAAGCTTGAGAAGGAGGTCATCAGAACCTTTAATTTTTTTTTGCAAATATGCCAGACACTTCTCTTAAATGGTTATTTCTAACCTCCACTATAGTCAGAGTAAATTAATCAATCAATAATTGTAGAAATGTTCTTTAATTGTGAGGTAATGTTTGAGCTTACTACAAGCTCATGAACTACAGGCTGAATCTCTGTTCCTCTTTTTTATGTCACTGCGTTTATTCCTTATGACAATGCATGGTGATACTTAAAAAAATGAGTAACATTTAATTTGGACTTCTTTATGGATAGATAGGCTTAACCAGCTTTCTCTAATGATGTGCTTCGTTATGTTTCTCTGAAATATGTGGGCTTATTTACAGTGATACTGGCCAGCTTTACATTAAGGCAGAGTTATCTTCAGAAAGATTTGGACAGCTCTGTATTGAGCCAAGCAGGTTTTTAGCACTTTGTATACTGATACTTTCAGTCAGTTCCCAGCTTGTTCTCTTGCTCCTCCATCCAGTTTCCTGTCCCTGACTAAGCCCTCCTATATACCAAATAGTTACCTGCCAAGCCTGTAAATTATACTGCTTTTACCACTGCCAATAATATTTTGACCCAGATCCATCATGTATGTCATTTACACTATTTTTTACATCATGAGTAGTTTTGTACTCCCTCATTTTCAAATGCAGTATTTTTCGTGGTATTTCCATCATATTTTACTATCTTCCCATTCCTGTGATACATCAATTTGCTTCTAAACCTCTTATCTCTCTTATAATCCAAACTATGTCAGTATAACCATCTGTTTGCTCCTCGTGGTGACTGAGAAAATACATTACAGAGTGTTTTGAATCTTGTTACAGTTTCACAAAGTTCTGGGCTCCCACAGCACCACTCCTACACTCTAAGTATAGATATTACAAGCATTACAAGTACCTTATGATTTATTTCTGTGATTAGGAAGTCCAGTGAAGGGACAGAGGACATGGACATAGTCAAGCATGAATTAGCACATAAGTGTCCAAGGGAAGCTCGTTTACTGAACAGGGCATTCAGCTACATTGAGGGAAGAAGAAATCATGCCTTAGAGCCAGCCAGCATTAAGCAGTCTTTCATCAGTTGCTGCCTTGTCAATTATTCAGTTCTTGGGATTACTGATTTTTGTATCTATATCTTCTTTGTCTATTAAAAACCTCTCTCCTTTCCTTGCATAGATCCATAGATTTTGATTTAGCCATAAACCTCAGAAGGCTGTTACCTCAAAGCAAGGTGGTCACCAGTTCTAAGCCTGGCACTGGAGACAACTTAGCATCTATCTACAGCCAGCAGGATGCCTTCTTCACTACTCTGGAAACTCTAGCAGCAGGTCAAAGACAAACTATTTTTAGTGAATAGTGCATTCTCACAATTCCCATGGTTTGTGGAACACATATCCCAAAGTAAGTTGCTTTCTGGTTTCCTTTTGCTGTGACAGTGACTAAAAAGGCCATGATCACTGACAGTACATGAAAATTTATCACTTAGGCAAACGGATTTCTTTACGTGTTACTCCTACATATTGGAACTGAAAGAATCTTGAATGAACAGGAAAAAAAATGCACTTGACAAACAGTTATAATCAGGAAACTCTTTTCAAGAAGCTAACCTTCCCAGTTTTCTCCTTAATACAGCACGTATGTGTACAGACACACCCCCACACCCATACACACACCCATACACACCCCTGAATGAACGATTTCAGGGTAAATTAGCCTCTCTCTTCTTTCATGCGCTGAATCCCTTGTGCCCTGACAGGCTGCAATGAATGCAAGGAACCTTCTGTCACTTAATGTAGAGCATGCTTGAGCCGTTAGTGCAACTGGCAGGAGCCTCATATTCTCTAGTAACCTATTTGTGTGCCCATGCCCTTAGAAAGGTGTTCAGTCCATTTTGGACTTCTGGGTTAGCTCTTCTGAGACCTTGGTCTGGCTACATGCCTGAGTCAGCAGACGAAGTAGGCATTTCTGTTCGGTGCTATGCAGTGCCTGCAGTGTATTATCAGTAGGAAAGGCTGGCTGATACCTGTTTTATAGGAGTGTAAAGGCTCCCATACTGACTGTCATGCACATAAGTAGCTTAATTTATTATTTAAAATAAACAAAATCAAATGTTAAGATAGAAATTTCAGTGAAAAAACTTTAGTTCTGTTGGGACAGAAATAAGCTCAGCTTACAAAGATTCCATCCTGCAATTCCATGGAATCAAACAAGCCCTGAACTGGGTGCACAGTTCAGGCATCCTGGACATCCATGGTACGCCACGGGATGACTTATTGTTCTGGATTTTCTGATTTGCCCTGTGAGGTTTCAGTGACTTTATAGTTTCAGCTTCTAATTCAGATACTTGTTAAATGCCTGAACTTAGATAGCACGAATACTCTTATCAGTTTTATGTTGTGTGGGTATGGTGTGGTGCACTTTTAAGAAGATGGTGCTGTGGCCTTCTGGAGAAATGTATATATTTAATAGTGTTTGCCAGAGCATATTTGTGTAAGTGAGCCAGTCAGTGTTCTTTTCTGAATACAAATAAAGCAGGACTTAGTTTGTGTACAGATGTACACACATAAGAGAAAATTGTTTCATTTGTTTTCATTCTGTTATAAATAGTGAACAATAAGAGAAAGAAAAGTTATTTCTCATGTCCAGGTTAGGGATCCTATTGACATTTTTAATATCCAGAAGTATTATCAAAACAAGTGACTGGGGAAATCAGTCTCAAAATCTTTAGAAACAAAAGATGTCTTCAGAAAAGGGTGCTAGTATCTAGGTTATGGTAATATTCCCTATCTGCTCAGCTTTTCTGTCAAAAAGGCAAATTTCTGACCATTTTCTTCTTTGATCAGGCTTCTTTAAGGCCTTCAGTTTAAATGCTGACCTCAATAGAACGTTTGTAGTAGTGCGTTTGGACACAAAATACTAGAAAGCATATTCTTCCTGAACAAAACATTTCCCTCTAGCTTCAGCACAGATACCTATTTTATAAACAAACTGTTTAGTCTTTAGAAATTTACATTTCTGTCATGGACAAGATATCCAATGTAGTGCCACATGTCAAGGTCTTGTTAGGGACTGAGAACCTATTGGTTACTGCTGAAGGTACTAGTAGGACAAAATGGTCTGGCAGTCACAGTTTGGAAGAGGACCCTATAAGCAGGGAAAATTCTTGTCTTCATGACAAGATTGTCCATAACTGAAGACTAGCCAAAAAAAGAGGATTTATTTGTAGATCCATGTTTCTATGTCTTTAATAAAATGTTGTAAAAGCTTCTTCCTTCTGAAAATATAGCAGCTGATGTGTCACAAATTGTGTCAGGAAGCCAAGGGAGTGGAAGACAAAGATTCTTTACCAAACAAATCTTTGGAGCATCCATCTTTGGACAGGGAGATAGTTACCAGTTGATGATGGTGCCTATTAATTTGATGAGAAAGATGATAAAGCTGTTGACTGCAGTAGAAGTGGCAGTAGTGCTGTACCCATCTCTGTCTTAAGTATGTAAGGAAGTGCAGGACTGCAACGAGATTTCATTAGATGAGCTGACAACTGGAAAATGTGGACTGTCTGTGAAGCTCAAAGTCCCTTAATTAGATGCTGAGGACGCAAACATTTCTTTTCAATATTTAGAAAAGCAACAGAGATTTCTAAAATGCCGAGAAAAGAACTGGCAGCTATCTAGACTAAAGGTATTCATGATACTGCAGATGTTAGACAGGATGCAAATATGTATAGCACTTTTCTATAAGAGGGATAGAATTTTCCTTTCTCTTGAATTGGTGCAGTTCCAGCAAAGGAAGTAGAATTCCATTATTGTAAATGAGAGGTAAATTTGGCCTTATGAGCTCTGCATAAACTAATTTAGATTTAGAAATATCAATAAGATCCAAGAATTTTCAAGATATATACAAAAGTTATAATAATCTGTTTCTTATCTCATTGATGTCATTGATTAATAAAGTGTAGCTCTTTCACATTTCCTTTCATCTCCAATGATCTGTGCAAATATTGCCTATTTGATCTTCAAAATCCTTGTAGATACAGGTGAAAACTGTAGCATTGGATTTAGCAGGCTAGTCACACAACTTGATTAAGTATCAATTAATTAGGGTGTTTTGGTGTTTTTGTGTTTATAGGAACCTATATTTGATCATCTCAAATACCTTCAAACATTGGCCTAGGTCTCATAGCCGTCAGTGTTTTTCACTGGTTTACACAATCAATCATTCTTTTTATTTCCGTAAAGATCACTAGCATTTCTCATTCAGGTGGTAGCACTTTCTTTTAGTTATGAAAGTACAGCTTTTAAAAACAGTTCTCTAAAATTCAAAGAAGATAGTGTGCCCCAGAATTTTTTGTCTTAAAATATAGTCAACCATTTGTATGATTTAAAGAAAATAATTGTTTTTCTTAACCAATTTTGATTACCAAGATCAAAGGATTTCTGCTACAGATTACTGAAACACACATATCAAAATGGCTGAGAAGTGTAAGGCATACACCTAATAGTACAGAAATACAAAATGGCAAGTGCAGAATATTTTTACCTGACTTCTGGTGCTGGGATTCCTACCACAATGCAGTCCAATTGCACTTTGGTTCCTTCAGGAACTTCCCTGCTCTTCAGTTTTTGAGTAAAGCGTGGTGGTTGTCCAATGGGCTCATCAGAATATACAGATGCAGATTCTGACTCTGTTTTTAGCTCTGCACTTGCTAATTGATTGATAGATTCCAAGTTTGCCGTCTGTTGATCATCTATTTTTTCAAATGTTTTCTCTGGTTTATTTTCCAGGTCTTGAGGTATTGGAATGGAAAGTCTTTCTCTGTTTTCTGATGTACTAGAAAAGCTAGAGGTACCTTTTTGAGCAGGCTTATTCTTAGAATCAGCTTTGCTCCGGTAGTTTTTGCATGTTCGAGGTCTTATTCTTTCTGAGTTGTGAGCTTTGAAAAGTGACGAGAGCTCCTCAATAAAATCAGCTGCTTTGTTTAAGAATTCCTTTTTCGATTCTGATTCAGAAGGAAGCTGTTGTTTCTTCAGATCTTGAGAGCTCCCTTTGGAGCCCTTCATATCTCTGACATGGTCCTGACAAAAGTTTGAGTGCAGGCCATTGTCTGACGTTTTCAAAGCTGCAGACTGGGCCGTTTGTTTGTTTGAAATTGTTTTTCCGGTGTTTTTCAGCAGATCGGAGGATTGATGTGAATGTGTCTGAAGCTCGTCCCGTTTAGTTTCAAGTGGATTCTGATCAATAGCTTGTCTTGCAAGGTTTACACTTTGATCTAACTCTTCCTGGCTCAAAAAGGCAGAGAGATCTGGAAGGTCATCTGGAGGAGCTACCTCATCTGAATCACCAGAAGTGTTGCCATAATGGAAATTATGTGAAGTTGGTTCTGATCTACTTCTTTCTCTGTTCCCTTGGTGTTTAGTTTCAGCTAAATAACTTTCTCTCAGAAGTTGAGATATTGAAGTAGAGGATTCTAAACTGTCGTCTTGCATGCTGTCAACAAAAAGGACAAATAGGAGCACACCTTATCAATAGCAAATTTGTTAATTGCACAGAATCACAGGCTTCTGAAAAGCAGAACACAACATTTTCAAAGTGCATGTGTGTGCTGTCTATTAACTTGTAAGTATGGCCTTATTTTACAAAAAGCCTGCTTCTGTACACACTCAGCACCAGATAGTATTGCTTTTACTCAGTAAAATCCATTTTTTTTGTTATATTTTACTGTGGGTAGCATGTATGGCTAAAGCAACTCCAAGTGTAATAATTTGTACTTTGTTCCTGGCAAAATATCAACAGAGTTACTAACTGAGTTTCAGTGTCAAAATCTTTGTAACTGCTGATGTGTGAGCTAAGAATCAATCATCTCATCAGATAGGTTAAATGCTGGGTATTTCAAAGACTGAAAGCTGTGGGGAAATGACATTACTTTTAAATAAATACCGCTTGAAAGACACTGAGCTAGTAAGTAAATGAACCCTCAAAAGCATTTGAGGTATGAGAGGAGGAAGGGAAACAAAATATTCTATAATGATAATTCGTCTCTTAAAGATATTGCTTTGTAGGAAACAGTAATGTACTTACTATACCTTCTTAAAGTAAGCATTATTTCTAATGAATTGTCTATTTACAGTAGGTAGAGAATTATATCATTACTCAATGTGAACATCATTTGTACTATAGGTCTTTCAAAATCATTATCATGCTCATTCAGAAAAAATGTACCACAGATGAGAAGTATTGCAAGGCCCAATTTTAACCTGACTGCCTGATAAGCGAAGCTAATTTTTCCTTTTTGATACTTAAGTCAGTAGTTCTATATGTTATTCTCCTTTTTTATCTACACAAGAGCCAATATGAATGAAAGGAGTTCAGACATCCTATTAACACAATCATCTTAAGGTGGCTTAATTATGAAGACAAACCCTATTCACAGCCTTTCAGAGAGATATTGAAACAAGTAAATGCGTGACTGTTAACTGAATCTGTCTCTCAGAAGATGCAGTGCACAGTATCTTTTCCTACTTCATTTATGGCTCTCATAGATGACCTCTGGCAAGTCTTGCCGTGATGATTTCAAATACTACTACACTGAGGTTTCTGATTTGTCCCGTGGCGGAAGGTACTGTTTCTGCAGTGGCATCAAGAAAAGGGAACATGCATGCCCTTGCTTCAGCTATTTCCATTCACAGCCGTATGTAGTAGCTTAAGCTGCCAGTGAAGGAGAAAAAAAGTAAAAAGGGCATCTCTGATGTGAAAGGCATTCTGGTTTGGTGGAGGCATAGGTACCCCCGGAGAAAGGCTTGTAAAAAGCAAATGAGGTGTTAATATCCTGTACTGCTGCAGTATTTGCTCCATAAATATGAGTGACATCTCTTCTTCTTTATTTTCAGAAATAGAAGCTTCCTTTTGACCTTTTTATATTCTTCTTTGTTGAACGAATGTAAAACTGTTATATTCTGATGTGTATTTTGAGACCTAAATCCCTCTGTCTGATGCAATTCCCTCTATCTGATGTTTTATTTTAGTAATATGAAACAAGAAAAATCAGTAATGACAACAAAGACATCAAACCAAAATTTTGATAAGGTTGTGCCTATAGGAAAAATTACAAATAAAATAGCATATAAATTATATGTTTCTAAACACTCAGTCTAGTCCCCAGTTCAGATTCCAGTGCTAAAGCACCCTTTGCCTCACTCCTAAAGCTGAGCCAGGTTCTGCAATACTAATCAAACACTTGGTGTTAAATTATCTGGCACAGTGTTTCAGTGAAGCTGTGGCACATAAGAGAACACTGATTTGGGAAGCCCACGTGAGATACTGTTGTGAGCTGTTTCATGACTGGGTAGAAAATGTAATATAATCTCTTAAGAGAACAAAGAGGTCTCCCTGAGGCATAAAGTTCCTGCTCTGTAGATATTATTTTGCTTGTTCAGCTTTTACTTCTTAAACAGCTGTGCAACCTCACTGAAGCTGAATATATTTAAGGGGTTACATTATCTTGTTTTTGTGCTGATAGCTTACTCAATACTATAAAGGTCACAGCTAAATTACAGTTTCTCTGAAGATCTTATATACATTCTAATATTAAGAATTTACAGACTGAAAGACAAACTTCACACGTGAATGAACTGCAGATCTAGAAGATGGCTATAACATAGGGCCAAGTTGACTTTAGACTTGGACCCTATGGAGCCTCTCTATATCCTACTTAAAAACTGAAGGGAAGAGCTAGAGCCACTGCTGACTCTTTTCTCTGCACCATACAGCTGGCTTAGTCTGAAAGGAGAGAGCTGTGTGTGCTTTTAATAGGAAGTCATAGGAGGTAGAGTCCCTCCCATAACATCTCTAGAGGGATGCAGCTCCAGTACAACCTCGTTAGTAAGTAGCTATGGCTAAATGATACCATCTAGCTTTTTGTAGTTTTAGATGCTGCAGAGGAAGGTCATTATATTTTACATGGTTGGAAAGGTGTAACTATTGTGTAATTTGTCTTGGTAGGTTTCTTCATCACTCCTTCTGAAGCATTTCAGAATTGCACATCTTCATTTCATCTCAACATCTGTAAACATCATCAGAGCTGAAGAAAGAGGATGCATTTCTATAGAGAGCACTGGACTGGACAGTCTAAAGAAGAAATGCAAGTAAAGAAGTAATACTGTGTGATCAAGACCTGTTGCAGTAAAAAAAGGTAAAGGACTACTACATTAGTTTTGTTAAGAATGTTTATGAAATCATCTGACTGTGGCTGTTGGAGATTTCCTCTCTGTTTGTAAGATCTTACTTAAATTTCTCATTTAAGTGCCACATCTATTTCCACAGAGATTGTTGACCAAAATGCAGCTTTTCTGCAGATAACCATAGTAAAACAACTGTTTGTACAGCGTGGATATTTGAGACTTTGTTCTGGGTCTTGTATGTCTTCTATTCATTTTTTTAAACAAAGCATTGAAACACAAAAGAAATAATTTCTGCTTATTCCCTCTAATATGAGGAGACTCTCTAAAAGAAGATACGTTTGGCTTTGCAAAATAGCTGTACAAGGTTAGTCTGCGAAGAAGTAAGGTGCAGAAGCCACTTCAGCTTCTGACACAAGGGAGGAAAATTACATGAAAATTACTGCAAAAAGGACAGAAAGAGGGATTTATACCTTGAGAAAATATGAAATGCTTGATGAAATGGAAGTAGTCATATCAAAACTTGCACTGCAGGTTCATTTTGACTAGCTTTAATACAGTTGCACAAAGCACCTTCCATTCAGACAACCAGATGTGGCAGCACAGCTCTACATGGAAGAGTAAAACCCGTTTGTCTATTACAGTCTCTCTGCGAACACCTGGGAAACAAATGGACAAATGTATGGTTCAGCCCTGTCCTTGCTGCTCTGAGGACAGCTGAGCAGATGTGAATGGGAGAAAACAAGCAGCTTCTCAATAAAGGAGCTGAAACAACTTCCTTCCTTCTAGCCGAGCAGGAGAGCAGAGTGCTCCTTCTGGTATGGAGAAGCAAGATACTGATGAGAATGAATCTAATGCCAAATTCTTAGTCCTTAGACAGCCTGCGCTTTTCTTCAGGGCACACTCAGAGTCTGAATGTTGTATCTAACTCTTCTCTATTTTCAGCTTGTGTAGAAGATAATTTTTTATTCTATTTTTAGAAAGAGAGAAATTGGGTACTAATCCAATGTAAAACTTAAGGCAGCACTTGGCCACTGAAGTTTTAAAATATTGTGAATGACATGGTATTCCTAATCAGATGGAAAATGTTGTGTTTCCAGACAACCCAGTTATGAATGAGTCTTGAGAGGTGTCTAGTTTCTTTTTTTAGCTACAAGGAGTAGTAGCTTCAAGCAGTACAGAGGGCTGATGATTGAGGAGAGCACTGAGTAGGCTGAAGCCTTCCAGATTTCACAGTCAGGGGACAACAGCTTTGTTTCAAATGAAGCCAAGGATGCAGCCAGACAAGGCCTCTGGGCAGGATAGCAATAAGGCTGAGTTTGATGTATTTTCCAAAATATTTATTCAAACCTTTTTTCCAGTGAGTAAAAAACGTGGTGCCAGAGGAACTGTATTTGATTAATGATAAATAATAATGATATTGATTCATAATAATTTAGCCTTAAAATAGCCCAAATTCCTATTTTGGCTCCTAGCTGAGCTGCAAAACTAAGATCCAGGTTTGAATCCTGTCATCCTCTTCGCTTGACCTTCTGGATTGTTTAGACTGAGGATGTGCAGTTGGCCTAGATATGCCCTCCCTTTATTTTTTTCTGATTGGGACTTTGGAACACAAGTGTCTTTGTGGCCTCACAGAAACCACCCCACGCTCTACCAGCACGTATTGGGATAAGCCTCTGGGAGTGTGACAGACTGCTGTCGTCTCATGGAGCGGAAAAAAACGTATACAGTAACCACGGATATCTCTGAAGCCCAGTAAGGACACACTAGACAGGAATCTGTGGTGTCAGTGAAAGCACCAAGTATTTTGCAGACTGAAAAATCTCTATTTTAATGAACCAGTATCAAGGAGGGATACTACAGATAAGAAGTCTAAACTGATGTCATTTAGGACTGAAAATGGGATGACTGCAACAGTCAACAGTTCTCTATCCTTGACTGGTTCATTAGCTACAATACCAAATAACTAATGCACCGAGGGCAACCTTTTTTACTCTCCCTGTCAACCAGGCACTAGCAGCAGTGACCTGGGACACCTGTTATTATTGAGAGGCATCAGAAGGTGTCAAAAGCAAAACTCATTGCATATACTTCTCCAGGCTGTTGAGCTAGTTTCCATTAGCCAACTAGCTGCACAAGGATGTGATGCCTATATTTTATTAGGCAAGTAATCTTTAGGATGAAATACACTCAAAGGTAGGATTAGCTTCTACAGTTTGTTCTGGCAATGATTTGACCTAAAAATCATATTGTGGAAACTTGCGCTGTGTGACACAGTGTACCCTTTCATTCCCCATTGCATGAGGCTTGTTAGACCTGTTGCTGAGTCGGTACCAAAGGAACCAGAGCTCCTCCTAAGAAAACAGAAATAGTGAAATCTCAGCAGAACTGAAGGAATTCCTGCATATGTCTGATACAGGTCATCTTTTCTTATGGTAAGAGACAGCTTTGAGTGCTTTATGCCCTAAAGACAGTTTTTTCAGACAAGCACTCCTTCACTTAACTGTAATAAAGAGGTTAGCTGCAAAAGAAGCATTTAAAGAGTTTATTTATCCTTCAGTTGGATTTAAAAATGAGTAATTGACTCAATACATGTTGTTCCTGTCTCAGTTTTCAAGCTACTGTAAGTTTAATATGAGACTGTTTTGTATGAAACCCTGGTATCAGAACATGGAGCAAAGCTGCTTCTTTCTTCGCATAGTGGCACCTTTGTGGGCTTTGCGCACCAGGGCTCTGGACCTGGATGTCCAGCACCTCTGTTTGGAAACTGGAAAGTCTGACAAATATTAGAGGCTATATCCTTTTCCAATTAATTTAATTGCAAACAAATTCTATTTAGCCATACACTGTTGAGTGCTAACTGTTGCATGAATGTTTAAACTGTATGATAACAGCAAAGAAAATTGAGCTGAGAGATGACAGAAGTGATCTATATTCCAGACATTTGAAGATCACAATCACATTCTTCTGTGCTTGCAGGAATTTGCACTTAGCAGTTGCCATTGTCACTGTTGCCAGTTACTGCCTGTTGACATGCTGTAGCTGCTGTAAGACAGACTTTGAGACTCCAGGCATATGAAGGGTTAGGCTGGAGCAGAAGACTAAGGTTAGCTGTCTTGTGTGTGTTTGGGGGGGAAAGGGGTATAAAATATTTTTAATAACTATTTTTAGAAAGCTACTTAAAAGTAAGTGATTTATTTTTCTGTTTTAAACACATTAGTACTTTTGAATTCCATTTCTTGTAATGAATCAGAAAGTCAGGTTACTGAACTCCCATTTCCAAGTAACATAATTAAATAATGGCATTTAAAGAGGGATCCTCCAAGCCCAGGAGCATAACAGCATCTGATGGAAACAAAATTCCTTTAAGAACAAGTAGGCTAAAGGTTATGTCCGTGTTTAGGAAACGTTCTGCTTTGCCATGTATATTTTCCAATATAATCTTTCTAATATTCTAAGTGTGGCTTGCATTTCCTTTAGTCTCTAAGCCATTTTGTAAATTCCAGACCTTAAAACTGGTCTGGAAGAAAAAAATAAATTTGATTGCAAGAGGCTGGTACTTGTATCTTGCTCACTGTTATATAATTTTATAAATAGTGAAAAGATGGGTAGCAGTCTTTTAAGTATCTTCACATATTGCTGCCATTGACTTGAATGTAAATACTCTTCAAGGGATTTCTTAATTGTAGTTATAACTGATGTATGACTACTGCTGCTTCTGTTCAGATAAATAGAATGAGGCTGTCCTCTGTATATACAACCTTTGGTAGTCCAGCTTCTGCCCTTAGCTACATTGCAGTTTAAATCTGGAGTAACTTCATTTAAACTGCCCTGGATTTACTTGGAGTAGCTGTGAATCACTCTCCCTCACCTCTGTAACTGGTAAAACTACTTTTAAACTCCCTTTAAACTTAAATTCCTATGTGTTTTTTTATAAGAAAGGGAATAGAAAATTGAATTATTATCTATATAAAGTTGCAGTATCATGCCAAATAATAAATAATTCTAATTTACAGAGATATATTTAACAGGTGAATACTTTATGAACATTATGTAAATAATATCAAACCACAAGCAAATTATTTGAAGCTAAGACTATTTAAGAGAGTCTATATCTCCGTAGCAGCAGATCCGTCTAGACTGCTTTTTGGAGTGATGTCAGTGCCTTCTACAATTCTTTTCCTCTTATTTGGAAGTGTTTGCCATTTTATCCATAGGCATTTCAAGGCGACCCAAAAGGTAAAAGCACCTGTTTTGAAAGAAACTTCTACTGCTAGAAGTGTGAGAGGTAAAATGTGTTCTCCTTCATTACCTCTGTATTTTGTCCCTAATGTCTTTTCCTGACAGCATAATCACAGAGCCCACAAAAGAAGAAACAAAAAAGTATTGGATTTTATCCTGTCAGAAATGGGATGAGGTAGATCTCCTCTCCAAATCACTCTGCAGAAGACGTTCCAGTGAGCATACACTCACTTGGAGCCATGCCGTTGAATACTTACTCACCTGGCCTGTGACCTTGAGGTTACAGTAGTGGGGCATCTTAAACGGTAAAATCTTCAATTCTTCTTCAAGGATAAAGCATGCTCAAATCTCTTTATCCTTTTAAATATTCCTTCTTGCTATCACATAATAGTAAGACCTTTGTGTTCTTTTAGTCTAATCACAAAATTATTTATCTTTTCACGTTTAATACTGTCCCTTAGTAGTGCTTGAAGTGAGAACTTAGACCCTTTCTTACCCTTGCCTTAAATTCTTTGCCTCTTCAATAAATCTTCTTGAACTACAAAGCAAGTAATATCTTTAAGAAAATGCAGGTAAGATCAAATTGAAATGAAAATAATTTTAGTACGATTTTTAAACTAGAAGGTCAAAAAAGAGAACTGATGGCTGCAGTCTTTGAGGGCTGCCAGGGATGCTCCTCCATGCTCCTTGCCCATTGGCCTGGGAAGGCTGGGCCACAGATGTTACAACAGTGTAGTGCTTCAAGTGCTGTGACTCAGGTAGCGCTTGCAGTCCAGTTCCCTTTAGGGATTAACCATATGAGAAAGAGTTTACATAAGTGGCTCAAAAAGATAGAGTAAGTCCACAGTTTGGTGCTGAGTGTACATACAGAAGTCCACAATGGAAAATAAGACTAACAGTGAATAATTTCCTTTTACTCTGAACCAAACACAGGCAAACCACACTGCAAGCCTTTCGTGGCTAAAACTGCAGATTCACTTTCATGAACTGTGACCCAAAGCATTTACACTGGGGCATTTCTGTTATTCCTGTTAACTGAGTGAGCAGTGCAGAGATCCCCACAATGCATGAGGCTGAGGATTACTGGAAGATCTTAGTTCAGGACTGAAACTACAGCTTAGCTGTAAGTGTTAAACAGTAATTTAAAAAATCTGTGCATGCTTACTCTAGACTGACAAATTACTGCAGTGCATAAAGTGCTGTAATGGTAACACACATGACTTAAACACCGAACAACATTCTGTGTGTTGTACCCATGCGTGTAAGCTGCACCAGTGTCAAAGAAATTGCAAAGGTGTATCTGAAGACCAGAAATCGTGTATAACTTGTATAGCCAGATGTGGCAAGCACAAACCGGGCAAAGAAAAGCCCTGAAAAGCAGTCATTCTGTTTTGGAGGTATGCCATCTAGATGACGTTTGCGCATCTTTGTGTTCAGTAATTTTAAAACTACGGGCTGTTTTGTTTTTCAGATAAGATTTGTTTCTCATAAAATATTGGTTGCCAGTGAGAAAGGAAACTGGAGCCTTAAATTAGACTTAAAAAAAGACTTGTATTTTTTGTTTTACAATTTCTTTTCCTATTGCACCTTTCATTCTTTTTCACATTCTCTCTGTATTTTTTCTCTTTGTTTGCTGTTCTCTCTTTTTTTTTCCCACCTTCTGTGAGAACCTTGCAACATAAAAAAACCCCTGTCGCACTGGATTCATATTTACTAGTTATGATGTATAAGTGGAATTTAAATTAGGCAGAATTATTTTGCCTATCCTTGTAGAGTATTACTGTTTATGAAAGCAAGTACTAAATCAGTTATTACAACAGTGACTTTTTTATTTTCCTGTGACTTAGACTATGATTTAGATTGCATTATCCAGTTGCTACTATGTTTGTATTCACTTATAAAATATACCTAGGCTGCTAATCTTAGCAGCTCTTGATCAGAAGCACTCCATTGGTACCAAATCAAAACATACTGCAAAATCTCTAAAGAATACACAGGAATAGCAAAACAGCATAGAACACCCACTTCTCAGTCGTCTTTGGTAATCTGGCAAGTACAAAACTTTACTCCTGAACTGACTGCAAATGATATCTGATATCTGTAAATAAGTAATTCTGTTCAGCTACCAGAATTTAGGAACTTCCTGTGCTTGTTTAATTTTGTTAATGCTTTCTCAAAGAAAAAAAAAGAGGAAATAAATAAATATCCTGACCTTATGAACCTTCAGGAGGTGTAGAAGAGGGAGAAGAGCAGTGTTGAAGTTTATAAAATGGTTCTATTAACATCTGCTGATTTTGTTTTCACTCTTAAACTCTAGAGCTTCTTCAAAATGTAAACCACATGACAAAACTGCTGATAAAGTAAGCAGTGCCTTGAGCATGATTTGTATAAAGTTCTGTTGACGTAAACTCAAGAGCTACTCTGTTCTCTTGTAAATTGTTGGCGTATTATTTTGTAAAATGTTAGATGGGCTTCTGATTACTGCTTAATGCTGCAATATATTGGGCCAAACATTTGCCACTGACAGTCAAATGCTTTTCCGAGAGAGAGAGAGAGAAAGAGAGCAAGGGAAATAGAGAGCTCAAGGGGGAGAGCTATGCCCTTCCAGCAGGACTGTTCCTGCAGCTGTTGTGTACATTAATCCAAAGAGCAGATCTCCCCGCACTAAATATAGCCAGCAGGGTCATTTTACATGACAAAATAAATAAATAAATAAATAAATAGAAAGTATTTAACTACCAGGTCATGTTAAATTAGGCTTGATTTTGTTTAAGAAGGAAATTCAAATTATGGTATCTTAGCTAAAGAGTGGATATCAGAAAGTAATTATTTCAGAATGTGGAAGGAAGAAAAAGCTGGAAGAAAAATACAGTCCTGGCAATGAACTTTTCAGGTCATTACTATCTTCTGTTGACTCTTCAGAGGAGTCAGACTGGCTCCAAGGGAGTTCTGAGAACAGCATCAGGGCTATTCAAGCCCTTTATAATGCTGCAGAACATTGTTTCTCTTTCATTGTAATACATGTGCCCCAACATAATTTAAGTCAGCTACTTTAAAAATGATTTATTCCCTCTATATGTCTTTTCAGCAGTAATTAACATTCAAATACACATGCTCATCAAACCCCTCTGCACATGTGCAGCAAAATCAAAACACAGACCAATCTAAAGTTGAGGCATTACCTTTTTCAATTGCTCCAGATGTCGCTGCCCAACCCTGGCAGTAAGTAGAGATGACAATTATCCAGAAGTCTGAGATTTCAGTTGTGGAAGCAAGGGAATTCTTCGAGACCTTAAGGAGAGAGAGAGCTAGTAGTCCATACGGCGAAGGAAGTTAACCTTCGTTTTTCTGAGGATGGCTGTAAGAAGCTGGACAACCTGTCACCACCGGAGCAATAGCATTTGTCAGTTTGCAGGTCCCAAGTTATTTTGAGCAGCGGGAACCATGTGCCTGCGGAGCATTCCACCTCATTGGACAGGAGGATATCGAGCACAGGGATTCCGCCGCTCCAGCAGCACCTATGGGCACTGAGCGCCGTCTCCTTCCCCACGAGACGTCCTCTACAGATGCTTTTGCAGGTTCTGCTGATTCATCCAAGGGGCAATGGATTTGCATTGTGCTACCCTTGTCCACCTGGTTTATACTTCAGCCTTTTAAACGTGATTCTTCATGTCATTATCTCTGTATTTTGATCAGAATTCAAAGATTACTGTCACCGGGAAACCCACTGTCAGGTAACAATTTAAAAGTTTTGCAGCTCCAAAGACAGACTCAGCAGAAGTGTGTACGTGTATTATTTTTCGTAATGCACTATTCCTGGCTTCTCAATGTTCAATTCAAGAAACAGTGCAACAATGCACAAATCCTTAGAAATTACCTTTAACTACAAATCCTTAAAAAGTAGAACCTATAAAATGGTTGCTGAATGCACAGAAATAAACTGGGCAAAAATAGCTAAAAGAGGTAGATGAGACTTAGCTGTAATGGCATGACTGAAATGGCAACATATATGAAATAATTTCACAATACTTCAAGCAATACACAGAGGAAGCCTATTATTATATAGAATACCACTGTAAAATTGAATTTCTGGTTAAAAATGTGAGCGACTAAACCTACTATATCGCTTGAAAAATGTAGAGACTAGATTTTCTTTTCTACTCATTCTAGATACCAACAACAACAACAAAAAAAATCTGTATTACTAAGCTTTCTGGCCTATCAAAAATGGTGCTTGATTATTGATACATTATTTATCAAAAATGGTGGTCACAACTCCAGTTTTAAAAGATTATATAATGATATGTATATATTATGGAGAGTTGGTAAATAGCCCTTTCCACAGCTAACGGCATAATTAACTAACCTTTAGACCTTCTTCCCATTTTTTCAAAATGCATCAAGTGAGCTAGAAAAGAGATTCTTTCATGAGATGCAGTAGTCAGGAAGAATGTTTTATGTGTAACTTTTTCAGATTGCATAACAGTCTGAAAAAACATAGGTAAAGGTTAATGTCCTTATGTCTTGAAGGTAGTTTTCTTTCTTTTTTCTCTCTCTTTATAAGATATTATTATCAGAATAGCTTGTGAATATCAGTTTGTGGTATGGTTTCTTCAGTGATATGGAGAAGTTGCATAATGAATCCAGTCCTTCTTTTGGGGACGAGATAGGAATTTTGTGAGTTTGGTGATGTCTAAAGTAAGTTTATACCTGGAATGGAGGTATTTGTAACAATTAATGTGAGCCATATAGTGCTGACAAGAAGTGGATATTGATACTGGACTTAAACTGCTGTGGTTTGGACATTGCAGTTTCTATAGATGAAGGCTACAAAATCTGAAGCCTGAAAATGAGGTCTGATGTGTCTGATAAAATAACTGTAAATCCATATAGACTTCTGCTGAGATATAATTATTATAAAAATGTGGTATAGTCACTCCTGGTTGACTGTAGGTGTCAATAATCACCACTGGCTGACTGTAGCTAGCCATTTGTTTACAATTGTAAAAAGTTTCTATTCAAAATGAACATAAATTTTTAACAAAACCTAATTTTTCAAAGTGGCTTCTGGCTTTCAATTCCAGGAAAAATTGTACTGAAATACTTTCATGGGAGAATCCCTAATCACAGATGCCACTCATAATTTCTAATTTCAAGATTTTTTTGCTTAACAAAGTTATATGATATAGAATATTTTAAGTATTTTAAACTCATCTGTAAGTTAACATGTCTTTGCGATTGTTTATAGGAAGTAGTTGTGTGTAATCAGACTTCAGAGCAACTCCTTAGAGATTATACTTGACGCTAGTTTACATGTCTCTAAATGGCTTAAATTTGGGGAATTTGGGCAGGAGGTAGGAAGCGGATTTATTTTATAGCTAAATAATCTGACTGGACTGCTAGATAATAGATAATTCTGTAAGCAATTTGCTAGATGTAAGCAGAGGTTCAATTCTACAACTTGCTGCAGAACCCAGCAATTTAGCTGATAAAATGGCTGAAATTATGGAAGTCAGTTCTCTATCCTTAAAGTCAGTAGCAATTACATAGCTTTTGACTTTCACACATCGAATCAAGAAGCAAATTTAACCATTCTTGACTGTATGGGCAATTAGGAAAATAATTAGGGAACCAGCAATTTGCAAATAATTTAATCGGTGCATGACCAGTTAGTGCATGATATGTAAAATGTGCAGTCCAAAGGGATTATTAACTGAAGCCCATCTAATCCAAAAATTTTCAATGGCAAAAGAGACTTTTATATAAGATACTAAAATTCCAAAATCATTGCACAATTTATGCAACGGATGAACTAAGGATTATAAAGAAACGACAGCACTGAGAAACCTTAAAAGTTATGAGCCTTTACTGTGACAGCCAGACTGACCATACTAACAGCAAGTGGTCCAAGGACAAACTAGGAATTGCAAGAAGTTAGGGCATACACAGTAAACATACATGTTGTTGCAAAGCCATCAACTTGGTAGAGCAATATCAGAGAATTTCAGATTTACTGGTTTGCACATGACACCGTAGAATCCATGGAAAATATTGTTGTGTATCTGTGACTACGTTTTCAGAAAACAGTAAAATCAGGCTTTTGACTGCTGAGCAGTAAAAAAGTCTTACAGTGGCACCTCAAGATACCATGACTGGCTTTAGGTCCTTTTGTCTTTGCTGGTCAGCAGAACAGAACATCCACCTCTCTAGGGTAAGGCATCTGAGAATAAATTACATGTGCATCAGACAGGCTGGCATTCTCCAGATCTTGTCTGTCAGAGACCAGAGTACTCACTGTGTGACTTTACAAGCAAGCAGAAGGAATGAGTCTTGAAATGGAACTTGATATGCCTGGTTGGCTGTTACTCCACAGTAGGATTATCTGACTGTAATTGCAAGAACCTTCAGGTTTTCTCATAAATGGAAAATTCTTCATCTTGTAGGGGTCAGGTTTAGCTCAGTTGGTTAGAGCATGGCACTGCTAATGCCAGGGTCACGGGTTCAATCCCCATATGGACTACACTGAGGGTTGGATTAGATGCTCTCCAGAGGTCCCTTCCAACCTTACCATTCTATGATTCTATGATTCTAGATATTATGATGAAGTCAATATAGTCCTATTAGTGGCATGCACTAAACCATTGAGAAATGAGATGCTTTGTTCGGTAGAGAACAATCATTAGAAATTCAGGTGGACTGCCCAAAATTATATCATGAGACTCTTGGGGTCATCTGAAGGTTTCCTCAATGCCAGCCACGCTGTCAGGTCCAAGAGTGCTTGCAAATATGCCTGCGCCTGGAAGGTGTCCTCTGAAGTACAGTATTGGAGAGTTTTAGAAACTTAGAATGTAAGAAAGAAAATTCTACCTGATGAGCTGAAGAACACATTATCCTTTAAGACATTGATCGAAAATTTTTCTTCTTTTTCTGTAATAGTTCAGAGAAGAGCCGGGACTTAGCATTTACAAGGCTCTGGCATACTATCCCAAAGTCACTAAAGCAGATGAGCACTCTTTTGGGGCAAGTGGGCAAATAGATAGGGTTGCCACAGTTGTAGTGATTTCAAGGTTGCCTGTACTAAGCCTGTAGTACATATAGGACAGTATCATGTACCTAGCATATAGCATATATTTGCTGCATTAAATTGGAATAAGAAATTCTTCAACTCAAGCTACCTCAAGTGCACAATTATACATACATAAAGATTTATTTCAGTTTTAGAGGTTAGTGCTGGAAATAGTGCTGACAGCTGCTGGTTGGCAGTAAGCATTTGGACAGATATTACGGAACAGCCCTGATTAGTTAGATAAGATACTTAAGACAAGCTAGTGATGAAGAACAGCTGGACAAACTTCAAAAATGTCTTCTGAACAGGAATATGGCCTTAGAACAAAGGCACAGGGCTGAGTGCTGCTGGCGTTTACTGCCAAAGGAGCATCAACTTCCAGTAAGGCTAGAACCAGAGATAGGGCAGAGGCAAAACCAGAAGCCCAGGAGCGAGCTGAGATGGGCCATATGCATGGAGGTCCGACTGAGCCACAGGCAGCCCCAGGAAGAAAAGAAACGACTCTGCACCAAGCTGAGCCTTAGCACTGCAACTCCCAGGAAAGAGGACAGCAGCACTGCAAAGAAGAACTTGCTGACAACATGTTTTAACAATTGGTTTGCGAAGAGTCTGTGATTTTAATGAAGGTCACTGGACTGGACTGGGCCCTTTTCAGATCAGCTCCAGTCATTTGCACACAGCTGCTATTGGTATGTCTGTTCAGAGATCAAAGCAGGTCTAAATGTTTGCTTCTGCAGTTACTCTTTGAAAGCAAGTACTTGAAATATTACATAGCTCAGGTGATGCCTTCTGCCTCATTCAGCCAATGATCTAATTGTGTGTTGTGGATACACCTGTCAAAGTACATGCGCAGAATCACAAAAAAATGTTGAAGTTGCAAAGAGACCTAAGGATCACAGGTCACAGGGGGGGGTGGGGGGGCACAATTGTGCTGCCTTCTGGAGCTGAACCATCACTACCAGCACCTCCAAGACAACCAGAACTGCTGCTGCTCCTCACAGCCTGACAGATGTTTTAGCTGAGCATCTATCATCCGAAAGGGGCTGTATACACTCAGGTATCTTTGTCCACAGAAATAGCTTTTCCTCTCACAGCAAAGTCTCTAGTAATGAAAGCTTATCCTAATGTCTTGCCGTCTTTGATCAGTTCTTATTTCAGGAGAACATAACCCAGTGCTTAGTGTGATTAGTCTGTGGTATTAAAAAGCACCACCATTGCCCACAGGAGAAAGAGTTGTCTCTTTTACAGCTTGTAAATATCTTGGCTTAGTTTCTAAACCAGTGAAAGGAGTTTGCAATCTGATTAAAGACAGGGGCAATGTTTTGCATGTCACAGGTTGTGTTTATATACTAGAAGTGTCAGCAGATGAGTAAATGTGGATTGCTGTTGCCATAACTGTCTCTGCAACGGATAGGCAAGAGTGCCGAGGCAGATCCGGAGACAGTTGCTGCATGTTATATGACACACTAGCAAAAACTCCACCGCCTCCTCCTCCTGCCAAAAAAAAAAAAAAAAAAAAAAAAAAAAAAAAAAGAAGAAGAAGAAAGAAAAAGCTCCAGCACCGTTTAAATGATACTAAATTGCAGGGAGTAAAGTGGACTCTGACATGCAAGCAACAGTGGCTAATTTCCTAAGAACCACTAGACTACATATTCTTGTGAAGAGGAGAATCCTGTGTATCCTTAGCATTACAACTGGGAACTATACAAATTAAAATCCTCCAAGAGTTTTGTGTTGTGACCGAGAACTGATACACAAATATTAGAAATGACAAATCCGTGTTTAGATTGTTTACAGGCACGAACCACCATTTTACCATGTCCCACTGCCTCTCTGAGTGTGACCAAGGGGTTCACATCCAAACGGCTTCAACTCTTATCAAGAAAAACTGGTGTCAGATATATCATAACAACTTTTTAGCACACTGTTGCAAATGGGTTAGTGAAACTATATATTTGAACGCTCTGATCCATGCCATTAACTTGGTAAAGGTGGTGGTGTACAACACAACAGAAATTTGCTGTTGATTTAGAGGGACACATGCGTAGAGGAGTGTATGCTTTTGCAAACCAAATGCTTGTGTTGCTGATTATAGGATGTAATTACAAGTTTCACATAGACTTTATTATAGCATAGTGTACAAAAGAAAGACACTCAAAAGAAACAGTGATACCATAACTCATAACTCACTTGAGTCTGCAATTTTCAGAAATGAGAAAAAGTTTTGAGAAACCACACAGAAACTACCTTCTGCACAGAAGTTTTATTGGATGTTTTCTGAGTGGTGATTGGGAAACACCCAATACACAATACATCAGCAGACTGTGGTATTGCCCATGAATGTGTGTAATAGCAACAATAATCACTGTATTCTAAATAGGCACTAGAAGTCAGTGTGATTAAAAGCAGAGAACTTACTGAGGAATCCAAACTCAGAACTACCTTAATGTGGTGGAACTACATAATGTTTGTCCATCAACATAAGGCAGTGCTTTCCAAAGTAAAGGAGCCTATATCTTCTAGTTAAAAGTGAAGGAAATTTGGGGAATTAGCTCCTTAACCTAAATATGACTTAAATTTAACTTAAAGTTAAGTGCTAAAAGTTTGCTGTTGTGAATATTGCCCAGGATCCCCATAAATGCCCTGTGAGACCTAGCAGGTGCAGTGAAATTGCAAAAAAGGAAGAAATAACTGTTCTGCAAATCACCAGTTGAACTTGCATAACTTATCCTATAAAGCATTGCAATATTAAAGATAACATAAATTCCCATTTTTTAAACTTCTGTGTAAATAACTATATTACAAAAGGGAATGTATTCCTTTAGTGCATACAAAAGAAAACAAAATAAATACAGCAAATCAAGGGAGCACTTAATAAACAAATAAGAAAGACTCAAGATAAAATGTTATTTAAAGAGTTAGCATTCTATTAACATATAAAACAAGCTAAATTTCAAGAGTGTGTGAGATTATGTTTGACAAAGGACTCTATAGATTGATAGATCTCTAACATAGTAGAAGGGGAGAGAATGGGAAAACTCGAAAAGGAGGAAAGATCTCACCTATCTGAACAAGATTTCCTACAAGATCAACTTTTTATCTGTGGTTTTAATCCAATTCCAAATTCATATCAAAATTATTCAAATTACCTTTGTAATTTGTACTACTGTTCTGATAGGATTTTAGGTTGAGCTGTTTCTTAAATTCCCATTGAAAATTCTGGAAACATCCCACCAACTGCTGATCTCATTCCTCCCAAGGCTGAATTCCTTTCTTTTCCATCTGGAGTAAGAAACAGTGAATTAGGCAAGCTAAAGCTAATGGGCTGAAGGAATAACTTCAGAAGAGAGACTTAGTAGATCTGTAATCTGTTTGCAGGTTGAGTATGAATGTTGACCCGTAAAAGACGCACAACCATATCATTACACTAGCTTATTCCAAGGGCAGTGAGTTGTTCCCTGCCTGTGCAGGTTTGGAAAGCAATCTGTCTTTTCTTAAAGCATCAGTGATTAGTTGTGGCTTGAGGTGTTATGGTTAAAGGTCCGGTAATTTGAACAGCAAGCCTTATTTCCCTTTTAGATTAGAGATGTTAATGAATTATCTTACGGCCATTGTTCTTTTGGTAAGAAAAGTGCTTATAGCAGTCTTCTGGATGTTTTTGGTAATGCTAGTTCAATAGTAATCTGCAAGCCACATGTAAGATAATACCAGTTGGATATTTTCTCTTCATATCATTATGTAGTGCATCTCTCTGCGTTAGCCTTCTAGGTATTGTGTGATTCTAACTCAGATTCTAATTTTAGAAGGGGAGACATCTCAGAAGGATGAAAGAAATGGTTGCTCTTTTTTGTAGATAGCACAAATTGTAATGTTGTTATTCCTTCAATTCTATTCCTTTTGTAACCAGGCCAAAATTTTCATTTGCTTTATCATTACCATCATTTACCACTCTCATAGGAGATCTGCCTGAGCATCTCTACAGATTTTTTCAGGCTCATCATTATTAAGGTGAAATATACTAGTGATTTATAGGGTCTGATGCTGTTTCTGCTGAAATGAGTGATTGTTCTGTCACTAACATCAATACGAGAGTAGTCATACTTTTCCAAAGAGTTAGTTACAGCTACAGTAATAAAAACAGTCTTTCAGCCATCCACACACAGAACACAATCACATCTACTGTCTTCATCCAGTTTAATCTAATGTTGCATTGATTTGCTTTTCAATATGAATGAAGAAAAAAAAAATATCAGTATTTTGCTTTGTTGTAACAGAGTGGGTACAACTTAAAAATGTTATATTTTTTTTTATAAAACCACAGAGATAATCCCCAGAACATGGAATTATTGATGTTATGGGGGGCTATTGTAAAAGGAGATTGTAAATTTGGTGTGTAGATACATATATATTTTGAGCAAAAATGAAATACAGAAAAAATAGAGATAATGCAAATGAGGATTCCTATTGATTAATCTAAAGACTGTTTATGCCTGATAAGCAATAGAAACACAGGATCAAAAATCAATGGATTAAAATTGATAATCCAGATGACAGGTTTAACTACTGAACAAAATAGCAAGGGGACATGTTTTTCCATTCATGGCTTTCTTTAGGCAAGTGAAGCAGGAGGAAGCTTGGTTTAACACTGATGCCAAAAACAGTTAGACTGAGCAGTGTGAGATTTACAGTCGGAGTTACTACTCTCAGCATCTTCAGAGGCCACACTGACACTGTAGAGTTCCACAGCCCTGATTCTGAGATATGACTTGTCCAAACCAGACCTTAAAAGGGGATCTGACAATGCCAGCTCTACTGTCTTCACCTAATTTGAGGTTTCATGTGATATGCAAGATTTGTGTTCTACTATGACCCTCTCCTTTCCCCTTCTGTCCCTTTTTATTTCTTCATTTTATCTTGTTTTTAATAAGAATCTGACTTACCAGGCAAGACTAATTGCACTATGTTCTTCCAGGTCTCCAACTAAGACAGCAGCTGTTGGCACCAACTTAGTCTGATCCTGGTACAGGTTTGCCAGATCTTGGTGTAGCTGATAGAACCATGTTATATATTATATTACAAGTATATCTATTATATAATTAATATAATAAATAATATAATAATCAGTTGATTGTAATAAATATAATATTATATTTTAATAATATTATATATATATATAAAATATAATTATATTTATTGTAATCATAATTAAGAGAGGGGACTAACCTAAACACTGTGCTCCTTCTTTTGCTGTTCTTTTCTGTGCTTGGCTCTCCCTTTTTTGTGTTTTGTCTTACTTGATCTTCAGAGAAAACAGGATTAGACCCACATAGTTGCAGGTCTATGCATTTCCACTAGCTTCCTTACCTTTCTTAAGAAGTTATGTCTACAGAACATCTAAAAAGGATGTTTCTTGCCATGATTAATACCAGTTGAACAGATTGTCACAAGGACTGGTACAAATAGTGAGGTATTTTGTTACTAAGGCTAGAGGAAAAGGAAATAAGGAAGGTTACTAAAGTGAAAACCACATTTAGTACTTTGTATATTGAATATTTTAACTTTTTTTTCCCTTCTGAATTGTAATAACAGTTTTAAAATATTTTTCGTGGTAGATATATCTTTGGTTGATATTTAGCAGACCTGATACCCCAAGTGTCTGTATTAACTGCTTGATGTTGTCCAGTGACAAGGGTCATATACATGAATGCTTTTGACTTTAGGTTGAGATTAATATAACAGCACATTATGAACTGTGTTTTAAAGGTTAATTAAGAGTGTAGCGAGGCACATATATCTCAGTTTCCAATTATGCATTTATTAAACAAAGATTTACAGTGCAGTCATTCTTACCACTTAAATGGCACTGCACACCTAGAACTAAGAGCAGAATTATATTGAGATACATCCCTAATTAGAATGTCTTAGCTAACGGCTTGTTGCTGGAAAAGAATAAGGAGAGATCATTCATGGACAGTCAACATTTTTTAACAATGTCTTGAGCACACTCAGATCTTTGTCAATGATGTTTATGGCAGTCAGTTCAGCTCTGGACTTGTGTTAATCGGATCTCCTTAGCTAGGCAGGCCTGGGATAAAGAGTTTGGAGGACAGCAATGTAATTGTTCAGAGTGAGGTGGCTGGAACAACTAACTAAGGAGGAGAGCCTGAGATGCAGGAGAGGATGGTAAGCTCCAAGGACAGTAAACTCCAAGGCAAGGAGAGGGTACAATGTAGTACAATGGTGCAGTAGGGTGGCAGCACCACATTGCCTGGCTGTAGCTAGGGGGAAGTGTGTGTTTTCCCAGCTTTAGGTAGTCTGAATTCTGCAAAATACTAGTTAGTGAGATTTTAAGTAGAAGCATGTATTTAGACTGACTGTTAGGGGTTTAAAAAGGTAAGCAACGCTAAAATCTAAGGAAAAAATGGGGTATCAATTAAAGAGTGTCTGAGACTGGCAAGTTTGAGCTGGATGATGTCTGCTGAGTTCAGGTACTCTGACGAACCATTTAGAAATAGAACAGTCAAGTGAACTAGAATAGATTGGGGAACTTTTCTAGCCGTTATAATACAAGGAATTTTCAGTTGTCCCTATATTATAATTTCTACCACTTCTATATCCTATATACCAGATAGAAGTTTTTTATATCAAGAGGGGCAGCAGGGAAAGCTAGTTACAAGGTTTAGTTGGAGCAGATAAAGGTGTTTTACAGGAGATAGTACTTTGCAGACATATCTTTTCTATACAAGGTGAAGGTATTTGATTTTCACTGTCATCCTCCAAGTACATCCCAAATGAGTTTATAGGCAGTACTAGCTGCTATTAATTTGACCCTAGGTGCATTCAGAAAGCACAGACTTTGCCCTGCTCTCTGATTGTACGGGCAAGGCAAGAGAACAACTTCTGCAGCTCTATGGCTTTTAAAATATTCCTCCTCTATATTAAAACAGTGCCACTGTTCAGTCTAGCTGTTTTTGGCATCATTCTCAAACTCTGTATCTCTTTAGCTGACTGGTCTGAGAAACTGAATGTTTCACCAGCACTTTGCTGTGACACTTTATTATAGTCGCTTCCCCTGAGTTCAGTTTACCAGCCCCTCCCAGTGATTCTGGCACTCTCACTCATGCTGCCTCATCTGTCTGGAACTCCTTCCCTCAGGCTACTGAGTCACCTTCCCACTTTAAATGCTCCTTTTTTTCATTGCAATTTTAACCTGACTTCATTGGAATATGATTTGTGAAAATTTATTTGGAGATACACTGCAAAAATGATTTCTGTATAGTTACTGCTGAAGCTTCAGAGAGAACCTGATTTTTTTTAACTTTTCTTTACTCACAGAACTAAAAGAACAAGCATTATTCAGGTAATGTAAACTTACTCACCAAAGTAAGGATCATGAAACAGAAGGTGAAGCAAGAACATGAGGTACTAGCCATCCTGTCTGTATGGACTAGCAATGCAAATTGTTAACTGGGCCAAATGTGATTTTTGCATAAGAATATAAGAGAGAGGGAGAGAGAGAGGGAGAGAGAGAGAAGGCTGTAGCTTTTCTATTAGGTAACTAAATAAGACCTTTAAGTCATTTCAAATGAATCACCTACTAATCAAAAGATGTTTATAACTACTTTCCCAAGCCACATTTAAGCCAGTGGTTTTGTTCACACAGTTGTCAGTATCCTGAACTATCTAGTTTCTAAACACTCAAAGTATCAGTTCACCCAATGGAAGGAGTCAAAAGATGTATCACAGGATTTAAAATATATTCTGATCTGATAAACCATGCATATTACAAGCCAAGTTTAGACCAACTAGTACATCTGTGACATATAGTAACACCATGTACTATCACACAAGTTATAAAAAGGAATTTTCTTTCTGCCTAGGGTGCCTTGGAAGATGCTTTTTTAAATATCTCACTTCTTTATGCTTTACAAAAGGAAGAGGAAGACTCCAAACTGTGACACTAACTAAATATTATGGTAAGTATTTCTCATTTAATCTAATGAGTAAAGGCCTTTCAAAACACACACAAAAAAATATGATATACTTACCTGTGTGTGTGTGTGTGCATGTGTATGGAAACTCAATGCTTGAACTAAGTTTTAGAAATGTGTATTTAATGTTAAATCAAGAAAACATAGTAAATTGATAAAACATTCATTTATACAGAAATATTTTATAGTTTGTAAGTTCAAAAATAGGACATGAAGACAAAGCCTATGGCATTGTTAAATAATTAGAAACACATAAAAACATACTTTTAAATTCCATACAGATTTGTTGAAAAGCTAAGGGACTACCTGTGTTGATCCATTTGTTTATTCTCATTTGGTATGTTTGTATAACTTCATATTGGCCAAGATTTTGAAAACTGATTGACTAGAGGCTTTTTCCTAAGTCTAGACTCAGTTTTTTGAAAGTCAAACTACATGTATTTAAGAGACTTGCTTTGGAAAGTCTCAACCATAGTGTTTATAACCCATGCATATCATATATGCAAACTATTACTCCTGTATGGAGAAGATCTCTTTTGTTGTGTATTGAGCTATTGAATAAGATTTAAGGTGTTTTGACTGAATACAGAAGTTTAAGTGGGGGCTAGAGCAGGAAAGGGAGCCAAAACTCTGCTGTCATCATGCTGTGACAGATACAGTTTACAGAAACGCATTTCAGTTTGCTGACTGTACTGCACAAAAGGAGTATAAATATGTATTTTTTCATACTTGACATATTCAGTTGTGTTTCTGTTAAACTGTGATATAAACCCATCAAGACAGGTAGTTTAAATTGGCATTAGTTCCACTGGCTTCCATTGAGAAACAATTAAGCGGAGCTCAAGGCTTGACCTAGAGGCAGAGGAGGCAGGGAAAATGACAGCTTTGACTTACTGGCTGGGGGGGAGCAAAAGAGAAAGAACTCAGTGGGAAGAACTTCCTGAGTTTTCCCAGCTTTATACAAGATCATGAAGTTTAAAATCTTTGAACATTTTGACTTCCAAAATAAGGCCTCTAATAATAATCTCCACCTTGCAGAAATAGCTAACTTTCTGTGCCCTCCCAAGGGCTCCTTTTGATTGTACCATTGAAATTTATTAAAGAGGGATAGCAGTGCTCCAAGTGGTATTGTTTTCTTTCCTGGATTTGAAAAGCTCAAGAAAGAAACACTCCACTTAACTGTACTCTTCCTAATCCTGAAACACTTGTTCTCCATTCACATGGAGCAAAAGAAAACCTTCAGTTCATTTGCAGAGGTATGAAGACAATCATTCAGAAAAGACCTCTCTAGTCTAGATTCTGAGATGCAGAATTTGATGCAACCAAATATCTATGCCAGAAAAGATGTGACAATGAACATGTTATTAGTTTCAGATGTTCTTCTTTTTATGTTGATCACTATATGTGCAAAGAAATTATGCCAGAGGCAAGCTTGGTTTTTGGATCTTTGAATTTTCAAATATTTAAAAAATGATAATATTCCTTGAAATATAAACATAACTTTATTTGGTAATTTATTGAGTTTTTAAATCTCAGTTTAAAATATGTAAGTTTAATTTTTTAAAAACATTTAAAATCTATTTATTGAACATTATTTCTTTTAGCTTGCTGTGGTTTTGTTTGAAAACATCAGAAAAATTAAAATAATCAACAGACTCTATTTTATAGTTATTAGGGCAAATAATGAGATCTGTATGCAGTCAAAATAAACTGTAAAGCTAATGATAAAGAAAGGACTGTAAAAGTGAAGACTTTAAAATTGTATTTATTACAGTTAAATTTTCCAGACTAAGTTTTATCCAAAAGATAGCAATTCTCATAAGCTTGACATGACAACGTGCAAACACCGTAACCCAAACACTAGATGATGAAGAGATCATAGCTGATATAACTCATTGGAAATTATGATTATCTGCAATGGTTTCAAACAAGACGCTTCTAGGTTCAAGTCCGTTATAAATTCTGCAGGGAAGCCAGTAGGGATTGTTCTAGTTATAAACAGACTATTTTAATGCTTACGGCTATTATAAACTCAGAAGTGAAGCCAAGTAGGTTTATAATGGTGATGAACTATTTAGAGGCTCAAACTTGAAGAACAAGCCAGGAAAAATTACAAAGATCACATCATACGCTTCTCAGGAAAAATTATTTTTAATGCTCATGCTATTTATTACAAAACAACCACATGAAAATATCAGGCCAAATAAGCATTATTTTCAGTCACTTTTAAAATAAATTTAAGTTATACTGGAAGGAATTTGATTTGTAATATTTATATAGGTTGTTAAAGGGTATGTGCCTGGCTGAGTATGCCACAAGCTTATCAGCATACAGTGCTGTTTCTGTTGTTCATATTTGCGAAAGTTTTGGCCACATTGGGCCCCATATTTTTTGCAAGTCTGCTGGCTAAAAAAATGTTGTGGACCAGTTTGTGGTAAAACTCGATTTTCAAGCTAATTTGAAATAGCTACCTTGATAGCTGGCAATCTCTCTGATTGTGGATGCCTCCACTGGTTTGTTTGGTGCATAGATGCTGCTACATCTCAGTTTAACATTAGGAAAATGCCGTTTTCCTCAGATGTTTTTAAGAGCAGTCTCTCTTCAATCTCCAGGGATCCAAGCCCTAGGACTACTCTCAGATTTATATATATGTATGTTTAAGGGTCATTTTTCTGCTCTAGAATCCTGTCTAGAAGCAGAAAACAGCCCTGTATTGTTCTTTTGTAAGAGTAAGTAAATACATGCGTGTTAAGGGGGACTATCCAGTGCCCCTCAAACAATCATTTCTGACTAGGATCAGAGATCATACTTAGTGATGTCTTAGTGGCTTGCTGACATTAATGACAAGAAAGCCTTCATCAGTCCACTATGAATCACTGACACCTCTCTCCCTGTCCAAGGGAAAAATGTCAGCTAAATGCAATGGAGGTTTGGCACAGGTGCCTACTGTAGAGTATTTCTGTTTGAAGGTGCTATATAGTTGCTTTGGCTTCCCCTTTACAAGCCTGAAGCTTTACATTTAAACAAATTTTGTATGATGATAGTCATAGAATCATTGAATCATAGAATCACTAAGGTTGGAAGGGACCTCTGGAGATCATCTAGTCCAACCTCCCCGCTCAGCAGGGTCACCTAGAGCATAGTAGACAGGGCTGCATCCGGGCGGGCCTTGAATATCTCTAAAGAAGGGGACTCCACAACCTCTCTGGGCAACGTGTCCCAGTGCTCCGTCACTCTCACAGGGAAGAAATTCCCCCTCACGGTCAGGCGGAACTTCCTGTGCTTCAATTTCTGCCCATTGCCTCTTGTCCTGTCACACGGGGCAACTGAAAAGAGTTTTTCCCCGTCCCCCTGACACCCTCCCTTCAGGTACTTGTACACATTGATAAGATCCCCCCTCAGTCTTCTCTTCCCCAGGCAGAAGAGGCCCAGCTCTCACAGCCTTTTCTCATAGGGCAGGTGCTCCAGTCCTCTGATCATCTTTGTAGCCCTGCTGGACTCTCTCCAGTAGCTCCATGTCTCTCTTGTACTGGGGAGCCCAGAACTGGACTCAGTACTCGAGATGAGGCCTCAACAGGGCTGAGTAGAGGGGCAGAATCACCTTCCTCGACCTGCTGGCAACAGCCTTCCTAATGCACCCCAGGAGACCATTGGCTTTCTTGGCCACAAGGGGACATTGCTGGCTCATGGTCAACTTGTTGTCCGCCAGCACTCCCAGGTCCTTCTCTGCAGAGCTGCTCTCCAGAAGGTCAGCCCCCAGCCTGGACTGGTGCCTAGGGTTATTTTTCCCTTGGTGCAGGACTCTGCACTTGCCCTTGTTGAACCTCATGAGGTTCCTCTCCGCCCAGCTCTCCAGCCTGTCCAGGACTCTCTGAATGGCAGCACAGCCCTCAGGTGTGTCAGCCACTCCTCCCAGCTTGGTATCCTCAGCACACTTGCTGAGGAGGCACTCTGTCCCCTCATCCAGGTCATTGATGAAAAAAGTTGAACAGGATGGGACCCAGTACTGAGCCCTGGGGGACACCACTAGCCACAGGCCTCCAACTAGACTCCACGCCACTGATCACAACCCTCAGCTCTGCCTTTCAGCCAGAGCTCAATCCACCTCACTGTCCACTCATCTAACCCACACTTCCTGATAAAGAAGCAAAGGTATCCACAAAACATTGTCCCAAAATTTTCTGGAGAAAAATAAGGAGCTCTAAATCATTTGTATTAAAAAATAGCAACAAAATTGTCAATACTTGTGCAGAACTCCCATGTCAATAAACAGAAACATAAGATCAATAGCTTGCGACCATTTTACTCTCCTAAATGGGATCTTAGTAAGTATTGAGAGGGAAGATCTCCAAGAACATCAGGAGTCAATAGGTTAATGTACATATGAATTGTGCACTTGGTAGCAGCTGTGATTGCATTTCTCACACAGTTTTGAGGATTAGATTGCTGTTCTCACACAGCTTATTTTCCTTCTCTCTCCAAAATCATACCAAAGTTTTTGAATTCTTCTATTCCAAAGATTGAGACTTACATCATAGGAAATCCAGAGTTACAGTCCTCCAAGGACTCCAACCTTTGCCTGCTCACATACAATATTTGTGGAGGAGCCTTTACAAGAAAAATGTCATTTTCCTTCTGCCTGAGAGTCTTCATCCACTGTTACTATTTAATCCATTTTTTGAGCAGAGGTCTCCTGTTCTGAAGCTGATACACGTGGCACAGATTCACTGCCTCATTGACACTAACATCTCAGTCCATGCTACACGAAGTATCTATCAGTTGCTAACTGCACCAAGGTAGATCTTACAGTATCACGCCCCTCTGGGTTTCAGTAATGTATGTGAAGTCATGAGTCTTATCCTGAATTAAATCATGAAAAGTGCAAAAGCATTATCCAACAATTTTTATCTAATCAGAAATATCTTGGTTACAAAATATTCCCATATTTTTGAGACATAACTACCAGCAGAAAGAACAGAATGTAGTCTGAACTTATTGGTTACAGTTATGCCTCAGCACTAATTATTTTTTCCCATCTATTCTTCTGCAGCCTCCTGTAACAGGAAAGGAGAAATCAGTAAGTCCTGACAATCATCTAGGCATGGGCACCCAGGCCATGACAGCTAATGGATGGCTGAGCCCTCTGCTTCTTGAAAAGCACTCTGTGTCTTCTTCCCTAGAAGAAGTCTGCCCTAACAGTCATTTCTTGTTATGCCTGTTACGCTCTCTGATACACAAATGTTTCCTCACAGTCTTTTTCCTCCTCATCTGCAAGTTTTATTCTAGTCTAGCACTTTTTCCTGCACTGTTTCTGTTCCCACACCCAAACACATCCATGCCTATCTTCCCACCTGCCTTGAGGTTTTTTTCTCTCAAAATCCTACTTGTTGTAAAACCAAGGGCTTTATCACCTAAAAATGGAGGTAGAGAGAGAGCTGGATGTCAATATATATTTAGTCTGGCTTAACAGAGAGCAAGGGTTTTATCATGGTGTCTCTGGTTTCCATGCCAATACTATTTTTTTCCTCCATTCCCATTTCTGTTCCCTTAATGCAAAGCTTTAATCTGTGAATTAATACCAGCCCCTACCCCACCTCTGAGTAAACAGACCATCTCTCTTGTTTTCACAGCCAGATTTCCCCCCCTGCTGTCTCCCAAGCCCCCTGAGAGAACAGCTCCCTTCCTCTTCCATTTATACCAGTACCATCCTTCCTGCTTTTGCAATCAGGTCACTCTGCACTTGGGGTAAGAAATTACAGGAAACAGTCCAACATGGAAATTTGCAAAGAAGCCAACAGTGCTCACCATGAAGTAGCGTGACCTGCCTGTGTCCTGGTGCTGTCCTCTGCCTCTTTGTTCTCCTTGGTGCAGGCTGCTACCTTTCTGCTTGCTCTTTACAGAGTAGTAAGAAGGCTAATTTTAGGGTGCTTCATCATCCTGCCATGCAAAGACACAGTGTCATGTCAGAATCAGCAGCATGTGGCACCACTTGGAGCTGCTATTTTATAAGCCGAGGTTCAGTGTGTTCTCAAATTGGTCTTTGCAGGGCAGAACTGGCTCAAGTATTGGTATTATATTACTGTAGAAGTGCACTATAAAAATCAAAGATCAGTATTTCTGCCTGACCAAAAGCATTGTTTTATGACATGGGGATGTCTTAGCATCCAACGCTTAAACAAACTCCCTGTGAACAGAGTGGCATGACAAAAAATAGAAGTGTACCTGGGAATATCCTGGTGCTGCTAAATAGTTTAACAGAAGAATTCATGTAATGCAAGAAAGGGCTCCATTCCTAGCTTTTTTTGTGGGATGCTGGAAAACGTTCAGCATCTTCAGCTCCAACCGAGGGTGCCCAGGCACTTGCTGTGTGGCTCCTGCCATAGTGCTAGGACATGGGGTGGTTGCTCTGACACCAGCTGCTCTTCTTGTGGATTTGGGGATATTGGATCCATGCAGAAGTTTGTGAGCACAAGAGCTGCATACCCAATGCAAAGGTCAGCTTGTTCCCCACATTGTGGTCTTCCTGTTCAAAGTTCATGGTTGTCCTTCACTGCTCTTCTATTTTCTCTACATCCATCATCCTATGAATAGCATCCTTTTGGCTACCTCAGCTATATTTTGTGCCCTGGGAGGATGAGTGCAATGGGTGCTGCAAATTTTTGTTCTTGGTAATCTTAGTTGAAGGTATGAATGCTCAGCTTCTCCTTAAACAGATCTCTTAATAAGGTCTCTTGAGTTAGACACAGAAGTTGGAATATTTTAGATTTAGCATTTATATAGTGAGTTACCGTCACAAATAGGTCAAAAAATGTTCATTTTTTGACCATATCCCCCTCAAATAATAAATAATTGGCCTTACTAGTAGGCACATTTACATTTGAACCAGACAGAATCACTACTATGAGCAGGATGGGCAGACAGAGAACTAAAACATGGTTTTATCTATAAAATAATAGAGCGAATAAAACAGACATACTCTCTATATATGTGTTAGTATGCCTGTCTACATAGGTACTCTCAGTAAATCACCAATATCCAAATATTGGTACTGTGAAGAATATAGGATGAAATGGAAAGCTGAAATGGCATAAAAAGGTGTGTTCCTACCTTGTTTGTAAGGTTATTTGCATTCTAAAGCCTTTCCTTTGTCTTAGTCAAGGAGAATCTTCCACACAAAGGCTTTTCATCACAACTAGCAATTTCTCACAGCAAAACGTTGACATCTCTAATTTCACAGTATCAGCTGTTTTGCACACCCATTTCTATTTTCTGTAGACTGTGACACATCAGAGTATAAAACAAAGAGGTTTGAAATGAGGAATTAGTGTTTAAAAAGTGTGTACTGACTGTTGCCAGGAGAAAGTAGAAGGAGAGAGCAAACAGTCCACGAACTTTTGTGTTTCCCTGTATTAATTATACAGAAAGTTTTATTGCATAATACAAAAACCTTCTGAAACAAAGATGTTCTCTCAAAATAAAGCATAAAGTATACATTAATTAACACTATATATGACTTTTTTGTTTTTGTATTGTCTGAACAGGTGATTAACTGAGATACAATTTACAAAGACAATTGTGCTGACAGCAATCACTGGGCAGTAGCCAGGCATTGCTATTTTAATAATGACAATACAACTGAAAATAGCTTCCTACTTGTTATGTCCATTAATAAGAAGGCTGTGCAATTGTAACAGGAAGCCCTCTGTGCTAAGGTACTTAGAAGGGATAAATCCCTTTGCTGAAGATTTAGGCTTCCTTTTTTCACTCTCAGTGCAAAATACTATTTTTTTTTCAAGCACTAGAATGGGCATTGGAAATCCTGAGGCATCCAGACCCATCTATTAAACTGTACATACACAAAAATGAAATTATTTTGATGAGTCAGTCAAAATTGATAAAGCATTGGTAGAAATCCAGAAAACAGTAAACTCAGTGAGGTTGCCATTGTAAAATTCCTACCGTATTTCTCACAGGGTAAGACATGGACTGTCCCCCCTCAGTGGAGTGAATAAAAGTCTCTGGGATGCTGGAGGTCTGCTGCGAGGCTGGGCCAGGCTGCGGGGATCCCGTACCCTCCTGCTGTCCTACCTTGCCCCTGCTCTCCCAGCTTCTTTCTGGCAGCACAGTTGGCACAAGACTGCTTGCTCCCATGGCGCTGTTGCCCACTGCAACTGCAGAGCTGCATTGGGGCAGAGATTTAATGCTGGGTGCAGCAGCCGTCACACTGAGGAGCAGCGACTCTGAGGCGTGCTGTGCCGTCGGGGTACGTACTCCTGTCCTGCCGCCACTTGTGTAGCTTTAGCCCCATGAAGGAAGGGGCTTTCTCGAGGCATGAAGGTAGTAGCCAGACATAGTATGGCTTATCTGGCACAGAAAAGAAAACCTCTCAAGACAGGTCGCAAGGGAAATAAAAATATGATTTGTACTTAATTTCAAGAAAATCTGAATTATTTAATTAACAGTAATCTGATCTTAGCACTAAAATAATTACTTTAAATAAAATGGTTATGTCTGTGGCACAAGGAAGGTGAATTGTGGGATAGCATTACATGTTGTTTCATGCTTAACATGTTTCTTATTTAATGCATTAGGCCAGTTACACCAAAATACTTTTCTATGTAAAACTTCTGCTAGGCATGTTAATGTTATCTTCAAGTGCATGGACACATCTCCACATGCTGGTCAAAGGACACATTGCACAATGAATGATTGTTAATATTTAAAATTGACTCCACAGTGTAACTACTTGCATTTACTAATCTGGGGGTCTCATCGGTAAAGGGAAAAGGAGTTCAGAAGATAAAAAATGAAGTATTTGTTTTTCTCCATTCGCGACATATAATGGCCACTTTCCATTCATACATGCAGAATGGAAAAAGGTAAATCAGTCACATCTCTCCTTTAAATAACAAACCTGTATATTTGCTACCCTAAAAGTGCTATATCATTCAGGCTTTGTCAGCTATGCAGCTATCTCATTTACTCTATGTATGAATTTAACATTTGTGGTTTGGATCTTTACTGATAAAATTACAACCCCAAGTGCTGAGAGGTCCCGCAGTTTTACCTACTGAGATGCACACAGGAGTGTTTAAGCTATCCCATTTACTTTTTTTATATACATATATATATATATATATATATACATACATACACACTTTTCATTGAAGAGCAAACAACCTCAGACATATCAACTGTCTTATCCCATAGCTGGCAAAATCATTTGCTCTAAAGCACGCCTGATCCTGGCCCTTTTTACTTCCTGACCTACATAAACCTGGACCACAGAACTGCTATAGAGGCTGCTAAATAAGGAAATTGTGCATTTGGATTCCCAATCCAGGTCACTTACATAAATTGCAGTGGATTTTTTTCCCTTGCACTTAGCAAGATCTTATAAAAAAGCTAAAAAATGAGTCCAGTGTGACTGAACTTAGTTGTCCCACTAAAGATACACACTTAGCAAAACAGATGTTCTGACATGCACAGCTTACATACGCTCTGGTATCACGTCCAGCTTGTAACCTGAATGCTAAATATTCGAGCTACCAGAAAATTGCATCCATTTCTATTGGTCTCATACAGTTTCAATATTAGAATGAAATATGGGAAATGCATTGCCCCAAGACCCCTTCTCTGTAAACAGAGGGAGTGGGCTCCCCAGGTCATCTTCTTGCTTTAAAAATATGGTGATGCAAGACAATGATGCTAGCACTTGTAGTGTTTGAATTCTTTTTTTTTTTTTCAGTTGTTTCGAAACCAGAATAATTAAAACTGCAGCCATCGACCCAGAGAGCATACTCAAGGTAACAGCACCCCTGCAATATTCAGACTTTTATTTTCCTCAGTCTTGCTGTATTTTTTCCCCAAAGCACTGGGCAGATGCCGTTTTCTCAGCAACTGCACTGTCCCGCCACGTCTCCTTTCCCGATCGTTCTCCTTTTCGGCTGCGCGTTTCTCAGCTTAGCCTCCCCGTAGGCACACAGCAGTACTTAAGTCACGCGGTCGCTCACGCTCAGCAGCCATTCCCCAGCACCCCTCCCAGGAAGCCCTCCCCCCTCTCCCCCCCCCCCCGAGAGGCCCCCTCAGCGCCGCCAGCGGCTCGTGCGGGCCGTTAAACGGCCGCCCCCGCCCCTGCCCCCGCGCGCCTCCCACGGCCGCCGGGCAGGACGCGGCGAGCGGCCGCACGCGGCGCGGCCCTTGGCCCCGTGACGTCATGGCGCGGCGCCGCCGCCCCTCAGCACGAGGCCGGGGTGGGAGGAAGTGGAGCGGGCGGGGCGGGGCGGGGCGCGCGCGCGCGCGTGCGCAGCAGCAGCCGCCGCCGCCGCCGCCGCGCAGCCGGGCCCTGTCACGGCTGCGGGGTGGGCGCCGCTCGCCCTCGCGCGCTGGCCCGCGAGTGCTTGCGGCGGCCGGGCCGGGCCGGGCTGGGCTGGGCTGGGCTGCATCGCACCGCGGCGGGCCGGGCTGCACCGCGCAGGGCTGGGGCGCGGAGAGGAGCGGAGCCGCCGCCCGGTGAGTTCCGCCGGGTTGTGACGCGCCGCTCGCGAGGCGGGCGGGGGCCGCCTGCCCCTCTGCGGAGCCGGCCGCCGCCGCCGCCCTTTGGCCCCCGCGGGGCGCGGGGCGCAGGGGAGGGCGGCCGGGCCCGCGCTCGGCCCGCCGGAGCCCCGCTGCGGGGAGGGAGGGGCAGGTGCGGGGCAGTTGGCGGCCTGGGGCCGTTAGGACCGTTACGGGAGGCGCCGCGCGGCAGCTGTGGGCTCCCCGCGGAGCCCGGCGCCGCCCCGCCTCGGCGGCTGCGACCCCAGCGCGGCGGCGCCCTGCCGGAGCCGCTCCCCCAGCGCTGGCGCCCCCGGGGCGCGGCAGCCCGGCCGCGGCTGCGGGCAGCGCCCTGCTCGGCGGCGGCAGCGGCTGCGGGAGGGAGCGGGAGGTGCAGCGCGGCAGCGCGCTGGCGGTGCCCTCACCAGTGTGCTCCAGCGCACGGCAAACGTCCAGACTGCTCCTGTGATCCCTTCGCTTGTCCTGCCCCAGTGGGGAAGGAGCTGGGTACTCCGTCTCTGCTCTTCGGTGTCGGCGTTGGACAGGTTCTGACGCCACACGTAGTGTACAGTTGACAACAGGAGGTAGCTTTCGTGACAAGGGAAGAATACCTGGATTTGAGATCAAAGTACAAAGTGGTTGATTGCTTACTTAAAAAAAAAAAAAAAAAAAGAAAAAAGAAAACTTCTGTGAGGAAAAAAATACATCTGGTTCTTTAGAAAAGAGACCTCCTCTTCTTCTTTTTCCCCACCTGGAGATAGATCTCAACTATGGCAATCCTGAAGCAGTGTAATCATAAGTCTTTTCCATCTTCTTGCAGGTTGAAGCTTTTATTGCAGTCATTGTTACGGACGTGTGAAGGTTGCTGTTACACAGCTGTGTCTTAACCAAAGGTGTCTTTGTTTTGATGTCCCCGTCTGAATGTGGTAGGATATACCTGGTAATAGCTAGAGAAATATTTGATCATGCAGCATGTCCTGAGATAGGTAAACTAAGTGCAATCTATTTTAAGCTGTTTAGCTGGTTTTTTTTGCATTAGATAATGAGAATAGGCATCTTGTTTACAGCAAATAGACTCCTGCAAAGAAAAATAGTTCATCCTGTTGTGCTGGCAAAACTTTTGCCATTCTTTGGTGTTTTAGAATGCTTCAGTGGTATTGTATGTCATTGTATGTCTCCTATGAACACTTCTTATATTTATGTAACTTATAAATGTCATGACTCTTCATAAGGCAAGACTGAATGCATTAGTAGTATTTGTAGTGCATTTTACTCTACATTCCATTATTCATGCGTTCTTAATTATAATGATCACTGATGAAAATTTGCAGGAATTTTACATTGTGTTGCACTGGTTCTTGAATTCCTCTGAAAATAAGGGGAAATCACTTGTAGTGGGAATGTGGTGTCAAGTAGCATTGAGCATGTCATCAGAAGTTCTCTGCAGTAATGAATACTGATAATGAAAGAGAGGCATAGGTTTGTATCCCCTCCAAATAGGTACAAAGTCTGTCAGCACAAATACTGATAAGATGTGATCTAGGCATTAGGGATCAGGGTTTGCATGGATGAATTTGCGTATGTCATGTTACCACAGAAGTATCTATGAAGCTGTCGTCTGTGTTGACTGTAATGCAGACTAGGGCCTACATGGCCGCTATTTATGTATATATTTATATTTAATTGAAAGCTCAGTTGACTCACAGTTTAGATATAATGAGTGACACGTCATTTTGTTCTTTGTGTTGCATGACTGGTTTGGTCAGGATTGACCAATTTTTTTCAAGTGGTGAGTCAAGTGCTGTTTTGGGGGATCTTCTAGAAGCCACTCACAGTGCTATCTGCTTTTCTGTGCTTCATGTTGCACCGCCTCGTTAAAAGGCGTTTGAAGTCATTTGCACTGGGTAGAGCTGGTTGTGATTGCCGTTCGTATGGTTCTGAATTGGGGATTAAGGAAGTTTTATGAACGTAGTTACACTTAAAATTTTGAAATGTATAAAACCAAGGACCTGTACATATTGCATTCAGGTGCAATATATATATATTGCATCTGAAACAAGAAAGAAAGCCTCTTACTTCAGAATTCATATAAATACTGTCTGAGAAAGTAAATTAGACTTTTAAAAATCTTTCAGTAATTCAGGTCTTGGTATAAAGAAAATGAAACTTGTTGATGACATGCTATATAGGAAATAACAGATTTTGTAAGCAATATTGAAAATTTGTACTTTTTTTTCCTTGAACAGCTACGCATAAGGGAAATTTTAGAAAAGTGAAGCTGGAAGATCTCTGATCAAGAGAAGTGTAAACATGTTGTGCTGGGGAAATGCATCTTTTGGACAGCTTGGATTGGGTGGAATTGATGAAGAGATTGTTTTAGAACCCCGAAAAAGTGGCTTTTTCTTAAATAAAAGGGTCCGAGATGTGGGATGTGGACTCAGACATACTGTTTTCGTCCTGGATGATGGGACTGTTTATACATGTGGCTGCAATGATCTAGGACAACTAGGACATGAAAAAGCCAGGAAAAGACCCGGTAAGTTTAGGAGTATTGACCTGCAGAACCTGTATGTATATGTTTGTACCTGCATTTTGTTATGCTATAAATAGTGGCAGTTTGTGCATGTGCTGAATTGTGTGCACAGTAGTTCTTCCAAGAACAAGCGTATTTTCCCTTGAAAAGCATTCCATTGCTTGCATCATGTCTTGTGACTGTTAGAAACAGCCAACTGTGAGACGTCTGTATTCCCAGATTTTTGCTCATCGTGCAGCTGGACAGTGCCACTATTTTTTTTTTTATTCCCAGTGTGGAATCACTTTATTCAAGGTTGTGGGAATCAGTGGCTGTTTTTAATCTTGAGGGGAGGTGATTTAGTTCAATACGTGGGCTACTATTGTACTCTATTATATGTTTGGCTATTGGAAGATGGTAGAAAATATTTGATATACCATAATTGGGAAATATGCTGTGCGCTTTTTAATTGTCCAGTGTGTGATGTGGAGCAAGTCTGATTAAAGCAGTATTCTTTATTTTCTTGCTTTTTTTTTCTTTTGGAGAACTAAAAGAATTAATAAGGCATTTCAGCCTATACAGTATTATAGGAATAGTATTTGGACAAGCCTAAAGAATGCAGTATAAAACTTATTTGGTCTTTTTTCTTCCTTATCTATGTTATGTATGTATTCCTAATTGCTGCTGGTGCTGTTCTGTGGCATGAGTTGGTAAACATCTTGTAGGGACTGCAGAGGAGTGTGCACATGGGCTCCCTTCAGAGCTGTGCATGTGAGTCATTCCTGTGTGCCACTGAGAGAGATGAAACAGTGCTTCTGACAGTATTTACAGCATAATGAAAGCAAACTGAAAAGGCTTAGTAAGAGTTTATTCTTACATCTCTAGCAGCAATTTTACAAGTTACTTGGTACAATAAAACGTAAACACTCAAGTTGAATGTTTTTCAAGCAGTTGCGATCCCTCTAGTATGTAATAATTTAGCAGTTCTCCTTTATTCAGAATTTAAGATTTTGTACCAAGTAAAGATTTTCTTGCATAGTTGATGTGTAACTTTTAAAATGAATCCTGACTTCTATCAGGAAACAGTAAATGGATATTAAAAGTGACAAACTTTAATCCTGTGTAAACATCTGCTTCATGAACGTGAATAGAGACTCAACTTGTGGAACTAACCTTTAATAAATTCAAAATACTTGTAACCTACTTTGATACTGAATTATTTTTTTAATCTAAAATTTGCCATAGAGAATCTTATTTTTTTTGTTTTTATGGTAGAGCTTGTCTGAACTTTTATCTGAGCTTTGCCATATAATGGACAAGTAATTGTTGTAAATATTTTTTCAACATGCTCAGACACAACAGTTGTGAGGATTGTAGTGGCTTCCTCTCTAATTTATTTTCCTCCATCCAGAGGTTGCTGACAATATTGTTGAATATTCCAGTGTGGAGGATGTACGTTGGGATAACTTTCATTGGGCAATCTTAAGAGGTTCAGTGCCTTTAGAAATGAACATATGCTCTTTTCGGATGTATTGGTGATAACTAAAGATACTTTTGTTGCTAACTGCTTGTCTTTGCCAGCTCATTGTCGCCAGTGGTGCTGTTCAGCCGTGCTCCCCTCTTTCCTCCCCACGCAGCTCTGCTGGCTGTAGGGGTTGTGTGAATACTCCTTAATCCGTATTAGGCGAAGTCGGCCCAGCTGGTTTAACAGGCAGTGAAGACAGTCCGAGCTAATCTGCTGATGTTGCCTGAATTGAAAAGCGTTTACATGATGTCTTTCACTGGCAGAGCTATGGAGACTAATGAGCTGAATTGGGGTGGTAACCTCTTTAATCAGACCAGCTGTTAGCAAAATGAATAGGTTTGCTGCTTTTGTTGTTTTATTTTTGAAACTGAGTGTCTACATGTTGCAGATACTGTTGGCTGCTGTTTTGAAACTGACTTAAACTATATTAGGCTGTGATTACAGTCTGTTACATTGATGATACACAGGCTTTTTCAGTGTGTGTGTGATTCTGAAGCTGGAACAGAATTTTGAATGTTTGAAAATTGGGCATAAAATGTCCAAACAGGCCCTTACTTAAGGGACTTTGAAAATTCTAGCCTTAGTAACATGCTCTGATATTTTCCCCTTTACTATCACTGAAATGAAAATATTTGACTTCTGATCACAAGTCATATGTACGAATACAAAGCCTGAGCTCATCCAGATAAACTTAAAGGTCTTGATGCAGACTACTGGGAGAAATCACAGTACTGTAGTATTTGCTTTCCAGAGGTGTGCATTGCATGCCTAGAAAATTTAGGCTTTAAGATTAGTTTCTGTAGCAAAGAGGATATTATGTAGCTCATTACAAGATCAACGGTTCTGGTTTTTAACTTGCTGTGCCTTGTTTTGCAGGGTTTTTGTTTTGTTTTGTTTTTTAAATAGTGAATAGTGAACATAAGTCCCTCTTGTGGAATGTTTTCCTCTTGTATAATGTCTATGCATGTGGACATTTGATGATGATCTATTTGACCTTAATCAAGCTTGTGCACTCACTTTCAGATGTCAAGGTTAGAAGAGACCACTAAGATCAAACTGCAGTTTTTGTGCATTTATTTATACTGGTGCTTTAAGTTATCTCCAGATAAAGTTGTTGGATTACTTTAGTGCATCAAATTTAACCTAGTTCACCTGGGATAGCAGGCTTATAATTTTAGGTATATGGTGTTTTGGCAGGCTTCTAGATTTATTTGTGTGATTTCATTTTATACCTTAGTACACAAATGTCTATCAGCTGTGATAAACAAAATTTGCTTGTTAGTATCAAGCTTTTTTTTTAATGATTACTTTTCTTTTTTGTAGAGCATGTTGGTGCACTGGATGCCCAAAATATTGTAGCTGTATCATGTGGAGAAGCTCACACACTTGCATTAAATGACAAGGGTCAGGTATATGCTTGGGGTCTGGCTACTGATGGACAGCTTGGCTTGCCTGGAACAGAGGAGTGCATCAGAGTGCCCAGGTTAAAAAATAAGTTTATAATTAAATTACTGTGTTTGAAAAAATGTGCTTAAATCACATGAGCCAAGCTATTCTGCTGTTATAGTTAAACATTAGAAAGTGTGTTTTAGATATGGCATTTGAATGCTATGGCCTGTTTATTTTCTTTCTCCAAAGTATCTATCTTAAATGTGTTGTGGATTTGTGGGTTTGTTTTTTTTGTTTGTTTTTTTTTAGTAGTAGTCTCCTAGGGGTGGAAGTTATGTAGGAAAAGTAGTATGAGTATTTTAAGAATATAGGTGGGGATCAATAACGCCATTTAGGAATTAGAGAGAGAGAGAGAATGTTAAACTTTTATAACCAGCTGTGGGGTTGCGTTAGAAGAAGGCCATTTGCTATCTGATCTTCATACTGTATTTTTCACTCTGAGGTTTTTTAGCTGCAACTGAATAGTAAGTCTCCTAGTTTTGAAAATGAATGATAAATGAATTTGCTTTATAGCTCTAAAGAATTTTTATCTGTTGTAGTATCTGCACTATTCTGTAAGCATTTCAGTAAACTGAGGTCCAGCAAGCATACATTTTTACTGTGATGAATGGATTCACTGAAATCAGTAGAACTGTCCATACCAGTAAATCTGAATCTTTACAGGCTGGAGGTTTTCTTTTCTAATTTTCTTATTATTTTTTTTACATAGAAAAGTAATAATTCCTCAGAACAGTAGTCATTTGTAACCTGACAAGGCTATATATGACATGTATAAATATGAATAATGTATAACTAAAATACAGCTTTTATATCAGATTTTAAAAAGCCCTTTTAAAGGCTTTTACAGACTCCTGTTTTTCCTCATCAAAAGCTGAAAGTATGCTATCATATTGTATACTGATTTCGTACACCTTTGCAAATATTTTCAACTTCCTGATGAAACTGAACTTTAACAATGCTTGCTACTAGCTCAAGCTGAAGTTTTGGTTCCATTGAAGTCAATGTTACTGAAAGGAAAAAAGAATACATTTTGATCTGTTCAAATTGAACAGAATATAATTCAGTCTTTATATCAAATATCAATATGAAAAAGAGTAATACACTAGAAAACCCTTTTTTCCCTCTGAGGACTAGAAAGTAAATGTCTTCTGATTCTTACTTTCAGTATTCGTTCTCTCCTTTCATCTGTGACGTCTCCTTCTTAGTGTCTCCAGAGTAGACAATTCTGCCTGATTCTTCATTAATGGTCTCTTACTGACTTCGTTAATTTAAAAATAAGACAACCTGTTCTTTAGAGGAGCTAGCAGAGAAGCTTTGACTTAAGGCTTGTAACTTTACTAGATAGCTTTTAATTTAAATTAGAAGCTATAAATTACCTTCATACATACATCGTGAGAAGACTTCACTTTTTTGTTATCCTCTCATATGACTATATTTCATACCATGACCTTAGTAGCTTAATTCTTTCTCTATTTTCTTACTCCACTAGAAATATTAAAAGCTTATCAGAGATCCAAATTGTGCAAGTTGCTTGTGGTTATTATCACTCACTTGCGCTCTCAAAAGGTAAGCCAGCTTGTTTGGAACTGTTGTATAATCTCTTGTGCGATAGTCTTAAAGGTTTTGGTATTTTTTGTTTGTTTATTTCTAAAGGAAATGTCTTTTAAAACATGCTACCACTTACCACAGAGGGGATTTCACATTGATAGTGGAAACCTGATTAAATGGTAAATACTTCAGTTGAAAAAATAAATGTACAAACTCTGTTCTGATACTAGAAAAATTGAGAGTATTATGTTAATTGTTCTGCTTTTTCTATGCTTTTTGATTTTTATTGTCTTGCTGTTACGTAATTTCCTTTTAAGTTCATTGTTGCTTCTCATTTTTCTCATCCAACCTCTCTCGTTAGCCTGCTTCTTTGTTGCTAGTCTTCTAGTTTACCCTGCAATTGAAGTTACTGAGCCACTCAGGCAATGACTTCTTCCTCTACTTTTCTTTTGCAAAGCCTCTGTTTTGTTGGTGTCTCTGTGGTTAAATGCAATATCCCCCTATAACTCGCACTTTGGCAGACTTAAACTTCTATCTTTAAAACCTTTCTGGGGCTTTGAAAACATGCTTATTTAGCTTCATTTGTGTCAAAGCTTTGCATGTCTAATTAATGTAGCTGTCCAGATTTAAATCTGCTTCTTGTTTGCTTTATCATAACAAAATAGAGCTGTGCCCAAAATTTCCATTTGAAAGAAATGACTGCAGAACTACTGCCGTTTTTTTTATCTGATTATTTTTAGTAGTTTATACTGACTACATGTGCCTTGATTCTGTACATAACTCTTTGTAGGCACATAATGAGTGTTTTCTGTGGCATTCTATATTCACAGGTGTCCTTGCCCACTATAACCTAGTGGAATTCCTTTGTTTACAGGATATGTAGACTGATATTTAAAAATAACCCTTTGTCTGTATTAAAATCACAAATGCAACGTAGGGAGTAACCAAATAGTGCTGTATAACTATTTGACTGGTCAAAGGTGCTAGAATTTAGTAGTAGCTTATCATTCACTTAGTATTCTAAATAGAAGCTTCAGTACAGCATTGCTGAAGAGTGCTATTTCCAGATTGTGGATTTGCAGCTCTGTTTTTGTTCTTCAGATGCCTTGTGCTTCCTCCTCTTTTTTTCTTCTTCTTCTTCTTCTTCTTCTTAATGATTTTAAGAGAACCTGTCCAGAACCTAGTACTTGAAATGTAACATGGTTGGCCACAGTCATTGGTTTTGAAAAAAAGAGTCCTGCAGAGGAAGGAAAATGAGGCAGTTTCAGAGGAGACTTCATATTATTTTGAATCTGCATATGGAATATTGATCAGACAGATTAGTTCATGTGATTATAAGTGTGACTGACATAGAATCTTTGCTGTTAAGATTTTTTTTTTTTAATTTTAACCTTTAGTACAAAAGAATCTGGGTAGCCTATACCTCAGAGGATGAGCTTCATTGTTTTCTCTCCTGATAAAACTTTTATTGGAAAAACAGAGGTAGAAGAGACACAGATAAAGTCTGAAACTCATCACATCAGCAACAATAACAGCAAAATATCTTTGTGATTAGGTGTTCATTTTTAGGATAGCAAGTAACTTGGTAGAACATTAGTTGTTCTGTAGAGCTTTTACTTCTGAAAGTCTTAATATAAATAGCTTTTTAATTTGTGATTCTTCAATATATTTCTTTTCTTTATAATCCATCAAATGCCATTATAAACGTTGAGCTTTATTGATCATATCTTCAATGCAATATTCAAGTTTAAAATACATTGCACTTAAACTATATATGAAACATAAACATGTGAATGTATAAACATTTCAGTGCTTGGAAACTGGAAGCTTTTGCATGTCCAATTTGCAGCTTCAGCACATCTTCTGCAGAACAATACGTGTGCTAGTAGAACTCCCAGTGAATCAGAGTCTTCATAACAACCAAATGCCATTTAGCTGGCACTGTTGATACAGGAATGTTAAGAATAGTCTTGAAGGTTTTGAACTTGTTTTAAATACTTTCAGTCTGTTTAAACGTTTTGGTTGAATGTCTGCAAATTACAGTAGAAGGTTTAGCTTTGACAATGAACAAATCTGTTCAGTGTGCTTTTTCAGACTTAAAAATTTGAAGAAGTGTGTATAGCTGTCTTAACCTGCTTTCTATTAAAGTGAATAAATTTTGTGTGATTAAATTATATTGACTGTATTTCTTTATTTTTTTTCTTTAAACAGGAAGTGAAGTGTTTTCCTGGGGACAAAATAAATATGGCCAGCTGGGTTTAGGTTACGAATATAAAAAACAAACATCACCTCATGTAATTAAGTCTCTGCTGGGAATCCCTTTTGCACAGATTGCAGCAGGAGGAGCTCATAGTTTTGTACTAACTCTTTCTGGAGCCATTTTTGGATGGGGACGCAACAAATTTGGGCAGCTGGGTCTTAATGATGATAATGGTAAGTAATCATTGCTTCAGTAAAATAATTCATGCTGAAGGTCTCCATTTGTGAATCTGAAGGTAACAATGTTCCTAGAAAAGGAGCAGACAAACTTTTGTTGAATGTAGTTTGATAGTGTCAATGTCCTGTGATTCTTATGCAAGAACAATTTCTCCCTCCCCAGCTATTTTGTAATGAAAATTCTGACAACGTTATATTGAAATTCTGGCCTGCACGATATGTTGTCTTTTCCTGTCCTTGATTTTTCTATAACTTTGACTTCCTGAGTTGGATTGAATTATGATGCTGTGCAATAGTTAAAACTTGAACTAAATTTTGGATAGATTGGATTGCATGACAAAAACAGTAATTACCAAAGCTATTTAGTTGTTTAGTAGACATATTTAAGGGAATCTCATTGTTTATTACTGCCTTTATTTTCCTTCCTCAGATGGCTTTTGATAGCCATTTATGAATTTCAACTATTTCCAAAATTTCCTCTCAGAGTACTGGTAACTCATTAACAGTTTCAAAACAAGTAGTTAGGCTCGATTAGACTCTGTTTCTTTGTTCATATGCACGCTCTCAGGGCAGAACTCCGAGGTGGGAGTATGTGCTGTACTATTCTTGCAATGCACAATTTGGTATAGAATAATCTATAGCTAGTTTTATGGATTAAAGCTTTCTCATTGGTTCTCAATGCCCTTTATAAAGGGATAATGCAGTGCAGTTAAAGTGTGTATCAGAGTTAATGCTTTAAATCTGATCACACATTCATAATAGGAAAGTCTTATGTACTTTTCAGACAGCAAGTTTTCATGGGAACTTCAGTTGCTTGTCTTTGGGATATGTATGATCCAAATCTTCATACAGCATTACTTCTCAGTAAAATTCCTTTTTTGTATCTGGTTAGCTTCTCTTCTAAGTGTCTTTGTGTGCCCTGACAGTTATAGAGACATTAGTATTAACAATTACAAAATTTCTATTGTGCAACTGGATCACAAAGTTGATTTGTTCTGACAGCTGAAGGTAAGTTATGTGTGTCTCTTAATTAGTCGTGTTCTCTTCTATTACAGGTTTAATAATATTGAGTTGTGACCGACTAATATAAACTCTTGAGCAACTGAAAAACATGAAGCACGTCACTCGAGATCTGTCATTTGTTTCCTTTTCTTATGGCCAGTGGCAGGACTAATGTACTGTTATATGTTTCATGGTTTACACATTGACATGCAAACCTGTACTAGTGAAAATGAAGTCTGCTTGCTACAAAATATTTCAGTATAGTAGTATCTTTGTTTTTTCTGTAATAACTTCCACCTCAAAGATACTCAGTGACTCAGTCACCATGATTGCATTACTTTAACAAATTTAAAGTTTGTTTGATTGGAACTAGATTAGAATAACAAGCATAAAATTACTTGCCTTCTGATTTTTATTTTCAAAATAACTCATCTATTTCTGTATTAAACCTTTTAGACAGATATGTTCCTACCCTGCTGAAGTCATTGAGAACTCAGAAAGTTGTTCATATATGTTGTGGAGAAGACCATACTGCTGCTCTTACAAAGGTATAGTATTTAAAGATATGTTTATGTCTTGATTTTTGTTTATTATTTACTATTCGGGTAGCATTTTCTCCTAAAATGTTCTAAATTCCATGTCTAATTTTTTCGGTGTATAGTGGAAGAAATTGTGACAATGTTGGAAAACTGGTTAAATATTTGAAAAACTTAACAAATATGAAGAATCACACTGTAGTTCTAGATTTTTTTCAGATTTGGTAAAGTTGAGTATACCAGATTTAGCACTGCTTATATGGCAGAGCATGTTGCATTATTAAAATTGTGCAGGTATTGTGCAGGTATTGAAATTTGCATTAGTATCTAATAAAGATAATATACACACACACTGTTCAGGATTTTCTTATTGAACTACAATTTCTGCTTATGTACTATTGGTAGCCAATAGAAGGAATTGAAGATTTACATTATCTGCAGGTAAGTATTATAAAGTATTTTCACTATGGGGTTCCATCAAAGGTTGGTTGTTATCTCAAGGTTGATTTGGAGAAAAAGCGTATATTCTGTGTCAGTGTGGCATGTTCTTCTAGCAATACAGGAATCGATCAAAATAACTGGAGAGCTGAAATGTGTAAAGTTGCCCTGTATGCAACTGTTGGCTAAATGCATCATTTGCAGACTTGGTTAAGATTTGGAAAATTTTAGAAGCAGCATGCAATGTGTAATGCAAGGGCTCTTTCTTACACTATTCATCACTAAGATTGTGCATGTCAAGCTTCTAGTAATCAAAAATACCTTTGTTATTTTAGGGTGGGTAACACAGTATGTGTATGACTTTCAGTGATTGATTCCTGTACCTTCCTTCCAGTGTTCTGATACTCGCATTAGACTTAAGCACTTAGGTATAAATCAGTATATATTAATACTTTGTTTCCTATGTTCAGCACTCTTAAATGCATCAATTAAAAAAATACTTTGAAACTTAATAGCAATGGAAAAAAATTCTAATCATTCAGAAAGGTGACTATCAGTTTCATTTCTGAATCTGTTGAATTCAGAATATTATGAATGACAAATTTCTTAAAGTTTGATTTCTGAAGAAAAAACTATTTCTGGAAAACGTACTTTTTTTTAAAAAGTATATTAGTTTGGATTACTACTCAACAACAAATGAAAAGCTAGTTAGAAGAATATAGTCTTCCTCAATGTGGCCATCTTTTGTTGCTTAGATAAGTTTAAGTTTCTACACTTAAAAAGAAAAGACTGTTCGAAAACAGTTGCTTTTTTGTCATAAAATAATCTTTTGATTTGCCTGAAAAAGATATGTTGCAACTTCGCAATCCTGAAATTGATGATTGTGAAAGGTTAGGGAAATACAGAATGTAAACAAAATGCAGCAATTGGTAACTTGCATTCTAAATATTTGTCCTTTTTTAGTATGTAGAAGTTAACTTCAAATTTGCTTTAAACCTGATGAAATAGATTAAGAATTTACTATAAATTATATGAGTTATTTGTTACTCATTTGTGTGGCTTTATTCTCCCTTTCATGATAGAGGGGTCTTGATTTCATATCTCTTATGGACAATACTGTGTATTTTTTCAAGTCCTACTGAAATTCAGAAATACCTGTCACTGTTTGTTATCCTGATTCAGTGAATGAGACTATTGGTTTTTCTCAGCGCACGCTGCCATTTTAATGATGATTTCCAGCAGAGGTCCAATCTGATGCAGAGTAGGACTGAAAGAAACAGCTTTACAATTGCAAAGCATTTGAAAATGGAAAGTTGCAAAGTTGTTGTAAGGTAAGTTGTACAACTTCTAAAAAAACAAAACAAACAAACAAAATTCTGGTTTAACATTCTTCCATTTAGAGTTTTTGATTAATTTTTTTGATAAATTAATCAAAAACACTTTAAAAAATGATTTGCCTTACAACAATGTTGAATTTTTCTGGCTTATATTTTCAAATAATAAAGCTGACTATTTCAGTCATACTCTGCATCGTCTATCTGAGAAGGGCAACTTCCTATTTGGTAATTATTTTAAAATTTATATTCAGAATTTAAAAGCAAAAGTACATGTTTTAGTAGTCTGAGTTTGTGTACCATTATAGTTCATCAAGAAAACTGGAAAAGAGGAAAAACAAGGATTAGGATCTATTAATTACACAAGTTAATGGCAGGACTATAGTATAATAGTGTGGAATTTACAAGAACACAATTTACAAATAAGGTAATACCTGAAAATTGTGCCACATTTTCATAACTGCAATTAACTTGTGACCCTTAGATATGTCAGGATCCCCTTGTGTATGTTTTCTCTTCCTTCCCCATGATTTGAAAACTCAGATGAGGAGGTTTGTTAAATCCCCTAGTTCTGAGATGTTTTTTGTTCTGAGATGTGCTCTCATTTTAACTCAGATAATTTATTTGTTTAGGAAGGTGGGGTTTTTACATTCGGAGCTGGAGGCTATGGTCAGTTGGGTCATAACTCTACTAGCCATGAGATAAACCCAAGGAAAGTTTTTGAACTTATGGGAAGTGTTGTCACACAAATCACTTGTGGAAGGTAAGTATTGTTCTAACATGATGAGTCTTATAAATAACTTGTTTTGTAGGAAAGATTTATATATGATAGGAAGTGCCTTTATTCTAATTGCAGTGGGAAAGGGAAGATAGGATAGTCTCTAACTAAAAATATTTAGACACTTGTGTTTTTAAAGCATGAAATAGAAGAACTAAAAGAAGCTATACCATTTGAGATTTCTCGTTTTCTAAACTGAAAATATAAATAATTATGTACTACTTGTTTCTGTCATGTACTCATTTCCTATTAAAGAATGAATGCATTTGAGGAGGTATGTGTACTTCACTCTGGTTCCTAATGGGTTTTTAGTTTTTATTGTATTTATTATAATAGCACGCAAGAAATATAGAAAAAACTTCCAACGCAGATGAAAATGTCCTTGTCCAAAAAATTGCATTCTAAGATGACAAAATGGAGGAGGAAGATAAACACAGAGCAACAAAATTTTTGAGGAGATGGGCACACTTTAATTGGATTAAAAAATATATATGTGTGCAAACATGTTTTTGTAGTGGTTTGGTTGACAGTGGTTGAATCCATTCCTTTTAGATAATCTGCATTAATTCAATACTACTTCTTCTCAAGTGGGAGAGGGCATCTAGAGTTAAAAGGAAAAAAGAGATGCAACCCACCTTGCAGAAACTTGAAAGTTCTGAATGTCCAGAGATGCCCTAAAGGTTGGGTTGTCATTAGGCAGGGGTCTGAGGCAACACGTGGCATCTTTGCTCCCTGAGCTTTTCCATGAGAATGAAGTTTTGCCTATTGAAGTTTTGCCTATTGGCAGTATTGCTAGTGGAGGCATGAAGCATTTGATACAGACCTTTAACATGGTGTTTAACAAAACTTTTAGTCTGGCCTGCGCAAAGCGTGTTAACGATGCTTAGATTTTTGTTACTGATTTTTTTTTTTTTTTTTTTTTTTGCCCTAGGCAGCACACTACTGCATTTGTTCCTTCATCTGGGAGAATATACTCTTTTGGACTTGGAGGTAATGGACAATTAGGTACAGGAACAACAAGTAATAGGAAAAGTCCCTTCACAGTAAAAGGAAACTGGCTTCCTTACAGTAATCAGTGTCCACTAACAACCGGTAAGAAAACATGTCATAATTACTTTTTGGGTTTGTTTTCCTTTGTAAGTGCTTTGCAAGTCTTGAGATAAAAATTAAATCCGTGTTATGGTAACTTTTTTCTAAACAGTTTGTTTTCACTATGTTCTATTTCCTAAATTTTATTTCTGCTGTGGGAAATGCATGCTAAAATTACTTGTACTGTTGGGTTAGATGAGTTAGCACTAGGCCTAACTCTAGTTAGTGTTAGTGTTAACTCTAGTTAGAGCTGTTAGTTTTAACTATAGCAGAGATTTGCTTTCAGCCAGGTTATGTAACAAAGGAACCATTTCCTAATTGAGTGTATTAATTGCAGTGTCTCAAGTGTTTCTCAAGATTTCATAACTGCCTGTGTTTTATTCTTACTACAGGTAGTGAGGAATATTACTGCGTAAAGAAAATCTTCTCTGGTGGGGACCAAAGTTTTGCACACTACTTTAATCCACAGGTAATACATTAAAATAGCTTTGACAGACTTTGATTCCAAAGTATAAATTTCATATTTTGGTGCATTTTGAAAGATCTTAATATTGAACATACATGCAGAGTTGAAGATGCAGGATGAAAATAATTTGGATGTGAAAGAAAATAGTGAGATTTTAGGGAAACCTAATAACTTGTTTGTTATCAAGAAAAACTGAGTACAGGTAGGCTTGTAGCAAGCCTTTGATCCCACAGCCTCTTCTGGTTGTGTGGCACTAATAATTTGCACTTCCTTTTTAATAATTCTGGTTGGGTTTTGGTAAACTATTTCTGTACTTGAGAGAAGCTGGTTGGCAGGATGTAGACTGGAAGAAAGACTGACAGTAATATTGGCTCAAAATATATTAAAACTTTTTTAATGTGTTTTTTTGTGCAAGTTCTGTAATCACAAGTATATTCTGACTCAGTGAAGTTGAGACTGTATCTTATATATAAATTTTATACAATTGCTGTGTGTTTTCTTCTGTACAAAAATGATGAAATTTGATGCTGCAAAAGTGTCCCCTTTAGTACTCTTTAGTCTAGAAGTTTGTATTGAATTCTTTCAAAGTCGTTTGAGTACTGTACTCTTGAGACTTGTGTGTCCTTGCCAGATCAGGGGTCTCAGACAAACAAAACCTGTTTGTGTTTTCTCACGTTAGTTTTTGGGGCAGTTCAGCTCCGTCAATCACCCTGAGCTTAAATGACACTCCTGCTGGCACAAGAGAGACAGCAAGAGGTTTTCTCACTTTGATCCTGGAGAAAGAGATCTGAATTACGGATTTTGACAACAGCTAGTCATTAAGATGTCAGCTGTGTTGTCGGACTGCATGCTCAGGGGAAATATGGCACTATTTAGTAGTTTAACTTTGTTTTTGGTGATGTTTTCTGCCTCTCTTCAAACCAACACTGCTACTCAAAATTAACTTCTTTCTTCTAGTCTGCTCTTTTCTGTTAAACACCTTACTGGAATTTGTTCAGTATGAGCAGTACATCAAAATGTAATAGCAGCTCATCAGGTGATGCAGTAAATCTTCAGAGAAGCATGATACAGTTTTGGGTCCGTCCCTCCCCCGCCCCCCAGAGGACTCTGTAGGGAGTGGGGTGGGAGAGCAACTGTCCAAAAAAAATGAATGGCTCCTTTTGGGCATGCTTGCAGCCTGAACTAAATGGCTGGTAGTGAAGAGGGAGAAGAGGAGAAAATATTCTGTGCTCATGTCTGTATGTTTTGTGTTCACACTATAAAAAAAATACTTGTCTAGTTAGGAAGATTACCATGAAGTAAATTGTGGTATGAATTGACACACTAATCCGGGTGCTTTTAGTTTGTGATAGCTTACCCTGCTCCCAGGGTGAATGCAGAACTGCTAATTAAATTAAATTTATCTCTGAGTTTATTTCACCGTAATTGTCAGGGTAGGCAAATTGTTAAAGAAGAGAACAAGAGTTTAAACACAGGATTGCTTTTCTGGGAATAATTTATGTGCCTAATGCCTTACACTTTCTTTAAAATTTAGAACATGGTGCCACCAGATGATTTCAGGTACCCTGACTTTTTGAAGCAGATTTGGACTGTGAATGAAACATTTATTCAGAGACTGTTGACTTTCCCATCTGGAAGACTTCCTGCAGAGATAGCTAAGTAAGTGCTGTTAAGGAAAGACATCTTGCATAATTGCATGCATGTATGATTTCTGCATTAGTGTGGGTTTGAACATACATAGCAAAGCTCTTTTTAATTACTGATTTTATTATATGTAGAGTTTTTGCTATACTTTTACTGTCATGCTTATAAAGCGATTTAGATCCTTTACTTCTATGTCATCTTTGTCACAGTTTAGGTCACCATTTTATATAGGATTCAGATATGCATGTGGTTGCACATCAGAAAATAACAGCTGATGTAAAGGAAGATCAGCAACACAAATCTTACTGCTTCCATTTCATTAAGGAAAGGACCACAGAGGAAAAAACTAATATTTGTGTCTTGAAGAGTCTTGAGTCTTGAATGGATATTTTATCTGATGTTGCTTAGTCATAGTAAAATCAGTTATGTTCTATGTGAAATGTAATTCATTAGATATTAGAGATTCGGTTCTTTATAAGAAATGCTAATCTAAGAAGAAAACAAAGACATAACTTACTTCATATGGACAATTTCAGTGAAATCGATGGAACATTTTCCTCTGCTGGGTGCCTGAATGGGAGCTTTTTGGCTTTAAGGTAAGTGATCTGGCTTTTAAACAAGCACTCGTGTGAGCTGAAGAATTAGCAGTAGCTACCTAGTGTCTCGTTTCAACTAGAACACTCTCCCCCTAGTTCTGTACCTTACTGTTACTCTGATAGCTTAGCTTGCTCATCAGGCTTTTCTGTTACTATGTTGTTTGTTGCTTGATCCAAATGCAGCGTGTCTCATGCTAGTCTCTGAAAGTGTGCGTCATCTGGCTGCTGTTGCATGAGCCAGCAGAACTTGTTACTTCTCAGGCACAGATCATGCATAATCCAAGAGGAATATATTGCATAGGTTATTGTAAAACTTATTTTCTTTAAGCTACTGCCTTGCAGTCAACTTTGGAGGAGATTCTTCAGTGGCTTTAGAGGTCACCTGAGAGATGGGAGTCTGATGCTATGATCTCTCATATTTCAATTTCTTAATAAATAGGGCTAAATAACAAAGGTGAAGAAGTTAGGATGATGAACACGAGATTCAATCCCCCCCCCCTCTTTTTTTCCTTGCTGCAGCAATGATGATCATTACAAAACCAGTGTTAAATTCTCAGGGGTTGATATGAATGCTGCTAGACTGCTGTTTCACAAACTCATACAGCCTGACCATGCTCATATATCGCAACAGGTTTGTCCTGCGTGTTTTCCTTACGTTTGGGATTATTTTTCTTCATTATACTTATGCTGAAAGGCAGTTGTCTTGCTTGGTCTGACCTTTTCATTTTAATAACTTTCTTTATGTGATCACATACCAACTAAAAATAGGTAAAACTATAATGTTGTAGGAGTTAGGTAACACCATTAGCATGTTGTAAGTGTGTGTATTTTAATATTTAATGCACTATCCTGTTTTCTAAATTTACTGCAATTTTAGTTTAAGCTTTTTTGTAGTTTTTTTAATTTAGCAGAGGAAAAAGTACTAAATAGCTTTGTTTTTGTTTCTGTGCAGATATGAACAATGAAATTATCAAATCATCTCTTTGTAATACGTACCTGCTAATTTCAAATAAGTTCTGAACTCTTAATCTTTTTTTCTGAAAGGTTTTTTTGTTGTTGTTGCTTTTTCCAAGTGTACAATAGTATTAAAATAAACTGAATTTTATTCTGCGCTGTAGGTTGCAGCTAGTTTGGAAAAGAACCTTATTCCCAAATTGACGAGCTCCTTACCAGATGTTGAAGCCTTGAGGCTATATCTCACTCTACCAGAGTGCCCACTGATGAGTGATGCAAATAACTTTACAACGTTAGCTATTCCTTTTGGAACAGCTATTCTGAACCTAGAAAAAGCTCCCCTGAAAGTTCTTGGTAAGATATTTAATTCTTCACTGTTAAAACTAAGGATCTTCAGATGAAAAATCTATAGAAATTACACCAGTGAAAACAGTCTCAGCGCCACCTGCTCTATATTCACAGTTCTGTAGAATTCCCTAATGAGAAAGTTGAGCGTTAATGTTGTTCATGTGCAAGAAAGCATCATTCTCTTGTTTCTGGGTGATCTAACCAGCAGTCTGTATAAATTGATCTGCTGTTGTAATCTCTGGACTAATCCTTCTTGGAAGGAATGAAACATCGTAGTTCAGTGTATGTGATGCTTATCTCTGCTTTTTAAAGTGAAGATTATGGTCATGTAGCTAATGAGCTCTAATCAATTTACCAAAGTGTTAAAATAGGAAACATTAAATTATGTCTTTGTTTCGATGATAGTATCTACTTATTTTTCTATGAGGTCCCTGTTTTCTCCCTGGTTTAAGCTCTAGTCTTCAAAGCAGCTTTTTCTGCTTTACCTGCTTGCCTGTTTTTTACTATGTCTCTTGTCACCTGAATTTTGAAACCTGAGGTTTCAGAAAACTTCACTTTCAAATAATCACTTTAGCTGAAGGCAACTTCTCCCTAATTTTCTACTTTTATTTGTAATTAATCTTCTGTCTTTTTTTCTTTTTGGGTGAGAATAAAGTGTGCTGTAAGTAAAAGACTTGTCTGCTATTATGAAAAACTGACTAGTCATTTCTTTGGATTGTAGATTTTTGTTGTTGTTACTTTACTGTGACAAGTGTTTCCATTGTTCTCAGTAGGACTGTTTGCTTGAGTAAAGGTTTCAGGTTATGGGTGATCTATTTTATGTCAGAAGTTACTTTGTGATACTCTAGTGGATTAACAGACTTAATTTAAAGAGCTGGTCTATAACAGTAGAGCATTCAAAAGAGGATTCATCATTTGTGCAGAGAATAGTTCTGTGCTTAAAATTTTGCAGCACTCTTGTGTTAAATGTTCTTTATTAAAAGGAGTGGTTTATTTGAAAGCAGTGGCTCATTCTTCTACCTTGCTTTTCCCTTCCTGTCTCTACCTCCCGTTACTTGTTCAGAAAGGCAGTTCCCACACTTGCCTTCTGCTCTCTTAACTTTGTGTCTTTACCTATTTTCCTCTCCAAAGCTGCCCCAATTCAGTAATGCTTATACTTAATCGCTGGTCAACTTTATGTTGGTTTAAATTTCAGAAAGGGGAGTGTGTGACTCTAGAATATGTCTGTCTGGCTCTCTATATACATTTTTATATTTATAAATTAATTTCATGTTCAGTTAAATATCTATAGCTTCCCAACCTTACTGATATGCAGAGAACTGAATTTGTATTGGGAGTGTCAATCCTTAGTTGTTCGTTCTTTGTCCACCTCTCCTGGTGTGTTTTTGGTAACTGACAAATGTGCTTTCCAGTAAAACTTTTTTTGTAAGAAGAATAGTGTAATATAACATTGTATTGGCAACTACATTTATCTGTTCACCATTTGTTGACAGAAAATTGGTGGTCTGTACTTGAACCTCCACTGTTTCTCAAGATAGTGGAACTCTACAAAGATGTCGTAGTCCACCTCTTGAAGTTGTACAAGATTGGCATTCCTAGTTCTGAAAGAAGAATATTTACCAATTTTCTACACACTGCTTTCAGAGTTCTGGAAATCTTACATAAAGTATGTTTGCATCAATTTTAATCAATTACTTTATTTGTTCTTGTCAGCATCTCTATATGGTTTAGTCCTTAAAAGAAATTAACTAATGAGTTGTAAATATTTAGGCTTGGCTTAACATCTACAAAAACATCTGTAGTTGTTCCATCTGTACCTATGAACCATTGGAATTCTGGATTCCAATCTGTCATGGTGACAGAATTGCCTGTTTTCTTGGGAGCAGAGATAGACTCAGTCAATTGTGTCTATGAGGGTATGCTGGAAAAAATTGTCTAAGCTCGAATAGGATCAAATAAGATCACAAATGGAAGATCAAAGCAAGCTCTGTTTTAAACAAAAATCTGAACAAGTGTATCAAATTTCTTCTGATTTGTTTATTCAGTGTGTTAGTATTGCGACTTAATTCACGAAAAATGAATTTGTACATTTGTACATTTGTTTCAAACAAAAATAGTACAAATTATTTGGAGTAACCACACTGGGTGCATCACAAAGCTAAATAACTCAGCAAAAAACCTAGTTGTTGCTGAGGTTTCTGTCCTTTTTGCCTCCTACCTGTTTATACTGGTCATACTGCATTTTGTGCTTATATGCCTAAAGAGGGTTTAAGAAACTCTCCTTAAGGGTGCTTATCCAGTTGCTGTGTCTGTACAATCTAGCAAAATGGAACAGGCATCTAAATTGGACCTGTGTGTGCTGTATATGTAAAATGACTTAAAATGAAGCAACAACAAACCCACCAAATCTGCCAACAATTGTGATGATCTACTTTGAAGCTTAATCTATGTATCCATTTGAATCCAGTTTGGAAGAGAATATGTTGATTTCCCGTTGGCCAGGATCATATTTTCGTTTCCTAGAAATAGAAATGTCAATTATTCTTTGCAAAGATGCCCACTTACAAGATATTCCTAAGTACTACATGAAATCCATGAAACTAGTGGAAAATGTTGATCATTATTAGAAAGTAGACTTGTTTATGTGCAGGCAAATTTCTTTTATGCTGTTCTTGTCCAACTGCCAAAGCAGTGTGTTAGGTGCTTCAGTTTTTCTTGTTTTATGTTAGTTTGGTTTTAACAGTTAAAACACTGATCGCTAGCAGCAAAAGTCAGAGGTGTTCTTCTGTTTTGTGGTTTGTTTGGGTTTTTGCTTTTTCCTCAGGAATAATGAAAATGATTTCTGCTTTGAAAGTTGGATGCTGTGCTTTTGCTTTCATTTATTCTTCATAGTGACCAACAAGCTAAGGCTGGGAATAAGACTGTTTAGTAACCATCTTCTCTATAAGTACAAGATGTTGATTACAGATTCCCATTTGGAAAGCTGTTGATGCTTAATGAATGATTATTTTACTGCCTTGAGAATTTTCCTCTCTGTTCAGGCTTGCAAGAGCTGTGAATCTTAATAACTGAATTTGATCTTAAAGTCTTGAAGCCTCCAGGCTGGCTGTCGTCTTCTAAATTCCCTTTTTGGGAAACCCATCTATAATAACAGGTGTTTACACAGTAGAAATAGCTACATTTGTACCTGCCTTGCTGCCCAGCTGTTTATATTGGTGTTTTCTACATAATCACTTTCTGTGGAGTAACATAGGAGGAACTAATGGGAAAACATTGTGGGATATTTGACTGTTCCAGTAGCTGGTTCTTTTGGGGTGTTGGAGAGTTGTTGAAAAACAGCAGGCTTAGTTTATCTGGTTATACCATCAGAAGATCTTAAATTCCTGACAGTTAACAGTGCTTATCTGTCTTTGGGAAAACAAATGCATATTGCGATTCCATAAAGTTGCGTTCCTCTAGGAAGCTCCTAGATTAAAATTATACTATAGCAAAGACCTTTATATAAAGTTTCTTTTGTACTATGACTGTCTTGGTCATGGTACAAATGACTCATGCATACACAAATATGGTTTCTGTGAGATCACATGGCGTTTCAAAATGGCAGTAGTGCAATGCTGTATGCGCAGTTAATCTTACTTTCCCTTGCATCTTAAATGAGATTGTTGAATAATCCATGTTTGTATGTTTTAAATGTCATTTTGGTATTCTTGTAGGCACTAGTTTTACATTTTTTTTATTATTTCTTAGTAGCTAGATTATCTGTGACTGATATCTCAATATTTGAAACATATGGAAAAAATGCTTTTAAAAACTCTTGTACGAAGTGATAATGAAAAATAAATTGTAACTTTTTTTAGGTAAATGAAAGAGGACAAGTTATACAGTATGACAGGTTTTATATTCATGAGATACAAGATTTGATAGATATAAGAAATGACTATTTCAACTGGGTCCAGCAGCAAGTATTTGGAATGGTAAGTCTGTCGGTGTTTGTTTTTTGTCTTGTTTCTATTCCACTGTAGAAGTCAGTAGATTCTATAAATCCAGGTACTTTCTTACGTCGGGCACGACTTACGTCAGGCACTACGGAAGGAAAAATTACTAAGTAGGTGTACTTTGTGTAGGGTGCCATTCTTAAGACTGATACTGTTCACCATTTTAATGTATTTATTAAAAAGCGATTTAGAATGATGTCAAATCAAGACTTGTCATGTTGAAAGGTTAGGAGAGTAATTTATGATAGGAAAATATCCAGAATAACTTGAATTGCTGTATAAACTAGTTCAATGGTAAGTCTTGATATCAGGAAAAAAAAATATAGACATGGAGAAAGCAGAAACTATCCTGGAAAACAAAATCCCGTAGTGCACTGAGGGAGTTAATAGTGGATGGATAACTGACATATCTTAGTGTGAGTGTAGCAACAAGAACTGAGATAATTAATTCTTGGTTCGATAAACAGAAGAGTGGTAAGTGGGAGTAAATGAATGACTATGTGGAGAATTAGTGAGGTGGGTAGGAGGATTTTGCCATGCAGTTTTTTGCCTAATGCTTTGGGAGAATACCAGCTAAGCTAGTGTGCCTGTTCTAGCCACCTAAGTTTAATTCTGGAAGGTCTTGAACAGGGGTTAAAACCTACTTGTGCTGTGTGTTCTGTGAATACAAAAAAGTGATAATCCCTCTCTCAAAAAGTCTAAAATTTTAGTATCAAAAAAGAGCAGCAGGGATATTGAAGATTGTGAGGAAATGATCAGTCAGTATTGACAGTCATGATGGACAGTTGTTTCAGTCAAGCAGCATACTGAGCTTTCTGCAGTAAATCAGAATTTTGAGAAATATTTTGAAAGAGAACTTGCTGGTGTTGGGGATGTTCCCAGAAAGCATCCTATAAGTATGAATAATTTTAGAGTGGAGGGGGAAAAAAAATCAGAAGCGTGCTTGTCTGGAAAGTAACGAGGGTACGATCAGGCTGGTGCTGGTAGCTGAGAGGGGCAGTATGCTAAATGATAGGTGTGAAGTGGGGATGAGTATTGCAGGGCCTTGGAAGGGGAGACAGGTGGTGTATTTGGAACAGAGGGTGCACAGAGTGGAATGGTGGGATTAGAAAGATGATGCTGATAACTATGTTTAAGTGGATATAAACAAATCAAAATTGCCTTTGTCACGACCAGAGAAGAAAATATTAAAGCATGGTGAAATGAGGGTTGGATATCTGAGTTGGAATGAAACTCTTAAGCTCTGTCTGTCAACCAAATCAGAAAATTGAACAGCAGCTTGACATTATGGAGGGAATACTAGATACGGACTTTACCTTTGATCGTTATTTTGTCATCCATTTGTCCAGCTTTATGTCAAACAGGAAAAAAGTTACTGGGTTGATTCTAGGACTGAAAGAAACTCATGTCTTTAGTCTGTTCTCCTGCCTAAACATATGTTCTTTTTTTTTTTCTTGCCCTTGTATCTGTTAGTTTCCTGTGTTCTTGCTTTTAAAACAATCGGAAACCCTAATGCTTATTGAACCAATAACAATGAATCAGATTTTTTTTTTTTTACTAGTTCAATTTTTATTGTCATAACTTAGGGCGTAACTGCTTAATTCCTTAATTAAAGCGTAGAGGAGAAAAGATTAAAGAAATGAGAAACCTTGCTATGGTACCTCTACTTGAGATGAAGGGCATGCTTTCTGTGAAAGCAGATTTTTGGTCTTGCTCTGCATTAAGTCATGAAGAAAGAAGCCCCCTTTTCCTCCACCACCTGTAAGTGAAGTGTTCACTCTAAATACAGAGGGAAGAAGTGAACAGTTGTTAGCACTGAACTTCACATCAAAACCTACCAATTTTTAGAAGAATTACTATGTCAGCACTCCTAATGTGTCACTTCATTTTTTTTTTCAGCCTATGTCATACTGTTTTCCTGGGTTCTAATGCACATTACTGGAAAAAACTCTTCCATTCTGTTTTCAACAATAGAGAAATGAGTGGGGAAAGACTGAAGCTACTAGATAATGAACTATTGATTTGAGGAGATTTCTGAAATAATTCAGATACTGCTTAAAGGAATTGAAAAGACCATTTTAATTAGGAAAAAATAATGGTAGATACAGTAAGAGTACAGAATTACATTAACGTCCTTGTGATGTATGATGTACTTAAATCTGGCATTTCCTATGAGGAGTTAGGGATATGACCAGGAGGCAAACTGTGTAGATGATGGTGTTTTGGCTATTTGCTTTAAACTGTAGATACCTATGTGCTGATCTGAGTCTTAAAATTTAATAGCTTGTTATTAGCTCTATCTACCCCTTTTTTGTTTGCTTAATGGAAATGTATTTAGCTTTCAACAAAAGGTAAAAACGGTAATGTAATACCAGATGGATAACTCTGAATTTCTCGGAGTTTGTCTAGCTTGTTGTGAAATTCTCCACATAGTTCCAGCAATTTGATTTGGTCTGTCTTGAAGTTTCCTGCACGATTTCAAGACTTGATCAGTCTCTTCATATGCAATGCCGTAGAACCAAATGATTCTTGGGGTTTTATGCTCAAGTGGGTTTTTTGTATCTATTAATCTTTACTCATTAGAAATGTCTTGCATTTAATATGACATGCTACAATCATTTGAGAATGAAAAGTCTCAATTTCATTTATCATACATTAGTATGGAAATAAACATTTGAAATATTTATTTTCATTCAAGAAAACTTGATACTATATACTCCCTTTTTAAAGACTGATATATAGGGTGTTGAAGGACATAGTTGTATCTAGTGGACTAATTAAAATGTTTATGGTGGTTATTTATTTTTCAGTAAACATTCTTCTGGGGGGAAAAAGCTCTAGCTAAATATTTTTAACTCAGCATCAGAGATGAATAATTAATGCAGACACTAATGCTGCTTTTTCATCTTAATTATTGCTACCTTTGTGCAAATGCTGTCATAGGATGTCAACCATGGATTAACTGAGGTAAGATTGGTTGCAGTCTGATTGCTGTTGCAGAATGTAAGGAAGTCAGAAATACAGTTGTCAAGGATTGTTTGATGTGTTCTACTGGGAATAAAGCTTTAAGCTAGTATGGCTATAATCAGAAGAGTTTCTATAACTGTCTTGCTAGATAAAATTGATCAGATTTTTTTTTTTTTTTTTAGTGGGGTAAAAATATTTAATTTTCTGTGTTGCAAACTTAGAGTTTGAAAATAAGAACTTATTTGACTGTATCTACTAGTCACAGTAGAAGTTCTAAAATTAAAATATACTAGATGGGGTTTTTTGCTGAAATACTAAATGATGGAAAATATGCTTAACAGAAAAGCTCTTTGGTCCTGCATTGATAGTGAGTAAAGATTGCTATCTCTTTTCCGTAAAACTGATGTGTTAAATGAATAGCATTTTCTTTAACTTTCATTGTGGTTTTGATAAGCAGAATTATGACATGATTTTCTTCTTTCTAGCTAACAGATATTCCTGTTACAATTTGCACATACCCATTTGTATTTGATGCCCAAGCAAAGACAACTCTTTTGCAAACAGATGCAGTCATACAGATGCAGGTAAGCGTTCCTCTTAATGCTCTGGGTCTTTTTGTTTGTTTGTTTTAGATTTTTTTTCTAATTCAGTGTAATTTCTTCTTCATAAGCATGAGATCTAATTTTTCTCTCTGGGTATGTACAAAATAGGAGCTGGTGGTTTTGTGGATTTGAGATTTGAAGCTAGACCATTAAGCAATTATATAAATTTCTAAGGAACTTTTTTCCGTTCATTAACTAGATGTTGTCTTCCAGGTATTAGCAAACTATACTACAGATGTTTAAAACAAACAAAAATAATGTGTGTGTGTGTGCGTGTGCACATGTGTATATGTGTGTGCTTGTATCTATACATATTTTTAAAAAGCTGAGTTTTAAATAACGTGGTAAGGCCAGTGTAAAGTCAGGAGCTGGAAGTTAAGGTATCTTGTTAGAGGGAGCAGCTAGTTTCTGTTACTTTTAATTTCTCATCCTGATGGGGCCTGGGAGTTGATGCTGTTCTCAAGACTGGTTGTATCGTACCTCTGAGAGGCAACATATTGGCTACACTTGAATATTTACTGCACCCCTAATCTCTGATTTTATCTGTCATGCCACCTTCAAAACGCTACTAAAGTCTGAAATCTATTGAGTGTCGGCAAGGCAGTGAAGAGGCTTACCTTGAAAAAAATTTTAAATGCGTCACGGGATAGCAGGCGTAGATTTCCTGCTCTGATAAGTCTTGCAGATGGCAGTAGTTTTGGGCTCTTTCCCTGTTAAATGCAATTATGTGTTACTCTTAATTTGTTCAGTTCCATTTTAACTTAAGGACTTTCCTAGGAATAAGATACCTAATACTAACCACTGTGTATCGTAATGCACATCTCTTATTGGTTAGATACCCTAGACGACTGTAAGGTCATTGAGTCTCTTATGTGTTTTCATGATTCTCTATACAGTACTGAGAACATGTGATGTGGTGGGCTATTTTTTGTTCAGTGTTTGGTGTTTTCTATAATCCGTATCTGTTCAGTTGCTGTAAGGGATAATAAAGCCTATTCTTATAAAAGGAAAGAAAGAATGAAGGGAGGCTGCTGTAAAAGTAATAGCAATAAGTGTTCCAGCTCTACTGCAGAAACTTCTCCTTCCTGGTTTGTAATGTTTAAAGTAATAAAAGTTGATGTTCTGAATCTGAAGTTAGGCAGAATAATGCTCGTGTAGTGGACTGTGGTAGAAAAACAATAGCTTGCTTCTGTAATTCATAGTTTCTTTTGCCTTTTTGAAATACATATTTAGAGTTGATATCAACATGTGATGAATTGTAAAGGGAAATGTTCTCATTGGAAGTTTCTATTAACAAATGGTATTTAATAATATTACACTTAAACTTTTAAGAGTTGTATACTTTATTCAGAATGCTTGCAACACAACTTTATTTTTGAACTGTAATGAAGAATTAACTCAAAGAAGAAATAGTTGATAGATGAAAAATCATTTTTCTTTCTGAATCACTTCTTAATGGCTGCTTTCATGCCAGATTTATATTATGCACATTACTCTTTGTTAGACAGTGTGTAGTATTTTTTTTTCTTCCTTCTGTTATTTCATATTTTGATTGGAGTGTCAAGAGCTACATTCCAAGACCTGCCTGAATTTTAGCGTTGATGAGGATAATGGGAAAAGGAAAATAGGTTCCTTGAGATTAAAAGAAATAGGAAGAAAATTTGGCAAGTTCTTTAGCTCCCATGATGGATATCCCCATTCATGTCTCCCCTCCCTTTAAGCAAGACAGATGGACTGACTTTACTGTTGACAGGCATGTAATATTACCTACTAACGCTTTCACTTTTATTTTTCCCAGATGGCGGTTGATCAGGCTCACAGGCAGAATTTATCCTCTCTCTTTCTGCCAGTGTTTGAATCTGTGAACCCATGCCTGATCTTAATGGTGCGAAGAGACAATATTGTAGGAGATGCTGTGGAAGTCCTAAGGAAAACAAAGAATGTAGACTACAAGAAACCACTTAAGGTATTATCAGTATATATTGCTACAAGTCTCTTTCACTGACAGGTGCAAGTAATTAAGAATATTTTTCAAATAAATTTGCTTCACATTCCATTTTTAAGATTCTGTGCTAACTGAAGTGTGTTTCAGGTTATTTTTGTAGGGGAAGAAGCTGTTGATGCTGGAGGTGTTCGCAAAGAATTTTTTTTACTTATCATGAGGGAACTGCTAGATCCCAAATATGGCATGTTCAGATATTATGAAGAGTCTAGACTGATCTGGTTCTCTGATAAGGTAGGGTCCACTCTGCAGTGATTGAAATTTTTTTTTTCTTTACTTTGAAGTGTTTATGCTAACAAAATATGTATTTAGTAGTTTATGGTAGGGTTTTTGGAGGAGGAGAAGCTGAAATAATTAATCTGAAAAGATGTTTATTTTTGTTGTTACATCAAAAAAAATTTTTTTTGACCTCCACATTGTACTTACCAGTTGTCCCCAGCTTAGACAAGTTTGGTTGGAAGAAATGCCAGCCAAAATATGCTGATTCCAAGAGCAGAAATAAAAATTGGAGTGGCACATAAAAATAGTGGAAGTAGCATATTGAACAGTTCTTTCTGTATTCGGTCATACTTTTAGATCCTTTTTGTATGCAGTGATCTGATCATACTTGTGTAAAAGTTTTGATCATTGACTTTTCAGTTGCTTCTCAGAGGCCAACACTGACTGGGGTGTCACCGGTATGAATGTATGTCGCCAGTACCTGAATGCACAAAACTCCCGCGTTTGTATATTGTGCCTTAGCTAGCAAGTCCAAGGGGGTCAATGATGAGCTCATAATCATCTTCATTAAAAAAAAAAAGTGATTATCCTAAACATTTAATAAATTAATAGAGTAATGACAAGTCACTGGCAAAAACAATCTTATTGTAGTACTTTTAGCAACATGCAGTACTCAAAACACATTTTCTGCTGCCAGTGTCTGGGTGTGTTTTTTGGTTTTGGGTGTTACTGGTTTTATTTATTGGTTTTAGGAGTAGGAAGAATCCTTTTTCTCTATTCTGATCTCTCACACAACTGGTTAAAACTTCATTTTGTTTTTTCCGGTACTAATAGTTATATATCTATTTATGGAAAACATAAATGGAGTGTATTTAAATTATAATTCACTGTATTTTTTTCTGAACTCTATAAAGTTGAAGTAACTTACTAGTTTTAAGTTATTTGAATTGTCTCCTTTCTGTTCTTAGACCTTTGAAGACAGTGACTTGTTTCATTTGATTGGTGTTGTCTGTGGGCTAGCAATATATAATTTTACTATCGTAGACCTTCATTTCCCATTGGCTTTGTACAAAAAGCTATTGAATAAGAAGCCATCCCTGGATGACTTAAAAGAGTTGATGCCAGATGTTGGCAGGTAAGCAGGAAGGAAGGATGAGTAATTCTAGGAATTTTAATTCAACGCTCTTCTAAAGATTAAAGGAAATATTTAATGTTTAGTATTTGTATTAACAGGATAAATAGCTTTAAGTAACTTGCAGCCATTATGCCATCTGAGATAGGATTCATGCTATTGTTAAGCACTCACTTTTAAGTGCTTAGTTTTCAATCTTTGTATCTTCTGTTTATTATTCTACAAGAATTCAGGGAAATTTTTGAAAATTAAAAAAAAAAAAAGAATTTCAACCATTAATTTTATAAGCATAAGTATGAGCAAAGTTCTGAACAGCTTATTTAGTCTAATGAGGCAATGTATTTGCTTATTTCATGAATAAATGCATGCTTAAATATCTACACTTAAGTAGGGATTTGAATAGAGCTAATAGGAGGTTCAAATGGAGGAGGTGGCGAAGTGGAGGTTTGATTGCCTTAGTGTTGTGCATGCTGAGTTTTTGTAGGTTCAAGGAGAAACTGAACAGGTTAATGGAAAAGCCCATCACTGGCTGTTAAGACTTAGCCGCCTCTGTCTTGGGAATCCAATAGTCAGAAGCTAGAATATGAATCTTCTTTTTGAATCTGGAGAATCAACTCAAAAGGAACTAACTCCACAAACAACAGTGAATGTAATAGTTGTTTGTCTTCTAAAACCTCTACTTACCATAGTTTAAAAGCAGCATGAGTTACTTGAAATTTCCCACCACTGCACTATAAGATGCAATTGGTCAGCTAATAATTTGAATGTAACAGTAGAGATTTTTTTTCTCCTCCCACCCCGAGTTATCAAAACATAAAGCAAACTTCAGAAACTTAAGTTAATCTTTCTTCTCACTACTAAAAATACTTTGTAATTCATTTTGCAGGGGTATGCAACAGTTACTGGACTATCCAGAGGATGACATAGAGGAAGCATTTTGTCTTAATTTTACTGTAAGTTTTAAATGTTGCTGTTTAAAGTATTTTTCAGCAAGTTTTACAGTCTCTTACTACTGTCTCTGATTGAATTTGTGAGGAAAAAAAACATCAGCTGCTGATTCCTATGAATTTTAGCATTTTCTACTTGTGTTAAGATCAGTGTGTGCCCTTCATATTGCTCCTAGCTATGTGGAGGGAAGAAGTCCTCTGATAGTAAATAAAATCTGTATTTTTTGTTTGTTTTAAATAGATCACTGTGGAAAATTTTGGTACAACAGAAATTAAAGAGCTTGTTCCTAATGGTGCTGACATTCCTGTAGTCAAACAAAATAGGTGAGTGTAATGGGGCACAGGGTAGGTCAGTGTTACTGTCTGCTTTGGCCATGTAACTGGGCTGTTATAAACATACTTAGCCAAGTTGTTACAGTAGTGTTGGAGGGAAGGCTACTTTGGCTGTTTTTCCAAGCCATTCTCACGTGTATTGTTAAAACAGCTTTTGTGTTTATGAATGTGCCAGCTGTTGAGAGACTACGTAATTCTTCTCAAGAGGTGTAGTATTTCTTTTTTGCCTTGACTTCTTTAGGGCTCGTTTTGACTACATTGTCTTAATTCTGTAAGACGAAAATGGCTGTGGTTTTGCAGGAAGTTGTACTTTAATTAAAATTTACTGAGTAAAAGTGAAAACTTCATCCTCATACATTTGTGTAGCAGCTCTACATAATTAAAATAGAATTTCAGGGAAGGTTTGGTTTACTTGTAGAGCAAGTAACTTAGTCTAATGTTAGCTAGCGTCATTGTAAAATTAATATGAGGAATGTTCCCCCCCCCCCACACACACACCATGGATTCTGTTGTTTCTGTTTACAGAGTAGCCTCCTCCACGCTTTGTTTCCTTTCCGCATTTGGCGAATGGATGGTGTGTGTGCCTGGTGGCACAGTTGTCCCATTTTGCAGGGTTCTTACCGATTTTCTCTGTCCATTCCTCTTATTTGTTTCTGTCTGTTCTTTCATTTCCCTGTCTTCTCTGTACTTTTGATTCTGTCTTCAGGGAGAAGTAAACAGAGAGGACATACTCTGAGAACAGATCGCATGGCTGTGTATTGTAGGAATAAGAGAGAAAATGTGCCTCTGAACATGTTCCTGCCTATCCTTGTTTCTGTGTTTTGGGCAATTTTTCCTGTAACTAGGTCTGCTGTAGATGAAAGAGGATGAGAGAAGATTGAAGGTCTCAAACACAAGCATAGCTGTATGCGGTGGCTCCCATAATGGGGTGACTCTGTCCTGACTTTTCATTACTGAAAGACAGACATGGGGTTGCAGCTCCAAGTGTAAGGACAAGACTCAGTGTACTTCAGGGAAAGAAAATGCCCAATAACCTACTTTTCTTACGATGCTGGTACCATGCCACAACTGCAGTCACCACCTATAGTTGCTTTTATCCTTGTCTGATAGCTGAGGATCTGTGGTGTTTTATCTTAAAAAAAACCCTAGCTTCTGATTTCTCAGGTGGTGGTGTAATGTTCTGTTGCAGAGTGACTGTAAAGTTAGAGTTCAAACATGAAAAAGCTTTAGTGTGCCCTTAGAATGTATGCCACAGTGATCTCACTAGCTGTCTTGCAGCAATGAAGCGTTCCTGTTTCTCAAGATTCAAATTATCCATGGTGCTTTAATTCAGTCTCAATAATGTTAGTACAGAGTATAATAATGCTAAGTAGGTTATGAATTATGAATTTGTCTAGAGAACACTTTACCTTCACTGTGAGTATACCCAAGTTACTTGTCTTTCCACTAGTTATATAGCATGCCTAGTATAGATCTCATTGGATGCTGATCAAAGAGTGTTGAATCACACTGTCTTTCATTTCCAGTATTTTCAGTTCAACTCAATAAATACATCATCAAAACATGTTCAGATGAATCTTTATTTGTGATGCTATTCAAATGCTACAAATTTCCACAAAGAAGGTCACTCTGAAGCCATATCACTGAAGTCACTCTGATGCCAACTTGTTAACTAAACTTTTTTTTGGTAATCATAGTCATAGCTATTTTATCACATCAATGAATTTTAGTGATCTCCTTAGCTACTATGGAAGAAGATGAATGTTTCCAAAAAGATACGAGAACTCGTTGTGTTGAAGTACAAATAGTGGTTTATTTCTCAATAGCTTAGCTCCTTTGCCCTAATCTCTTTACTGTGTAGTACTCCACATTCCCTTTGAAGCTAATTGGCATTTTGAGTACATACATGGTAATCCTTTTAATTAAAAAAGTACAGCAGTGCTTTTGACTAATCAGTTTCAGAGCACTGCATGGAATTCAAGCCTTCAAGCCTGTTGTCATTCAGTCTGATTCACTACAATGCCTTCAAACAAGAAATGTTCATAGTACCTGCAATAAATAACATCAACTGTTGCTGTTCTATCTGTTGCACACTGCAGATTCTGTTTTAGAAAAAAAATGTAATTTTTGTGCCATTTTCATTCAAATTATCCTAACTATATCTGCAACATGAGTCATAATACAATATGTTAGAATTTTTTTAACCTGATTTGCTATGCTCTGTTTTATACTTAAGTGATTACTGTTTTTTTGATAGGACATGTTTTTTAACATGACTACTTTTTTCTTCTTTCGAACAGGCAAGATTTTGTAGATGCATATGTGGATTACATCTTCAATAAATCTGTGGCATCCTTATTCAGTGCATTCCATGCAGGCTTCCACAAAGTATGTGGAGGCAAAGTTCTTCAGCTCTTTCAGCCCAGTGAGTTGCAGGCAATGGTGATTGGGAACACAAATTATGATTGGAAAGAGTTGGAGAAGGTAAAGCCATTGTTAGCAATTTTTCATGTATTTTCTTAATTTCAAGATGCAAAAGCAAAATATCTGAAGTGTGCTTTCTAGCCCTGTTTTCTCCATTAGTATGTGGTTAATGTGATTTTTCAGCCTTTATTGGGTTGACTGCATAATTGAAGATTTTTAATTACTGTCAGTGAATGAAGACACTAAAATATTATTTGCCTTCCTACTTAGTTTTCTATTCTAGTTTCTGAAGGCAGTTGGATTTGGAGGAAGAGAAAGGAAGAAAAATTGCATTGAACTGAAAGGCAGCTGTATACAGTATATTTTGTTAGAAGGGGAAAAGTAAACAAAAATGAACCTGTTTTAAAAAAATCTTTGGTAGCTGAAACTCAGACTTTATTTTGTAATTTTATTGGGATTGAAAATGCTTTGGTCTACATGCACCTGTCTTCATAGTCAAAGTCAGACTGAAAAGCTGAACAAGCGATAATATCCATATATATATTTTATAGTGAGGTCTCATTTGATGCTTATTTGGAGTTGCGTTCATAAATGCATATGTGTAGTTAACTGGGTAGGCTTTGTGATGAGGCCGAAGCTTAGGATTTTGCATACAACTCACTAAGGAAAACAGTAATATAAATCACTTATGATGGAGGATCCCTTTATACAAACCACATCCCTTCTGCTTTATTGTCAGATGTTTCAGATTATCCTACTAGTTCTATCCAGGAGGAATAACCTCATCTTCTGTTCATTTTAGAATACGGAATACAAGGGAGAATACTGGGCAGACCATCCTACAATTAAAATATTCTGGGAGGTTTTTCATGAGTTGTCCTTGGAGAAGAAAAAACAGTTTCTGTGTGAGTATTTAATGTTTTTTTGCAGAAATTGGTAAATTACCAAGATTGCTGTGGTCTTAGATTCATTCTGAGAGAGGTTGAACTTTAAGTGCTTCTCTATAATAATGTGAATAATTTTACATGGAGGGGAAAGTAACAGTAGAGGAAACTGATTACGAGCTTGTCTGTGATTTGGGAGGTTGCCTTAAATAAATCTTAATGTGGGGGATTTATAAGATCACATTAAATCAAAACAATTTTTTTTAAGCAACAAAACAGGAACCCAAATTGCTAGTGTCACTTACCTGATGATTAGGAGTTTTCTGTGTTTTGGCATCAGGTTCACATTGTCCAGTAGTTACATTGCACATAGGTAGAAATACGGAGGTACAATTGATTGTAAATACTAAATTACCCATAGGAGAGGAAAGGTGTACAGGGAAAGAGAAAGTTTTGCAAGTTTCCTGTGAATGAGCTGTTGCTGAGAGTAGATCAGAGATTTGTTTCCAGTTCAGGAGATCATTGAAAATCACGTTCTGTCTTTACAAGATAATTGCAAATGTGGTAGTGGTATAATTTTTAAATAATACATCATAATACAAGAAAAACTTTATACTTCTTATCAACTATTTGGCCTCACTTGCTAAAATGTTTTCCTTTATTTATCCTTGTTGTGTCACAGTTAAGTGTTTCTATATGCAAGATGGAGAGCAAATAAAGCCATTGCTTCCTGTTTTTCCAATTTATCTGAATAACTTCAATGTGAAACCATTGTTAGAATAATTGAAAAAATGCAAGTAATGATTAGAACTGTGGTGTATGGGATATACAGTATTAGCCTTAAACTACCTTCAGGACTTTTGTTTGTTTTTTCTTGACAGTGTTTCTGACAGGCAGTGATCGTATTCCAATTCTTGGAATGAAGTGTCTTAAACTAGTCATCCAACCAACAGGAGGTGGAGAAGGTTATCTTCCAGTAGCTCACACTTGCTTTAATCTTCTTGATCTTCCAAAATACACAGATAAAGAAACCCTAAAATCTAAGTTGATTCAGGCTATAGATCACTATGAAGGTTTCAGTTTAGTATAACTTCAGAAATGAGAGTTCTGTGTAATGCGGGATCATTAAACTAACTTTCTTTTGTCTTTCTTGTGGTGGTAAATTCAGTGGATTAAATGATGGAGATGATAATATAACTGATTATTTGCAAAATGTTCAGTGGTATGGATATTCATGGGAGCCAAAAAGTACTTACAAAAATGAAGAACTGTCTTAATACATCCATTCTTGTACAGAACCATGTGTTTTTTGCCATCTTACAATAAAAATGAGAGTATTGTGAATGAAAGTCAAGCTTCACTAACATGACTTAACATTTCACCTTCTACAAATAATTGGATGTGTGAGTGCATGAGAGACTTGCCTACATCTTTCAAATCACTGACTAAGAACGTTTAACTCTTTCCCTGATAAATCTACTTGATAACTTTTCATTTTGTAAATAATAAATTTTTTGTGATAAAATAATTATGTTCCAATAGCAGTATGGTTTCTATTGCTTGTAATTGAATATGAGCTTATTTTATGGCTTTTAACAAGAAAGTGACTACTCTGATTTCTGAAGATATATTTTTCTGGTTTCTTTTAAGAACCTTAATAATGGAAATGATTGCTTAAGACATTCATCTTCAGAATGTACAATCCAATGATTTCCGTGAAGCAATCTCTTAGTGCTGGTACAAAACGGCAAATAATGGCTTTTATAATATATGGATGGACAAGGTGACTTCTTACACTTTTATTTTTAAAGACTGATTCTATAATTATGTGGACACAAAAAAGAGGTTAACTTACCAATGGGAACCTCTGTAGCCATGGGTCAAGAATACAACTTAAGAGCAAAAGATGCATCAGACAGATGTTACTGTCAAGAAGTTAAATGTTTATTTTTTAAATGCTGAAAGCGTGGATTATGGTTTCTAATAGAATTTTCACTGTTTTCCAGATAAATGCATTTGAAATAACTCTTTAACACACCCCACCCCTTTTCTTAAAGTTTATTTTTAGTATAATTGCCCTGAGACAATTGTGCTGAGCTGAATACTTTTGGATTTGACTTTCCTCCTCTGGTTAAGTTCCAGATTGTTTGTGGTGTTAATGCATATGTGACTTGCAGCTGTGAAACAAATATTTATTTTTTTTAGATTTTTAAATGCAGTGAAAACAATTCAAGCTATAATAAAAGACTTGAATGAAAACTTTTCTTGGTTGATGTGTATGGATGCTTGCATCATGCATACTTCTTCAAGGAGAGGATAACTTCTGCATGTATTAAATCAAGAGTACAGCTAGGATACTGAGATCTCACTTTAAAGCAGGAAAAGTCATTCATTGTAATAAACTTTAATACATGTAGTTATTGTACTGGCAGTAGATGTACATATAATACAAAGCAGTCGAATGGCTAAAAGCATTCTTTCCGTAACACTGTGTGTTTTCACAGCTTTCTGATGCAGTATAACCTCTAGTAACTTCTTTGTGTGCAGCCTGTATTTCGTCTTTTTCAACATTGTTACCTGACTGGCAAACTCTCCCTGTTGTGAAAGACAAGAAACCAACAAATATTAAAGCAACTCAGTTTTATTTCACATGGAAGAAAGAAAAGAGAGGGGAAAAAAAAGCCTTCATTTCACCAGGTAATGTAAAACACTTTTACAATTATGAAACACCAAGGTTGCAAAGGCAAATACTAAAAAATGAGGAAATAACTAATGTAAAGCTGTCTTTCTTGCTTCTTTCCTTGTGTATTATTACATGATCACATGCTGTTTTTTTCAATGGACCTCTTGCTCAGTTCTTTAAGCAATTAATGGTGTTTGTTTGAATGATACTTAAACGTTTATTTTTTATTCTCCATTTGTAGATCTAAGCCCAATTTAGTGCACATCTAAACTCAGGACTGTACATACATATACATGTTTTTTTCATTTCTCTATGGAATTTTTTGTGGATTTTGCTATGTTGAATTTTTTATCAAAATAGGGATTAATCTGAGATGAGTAGTAGCCTCATTGTGTAGATAAGGGGCTCTGAGAAAATCCAAAACATATTTACTGAACGTGTGCTAGTTTTCAGTGCCAAAATTTGGATGTACTAGAGAGCTTTAAACATCCTTAGTCAATAGTAACTACCCTTCAAAGACAAGAGTTGCTGTGGCAATTACTTCACATTCCTGCAAATGTTTCCTCAGCTTCAGCAACAGATACTACGCTCTTCTTAGTGGAAATTTGAAAAGTTTGACATTTGTTGATGAGGTGCATTTCGGATGATTGGCCAAACACCACATTAAGAACTCACTGGCAGAGCAGGGCTAGAGTAACGTTCCTCAGGACAGCAGTCACCTGAGACAGCCCTTTTTTCAATTTTGGCCTTGCTAATATCCCCCTCTTAGAAATGGGGTTGGGTCCTTCAGAGCGTGAGTGTGTTGCTAAATGCTCCTGATTATTTTACAGGTATTAGCTCGTTCTGTGCAGTGAGACAGGTGCCCTGTTGCAAAACAGACATAACCTACATTATAAGGTAAAAGACTTTCAATGTAGTCTTAGAGGTGAAAGAATTAATGACTAGACATTGTATTTCTTGTGTCAAGTAGATGTTAATACTTCAAGACAATACCTGTATTGCTGTAGTTATGTTAAGTCATAACAGCCATGTGAAGGGCATCTACAAAAATTGTATTTGTGTTTCCCCAGACTAGAAAAAGGCAGGTGGCAGGAAGTGCACGTTTGCTTTCTTGGATCAAGTGTCATTTTGCATGTAGTACTGTGTATTGTGTGAGGAATTAAAGTAAACCCCTTCCATTCTACGCTTAACTAAAATAGCCATGATGATAATGAAGAAAGCATAGGACTTTTTTTCCATGTCAGATCTTCAGTTACTGCAGTGGGAAAGTGCATTTTACAGTAATTAAAAATCTGTAAAGAAAGTACTTCTCTCTATAGTCAGGTCAGCATTTTGATACATAGTCAGAATTAACACTGAAGAATGCTATTTGCATGTCAAACGGGTGGAAAAGCAGAGCTCGTTTTTGTCCTATCAGAGTAGCTATATCCTGCATTAATTGCATCTGTCACATTAGTACAGGACTGTAGATTGAGTTCTCAGGCCAGAACTACACAAGCAGTTTCAACTACATACACTGTAACAGTGTGTCCCACATTTGCCTGGGAACATTTAAGAACTCTTGCTCTGAGTCTGTGCACAACTATTAAACCTGTGAGCGGTAAACTGTTGAGTAGCAGATTCTCTCCTTTGGCACTGTATGGGAGTTGCTACTATTAAGACTTGCCGAGCGTCAAGATGCACTATTCCCTTTGAGGAAGTTTGTATTCTACTTGTATCTTAATTCATTACACTCCTCTATGCTACAATAAGTTTGATTTATCAGGAATAAATTAAGTTTAATGAAATCAAATATAAACTACTATAAAAATAAACTACTATAAAGTTCTTTATTTAAAGGTACACGAGGTTGTGCCATTTAAATAGAGTAACATCTTTTAATACTCTAGTTTTCAGCATGGTACGTGATTTTTTTTATAGTGAGCACCACAGAAAGGCTATGTTCACTTTCTTCATTGTGTAACCAGAACTATGCAATTGTGTAATTGTAGAGCTCTTACACAGCTGTGTTTTTTTTAAAAAAAAGGCAAAATATTGATTTGTTATGATAAATGACAGTTTCTCGTGCTTATTGAGTGGATATTTCTTAATTTGTAGGTCAGTTTGGGGATTGGGTCACTCAGTCTTCAGGCTATTATCTTGTCTTTGAATGTGCTGTTCAGATTTGTGTTGATCATGTTCAAAGCAATAACTTTAAAATCTTGCCTATACCTCTAAAGACATAATATTGCATTTGCCAGACAGTAGAGCATGTTTTAATACTGTGGCTTAGAGCCTAAAGAAACCCTCACGAGCATTTTGCTGGATATACACACTTAAAGAATCAGTAAAGTAACACCTATAGCCAGGGAATTCACATGTACAGAATCTATGGCCATTTGCCCGAGCTCTCACTTTTTTTTTTTTTTTTTTTTTGAGGGAGTAGGAAAGCAGCCTATGCACAATGCCTGCAGACAAGAACCGAGTTCTTAGTTAACATACTCCTGTGCCACCAATTCTCTTTTAACTTCTTTTCTGCAAACGGAATATGCCAAAACTTTTAACTGGACCAACCTCTGGCGCTCTGTTTCTGCACTGATGCAGAGCTATTGAGCTGATATCCTGTGCTGAACACAACACAACTAAGGAAAACAGGGCTTCTAAAACCAGCTGTGACAGTAAAATGCACATAAGTGACCTCTGCATATTTCTAGCATGTACAGATGTGACCAACTGAGCTCTTACTACCAATGGGCTAAACAATCTGAGTTACTGCATATCCTTTGGATTTGAACGTACTGTACAGTTCCTTTACAAAACAGCAAAGTTACGATTTGTCACTGGTAACAGAAGCGTGATCAAAGGACCTAGGTGACCTGGGGTAGCAGTAAGCAGTTTTTTAGCCAAACACATGTGTATCAGTCTCAGAGTTACTAGAGAAGAAAATGAGGCTCTACAGATCTTGTTCCTGATATGAACTACAGAGCAAGTATGTTCAGGATAGTTCAGTGTGTCTGGTAGTAGTGACAATGTTTTTTTTACCTCACCAAAGCTTCAGGCTAGTCTTAGCAATTGGTCATGCGCAGAGTACCTGAATCCTATACACTGTGTAATGCATTTTCATGAGCATATATGAACCTCTGTAAGTGCTCACAGCTTTTCCTTACATCTCTGGTTACATAAGGAATTTTGTTGGGGGGGAAAAATATCAACATTAGGTGAATGCAGAAGTGCTTGAGTTCAGATTGAGTAGGGAATACTTCAGAAAATAAAGTTTTTTTTTTATTATTATTTATTTTTTTTGTGCAAATATACTGGCTTTTTGCCTTAACAGGGCCAGGGGTGGCAGACAGCAAGCAAAAAATAACTTCTTCTAGAAGCTGTATTTGTTAGGTCTTTGAATAGTTTTAGGGGTGAAGCTAATTTAATTATTTGTGGCTTAATCCTGCACAGAGGCCTTGCGGGTGCACTTCCTTGTGCCTGTGCTCACGTACCCTGGGAGCTGTGCCTTGTGTCTTAGGAAGCTGGAGGCTGGTATCCACTGGCATGAAATGAATGCTCTCACGCTCCCAGCTGCTGAGATTAAATTGGCAAGAAGTAAAGCGAGGGAGTAACTGCAGACACAAGGGAGATAAATAGTGTCTTTTTGTGAGGGAGTAGGTGGAAGAGACCTACAACAGTCTGGGGAGCTGCGTGTTGCCCATGAACAGAGCAGCCATGTTCTGTTCGCAGCTCTGCAGCAATGTGTTAATACCTAACAAAAAGTTGTACTGGGCCAAGCTGGCTCTCTTTAGTCCAGTATCTTGCAGGGTTTTTAAGACTGGGCTAAGAACGAGGCACCTCCCTGTTCATCTGCAAATCTCAAAGTAGCCCAGAACATTTCTACCTCATTGCAACTCTGTTGAAGGCTGGTAGTATTGTCCAGAAAATGAGCTCAGGGATTTGACTGACACAGGGAATGTGGACATGTAGCAGCTCCTGAGAAAGTGCTGCAGAAAAAGGGGCTTATTCTGCAAGGAGCGCCTGCAATGCGGGGTGGTGCTGGAGCCCCTGAGCCAGGCTCCCTGCTCACCTGTGTGCACTGCTTTGCACGTTAGCTTACATGGCAACATCTGCTCTTCCAACTGACGGATCTTTGCAGCCAGCAGGATCTGGTGCTCTGTTGTCATTGCATTCTCATCTGAAGAACATGATGCCAGGTTGAAAAAATTTTCCCAGCTGATGAATAACCTCTAGGTAACCAGCCTCGTTTTCCTGAGGTTAATGCCATCTTGAATGCTGTAATGCTGAGGATGGTGTAGTCCCAAAAGCCTGTTAGGAATTAGGTTCTGCACAGCTGATGTGTGTTGGCAAGCTGCACTTCTCACAACTGAAGGCCGTTACCAGCACTGAGGGCCCCCAGTCCCTCCTTGATAGCTCCATGGCTTGCTCCTATTAGGGAGGATAGCTGGGGTGCTGCGTGGGGGATGGACAGAGGGATGAGTGGGCAGACATATGAGTGCACACTAGGTGTGGGGATGCAACCTGTCTTCTCCAGCTGGTTCCTGAGTCTCCTCTGCAAGCAGTAAGTAATGCTAAGCACAGTATTTTATAGCATTGGCTGAGAGGGGTTCAGCTGCAGCAGGACAGGTTTGTTGCTGTAAGCAGTTGAGTTACTGGAGGCTGTTGGGGATTCATCCCAGGCCCTCTGTGTACTGTTGAAAAGATGGTTTTCTTCAGCAGAAGTTTCTGCTTAGAAGCACTGCTTTCCAATTTGAGAATGTTGAGAGTAGTAATAATACAGTGTCCAAAAAAAAAAAAAAAAAAAAAAACCAAACATGTATGCTGTGGTTTTTTGTTTTCAAAATTTCATTCACTTAGTAGAACTACTACTAATCTAATCTGTATTTTGTATGTAGCTGGTTGTCAGCAGCTCCTTCACAAGTAATGCTGGTGCTGGGTTGGGAGTGTAGGGACCTGAGGATGGGGAGCTGCAGCACCAGGGCGGGGTGGGAGAGGGGTCTTGTTCCTTGGGAGTAAACCCAGCAGTCCCATGGCCATGATGTGCTCAGATTTGCATCTTTTAAGGAGCTTAGTCTTCACAAGGCTTATGGTCGTCCACTTTCACCACCTTCGAGGCAGGACGAACATACACCTTGCAAATGTTTGCTTAGTCTCATTTAAAACATCCAACGTAAAGAGATGTAGCACAACTCTGTGGGACAACTGTTTGTATTTCACTTGAGATATTTCATGGGTCACAGCAAGATACAAACTGTTGCCACTGGTGGCATGGTCCAGGCACTTGTAGGTGAGTATGTGGGAAAAGAGCAGGTGGGAATCCTCCTCGGTATTCCCTTTGACTGCTAGAGGACCGTCACCAGACCCGTCCTCTGTGAATCCATCTGCTGAGAGCTCGCAGCGTCCTGGGGCAATGGGTGCCACGATTTCAGTGTGCATTGACAGTGTCTTTAGCTCACTCTGCTTTTCTTCATGCTGTTCCACTGAACATGTGCGCCTTGGGCTTCCTGCTGCAGTAGTAAATAGTGACTCTCTTCGTGCTTTTTTTTTTTTTTTTTTTTTTTTAAGATGGTTATACAGTGCATCGAATCTTATCATCCCCAAGTTGGTCCTTTCCTATGGAGTCTCAGATTCTGTTTAATCTTTTGCTGTATCTCATGCCTCCCTGTACGCTTCTCTACACCTTGTTTCTGTCCCGGGTTGGAAAGCTTGCAGCTTTCACACAGGGTCGTCGGAGACTTGCAGGGCTGCGGGAACGTTGGGCGTCTTGCGTGTTCTTTTCCTAGCAAGTCCTCGCAGCTCCTGTGTCTTTTTAAAACTACTGAGCAACGAGACAGCATGTTAAGGGTACTGCTATGACTCCAGGGCTTTTCTTGATTTGTCATAGCTAGTTTCAAACCTTCTGTTATGTCGATATGGCCAGTTGTTTCTGTTACCATCTGTGATGGTAATTTCACTAGTATTGTTGAAATTCTGCATTTTGATACTGAATCTTATTCTCTGATCACTCTAGAGATAGGTATATTATGCACATCACTGCAGTTACTTTACTGTTCTGATGCTGTATTTAAGCACAGAGTATTGAACCATATATTCTTCCTTTTTCCAAAACTTTGTTTGCTTCTGATTTCATTTGAATTCTGTGCACTTAGGGCCCCTCTTAATTTGAGGTCATTTGACATGTTAATACCATACATTTAATAAACATATTGTGTATTGTTCATAATCAGAATCACTAATTAAAAATGTATTGGAATCAAGATAGACTCTTAGAGAACATATAGCCATTAAGGAAAACTTATTTCATGGCTTTAAATATTGACTTATTTTATATACTCAAAATACTTCTGCAAGCTCAACATGTACCTAATACATCAAAACAAGGTAGTATTGAAAAGGTGGAGGGGAGGATATGACAATGTATCATCAAACACATGCTTTTACTTTCTTTTTCAGTATGCCCATTTAATATAAATACTGAAAGTGTTAAGATACTTTCAAAAGGAATTAATACAAATTCTGTAGAACTGAAACCCTAAAAGAAGGTGACTAAATGACAACCAGAACTGAATGTGCTCTTCCAAGCTTCCAGAAAAAATTCATCTAAGATGCTGAATACTTACAGGTAACAAAGAGCTGTGATAGCAAACATTCCCTCATCCCCATCATTTACCTTTTGATAAAATTAGGTGCTCAAGCTGCAGTTAAAGTACACTATTTCAAGAAGGCATCTCCACTCTGCGGAGTGGAAGGCTGGGAGGTCTCGGTGCAGGGCTCTCCTGGATGCAGCTCTTAGCCTGGGGTGGGAGCAGCGAGGGCTGAACATGGAGGCAGCTCAGGGCTAGGGAGAGCATGGAGGGGCAGGAATGCTGGCAGAAAGGAACATCACTGGTCACTTAAATGCTTGGAAGGAAGCAAGTAATTTTCTGAAAGACAATTACATTGTGATTAAAAAAATCATTTTCCTGAAAACAGTGCAGATAGATAGCTTCACTTGGACTTTTTCCTCAAGGGGCCAGTAAGAGGAGCAGATTTTTTTTTTTTTTTTTTTTTTTTTTTAAAGTGATACCTAAAGTAAAATGCTTTACTTAATATTAGCTAAGATACATCTTGACTTCTTAGGGCCTCTTTTGTTAAGGTAAGGTTTAAAATACGAATTGACAGAAACCAGAGATCAAATGACAATTTTAATAGACTTTAGAACAGAGCATACAAGTATAAAACACTGGTTTTGTATTTCAAAAGTTGCAGGAAGATAGCCAGTCATTTTAAAGTCTTCTACAAAACATATGCCAGTAGATTACATAAAAGACACTATATACAATATAAAAGAGCAGAAAACAATCCTCACTGTAAAAATAATTTAAAACAAAGTATTTCAATTTAAAATATCTCCTATAGCACAAACTAATACATTGTGACATGCAAGTGAAAACTAAACATATTGCATTCTTTAGTGTAGCCAAATAAGAGCTGTATTAAATTTGGACAAAGAGACAACATGCCAGCATTTTTAGATGAATGGAGAAGGCTGTTCTTAAATATTTATTAAATGTTGTATCTTAATGTTCAAAGAACAGCTACTATACATCTTCCAAAATATAATAAATATTAAAGCAAAGTCTATGAATAATCTACAGCTGTAGAGTTCGTTTGGGCCAATGTTGAAAAAGTGGTTTATAGAAAAATGCGGTTTCACTTACTACTGCGCTGTGCAATTTTATAAAATAGTTTCTAAAGGCTTGGAAATAATCTGCCCTTGAAAAATTGCAACATCCAGTTTTAAGGCAGCCTAGCACTCAAAGATACAATGTAGTAATTTTCAGTAGCTGCTTTGCTTTTAATATGCAAGGTGGAACTAGCAGGTGGAAAATAATTTTCCCAGCTGGAGATCATGTCCTCAAAACTGTGTTCCCCAAGTCAGGTTATTAATCTGCACTTCATCCACTTACCAGTATAAGCAGAGGTTTTTGATATTTAAGCTAGTTCACCTGTTTATCATCAATAAATACATAAAAGAGGGGTTTTTTTTTGCTCCCTCTCATACTTTGCTAGCAATACTATTCTCAACTTGGTCGAGCTTGCATCTTAGAACCTTGACAGTTTTATCAAAAGCTATTTTTATGCAAGCTGCACTATTCCTTTATACAGCATAAGAAACTTCTACTGTAGGGGATCCATTTTGTTTAAAATGCCAGTATAATAATAGCTGAGGAGCCAATGTCAACATTGCTTCATGTCCACAGGAAGTATTAAACTCAGTAACTTAAGCATGATGTGTTTTTCACAGCACTTTTTGATCAGTCTCAAAAACAGGCTTTTTCAAGTGCTCACTGTCTTGTTTCCATTTTTAACTATCTACTCACATTTAAGTATGTCTCAAACATACAAAGTAACTGCTAAAGCAAAAATTAGCTGCCACAGTCAGTCTTAGAAAATGCCAGTGTTTAATGACAGACTATGCAAGAATGAAAAGTTTAGCAGAAGCATAAGGTTTTAAATAAACCAAACTGTTACAAAGCAAGAGGTGTAAAAATACCATTCTTTGGTCTAAATTAGCTGTTCCCTTTATATTAGTTTAACATTCCAATGGCTTTTTCAAAAAACTTTTTAAAATAATATAAGCTGAAATTCATTAAGCAAAAATATGTATTATATACATGGATGCCTGATCAGACAGATAAACTTAAAAGTGAACATAGTGACAATTGCTTAGATATTCTTAGTACCTTACAAAAAAAGAAAAAGATGAGTTAGTGTTGAGTGTGCAGTAATAGAATTTTATTGAAAAAGGTAAAAAACTAAGCATGAAAATCTGTTTTAGTTGTTTATAAACACTACATCCTTATGGTTCTGTTGCTCTAAATTCAGACGTAAACATTCATTCTGACATGCCAAAGCTCCTAATGCTGGTGGAAAGTTCCTGTAACCTGTCAGTGATTACTTTACAAATTGTTGCTTGTTGGGTGATCAGTCCCCGTGGCTTCATTTATATAAGCTGATTCATCCGCTGCGTCTTGCTCAACTCCGTCTTCCCCAAATCCAGGCTCCTCTTCTCTTTCCGGAGCATCCTCGTCCTCTATGCCATTATAGAACTCCTCTATCTCACTCTCCTCTTCCACATCTAAGCTCTGGCTACGACATGAGCCGCTTTCACTACTACTACCACAAGAGCTAGAAGATATGATATCATCTTCAGAATCTGAGTACACCTCAGCACCATGGAAAATATAGCGATTGGGTGGTAAAAACAGATACTGAGTGCCTGAAACATAATTTTAAGAGTGAATGAAAAGCTGAAGTGAATTATTGTCATACAAAATGTTGCAGAGTTCTAGTTAGAAAATATCTACATACATGCATTTTCAAAATGATACTTAACTGACAAATCCAGTATTAGAAACCCATTTCTTGCAGTGTATTGTTAGCAACAGTACATACCAAGTGCTTCACTGGAAAGCTAAGGATTCCCTCCGTCCCTCCTCCCTTTGCATAGAAGAAAGCATTTCAACTTCGATATTCAACTACTTTTTTCACTGGTACGCACTGTATTCACAGCTAGATTTCCATTATTTGTAACAGAACTGGAACCCACTGCATGGGGTATTGGAGCTTTGCTTTAGAAGGTTGCAGTTTAATACTCAGGTACCCCTCCTCACTCCTACACATCAGTTAGCAGACTGCACAGCTGTGGGTTTCCTTGCCAAGTCCAGGATTTCCTTCAAAAAGTGCTTGGTTCAGTTGTAGGATTTGCTTTATAATGGGTATCGGGCCTTTATCACTTGGTTCCACGAGATGGCTGCCTTGCAGAATTATAATCTAGTGTGAGCAGCTTCTTAAAACTTGAGGACCACACTAATTTTTCTGAAAATCCCTTTGAAAATGTTAGAACACCACTTTTTTGATACTTCAACCTCCTAAACTTTTATTTTTCTGGGAAGTATGCAATCATTCATTATAAAGACTATCGCAAGTTACAAGAAAATCTTATTAGCTTCTCCAAAACAAATAAAAAACTTATATAGTGGTGAAATATACTGTTTCAGTAGACACTTGCCTGAACAGAAGTAATGATTAAAAGAAAAGAGAAAAAAAAAAAAACACATAAACTCTGATGCCAGGGACAACTTATCAATTGATTTAAAGTTTGTCCAGAATACACATCCAAATCAAAATATACAAAACACTGAAATAACACTTACCATCCAGCCTTTTGCTTATCTGTTCTTTTGCAGATCTGTTTACCCAGCACTTCCTCAATATTTCATTTTTTTCTCTATTATTTTCTCCATTGTTGGATCCATTTTCCTTCATTGGTTCACAGTTCATTAATTCACTAGTATTTTCAGGGCTCTCCGAGGATGTCTGTGTGTCCTGAAGCTTTTCCTCTGTGCAGATCCCCTTAGTTTCTGAGGGAGAATCACAGTTCTCTACCTTGCATTCAGCTGGGTGTTCTGAGGGCACCATGGAAGTATCTGGCGGAGTCATTCTTTCTGGTGAACCAGAGTCTTCTGAAATGTTTAAAGGGGTAGGTGGTAACTCAGACGAGTGCATGTCAAGCTCCTTTTGTGTTCGTGGAGGCTTTTCTGTTATTTCAGAAAGTTTTACTGAGTTGTAGCACAGTTTTGTATATTCGCTACCTAGCCTTTGACATAATTCATTAATAATAACATCACAGTCTCCAAGAAGCTCCACGTCAAAGTGTAGATGTGGCAAAGGTTCCCTATTTATTAAGATCTGAGGCACTTCATGGGGGATGGAACCTGCATACATAAAAAAGTTTAAGAGAGTTTTACTTTTATGAGCAAATTATTTAGAAGGTTTAGTTTCTCAGAGTTGTCTTTATATATTCACTTGCAACAAAACCAAAATATAAACTAATACAAATAAACTAAGGAATAAACTAAGCAAATCTCAGATTTACCAAAACCACAACCGTGGGTGCTATGCCTACTGTATTTTCCTGGATTTCCCCCATCCCCATTTTTTTCCAGTGAAAAGTGTTCCTCTTCTCTATCACTGAGAAATCTATGCACAGAAGTATTGACTGCTATCAGTAAGTTTTATCAAGTATTGAAAAGATAATTAAAAATCAGTATTATAATCCTTTAGAGGAATTGCATGAAGAGTGCATTCACTTCATGTACTTAAATCCACAGGAAGATTATATTGCTGGTAAATTACATCCCCTTAATTAGCTTGAAATACTTGCAGGTACAGTCTCTGCTGCATAGGTTTGCTCTACCCACGTCTGACACGTAGGGTTCCAAAACCCACCTGTTTGGTGACCTGGGATGCCCAACTAATGAAATCCAGTTCTAAGGCAGGGACAGAGCAGTGGTTTGCGTGCTGCATCCTAACTTCCCAGTCCTCACGTTTTCCATCAGCCTGAACAGAAGGCTCTGCCTCTTGCAGCGCCCAGAGCATGTTACTACAAACAGCACAGATACGATTCCGTTCCCAGTTGATAGCGTTAAGCGCTTGCTTTCTCAGGCTGAGATCTGGGCAGGATTTCCGTGGTACCAGCGAGTTTTGCATTCAGGAGGCAAATAAATCACTTGTGATGGTATTTTCTGAAGAGCTGCCTTTTTTTTTTTTTTTTAATATAATGTATGTTAGTATAAGTATTTTTCCTTATCATTTTTAAAAGCTAAGGATACAAGATGGTCGGGTGCTATACAGTGCCCATTGCTCATTATTTAACATTAAATTCCAACTTTAAAATAAACTATGGCTCAGAATCCTGAGATACTTAAACATAGCTTAAAAAACCTAGATCTGGACTTCTGAAGTCCTACATAAGACTTTCTGAATGTTTCAAGTAACTCTGAAAATGTGTTGCAACATGGACAGAAGTTAACTGAATCTTAAGACAGTCATTCAAGTTTCAAAAAGGTGATGTTTTAGATTTTAGTTTCATTGAGATCTATACTCTGCCAGGGGTCTAGAAAAAGCACTCTGAATTTTCTACTTTGTCCATTTTGCATGTCAGCTTTACAATCAGATTTCATCTTAAAAAGTCAGATGACTAATCTAGTTTCTTTTCTGAACCAAGAGAAAAGCATTTCTTAGAAATCTTAACTGCAAATTTTAATTTTTTATCGATTTTTTTAGAAGGTAAAATTATCAGAGATAGTCACTTACTTGGAATCAATGCTACTGGTCTTACTTTCAGTGAGGACCCAATAACAATAAGGAGATCAACTTCATTTTTGTCATACTTCATGGCACGGTGGAACTGCTCAGGTAAGTTCTCTCCAAAGAACACGATGTCTGGCTTCATGATAGCAAGCGGCTCATCAGGTGGACATCTGGGACATCTAGGAACAACCTGCATTACAACAGTTCACATTACTGCTGTGGCTGCCAGCTGAAAACCTCAGATTTTAGCAGCTCTCAATGACTTATTTTGGCAAAGGACACGGAAGTTTCAGTGCTATTTCCTCATTTTCGTCTGTGGATGCACAGGCAAGGGCTTATCTTATTCTGCCCCACAGCAAATGTGCACAGAAATAAAGTTAAAGCAAGGGTAAAGAGGGTGCCCTTTTAAATCAAAAAGGAGAAACGATACAAATCTATAGCACAGTCTTTATCTGACAACCAACCAACCTGAAGTCCAATGTGTAATGGCCTTCTGATAGGAACATATTTAGTCTTCGTTCAGTCAGAACAAAAAAAAACTAGATTTCACCTTCAGTTGCCATTATAGGGTTTGATATAAAATCCTTCCTAATCAAACAGTGTGTTATAGAGTTTTACCTACCTGCTTTCTTGTTTTCCCCCAAAAGGTTATGTGTAAGTTACATACATAAAGCAATGTGCCACTGTAGCAGCTAGCTAGCGAAGAGTGCACAGAACAAGAACATAGGACAGAACTTTTCTCTGGTCTCCATTTTAAACTTTCTCCATCCTCCAAAAACAGAGCAGAATCCTTGTTCAATATAAAAGCAGATGAACATTATATCTGTGAGGAAGCAAGACTCCCTTTCCTCCTGAAGCCAGAAGGTTTTTAAGTCTTTGCGATATCTTTCAACTCTTCCTTGTCTTAAGATTTATTCAGGGAGAAGAAAAGCAAGAAGGTGAATAACGCGAGTAAACACAGACAAGACTTAAATTATTACTGAGCGTTTTTTTTAAAATGGTTCAAGTCTTCTCAGGTGCAGTCTCCAAGGGCAATACCCCAGAATAAATCTACAGAGCTCTCATTAAACACAGCTGCAGTCCTATTGCAGTCATCAAAAGTAAATTACATGTAAATGTGTAAAGATAAGTATACTGTCTAATGTAATAGGAAAATAGATGGAAACAGACATTTAAATGCATAATACCACCCTCTTGTACACAGTATACAAAAAAATACAGAACTTTATTTTAAATTGGAGAACAGATTTATGGATGTCTGCAGTAGGACAAAAGACAGTAATTTCCATATGAGAAAGCATCGAAAAAGAAAGCATTCAGTACTCGTGCACCTCTCCCAAAATTAAAGTCCTTAAACAGAGAATCTAATCCTCCTTTGAACAGATCCTTGTATGAGGGATGCGCAAGAAGCAATATGGTAAAAGAACTAGAAAGTGACATGGAGAAAGCCTTCCTGACGTACCCAAGCTACAGAGCATCTAGTAACCCCCCTATTAAACGGAAACCACCTAAAGAATTCCCAGAAGGAGCGGAATGACCTCGAGATTTTTCCTTGGCTCTTTAACACTACACATTAGAAAGGGATAACACACAAAGTGAAGAAGCTTTTCTGAAGCTTTCTACCATACTTCGTCTCTTCTATTTATGTCAGTGATGCCTTTCCCCTTATGGCTGGAGACTTGAGGAGGGATATTAATTTGCTCTGTATTAGGAGGAAGATGAAATGAAGACCTCTAACTTTTGATATAAATTAAAGAGACCACTTAGCAGTAGCTCTGCTTCCAGCATCTCTCACAGGAAGTCCAATGACTTGTGATTTAATGGATTTCTGTAGAACAACAGATGCCCCTATCCAGTCAAATCATTCGAGTCACTGTAAAGGGCCCATAAATACATGTTTTTAACACTACATATCTTTCACTCACCAGCATCTCTGCTAATCCTCAGAAAGGTCGTCAGTAAGGGGGAAGATCTATTCCAAGAGCTGAAATTGATACCAAGAAGTTAAGGCTAGTAATTGGCCACTCGGTTGCCTAGGGTCCTCTTTCCCTCCAGAAGTAGCACTCCCCCAAAACCCCATCGTCTCTGCTGATTTATTTATCTAATGAAAGAAAAGTGGAATTTCTCATAGACTGTGGATGCTACTGTTATATCAGAGACAAGATAAGTCAAGATTTAGGGTTTAAGAATATCCAAAAAGTGGGGAATATTGTCCATTGCTTAGGCCCTTTTTTCATAAATCTGAGATCCATCACCTTTCATTATTTCTTGAAGCTTCCTGAAATAGTCAGAAGCAAAATAAAAAGAGATATTTTCCAAAAGTAACCGAAGAGAAAGTTTTCCTCAGAAGTTTGTTCTGCGTGGTTTATAACTGCTGCTTCTTCTGATCCAGAAAGATGTTTGTCTACAGCAAACTAGAGAAAGAACCACACACTTTATCTTGGAAGTGGCAGAGGAATGAAGAGCAGCAGGATGAAATTGTCCATTTTCTATACAGATGATCTTAAACAGTTCTCAGTCTGTAATACGTTGAAAGGACATTCCTGACAGTAAGATGTGAGTTACTTTCTCATGAAGCTCTTAGACTGAAAATTAAGACCATCAGGGACGGACCAGAGCAAAGAAAGGTATTTTGAAGGAAAACTGAGGACTCAGAGCCACGTGCAACTCAACTTCCAAGCAGTGGAAGGGAGCAGAGAACAGAGAGTGAACAATCTTTTGGACCTTAGGTCTCCAAACCATTTTTGTGGAGGATGGTCCCTGTTAGAGAACAAAACTGTTGAAACGTACAGGCGCTTCTTTAGTAAGTGCAGAAGTAGTTTCCTTAAAGGAACCCAATCCTGTATCCTAGACTGGTAACAGAAAACAAAAAACCTGAGTAATACATTTTGAAAATGAGAGACCATAGAATAAAAAGATAATAACTGTAATTACAACAATTTGTTCAGAGGCATAAAGGAAGAAGAATGTGCTTTATTTAAATAACTCTCTTCCTGCACAAAGATATATTCAGCAATAAGTACATTTATATTGCAGTGTGAAAATCAGAAATTCAGTATTACGGCTCGGGCCTGTTCTAGAGAGATGCACCTTGTGTCCTATAAGATTACAGCTGAGAGACTGAGTGTAAAAAGCTTCTTCAGAAAGTCTCCTTCTTGGGAATAAGACCCCTCTCTGTTCTCATTCTTCAGAAATATCACCACATGGTTTTCCCAGTCCCTTTCTCCTCCCCAGGCTTCCGCTACTGGCCACCAGCACAAAGCTTTGGCCTCACCTGACAGGGCTGCTCTTCTGCACTGCCGAGCCTGAGACTTCTCAAGGTCTTAGAAAGCCTGAGCAAACACTCACTTGTCACTGCTTTTCCTCAGTAGTTCGTGAGACCAACTCAGAATTACTGACTGGATTTGAATGGGGAGAAAAATATGGTTTAAATACCTAAATCATTAAGAAAAAGTCTCCATTTCCTTGCACAATGGCAGAAGTTTGCAGAGTGGCTCTAAGTATAAAAGTACAATGATTAAAGTGTGAGGGAAAGGAGATCTGACCACTAACAATCAAAACAGAAAACTACAAAATGCTTTGGGGGGGGGGGAAGAGAAAAGGGAAAAAAAACATTTTGAAGTAAAGGAGCAGCAAACATCTGTAAGTAGTATTTTAAAATAATGATAAAATGACACAGATTACACAGACACTCAATACTTCAGTGTTACAAAGCATCCGTGAGATTGACATTTCTTAAAGCTTTTACTCAAAGACTTCTTCCGAAAGGCTTTCATCAAGTTCTATTTCAAATTTAATACTTGAAAGATTTAGATCTCAACATATTTCTCATTTAAAGCAGTCCCTCTCTATTTGTATAAACAAGCTGATCTTCTTGATCAGTCATCATCACTGCCTTTTCCGAAGAAAGGAAAGAACAAAGAGGGTCCACCCAAACCAAAGGTTATTTTACTCTATCAGAGCAAAGCTGGAGTAAAAACAGTAGCTTTGGCGCTTGAGCATTTCACACACAAGTAGGGAGTCCAGAATACAGAATAATTCAGAAGTCCTAGGAGATGCAGTTCACGTATTGTTTGATCATCCTCTTTACAGGAGCTGCTCTACAGTTAGCAATTCTCCCATGCATTAGCTACTATTTAAACAAATTTTAATGTAGAAAAAGGCTAAAGAGCAACGGATGTTCTAAACGGCTTGCAAATGCTTTCTTAGTATGACTGATTTCAGCCTAATATAAGTTAGGTATAAATCAACTTTCTACTTACCATCTTAACCTCTGCTTTTCTCAGAGTTGGATTTTGTTTCATTTTATTCCTATTAACTACTTTTTTGCAGTATAGTATTTGAGTATACTTTTAAGTAGTAGAGGAAATGCTAAAATGTGGATAGGCACTTTTAGGAAATATACAAAAACATATAATCTTTTAAAAATAAATATAGATTTTTTAAGCAATATAGGATTTAACAGTTCCTATTAGAAAGCTGCAGTGAATTAAAGTAAATTTTTACCTGATTAAAAATATCTCCTCGAACAACTTCACAATCAACTTTGTATTTACAGATCAGGCAGGAAGCTGTTGCAAAGGAACCTGAGGGGAAAAACATGCAAAACAGAAAAGAAGATTTTCAGTAGTTCAGGTTTGCTCTCTTTGGCAAAGGTGTTATAATGAAAAAGTGTTACACTGCAGGGCTAAAATAATAAAATTCAGAAAGTAAAATTAAAGGAAGATATTTGTAGTACTAAACGTAATTCTTCTGGATGTTAGCAGAAATCTTGTTTTAGAGGCAGGATACACCACGTGCATAATGACACAAATTATATTGTGTCCTCTTGTGCCCCCAGCCAGTGAAAGCATATACAAGGAGGGGAAAACAGAACTGTCCCCTCGCCTCTTTGCATAATTAACAGCAGCACTGACAATTCTGCAAACAGGACACAAACCCACACAAATCTCAAGAAACTGTAGTTATCAAAGGGCAAAATAACTTCAATGAATGAAATGCATTAGTTAAGACTTCACTATATGCAGCTGAATAGCAGTACTGTTCCTTTCACCAAAACTGAGAAGTTAACAGTTATACTGGTCAACCTGAGTACTGCTGTGAACTTGGTATCCAGCTTAGCTGACGGGTTTACCATTTGGCAAGACCTGTGTTAAATCAGTTGTTCCATCCAGATACCTCAGAGCTCCAACCGGTCTGTTTGCGAAGCAGCTGAAGGTGATGCTTTTGTTCTGCTGGGGCATAGACATCCCTCCCTATCAGTCAAAGGGGAAAGCTTACCAGCTGCTAACACCCACATGAAAATAAACAGCGTAAAGTCATTGTGGTAACCTAGAACTGGCCTTCCAGTGCACACGTCTGTGTGAGAGCGCAGCCTGCACAGCCTCGTGTCTGTGGAAGGAATAAGTCGCGTTGGCAGAATGCTTAAGAATGAAGTGACAAATGGATTTTTCTCCTAGCCACAAGCAAAGCTTAAAAAATCCTTGATCCTGCACACGAACATGCAGGTCATACAGTAGAAGTCTGGAACTCTCTTCAGTGATACGAGGGCAATAAGAATCCATGCTTGTTCCCCGGGATTGAGTAACGTACAAGGGGATGCAGGAGTCTCTCTTCAAAAGGAAGCTTTTAAAAAAGTAACCATTAAGATTTTGAAAGCATCAAGCCTTTGCAGAAGCTAGGAACAGATTAAAAAAAAAATCTGGTATCAGAACTTTAACTGGAGTATTAAGCTGCCAAAACCACAGATCTTTTCTGCTCAATACGGCCTACACACAGCATCCAACCAACACACCGTTAAATGAAGATTCTGGGACTAAGTAAAACATCAAAACATGCTATGCAGATATTGTGTCTAGGTAAGACAAAGATGCAGTGAAAGCCACCAAAAAACTTGGAGCAGATCACTTCTGGATGATTGGTAGTTCACATCTGCTAATCACTGCTGACACCAGAAACCGTACAGCTTCAGACGTGCTTGCTCAGCAGCATGATTCTCAGAACTGGAGGGCTTCTAAAGACTGAAGGAAGCACGATGATAATTATTTGCTCATGGTAACTTATTTATAGTAATATATTTGATATAAATAGAGATTTACTTCTCTGTGCAGCACATGAGAAACATTTCTGTTAGGCTAGTCAGACCTGACTCCATCTGAGGCAGCTATTGCAACCTACTTGCAGTTATTTAATGTGCCTATGAACTGTTTTTCCACCATCAAAAGAACTTGAGAAAGAAGTACCCATGCACAGCTCACGTGTAACCAGCAGGCCGCTGTTCCCGATCACTCGGCTACAGCAGAGACAAGGAGTACAATCTAATTGCAGACATGGTGGCTGAATGCAAAAGCCATTTTAAATACACAGAACGCATCCAGGATATGGCAATTTTCATACTAGCAGCTTTACTGCAGTTTTGGAGTGTGAGGTGGGTTCAAAGGTTCATATATGAACTCCCCAAAACGCTACAAGGTTCTGTGTCATTTGCCACACTCTTGATTAACTTTGTACTGTCAGTTAGACAAAAAAAATATAGATCAGAGTTGGAACACATAAGTATGAACTCTTACACACCAGTGCTTCGCTTTCTCTTTAGCCACTAGCATTAGTCAACTAGCATTTGTTAGACAGTAGCTGTAGGTCAGATAAAGCTCGATATGCTCTAAACAACCTCTGCTAATTTCCAAAAGCCTCAAAATTTCAAACTCCATGAGGATTTTAAAGAGAATCTTTTAAATTTAAGATCAATTGATACACTAGAGCTGGTCTGAAATCTAGCCACTGTCGTTGTGCAACTGAATAGGAAGCTTGAATAACAGGAAGCTTGAATGTGGCAGTGACATGCAAGAACACAGCCACGTAAAAAGTTCATGGCAAATACCTGATAGGGGAAGATGGCCAAGTGAAAACACATGATACAGTAACTACATACAAACATCAGCATGGGATTTGGATTACTTGACAGGCTGGATTCTGTTGTGCGCTCTTTGGTCACCACTACAGAACATCATCCTTGCTCTGAATAAGGAAAGAAAATTAAGCAAGAAATCCAGCACTGAGTTAAGCTCTGTAATACGGAAGCAAGTGAGCTTGGTGCCTAGAAAAGGTGGTATTAGACAGACTCTTTAACAGCCACTTGCGGTTGTTGAATAAGTAGCCAACTTGGTGCGCCAGTATCAGTCTGGCATCCCTGAACTGCCAGAGACAGACTCTGAGAAGAACAGGCTATCACTTGATCCAACAGCAGGCAGTAGGGAATTCTACAGAAACAGTCTATCAGCGACTACTGATTATACCTCAGTGTCAAATACACCCAGGAAAGCCACTGTAGAGACAAACATCTCCCTGAACAGCAGATTGACTTTCTCAGATCTTGTGGAAGCTTGTTCATGGTTGCCAACTTGACAGCCAGGGTTACTGCTGCTGACCTAGAGATCATCTTCGGTTCCAGTACTAAGGCTGACACCAGTATTGAGTCATGGCAATGTGACTTGCAAGCAACTGGTCTGTAAGGAAGGTGCTTAATGATCTGGACATGCAGTACATACATAAGTGCCATTACTATACTATGTAGATGCTACGTGACTTGCCAGTTCCTGCTGGGATTGACAGACTCTTGCTGAGTAGAAAGATGTAGATGAAAATTTCTTCATCACTCAAATTCTTCTGAGTGATTACACAGGAACTTCTTTAAAGTGCTAAGGAGAAGATGTTTCTTAGAGTTTTGTAAAAAGACAAGGCTGCTTTTAAAAATACCAACTAGTGATCTAAAGTAGTACCAGGAGGTACCTTGTGCTGAATATGGCCCTTTTTCAAAGAGCAGGATTACTATGAATGGTAACAACTTCAGTAGCAAGTCTGTTGCAGACAGAACCAGTTACTCATTACCTTTAAGGGTCAGTGTTACAACTCTTTGAAACACTCTGCCCTGCTAGGAGGATGAACTTACTATAACAGCTCTATATTCCTAATTTAAGAGCAGGGTTTACTGCTGTTAAGCTAGAGAACACCTTCCATTCCACTATCAATGTTGACACCAGCATTGTGTCAGGTCTCATAAACATGCCAATACTGCTTTAAGGAATTTGTTTGACAAGTCTACTAAATGATCCAGATGTCCACTTTATGAACTCCTTTCTACGTCTATTCCTTAAAAATAGAGCCTCAGACATGTAGTTGAGAGATCCCAGTTTCTGGAAATGAAAAGCGTATCAAGCAACTGTTTGAAGAAGAGATTTCACTGAATTTTGATATAATCACAGAACTCCGTATAATACTGAAGGTGCTACAAGATAATGTTCAATTCAACTGCAGATTAATCCACAATATTTTATGTATGAGACAAGAAACAACAGAAGTGTCACTGTATATTAAGATTTCTGTAGAATATATTCTAATATATTTTAAATCAAGAAATGGGTAACAGCTAAAATCATTCCATTGACAGACAGCAAGAGGGAACTAGGAAAAGATTTTTAACTTCCACACTCTTTATGATCTCATACAAGAATATAAAGAAATTAAAAAAATTAGTGTGGTCTGAGCTTGTGTAAAGCAAGTGTGGATCTTCACTGATGCACAAAGACCACCATTTACCAAGCATAATTTCTGAAAGACTTATTTACCCTTGCAACATTTCTGCTCTAAATATTTGAACTATTTTAAAAAATGAGAGTTTGCATTTTAAAGCTATAAAGCACAGTTCTGTAAGCAGAATTCAGGTACATGAATATGCACATCTTGGTCTAGTCCATACTTATGTAAATCCTAGTGTTCCCACTGACTTGAGCACACAAGTCGCCATTCATTCTTCTGTTGAATGTGAGGAAAAAGCAAGATTGAACATACCAAGAAACATTTTGAAAGGAACTCTAAACTTTGCTGAAACTATAATGGAAAGTTAAAAGTCTTATGCATTTCATGAAATAATACAATATAAAGGAGCACTAGTTACAAACAAGAAATTGGGTCTTATGGAATATATCTGAAGAAAATGTTTCTTAACCTCAATTTCTGTAATTTTCTCTTCTCTTGTTTTCCTAGTTCTCATGATTTTATTTTGTATACTAAACAGTCAATATTTTAAAGGTAGAATGTTTATTTCTAAGAGATGCAGAATATTCTATTTGGAGGGATAAAGGCATGTCACATGGACCATTAAACATCATTTCTACACATAAAATTAAGAAAAGTGAAACTTTAAAATTACTAACCATGACACTGAATTATCCTTTGGATTCCTGCAACTTGTTCCAGTGTGTCTATGTTTTGTGTATAATTGCGAAGTAGTTTTCCATCTTTGTCCATCAAAGCTATGAACTTGTGGCAGAGAGATGGTTGGAATTGTCCTGGATATATTTCCTACAGAATTCAGAAGTACATTAGAAAGTGAAAATGAGCACAGAATGTTTGTTGTGACGGCAGCAATACACATAAAGCTGAATAGTATAAATAGTGACTGTGTGCATAGTTGCTGTAGTCCTTCCCTTCTCATTTTGCCATTCTCTCAGACATAACTCTTCTTTCAACAGCTGAGCTTCTCACCCTTTCAGGATTAACTGCTCCAAACAGAAATATGTACTTCTTTATGCAGCAAATAAGCAAGGCTCGGGTCTTGTTTGTTTTTAAGAGTTATGAAATAGGAAGTTTTTTTTTCAAGTGTCAAACAATCTTAGTATTTCCCATTAAAAACACCTATGCTTTAACTGCAGTCAGCCAAAATTTTTATGAGGAATTTGGATTCAGTCTTTTATTCAGGATCAGCAATATTAGCATCCATTCCAAGAAAATGAAAGCTCAGAAAGCAGAATTATATACTGGATATAAAGGGTAAGGCAGATGGCACTCAGACCAACCTTGTTTATGTACTCAGTTACTACAGTCATCAAGTTAAAGACGCATGGCTTAGCAAAGCAATTCTGCTGTGCCTGATAGATGCTCAGCCTTTCCATCAGATCACATAGGAGAGGAAGAAGGGATTTCTAAGGAATATATAGAAAGAAAATGTAGGTACTTTTATAGAATGACTTAATGTCTGCTCATCAGGGAGCAAGGAGCCAGCCAAAAGGAAAAATTAAATGTGGGCACCCAGCTGAAAGCTTCACAGTAGGAACCTCTGTCCAGAGTTGACCACTGCAAGTGGTACCCCCTGTTGCTGTGCAATGAAGGCTGTGCCTTCAGCTACTGTATAGCTTAATCTTTAACAAAGTAAGACTTTTTGAAATTGTTTTTCCTCTACATATTTCAAGTTACTCATAATTCTGAAGCTATAATAGGTCTAGAGATTTAAACTGCAGCAGTAATTACTCTTGGTTATATCTTGGTTATATCACTCAGATTATGACAGGGCTATGATACAATTACTGGGAGATATTTATGTGGTCCTAGAAGTTCATGTATCTTAGTTCCTAAAGAAGTATGACATGCCCTGCCACCAATTACCTTGCAAAATAAGTGGAAAACTGAGAAGAGAGGAGATAAATGTAGAAAGATAAAAGAGATGACAGACATTGGAAAAAGTGGAAGCCAACAGCCATACAGAGGAACCAGTAAAGCAAGAATTAAGATGAGTTTACAGCATTAATATAGAGAAAAGTAGAATGGATAGAGAAGAGATGCATGTCCATGCATAAACAAACTGTGGGTCTCTTTGGGACAATATATGAAGGAGAAAACTTGAGGCAAACATGATGTGTATTGGCAAATACATTAAAAAAGAGCAAAACCTAAGCACATTGGGTTTTTAATACATGCCATTTAAAAGGTATGTATTAAAGAGAGGAATCTAGCTTTGAGTCCGAGTGAGCTAGCTCAGTAAATTAGCCATTGTTCAGACAGAATAAATAGCTTTCAGAGCTGACATTATGCAGGGGTTGTTTGTTTGTTTTAAATAAGACATGCCGACTTGCCAAAAGCTTGAAAACTCGTTTGACTCCTAAAAATTAAAGCAACGTAAGATTTCATGGATTAAGAAATTAATTTTCTAGCTGAACAGAACAACAGGAAAGGGAAGAAGTGAGAGAAATTATTTTAATAACAAAATATTAGCTACACTGAACTTGGGTATTAGGATAAAACCCAAGTATACAAGGCCTTCTAGTAGTTGTATTTTCTTTAGATGTTAAAAAACTGCAGGAAACTGAACACACTAAAGAGCATCAAAATATGTTAATATCTGTGCAGGAGGCAAAATATATTGATTTTTCTTTTCCTATCTTCGGATCAGTATTAGAGCAGCATTATGAATTCAGAGCAGAGGGAGGGAACAGTGAGCACAACACTTTTAGTCATGATAGCTTTTCACAAGTCCTTACTGCAGTAATTCTCGTAATATTTTTGTTTTATAGGTTGTCCTGAGGAAATTCTAGATTAAATACAGTTAGTTTTTGTTTCTGAATATGTGAGTTCCTTCCCATCTCTGAGACACACTCTCCCTTTTTCAATTAAACCATTCAATCTCACTAACACCTTTAGAAAAGGTGCTGCATTCTCTCTTTTAAGAGGTGAACACAGTCCCTACAGAAAGGCTTTAAGTAATACTGATTCTTGTGAGAGCAATATAAAAACCTAAAACAGGAAAATTCTTAGCATACGAAAGTGTTTTCCTCCACTTACCTGTAAAAACAGTGTTAAAGTGTGAAGGTATTGTATGACGTTAAACAGTATGCCACAGCATGGCAAATTTGAATGTGGCTTTTGACATTATTCATGTGCTAGCAGAAAGTTCCTCACACTCATATTTCTTCATTTTCAGAGGAGAATTAACTCCAACTGAGAATACTGAGGTTAGATCAAATAATTACATAACAACAGTTTCTATTTATCCTCCCTGAAATCAGACACACAAACTAGATTGGTTGTATATAATGACCTTATTATAGGAATAGTTAAAATAAGCAGAAAAAAAATAATAGTGTTGCTGAACATTTCTAGAAAGGCTAATATCTGCCTGCATACAATGATTTAAGTAAAATGAAGAGATCAAGTCTATATATTGCAAAGATCCATACAAGGAGAAAGTCATTATGCCACTGAAAGAGCCCTCTCACTAAATTCAAGACATTAACATATTTCCTATCTTATTTATATTAAAAAAAGACAAAGATGTCTTTTATAGCCAGATATAAAACTATTCTGTTAATGCATCTTATTACTGTTATTTATCTTTACTGTCCAAGATGAGCACAGTTGGAAAACCGTACCTTTGCAAACTTAAAAAATGGCCTGGGATCCTTTCTGAAGTATTCTATATCAAACATTGCTTGAGGATCTGGAAGGTCTGGAAAGTCTACAGCAAGGCGTGCATAGATGCCATCTCTTGATCTAAAGTCAGGTATTCCACAAGACACAGAAACCTGAAATATATGTTTGCAATCTTAAATAAGCAGAACTATACATATTTGGCTATAAAGTGTTGCTGCAATACCACGTATTTGTGAAACCACACTTCCATGTGCTAGTATATACTAAGAACAAAAACAGTCTGAGTTATCCATATATATATATATATATATATATTTTTTTTTTTTTTTTTGAGGGGGGGTTGGACCATTTTCCAAGTAACAAGCAGGTGAAACAAAGTTTGACAACCCAATTAAAAAAAAAATCCTTAGTACAATCCATAAAAGCAGTAACAGGACACCAGAACTTACTTACAGAACTTCCAGTACTAAAACACGCACACACAGATTTAAAATGGTGCTGCATTAAATTTGAATTAGGAAGCATTCACTGATCTGCTAACTTAGCATTGGACAAAGGGGCTGATATTTAATATGCTAATGCAATAACAGAATAGATTCTTACTTTTAATGAATAAACCCCTTTTGATCAACAAACTAAGCAAAGCACTGTAGTGTTTGATAAGACTGTAACTTATTGTCCCAAACTATCCAAAAATACTACAAGAAGAGGAGGAGAAACAGGTGTATGATAGCAGTTATAGAATGAGCAAGATTGGGTAATAGAAGTAGCAGTGCTTTTCTGACAACTGGTCTGATTTGGATTATTCACCTTTTCTGAATAACGTCACGCTATCCATAGATGAACAATTGACTTTTGTACCATGATCAGGTTCATAGATGTAGAACAATGCAAATGTATATCTGCAAATGTATACCTGTTCACAAATTTTGTTTAATAGAATAGTGAGTAACCTTACTAGCACAGTAGAGCAGCACAACTTAAAAACAGAGTTCAGTCTACTGGAAATTCAGTCACAATCCTGTTATAATCCTTTTTATTTTAAGTCATATTCTTCTACTCCTTCTAGTCCAGTCAGGCTATGGTAAGAGATTCATTGAGATTTCATTAAAAAACATTACATTTATTTCAGAAGAAAAAAGACTAGGACAGAAGTGTTCTGAATTGGGTAGATGAGATTTTATTCTGTAATTATTTTGCATGAACACTAGAAAAGATATGAAGCAATTGTTTAAGAGTTTAAATGTTTAAGAATATTTCCTTAAAAGAAGAGAGATCTTGTCATTTCTGGTTTTAAATTCTAGTCTTGCAGTGTACGTGATTCTAGCAGACAGCTGTACCTCCTCTTCTCATCTAATGCTAGTTACTTGATCATGAACATTCCTGGAGGAAGATTATTCACATGCTGTAAAGCATGGAATAAGAATTTTACCAATCATCTATATATTCTCATACCGTCATTGTGGCAATACATACCCCTGCTCCAGTCAAGACCATTATCTTTTTGCATTCTTGCAAAAGTTTCACAGCATCATCAATAGTATTAATATCTTTTCGTTTTTTTCTTTTTGGTGGTTCTGAAAGAATGTTTATAACAATTTGCCACAGTGTCATGTCATCCAGTTCAGGCGGAGGGATTGTCTCTGGTAACAAGTCCTTCAGAATTGTCCGTGGGTCTGTACCCAACATGAGATGCTGCTGAACAAAAGTGTAGGGACCTAACAAGGAAAATTAAATATATTTATACAATTATTTAAAATCAACATTCAACTATTTCAGGTGATTATGCTCACTATTCCATTTATTAATGCTCGCTACTTCATCTTATTAATACAGTGTAATGGCTTGGTTATCAAAAGCCATGCATGTTTTGCTGCAAATTCTGAGCTGGGATTTTTTTTTTTTTTTTTTGAATTATTTTATGTTAACCCATGACAATTTCTTAGGAAATTTGTCAGGATAAAAATCACAGTTTGTCAGATGCTTGGAGACTCTTAGAAGTTCACCTATCTAGAAACATGATTTTCACAGTTGTCTCCATCTTATTACTCCATTCTTTGTATTTTTCCAATATTCTGTAGCATACATACAGAAATAAGTTGAAGAGACAACACACATGTGTGTACCTTCTAGTCATATTATAAAACACCACTCTAAATAGACAAATAGAGCCTACCAACAGCTGGATTTTTTGTTGTTGTTATGATTATCTACACATAACAATTCCAAGCATGACTTCTTAAAGCTATCAAATCAATCTTTCAAAAAAAAAAAAGAGAAAAAATATCTCAGAAATACAGCAGTAGAAGAAAAAAAAAGTAAGTCTTAAGAAGCTAAACTGACAAGCAAGACCCAAACAGCTATCACTAAGGTTAATTACAATATACAAAGAAAACAAGTATCATACATATTTACCCTAAAGGTACCAGCAGTGATTCTGTAACAAGGAATCAGCAACATATGGGCAGAGTTCAAGTGAAATACTGCGTTGCTGTAAGATGTTTTCTTGCTGCTATTCTTATCAATACTGACAAAGTGATCACTGTGGTACTATCACGCCTGTGTCAGACACAAGGCCTCAAGCTTCAACCCAAAGAGGTCCTGGAAGCCCCTTCCCCACAAAAGCCACCAGTCACCTCATCAGCACTTGTTTAACCTCTGGGCAAGGCAAAATCTACTATTTTCTACTGAGTTCCTAACTGCCACGCTTAACTTTAAATGTGCAATAGTTAGGTCAACTAATAATTTCCGAAGTGATATAACACTTAGGACAGTAAGCCCTATGGATTGATTTGGCTAAAATGACCTAGGAATCAGCTTCTTGTTCCTTAAAGTATGAATAATGCTAAGTAAATAAGTTAGAAACATGCCATAAATCTGTTCAGTTTAATGAGTTTATGTGTACACTTTTAATCAGGGCAGGATTTCTGCACAAAAAAGCTACTGACATTTTAAATAAAAATACAGTAAATTTAAAGAGATTCATTTTTAATCTCCTTAAAACATCACACACAATACCACCAGCAACTCTAAGCTGCTGAGAAAGTAATAATTGAAAATCTTTGGCAATAGCAAAAGAAATCATCTGAAAACCAGGAAGAATTAAGTAACTATTCAAAAGTAAAAAGAAGCTAAGAGAACATCATATATGTTTCTACCTATACGTGGTCTTGGAGTCCAGTCACTAGAACTTGCATGTGAGGCTCTGTCATCTTCATCACTATCACAGGAATGGAAACCATTGGCTACGATTTCATCACTAAAAAGGAAGTTATCTGCAAGACAGCACAACAGCCAACATATTACAATACTTGACCTAAATGGCACAGTTCATATCAGTACGTATATTTGCCAAAGATATATATTTAAACACATCACAAAACCTAAGATGGTATGCTTTTTAAAGTTGACTTGCAATGAATTACAAATAGTATAGCAGGCAGTTTTGCTATTTAAAATTTTCTAACCTACATTTTTTTTGTTAGGTATGTAGATATCATTCCACGAATTCATTAGAATTACTGTAGGATTTAGTACATTAATGCTGGCCTTTGGTGTGCTGGATGTTGGCCTTAGTGACTTTTCATTCCAAAGTGCTGGGTGCTGAGCTTTTGGATCTTTAAAATAACTCTAAATGCTTGGAAATTGTAATTCCTTTCTCCTACAATTCTCCCTTCACACAGCTCTTGCTCTGAAAATGAACATTGTTAAATCAATACCCTACCATTTACAGAACAGTCTTTGACTAGTTTTAAGCGCACAACACTAAAAGAACCAGAACAAACAAAAACCCCCAAAACTCCCACACAAATACACAATCAGATACAATTGAGCTACAGAAGTTTGTTAGGTTGTTACCTGTGAGCTGAACTGCAGTAGCTGAACAACGTTTTCTGTCATAATTGAAACAGGGTAAAAGTACGTACAGTGCGTACACGCTTTTATTCTGTTTCAATTATGATAGAAAATGTGCTGCCATCTTCATGAAACTTAACTCATCCATTTTATCTTGCAGAGATAGAAGTTTCAGTCATGTTCTTTGAAGCAAAGTAGTAAACGAGAGAAACGTCTTTGCTCTGAAGCAAATAATCTTTCCCTCTAAAAGGAAAGGCTGAAAAAACTGTAGCAGTTTCAACCTTTCCAACGAAAGCCTCATAATATTTTAGCTAGGTTATTTCACTCTTAAATAAAGAGCACCACAGAACATCATATTTTTTATTCACAGATCACATCATATTCTTTGCTTCTTCTTAATTTGCATTCATATTTTATTCTGATTAGAATGGAAAAAAGCAGAGGAGAGAACTTCACTTCTTTTATGTGCTGTTATGTTCTTCTGCAATTACTATTTCTTATTAATCTACATATTTACAGTAATTTTTCATTCCATCTCATAATGCATGAAGTTAGTGACTATATTATGAAGAAAAAAATTAGGAAGAAAAAGTGGTTAGTACACATCAGTAAATGTGAAGTGTTTTAATAGAACTATCTTTATGTCTTCTGTGCAAAGAATTAAAGCTTACGTTATTAAGGACACAAATCACAAAGGCCACCAATTATCTTGTATTCATGAAACAACGTGATAAACAGGCTAAAGTAACTGTTTAAATTGTAACACTTCCTGCCTAGTTACTTGATTCCTCAAAGGAATAAAGGTAATTCTTGCCAGAAGTAACCAATACAAAGCAGAACATGCCCCAGGACTTGAGTAACTTGAGCAAGAAGGCTTCCTACAAGGAAAAATGAGATATATAATAATATATACATAAAAAAAGAAAAAAAAAAGAATAAGAAAAATAAGCTCTCTTTATAAGAGCTCATTGTTAGTTCAACTCTTCTGCTGGTGTGGGGAAGCTTCTGAATAGTAGGGCTGTTCCACCCAGTGTCCAGCTCCTGTTCCCCTCCGCGTAGCTTTGGCAGCAGCACAAATCGTCTGCACAGCTTTACTCAGCGGTTAAAGGAAAAATATCTATAACGGCGTGCAAAGACCTTACTGGCAGAATGTAATGTCTTTTACCATTTAAGAAGTCTCTCCCAGGCATTACTTAAAAAAAGAAAAGAAAACCAGTAACACAAAGTACTCTTGTACAGACACTGCCTGAACAGCATGCCTCAAGCAGGTACTTTTCGTGGCTGTAGTCCAGGTTTGTGCTCCACTCACTGACATCTCAAACAGGACTCTGACTAGGATTTCTCACAAGAGCTGGGCAAGACAGCTGCTTTTTTTTTTTTTTTTTTTTTTTTTTTAATGAAAGCGTCTAAGAAACATGAATACAAATGATTATCACAGCAGATATTGAGAGGAGGAAACGGGGCTTACGATTTTTCACTTTCAGCAAGACGTTACTGCCAGCAACGTACCCAAAGCAACAAAAAAAAGAACCGTTTACAGGCCGGAGAGGCAAGCCCGCCTCCTCCTGCGCTAACACGCCGTCCGCCGCGCCGCCTCGCTGGAGCCGCGCCTGACGGCTGCCCGCCGCCCGCCCGCCCGCCTGCCGCCGTCCTCCCCGCCGCGCCCGCCGGGTGCTCACCGGGCTGCGGGGCCGGCGCGGCGGCCGCCCCGTTTGAACACTGCGCCCGCCTGCAGCCAATGGCCGCCGCCGCCGGCGCCGCCTCCGCCCCCTCCTCCCGGCCCCGCGGCCGCGGCCGCGGCTCCGCCCGGGGCAGGCCCCGCGGCCCGGCCCTATTGTCCGCGCCGCTCCGGCCCGCCGCCGCCGCCGCCGCTCCGGCCTCGTCGCCCTCCTCCTCCTCCTCCTCGCCGCCGCCCTCGGGCATCGCCGCCGCCGCCGCGTCCGGCAGCTCCGTCGCCGCCACAGCGGCCGCCGGCCCCGCGCCGCGCTCCGGGCGTTGGGCGGGCGCCGCGCCCCGCCCGCCGCCACCGTCCTCCGAGTCGAGGCGCTGGCGCTTCGGAGCGGGCTCGGCGCTGCCGGCCGCGCCGCCGGGGCCGCAGCCGCGGGGCTGGAGGAGCGGAGTCTCCCCGTCCGCCATCTTGGAGTAGCAACCGCCGCCCCCCTCCCGCCCGGCGCAGCGCGCAGCAGCGCCTCCGCCACGGCCCCCTCCCCCACCCCCAGGGAGCGATTTAAACGCGGCACGTGACCGCGCCACCGCCCACGCGGCACCCGCCCCGCAGCGGCCGCAACAACAACAAACCGGGTCACGTGAGGGGGGTGAGGCGGGGGGGCGGGGCGCAGCTCGCGTCACGCGACCCTCGCGCCGGTAGAGCAGTCGCGCGGCACCGCCCGCGGTTCCCCCCCTCCTCCCCGCCGCGGCGCGCCCGCCCCTCGCGCCATGGCGGTTGCTCGTCACGTGGCCGCGCGGAGCCGCGCCCAGGAGGGGGCAGGAGAGGGGGTGGGGGTGTAACCGTCGCTTGTGTGGGGAGCGTAACCGTCGCGGCGGCGACGGCGGGGCGCGGTGCCCGTGTGTTAGCCTGGGGCGGGGCGGGGCGGGGCGGGGCGAGGGGGGAAAGGGGGGCTTCGTTTTGCCTGAAGTTTGTCTCTGTTGTCTGCAGTGCGCCCCAGGGGCTGGTGCCTGTGGTGGGACAGCGACTGGCAAATGGCGGTTTCAGGCTTCCTTCGCAGCTCCAGACGTTTCTGTCGCTTAATACTAAAAACGCTCAATTTTCTTTATAAAGAGCTTTAGAATGAGGATATAAAACACGCAGTGCATTTTGCTGAAGGGGAGGAAGGTGTTTCCTGTCACTGACTCACTGACTTGATGCACTAGGTTGGATTTCGCCATAGCCGTCCCGTTGGCGGGATTAAACCTGCCATGAAAGCTTGTAAGAGTCTTCCTCTCGGTGCGTTTGCTTCTCAGGTAGCTTTACTGCAAGGTTTGTAAATGCTTTTCTGTAAACATGGAACTGATCTGAGGATAAAAAGAAAAATACTTCTGGATTTCAGCTTTTGTCAGGACAGTCAGCTTGTTTGCTGACTACATTGAAAATTTTTTTGCACCTATTGGTTGAGCTTTTGATAGGGATGCTTGAACATTGCCCTGATACTTAAACTCTTGAGTTAGAAGTTTTTTGTATGTTTTTTTCAGAACCCATCTTAACATATTTGAAGAATGGAGCCTGCCTAATTTAGTAGGGACTTGATGCTAACTTGGAAGAGCAGGGTTTTTTCTAGTGACATTCACATTTTTTTTTGTGTCCATGTTCCCTAATGGCACGTATGCCAGTAGCTGGTGACCTGTGTTTTCAGTGACCTCTGTTATTTAAACATTAGTTGTAGAGGCCGTCTTGTAATGGCCAGCCTTGATGCTGAATTGTGGACCATCGTTGTATAGTAAATACTGAGCTACCACTCGTGGTTTTTCTTGGACTATTCTGTCCCTTTTTACCTGAAAGTTCTGTCTGGACAGGATTTGGCCACTTCCCTGGGTCTTTCTGATGACCCCAGCCCTAAAGAGTGCAATAGACTTCCCGATTTCCAAGTGGCACTAAACAGCAGCCATGACACAGGCAGCTAGACGAGCTGGCTCTTGACTCCAGGCTGTGGCTGCTGTGCAATGCACATAGATCATTAATAATATCTTTTAATTTTTATACTTTTTCTCATGATTTCTGTTTTGGTCTGTCTTGAGTTTATTTTCCTTTGCAGAAGAGGTATTGACTAAGATGATAGGTATTTATATGCTTAATTCTCACTGTGCATGGGCATCTTTTCTACTGCACCTTCCAAGATACATTAGTGGTCAGACGGCTGTATAGGTGTTATCCTATTACTTTTGTACACTGTGAAATTTGGAATTTTAGGGAAACAAATTTGGACTGGACGCAGTTCAAATATGGTCAACAGGGGTCTGCATGATAAAATCGTATTTATTAGAAGTGAAACAGAGGTGGCTGAGGGAACTGCCCTTGCAGGACATATTTGCTGTTCTTTCATTTTTGTGCTTTGCTGAGTTTCAGTTGAAATACCAATGTGAAAGACATCTCAGAATATTTTAATTTCTTTTGCTTGTATTTCTTGCTGTATAGGTGGGTGTAGGGGAGGCTACACTGAACCCCATTGTTATATTGATTAAGTACACCTGCTTCCACAGGCTGCTCTCCAGTCACTGTTATTAATGTGAGCGGATACCTGAGGGCTCATACAACTTGCTTATTAATAAGACCTGGACAGCTGCATTGTCCTGTCAGCAGAACTTGGACAGCTGCACTGTCCTGTGAGCAGGACAATCTGCCAAGAAGTGACCACCTGGAGCCACATCTTTGTTTCATCTGAACCACATCTTAGTTCCACCGGCTGAACAAAGCTTTGTCGTATGACTTGTGGTCATCGCTGTCACGTATATCTATAGGTAAGGGAAGGGGACTCGCTTTAGGAGAGACAGATGCAAGTCGCCTCCTCCCTGGTTTGGGGACGCCTGACCAGGAAACTCCTCGAGGTTGAGAGCCCAAATTGCTTGGTGGTACGTAGACTCTGCTTTATTTACTATTAATTGATCTCTCTTTCTGTCCGTCTAATATGTGAATAGCCTATGCCTGTGAATTAATAAATTGTATCCTGCTCATTGCTTATTTGTGTTGTGACGTTGCTTATAAGCCTAACAGTAGGCTCTAGAATGTATAAAGTATGCTTATTTTCTCTTTCACCATAACAAAGAATGAAATAACCACAGACAGCTATGTGAAGTGTTGGCTGAATTGGCTTTACAGTATCATTTCATTCGCTTACTTGTTCCTGAACTGAACTGATATTATCAGTTTGCTTTCAAAAAATCAACTCTTTTTTTTTAAAGGATAAATATTTTTTGCAGCTACTTTGATTTTATTACCTAAGAATTACCACCTACATAAAGCTTTTGATGTAAGCTTTATGGATATCAATGTAAATACTGTTTTGTTTAATGTGCTACTGCTTAATATCAGAAGCTATTTACAGAATAATTTTAGTGAATTTATTATAACAAAATATCCAAGCTTAGTGGCAAGGTCAAGGTTAGGTAGGCAGAATTTATCCCTTTCAGGCCTTGATGCCATCAGCCTTTTTTTTTTTTTTTAAAAAAAAAGCTGTACTTCTGATTAAAATAGTTGATGCTTAGTTTGAGCTTCAAAAGGAATTGTTTTACCTATAACTGGTTTTATAGATGGTACATGTAATTGTGGGGAAAAAAATCTAATTCTTTTTTTCCCCTCGTTCTTTCACTTACTAATAACAAGACCCCTGGATAAACATATCATTTCTGAAACTGTATTTCTTTTATTGGGGACCTATATCTCAAAAATACGCTGTGAAGTAACTGAATGTGAATCATAGGAGGTTTTTTTAGTTATTCCAAGCAAATCTGAATGCATGCATCCTTTATCCTTATTGACACTGAGGTAAGATTCAAGATTTCTCTAACAGCACATGCACAATATTTTTGTCAGCTGTAAAGGAGGAGTGTGACTTTGATACTGTAACTTCGGTGTGCGTTTATGTGAAGACAGTGTTCTAATGAAGAAAATTCATTACTAAGTAAGTGCATGATCTAAAGCTTTCTGGAAAAGGCAATGCTGAGGAAAGGAAAGGAATCAAGGTTCCTAAAGCTGATAGTAGTGTTACAAGCATTTATGCATGTTATAACTATTATAGCAGTTGGTGCCCCTAAATTAGGAAGCCAGTTTGGCGCTGCTTAGGTCCTCTCCTGTTTCTGCAGGTCTAAGCATATGCTGGGACAAGGATAGAGCACAAAATGCAAAACTCAGTTATATTGTGCCTTGAACTTTGTGAAAATGTGTACTCTTTGTCCTCAGGAAGCAAGACAAGTAAAGTCAATTGAGAAGAAGTGATACTGGAAGAATTTGATGCATTTTATGGAAATAAATTCCTGCTTCATCAATTCAAATATAGATCTACAGATTTTGCTGATTTACTTAAAGGACCATTTTGGACTTCTGTAAGTTTATGGTAAACCTTCTGTTATATTGAACCAAGATTGGGTGTCATGTTGTTTCACCTGTCAGTGACTCAAAGCAAGCAAAAATTGTAGATGCTATGTTAGGAGTGAGTAGAAACATTTTGTTTGTGGTTGGGTACAGAGAACAAATACCAGATTTCCTCATATTCTGTACTGTTTGTATGTTCTGAGCAACACGAAGCAGAACATGTGCTCACACACTGTGCCATCTTCTGCCCCCTGATTCTCTTTCACATAAACTTCATCTCTTGGGAATGCTTTCCATACTTTGTCTATGTATTATATGCAGGTTCTCTTACCCTCCTTTTTGATGATGCCTTGCCCTGCGCTTGTCCTGTGGAAATCAGTAGGAGTATTAATAGGCTGAGTTACTATGCAGTATCATGAACGGTGATGAAATTTGAATTCATGTTTTTTCTATTAATAACGCAGACTAAGTGGATAAGAAGAGCCTGGCTTGTTCGATCCGGGTAAATATGTATACGCAGGTAGTTAAGCATTGTTTTGAGCCTTCTCCAGTTCAGATTTAGCTGTCACCTACATTCAAACCTTCAGACCATGCTATGAAGGTGTTTTGTCCCAAGTATGGGAATGCTTTGGGAGGGGAAAAACTGCAGTGTGCTGGCTGCGGCGGTGCCGGTCAGGCCTTCCGTTATTCAGTCTGAACGGATTGAATATGGATGAGTCCAGGGCCTCGGCCAGCAGATTCCCTGGGTGGTGCTTCCTAACCAGAGTGAGCAAGAAACTCACTTTAGTCTGCTGAGTTTTGCTCTTGGACCTGCAGTTCACCTTGCAGCACAAAAATAGCTGCTGAATCCCAGGGGGAAATAGGGTTAAAGATCTTTCCCTTTCACCTTATGCAAATATACAAGAAATACTTGGACGAGAATGGTATGTCAGAAGTGCTGCTGGGGAACAGGGACAGCTGTTTGTTTTTTATCCTCCCACAAAGTACAATCTATTTAAATATTTACATGATCTCTTGCTAAAAGGCTTTTTTTTTCTTTCTATTATGCTTTTGTGGTTTGTTGTTAAGTTAGGAGTGGGAGAGATGGAGAGATTTGTAATTGTTAGTTCTTCCACTTTGCTGAAAAAATATATCAGTTAGTTTGTCTGCTCTGAGAAATATGGTAGTTAGTATTTCTAGCAGATTTAAATCGTTCCACTGAGATTTGTGCTTTGTTGCTTAATAAAGTAAATATTTAATTTTAATGAATAATTAAATATTTAATTAAAATATGTTATTGGCTCTTTTTATGCACTTTTTGTATTTTACTATCTTATTAGACTATCTGAATGTACAGTAAAATAGGTAATTTCAGACAATACAACCTTCTGTGTTAAAGAGAAAGTAGTAGAAAGCTAATATAATATATAGAAAGAAAATTTTAAAAGATTCATAATGTACATCATAAAATAGTAATAACAATAAAGCAGTTGTAAGTACAAAAATAGCATTCAGAATGGCCACTGAGTTCTTCTCTGATTAACGTACAGCTATTCTAGCCACAGTCACACCCTGTGTATCTGTTGAACATAAACTCTCACCTACTAGGTCACTGCAACTAAAATTGCATAAATATTCAAGACATAAATTTGTAAATGTTATTTTAAAGAATCAGCAATATTTGATGACGTTAAACATCTTGCATTAGAAAGATCTTGCAGGGATAGAGGGAAATAAAGAGAGCCCTACAGGCTCCAGAGAAAAGACTTCTGTGAAGGGCTAGAATTACACCTAGGAATTTATTTATGTATTTATTTATTAAAGAATGGATCATAGGAGAGTACAGTAAAGCATATCAGTGGTCTCTGTGAGACTGAGGCCTTGGTCATTAATCACCATTCAAGCTTAAAGACATTTCACTTCAATGTAGAATGAATTTAACAACGAGTGTTTACTACGTGTATGACAAAGACCTTCAAGACAGAATTTGAAAGTAATTGTGTATGAGAAGAATGTTTCTTTTGATAATAGACAGTAAGTACAATAAGACAGTAAGTTTTGATAGTCTTAATTTTATCAGACACAAAATTTATGTGCAGAAATGGTGAACTGCTGGTTTTTGAAGAATAAAATATCTGTGTGTCCTGTCTAGCCTTCAAAGACCAAAGATTCACCCTGTTCTGTCGTAGCAGGGATGCAAAAAATACAGGTCCTGGTGCAAGCAAGCCTTTAAGTGTGTGCCTGATTTGACCTGGATGTATGCATGATGGCAGGACCTGAGTCTCAAATACAGCTAGATTTTGCTTAGTATCCTGAATTCTTTCCAGCCTGGACGATAGCCAGAGTTCAATGTTGCAGTTACTTTGGCAACTACAAGTCCCAGGGAGCATTGCCATCAGCGGGTTTGTGCAACCGGACTGGCATCCTGCAGGGGCCAATGGAGAGCGGAGGTTCCCCGGGAGTTCGTGCGTGTCAGCTCCCTCCGTTCAAAAGCGCCGGAGAGGGCTCCGGGGCTGCGTGGGAACAGCCCGTTTCCCTCGGCTGGTTCTGAGGCAGCCGGCGAGCTTTGCACTGGGCGCGTATTTTGGACGCCCGGTGCCTCGGCTTGAGGAAGGCCAGCGGACTTGCCCCCATGGATGCGATTTGGCACGGCAGCCCGGATGACTTGGAGGATTACTACAGCTTGCTGGGGTGCGATGAGCTGTCCACGGTAAGCAGGAGTCCCCCCTGCCGCCTCCGCGGGCTGAAAGTGTTTGGAGTGTGCTTGGGTTTCTACGGGGGGGAGCCGAAGCCGGTTCTCCTGCGGGTAGGACTAGCTGAAATGCATCATCGACCTTCTTTCTTGCCTCCTTTAAGTATTTCCCCGTTGCAAAGTTCAATTAACTGATCACGCTAAGATCCTGGAATAAGGCTCATATGAAAAATGTTTCAAAAAACAGAATTTTGTTACAGATGCAACTGAAATGATGGCTTATTCATTAGTTTTGTTCAACACGTGATATGGTTACGTATTAAGAGCCAACTCCATAAATTTGAAAGCATAAAAATAGTATTTTGGAATATATTCATGATTTTAAAAGATAATAAAAGCTATATATGTGCAACTAACACAGTGGATGTTCATAGTACTAGATGACTGAGTTTCTCAGTTTTTTAAATAGATGTATATATTCATTTTTTAACAAAGTATCCATTGGTTGTGAGAAACACACACACAAAAAAAACCCCTGATCTCTTTGTTCATCATATTAATGATTTTAAATGTTCAAATACTAGTTTTAGTCATTTGTTTTGGTAGCAGATACATACCATTTCATACTATAGGCTGAGATCTATCTAAGCAACTGTGGAATGATTTGTAGCTAATACAAGCCTTCTTCTTCCTAAAGATGTTCGTGTCCATATAACATTGTTTGGATAGTTAGTATTATACTTATATTTGTAATCTAGTTGCTGTGTTAAGTGGGACTGGATTTGGATTTTGGAAAGGGAGTTTTAATTACACTGCTGTAGTGAATGATGCATCAAGTGTGGAAAATCTTTTGTTCAGTAAATATAATCAGATGCTCTAATCTGCCCTAATGGTTAAATGTGGAGAAAGTACCGTGTTTTCCAACACAGAAGGCGTGTTAGGTAAGCATCGCTGCTCTGTTACGGAAGGCAAATTAAAACATCTTTTCCTTACATAGCTACTAAAAAGGCGTCCCAGCAGAGGGCAGCGTTGAAATGAGCTGTGGTTTTGCCACCACACTGCCTAACGGAGCTTCCCAAAGAACAGGGGAAGGGTGCGTGCGTGGAAAATGAAATTTAAATAAGCTGTGCAGCAGACAGGTGGTTGTTGTTACCTATTTTACTTGCAATAAAGCTTGTAAAATGAACAAGCGGAAGCCTTTTAACATCAATTGTTGTGCCTCCAAACCTTTTTCAAAAAGTAAATTCAAAAATCTTTTCTGTGTGCATGTAATTACTCACTTTAAACCTTGACATTCTGTTTAGGTTGAACAAATTCTTGCAGAATTTAAGATTAAAGCCCTTGAATGTCATCCTGACAAACATCCTGGAAACCCCAAAGCAGGTATGTAATCTTCCCTGTTTAAAAACATTTTTCCCCCACTTCTATTAATATGACTAAGATATTAAATTCAGCTTTAATATTTTATTAAATATTATTTCCCCCATACTCCTACATTTTAATTGCCATGTGTATTGAATGTACTGTCCTTTAATAGCCAGCTTTAATATTCTATTCTAGCACACACTTCTAGGTAGAGCAGAAGGATGCTTGTTTTCTCTGTCTCTAAGAGTTTTTGATTTTTTTTTTTTTGTTTCTTTCTGTGGTAGAACATCTTTTAATTCAGAAGTTATATCCCTTTCTAGACATATGCGGTTGACCTGCTTCTATGCTCCATGACACTCAAATGCCACAGTTGCGTCAACCAGATAATTTGCTTTCGTGAACATGCACATCAGGACCATATTAAATGTACTTTAGTTTCTTTTAATGTAATTTAATAATTGGAAATAAAGAGAAGCCAGCAACACAGGAGCAGCCATCTGTTTGTAGAACAGCAGCTGATGTCCGAGTTTATGAAAGCATGCAATTCATCATGCCCAAACCATACCTGTGACCTCAAAGTAGCACCTGAGCTATTTGAAGACAATCTTACCCATTTGCACTAAAAGGATAGTTCTCATCAGGAATCACAGGCATCTGATTATATTGTTAAGATAAAGACTGTTCTGATCTTATTTATGATCAAAATTTGCAGAAGAAACCATTCAATATTGAATTCTCTTGAATTCTATTCAATATAACATGATGTTGAAGATTATATTTTCCTCCCTTCTCTTCTATTAAGAATTTATGTCTTCAAATAAATATTTCTACTTATAAGGCTTGAATCATTAGAATGCAGTATTTGCTTGGAGTAAGAAAAATAAGCACAAAAAATAACCTAAGCATAATTGTTAATATCTGAGGAATTAATTAAATTAATCAGAAAAACACTTTATCCATCTTTTGGACCTCTTCCTAAAAATTGTGTGTAGATTTTCATCACTGTCATTTTTATTATGGAAATATGTAAGATTTCTTTTGAGTTCCATGGTGACTGTGATTTTCAAAGAAGGTTGGGGGGAACTGAGTGCACAGAACCCAAATACATTTCTATTTGTTTTATCCTTATTTTTTGATCAGAGTATGCAGGAGTAAGGAGAACAGAAGCAGAGCTTATCTTTACTTCCCTTTTAAGATGTGCTTAGAGTGCTAAGTTCTTAAAACCACCAAAATTTGTTGTAGAATAATGAAATTACATCCCATTTGCTTAATGCAGAAATTCTTCCTCTTAGTTTAATTGTAACCTGTCTGAACAAGGTAAGCATTCAAACATTCGCCTTTGTGTGAGTTTGACCTTCGCATCCGTACCTCCTCCTGGGGTGCAGAGCTGGGAACACAGCATGAGTTAAATGACACTCCTGCTGCGCTGCCTCTAGGAAAGCTTTCAGCAGGACTTGGTTTTCCGTAATGATGGATTATGATGAATCTTTATTTCCGTATCTAATTTTGGTGGGTTGACAAGGAGATTTAAAAGTGAAGTAGATAGGATTTTTTCACTTTGAGATTCCCTGATAAGGAGCCTCTTCGAAGTGTTTGAGAGACAACCTAGCACTTATTTTAATAACCTAGTACGTAGTATTTAACTTATTCTAAGAGACGGCAGAAGTACTGATGAAGCCAATGTAATCAATTTTGTCTGCAGCAAATTCTGGCAATTGCAGTAGGGAGACAGAGACTAGAATAGATCCCATTGCATCCCAGCTCCCCCTTACATTCACTGAAATCAAGTAACTCAAAAAGAAAAGCCAAGTGCCAAATATTGGAGCAGCTTTGTTTGTTAATATGTAGTAGTTTATGCTCCATGTACCTGAACCTGCTAGATGCACTTTAAATGCCATTTCACATTACTAGTGAAAATTTACTTTATATTGTTGATTTCATCAACTTAATAAAGCTTAATGAAGAGTAATTGAAAAATATTGGTTTTATTTGTTCCAAATGAGTTACACTAGAAAAAGGTAACTTAATAGAACCTATGTCTGGTGTTTGATTTATGGTTGTCAGTTTGGATTAGTGTTTGGGTTCAGCATATTTCAAAAGAAATCTCTCTAATTTGTAAACTGGAGTAAATGAATAATAATAATATGTCACTATAATGTGGGTGACTCTCAGATAAAATGTAAAGCTTTATGGCCCTTCTACAAATAGTAACATGCAGCTGCATCCTTAGTAACCAGTTAATGAAAAATCCTCCTGTAGGGAAAAGTAAGTGTTCATTCATGCAACCTGGTATCCAAGATAAAATTTTAGAATATGTCAAAAAGTTGCTTAACGAAATGCACGTTAGTATTTTGCACTATATTTACATTCCTATGCTTGCTTGTCATTTTTTTCCTTCTCATTCCCCCTCCCCCCATATTTTCTTGGTGTTGCGTTCTGCTCTGACTTCCTTGCTGCTGTGGATATACCTGTGTATCTTCTAAGCATGATTATTCCAGTTTAATTTCCATTTCTGAAATGCTGTTTACAGGGGTGACAAGTGCCTTTTGCCTGCTGTTCTGTATGTTTCGCCAAACTTAAAATTCAGGAAACCCGTAGACAAATGAGCATTTTAGCACTCATTTGAGGCAGATGTCAAATCCATGGACGGTGCTGTAGTTCTAAAGCCAGCTAAAACTTTGCAAAGCCGTAAGCAGAGCAACTACAGACCTGTGGTTCACTCAGTTCTCTCCTCCTGTCTACTCTGTTCTCTTTGCTCTAGGCAACTGTTGGCAGCTGCCCTTTCACATGTGAAATTTCATTAAAGACAAGTGTTGGCTTTAGCATTTTTTGGTTTGTGTTCTAGTGGAGAGTTTTCAGAAGCTGCAGCAAGCTAAGGAGATTCTTGCTAATGAAGAGAGTCGAGCTCGCTATGATTACTGGCGACGGAGCAAAATCACCATTCCATTCCAGCAGTGGGAGGCCCTGAGCAATTCGGTGAAGACGGTGGGTGTTGTTTACATTTAGGCGTTCAGTAGTGGGGAAAGTAGGGCTGATCCAAGCGAAATGTTCCAGTGAATGTGAGGGTAAGTTGCAACACTTCTGCAGTTGTGGATTTAGGGGGTAGGAATAGTGTAGAATGATGTCTAAGGTAATGGAAAAAAAAAATGGAGGGCTAAAGAAGCCAATTCGTAGAAGGGTTTTGAACTAGTAGTTTTACAGGGAATTTATCAAATTGCCACCTTCATGTGTGTTATATGAAGCTTAAGTAATGCGAGTGCTTTTTCAAATGCTTCAGCACACTTTGATTCTTGTAGGAACCTTTTATCTGTTTTCAAAGTTAGGTTAAAGGTAGCACCTTTATATAGTATTTTCTCCTTTTGGTATATTACTTATCAGGTAGTTTTGATGCTAACTGATTACATAATGAGCTCTTTGACAAATGTAGAAGATGTTCTCTTGGAACCTTGGGCTTCACACAAGTTTTTGAAAAGGTCCTGCAAGGCTAGTGGGGTGATTTGTGACTGTGACTTTTCAATCACTGTTCTTACCAAAATGAGTGTAACAGTTTGATGGAAGAATCCCATCAGGCTTGGTTCACTTCCAAACAGGCATTCCACAGACCACAATAGTAAAACTTTCAAAATCATCTTGCTTTCAAAGGGCATCTTGAAATCAAAGACAGCTTTAAAAATGGAAATCTTCTAAGTCACGTAAGCTCTCTTAAAAAGTTTTTGAAGTCATGACAGAAGAAATTGTGGACAAAAGACCCATGAGTACTTCAGAATTATTTGGTGCACTTCTACATTTTCTTCTTCATCCTCACTGACATAAACTATATCTAGAGTGCCTCCTGAAATCCTGTTTGCAATATGTTACTATGCTTTCCATATCCCACTGACCGGCAAGTTTCTCTCTAGTATGTGTTTCTGTTTGTAACCATTTAAGAAAGAAAGGAAAAAAAAAACTTTTGTAACACAGGAGTTGGTTTTTTAGTTGTTATTTTTGTTTTTCTTTAGTCTATGCATTGGGCTGTCCAAAGTAAGAAGGACCAAATGCTGGAAGCTCCTGTGAATAATAGCAACAACATAACTAGTGAGATTTTGACCCAACAGACTAAGAACAGTGAGGATGGATTGTCAGATGGGAGCAGGGAGCAAGAAGATGTTGCAATTCCTGATGTGAAACCACAGACTTCAAAGAATCCAGACTCCCCAAGTAAGTGAGACCAGCAGTTACAAAAGGTTGCAGAATCCAAGAACTGGCCTGAAACTGAGGATTTCAGTCATGAGAAATTTTTTTCCCAAATAATATATTTAATTGGTAGCTCTTTAAATGTGGTTCTGGGTTGGGGTTTTGTTTTTGTTTTTTGTCATGTATTTTTTCATTTAACTTTGGGGCTTTCAGGCCCTTTTTCCTCTCCCACGCCATGTTTGCATCCTCATTTGCTGGTAAAACCAAAAAATGGAGAAGAGGAGACAATTTGTCTTAAACCAGAAAGGAAAGTTTAGTTTCCCTGCTAAATCAAAAAGTTAAAAGGTTTCTCAGTTGTTTCCAGAAGTATTTAAAAAAAACCCCGCTTTCAACTACTAAATAAAACAGTCAGACATTATATTCATTTTTGTTTAATCCAGCATTCAATACTCATGCACAGTTTACAGGAGTTCTTGTATTCTTGTATTGAGTTCTTTTATATTTTATCACAAGTTTTTAAAAAATAATATATACACCACAATAAATGTCTCTTTCAAAAGCTATGATCTGGACAGTCAGTATTTTCCGTCTGTTGTTCAGGTTAGTATGCTTGAATTTCAGGTTACTTAAAAGGCCTGTCCCGTGTTCTACCTGATGCTTCAGTAGTTTCATAATCTTGGGTTTATGTTATCAGAGAACTACTATTAAACAAAATCTTGTCATTTCTTCCTAGTTTGATCAAACAAATAAGAAATGAAATTAAACTATGAGGGAACAAAATCTAGTTTAATCCCCAGTATTTGTGGAATGCAGAAAATAGATAAAAAGATTCTAACAGCAAGTGTGTATGAGGCATAACTGAAGACTTAATATTAAAAAGTGATGCCCTATAACAAATTACCATCTTTATTATACAATTCACTATTTTTAAGTAATTAATCAGCGCTGTATCCTTTGTAAAAGTAAAACTTCAAAGAAAACATCAACTAATTCTTTGTGATGGTGAGCTTTCTTTGCAGGCTTGCTTTCTTTTTCTTTTTCTTTTCTTTCTTTCTTTTTTTTTTTTTTTAATCCATAGATTTATATGGGAAAAATATCAACTAAAAAATCTCTACTAAAAATCTATCTACTAAATTTATTCAGTAGGAATATATTTATATTAATAAATTTGAACATTAGAATGCATTTATTCTTCAAGGCTTATATTGCTTTTCACTGCTCACACTGGCTGTTGAGATGTTGATAATTTTTTTTTTTGTCTTAGTCCAGGAAAATTTATATTTGTTCTCCCTTTTAAAATGAAGTATTTTTAGGTTCTGTCTGAGAATTCTCTGGTTCCTGAGAATTACAGACTACAGCTATTTCAGCCTGAGTTAGTAGTAATTCTGATAATAGATTTAATCTTTCTGATACAGGAAGATCATGTTAGTGTTCACGACCAACAGATCATAGAAGTAAACCACTGTATATGGGCCTGAAAAAATCCTCTAGTCCCTTGTGTATGGGCAGGCCCATCGACACCCACATCATTCCTCAGAGACGGGGAGTCTAATCTGTTCTTAAAAGTGCCCCAAGGTGGAAGCTCCTCAGCCTTTCCAGGCAAACTAATCCAGTGCTCTGCTCCTCCTGCCATTTGGAAGTTTTGTCTTAGTATCTCCTAATCTGAATATTCCTGACTGTAGTTAAGTGCATTACTTCTTGACTAATCCACCAGAGACATGGAAAATAGACTATCCCTTCCTTTTATGCTTCTGCCTTAAACATACTTGGAGATTTATCATGCTACCCTCTCTGTCTTCTTTAGATTAAGCAAATGCAATCTGTTCTCTCTTCTTTGTAAGTCTTATTTTTTAGACTGCTCATCATTCTTGCTCTTCTCCTTTGAACTCTTTCCAGGTAATAGATATCTTGAAGTTTGGTGCTTGCATGGTGTCTTTGAGGTTTTTGTTCAAATGGTGCCCTGCCAGTCAAGGACACTGAAAGTGTCCAATTTTTTAATTGCTTTTTTGGGAAGATTGTCAAGTATTATTTCAGCCAAGTTTGTTTTACATACATACATATCTAATAATTTATTTAGTCTTTTTTTTTCTCTTTTCTCAGGATTTTCGGAGGCAAATTACTGGCACTTGCGTTTTCGCTGGTCAGGGGATGCTCCATCAGAGCTTCTGAGGAAATTCAGAAACTATGAAATCTAAAATGCAAAATTCTCAAGAGTGCAAGATTATCCATTCACCAAGTCAGTATTTTTTTGCCAGGAGTTATATGTTGTTTGTATCTGGTACTCACTCATTGCTCTGTGAATGTTGTTCCAATAAATGGTGTCTTAATACTGATCTGTTAACCCACATATGTGAGCTTTGCAGATGCAGGTCTTTTTGTTTAATCAGCAAGCAGTACTCTTTTCAGTATAAATAGTCTTTGTGCATAGTTATCTAATGTCTACTGTTTCCTGTATTTTTAAATATTGTGTAGTGAATATTTTTGTCGGTACTGTGATGCTATAAGAATGTACTCTTAGTAAAATCAAAAATCATTGTTAGACTTCAGGAACTCTTGCTGTTAGTGCTGGTAAACCAAAAGCTACGTGTCAAGGAACTTTAAGCAAAACTATATTTATTTCTAAATTAGGTACTCTGGGTTACCTCTCTGTTGCATTGCACTTATTGTAGTGATTTATATTGCATGCATTCACTATTGCAACTTAGTATTATTAGTACACTATTAGAAGCTTAACTTGTCAGAGAATTGTGGGCTTACAATATAAATGAAATAAAAACACTCTTACTATCTACTACAGCTGCCAGAAGGCAGCTGTGATAGATCTAGCTCTCTCTTTTTTTAAAAAAAAACACTTGCATTCTACCTTAAAAAGTAAGCTTTTTGCAACAGCTATTTGTTTTGGCAGGCATTTCCAGACCCTCACTTCTCCATTTAGTAGCTTTCTTCCAGCCCAGGTTTATTACTGGACATCTGTACCCACTGTATGTGTGCCAACATTGTCCTGTGGCTTAATAGTATTTTCCCTCCCTGCTGTGGCCTCATAAACAGGGTCTTGCAGATTTTGTATGGTAGGGAATGAAGAATCAGGACTGGTCAGCATTAATGTGTACAAATCAAACATGAAACATTTTTTAATATTTTGGGCAATTTTTCAATTTTTATCTTGTATTTATTTATTTTATATTATTTTCTTATTTTCTTCTTTGTAAACCTTGTCAATTACTGATATTTGTTTTTTTGGGTAGCCAGTGATTTCATCACAACAAATAAAACAGCACACATACAGAAAGGGGCTGTTCTCATTTATTGAAATGGAATCCTTTACCCACCACAGAGATCCACCAGAGGGGATCTTATCAATGCATAGAAATACCTTAAGGAGGGGCGTCGAGGGGATGGGGCCGAACTTTTTTCAGTGGTGCCACGTGACAGGACAAGAGGCAACAGGCACAAACTGAAACACAAGAAGTTCTGTTGAAATATGAGGAAGAACTACTTTCCTGTGAGAGTGACAGAGCACTGGCACAGGTTGCCCAGAGAGGTTGTGGAGTCTCCTTGCCTGGACAGGATCCGGTCTAACGTGTTCTAGATGACCCTGATTGAGCAGGCGGGTTTGACTAGATGATCTCCAGAGGTGCCTTCCAACCACAACCATTCTGTGATTCTGTGACCCCCCTTGAGTTTCTTGTTACTTGTCCTCTCAGCGGGGAACACCTTAAGGGAGTCCTGTTATGAATCCTTAGCATCCTCATGGAAAGTCTAATCTCCGAACGAGTCTCCTCCCCATGTGGAAACAATATTCTGGTCGAAGCCTGGGGTGTCATACTTGGCTCTGCCATACAGTGGTGTGGTGTGCTGATAGACCTTCTGCTGTTCTTTCCCTGTTATGTGTCTATTTGCTGTAAATTGTAACACATGCACCTGCCAATGCAACCTAGATAATATGTATATCTCATTAACCTTATCAGTGTATTTATCAGTTTTCTTTACAGGGGCTGATGCCAGTGTTATTTCTGGTTTTGTTTGTACTGATCTGTTTATGGAAGATTAATGTGTTGCTGTTCTGCTGTTATAGCTACACTGATCTGCTTTGGTGAGATCAGTAGACAGCTACTTTTATGGCACATCCCGCTGCTTATCTAAAAAACTATTTTTTGTGGATTCTGGATGCTTTTCCTTTGCTTACTTTGCAGCTGAAAACATTAGAGATAATAATTCTCTGCTAATATCTGCTAAACATGATTGTATATCTTCAAGTCCATGTACTGCTTTCCTTTACGGAAAGGTATGTGCTCAAGAAAGTCATCTTCTAACCATTTGATCGGGGAGGGACTGTAAGGAAGGTCAAATAGTAGCAGAAGAAGAAACCCTACCTTGTGTGAAGGATACAGAGCAATAAAATACATATTTTTTCTCTCTTAAAAAAAAATAAAGATTGAAATGCAGCTGGCTGGAACATTGGCTCAAATGGTAGCTTTTAGACCAAATGGTAGCTTAGACTTTCCCCTCCCCTTTTCACTTGCTCCTGAAGGTAAAAGGGGGCAGTCTGATGAATGATTTAGCACCTAATGGGGGTGGGGGGAGAGGACAGGACAGGACAGAGATGGGACTCCGTTGTCAAATGGATATACAGCCCTTGGATGACTATGCCAGGAGCAAAGTTAAAATATTGATGATGAATACAAATAGTACATGACTTAAAATCCCAGCCTGAGTAATACTGAATGACAGACAAGATTGTATCCTGATTTCTTGTTTTGTTCTTTAAGAAAAAAAAGCAGTTATATGTGCTATAATAGAAGTAAGTGTCCTGATGACTAAAATAGATACCGAGTAACTTTAATTTCCTGAGCATGAACATTGCTACCTTATGCTTTCCTATCTTGAAACAAGAGACAAGGCTGCTGGGAAGGTAAGAACTGAAGCTGTTATGAAGCTGGTGAAATTACACAGCAAAAGATAAAAAGACAACTCAGTAAGTCATCAGCTCTTGCTGCTGCCAGGTGGAGTGATACGTATCAGTTAGCTTATGCTGGGTGTTATTACTGTGGCTCAGCGTACGTGCTTGTCCTGCTGTTAGCAGAGTTTGCAAGCCTCTGCCACGATGCAGGCACTACGTACGTTTGCCTTTTTCCCCTTTACTCCTTTAGTCTCACTTCCCTCTCGCATTAATGAAGTTGAGACTCTTCAAGTGCTTTTTGTCCCAGCTCTGAAAGGCTTGTGTCTCAATCCTTACTGTGGCGCACGATACAGAGACTGGGAAGTTTTACCTGCCTTAGGTTTGTCGTGTACATCATAACCTGCTACAGGTGATGGATGCTGGAGAGTAAACTAATACGTTGTTTCTCCCTATAGCATCTTCATGGTAGCTTGTTCTTGCTTTCTTATTTTAGTGGGGCAGTGGAGGGGGAACTATTCCTACAAAATGGAACTTGCTGGTGGTGTCTGGAAGGGTTGCCAGCCTTGTGTGAGCTGCAGCGTGGTTCTCAGTGCTTTGCAAGCAATGATTTGCTTCCTTCTTTGTCAAAACTGCTTCTCTGGAGGTATCAAAGGCCTCTTGGCACCAAAGGCAGGCAGCTCCTCTTAAGAGGCAAAGCTTGACTCTTGCGTCTCAGTCCTTACAGAACTTACATTTACTTCTTCTGGGCTGCCTTGCTCTTTCTCACTCTGGTAGCTGATGTGCAGAAAGGCAATCAAATCAGAACGGCAGCGCTTTACCCCTTCGCTACAAAGAGGAGAGCAAAAGTGACAGGAGGGAAGGCTGAACCCAGCCAGAATTTTAGTGCTGATAATGTGTATGCAACTTCAGTAGACTATGTGGCAGGCCTTACTTACTCTGGTAATTTAAAAAAAAATGCAAAAAACAACAGAAATTAAAATCATATGGTTCTTCCTCTGTAGTGCCTTGATGGGAACATTTTCATAAATCTTGTTGAAGGGGGAGGGTGGGAAGTAACTTGAGTGTTGACTGCTCTTCATTTGCTTTTTCAACTGCAAGTTTAAGGGAAAATCTGTTTCAATGCAAAAAGTTTCGTGAAATGCAAATATTCTAGATGCCTTTCTGGCTTTTTTTTTTTCTTTTTGCTATGTGAAATTTTAAATCAAGTATGTGTTTTGGGGTTGGTTGTTTGACTTTTTCATCTCCAGGAAGATCTTAGTGGAAAGGATATCTTGAAGATGAAAACTTCCTAATAAATATTTATCGTGTTAGTGCTTTGTTTTCAGATTTATTAAAGCAATGAAATGTGTCTTTTGGAATTAAGACATTTAAAGTAGTCAGCTAAAAAAATGTCACTTTTCCAGTAATGTGATGGAAAAGAAGGACTGAGCACAAAGCTTGTCCATTGTGTTTTGTATTTTCATTCTTTTATAACTATTTTTTTAATTAATTTGGAGGGGTATAAAAAACATTGTATTACGCAAAATAGTTTTCTCATCTGTTCTAGATTACAAGGGTGGGATTTTAGTTCTATAACAACAACAAAAGTTTACATTCTTGTCTATTTAAATGAAGCCAACTCTTACGTGTGGAAAAGAAATTATATATATATTTTTTAATCATTATTGGAAATGTGCAAGATCACTGAAGGGTCTGGTATCTTGCAGAGTTACTGGCATCTTGTACTGCTCTAAGCACACCACTTGAACTGCGCTGTGTTGCGGAGCCATCTGGCCCTGCCTGGCCTGAGTAAGGGATATAACAGCACTGAAATTAAAAAACAGACCTAATACAAAGCTGAATTTTCTTAGCTATGCAATCTATTTCCAACCTGGATTCTGGCTCATAGTGTTTGGGCCCGCCATAGGCCACTGGTGCTGCGGGTGGGTGGCTGGTCTCAAGACTTCCTTGCTCTTCCTAGGATTTGATGCTGAGGTGAAATACAACCTGTAACATCTTTGCACTTGGCCTGGCAAAAACACAAGCAACCGAACCTGAACTGCCCAGAGCTGGGAGCGTGTTGAACCATTCGTCCTGCTGCCAGCTTAAACTACGTTTTGTTTGTTTGGTTTGGTGTTCTGAGAAAGGATCTTGCATTTGCAAAATACCATGATGGGAAGGCATTTTTCTGGCTGACAACGGACCCTTCTGCATCTGCCGCTCTGCCCTCAGCCGGACGCTGGCTCTCCCCATCTCAGTGCCTCCTCCTGGGACAGGCCTATGGTGATCCTGGCTGTGAGGAAATACTTCCAGTCCCTGGAGAACATTCACACAGCATTAATATTGCACCTGCTTTATAAGGTAATGATGGTCTGTCTGCATGTGCATTTCTTCTTTTTTGAGGGGAAAAAAAAAGAGTCAAAAGTAGCTGTTCCTATGCTGGTCTCTGTGGAAGTGGTCTTTTTTCTTATTTCTGGCCTCTTCTTATCTGAGTTTGCAAACTCTTCAGCTGTGCGTTAGAGGAGACTGACCCATTTAAATGGCAAAAAGTCAGCTGAAGCAGAGAGGTGGATGTGTGTGTGTGTGTGTGTGTGTACAAGTAGGAATGGTGGATGTGTGTGTGTGTGTGTGTGTACAAGTAGGAATGCCCTGTGTTTGTGTCTTTTCTGTTATTAGTTGCATAGTACTTCCTGTGGCTTTCGTCCTCATTGCCAGACTGTGCATGTGTGTGCACAGTGAACCAAGCACGCTCTGCACCTGTGCCAAAAGCCATAATTGATAGCAAAAGATGACCACGGACTCCCCAGCTTTCTTCATGTCAAGGAAGATGTGATGGAACAAATCTATTGAATATAGACAGCATGCTGCAGACAAAAGTTTACTTATTTTGTATCAGCTGTAAGATACTGGATCAGGCATTAGCCCTTTGAGGCTGCACACGGCTGTCTGTGTGTAATGAGTTGCCTTAATACTGAGCTTTGTGTTTGGACAGTACATACAGCTGACCTGGGCATTAGAACAAGAAGATGAGCTGTGGTGAGACCCCATGCTGTTTATCATAGGCATTTAAAATGCAAAGCTGGGAATTGACACTGGGGACCTATTTTTGCTCCAGTACTATTTTAAGGGACAGAAGCAGGGAACGGGGGTGTAGGCAGTGGCTGAGTTGCAATAGGATAAATGCTAAAGAATCCTTCTTCAAAGTAACATTCAACAGCGAGAACAGAAATGAGGATTATAAACTGGACGTTAAAAGGCGAGAGTGAGTGGTAAAAATAAACCCGCACCGGGCCGCAGCGAGCAGGGTTCGAACCTGCGCGGGGAGACCCCATTGGATTTCAAGTCCAACGCCTTAACCACTCGGCCATCGCTGCTGCTGGTAGCGACAAACTCAGGCAAGATTCCTTATCGGGTGCCGCTGCCGCGCCAAACCCCGCCCCCAGCCATGCAGGCGACCAATGGGAGGCGCCGCTGCCGCCCGCGCCACAGGCGGGCGGTGCCAAGCGCGCGCGGACGGTTGCGGGGAGCCGGCGCGGGCCGCCCTTCCCCCGCCGTAACGGCCGCTGCCCCTGAGGCAGGGCTGGGGCTTTCCCGCCGCCGCCCGTGAAGTAAGTGCGCTGAGCGCACGGTGATTTTTTTCGCTGCTCTAACAGCACAGGCCACCGTACTCGTCCTTATGTTGATAGTAACTTGAATGAAACATAGGCAGATATCGTCTCAGGAAAAAGAAGTGTCTGAGTTTCTGGGTTATTCAAAGGGAAGCATGAAGACGGTGTCTGTCCCTGTAAATTAAATGAGCCTGGGAGTGTGGACAAGCACGCTGGAGTTTGCCGGTGTGGGTACAGCCAGTAACTATGCTAAACTATGTGCCTATTAGGCATTGCATTAATTCTTACATTGATGTTACTTAAAATCTTTTTCTGTTTTTACTAATCTTGTTCTTCAAACTATCACGTACCATGTGACTACTATATGTAAATTAATTTAAATACTTTATGGTCCAAGCATATTGATTTAATTCTCATTATACTACTGCTGACGCAACTAATTTGACTTTATATACATCTTGCAATGGGTAAGAATAGTAATTTTTCATTTCACCTGTTTTGCAGGTTTGTTTACTCTCAGGATTTTGTCCTATTTTCCTCCCTATTGTCACAACTTTTAATGCTTTTTAGCAACAGCTAGAGTGGTGCTGATGAGTATGTGGGGGTTTCTTTTCTCCCCTATGTTTGTTTGTATGAGTTATTGATCAAAACATGCTCTTAATAATGCTTTACCTTTCCTCAGTGCGGCAAGTATTGCTGGATTAATAAAGATCTTAAAATAGCCTCAACAAATCAGTCCTTAAGAAAGTTCTCAGACTGAACTGGGAAATAATAACTTTTAAAGATATCTTGAATCCTTATCTTTATATGCCTTGCTCAATAGCAGTGAAGATTAGGTTAGTTTGGGATCACTGTCAGACACACATAACTCTGCTCAGTTCTTCATTACTAAAACCAATGCAGAGTTTATCATTAGTTGCAATGGGAAAGGGTAAGACACAACAATGTTTATGGACCATGTGAATAAACAAGGATGGTCCCTTAGTTGTGTGCAGGCCTCTGGTGACAGAAAACCTTCAATTATCCCTCTAGAGGAAAAACAGTAAAAGACTGAACTGATACAGAAAATTTGATACGTACTACAGGTTAGTGAGTTTTTCCTGCACTCTTACTGGATAGATGTTACTATCCAGTTCAATGTCACTGTTAATATTAGTATATATTTCTTCTTGTCCTGTGTGTCTTTTTGTGTTATTGTGAATATCAAAAACAGACATCAAACATCCTTTCAACTTAGAGCCCATGCTTGTGCTGTTTAATGTTTCAACTAATAAGGGTATTTTAAAAACATGAACCTCTGAAACAGTATCATTCGCCTTTATAACCCCTTATCCACCTCAATATTTTAACATCATAACAATCTTTGTTTAAATTGCAGGTCACTTAATGTGCTTACACCGTAAGTGACTCATGCTGTTTTGCTGATGTCTATGTTATTTCACACATTTGGGTAAGGCTCGCATAAACTGTATTATGTTTAAAAAAGATTTTTGTCTTTATTAATCCACAGTGTGCATGGTTTCATATACATGAAGGTAAAAAATATGATTGTACCAAATTCTGATTATTCTGTAAATAGCAAGTGCTCAACCTGCATGAATGGCAGAACAAAGAAAAGTCATGCCTTCAGCATGGCCTAGTACAGCCAAGGAAAGCTTCCTATAAAACAGGAATAGAAATGGAGACAATCAGAGATCATGTTTGCTAATGGAGAAACAGCGCTTCTCTCACATCTGAATGTCAGAAAAGACTTGCTGGGGCTTTAGTAAAAAGTTGTTTTTATTTTTCCTTGCTTTGGGGACAAGGAGCAGAACTGTTTACACTAATGGATCTGCTGCAGATTCATTTTCTTTACAAAAAAGACAGCTTGAAATCCACAAAAGTAATAATGTATTTTAGGAAGAGCTAATGAAATGTAAGAACATTTTTACTGTTAAAGAAAACTTAATTATGACAATATATCAAAGTTCAGATTTGGTAATGCACCTTAAAGCAAGGGTATTTATTCTATCTATTGCTAAAGGGATTGAACTAGGGCTGTCACTTTTTCCTGGACAGAAGTTCATGCATATGAGTTATATATTGGTCTTCATATGCTTCATAAATGTATTTGTCTCACAGCATATGCATGATGGATAGAACAGAGACTTCCAGCAGCCTACTGGAAGCTCTGACTGAACTGCTGGACATCTATAAATTCTGGACAAATACACAAAATCTTCAGCTTCTGACCAGATGAAACTTCCAGGATGTTTTAAGGGAAACAACTTTATTAAAGAAATACTAGATCTAGTCTGGTCACGAAATAAAGCCTCTTGAAACTTAAGGTTATTTAATGACCTAGATAGACATCTGTGCATAGCTGACCAAAACATGTGGTCACTTGAGTTTTGTATGTTATTTGTATGAAGATTTCTTTTTAATTTGGAAAATGTAATAGAAAACTCAAAAAATGCTTTAAAATTTGAATTCTGTCCAGTTATTAAGGACTATTTGTGACAGAAAAAATACCTACATGAAATAAAAAAATTGTCTAGTCTGCTTTTCCTGATGCCTTATTGTGCTATTCCCATTGAAGAAAACTGCAAAAAATCCACTACATTACTGAGAGTCACATATACAAATATTCTTAAAATCTAAATCAAAATGATATTAGACCTCAGAATCAATTCTTGCATTTAATTCTACTAAAGTAGTGTTTAAGTATAATAATTTTGGAGAAATTTATACATTTTTGTTCCTTGTATTTTACTGAAAGAGAGTGTTTTCTAAGTACTCCTTTTCTTGACTGAAATTATTTAATAAGCTCTTTAGTTTAAAATCTTGGTTATCTAATACATATAGATATCTAATACATTTTAGAATAATACTTTTATAAGATAAGAAAATTCAGAAATTATTATTCATCTACAGAGATGTTTTGAACTATGTAAAGAAAATATTCAAGAGAATCTGAAATGGACATTTGTATTACTATTTTTACATGGGCTCAATAGTAAGCAAAATGAACTTGAATAGTTTGTTAAAATCTGTACTATACAAAAGTTCACATCACCAAAGCTCTCATGCTATTTGATCTCTATTCTAATAATTGCCCTGGACTATAATAGCACAATTCCTTTGTCTCAATGAAGTTAATTGGCTTTTATACTAAGTTACAAAACCATGTTTTAGAGTTCATATTTGATCTGTGTACTAAGATATATTTTTTAAATCTACTGAAAATTATGCTGGAGAGAAATTTATATTCTGATGTTCTGCAAAAATGCAGAAATCTCAAACAAGATACAGCAAAGATAAACTGCAGTGTGGCCTCAGTAATAAAAAGACTTATTTACATGAAGAAAGAAAGGGATGGTTACAGACATTTAGACTGAATACATCTGGGGAACTCAAACTAGGCTAGAGCTAAGAACATGAAAAAACATTCATATGGAATATATATGCAATCATAATAATTAGTTAAGTTTCCTGCCCTATACTGACAGTAGTTAAACCTCAATAACATAAAAGGACTGCGATAGCGTTATTATATTTATTTCTTCATATCTGGTGAGTTGATGATTAAGATCTTAAATTCAAGGAGTGTGGGTAGTAATTTGGTGTGTATGATAAGAGGAAAGCCCATCTCAACATAATTATATTTTTGAAATTTCAATATTCTTTAGCTTACCTGGTCAAAATTTATGCCAGGCTTGCTCGTGAGCCATTGAAACATGGAAATACACTCTGTGTCTCTTAGGTTTGACAATCTGTAATGGCTAGCTTTTGTTTTATTTTGAATTCAGAGGTCTTTATTTTCTAGCAGGATTAAAGAGACTTCTTTTTTCTTTAAATTACAGTTGCCTTTATTTTGTATTCACATAAATAGCGGAGGGGGCTAATAAATACACCAGGCAGCTAACTCTCATGGTTTATTTTCTCTTACTAAAATTGTGCAAGTGAAACAAAGTGTTATTTAAGATTATGTGTGTGTGTGTAATATATATATATATATATATAAGCTTAAATATATATGCTTTTTACACACACACATGCTTTTTAAGAGCCAATTGTTACTTTAGCAATGCTAGAGTGACCTCCAGCGTTCTTTGTGCAAGCTGCAGGTAAAACAGAGGATGGGATGCCGTGGAAGGAGCACTGTCATATAATAATCTTTGTAGATGGACAATAGTCAGAAAGGGATAAAAGAAGAATGGTATAATTTGCAGAGTGCTATTTAAATTCTAGCACTTTGCTGTGAAGCTTTCATGTTGTAGCGAGATCTCCTTTTGTCTTGGGGACACAAAAGTCACTAAAATATTCTGAAGAAAATTTCAACTAAAAATGCCATTGCAGTGTTACATCCTAGGTACACTGAGATTGGGAAACTAAAGAACAGCTTAAAGTTCATCAAAACTCAAGATACAAGCCTGAAGTAAAACTCTGCTGAAACAAATTCTTAAACTATAAAAGAAAGGTCTCTTGCAAAGCCCTGGAGAGCTTCCCCAGGTAAGGATATGTGAATTAATAAAGTATGACACCTATTGTACATAATCTTATTTTAAAGATCTTAAGGTCTGGGATATTTAGCTACCTTTAAGGAGCTAAAGGCAATGTAAGGGGAAAGAGGTCAAAAGAAAACTGGGTAGGATGGATCTCCCTTGCATTCAAGCAGGTACTGGACTTTAAGATGCCTCAGCCAGCTGCTCAAGTCACCTGCTATAAGCATCAGAGAGATCCTTGCCTCTGAAGGACAGTTAAACTCACCTATTTTAGGATGTTGTGAGCAATTCTTGAGAAATACTTTTCAGTACCACTGAGAGGCCTAGTATGACTAGATATCTGACTAAAAGCCTAATTAAAGCATTTGTTATGTCAAACAATAAACTAGCATATTTTAATGCATATTTTAACACAATTATATACATATAAATAGTTAATTTGAATACAATGACGTGCTATGTAGGTGGTTCATTAACAGAATTCATGCATTTAACATTACTTTATGAATGGGCTGCTTTGTAATTTTTTAGTTTTTAGCCTACAGCATCTGTTTTTTAATGTGAATAAAAATTATGGCTAGCAGCCTTCAGGATGAATTGTGATATTTAGAAAGTTTTCAGAACTACAACCAAAAGCTGAAAATGCAAATTTGATATAGTTGCTTTGGAAATCCAACTAAAACTATTAGTACTTGGAATTTTTCTTCAGGGTAGGACTAAATGCAAAGTAAACACTAAGTTTTAGTTTATTTCATGGTTTATCAATGAAAATTTAACAGCTTAAAAAAGAACAAAGGATAAGACATACAAGTTCATAATTGATATGTGGATTTTGAAAAGAAATCCTAAAATTCTTTTGAGTCATTTTAAACCTAGCCAGAACTGGCCACAGGAATAATTAATAGAGGAAAAAAAATTTTAGTAGGACTGCTGTATAGAATAATGGCAATAGGTTAGGTTTCCCCACCTTTACTCATGACTTTATAAGTTCTGAAGTAAAGAGGACAGATACCACAAAATCCTTAATAGAAATATTGGGAGTTCATTATAACCAACCACTAGGAAAAATATATAAGTGAAAATTAGGATGCAAATGTATTTTTTCAGCATTAAATAATTTCTGTATTATTTATAGAAATACATGTACATAAGAGGGAGAACTCTGTCTGCTTCAGGATTATAGGACTGAGCCCCAAGCACTTCAGCATTCCAGTTTCCTTGTTACCGTTTTTAGACTTGAAATGCAATGTTCATTTGGTACTGCCTATTCCATCCCTCCTTGTGCATATGCTCTGTGTCCTTTTACTTAGCTGATCTGTATCAGCTTTACAAATGCAGTAGTTTCAACATTTCTTTCTATTAGAAAGTCTGACTTTAAGAATTCAGTGCAATTATTAGAAGCTATTAATATGATAAGTCTCTGTGATGTTTGCAAGGGAAAATTTCAATTAGATTCTGCCTGCTAAGTTAACAAGAAACATTTATAGCAATGTCAGTGAACAGTAATTTTGTGCTTATGTGGAATGTAGGATTTCAAGAGTAAATTTTACATCTCCCTTGAAGAATGTAAGGGAATTAATGAACCAAACAGGAACTGCTTACTGCAACAGATAGTGCCAGCACTATTACATTACCTCTTGTTCCATATTTTATTACTGAAAAAGCTAATGAATTAAAATTTACAAAAATATTGCTACATACTTAAATATATTTCTCCTGTGAACTCATCTTGTTTATCAACTTTGTTGTTCATTTAACAAAACTAAATGCCTAAACCATGCAACCAAACAAAACAAAACTCCAGAAAATCCCATGTGACTAAAAGTTTCCATTCTTTGTGCTTAAGAATGGATTTGGATGGCCAGTTCCAGAAGCTTCATTCTGGAACTTCTATATAACAGTGCAATAGCCTGTCTGGATAGGCTATTGCTCCATAAATGTTACCATAATTTGTTCATACTATTCTGTATGCCCTTATGCTCAGAACACTATAGTCAAATTCCTAAATAGATTTAATTGTAAATACTATTCACCTGTATTAAAGCATTATGCACTTGATTTATTCTAAACCTAGGGAGTCTTTGTGGCATCTTGGGTAACACTGAAAGCAGCAAAAATCCTTCAGAGATCACTAGCTCTTTCCATGTATTTTTTTCATAAAAGATTTAGTAGTAGTGTAAGGAATTAAATGCATCTTATCTCTCTTTATATATATATATATATATATATGTATATATATGCTATCTTTACAATCATTTAGGATCACTTCAGGAACAGTGTTTCATTAGTTATTCACTGAGGTTCTTGTTGTTGCTGGTTCTATTAGATATTTCAAGACCATTAGATATGAATGCTTAATAAAATGAAAAGCTATTATTCATCATTTATAATTCTAACCACTACACCAAGTTAGCTTGCCTGTGAAATAGATACTAATTTAGTATGAATTTTTTGCATGCTCTATGAGAATTCTCCCTGATTAAGTAGTCAACAGAGTTGTTGAGTCCCAAGAAATTTGCATTTAATCATACCATGCTTTCCTGCATAATTTATTTTAAAAAGATGTCAGGTCATTCGTTCATGACATGGATATGTTTCCTACTTCTTTTCCTGGTTCAGAACCCTGTACTGTGCTCCTCTTCACTGTTCCTTATCAGACGTAGTTCAGTCTCTTACAATGATTTTTGCATCATATTCCTTATTTTGTGGTTCCTATGTCTTTGGTGGGGCTAACAGAGTGGTGCTCTACTGTGTTTCTGCTTGGTTAAAAAAACATTCTGGCAAGAGTATACTAAATCTCATATTAAAGTAGTCCCAGGTGATGAAGTATTTCACTTGCTTTATTATATTCGCTTGACTCCGCATTTACAGTGTCAGGTTCTGTTGCTAAAACAATGTCTGGAATGCTTTTTCTAGTATGATAAAACTCAAACAAAATTTCAGTCAACCGAAGTGCTTAACAAATGATCTGATCTAGCAATCATGCAGTGACATTAGAAATGTTGAATGGAATCCTGCTATCTTAAACCAAGAAATTATTTAGTGGATATTATAGGTATTTATTTGGATAAAGGAAAAAAAAACTCTTTTGAGATTAAGACATTAATTACTTATTGTGAGGACATTTGCATTTTTTAGAAATTTTTAGTGCCTTTGTTATTCAAAGTCAGATCTCTACTCTGGTTTCCCCTCTTCTTGTTTACCTCAGATATGGATAGTGAGTACCAATACGGTTTCAGAGATACAGCTCTAATAAAACCTTTTCTCTCTCAAGACAGAGAAAGGTTTTCATAGAATATCAGCTATGTTCTTTCACTATACTCTTTCTCCCATGGATAGGCATAATTTTTGTAAATATTGAATTATGTTTATTCTAGAACTGAACTGCAGCTAAACTGGAGGACAGAGATGGCTCAGGGACCTTGTTACAACATATGGAGCTTTTCATCACTTCAAATTTGTTAGCAGTGACAAAACTTGTTGCAACATAATGGCTACTGGGAAGCTTCCATGGAATTAATTAGTATCACAAGCCTTTTTTTTTTTTTTTTTTTTTTTTAAAAAAAAGGCTCACTACTGCATCTATTACAGAACAAAAGGAAAAACAGATATATCCTTAAATGTGTCAGTTGAGAATTTTATAGAAATTATCTAGAAAAACATAAAAAATGCTAGTAGCCATATAAAACAAACTATTCTTGTACTGCTAGTACCCTGTTTTTAAAGGGCTTTAGGCTTCTAACAGGGTAATGTGGAAAAGGTGCTGATGCTCCTGACTGATGTGTTCATTGTATACAAACATGGCTTCAGTTTCCTTGTGTGTCTGTCTGGCTTTGCTCACAGATGCTTAATCAATTTAGTTAAAGCAACATTTTAAAAGAGGGAAGTTTAACATCTGTCAGTGCAAGTACATGGATAAATGTGTATTATTTGCTAATCCTGTTTATGCAGCTAAATGTCAATTTAGGTGTTTAAACACCCATGCATACCCAAAATGAGGACCACAATTGTATGTTGAAGCGTTCATCTCACTTTGAAACTATGGCTCTTAAAAGTTAAGAGAATGCATATAGTCTTCTCAGATATTTAATAATGGATCTTTTTAAGAAGATGCATAGCGTTCTACTTACTTTTTTTAATGAAATTTTGAGTTCACTGCTATAAGATTATCAGATTATATCATTGAATATTGTAGGCACCAATATATACAAATATTTGTTTACAATTCTTAACTTTAAACAAATAAATGCTACTAAATTTAGGCATGTGTGCAGTGCATTACTGGATCAGGACCTTTTTCCTTCATGCATGTATGCATTTTTACCAGATTTATTTGATTTTACACAGAAAACATATTCCATGTTTCTGCTTGCAGCTCTTTTATATACCCATTTACTACATATTTATGAAAAGAGAAACGAAGAAAGTAGATACAAAAATACCTCTAATGTTACATGTAAGTTGATACAATTTCAAAACCTCAGTATGCCAAACAAGATATCATGGTCAGCTTTGCCATGAAAACCAACTGCCCTACCTGCCAAAAATAGCTCATGGTAGGACTGTTACATAGTATAGTAGCCAGGTTAGAGTTGGCTTTCACAATGCATCTGTAACACTGTAAATACAGATCAGGAATAACATATCTACCACCTATATGAAAATAAAGTATGTTTCTGGCTACCACTCTGTACTGCCTGACTTTTGTCTCCATTCTGTGCACAGATCCCTTTGCAACTGCAGAAGCCTCTGATTTACTTCACAGAGTTGTTGCCATTTTTACTATTCAAATGATAAAATGCAAGACATTTTTGAATTTTTCATTTCACCATGCCTTTCCAGCTTGATAAATCTTTTTCTGTGGAATAATATAGAGCCTGTTTAATAGTTTTAATTCATAACTGAGATTTTGCTGAGTTTTACAGACTATTTCTCTCAATGTCACTACAGGAATGGAAGAATTATGATATTGGGTCAAACCAGTGGTACACCTGATTTTTGCTAGTACTTCCATGTTCCCAGATACTTTAGAAGAAAGTTTAAATGAGATGATAGTGGGCAATTATGGAAAAATCCCCTCATCAGAAAATCTCCCTACTGATCAGTGGTTGGCTTAAACCTGAATTATAAATTTGTAACTTAACATAAAATCTATTTGTAGCAGTGATAAATTGCAATTATTTTGTATTAGACCATTCTAATTCCTAGTAAGCCCCAGTGATTGATTATAGCAGTAAATCCATGCAATTCTTTATACATGCAAAATCAAATACTTTGTTTATGTTGAGTTATAAGAGTATTAAAGGCAAAGGCACTGAATGTAGGAAAGTTAAAAATTGATAACTTATCAAATGAACATAACTTTGCTTATACTTTAAACAAGTTACAGTGGCTCTGTTAGATAAATATTATTTTTGTTCCAAACTAAACTTTTGCAAATAAATCGTTATGCAATATTTAAAGATTTAGTAATTAGACATTTACAGTTAGTGTGTTGCTTGTGCAGATATCTATTCTACGATACATAAAATTGGAAATCATGGTTAAAAGTTTGATTTTTATAGGTCTGTGTTATATATATATATAACATATATATATATATATATATATATATATATATATATATATATATATATATAGGTTGACTCTTTCTGTTGCTGCAAGTAGAGAAACACAGTAGAAAGGGGCTGCATCTTTCTCTGAAATGTCTGAATCTCCATTGATATTCTAAGCTGTTTTTGATCTTTGGTTACTTTTACTTAGATAGACTAAATTTCCTCCTCAGGAAGAATATCCTTACTGAAAATTCTAAAAGATAGTTTGAAGAGTTAAGTCTTAAGCCATGGAAGCTTGGAGATTTGTATCTTCTCTTTGTGTGGACCCAAGAAGACATAAAAAATGTGTTCACGAGCTGCAGAAACTGCTGCTTCATTTCTCAAGCTTATGATCATATTATTCATTTTGTCATTTAAACTTCCAAACTGCTAATTTCATGCTCTACAGCTTCTCAGTAGCAGTAAGAAGTAGTGTCTTGCAGGACTGCAAGCTGTTTTTAAAGACCTCTCTGATTAAATAATACTATCTATTGGTTATATAAAAGTATAGCTTATGGATACAATTACAGTTCTGACAAGTTTGATTAAACAGTACTGTAAAATGTAAATATAACTCTGCTCAGTGCTTCCACTAAAAACAAATAAATTAGTAAGTCAACTGAAAGGAGAAAGAAATTACTAATTGTTGCATTTACTTACAGATATTAGTAGAAGACAAATGGCATGCCCAGAATATTGAAGTGTGCTGTCCGTAAAGGAATATATGCTGTAAAGGAAAAAAACAAATCTTTTTTGCTATTTCTGAAAAGTTTAAGTGACTACTAGTATCAGAATTTATTGCAGTAGTGTGAAATCCTATCAAAGAATTTGATTTAAAAATTGATTTAAAAACTAAACTGAAGCTAGATTTTTTTTTTCCTTTGGCCTACTATGTCTGAATTATTAAAGCAAACAGTGATTATATCTATACTGGTGGACTTACAGGTGTGTCTAAGGTCCTGGGTCTGGTCACACATTCTGTCCATGCCCTGATCCCGTTTTGGGGCTGGACTCAATTTTTTTGACTTGACTTCTATGGGAATGAAATTCAGGTTCATGAGCGGGATGAAACTATGATGCATATCAGCCAAGTCCCTCACCTGGATCATCAAGGACCAAGCCTGGGTCCACCTAGTGCCAACATAACCACTGTGCACCACGTTCAATTCTAAATTTGATTTACCAAAGTTCCAATTACAGCACAAGTGCTGGGTCTGACCAGGTCCTGTTCTCCTTCAGCGCCCACTAATTCTATCCAGAGTATCCTATAGCAGAATATATGAAAGTAGAACCTTGCCTTGTGAATGAAAAACTAGAGAAAATCATGACTTTGTAAAACAAATTGAACCCCCCCCACACCTGACAAAATAGCTTATGTATCAGAAAAAGCGATATGTGTCGATGAATATCGACACAAAATGATTAGACTTGGAAAAACACTAGGCTTTATACACATCTGTGTGTTTGGTTATCACAAATACTGCTAGCGAGTGAATTTGACAGGAACAGTTGCCAATAGTGGAATGCATTTGTGGAAATTTCATTTTCCACTTCCTGGGAGAAGTAGCCTTGTGGCATGTCGGCTTACAGATGGTTTAAGAAGTAGCTTTCTGGCAGGCACTGTTTGCAAACAAAACTGCAAAGCAGGCATTATTTATTGTACGGTTTAGCAGAGCAAACGCGGCTTTGTGGAAGTCCTGGTGCCGCTCGCCCGCGTACTCACCGGGAACCGAGGGGCCTGCGGGGGGCGCGCGGGCGGGCGGCCGTTGGGGCGGGGCACGGCCGTTGGGCGGTGGCGCGCGCCGAGCCGTTAAGCGTTTGCGCCCGGGGTAGATAGGAGCGTTTCTGTTCGCGTTTCCCTCTGAACGGCTGGGAGAGGCTGTGGTGGTGTTCCGCTCACATTCGAGCGCGAGGCGAGGCCAGAGAGGGGTGCGGAGCAGGAGGGCAGCAGGGAGTGGGCTTCTCGCCCCCCAGACCCGCGCCCTTGGGCGCGTTTCCGTGCTCGCCTCAAGGCGCTGCTCTGTGGAGAATGAGGCGGCGGCAGAGGGCGGGACGCTGCGGCTGCTGCTCCTGAGGAGAGGGGGGCAAATAGAAGAGGTGGATATGGGCCGTGCTAGAGAGCAGGTTGTGAGAGACGAGTGTGTCTTCAACGGGCTGTTCGGCTGGGCAGCCTCGTTGATAATAACTGAGTAATAACTGAGAAGACTCTCAGGGACGAGGCAAGAGATATATGAATGTCTCCTATTAAAGTGAAAATGGGGCTCTGAGAGGCATTTATAGATAATGCTGGCAGTATGCTGGTTTATCAGGATATAGGTGCTTTTCCTCAAAGCTGTTCTGGGATTAGAAACTCATTTCTCTGATATGAGCAGTATGAGCGTGGGGGTTATTTTCTAGTCTTTATCTTCAGCTTTTGTCCACCTTGCCTGCCCACATGGGGCAAGGGAGCGTGAGGGCATGTGTCTACTTGCCACGGCTGCCTGCTTTACTCTGCCATATTTATGCAAACGCTTCTCTCGACCTCCAGCAGCAACTGCCACAGCAATGCTTGCCAGAGCTTTCCTGACCGTGCTTTCTGGGTCTTTTGTTCCAAGTGCCTATTTTGTTGGCTCAGGATGGCAAAACTGTTGGGCAAAACCTGCCAATTCTGACTGCAGCCCTGAAATTAGCACAGATTCTGACTAAGGACCATGATGAACTGGTGAAATAGTTGGGGGTGAGAAAAGGAAAGAAGATGGCTTTTTGTTTGTTTTCACTGTTGACTTTTTTATTTCTTGTAGAGAAATTGTTCTGAAAATCCTCAGTTGATATGCTGCTTGATTAGTTAAGTCTGTTTTAAAAGACTGAAGAAAAACTCCCCTTGGTATGAGAGAACGATATGACTAGTGTACACAGTTCTTCTAGTTTGTCTGAAGAATCATTGAAAAAGAGCTATTATTTAGCCTATAAAGAGCTATTGAATTCTGTAAGTACCTGAAGGAGTGACCACTTAACTTGGAAACTTACTGAATGTAGCAAAAAAGAACAAAAATCTTTGAATAAGGAAATAACTTAATCTACCTAAAAATATAGCATATTTATAATAAATACACAAATAGACTAAGGGCATTGAGAAAAACATACTAATTTTATTTCATGATGAATTTACAGGAGTTTTCACATTTAAATAATGCTAATATTAATGTGCTGAAGTGTTTTTTTTTTTCCCCACTGTTTGGATGCCATCAAATTGGACTGTTCAGCAAAATAAATAAATAAATAAATCCATTTAAACTAATGAAATAGATTAGTTATCTAAATATACAAATCAGGATTAAATTTAGCAAGGTGTAAAGTTATGAGATAAAAGATTAGAAATAGTTAACAGAGAGCATACATTAATGAGTTTTGAATAAGGTGGTAAGAAGGCTTTTATAGAAATCTGGAAGATATCCAAAGTGTGAACTGTGTGTGTACGTGTGTGTGTGTATAAATATATAGTAGGTATAGTATGTATATAGCAGTTTACAGAAATTCCTACTGTTAAAAATATTTCTAGATATTATGTGTAGAATATTTCACTGGTGCTTCAGACCTGATGCTGCAGTGGCTTTTGCAGTTGTGCTTAAAAATTTGTAGTGCTCACTTAAAATAACCTATGCCTACCACATTAAAAGTTTAACAATCCCCTGTTCTAGTGGAAGAGCTTTATAGTGACAACTTAATGGGAAGGTTTGATAAACTAAAGAAAACTTAGGAATAATTCAGGTGTCTGTAGCTAGGGACATTTTTGATGCTTTTGGTCATATGAAGCATCTTATATCCAGCACTGGCATATGTGATAAAGATCTGTGGGAGATCTGTGGCATTCTGGAGGGTGTTAGGATGGATCCCCTGCAGCATCTAAAATGGCACTAGATGCTTAACCTAGGCAGCTGAATCCGATTCCTTATTAGATAATGCAAAGGCAGGAAAAAGAACATGAAATAAAATAAGCATTTTCCTAGTTTCTCCTTCATGTATGTATTAAAATAACGAGGATTACCATTGCCCGCTGTAACATTTTTTTTTTTTTTCATAAATGAAGCACTGGTGCAATTATAAAGATCTAATGATTAAAAAAAATCAGTAGTAGGAAAGATCTTGATAAACTATATTTGTGTAACTTGGATGTTTCTATGCATTTAAGTGAACTGCATTTTTGTTTGTTCCTAACTTTCAAATGAAATTCATGAAGCAAATAGAGCTTAGGGATGCTGAGAAATTCTGTACTGATTAGCAGCACTTAATAAGATTTAGACTCATATTGCATCACATAGTTTTAAAACAGTGCTCAGGGAGTTAAATTTTAGTCTAGAAACTCGCTGCTCTGCTTATTGTTCATGCCTTCTGAATTCATGAATTGGAGGTAAGCAAAGAAAGCGTTTCTCTTTAATGGTTGAACCTTAAAATTCTGAGAGGAATGAATTATGAATAAAATTATAACTTAAACATATCAATATCAGGTGTCTTTCTCCATAATAAATTACTTTATCATCTAGAGAGATATCCTTAGTTTCTATGAACAATATTTGATGCTTTTGCAGAGGGGAAAAAATTCCTCTATAAGATATTCTGTACGTAGTGTTGCCTTTTACCTGACTTTCAAATATCTTTCTTCTATGAAGCTTTAGATTAACTAAAGTTAGTTAAATCCAGGAACCCTTAGAATGCTCTCCTGAAATCAGTTGGATATTCTATGACAGGGCCCAAATGTGAATTGTTTCATGCCCTCCACCTATCTCAATCCTGTCTTTTACTTCTGTCTCTTCTTACCTATGAGTAGTCACAAAATCTACTATACAGGTCTTTTCCCCCCCACTCAATCCACCTGTTAGCCAGTCTCAGAGTACCTTGGCTTTAAGGCTGCCTGGGCCCTTTTCATCTAAATCAGCTAAAAATAGCCAAACTATTTTGTCTGAAATTTTCCAAGAATAAAGTTCAACCTGAGACATGGACCTAGTATACAAAAAATTGAAGGCTAAATGGTTTAAGATCATTAAAATCTAAAGCAACAGAACAGATAATTGCATAGGAAGTATTGAGCAACTTCTACCCTTTCAGAACATCCACAGTTTTTTTGACATGTACTGCAATGCTATTGTTAATCTTAAAAGTTAGCAAAATTTCACTGATGTCTGTTTCTTAAATAGCCAGTTTGCTGGAAATTGTAAATGTGGGATTATTAATCTGGAAATGCATTTTATGCTTCTCAATGGTAAATAAAGAAGGTTGTACACTATGATTTGTGTGAAATTTTAGAGTATATGAATCACAACAATATTTGTCCTGGGTTTCCCAATAATTACTTTTACTTTCCTGGTTCCCCTTTTCCCTCTTACGTTCAATCTAAATCACATTGATTTCTGAGGGGGTCTTGCCACTGACTTCAGTGGAGTCTGACTTAGGGTCTAAAAGCTCAGTGACAAACTGTTTGCATGACTAGGAATCAGCTTGGGCTTTCTTTAGGTGGTATTTTCAGTAACAAGTTGTCAGTGAAGTTGGGAACTAACAGTTTATAAAGAGGTCTCAGATGGGACTCCCCTCCCCATTCTGACTCTTTTCTCCTCCTGTTTTGTTTCTCACAGACTAGAAATGACAGGCAGTCAAACTTACTGTCTTACTCTCAGTGCCTCTAGAGTCAAGTTGCTTCAAGAAGGGTTCTTCACAGAGTTGTTTCCAGGATTTTTTGTTAGATTCTTCATTCAAAAGGTAAGATTGAAGGTGAATGAAGGGGATTTTCCACTTGGTGTAAGAACATTAAGCTATGCATTGAGCTATAGACTTAATCAAATAATGACCCTCAAAACTCAAATTTTAAAATTAAACCCTATTTTTATGGTCTGAGTATGTAAGAAATCATTGTGATTTTTGTCACTTAAAGCCATCTGAAATTTTGATTTGATTCCCACTATAAAAGTGGGAATGTTGTAGAAGTAGAAAGTGGCAAGAAGCCACTTCTCACTTGATTTTATATTGGAATCCTGTAAAAGGAAAGAAAATGTTATATGAATGCTGTTCCTTTAACAAAGTTTCACTCATTTTCTTTGCTGGATGCTGCTTCTAGTGCAGGGAAGGTTTAGGCAAGTACAGGTTACCATCTCAGTGTTGAAAATACTGAATTACTGTACAAAGCAACTTTGTGCAATTATTTTTGATGTTAAAACATAAAAGGCACTGTTCCTAAGTGAGGAATAATGAAGGGTGCTTACACTCAATATGATGCATTGACGATATTTCAAAAAGATTATGTACATGAAGACAAATTTCCATTATATAAAACCCATTTAGAACTCTCCCCTTAAAGACAAGGGGTGTGTTCAGAGCTGGTGCAGACCAAAAGGCTTCCAATAGCAAAGAATTAGACGTGATGACTACTATTTAGAAAAAGTAAAATATAAAGAATTGCCACTGTGTTCTCCTATTTCTCATCTGTTGGTCCATATTAGGAAACTAATCCAATATGGAACAATCTTATTGTAGAATTATTATTAAGCTAGATCCCTTTGAGAGTGACTTGGAATAAGGAGGGGAGTGTAAGAGGGACAGGAATATCTTTAGATATATCTCTGAGACTCTTTGATAAGAAATGATGTAGCAACTAAGTAGGTTTCTCTTTTGAGCTGTATTTTGATTTGGAATCAGTACCTGAGTTTTGAGGAAATGTGTCATGCAGTGCCAGGAGCCTCTGTGGAAGATCTAAGCTATGTCCTAAAAGCAGAGGTCTGTCCAGGTATACAGCATGGTGTGGTAGTGGGATTATGGTTTTGTTTAAATACTGTTTCTCTTTGTCCCCTGTTTTTTGATAGTACCTTTGCAGGTGATAACAAAGTAGCTATTTGTGGACTCAAAGAACAGTGCAGTTTGAGAGACATTTCCCTTCTTTCTCATGCATCTCTCAAAGCATAAAGTTAAGAAACAGCAATTGTATGTACTACCCTTATTTTTTTTTTTGTGTGTGTGTGTATGTGTCTATAGACAGAAGGGGAGAGTGATTTATATTACTTGGGTTGCTGGATGATACAAAGGCAGAATGGTACTTAATGGTGAAGCAAACTGGTGTCATACATAGATATGAAACACTAAACTCTGTTGTGAAGAGCAACAGTTGTAGAGGGAAAGAAAAACTTTTTTGTGATCTCTTTCCAATTGAGAAAAAAATAAATATTTGTTAAGCAAAACTGGTTATAATATAATGTTGCAATAGAAAACATTCAACACAACAAAAAGAGGAAACTCTGGGATTCCTTCTAAGAAAAATAACACTTAAAAACCTTTCAGTTGTACATCATGGAAGCTGTTTGTTTAGTTGTTTTTAATGATGAGTGATACACTATTTTTAGTGCAAGGTCAACTTGAACTTTATTTAACAGTCTCTGGTTCTGAATAGAGATAGGAACACTTTAAAAGTGATAAGAAAGAAGAGGCTTGGAGCCAAACCTTCTTAAACTATCATTACCAGCACAGGATAGCCATTCTTGTGGGAACTGTGTGCCACTTAAATAGAGGGATGCTTGTTCAGTGCTCAAACAAAGTGCATACAGTGAAAACAGCAGAGAAGTTCTCATCAAAGGATTTTTTTTTTAAAGAGAGGGTTTGAAATGGGTCCGAAGAATGCTAATGAAAACTCTTCTTTTTTTGTCTTTTTTGAAGTAAATGCTTTTTCAATATCTCAAATATCGCAAATACAGTTCCGAGACCTGGAACTTCAGTACCTAGAAAAATGTAGCTGGAGAAGTGTTAGAAAAGAGGGAAATGCTTTAATCTAGCTTCAATCCTAGGCCAAGCAGGATTAGTTTGGTCCTACTCTCACTTGTAATAATGTATGTCCTTTAGACTTTCATTGTGAAATTCGTGGTTTAGTGCTAATATAGTGAGAGCACTGTCAGACTCTGAAATTCCCGTGGTGATACTTAAATGGAGGAGGTTTTTCTAGCTCTGTCTACAGGCTCAGGGCTGTAATGCATAGTTCTAGATAGCTACTGGTTGAAGAGCGGAGTCTGACTTGTTAGTGCAAAGCCAAAAGCTCTGCAGCTAGTCAGACTGTATGATTCACACCTCTGCAGGAATGTCTCCTAGAATTAATCTGTGTTTCAACTGGCTGTAAATGCATTCATTCAGATAAGGCAATACTTTAGATAGTATACTTAAGGGAGAAGGAAATGTTAACTGACCTTACTAAGAATAAAAAATAACAATATTTGGGTAACTTTGACATGAGGATGGAAGATGAGATTATATTCTTTAGATTTATGTTTGGAAATGGAAACATCTGGAAATGTTTTACTCTTCTTAGCCTATCTACCGACCACAGTTAAGAAAGTCAGAGTAATGTGCTCTAGTGACTAGATGATTACGTCTTTGATTCTGCCACTGGCCTTCTGTGTGGTCTTGAGCAAGTCATTTATTTTTTTCTGGGATTATGTTTCTTTGTATAATAATAGAAGGTATTTTTGGAGAAGTACTTTTACAAAAAGTACTTTGATGGAAATCACTATAGAAAAAGTAGGCACTACTATTAAACAAGAAGAGAGAATGCCATTCTGAATGTTACAAACTATTTTTACTCTCAGCATTAAAAATGTCGTCCAGTTACTTCTCTAGGAATCTACCTAAACATGAGGCCTGGTTAAATAAAATAGCTTTCAGTGAATAAATTTTATTAACTGATATCTGAATCTTGCCACCTTCTTCAGCTCTCAGACTTGTTTTTTCCTTTGTGCTGCCTTTGCATTAGCAGACATCTTTCCTCTTAGTAATGATTAAAAAATGACAATCTAATGTTAGTGTAGCCTAATCACTTTGTATGAAACTAGGTAATTTATGAGGTGCATTATAAATTTTCCTCAGTGTTAAATGGGCCACATCATTCCCAGGTGTCAGACGTATTGCTCCATTCTAGTGCACACACTCTAGTGCCCGCAAAATACAGTAGGCCATCAAGCAGAAAAAGTCCATGTAGTTCTATTGCAAACAAGACTAGCAAAATTTAGCAGATAACTCCTCTGCCTTTTGAATATCTCATTTTTTGTATCAGCTAGCAGATTAAAGGAAAACATAGTCACTGTTACTGTTGCTTCTATAAAACTTGATTTGCACTCACTGTACTGATTCTGCAGCAAAAGGGCTGACAAATATTAGTTCCAGAGTGGTGTCAACACCAATTGATTAAGTTTATATAATAAATACCAATTTAAGTACAATATTCTATTAAATATTCTCAGCAGTGCTTTAATGCCTTGGAAGTCCTTGTGTGTCTTATACATGTGTTCCTTGTTTAAAAATATGTGTTTGGACTACTTTGTTTTTATAAAATACAGTTTCTGGTCTCTTTCCTGCTTTTTAGAAGGTAGTAGGCTTGTGCATTTCATGAACTTGATAGGATGCTATAGTGTATGTCAGTGGAGGATAACATACAATAGAAAAAAAAAAAAGAAAACAAGTTTGGTGCCAAATGGTTGGATAAGCGTCTGATGAATCCCTTTGCTGTCTGGTTCAAAAGTCTGAATCTGAGTCATTGCCTTGAGACAGAAGCTGGCATACAGCCAGAGTGTGTAGGAAAATAATAGCTGTGTTGAAAACTACAAGAATAAGCACAAGTAACGGCATTGGCATGTTTCGTGTCATCAGATTGCTCAAAATGAATTTAAAGGAGTTTTTTAACTTCTAAATTTTTGAGGGCCTATTTGTGCTTTAGTATATAGCTTTAAGGATGCCCATCCCCCTCCAGCAACCACTGTGTCCTGTCACTCATCCTGAAATACACTAGAGAGCTTGTCAGGCAGTGTGCTTGTAGATGCCTCAGAAGCCAAATAGTGAGCCAGAGCAGTTGCACTGAAGTTCCTAACACAAGGAAATTACATAGTTACTTTAGTGCTGCATATGGACCATTTGTTTTCTAGCATAGGTGAGTGATATGCTATTGGCTTTCTAATGATTTGATAGGAATTTGATTCTGAAGTTGTTTGCCTTATTTATGCGGAATACTTTAGGCTCTGCTTTCTGAAACTAATTGGTTTATGTCTGTGTACAGTGTACTTATACATTATCTAAAAACTGCAGATACTATGGTCACATTGTATTGCAGGTTGATGCAAACTTCTTTGTTTTTCGTGTGTCTTTTCTTAAACCAAAACATTCAGCAGTTTCAGTTTGGACACACCTGCTGGAAGGAAAAAGTTTGTGTTATCTTAAAGCATGCTGCACTTGAAATGTGCAGGTGGTTGCTTTTCTGGCTCTTCTGAGACAGAAGAACCATATCTTATGACATGTGCTTAACATCGTAAGTGTTGTAAGAACTGCTGGTCTACAGTGCTGAAATTGCCTACTGTAAAGTTTAATGTAGCCGAGTGTGAGGTTGTAACAGTCTTTTACCAAAATGTCTCATAGTTAAGGTCCCTACTGTAATTAAAGAGCAGATTATACTGGAATAGGTATGTACATTTTTTAAAAAATGGACTGAGATCTCCATTTTTTTCCTGAGGTGAGCACCAAAACTTGTTTGGTTAATGAGGATGTTGTCTGGAAGGAGCGAAGTTGGCTTTGTGAGTGGAAATATCAAGAAAAGCCCCAGAATGATCTTTACTGCTGACGTATTTTTCTTTCTATTACATTACTCTTGCCTTGATTAAAAAATTTTAATCTATATAAATACTTACTTACTAATACAGTAAATAATGGTAGCGAGAGCCTAATAAATTAAAAATCTGAAGTAGGTGTACCAAATAATTTAATATGTTGCAGTTTTCAATGCAGTGGCTTGCAAGTTAGTTCTTATGTTCAGACTGTGTTAAGGAAGTTCAGCAGTGATATAAGAATATTCAAACCCCCCCCCCAAAAAAAAAAAAAAAAAAAAAACCAAAAAACCAAACCTGTGGAGTCAACTAATGAACCTTTAAATAGATTATTTGCACCTTTGAATATAATTGAAATCTTTAGGAAATGAAAACACTTTCACAATAAAAACGATTTTTGACTTTGACTTTCAATTAATGATAATAATTTATGAGACTGACAGAGTGTGAAAAGACCACTATTGCATTCAAAAGTGGTTGTACCAGGCAGGACCAAAGCAAAGAGTAAAAATGGCTATTTTATAAAGCATGATAGGGCTTAAAACTGGAAAAAGAGAGAGAAATTCACAGCACACAGATTTTTTGAGCTGTAAAAAGGGGAATTGCCTTTGTAACGCTTCACAAATTTGGGACTGTTCAGAGGTAGGGTTCTGGAGCATAGTTATATCTAATAAGAACAAGTGAGTATAATTACAACTCTGTCTTATCTGCCAAATTTTATAAAAGACCTGGTCATCATTGTTGATCTGTAGCAGAGAAGATCTGCCATTGATCTGCAATAGTTGTGATGGATTTCAAGAGATACCCGTGTACTGGGGGGCTGGTAGAGATTATGCCAGTTAGTAAAAAAGGGACTTTTCAAAGTTAGGAAAAGATCCGGCTTGATGCCATCTCAGTGAAGCTGGAGGAGAGTGTCTGGTGGAATTCTATGGACTCATTAGAAGAAGAAACTTTTCAGCAGTTTGGATGCTTCTCTGCTGCATGGCTGGAAGTTCGTATGCTGCACCAACTTGTTAACAAGTGGGCATAGACATACCGCACCTTACATGCCAACCTTGCAGCTTCACCCAAAGGCTTATGCATTGTTGATTTATTATGGGAGAAGCAGGTTAAGAAGCTATTAAATAGCAGTCAAGTTCAGATGTAGAAACCAATTGAGAAGAGCAGGGAAGTGCATGATGGACATTTATGACTTCCAGAGTAAGTTACTGATATTGTAGGTAAAATTACTTTAACATAAAATCCCTTTTAACTTTTTAATATGTGTTATCTTTTAATTCAAAAGTGTGTGGATATCTGAATGCCAGTGGGAACCTGGTTTCCAGGTTACTGATAGCTCCCATGCTGGAAATGTTGCTGGAAGTAGCTCTCGTATAGCCATAGCTATAGACAAGCTTAAGGTTTAATCTACTTTGCAGACATGGAACCTTCTCTGAATCTTGGTTGCTAAAAATAGAATGATGCAGTTTGATAGGTGGTGTTTTTTTAAGGTTGTGTTTTATACTCAGCCTCTCTCTCTTGAAACATGGAGACTTCACTTACAATTCTCTATTTAATGTATTCCAAGGGAATTATACAGTTAAATATTTGGCTTTACTTATGTTTTTAGTTTCTGTACATGAGAAGTCAATGGATATTTAAGTAAGAAATACTACAGATTAAATACATAGTAAAAATAGAACTTGCTTGAGTGAGTACAAAACGTGTGTGTCTTTTTGTCTGAACTGAACTGCAAGAATGAACTTTGCAGACTCCAGATGCTCACCAAGGATGTATATGCACAATATTAAGAAACAAGGAGGTATTGCAGTTTCATGGTGACAAAAGGCTGTAGTTTTATAAAGGCCTGTGAATGATTGTGAATTTGTGGGAAAGGGCCACAGAACCATATTTATATACTATTTCAAGGGTGCGTGATTTAGATTATCATTACCCATCATGTCTTTTATTTTTCTTGATTCCTTCACCGAACAGCAGATGGAGAGAGTCTGCCTCATTTCTTGTTTTGTTGCAGACCCAGTATATTATCGAGAATTAATTACAATATTAGGCTATTTTTACAGTTTAATGATTCTGTAGAAACTAAATGGTGCCTAGAGTATACAGTCAGGCAAAAGCTGTATAAAACTTTTATCCTGAAGAAGCTGCTTTGTTTCTGGAAAAGGAAAAAAACTTCAATGTTTCACATTTCAGATATAATTTTTCAAAAATGATTGTTAGCAAGATATTAAGATTAGTGACAAAGTAAGTAATTATTTATTAAAACCAGGCAATCTAAACTATTGCTTGGGTATGTATGGCACAGTTAACTGAAGATATATGAAGCTGAGAACTAATAAAATAAGATGGAAGGATCGTAGAATGGGAGTATTTCAGCAGTGAGTAGACTGTGTGCATAACCTCCATTTTACTTTCAGTGCAAGTTTGTAATTGTAGAAAGTCGTCATTAATTTTTAAAAATCTAATTAGAATTAAAGTTGAAAGGAACAGAAAAGTTGTGCTTTGATGAAACAATGATCTACTCCTAGCAGAAGAGATGAATAACCTTATTTTATTAGGATTATTTTAAGTCAGGACCACAGCCGTGATGGTGGTTGCCCATTATTTCTTGCTTGAGCGAAGCTCTCCTTTTAAGTAGTCAAAGACATGGCTGTGATAAAGATAAAACTGAAGATGTGTTTTAGTACATTCATAAGCTAAGTTATGTCCTTACGTTAGTGTTAGTCCTTCATCTGTGAGACCAAATCTATTTCTACGATTAGATGAAAGTCTAGGGATGAATCACTGGCCCTGCTGGCATAAATAGTAAAACCTCCATTAACTTCCATAACGCTGCAAATTCTTCCAAATCCTTCACCAGATTTAAAAATAAATAAATAACGTGGATTAAAACTGGATGCTGTTTAGATCAATTACTTGAGTGTAATGCCTTTGTGTGCAGTGGTTTTCTGCTTGCATTATAGGGTTTCCAGGTGTCATGAGTGTCTCATCTGTTCTCATTCGATTATTGAAACAGTGGGCTGACCATTTAAATGCTAATACTGGCAACAAATAAATACTCCTATGGAAGTTGCCATGTCCCTTATTATGAGAGTTTGTCCTCCTCCAGAGCTTTTCAGAGGGTCTGCACTCTGGTTACTTCCTAATCTATGGAGGGATGAGGAGCAAGTGCTTAGTGTAAGCACATAGGAAATATTCTCCTGAATATAGAAGACTTTAACCGTGAAAGTGCTTTTGTAAACCAGTTGCATTGCTGATCTGAGAACACGTACACGTTGTTTTTTTTTATTAATCAGACTGCATGCATGATGATCTCTTTCTGTTGTGTTTCACCCCCCCCCCCTTTTTTTTCATTGTAATGCTTTGTTTCCAGGTCAGTTTTTTTGTCTGGGCAATTTTACTGTGCTCAAAGAGACTCTGAAAGTAGGAAATACAGAACTCTAAGAGTGCAGAACAGTTGTTTGTTAATCAATAGACACAACAGAGAGCTAGGACTGGTAAGCCACCAAACTGATATTCTCATCATTCTCCATGTGTCTTCAGCTCAGTGGTCATCAGTCAGATGGGGGTGGGTTGGCTTCCATTTCTTCTCTATAATGGGCTGATCTTTGATGATAGAGTTGCTTGCTTCCATTTCTTCGTTTTTTCCTGATAGTGATTTACACCTTTTATGTCAGTATTTTTTTTCTCAAATTCTTAAGCTAATAAGTATTACCATTTCAATGATTACAGTTCTGTATTTTAACTGTTCCCCCCTTTTTTAATCAAACAGTTCAAAAAGATTAAATAAATTCATGAATGGCATGTTCTCAAGTGGATACAAGATAGGAATTTGCTTTCCAGCATTCCTCAAACAATTCTGGCTGCTGGGGTAGTATGAGAAGTGGACCATAGGAAGTGACCAGGCTTACATGTCTTCCCTAAATAGTCTGACCAAGATGCACATATTGGGCTAGAATGACTATTGATCTGATCTAGTAGGGCATTTCTTATGTTAAACCATCATGGAGATTTTCTGAGTTGGATAACTTTCAGTATCTTCTTTCTGTTGTGGTTCTACTCAGTCTGAAATTGTGAAAACATCAGTTGAGCAAGGGTTAGAAGCAAGATATTTTGCCGTCTAGGAGCGTGCCCTAACTACTAGCCTCTACAGCTATGTTGTGTTTCCAATCTGCTTTGTTCCAAGCTCATTGAATATAGGTGTTTTATGGTGAGTTCAGTAAAATCAACAGAAGATACTGAGAATGATCCAGTTTAGAGCACTTTGACAGCTGCACCTGAGGCTGTTGGAATGAGAGGTGTGATCCATAGACTTGCACACATGCATTTTCATCACATGGAGGAGTATACATGACAATTCAAGCTGCAGAGGGGCTGTAGCCCCTTTGCTGACTAGGAGCCATCTGAGTTTCTGAAGCCCTCCTTACTGATTCGTCGGCCAGAAGGAGAACCACTTACACCGGCAATTTTGGGAGACTCGCATTTGTTTTCCTTGTTTTTTATTACAAGTGTCTAAAAGCTATAAGAGTAAAACATTTAAAATAATTGGCATTGGTATTTCTAGAGTTCTCATATTAAATAAGTAGAAGGAAAAGTGTAATTCTGGGTAGTCTGATCCCAAGTTTTTATTTTCTGTATCTTTTGACTTTGAATTAAAACTGAAAAATCAGTTCTTTGCAGAAGCTATTGCCTGAATGTCTGCAACTGCATATACTGGAACTTGGGGCTGCAACAAGCATCGCTTACAATAAAGCAATAAACTTGGTACTTGTATAACCTTTACTGAGAATGGCAAAAACCTAAGTTACGTCTAACCTTAATTCTTTAATTACCATTGATGTTATCTTTGCCTGCAAGTGAAATGTGAATACCTATTATGCTATAAACTTGCTATAGAAACTCTAATTCTATAGTGTTGTATTAAATCAATTCTAGGTTCACCAGAAGGTGACAATGTATCTTTTAGCCTGTGTGGTCACAGTACCTTATTACTTTATCATACAGCAGCAATGGTTGTAATAAGTCCTGTTTTAAAAGGACAGGTATCCATTATTTGTATGTTTGAAATCTTTATTGGCTATAAAGGCTTTACTGAGCTGTGTTTTATGGGAAATTAAGTTCCTGTCTTTTGTTAAAATGTCTTTTGTTTTGGGGCAATGATTAGTTGCATTTTGACTAAACTACAGAGATAATTCTATCCTAGCATGCACATACTTATCACCACGGTGGCCAAAGGCTTGAGTCAGGGCCCAGTAAATTCCATGAAAACCTTTAAATTAATATCAGTGGACTTTGGATCAAGCTCCTAAAGAATGGTTTATTCAATTTGAAGACTTTAGCTTTAATTCAGTCTTACTGACTTCAGTAATAGGTTTTCTGGACTTAATCTATCTTGACACTTAGCAAGTATTTGTATTACAGAGTGTAAGGTAAACTAAATGTTTCACTTTCTCCTGCCATTGATGGCCAGGACTTTAAAGAGTTGCTGTACATATTTTTGTTCTTGACCGCTGTCATTTAACATACTGCTTAAAGTATACGTATAATGTGTACAACAATAATATTTTTCTTTTATGATCAATTCAATAATATAATATATAAATTTTGGTTGAAAGTTCATTAGTATTGCTACTGGCTACTAGAGAATGTATATTCTTAGGTCTTCTAATACAATTTTTTGAGGTACAAAGTCAATTCAGAAATCTGGAAGACAAGAACAAAGCATTATACATACTAAATTTATAGTTTTACAGTTTGTGGGAGAATCTGTTTGTCTTTTCACAGTGTAGAAACAAGGAATCAGAAAGATTATTTCTCGGAATTCTAAGCCTGCCATCTAACCAAGTCTCTTCCACAATAAGTGATCTCAGGGCACTGAGAGATGGCTGGCACATGCCAGCCTTGCTGGCGTAATCGCTTACTTTAATTTTTTATTTTGTTTCTAGGTGAAATGTCAACAGAAGTGCCAAATGTTAAACTGAAAATTGATCCTGAGAATCTGCAGATCCAGACATTTACTGTGGAGAAACTACTGGAACCATTGATAATTCAGGTATTTCAGTGTTGCAGAAATTAAATTGGGTATCTGTAGAGGAAAGTGAATAAGAGTGAAGAACTTTGGCTAGGGACACTATTGTGAAAAGCATGGAGCAGAGTGGATACTCTGGCTCAGGAACTGTCCAAGGGAAATGCTTTCCCTATCTGGTAATTCATTTAGTCTCTTCCATTTTTGCGAAGTCTGCCACACAGTATTAAAACGAATGTAGCATGTTCTAACTAGTTTCTTGTGAATGTGTAGATGTAGAATGGATTACAAATTGAGTTCCAACACACAAAGTTTTTCATATTTTAAGTAGTGAGCAGAGTATAAAAGGGAGAGCTTGAAATCTCTAGGAAGGGTTGTATGAATCACGAAAACAAATACATTCTCTATATTTTAGAAGAGATGCCAAAAGATCATGTAATTATTGTATATTGTATGAACCTTGTTTAATTTGAAGGAAAAGTACTCAAATAACATGTGGACTCAGGGATTTATAAAAATGCTGTCAGATTTGTTGATGATACTTTCTTTTCAGGATATCATATTCAAGTTTTATTTTAAACATTCACCAGTTAAATATGGAGTGCTTAATGAAAGCATTTCTCACACACTATGTCTATATTATACATGGGTTAGAAATGTCTTTTTCCATACAGTGGAAAAAACTTAGCTGCAGAAGATCTGAACAGTTTTTACATGTATTGTGTATAACTAAAAGAATATTAAAAGACCTCTGTAGGAGTATGTTGTAGAAGAAAGAATTGAAAGCACATTTTCCATTTTGCATCTCAAGCTATTTTGAATTTCATTCTTATCTAGTACAAGGATGTTGGGGCACCTGCTTCTAATTAGTCGATTACATGTAGCACAAGGATGCCAGCCTATTGCTATCTTTTAGCTTTGCCAAGATGTTGCAGATCAAACTACTTGTCACAGCTGTACACTGGTTATTTAATATTCTTTCCCTTGTGCCTATGGGAACATTTGTCGGTTGCTGCTCTGACTGCAGTTTGTGTAGGTAAGCCTAAGGTGACTTTAAACTGGCTGACTTGACTATTGCTAGCTGTATAGATGCATATTCAAGGATATATAGCAGGAGAAGCTATAAATGACAAGTAATATTTATCTGCTCCATGCTTACCATGTGATCATGCTAGTTCTTATCATAGGCCTTAAAATAGGTCACTTTTAGTCATGTTCTTACATTTTGAGTGACGTAGCTTGGTTCCACTCAGTGCAAAGTCTTTCTGCAATGAAAGTAGCCAAGGAGATTCTTACTTCCTTTTCGGGAAGTTACCCTAAAACAATTATCTGGCTGCCGCTTCAGAGTATGATTACAAGGTGGCCTTCCAAGAGATGTAAACACTTGCATAAAAATTGGATTCTGAATATTACTTTCAAATTAACTGCACTTTCAAAGGTTGAATTTTTGTAATTCTGCTGAGACACAAAACAAAAGTGATAATTGCTAACAGTTGTCATTGGTTTCCATTTGTTCCAGTGTATGGTTTCGATCATTTTTGTTATATATGTGAATACATATGTAAATGTACTGAATGCAGAATGTCCAGCTGCTTCTGGATTGTTACTGCATGCAACAGTTTAACATTTGCAATAGTTGATAATGTCTTCTCTGTCAGTCTGACTTCTGGACACGTGTGTTTGTAAATCTTTGTTTCTCTTTGTTTTCTCTGTGAAGTCAATGCGCTATGCTTACTCCGTCTTGGACTGTTTGTGGTTTTGTTACTTTTTGTTGCTTTGTTTTGTTACTTTTTTTACTTAAAAAAGGAATGACATGTTCACTAAGTTTTCTATAATTTTTCAAATTGCAAATTCAAGTGTTTAAAATGTTAAATTTTTAAAAAGATGCTACATAAATAAAATAATCATTTGAATTAAGACTGAAACTATTATTATTGTATTTAAACAGATATTAAAGAAAAAATATTTTTTCTCTCTCAATTTATTAATTGGCTTCATTTGACTGCACTTGGACCCTTGTATTTATGATAAATTTCATTATTCCACAAATGCCCTTCTTCTCACATGCACTGCTGTGATGGCATCTTTACTGATTTGTTATGGGAGTTGGTCATTTGCATGATTTGTTATGGGAGTTGGTCATTTGCATGCTGGTTCCCTGGACTTACCAAAGAGTGGTCACCAAATAGTGTTGAATTATAGTTAATGAAGCAGTACTTAATAAGGTCGGAGTAAAGAATAATACTGAGATAAAAGATGTGGACAAGAAACCATCAAATATGTTTGGTGTTATCGTTCTCAGGTCTGTTTACACTCTCATGTCGGAAAAGTCCTTTATTTATTTTAGAACTGCTACATATATTCTAGCATCTAATAAAAATGAAGAGGTGCTGATAATACTTTGTAACAGATATTCTAGAAAGAGTGACTTTTTAAAATCACTCAATTCATCAAAATACTAGTTTCTCTTTAACAAAGTTTTGTTTTCTCCATTTAAATGTTTGCTGCTCCTTAGCTCACTTATCCAACTCTTTATTCATTTTTCTTAATTATCTTTCAAATTTCTGAGCTGTCTCACTCATTTTGTCTGCCTTTAATTCTTTATCTTCTGCATGAGTATGATGGACGGTGTATAAAACCTGAGTCACAGCTGAATAGTCTGTTCAGAATTGTCAAGCTGGAGTATCTTACGTGTATGGATTATGAAATTAATCTTGGAGTGGTAGGCCTACATCTCTTTGATAGAGATCAAAGAGATTTTGCATTGGAAAGCCTTGTATTGTATAATGACAGTAGGTCAGACTGTGTTCAAGCAGCTGTAAAACTATAGGCATTTTTAGAGTAAATGAAGGAACATAAATTAATAAAAATCTTAGCCTGTGCTTTGTAGGATCAAAAAATACTATCCAACAAGAAACCTCATTCCAGGAAAAAAAATGAAAGAAAAAAAAGAAAAAAAGAAAAAAAAAAACCCTATTTCAGCTATAAAAACAAAATAGTAGTCTTAGGCTTCTTTAAAAAGCTTTAGTCTGTTAAAAATGGAAACTCTTTGATTCAAAGAGTTGAATTCTTTGAACCAAAGAGTTTAGCTGGTGGTGTGTTTTATTTTTTATTTTTCCTTCTCAACATTTAGTTTGTTTATCTCACAACAGAAATGTGGCAGGGAAGGAAACTGGCAATTTTGAGATGTGAGGAGACAAAATGTTGAAAATGCAAAAGCAGAGGTTAAAGCCGATATTAATTAAAGGATTACTAAGGTGCTGGAAGTGCAATAAATGAAAACTGATCTGCGATTAGAAAAGAAAATTAGATAAGATTAGAAAAGAAAATCACAGATTAAAAATGCGAAGTACTGTGCTCTGGCCTGACTCATTTGGCAGCTGCTTCTCTGAACATAGTTTAACTGTATTTTGAGATATATGTTCTATTTTATTTAATAGTCTTAATATCATGCTCTGATGGGAAAGAGAAGTTTGTACTACCCAGTTATGTTAAAACTTAGAACAATCATTAGGTTAACAGTGTCGATTAGGGAGGAAATAAAGAAAAAGAGACTGTGTGGAAGTCAGCTTGCAAATGACTGTACTAGATTCCCTCCCTCTTCCCTCTAACCTGTAATTGACAATGGTGATCTTTTTGAAACTGTGAAAATGGAATGACCCATTGTTTTGCATATAAAAACCTCTCTGACTTGGGAACTACCTCATCCATCCTGGGATTATATAACACAATCCCCCTAAATTACAACATTTAGGGTGTTTTCAGGTCACCAGTCTCACTGCCTGTCCCTCTTTGCATCCTAGACAGCGGCCTGATCCAAAGTTCAAAGTGCTGTGCAGTGCTATATAGCAATAGAAGCTTACCTGTTGGAAGTGGCATAATTGCATTATTTCAGTTCCATATCCAGCATAGTAAACTGTTTTTTTCAGGAGGATGTGCTACCTGCTTGCTGTTTTCAGTGTATTGAGAACAGGAAGTTTTTTTTTTTTTTTTTTTTTTTTTATCATCTGATTGCCCCTCAAAGGATTTCTCTCTGTCCATGGTTTTCCTGTTATTCCAAGTGTTTTGGGGACATTGATTTTGAAGGGAAGGCTTTTAGATAAAGTTTCTTCAAGATTTGCAAATCAAGATGGCAAAAGCATCTGGCACATTAAAAAATTATAGTTGTCAAAGTTGTCACTGTTCAACTGATAGCTGCCATGGTATAAATTTGGAACGTGTGTAGACAATCTTTCCTTAAATCTGGGCTTTTATCAGAGATGCACTCTGTCGTGGAACGATTAGTATGAAACAATCAGTAGATCATGAAGTGTTTCATTAGCATAGCTAGTGCCTATTATTTGTCAAGCTTGTGCTAGATTCATTCACAAAATGCAGTGCTTAACGTAATGGAAAATATCCTCTTTTTTTATTTCATCCTCAGAGACTGAAATCATTTAATATCTTTACTGTAATCATTACACAGTAATATTAGTAATGTTAAGGTATCAATTTGATTCCATAGCAAAGTATCATGAGAATTTTTCTTTTGAATTTATATACAACCAGAAGTTATGAAAGCTGTGACTGTAAGAGATTAACATAGCTTCATGAATTCATCAGGAAGCATTTCTTAGTAGCTCTTGGTCTGTAATCATTCCAAATCTCATAAGCTGCAATTTTATCATTTATTTGGAGATTATATGTATAAAGATGTTATATGTATATGCACACATGTATGTGTATTGTGTGTGTGTATATGTATATATAAACAAATATGTGTAAGAACTTTTCCTTCCTGAACATCATCTCTTCTATTTATATTTGATACATATATACAACATAAGGAAAGCTTATGACTGCAAGCAATAAAAATGTTTTACAGAACACACAATCACACATGTATTTTAGGATCCCTTGTATCACTGATCAAAAATAGGCAGACTAAAAGGCATTTATTCTCACCTGTCATCCAAACCGATAAAAGGTTTGGCTGTACATACACGAGTCACGTGCTGTTGTATTTTTAGTTCCATATATGGTGACCTTACTTTCAAGCACAATGAAAATGATTAACTGGGATTTGTTGGTATGGGCAATAATTTGTTATCCCCAAATATCTGGCTTAGACAAAGGACTGTTAGTGTTTGAAACAATAAGCAGGTGGCTTTGCCAGTGTCATTAGACAGCTAAGTTCAAGTGCCTCTTTTTTTTTTTTTTTTTTCTCAAATGTCTAGGACTGCAGTTGTCCTGAACTTAATACCTTTTCAACAGCAAAGAGCTGTTTTGTGATTGATTTACTTTTACAGTAGTAACAAGGTGAACCAAGCCCTTTTGTTCTAAAGGTACCAAAGCATTATTTTCCATAACCACTGAAATATTAAAGGTCTATATTTAAAGGCTAGTCAGGAACTGAGTATAACTTCTTAAGAATTCCAGCACGGTTCCCTACGATTTCAGTATTTGGGGCAACCATGACAAAACGCTCCTCCAGCCTAATAAAGATTGGCAATAACAAGTACCAACAACATGATTCAGCTTTACAGCTATGATAACATATGGACTTGAAAATCACACTTACAAAAAGTTTGTGCTTTTAATACAACTCTGTTTCTCTTCTGACAGATACAAAATAACCTCTTGATGATAAATGATTTCTGCTGAATGCTGGGAGACAGGCATGTTGTGTACAGCAATAAGAAAGTGTATTTATAACTAAGAGATGCAATAAGGCATAAACTGGACAAATGGGGACAAACTTCTGATTCTTTTTCCTATAATGCTATCATTTTGACTCTATTCTATCCTTACAGTACAAACTGTATTGACAATGGATCTAAAGGGCACACAACATTAACTACTGTGTAGTTCAATTTTTTTTCTATCTAAGATCTGCAAAAAGTGTTTGCATTCATCCTTGAGAATCTGTAGAGCGGTCTGAGTAGTGTTTCTGTATCCATTAAGCTCTTTGAGCCAAGGACTACCGGTCAAATTTTGATTGGTATTTGAGATAAGAAGCTGCCTCTGTTAAATAGCAGTAGACCCATTTCCATGAAAATCATTGTTTTAGTTTCTGATGTTTCTTGACAGTTTTGCTGAAGAGGAAGTCTTGCAGTCGTGAGCTTTCACCTGTAGGAGTGACTATTTTTTGTATTTTTCTATTTGTTTTATTTGCTTTCCTCCTCTTCTAAAACATATTAATAAACACTACATGGAATGGTATTTCACTTAAGAATGAAACTACAGTAAAAATAAGAGATATAAAATATGCTAGTAAAATGTTTCTTGGAACGATGATTAAAAAAGTAAGACATTTAAATGATGTCTTTAACTTAATAGGTTGTTGGGGTTGCTTCCAAATTTTTTTACATTCAGTTTTCTGCCTTCCTTGTAAGAAGTGTCAGCCTGTAAGCTGTTTAACCATTTTTTAAAATGTTATTGTAGATTCTGCATTAAATACTCTAGAAATAATGTTTTAGGGTTTCTAAAATTAGAAATTATTTAGAGTCTCACAGTGCATTCTCTACCAGCTGGTTGGTTTATATGCAATAAATAATTTCATTTACTTTCTCTTGTGGCAGAGCTTCAGTTAGAAAAATACCCAAGCTCTCTTTAATAATCTGAGCCAGAGATATTTGTGTGACTGACTGTCTTGTGACTTTCCAAGGTAGTTGATAACAAGAGGTTGGTCTTTGTTCTCTATCCCAAAATTCCACATGGATAAGATAGGGGCCAAGGCTTTTTCTTTCAAGGATGTGTTCGAAGAAATGCTTCCTGAGGATCTTTGTTAGAGTTGCTTTTTAAAAGTGTTGATTCATGAGAAGCATGAAAGTGTATGGATTCATGGACAAGGTTTAATAGTGAACTTGGACACAGGAACTTATCCTTATTGTATACTTGTGAAAGGAGCACTTTTCCGTAGATGAGCTCAAACCACAAGCTGTGCTGCAGCCGTGAGCTAAGTTGCATGTTGGACTAGAAAGTTCAAACACAGCTTTTGCTTTGCTTGTGCAATGGTATTGTCAGTTCCCTTACTGCACAAAGAAATAGGCTGCTTTAACGTGATTGGAACGCCATTTAACAAACCTGAACAATTATGTACACATGAAATGTACTCACTGAACTCCAAGATTAGATTTTTGCTTAATATTATACTGTCTGTGTTCTGGCACAGAGAACGGAAGTAGGAGGATTGAAAAAACATCAGTGAACTTAATGAAAATAAAGTGTGTTTTGAAATGTCTGTATAACACTTTTCTTTAAAAATCTCTTAGGTGTGTTCCCTTATTATGACAGCTCTAGCAATGCTTCAGTTTGTTAGAAACGTTCTGTTGGAGTGTGGAGGTTGTGCTCAGCTGATGAGGAATTTGGAGTGGGTTACTGTATAAAAATAACTTCTTTATGAATGTTGAAGTGTATTGTTAAAAAGCTACAGTTTGGACAAAGCTGCTGTAATCTAGATTGTGGGTAAAATTATGTACAATGTTAATGTGTGAAAAGCCCTCAGAATTCTAAAGTGCTGAATTCTGACCACTGTGAACCTCCTCTGCAAGAAGAAAAAGCATTTTGAGATGCATCTGTACTCATCTTGGGTATTTGTTCCTGAGATAGCTTGGGAGACAGAGAAGTGTGGGAAGATGAAGCACTGATTATAATGCCTACCTTGACTGAGGTCTCTATAAATATCGTAAGTTATTTTTGTATCATAAAGAAATTTTACCAAAAGCAGTGTCAGTAGTTTTTATTAGATCTAATGTGACAGTGAGGTTTCCACTGACTTGACTTTGATGCCTTTAGAGTGAAGCACGCAAAGATCATGCATCTTAGGTAATGTGACCTGTCAAAGCTTAATTGATAGTTTTGCCCATTCTCACTGTGCATGCTGGGCTTGCCTGCTGCTCTCCAAAGCAGAGAGAATCCCATTGTTTATTCTCGACTATATTAATTTGATTTTTAAAATATGAAAACAATGTTAACTAACTTGTTGCAGAACTTAAACCACTGTTGTCGTCTTGTTTCTTTTAAACGTAGGTTACAACACTAGTGAACTGTCCACAGAATCCTTCTAGCAAGAAAAAGGGACGTTCCAAAAGAGCTCGTGTCTTGCTAGCCTCTGTGGAAGAAGCCACTTGGAATCTACTGGACAAGGGAACAAAAATTGCCAAGGAAGCAACTGTGTTTAAAGAGGAACTTCATTCAGCCCTCCATGATGTACAAAAAGAGAGTAAGCATGCACCCTGAGGGATTAGCTTACACATGCTGTAACCTCACTATCAAAATTAATTAATGAAAAAAACTTTAAGTAAAATATTTTTAGTAAGATAGAAGTTTTTTCCAGCTGTGACCATATTGGGAAGTACAAATTTCTTCTGTTTCATTTTTCGTTGCATGAAAATTATGTTTGTTTACTTTTTTGGTTTCGCTGCCAAAAATGAATGTGTTCCTGTCAGGGATTTGGTTGTTGGGAAAAAAGAAATAATATTGCTAGCTCCCGTGAAAACTTGGATGACAAGTCATAGCTGGCAAATTACTATCTGCAAAATTTAGTATGGGAGAAGGGGATCTCATTTTGAGTCTTTTTCCCAATAGTCCTTTTTCATGTTTATGACTCTGGAATTTTTTGTTTCCCTATGAGTTCAGGACAGAAGAAGAATTTTTTACAGAGAAAAATACTTTTTTTTTTTTTTTTTAATGAAGGACATACTGAAATTGCTTAGATTTTGTAGTTCTCTACTTAAAACCAAGCAACATCAAGCTGCTTAAGTTAAACTTCTTTTTGAGCATTTGCACCAAAATGTTTCATCAAAATATTTGTGGAGTTTAGCACAACTTCAGCCATACTGAGCTGTGATTTTCAGTACTGTTTAGAGTATTCACTTTTCACTGGAAAATAGATACATGAAATAAGAGTTACAGCGCTCACTGATGTCTAAATATTCATGCACCAATTTTAAAATGCCTGATGAGTGAAAACCAAGAAGATGGCATGTAGACCTGGCAATGACGCACATGAAGCCTAAACCAGAGACTTGATGTTGTAAAGGGCTTAATTCTGTAAACAATCCTGCAGTATCCACCAGTGTAAAAAGTTGGTGGGAGAAACCCTTTAGTTGTACTGGATTTTTCAAAGACTTTGCCCAGCTCAGTGAGAGCAGTATTTGACTTTAAAAATAATTTAGAAATTGTAAAGTATTTTCCTTATCAAAAAGGTCATTGCCAAGTTGATTAGATTAGGTAATATTCTGTTAGTGGCAATGCATGCATGCGTGCATGCACACACATGCGTGCACACACACACACTTTGACTCTTGCCACATTCAATCCAGCTAAACTGTGCAAGATTGCATTGGATACAAATCTTAATAGTTTGGCCCATTATATATTGCAGTAATTGTCTGGTGTTATGGTATTTATTTTCAAATTAGTTTAATGATTCTTTTCAAGCCATGTGATACAGATGTCTCTGAACTTCATAGATAGTTAATTTCTAGTTTAAATAATGAATTATTAGCAATAACATATTTGCAAGCTATTTTATTACATTCTGTAGATTCTCCAAATGTGCTGTAAAGGTAGTTTTATTGAACTATGTTAGAGACAGCAACAATTATTAAGCAAGTACATGCTAGGCATTGACAATAACTGTACCGCTGTCAATGTTTTAAAGTGCTAGTAAGTTGGAGAGAAATAGGACTGGTTAAATGAAGCTGGGATATGTACAAAAAATATGCTTTGTTGTGTGGATTTTTCAGCTTGGAGATACTTGAATGTAATTTTCTCTGATAGCACTGATAGAGTAGTGTGCAATCTAGGCCTCATTGTGGAAAAACACATTGGTGAGTGTTTTGGCTTCCCCCCCCCCCCCCCCCCCCCCCAAGTTAAGACAGGAATTAATTCATTCCCTCTCAGTGGCTGTTAAGGAAATGTTTAAGTTTATACATGCTTCAGTGCTGCTCTTGAAAAAACTGTTTTCATGAATCAAGGATTAATGTCTTTTAGATGGAAGTTTGAAAACAGATAATTTTCTTCTTTTGTGAGGTAGCAAGGATTTAATTTGAGAAGATAATGTAGGGCTCTCTGGAGTTACATTTTGAGACTACAATAAGAGAAAGATTTCTTTGTTTAAGCTTCTGAAGGCCCTCCCTGATAGAGCAGCTCGTATTTGGCCAATTTATGCTTTATTCCAATTTCCTAATGACCCCTCTCACCATTTCCATCCGGACTCCCCAAATAGGACTAGCTTTTATGATCTACTGAGAACACTGTTAGTCACTTTTTTTCTGTCAGGCTGTATCTGTTACAAACTCTGATTTTTGCTCTCCCTGTGGAAGTTTGGTGAATAAGCTGGCCGGGTGAATAAGGCCAAGCTGAAATAGTTGTATCTCGGATGGCAGGTGTCCAAAACAGGTTCCTGTAGAAATCAGCCTTAAAAACTGATTTGGGAGAAGGTCTCGGAGAAAAAAGGGGACAGAGAAGTAATGCTTTTGGTTCAAGGTCACGTGGGAAAGATTTCCTCTCATCAACACTCCTTGAATTTCATAAATGAATGGTTCCAAGTGTTTGCCTGGGATCAGATTAAGAGGGACTGATGGAAGCCTTCCCAAATAAGTGAGAACAGGCAAGCAAAGAGCAATGATCTACTCAATAAAATTATTGTCAGACGATGTTATCAGATGAGTTAGTAACCAAGCTTGGTTTTATTAGAGGGCAAAGTAGACTTTAATCTTTTTTTCACTGCTGAGCAGCATTCTTAAGCCACATGACAATTTGTGCCTGAAAGACTGTGCATCAATCATTTAAGTCAGGTCTTCATATCATCTGCTCTTAGTAAAGTTGCAACTACTTCAGATAATTTTTCTTTTGTATTTTGTCTTCCTGCATGTGCAGTTGGGCCAATTTCTGAGTCTCTGCTGCTGTGCAGGGTAGTGGTTACTAGATACTGGCTTCTTACTGCTTCCAGAGGTGGCTACTTTTCAGCATTTATGATGTATGCGTATTTTGTCTGAGGTACTTCAGGGTGCTTTTGAGATGAAAAGGGTTATAACCAGCAAATATCATTGCTCTCTCTTAAACTGATCAGGTGGGTTTTGTTTTTAAGTCATTCATTTTGAAGTACTCCTGTAACCCATCCGTTCTAGGCAGGTAACACAGGATACAAAGGAAACTTATGGTTTTATAATGATTTTTACACATAGATAATGCAAAAACATTTCACATTTTCCATTTGTTTATTGATTCTCAGCCAAGACCAGAGATGACTACAAAAATAAATAGTGCATAAAGCAGATGTATATACAGCTCATACATTTTAAAAAAAGCTAAGTCAGTATTATCACCTATCATTATGCAATGACAAATAGAGTGCTCACAGCACATCTTCCTCCAAAGATTTGCTGAACTGTTCAGTTAATTTTAAGAAGTTCATGAACAATTGTACAATAAATAGCTTATTAATTTTGCAAGTATTTTTAGACTTTGAGCTGTATATGTATTTTTTAATTTGTGGTATGCCACATCGTATGTAACTTTATTTTGTATTATTCAAATCACATTTTGCTGCAGTTAGATGTCTAATGTGATTCGCTTCAAGCTCTCTGGAACGATGTGGGTCGTAAATTCTGATAAAATGTGTTTACATGCAGCTACTTGCTGTCGATATCATAGCATACAGTATTTGTAAGTGTATTTTTTTATGGTGACTGGCAGGTGTTTTTATTCGTATGCTTTTAAATCAGTTATGAATTTCTGCATGTGGCTGCAGCTTTTATTACTAGATAGTGGAATTTTGAAACAATCCTCTACATAATTTCACTCAGATTTGGACCAAACTATCAGTCCTAGAGTGGCAGACTAACACCTGGAAAGTGTAAATAAGATCTCTCTTCTGTTCATGTTCTAGCTTCTGACTCACACTGAGCATGTTAAGTTGAAGATTGTGACGAAGATTTTGAATGGGTACGGCCAGTGTGCAAATGCTCCAGTTACCTTTGGAGTTCAGTGTTAGGAGTTCATTTTGGAGAAGTGATAGAATTTTTTCAAGAATGATGATGATAATCCTGTTCATAATATTTTCTTGGGGGAGTAAAGGGACAAGTTAGCAGACCAAGGGAAGAGCAGATGTGAGAAGATTAATATGTTGTATTTAACTCATTTCATGACTTGTAATGTTTTCAGAAATGGAGGCATGGTTATGGCATAGCTGACTGCAGTTTGGTCTCAATGAATGGTATCAGTGTATGAGATTTCGGTCTCTCAAATTCAGTTGAATTTTGCTATTGACATCTGAAAGCAATGTTGCTTTAATGGATGGCAGGCATATTTCCTGGATACATTCAGTTTCTGCTGTTGCTTACCTCTAGAAAGTTTTATCAAAGATAAAACAGTCTGATTGTTTTAATATGGCAGTTTTATGCATTTTTCTTTGAGCTTCTTTTCAAAATAGTCCTTTATAGGGCTATCTCCTTCCACATTTTGATTCTCCTTCTGCAACACTCTTAAAATGGATCACGAGACAGGCCTGTGCAGGCTGTCAGTAGGCTCTGAGCTTCACCCAGAAAGCTACCGAGGAATTGCCATGTCTTCCTTTCGATATGGTTTGGTGAAGTTGCTTTAAAGGGTACTCTTGTAGACGTATGTGTGAGTATGTGTGTGTGTGTGTATATATATATGCATATATATATATGTATGTATTATATATTTAATGACAAAATAGGATATTAAAACCAGATATAAACATTTTAGAAAAAAATCTAATTGCCAGATTTCATATATAGAACATTTCAAAAAAATGCCTTCTGATTCATAATCTGCTATGAAATAGTTGTAAAATAACTAACCTTTAATAAAGAGGAATAAGAAGCATTGTTCAACAACAAATACTTCTGACACCAAATATCACACTATGTAACCTGTGTCTCAGTTCTGATGCTTAATCATTTTTAAACAGTGATGTAGTTTATGGAAGGAATCATTATTGTCTGAATTTGCGTGGCAAGAATGATTTTTTTTTTTTGCATTTATGTGACAGTGTGATTACAATTTATTTTTCAAACAGCCACAGCAGCTAAAATGTTTGATATTTATTGCCATTTCTTAGTGACCCTGTATGGTCAGAAGTGCAACAGTTGTTGCCCGTGTTGTTTCCATCTATTGCAATGTCAGTGTGTTGTATGTGTTTAGCTGTTATTGTGTCTCAACTGTGTTCCTAGATAAGCCTTAAATCACACATAGCATAGTTAAAAGCATTACTTGCTGGTGTTAAATTTTGAATTTTCTTTTTCTTGAAATTTCTTTTTGAGTTAACTTTTGAGAGAAAATTAGGAAATCTCATCTGATATTTTGATTGTTCAGATTTAGTATGTCTTCTGACAGAAAATAAGGGAGATAAAAGTTTGGCTTAGAAGAAATTACCATTCACTGGCAAAAAATGGAGAAGGTACTGTAAGGATATTCATTAAAGGGAGAGGAGAGTGATCTCTTGTATTATCACAGAATGAAGTTAGAAGGGACTTTTAGATATCATCTAATCCCCCTGCTCAATCAGGATCAGCTAGATCAGGCTGCCCAGGACCCTGTCCGGATAGCTTATGAGTATCTCCAACCTCTCTGGGCACCCGTCCCAGGGTTCAGTCACCCTCACAGTAAAAAAGCTTTTCCTTATGTGCAGATAGAATCACCTGTGTTTTGGTTTGTGACCATTGCCTCTCATCCTGTCACTGGGCAGCACTGAAAAGAGCGTGGTTCCACCTTTTTTACACTCTCTCAGCAGATATTCATACACATTGATAAGATTTTCCCTCGGTCTTCTCTTCTCCAGGCTGAACAGTCCGTTGCGCTCTCAGCCTCTACTCACATGAGAGATGTTCCAGGCCCTTAATCATTTCTGTGTCCCTTTGCTGGACTTGCTTCAATGTGTTTGTATCTCTCCTGTACTGGGGAGCCATTCTGGAAACATAATTAGGGTATCAAAGTGTCTTAAAATCACCTGTGCTATAAACTCTTTTCATCAAACCAAGAACAGCTCCCTCATAGAAAAGCTGCTTCTGACATCACCAGTGCTGGATCCGATGTCCCTGAGTGGGAAAGGGGGAATGAAGATACTGATGCAAGGCATAAAATGTGGGCGTATGTGGTGGCTCTGATTACACATCAGGAACAGCTGTATGATAGTGGAAATGGAACTTCCTTGTGTGAAGCAGTAAAATAATTGCAGTGCAACAGAATACAGTAGTATCTGAGTGGGGTGAGAGAACCTGTGTGGCAGAAAAAAATATGTCCAGTAGTATCTGTAGAAAGTTATTGCGAGAATCTGAGTTACCATGCTGTTGAATATTAGGAACATGTAGGAGATACTTATCTCTTTTCCTCTGACACTAATAGTGCCACATCCAACTGGCTGACTGAAGCAGAATTCTTTGTTTGCTGCAGCAGATAAAGGTGATGCTTGTGGGAACAGAATAGGTGATCATGCTAGTGATTAGTATTGCTTCATCTGTGTGTTTTTGGAAAAGGTAGGTAGTTTTACATTCCACAAGACACTGATTCCCAACCTTCTCTGGTCATGGTTCTGCTTGTGAGGGAATTCATGCCTGCTGGACTTCAAATGCTAGTGTAAATCAGAGGTCATAGATTTGCTGTTGTTGGTTTAAGCCATTGATTTTTCCATTGAGTTTGAAATAAACTCATAAACTGACATGGCTCTCAAATTGTTCATAGAGGGATTCTTACAGAAAGACTTGCTCCTACTAGATGTGCAGACAACAGCAGTCACACATAGGTATTTGTTCTTCTGTCTTCAATAACTAGAAGATTCATTGTTACTTCAGATGTAGCTAAAGTAATCCATATCTTCATAATCACTGAAGACATGATAATTACAATGTATATTATGCAGGCATATATCCTTCAGCAGTTAAAAAAAAAAAAAAAAAAAAAAAGCTCAAGTGACTTAGCAGTGCAAACCTAGCTACTGGAAGACTGAGTGTCTAAGAACACATTTTGATGCTTAACACATTGCATAGTCCAGGGAACATCAGGAGAATAGAAATTCTCTCTTTTTATTGGCTCCAATACCTCCCTGCCTCCATCAGTGAGCTACCTTTAACAACTGTGTTTCTCCGGAACTGTAAATCCACCTACCAAAGGGATGCAGTTCACTGGAGTGGGTGACAGGACTTTTTTGGCAACAATACTTCCTTGTGGGAGGAGAAAGAATGGTACAAAATTCACAGCATTCTCGGTGGCTTTCACACTGCTGCAATTAAAACTAGCAAATAAGCAAGGAGAAAGCCAGATGTGAAAACAAATAGGAGAGAGGAATGTGATTAAGGAGAAAGAAAATCAATTAAAAGAAATTAAATAAGAATTCTGATGATCTTTCCTAAAGAAAGGAAGAACATATAGCTGTTGTCTGAATGTAATTTTGACCACTATCTCTGAGGGGTGCTTGCTGTACTGCAAGCATCTGTATAGACAGATTGCCTGCCATCAACTAACAGCCCTGCAGAACTGCATGGGTTTATCAGCTATTTGCCAAGAGCAGATTTGCCAACTGGCTCATGGTTGTATTATTTCTTAAGAGATTTTTCAGGTAATTTTTTGGTATTGTAAAATGTGTGGGCACTCTAATTTTTTAAAAAATTACCTATGGCTGAATTGTTTCTACCTCTTCCTGTAGGTTTTTATAAGCGTGCACACAGGTAGCAGCCATTTGACAACAGTGGTCAGCAGCTGATCAGCTAATGTAGTAACACTGTTTACTTTGGGAATCATCTATCCTCATGTGCTGAATAATGCCTTGGAGGTGTTTGACTTCCTCCATTGGTTATGTAGCTATGATGTATCTTGGCTTCCAGTCGGCTTTAATCTGAATGTCTAAAGTAACATATATTCCCATCTTTCTGTTTCTATGTTTATGTCACTAAATTCACGCACTCATCCTTTGATGTTTCATTGTTTATGACAAATGTAATTAGAGAGGAGTATTAATTTGATGGAAATTACAATAAAATTGGAGAAGGGTTAAATTGCTCTAAACTGTCATGCAATCTACTGCTTTTGAAGAAAATTCTAACTGTTGATACAGAAGCTGTCATTTCCTGCTGCTTTTACTCATGGCTCTGATTGGCCTAGACTGCATCTCATACCTCTGTTTTGGGGTCATGATCCTATGACCATTCTAAATTTCATCTGGACTTCTTGGTTTATGTCCAGCTCATTTTTAAGAAATTCATCATGTTTCAGACACTTCTGGCTCATCTTGCTCATGTACTTGTTTGTTTGTTGGTAAAGAATCTGATCCAACAGGAATAAATCTCTGTGTGATTCACTCCACTTGAATTCCAAACATGACTGGGGTAACTCTGTGGTTGTCCAAATGTTGTATTATATAATTGTATAATTCTGACTCATATCTGTGTAGTGTGAAAAGAACAAAATAGTAGAAATAGGTGTGAAATGAATTTTAAGCCTGGTTGAATGCCATATGGGTTAAGAGCCCTAAAATGCTAAAAATGCGGGTGCTGAAATGGTGTGCAGTGATTCACTGTTAGATACCTCTTTTTCCATGTTAACCGTATCTAAACTCAAGTAATTTGCCCTATTTGCAAACAGATCATTATTAAGTTAAAGGACATTTTAGATGGTTGATCTTTCAGTTCCAAAGCTCTTTCCCTTTTTAGCTTTGGGAAAAAATCTCTTTTATCTTGAAACAAGTAGAGACTGAGGGGCCTGTTCAGCACACAGAGAACACTGAGATTTGTTCAAACAGAAAAAAACTTAAGTAGGAAAAAAAAAGTGTCACAATTTGCTGTCCAAATTTGAGGCCCTTAGTAACCTCATAGTAACAACATTCAAAATATGTGCTTAAGTTTTCTCCTCAATGCATGTGAAGTGTTGTGGCTGAGATCCACAGAAAACAACCTACTGAATAGGGAGCTGCAGAAGATGGGTGACAAGAATATTTTTAAGGAGAAAAGTGTATCTTAAATATTCACCTGCTTTGGCTGCTTTATGGCTTCTCACTTCATTTGTGATTCTGAGGCTAAGAGCCTAAGCTGAAATCTGAGAGGGGATTTCCAGAATGGGCGAGAGGAAAGAGAAGTTAGGAAGAGGTCCTCCCTTTATTTTGCAGATACTATAAAGCATTTGACCAAGATGGTGTTATCAAAGGTAGAATGCTCTCTTGTGTTTTTGTGGACTTAAACCCTTATCTCTCATTTCCCCAGGGAGAGCCTTATTCATCAAGGTGTAAGGCATGATAGTGAGTTTGGAGGAGGATGGTCTGTCAGTCTTTCTGTACCGTTTTTGAACGGGTTCTTTAAACCTTCATGGAGCCCATGATAGCAGATAAGACACTCTCTAGTTGACTAGTCAGGGGTCAATATGGGCCTGGGATCCAGCACTTCTTGGTTTGAAAAATCCTTTATTGTATGTTAAATATGTAGTGTGTCTACTTTTTCTCATTGATCATCTAATCATTTAGGCTATAGGGTTATTTCTTCTTCCTCTCTGTCCATGCAAAGCAGAGTAATTTGAGGGGGGGGGATTAACAGTACTTGCCTCTTTTCCCAATCCGGAGTACCTTTTGCCTCATGGACCCTCCTTGCAAAGCAAGAGGGCTCGGACTTAGTGGGGACTCAGGGACTCAGATGGACATCTGTTTAAAGTTCAAAGCTCATACATCTTGATTAAACAATAAATTTGCATTGTTTTGTGTTTTGCTGTCGTATTAAACTGCAGATATTGCTTCTTGTTTTTGTGCAAATGTATTTAAAAATGTGACAATATACTGATCTAAATTACACTACAGTGTACACATTTCAAATATATGGAAGATGTGATGTTAACTTGTTGTTTACAGCCTGAAAGATACCATGTCCAGCTTAGTATCTTCAAAACCAATAATTGACAGAATAAACAGATGGCAGTTAAATATGAAAATAAAATGGAGACAGTTTGTCAGGTTGTTCATTTAAACAGTTTGTTCTGAGAAATTTGGAATGTTTTATTTCTATTTAAAATCATAAGAGAAAAGAAATAGCAAAATTTTTAACTTCATGTTACTCTGTATTGAATTATAATGCACTATATTTCCTATCTCTTTATTAAATCACAAAGAATTTCCAGAATTTGTATCCTAAATAACCACTAAAACTTCCGAAGTTGCTTTTAATTTACTAGCATATGTAGTGATCAGTTCCCTAAAAGTATATCTAAAGATATACATGCATGTAAGAAGTTTTCTGTTTACTTTTTTTTTTTTAATGATTATTGGGCTCAAACCAGTGTTTTGAAACTGCTACCAGTACTGAAAATATTACTCATCTAGAGAAATGTTTCTATCCATTGCAGATGGGGAAATGGAAAAACTTAAAAATCAGTCTTTTTGATTAGTATATGATTTTTATTTCTAGTAAGTTTTCTGTTAGGATATGCACAGCTGTGATGCAGCATCTTGCCAATTACCAAAGAAATTTTTGATTTGATGGCCTGAGTACAAGAAATGAATAGTTTTTAGTTTCACTGGTTTGTGACATAACAGGTGCTAGAAACTGATCTCAAATTAGTGTGATTCTTACTATTTATGGACATTGCTAAGTACGTTGTTAAGATACATAAAACATATCTATGAATGTTAGATAGAATTATGCTCTGATAGAGAATTTCAACTCAGTGCAGAAGTGGAAGTGGACATTTAAGTAAATTTCAGCTTATAAATGAAAGTTTACTAGGACTGAGTTGATTTATAGGAAGGCTGTTCTTTTTGTGGATAATACACAGTTTTAACAAAGACTTAGTTTCTGAAAACTCTGAATAGTTTTATCTTTTTAAAATAAGAATAACTGGTTTTTAGTACTGATAGAGAAAATGCAATAATATCAGATATTTTCTTTAATGTGGGGTTTCTTCTTTTAAATTCTTACCTTATACTGAAGGTAAGAAATAAAGTACTATCAAGCAGTGAAATATTGTTATTAAAATCTATATTACTTGTTCAATTACATGGACATAAGGCACTGTGTAAGATGTAAAAGAACAGTAGTACATTAGGCGTTTTCTTTTGAATGGTCGGAATAAATTCTGATCCTTTATTTGAACAATGACATTAACAAATCTAAAAGCAAAACAGCAAGCACTGTTTTCAAAGATGGGATTATTAGAAAGTTAGTGAACCTCGACATATTGAATATATTCAGTGTTCTGAGAATCAGCCTAATAGTGCTGGTGTGTGGGCTCTGTTGTAATTAATAGATTTTTCTGTAACATTTGTTCATTTTTTTTTGCTCAAATACAATTTCTAGGAAGAACATCTTGATTTTACCTAAATTCTGAAAAATGGAGTCATATATCGTGTCAGTTGGGCAAACCTTGATATGCTTCAATAGGTCTCCCTCAATTCTCATTTAGGAAACACACGGAAGTATATTTCTGTGTGCTTAACAGGAAATCCCTCATGTTTATATGTATTTCTATGAATATACGTAAATTACATATTGTATGTATTCTGTATAAATCTAGTTGCCTAGTGTTTGATTTGAGGACTCCAGAGATTGCACAAACACATACTTGATTCAGATAGCAAAACTAGCAAAACTCTTTGCATGACTCTAGCTTTGATTTTACTACCAGATAGCTTGAAGTAGACAGGTCAACTGCATTGCTGCATGAGCCCTGTCCAGACTTCTTACCTTAGAGTAAAGCTATACAGTGCCAAGGATACTATATTGCGTTATTTCAAAAGGCAATATTTTGTCCTTAGTTTTGTTCAGAGTTTGTAGACAAGAGCAACAAAATATCTGCATGTTTCTGCACTCTGACTTTCTGTGTGGAAAACATCTGTGGTACAATTGACTGCTTGGAAAAATGTACCTTGTATTATATCAAGACTTAGATGTAGGTAGAAATAATATTGATTAAGAAATACAATGTTTAACCCTGGAGCAATATCAAAATTTAAGTGTTTTATTGATGCATCCAAAACACAGGACAAGTTTAAGATAAGCAGGCAGTTATCAACATATGAAGAGCTGGCTTCATGAATATGTAATCTTTTAATCACTGTGTTTTCTAATGATGTTGTCTAATTTTAGCACAGCAGAAACTATTCACTTTATTACTTTTCATCCTTTTTCGATTTACAGACTGATGTAGAGAGTTGGGCCAGCCATGTGTTTTAGCCATTTGTGCTTGTGCAGCAAGTTTTTCCAGTGCTTTTAGAGAGCCAGTTTTCTCAGAGTTGTGCCATAACCAGTAAGGTGATAATAGTTTGCAGTGCGTTTAGAAATGAATTTAACGGCATTTCTTTTCTCAGGATAGTCTAAGTGACAGAATGATGGAAGTAAACTCAGCTGTTTGTCATTGTTTTTGTCATTGCTGCCACATTAGCAGAAACGCATCATGCTAGCTTGGAAGAAATTGATAAAAATGTCAACCTTGATAAGACCATTTCATGCTTTATTTCTATGTTTTTTTTTTTGAAATGCTACATAAACTTCTTCCCCCAAAGGAGAAGCGTGGCAATTGGTCCTTGTTGTATCTCTCTAGCATTTCTATGCACTAAGAAGCATTTCCTATTGGTGATAAAGAGCACTTGCTGCAATGTGCTAAGTCATCTCGGGACTCTTGGAGCAACTTGACCAGCCCTGCGCTACTTACTATGGTACTTCATTTTGTTTTTTAGCTGGGAAGTACCTTTGAGAAATGATGTAGTAACATCTATCAGACTGATCTGTGCATGGGTGTGGTAATTTGAAGTTTGCCTCACACCTATGTTTCTCTCAGTTTCCTTGCATGAAAATGCTCTGCTGTACAATTTTGTCTACACAGTATAACTTGAACTTTAATATTCTGAAATAGTTCAGCCAAATGAGGCTTCCATCTGGAGGGGTATTCAGTGAAAGCAGATGTTTTTGAAATTAAGTTGGTCTGGATTTTTCTCAGCTTATGTGAGAGACTTGACTATCTGGACAACAGATGATAATGTTTGCATTTAAGATTAAGATGCTTATTGCTGCTTGTTAATAGTGATTTTATTTTGAATGTACATATAATTAAATAAATGATAAAGGAGAAAAATGAAAACAATTCATTACTTGCATAGATAGGGGCTTCTTGTATGTGCTATTAGATGAGTTTGAACCCGAGATCTTAGATTGTGCCCCTGGAGTTTTATTTTCTGCACAGAATGGCTGCTGTTGAGAACATGACTCTCATTCAAGTCTGATTTGCAAAACTTCACGATGGAGAGTAGTATATTGTTATGTAAAGGCATGGTTACCGGATTTGTTGGATAGATTTTGCATGTTTTGGAGTCAGATGTTGGGGCATATGAGATTTTCATTCCATTAACTTACGTTTATAATAAGAGGAACAATACTTGGTTCCCTCCTGTGACCCTCCTGTGACCAAGATCTATTTAACAGTAGAGACAATGAAGTACATAGTAATATAAAAAAAAAGCGTCTAGAAATGTTTAACATAGCATCTCTGGCCTGCTTATGTCCAGTTAAGAGTATGATTGCCAAGGGAATTATTTCAGAATTAAATGAATCAGAAGAACAGAAAGGAAATATCATTCAGTGTCGAATTATTCTGTATGATCTGCAATAACTGCCTCTCATTTCAAAGCTTGAAGGCAATAAAATTTTGCTAGTTCTGTTGGTAATACTTTTGATTTGCCAAATAACTAATTGAGTTTTAACTATTCCCCCCACCCCTGAGTGTTGGAATGTATTCTAAGGGAATCTATTTTGCAGGTCAAGCCTTAAAGGTATCAGCAGAGGAGTTTACCAGTGATCCCTGCTACCTACCCAAGAGGCAAGCTGTTGTCCAAGCAGCACGGTCTCTGCTTGCAGCTGTCACAAGGCTTCTTATTCTGGCAGACATGGTTGATGTGGCATACCTATTGGAACATTTAAGTGTGGTGAGTAAAATTGGACTTAAATGAAGCTCCCTTTAGCCAGAGAAGTGTCTACTAGTGGCTTCTCCTGCCTTGAATTTTCTTTTTGTTCTTGAGAGTTGCAGATCTTGTACGTGTAACATTTTGGCAATTGGTAGAAGTGTAGATTCTAGACTAGATTTGTAGAATATACCCAAAATAAGTCTCCTACTTCTCAACTTAATAGATCTGATATGGGGAAGATTATTATCCCTAGGATTATATTTTAATTTCGTTTATTTCTAATTTTTTAGTTTCTTGCTTGAATTATTGTATAGATATTTGTGCATGATACCATTTTTATCATTGTATTCAAGTCAGTTCATGTTAGATAGCAGCTGAAAAGCAAGGGAGGGGATATGTGAGAAATGCCTCCAGGAACTCCCCAGCTCCAACCATATGTCTGTACCCTATAGCCAGAAAAAAATAAAAAGTCCTAATGCAGGCAAACCTTTAAAAACTGCTCAACAGAAACTGTTCTTTTAAGACACTTGATTTTTTTTTAACTCTAGAGAATAACGTGTTTTGGTAGTCTGTGTCATAACAGTGCTAAGTTCAGGTCATTTCTTTTCTCTGTCTCCCTTTATACAGAAGGGATGGCCTCATTATTCTGTTCCTGTATGAAAATAAGAAGTGGTTGTGCCACTTTTGCAGAATTAGACAACATCATGTTTCCTGTCTGCCTAAACTAAAGTTTCTTCAACGTTAACAATAGTGTCCAATGTGAGCAGATTTTCTTGTCTCTGTTTAAACGTGTTTTTGTGGTCGCAGAGTTTTCTCTCTGACTGTTTGCTGCATTCAATTCAGAGTACGTCTTCACTGAGAAGAGCAAGGAATTGTTTTATTTTTATTTTCTTTTTTTCCTAGTATCTTCTGTAATGTGAGATAGACTGATAAAATATTCCAGGATCTATTGACTTCTGAATGTTTCAGGGCAGAAATAGATAATCAGTGCGACCTTTCTTTGGGTAATGTTTTATACCACAGGGGGACTTGCTGGCTTAAATGGAACCATTGTGAAGCAAGTCCATTTTGCTGAGGATAGGGGAATGAAAATTTGGCTCCAAGTAAGAGTAGGAAGAAATTTTGCTTTGTCCTATAGTATTTCATAATAATAATAATAAAAAAAAAGTTTTATAGGTTTTGGTGATTTGTTTGAAACATCCAACTGTTGGAAATGCAGCACAGGCTAAATGAACCACTGGCATGCAGAAGCTTCTATGTTGTTATATGCATATGAAATTTATCATCTGCAAAATGAGTGGCATATGTCTTTTGTAGTGTTTATAGGAATTTTTCTTAAATTCTGTGTTTTTTTTTTCCTGTCAGTAGCCCATTACATTTTTACAGAAGTATTTTCATAATTGTAGATGCAGCCTTTTAAAAGGCTTTCATTACATTTTACATATAAGACAATTAAAAATGGGTAGTTTTTTCTTACATTTTCAGTATTTCTCCCCAAACTGCCCACATAAGAAGGCTTAGCTTTGTCCTAGAAAAAGATAGTACATTTTCCACGTCTGTCTAGTCTCTGCCCTGGCTGTTGAACTTGCCAGTAATGTTACTAGCTGTAATGGTGTCTTTTAATGTTGACATCAATTAATTAGAAAATGGATTTAGAGTATAAAATAATTTCATAATGTGCTACTGAATGTCCTTCAAATTATAACAGCTTTTGTTCACTGCCAACTGAGCCAGACTGACATACAATTAAAATATTTATTGAGTCCTGACTTTGCTCTTTTCAAATTCCTTAACTTTAATTGTTATAATTTAGAGCTCCCTTAAGAATTCTGTTTTTCTTAAATGTGGACCTGCTCTAAGTAGTATTCACAGAATGGCTGCAGTATAGAAAATAGACCTTGTCTTTGTTTTATCGGCTTTGATGTTCTGAATGTTTGCAAGTTCATGTCACTTGAAAATACAATTATCTTTAAATAAACCTTTAGCAGTATATCTTTGGACTTGTTCTAAAATAAGAATGCTTGTGCCATTTTATCCTCTTCTTCACAAAGAGCTGAATGGTATAGCTGTTACTAATCATTTGAGAAGAGATGAGGAATTTCATTGCCTTTTATTTCCATAACTCTGAGCTCTGTAATTTTCATCAAATACAATCAAGAAGTTTAAAGGACTGAACTAATATTAACTCTAAAAATGAAAACAATTATAACCAATAAGTTATATAATGAATTAAAATAAATGAAATAGATGCTAACCAAGGAAGTTTCTTGTTTATATATAATACAAAAAAATGAAAGAAAGTGGTCCAGCATTATCAAAAACTATTTGTAAAGTGTTAATCTAATCTTATGCAACTAGAAAGTATTTTCTAGGGAGTTACCTATTTATGTATCTGTTATTTTCACAGCTACTCACTGAGGGATGCTGGAAGCTTTGTCTTGCTCATTTAGTAAAACTGGTTAATTACAACACTGCCATCCAAAATATTTTAGACCTGTTTTTTCTTGGATGAAAATAGGATCATGCAGGCAGTATTTCCATGCTTGCTTGGACTGACAGAATGCAGTCTTGGTCATTAAACTTTAATTTCATTCTGTAATCATGGAGTAAATATAGAAAGGAAACTGACAATGTGACTAGCTGTCATATAAATCCTCTAACATTGTTATCTGTTGCATCTGTCATACTAAGTATATCAAGGAAAAAAAAAAAAAAAAGAATCCCCAAATATTTCCTTCCAGTTATGTGGTCTATAACAGTGTTATCTTTTCTGTTCATTTTGTTTAGATTTGAGACTGTTTTGACTTCTCTTTTATAGTAATATTTTATTATTTAGAATATAATGCTGAATCAAACAAATATTCTGTGATGAAAATATTGAAATGCAGTATTTTAACTAGAAATGTCAGGTCAGTTTGGTTGGAAGAATTTTATAAACCTGGCAGGAATTCCACTCCACATAAAATATTATCCAAAAACATACTATTGTGAATAACCAGCTGCATCAGGAAAATAACTGAATTTAACTTGAATTTCAAAATCTAGTAAGATGAAAGAGAATTTCAGTTTTTTCTTCATTCTGTAGACTCTTCACCCAACAAAGTAAATATCAAATAATGCACATTAGAAGTTAGCCACAGCATCAGTGGCTGACGATATTCTGGCATTGTAAGTTTATAGCTGTTCATGGAATTTGCAGCCTTACAGCAGACATGATGGTGCAGTGCAAACAGTAAGCTCATTTTAATTTGTGCTGACTAAGAAAATAAAGTATATCACATTGACAAGGGAAGTTTTTTTTTTTTTTTAAAAAACAACTTAAATCTTTTTTAAAATGGAAGAGTTTAAATAAACAGCTATCTATCTGATCTCCCATGCTTATTACAAGTTTGAAGTCTCTAATCATAAAACTAAGTTGTGAGAAATGTAGTCAAGGAAAAGGACCATCTTGTGAACTGCATTCTTTCGTTCAGAGCTGTGTTGTCAGCCTTACTCATTATGATAGGTGACGTACAATATTATTTAAGTGAATTAACAGACTAATGGAATTTCTTGAATTTATTGATCGGAAGAGAAAAGCGAGAAGGTAACAAGTTCTGAGAATTTCATTCAGAGAGCGTTGACAGCGTGTCTTTCTCTAATCTGTTTCAGATTGTGCTGAACCAACATGTTTTATCTATCTTTTTTCCCCCCTCACTGTCCTGTTTCTAGATTTACAGTTTAAGTCTTCCTATTTTTTGTAACTCCTCAGTAGACAGTGATCATTACAAAACCCTTAGAGTTACTTTAAGTTCTTGCCTGAAAAAAGAAGTGAGAATGGCTACAGATAAGAAGCAATTTAGAATTTGGGCCTCTGTGGGCATCATGCTGTCTGTTCCTGCTTTCCCTGCAGAGTATACATCAGCATTAAATTACTTCTGAGCAGGAGAATGGTTCATGTGACAGTACGGTTACCTAAAAGAAAAGAGGTAAATCATGTCAGGCTTACCTGTGGTTCAGGTTTAGGTATTCAGTTTGACTTTTCTCTGACTAGAATTTAGTGACTTGCTCTCTCCACCTTCCCTTCTGACTTTTTTGATGCTGTGGTATCATGCAGTATAAGAATAAATAAATAAGTTGGCTAGCCTGGAGTACAAGTGCAGGTTGCAAAACTCAAAATGTTCACAATTTTCCCATTGACTTCAGTGGGCATGGGTCATGCCTGTTTTAAGAGAAGTCTCTGAAAATAAGAGATATTAAAAGGTTTACAGGATTGTTTGAGAGAGGATTTTTGTTTTCCCCTTTAATTCATGTGCTTTATTTTCTGATCAGCCAGCAGAAAGGGATTTTTGCTGCTGTTCTGAGGTCAGTATATGCCTTGTGGAATGCATGGATTTTGTGATTTAGGCTTTAGTGTTTTCATCGCACTCTGCAAATTCCGTAGCAGCCTTTATTGTGCAGTAAGTGACAGAAGAAAAGCAGCTCTTAACAGTTAAAGAACTGGATTTTTCAAAGTGAACATCCTCTCTAGTGCCATAGGAGCCTGGATACACTTCTGTTCCTGGTGCAGCAGCCCACTGACTGTGCTACTTTGTAAGTCCCTAATGGCTCATGGCTTTACAACCCCTAGGGCTTCCCTTGAAAGGGCAACATACTTAAGGGCTCTCTTCTTCTAACAAACTGTTGCTAGGGAACGGTCTCCCCAGTGACTGCAGTACTGTTTATATAAAATCTCTCGTTTTGCTCATAATATAGGAATCACTGAAGAAAGAGTATCATCCTTTTCTTGCTAGGTAGAAACATGGCTTTGAAGGGACCCTAATTGGCTAGAGAGCTTCAGGTACTACTGCTCCAGAATTTCTTTGAAGTGAGCAAATCCAAAGGCTCCCAAACCCGTTTTACCAGAATACGGAAATGCCAAATGGAAGACAGTAGATATATTTTGAAGAGAAAAACAAAACTGCTAAATGAAAAGTCTTGAAATCAAATCCAGTCTCCTCCTCTTTGTAATGTAGAGCCTTCCCTTCAGTCTTGTTTGTAGCTGAGCATCTCAGTGGCTTCCTGGTTTGCAACAGACTATTCAGTCTCTTCCAGAATGTCTGCTTGATTCAGCGTACAGTATGAGCAGACCCTCACTAAAGTCTTAGGGACAACAGGGCAAGTAAGTACACAGCTTTTCTCCTTGCTGCTCAGCCACCTTCTTTTTAGCGGAGGGTCATGGATCGTAATAGCAAAGGCAAATTGTGTCTATCTGTGTACGCTCTAGCAAAAAGAAGAGAAAGCAACAGAAAACAGTATGTTGCCCTCTAAAAATACCTACTGTAGGAGGAGCTAGTTTTAACACCTCTTGAAAACTGAGTCTTGGGCAGGTACATACACCTGGGAAAGGTGGATATCAGCTTTTTCCTGATGAAGAATCAAGAGAAAGATTCCTAGAGCCTAGGAAAAACCAATTTAGGCAGCAGTGATATCTGTTTGATTGTCTGAGATGGAATATGAGCTGCATGATGTCAGGCTCACAAAACAGGAGAAAACAGAGATGAATGCAAATTTATCTGGATTCTCACGGTTCTAAGCTTTATATCAACTATTTAGACAACTCAGGTATGAGGTGTGTGGGGATGTTTTGAAAAAAAAAGGAGGATTTCTTCTGGATTGGTCTTGCAGATATTTTTAACATTATGAAAGATATTTATTTACTTGAAATTTTTTAATAAAAATAAGTAATTGAAAAGCTGTGAGATAATTTCCAAATGAAGAAAGCAAGAAACATAAGGCATAGAAGAACTGCGATACAAAGGTGATTTATGGAATAGGTTAGCAGGGAATATATTAAAAGCCAAAAAATACAGCTGAGTTTAAGAAATCAGTATTATGTCTTGTAATGAGGAAGTTTGAAAGTTATTTTGAAAAAAAAAATGGGTTATTAAAAAAGCAGACAACTATTTTGATTATTATTTGGATTATGTAGATGTCCACAAGCTCAAGTCAGGGCTCTCTTGAGGTAGATCATCTTTGAACATGTCACCAAGAAGTACCATTGCTAAACTGTTTCTTTCTGAGTAGTTATTATTATGTTTTGCTTAGACAGCAACACTTACATTGAAGTGCAGTGGTTAAAGGAGAATAGCACTAAAGTAATACTGTAAAATTTCCTCTTATGAGCAATAATCTTGGAAGGCAAATTCTAGGTTGGTAAGATGACCTTGGAAATTCAGTTTCTCTGGTCAGATTATGTATTGGTAGTATAATAATGAAGCCAGTATAATGTACAGTGCTTCAGCCGGTCAACAATTATTTGTATCTCAAGCACACACAGATCATTCTGATCCAGGGAAATTTATTTCATCGCATTTCATAATTTGCTTTTGCTTTGGGAGGCAGAAATGAAATACTTGCAAAACAAACGGCATCTGTTTTATATTTGAAATGCATATCTTCAGACCTCCTTAAAATGAGAGCAAAATCATCTGATATTTGCTGAATAGAGGAGGCTGTGTGACCTCCTCTCCATAAACCTCTCCAAAGAGGCAAGTTGGAGCCCATTCCATTACAGCAAAATATTGGAAGAGCAACTATTTTTCATGAATATGTGTGTTCAGTAATTGAAATTTGAGAGCTTTTATTATTATTATTATTGGTTCTTTCAGCCATCTCTCCTGGTGATTTAAAGTAGTACATTTAGTGTAGTTTAGTCTTTTAAAGCAGCAGTACATATTAAAACAGGAAGATTTTTTTTAAATGAACTATTTCCTTATGTCAGAATGGTGATTAAATTTGCCTCTCATGCCTAATTCAACTTCTAATCATCCATATTAAAAGAAAGAGAAGTATTTTAAAAACGAATAAAATAGTTCAATGCTATTTTCCTGCCTTGCGTGGTGAAAGATGGTACTGATGTGTTTTGAATGGCAAAGGCTTTTTCACTGCTTTTGCTCTAGATAAATCTGAAAAGAGCCATTTTTCCATATTGTTAAATAACAGATTGGCTTTTGCAGAATTGGCCCTGAATCTGAACTCTGCATATAGAATGACAGCAAATAAAGGATATGTAGTAGACCAATTGATCCTGTCACTCTTATAACTTAGCTTTAATGTCACTTGCTTAGAAACCTAGCCATGTGGTTTGTCAAATAGCATCATTCGCAAACTGAAAAAGCAGTACCTTCTGCCTCGCATATCTATTTTTGAGGTTGTATGATTATTACCAAGAATAAGACTTTGTACTCCACTTTTAATGATGTCTCCTCCTCCATCTCCAAATTGTAAACTGCGAAGAATATAGTGCTAAGTATTTATGATCTAATCTTTCAGTGACTTGGCCTTCTGTCTAGATGTCAGCAGGCCATTAATTTTCATTGCCCATATTGAGATTCCCAGGCTTGTCAAGGAAATCCTGCAAAAATTGAAGTGAATCTAGTCCACTTTGTGTTCATGTGCTTTTCAAGAATGTATCCTGAACCAAACTGTAGACCAGAATTCTTCAGAGCCAAATGAAATAGTGACTTAAACCAGTCAAAACCTCGGACCAAACCAAACAAACTCAAACTTTTTAAGTTCAGAAGCTATTCCCCTAGGATTCCAGAAAGGATGCTACTAACTGTGGTTGCGGAGTAACATTATCAAAATATGAGAATTAAATCAGGCCTCACAAAATCAGACAGCAACTGCCTTTAATTACATTGTTTGTTCCACAAAAGCTCATATTATGAATCAGCTTACTTGCAACAGCTGAACAAGGCAGCAGTTGAAAACAGTTAAATTAACTTTTTTTCAGAAAAACGCAGAGCTAGGCTACAACATATAGAGACTTTTAACAGTCTTCATGAAACTTGAGAAGTTAATCTCAATAAATATCAATCCTAACTTAGTCTGGTTTCCTATCAGAATATTATGTAACCTCTCTGTTTATGCCTCAGCTTCTTCTCTTTGAACCCATTGCCTAATTTTCATCATATTTGACAGAAAAGCAGAAGTTCCAAGGTTCCTGAAAACAGGCAGATGGATAGTGGAGAAAAATCTTCTACTTCAGGAAAAAAAAACGCACATCATGAGCTTTCAGAGACACCAGAGGATTCTCAGATGGCCATTATAAATAGTTTGACTGTAGGAGAAACTTCAGTTAGAGCTCACATTTCTTTTTTGATGTTACAATGAATCAACTGTGAGATAATATTTATAGAAAAGTATTTTTAGAACCATTTGTAGGAAATTTGGTTCTGATGCTTACAGAACTGCTCATCAATTAGATGGAACCATGATCACTGCCTAAGAGGAAATTGCGGCATTGTACCATACTAATCAGGGGGATTAGCTCAGCTGGTTACAGCGTGGTGCTGCTAATGCCGAGGTTGTGGGTTCAATCCCCTTACGGGCTACGCTGAGGGTTGGACTAGATCTCCAGACATCCCTTCCAACCTTACCATTCTATGATTCTATGATTATACTTACAAAGAGGCCATATTAATGACCTTTTCCTGGTCCATCCACGTTTTGGGTCTTTATCGCTTTCAAAATTATGGATGATATTTGTTGCTTCAAGATACCAGAAACAGGACTGTGGAAGTTCCCTCACTTAATTTGAGGCCCTTGTGTATTTGTTAGCTGTTAGGTAAGCATTCAGCAATGTCTTGACAGTGGCTGCTCAGCTGGTAGATTCTGATGTGATATCCACCTTGTGTTCTTCAGTGCTAGAGTACTTGGCACAAGTTTTACAACTATTGTTTTTGTTTTTTATTACAGAAGGAATGCTGTAATGTTCATGAGCTTAATCAGTAGAACCACCTATGTGTTTTGAAAAGTTACAAATTTATCTGTGCTGTGTATATGCTATGAAGATATCCATGGTAACTTGACAAATAGTGTAAGCTCTTCAGAACCACCAAAATGCTAACATTCCTTCCCTACTTGCAGTCAAGCTTTCTTTGGAGGAAAAATCAGTCCAAGTATTCATCCAGTAGCACCACAGAGAACGAAGTAGTAAATAATTGCTGCTTCTTGGCTTCCAGAAACTGTGTACTCTGCTAAAGTAACAGGCAAAAACAAGCTGCTGGGGATTCTTTTTGTATCATTATTTACATTTGGTTATCAGTGGAAGAGAGGAAGTTAGTTATGGAGAACTAATATTTCTTTTCATTTCTAGACCAAAAAAAAAAAAAAAAAAAAAAAGTGAGAGTTTTCTTTTCCTTCATCTGAAAATGAGGGTTCACACTAGTAGTAGAATGATACAGAAAGATCCGGATGCAGATTTTAAATTTGAAAATGTTCTGATAACCTTTATGTGTCCAAAGCAGATTATTCTAAATTTGTACTGATGCAGCAGATTATTCTAAATTTGTATTGATGGTAGTGAAAAGAGGATGTATCTGTTCCATTTCTTAAAACTAACTTGGTTTTTTATTTATTTTTGAGTTAAATTAAAAAAAAAGGTTCCCCTCCACACACACACATTTAAAGAAAGACTTTTTCCAAGTGGTGTAGCTCTTGCGACTACTTCTGACCCATCTATCTTATGCAAATATGTTATCCCTACAGTTACACGTTTGTTTTGTACTTACTCAGCCTCACTCACTGGTTCCTATACTGTTACCTCTTTCCAGAGAGCCAAACACATTATTATTGATGTTTAAGTTGCTTCAGGACATAAAGAAGTGTGTGAGCTTGTCAGTAAAGTTTCTGTCAAAAGAAGAATTGGAGCTGTGGGATTAAGCAAATCCATAATAGGATGATTATTCTACTACTTGTACTCTTTGTTGTAGTCTAATGTGTTGATGAGAGAAAGTGTTCTAAAAAGGTGCATTTTATGTCCACTTAAAGAGTGTGTTCTCCATATTACTCAGCCCCATAATAAAGTGTGAAAACGTCAGGGTAATTTCTTGAGAAGTGTGTTAAGTTTTGGACTTGAGGTACATGCCGAACTTATATGAGCAGCCTCTGACATATTTGTGAAGAGAGAGCATTATGGATAGCTTTTATTCTGCCTAAACTGTACTCTGACCTAGCTTGCAAAATGTTGCAAATATATCACTTCCGCCAATGCTGATGAAATGCCCCTGGAGTATGAATCTGTGCAAGTATTGCAAATTCAAGACTTTCAGAGTAGCTCTAGTAGAGGTAAAGTCTGAAAACAACAGATCCTGCAAAGGGTGGAAGATAATGAAGTTAAACAGAAAAGAATAAAGAGTCTCTCAGTTTTGTCTCAGTGCTTATGTTCTTTCACCCATGTTGTTACAAAATTCAGTGCAGTCTGCTTCAGATGGGAAAACTTCTATTTTTCGTTAGGAAACTTTTCATCCGCTAATGGAAAGTCTCTGGTTAACCTTCAATGGTGTTGAAAGACACTAGAATCAGGAAAGGTCAGATAAATTACAAATGGATCATTGGCTTATCTTGTTTCTCACTTACAAGAGCAGTAAGATTGTGAAATAGAGGCTGCAAAACATATGGAAAACAAGAAGTGGCAACTCAGCTGAAGATTCCAGGATGTATATATCTGTGTGTTATAAATTGCCAGCTGAAATTGAGTTGCCTGTTATCCCAAAGGGGAATTACCTAGTGGCTATTAAGGAGCACATACAACTTGGTCTTGGTCAAATGCCCACACAGCAAGAGTCATACTGTGGAGCAGTCCATATCCAGCCAATTCTCTTGTCAGGTTTTAAGGAAAGGCTGGAGATGAGTGAAGATTTTTTTTTCTGCTCTTATTGTTTGTTTTCCTAATTCTACACCCTTTATAAAACTGCAGTTATTGAATGAACCATAGGAGCAGGAGAAGAAAAAGGAAAAAAAAAGTATACCACTTTACAACTACTTTACAACTGTTGTATGCCTGAGAGGCGAAGAAGAGTACAGATGGGGAAACAGAAAAAGTCAGACAAGTGATATGCTATGGGTAACTGGGAAGCATTAGTAAGATCAGATATCCAACCTTGTCAAGAGTTACAGTTCAGATTCCCTAACGCAGGGCTGACTGTCTCTTGTGCTAGATCTCAGACACGGGTGAGTAACAAAGTGATGGAAAGGCCGTTTCTTCTCTGTGCATTGTTTCGTAATCAGCTGAAGAGGTATAAAATATATTTCATCTTTTGGGTCATCAGGTACTGGCCCCTGGAATGCTTGCCAAATCAGTTATACTGTCTTGTTGATGTAAGATTTAAGACTATTTAACCTGTTTGTGTTTTGGTTCACTTACTAGAAGAAATGTACCCGAAGAAATTTTTTTAATCAACAAACCATTTCATATTTTCTCTCCACCTTCTTTTACAATGTGCTGATTTATTTGTGTAAATTGTTCAAATGTAGTCTTCATACTGCTTTTTTTCTTTCCTCCTGTTTAGCATCAGTTAAATACTAGTTTCAATTAGGATGCAGTAACTACACTATGAACATGTAATATGTGGGAAAGTAAAAATAAGTTTTAAGAGTGAGAGTAATCTGAAGTATATCTCCTAGAAAAAGAAGCTTCGTAAAACTGGATTTGTAAATGCTTTTGATTTTTTGTTTAGCCTCAATCTTTCTTAATCAAATGTTTCTATCGTACTGGTATTTTATAAACTCAGGAAATTGTGTAGAAAACGCTTTCACAATGTTTTATCAACAATGTGGCAAATATCCATGCCATGAGCTTAAAGGAGGAGAACGAATTTCATTTAGAATAAAAGCAGAAACAAAACAAGTTTCACTCGCTCACTGTCACAGTCCTTTTCACCAGCACTGGAATGTATTGTGTCCAAGCAGCCCATCCAACAGACAAGCACCATTGTGGTTGCATGCAGGTGTTAGGCCGAGGATCTCTCTTGACAATGAGGAGAACGAGAGACACCAGCTTTTAAGTCCTCCTCTTGTCTCTCGAATTGTTCTTAGACTGACAATCCTGTACAGGTTTCAGATAAGCTTCTCTGTATCCTTTTTCAGCTGATGGTCATCAGTGTCTCTAACCTGACCCGCCTCTGTGAGTTATCAGAAATCACCACTGTTGTCTCCAATTCTGTGTGTCAGTGCAATCATGCCTACTGCAGACAGATGTGCAGAGGTCTTTATGATCAGCTAATCTGTGTGCCATTCTGAGGCTATTCTGAGAGGTGTGTGTTCCTTTTGATGCCTCCACACCCAGATGTTGCTCTTCATTCTCCTTTCACACCATCTTAGGCTTTCTATTACAATTCCTTACGGTTGTATTGATAGTGTTATTCTGTTTGAAAAAGTACCAATACCATTTTTAATAATAGTATGCATATGAAATAAGTATTAAATTTTAAGGATAGATCTAAAACAAAGTATATTTAAGCTTGTCACAGTTTCCTGCAAGGTATGAGCACTTTCCAAGGTGAGTCTTCAGTTTTGTTAATTACTCTTAAGTAAATTAGCTTGATAATTTACTGTAATTTCCTGTGGCGTAACATGGGAAAAGCTCTAACCTTTGGAGACTGACGTGGTCGCTAATGTTGTGTTTTGTACAAGTCTAATCTATGAAGTTAATTAGAGATTTAATTTAATTAAATAGGGCATATGTACTAGGCTTTGAATTCTGGAGTTGATTTCAAAACAAAATTTCAAGCATGTTTATTTCTGGAAGATGCTATACTAGGACATAGTGTGGGTTCATAATTTTAGTATTTAATAGAATAAAACCCTAACACAGCAACAAGCATAAAAACTTTGTGAATGACAGTATTTCTTTCTTTCCCACCGCAGTTTCAACGAACATTTGAATCTCTAAGAAATGTATCCAGTAAAGCTGATCTTCTGAAAACCTATCAGAAGTTCCAAAAAGATCTGGAAAATCTTGATTATTTGGCATACAAACGTCAACAGGTAAGAAATGGAAACTTGGTAGAAAGTCAGAATAATGGATATAAACATAATGCACGGGAAAAGTGATACACTTCACAGAGTTACTGTTCTTTCAGTACAGTTACATGTTTCATGTAATACGGTCATGTAAGCCAGTAGGAAGAGTGGAAATTATTTTCAATGCAAATTATGTTGAATTGCATGTTTTTTTTACTTCTGAACAAATTGGTCCCTCTTAAAGAAAGATACGTGAAACAAGTAGGAGAAACTTAAGAGACTATTAAATATTGCATAACACATAACAAAATGCTTATTTTTTTAGATTAAAGGGCATAAAAATATTTGGATTTTTTGACTTGAGAAATGAACTATATCCATAGAAGTTAATGTAATCAAATACTGACTGTACATGCAAACTACCAAAGTTTATTTTTTAGAAGTGAACTTACAAGGCTAGATTGTATAAAACTTAAGAGTGTTTACAGTCTTTGACTCATGCCTGCAAGATCAAGGTTAAATCCAATTGTTAGAATGTGTACAATCTTAGCTTTACTAGCTGTCACTTATGCATGGCTTCTATGAAAATGACAGTTCTCGTAACAGATTTTCCCTTATTTTTGTATTCTTGGAGAAACAAGACTTTGCATCTTTCACAGAAATGTAACTCCGTTTAATCTGTGTGCTTTGTGTGTGGAGGTTGGGGGAGTGTTTTGTTTCATATTTTTCTGAACTGTGTCGCTAGGTGTCAGCGTTGTCAAACGCTTCTACTGCTTGAGGGCCACTCACTTCCAGTCAATGTTTACATCAGGTAATTGATCAGATTACTAGAAAATTAGTAAAGACCTGAGGGGCAGATGATATCTGAACACAAAAATATCTTGTTCTTGAGTTAGGGAGCTCAGGGAGCAGTTTGCTTGGAAGAGTTTCACTGTGGTGGGCACCTTTTTCCTGGTTGTAATATGGCATCGTTCTTTGTATCCTCTGACATGGGGCTGCCAAAACAGTGTTTCTACTAGCAACTAATACTAGTTTTAGCTTCTGATGTGTTTGTTTTATCAAATCACATAATTACATCAAGCATAGCAAATGTCACATCTGTAAGGGCTTGGAGAGCATTTCTGAGCAAAGAAAGGGTTAATTCTATTAATTCTTTCTCGGGCTTTCACCATGTTTTTCTTGGGAATAGCTTGCTTTAGTCTGAGTTCTCACTCTTAGCTTTGCAAAATTCCTTGTTATTTCAAGTGATGTGTGTCTAGTTCTGTAGAAGACTATATCTCAATAATGTACTACATTTCACATTAAGGTGGGGCATCTTTTCTCCTGTTTTCAGGTCTTTACTACCCTCCCTATCTCAATACTTGGCATTTTAAAGCATTTTGAAAATCTTGACATCCTTATTTAATATAAGGTGTGCAGATACCTCCCCATGCTGTTTCTGCTGTCTTTCTGCTCTACAGAACTATGTTGGCAGAAGCTTTTGCATTTGGAAGTACTGAAGGTGTATTAACTATAAAATCATTTCCTGCTTTCAATCATAGAACAGAAGACAGACTTTTTACTTGGGTATGCATGTTTGTAACATCTTCTAAAATGCTATTCAAATTTTAAGAAAATTAACTAGACAAAGGCTGAACTGGTAAAAAGTAAAACATACTAGAGACGTTCTCTGTATCTTAGTTAATTTGCACTGCATACCCAGTCAGTTGTTTTATGGTTTGGGGAGTTGTTTTTCTGATTAGTACTTTTTACCTGGTTTTGAGATGAGTATCTCACTGAGTATCAATAGCACTTGCTGCAGAATCTGCAGAGTGAGAGTTTTGAAAAACTGCTGTATCTATCAGGCATACAAAACACTCTGAACTGCTTCCTGCTTGGGAAAGAAAATGATCTTTTTGTGGAAATATTAAGGTTTGGTTTAATTATTTTGGAACATGCACAGACTTAGATTGGAACTGAAGCTGTTCAGAGTTAAAGGGATGTTTTTTTTCTGAGTTCATGGAGCAGCCTACCTTTTAATTGGTAATATTTTATATGCTGTATTAGATTAAGGAAATATTCATAGGCCTGCTGGCAAAATGTTGAGTCATATCATCTGTTCTGAGATAAAGCTAGCAATTGCATATGAGTATGAATCCATTCATGGTAAAGTAAGAGTTCTATATAGTCAAGCAATGACTATTGCTTTTGAATGAAATATGATTGTCTGCTTCTGCCTTTATTTCTTAGGCATAAAACATAAAGTGCAATATAGCAATGTAATTTCTCAGTGTTCAAGTAATCAGGACAGATAGAAAACTGCAACATCTTTTAAAGGATATTTGAAATGACCTGTGTTGATTCTGATTTCTAAGTATGGAACAAACCTTCTCTGAGTGGTGGAAGTTTTCAAGAGAAAGATGTTTGTGGTGATGATTTATTTTAAGTCATTTTTTAAGTGACAGTTTTCAAAATGAGATAGAAGCCCTTGTGTTTTCAGATGGCAAGCAAATTGCTGACAGAAATGACTCTTATGCTCTTCATGATTCTTCTGTGTCCCAAACACAATATGAAGGGTAGAATCACATCTGTTTGTCAGGTCTAGCTGCTGTTGCTATAACTGTGGTCTATGGTGAACTCCCAGAGTATTCAAGTCTGCTCCCTAATACATTATTGATAGTAGAACTTCTTTCTTAATATTGATTAATAGAAGACACCTACACCTCTCTACAGGTTTGTCATTCTTTTCTGAGTGATGTCTTATTATCCAGTTACCTGGAAGTATGGCTAATTCTTGCCAGATGATGATAAAATGCAAATAAAAAAAATTTACATTCAACACCTGAACATAGGCAGACCCTCTACAAATGTTCATAAAAGATGATGGTGAAGAGATGCATAGGATTAGCTCACATTGCATGGCTGCTGCAGACCAACCCTCAGCCCTGGCCTGGGCTTCATGTTATCATGCATTTCATTTTGCCCATCCTAGCATTAGTGTGACCCTACATAAAGCTGTTTCAGTGTACTAAACTTAAAATTACTTGCTCTCATTATTTCGTTTCTCACTTACTGGAAGGCTAAGACATCTGTATTTCTCTCCTTCTGACCTTTCATCTATCTGACTTACTGAAGACTTTTCTGACAGACACATACCTGGGATTCCATCTTTCTGCATACCTCCTGGGGTGGGTGTGATGTGCCACTAGAAGGGCATCTGGGATTTTTTCAGATTCCAGGGTCAGCTACACTGAACTTGAGAAAGCATTGTTTGTCAACTATAAGAATTTATTAGAGCTAAGTAGTTGCACACATATGACAGATGCTGGACAACACTAAACAATTAACACTAGACAATCTACAAGGATAATAAAGCTAAAAAAAAGTATAGTAAAGCTAGAAATATAACAGAACTAAAAATAGAATACACATATCAGAGCTATATGGTTAAGCTGCAGATGCATAGTACAACGACCATTCTTGGATGCATGGTACAATGACTGTTCTCACCCTTTTCTCATCCTTATGGGCTACCCCTCTGGTATAATTTTCCTTGAATTATTCTTGCCACGCTCAAGCTGCACAAAGATGATTCAGGTTTTCCCTGGCAGTTGGCATCAGGGGTGTCCCCCATGGTTACGGGGTCCACAGACCAGCTGGTGGTAAATCCAAGTCCACACCAGAGATATGTGACTTACTTTCTTTTATCCTTCCCAGGTTTAGTTCATTATCCAATCAAACAGTGCTAGACCATGGCTACACAACAGAACCAGTGGCCTCAGCCAGTAACAGTATGGTCAAAAGGATGGTCAATAGATAACAGTACACATGGTCAACACATAACCCAGTGCAAAGTTTCACAGTACCTAGAGGCTTACAGTGTGAGTCTGTGGTGTCAATTCTCCTTTGCTCCTTTTCTCTTCCTCAACCTCCTTTGAGGTTTCTTCAGCACTTACAGAGTCTTTAGAGGGCTACAGCAACCCCATAGTGTGATGACTCTGGTTGTGGTGCACCTGGGGTTCCTAAACTTTTGGGAGCACCCCAAAGCAAACCACTCTTCTATGGGCTGCACCATCCAGAGTCCCATTTTGTACTGTGTCTTGGCCACTTTAGGATCCACATCTGAACTCCTCTAACTTTTGTCGTTGGATTCATTCTGTACAAGTGTAGCTTCTTATTTATGAACTCTCTTCATAATAGAGAATGAGTAGTAAGTTTAAAAAAAAAAAATCATGGATAAATTTTGGTGCCTAACAAGGTAACCCCCATGTTAGCCAAACAACTGTGACGTATATGAAAATTTTGAAACTATTTGGAAATAAGAGAGAGCAGTGTTTTGAGGAAACATCTGACCTGAGGATACTTCAAGTTTAAAAGACATATGTTCTGCTTAACAGAAGTTTGTCTGAATTGAGATTTAATTTTTATAAATTTCTGTGTTGAGGACACGATCAGATGTGACAAATGGTCCACTTTGCAGGAGACCTCTTTTATACTGTCATGCCTGCTTCCCATTAATACTTTTTTTTAATCTGATGTCTCTGTAAATCACTATCAATAGGTCTGTACAACCAGGTGGTCCACAAAGACTGTTTAGAGAATTGCTGTCTTAGCTCATCTTCCTTCTTTTTTATTTAATTGACCTCAATACTTAGCTTCTATATTCTGCTTTCTGACTTTATTTATACTAGTTTAAATTTGAAGCGGTTTCAAGAAATTAATAGTGTTATAAACTTAAAACATTATAGCTAAGATCAGAATCTATTCTAATTGGACAGTAACAATTTCAGTAAATTAAGTGTTTTAAAAGTAAATTGCCTACCTCTTTCCTGGAGGCCTGGCTTTGCTCACTACCTGTACACAATTCATGTGAATTATATTCAGAATGGACATTAAGAAGACACAACAGCATTACTATTACTGTATAAATCACTTGGAGATAATGGAAAAACTTAAAAAAAATTCTTTGGTGGCAGGGTACCTACTCACACAGGTATTTTCTATGCAGAGAGCATCAGGATTTTTGTTGTTTTGCTAGTTTGTTTTTGAAGTATCTGTTGTAATTATATTTCCTTCCTGAATAGTTTTCTATTATGGAGAGACACAAAGTGCTCTGCCTTTAGAGAAGTTCAAAGAAATACTATAGTCAAGAGGTCTGTGTAAGAATTCCCCATGTTCTAGCTACAATAAAAATTCTTTCTAGTTTGCAGCGTTGTGGCATAGAGGTCACTTAGAATGCCTGCAGAACACAGTGGTAAGTGCGCTCCTAAGTTGGGCTACCTCCTTCAGCTTGGCCAAGCCTGAGCCAAAATCCTCTTTATACCTGAACACAAAAATAAAGATTTCCACCCTTCTATGCAGAAGGCTGATTTTGCTTTCTAGCGTGCCAGACATAGTCTGGTCCTGTCTGGAATAAATGATTCTAACTTACATACTTATTTGTGGAATAGTGTTATGAGCATTCTGGTAACTTCCAGCAGTTCTGTGGCTGTGTTTTGTTTTGTGCTGTGTGTTCTTTTTTTAATTATTATTTTTATTTTCTTAGTCTTTGCTCATGTTAAGAAGGAACATGCTGACATACCTGCTTGATAAGTGGGAAAACTGAGAGGTAAATTTAGTTTTGGATCTGGGAAGAGAATTATGGAATTCTTTATATAGTGATTGCATTTTTTTGCGGGGGGGGGTACTTTGTAGCATGTTAGGGTGCACAGAGTTTCTGATGATGGTGTAAAGGACTCAGCCCTTCTACAGAAAACCATTGGGCATAATGATAATGACCAAGCCCAGAGTCCTATTAAGTGCAGAATGAGCTGCCCCAGGATTCATTCTCCCAAAGAAATAGCCATGGGTGACAGGTGCTTGTAGGGGAAGAGAGTATTTGGGGAAGGGGATTTCAGAGGGAACATTGGGAGGGAGAAAAATGAAGCACTTTCAAGCCTGGATATCAGTTAACATTTTAGGAGACACCCGGATGTTTTTATCCTCAGAATCACAGAAGGGCTACAGCTGTGGGCTCTGCAGGAGACTCTACTTCTGCTGTGCTTAGGAGGAATGGATATATTTTTTTTTCCCTCTCTTTGTGTTTTTTTTAAATACTATTTTCGACTTGTGTAAAACAGTGACATTATACAGTGTTCAGTATCTTTTAGAATTTTTCATATTTGCTAAACTGTGGCATTCTACCTGGATAGCAAGAGATGATCTGCTGACTTTTCTTATTGGATGACTTTTCTAGTTGTTAGCTGAATGCTTTATAACTTGCCTCAAAATCAGGCGAGCAAGGTCAAACACTTCTGTGTTCAAAAGCCATCAGTCAGATTAAGGATAAGTAAGGATTCCTGTACTTAAAATTACATCTCAGCGAGCTCTTGTGAATATATTTTAAAATAGAGGGAGAGATAGCTGAGAAACTTGTAAAAGCATGTGTCTTGGGGAGCCCATTCATCTTTGTGGCTCTGATTTTTGCCTAATAAACAGAAGTGTTTTATCAATGGAGATTTTATGTGATATATGTAAGAATTAAATGGTGATTTGTGTTAAGCAGTTAGCATGCATTGGAAGGAATGTCCTCCTGTTCGTGTCAAGATACAGCTAGAATACCTGAAGGCAATCTTAAAAATTAAAGTAGGCTGAAAATAATAGGGTCCAACCTGATAGCCTTCTATGATGGAATGACTGGCTGGGTAGATGAGGGCAGAGCAGTGGACGTTGTGTACCGTGACTTCAGCAAGGCTTTTGACACTGTCTCCCATAACATTCTCCTAGAAAAGCTCAGGAAGTGTGGGTTAGGCAAGTGGACAGTGAGGTGGATTGAGAACTGGCTGAAAGGCAGAGCTCAGAGGGTGGTCATCAGTGGCGTGGAGTCTAGTTGGAGGCCTGTGGCTAGTGGTGTCCCCCAGGGCTCAGTACTGGGTCCCATCCTGTTCAACTTCTTCATCAATGACCTGGATGAGGGGACAGAGTGCCTCCTCAGCAAGTCTGCTGAGGATACCAAGCTGGGAGGAGTGGCTGACACACCTAAGGGCTGTGCTGCCATTCAGAGAGTCCTGGACAGGCTGGAGAGCTGGGCAGAGAGGAACCTCCTGAGGTTCGACAAGGGCAAGTGCAGAGTCCCACACCTAGGGGAAAAACAGTGCTAGGCACCAGTCCAGGCTGGGGGCTGACCTTCTGGAGAGCAACTCTGCAGAGAAAGACTTGACAGTGCTGGCAGATGACAGGTTGACCATGAGCCAGCAATGTGCCCTTGTGGCCAAAAAGGCCAATGGTCTCCTGGGGTGCATCAGGAAGACTGTTGCCAGCAGGTCAGGGGAGGTGATCCTGCCCCTCTGCTCAGCCCTGGTGAGGCCTCATCTCGAGTACTGTGTCCAGTTAGATATATTGCAGTATTTGCCAGATTCTGAATGTTGGAAACGGATCACGAACTACTCTGGAATCACTGCCAGCAAACAAAAGTGTTGAGCTCCTCTCCATAGACCTCCTCCTACTGTATTTGTGCCAGGCAATTTTAAATCTGGAGCTCTGCCAGTAGACAAGGTCCCTGCAGTCAGAAGCTTTCTGGCTTCTCTTTGGAAACCATATCCTCTTTTATCATATGTTTAGATAAGATCCTTGGGGTAAAGAGCTTGTCTGATTCTGTATTTTGTACAATGCCAGAAGCTTATAAATAACTACCTTTTCAAAATCTTTGTCAGAATGCTTTGGACTCTGAGTGTCAACGGGCTGTATACCTGCCAATTGTTTGGGATTTTCTTGGCTTGCCCTGGCCTCAGAGAATGGTTTTTCACACAGTGTCCTTTTTTAAGGGAGAAGCATCTTAGCTGTCTTCAATTTGGCTATTTGATTGTGTTTCCCTTTAAAATTGAAAAGCTGTTTATTATTTTTCTTGTGGCATCCAATTTTCCCCCGATATTTTCCCTTCACAGTTGAACTCTGCATCCTAAGTTTCTTAAGGTTTCAGTTTATAAGGAAGAAAATGAGAATATTAAAACAAAGATGATATAAAAATGAATTTAACTCAGCCACATAAAGGGAAAACAAGGTCCTAAACTAAATTAGAGATGGATATGAAGAGCAGCAAGCTGTAATGGAGTATACCTTGCTCAGGGACAGCATACAGTAATCCCAAGCAAAGCACCCTACCTTGCTTTCAGTTCATTTTGTATGGAGCTATCCTCAATGTGCAGTTGTAACTCAGAGAATCTCTGCTTTTAGTTGAATGCATTTTCAGAGCTGGCCTTAGGATTAGGTCATAGTAAGCAGTTACTGAGGTTGGCAAAATGAAGGGTTGTAATAGCCTTCTCAGGTCTGAGACCCTGTGGGACGCTGCGCTGTGTGGTCATGTCTTTTTCTCTGCTTTTCCTTATGTTCCTGTTGTTATGCAGCTCACCAAAAAGGACTGGCAGTGAATGTTTTTCTGCATCCTCGTATTGAGCTACTGAATGTGGGGAAGTTCAGCTATACCAAAGATACGCTATGTAGCCCGTAGTATTTTACATAGCTGGTGGGAGGGAGAAGGGTGTGATAGCAGATGGTTTCTGTAACATTCGGGGAACAGGCTGAAAGGGAGGCGGGGGAGGAGGGGGGAGGACTTTGACGTCCTCTTGTCACTTACAAGGCAGAGAATAAGGCAGGGAGCTGAAGGGCAGGTAGATGTGCTGCTCTTGCACCTCAGCCAATCCAAATCTGAAGGAGTCAAGTGCTAACTCCTTTTGAGAGTGGATTGAATATTTAATGTGCATGCTTTGGGGAAACTTTTGCTCACAGGACCTTCAGAATTCACTGACTTCTCCCAGTGCCTTCATCCATCCACAACTACCTGAAATGCTGTGACTCCTGACAGCTTGAGTTACTTGGGAGCCACTATGCTGAGGACTTGATTTTGGCTTCTGTAGGAGGAGGACCAAAATTACTTGTTTGTACTTTTGTAAGTACCTTTAGTACTAATGATTTGCACTTGAAATGGCCCTTTAGGTGTGCACATGTGTTTGTGTGCACGTGGGAGAGAGAATTCTAGAGATGGAAATGTGGAAGTCTGGTTGCTGGCAGCTGAAAGCTCTAAGTTCTAGAACAGAAAACTTTCTCATATAAAACAACAGTAATCTCAAGAGTTAGACAGCTGACTGATAATTTTGTGTTAAGTTAGAATTAGCTGTTACAAGAAGAAACTAGTATTTCTAATTTTCAAACGTTTTAAAAAAATTCTTTTTCCTGTTTTTTACTCCAAAATTCATGTAGCACTGATCCAAAATGCTGCTTTTTTTTTTTTTTTTTGCTCTTAACAGTCGAGGGAGGTAAAGATAAACATAAAAACTAAGTTACCTGAAAAATGGCTGAGAGCAGATCAACAGTAACAAAGCATGAAAACAAAGGACTTGATCAGTTATCAAAGGCAAATTAAAAATCTCCAGCGAGTTGGGCAGGGGTCAGAAATGGCATGTCAATTCATAGCTTAAAAGTGACTTTCTCTTATTAACAAAGAATGCAACTTATTACTTTACATTCAGTTTGTATATTGTATGTAATGCATATAGAATGCTACTTATTATTTTATATAGTTTGTATATAGCATGCATAGTTTGTGACTCCTGATTTTTACCATTTTAGAAATAATTATCTGATTCTATTTGCAAACACATTTTGAATGAATACAACTTAGAGCTCAGTACAAGTAGACTGCTGGTGATATCTTTTTTCCATTTACCAGTCTGTTGCTGGGCAAGCTGTTTAGCCTTGCCTGTAATGTGCCAAGCAGATCTGATTTTTGTTGCTGTTGAACTGCTCATAACATCCACACCAACATGGTGGAGGAAAATACATAACAGAAAAAAAGATACTGCCCAGCATGAGTCTTCCTGCTTCCACTGTGAGCACTAGATATTACATGTTAGTCTTTCCTCTCAGTAAATCACTGCAGTGAAAGCTGAAAGAAAATGAAATACAGCAAAATTCCATCTTGTTTTTTGTATAAATGTGGTCTTGCTGAAATGAATGTTTCGTCTGCTGAATGAGAAAAACATAATAAGCCTAGAAGTCTCTGAAGAAAAGTGGAAATACATTATTATATTGTGAAAAGTACAACCTAAAAATCTACCCTCTTCTGAGAATTAATACATGAACACATAAACTCCCAGATGATATAATAACTCCTAAATAAGCCAACGCTTTTTCACTAGTGAATTGAAAATAGATTTTTATTTTACACATATATTGCTAGATACAGAGTTGGTCAGATATTTTTTGTTGGAGTAATTTGAAAGGAGAAAAATGTTCCTTACATAAGAGGTTCTTTTTCCTGTGGAACTGCATTTCAAGGACATCAGATTGAATAAATTCAAGATATTAAGACATGGATATTTTATGTCTTAAATTGTGGCATTCAACTAAATTCAGTACAACTAAAGATATAATGTGGGGGGAAGAGTAGATGTGTTCAGAATATATAGCAAATCAGAAGAGGTGGGCAATGAAAAACTCTTGCATTGTGCAAGTTAGACTTAAATTGTATGTTAGGCTATTCTTACTGATCTGAACTAGCCTCTAAGGAAAGAAATGGGCCCTGATAACTTTGCAAATTCAGACCAGCATTCTGATTTTGTTAGTATTCCTGCGAAGATATTCATGACATATGCTGTTCTTTAGACTCAAATCTATCTCACTCCTGCAGAAGCCAAGGATCCAGTCTTTTGGAGTTCATGCAGATATATTGTCTTAATTTGGATTGCAGAATATTAGCTATACCAGGTTATGCATTAGCTGTATAAAGTTGTGCACCTTTAAGGTAGGCTTGGTTGTATGTTTTCTCAGTGCTCTAAATGTAGCTAAGTGCTTTTGTCTATGTGCTTAAGAGCATTACATCTTTATTTTTGCCTACAGGCATCATTCATGCTAGTGTGTTGGTACACAAGTGATAAACTACTGATTTGTTTTAATGCAGATGAAGTGTACATAATATCTTCTAGTTTTCTTCTGTTTTTGTCCTGAAATTCTCCGAATGGTTAAGATAACCTGCTACTGCCTGAGAATATATAGGCCATTTCTGTAGATTACCAATTAAGAAAGACAAAATACATATTACTTGATTAAATTGTTGGTGAGTAGCACAGGAATAAGGCTTGTTTCAGGAAGAGGTAAATCCAAAATAAAAGCAGGGAGGGTTTTTTGTTTTATTTTTCCACATCATGGAGCATACAGTAATTATACTGTAAGTGGAATAACAATCCACATTACGAAAGAACTGAGACGAAAGAGAAAAGAAACCAGCTGCCTCTAGGTTAGAAGACTGGGTCAGCTAAAGGAAAAGAAAACATATCCAGAAACACATTGCTAATAAGAATATAACAATCTATTCTGGTTGAAGACTTTATGGGGAGAGTTAAATTTACCCCAGCTGACTCAATGCTAGTGCATTTACAACATGAATTACAGACAGAACTTGTAACATACAAACAGAAACATCTTCTTCAAATGAATGTTATAACCAACTACTGCAGCGTTTAGAATGTAGCTTTTGGTTTACATTAATGTGATTATAGTATAAGATATAAATGTCAGCATTTAATGCTATTTATGGAGATTTGTAATTTCTAACCCAAATATATGTACTGAGGTAAAAAGAGGTAACAGCCTACTGACAGCAAATCAGAGATCTGCTTGTGCTCTGGAAATGCTTCCAGCTGCCTCTGTGGTTCCAGTTACCCCCTCAATGGTTTATCTACTTTGTCTTCACCCCTTAACAACTCTCTGACACCTGTTTGCACCATCCACTCCCCTAGCATGTTTCTTTCTCCTGCACTGGCCTATGGTAGTACCTTTCTGTTGAAGAGTTGTGGAGTATTTCTCCCAGAGTCCTTCAGTAATAGGATCAATGCATGCCTGTTTTGGACTTCATGAGACAAAGCAGTTATTTCTGTGTGGTTTTGGAAGTGAATGCTGCACAGCAGATTATTGTGATAAATGGCAAGCATGCTTGCTATGGTTTCTTCTATATGTTTGTCACAGGATTCTTTTTTAAGAGAATATAGAAAAGATGAGCTTTTTTTTCTCTATGCAACTTGCATATTGCATTTAGTTCTAAGGTTTTGTATTGGATTGATTTTTCTCTCCGTTGCTGTTTCTGTGGAGCTAGAATAATTAAACATTGTTGGGTTTGGCTTGTTGTGTGCTCTGCAAAGTGTATTGGGGTAGGCCTGATAGTCACTTGCAGTGAACCTTAAATTTATTGAATAAAATGTTCTTGCTAACCTTGATGTAATGTAGAAAACAGTCTTGGATTTTTCCAAATCAATATTACTATTTAAATCTGAATGGTGTCTAGCTGGAGACACATTTTTAATTTGGGTAGGTGGATGATTTGGAAAGAATCGTTCACGCTTGTGTATTTTAAGACTGTATTGTCCACTTAGTGGAAGCGGTAGGAAGAAAGCACATTTGTGCATATGTGAGCGAACATAAGGGAGTGGGGTATATGCTAAATGCAAGATAAATCTTTTACTGTAGCCATCTACTTGTCTGCAAGAAAGTGATTGTGCCTTCATTTGCACAAGAACTATGAGAAGCCTGAAAGTTGTAATGGTGCTGCTTTTTGATACTAAATCTAGTTGTCAGATTTTAAACTATTTGAAACAACTTATTTTTCATGTTTACCTTACAGTCCATGTAAATTAAAGTATGCTGGTGTCCTAGGATTGGATGACTGAAAATTTGCAGAAGTTCTCTGTGTGTTCAGATATCATATATTCAATTTCCTCACTTTGTGATTTTTTCATATGTTTCTGCTGGCATTTTCCAATGATAGGAAATGCGTATACTGGATTTTTAGGAATATGGAGAAGAATGCAGCCATCTCAAAATATTCTCCCACATCCCTACTGAGGTTAAACAAACTGTTACCTTTATATATGTTGTAGAGTTATGTTCCAGCCCTGTGAGGTTTAAGTCTACTGACTGGTAGTCCTTGTTACCCTTTCAATTAACCCAGCAGGATGTCTGCAAGCAGGCTTAGAGATAAACCAGAGAGTCTACAGAAAACATTTTGCCAAGGCTGTTTTGTCTATTATGCGTTTATTTGTGGTTAAAGGAACATCTAGGATTTAGAAGAGGAAGAAGGAGACTCTGGATAGTGAAGATAGTGAATAAATAGTAGCTGTTTTTTTTTTTTTTTTTTTTTTTTTTTTTTTTTTTTTTTGTGATTGAACTGTTAAAATTATGTCAGGATAATGTCGTCCTCCCCCCTCCCCCGCCAATCAGTCACCTTTTCTTGATCATTTTTCAAGGACTGAAGTAAAAGGGATTGCTATTTGAACAACTTTTCCCATTTGAACTACCTACACTGACTTCTCTGGAAGTTCTTTTTGCTTTGCAAAGAAACTATAAATTTCATTCCAGGTAGATCTTCCCACAACATATCTAGTCTTTCTGATGAGAAATAAACTCACACATCATAATGAAACATAATGGGATAAAGTCTCGATTAAAAACTCTATAAACCAGTTGTGTATACGTAATCTAAGTTTTATTAGTAGCATCTTTAGCACAAAAAAGTTGGGTCACCATTCAGTTGCTATGTTTAACAGTGGCAAGTGACAGCAAATGGTGTCAGAACAACTGCTTGTTGGAAAGTTTAGCGACTGTGCTATACACTAGAGCTGATCAACAGTTAAGATGTCACTTAAGAGGTAATTAAAGAAGACAACACCTATTGTGAATAATTAATATGAATGGAATTGCATACCAAGTCTTGTGTTAGGTTTTGTGATTGACTTGCAAAATTTCTTGATAACTAATTATGGAGGTGGTGCACTGGATTTAGAGTATTATCAAGTAAAATCTAAGCTTTCACTTAAAAACTAAAAATTAGTTGTATGAATCAATGTATATTGATGTGTAATTGATGTGTAATTATAAGAATTAAGATATGTAGGTACATAGTTAATTAACTTACTCTAGTTAGTTGATGTACTTAATTCTTGTGCTATTTAGAAAGCATAGTTTTTACTTCTTTGCTCTTCTCAGCAGTCCGAAGGAATATTCCTGTGTGGACCTTTTGAATAGATTGCACAGAGAATTATAATTTTGGAGATGTAAAATTTATATTTCTTCAATTTTACTTGTGTAGGCAGAAGTTAAATTTTGAATTACTTCAACAACTCTTACTGAATTACGTCAAAAATTGTTATCATGTGATTTTTTTTTCTTTTTAATGTTGGATTTCAAGAATCATCCCTACATGGGTATGGTAAATTAGTTTGCTTTTTTGGGGCAATTTTGGTTTTTGTATTTAATCACTTTTTTTCCACTTCCTTCACTCAAAAGTAGGGTAAAGGAATCAGAGGAAAGAAATAGCACTGTGCTAAAGAACCATTAGTGACTGCTTTTGAGATATTTCTTGACTTTGCTGGGAAGTACATTATAGTTTACACACCAAACATTCCAAATACTAGGGAGCAGTGAGCTTTCTCTTCAGGAATGGCATGTGGAGATGATATTTTTTTGAGCAGATAAGAAAGATCTATAGAAGTTCAGTGGTTATATGTTCATACCAGTAACAGTAATTTATGTTATGTTTTTAAGCACCATAAAGTGATTCTTTCAAAGGCCTATTACTGTAGGGTCGACAATGCAACAATGAAACCTATGTGCTTTGATTTTGGTTTGTCTGGAAAGGACCAAGTCTATATATAACAGATTAGAAGTTTCCGTTTGGTTAAAAATGTCAACGTTGATTAATTTATTTGAAGAATCTGGGCTACTGAGCTCTCTGAGATTATTTTGAAGATTTAGCAGCTCATATTAGAAACGCTTAATTTCGTGAAAAAAAGTTATCTTAGAAACACTACAAAATCTCCTGGTACCTCTGTTTCCCAAAGAGAAAATATTTTGGAATTTGGGTTCCAAAGAAAATCTCTTGTCTATGTTTTTGTCCAATTTAGCACTTGGTTTTTTTTGAGCTCTTGAATCTTTTATGGATGCTAAATTTGAATTGAGAGATATTTCTGGTTTGCGTTAAAAGAATTTGCATTACAGTTATATGGCATTGCTTAGTTATCTTCTACAATCATTACCGATATAAATGTTCTGTTATAGCTGAGTTCATTGGTGGACGTCACTTCTGTAACTGAGCGAGTCCTTTGTTGAATTTCTTACACTCAGAAATCTATACAAGTTGCAGGCTCTGAACTATTCACAGGCAAACCGCAGTCACCCACTGCAGGAAGAAAAAGGGAAAGAATGAGGCAGAAATCATTGGAGCTGATGGTGTTAATTGTTTGATATGTATTTTGTGTAATAGCTTACTGTTCTGGTTATTTATTGTTCTCTCTATTGACTAATACAGATACTATACAATCCTTCTAATATGTATAATAAGTCTGTATGGTAAGAGTAGACACTACATACAAATATTATAAATTTCTTCATGCATTCAGAGGAGTAAACCAATGTTAAATTAGTCTTTGCACGAGCACCTTTAGAAAGAAATACTGCCATATTTCTCCTCTTCTTCAAATTTAGCATAACCCAATAAATTATTGTCTCAAGATCTGAACAGAACAAGCAGCATACTGTCTAACTTCCTTACTGATTATCAGTTCATAGACAAATAACAGGTGTGCCAGAAATGAAGTGCTCACATGTCTCTGGATAAGATTCTAGGCAAAGATTGTATTTTCACCAACATTATTAGCCATTGTTCTTAAAGCAGGACTTTGCATTGCAAAGATACGAACCTAAATGAAGGAGATAAAGTCTCTGGAACTTAAATTTGATTGCAGACTGGAACTTTGGGGCTGTGGGTTATGTTTTATCATTAGATTGATAGATTAGAGAAGAGAATATAGGGACAGAGAATATTAGGATCAGTATCATTCCTTTATTTTCTTTTAGTTTTGTTTTTGTTATTTTATAAGTAGCTTTCACAAATAAAATGATAGCAAAGTGTCCTGATACACTTGAGCCTGTCCTCTGTGAACTCAATGGGTGGAATCTGTTAGAGAAGTAGACTGCACTTTGTTGTTGAGAGGGTGAATAGCTTCATTACTGTGGTATGTATAGAATTGAATTTAGGAGGTCAGGGAGAGGGGAGTTAGTGAAGAGGATAGTTGAAAGGTACTAAAGAATTTTTTCTTCTGGCCTTGCCTACTTTCTTTGCTTATTGGAAATGAAATATGAAGATTTTTATGTTGTCCTGGAAAAAGATTTATTAGAATCACAAAGAACAACAGAGAAGCTCCCAACAGTCTTTAAAGGGTTGATATTGTTATTGAAGGAATATAGATCTGAATTAGACTGTCTGGTTTCATTTGCCTTTGTAGGACTGTTTAAAATTTCTTAAATTTACGCAGCAGGGCTCATAGCTCTCAGCACTGGGCTATTTTGCCTATGGATTGCCAGAGAGAATCTGAGGACACCTCTTCCTTTCCAGGCCTGGGAAATGTCTGAACACAGATCCACAGATTCACAAATCTCTGCTAGCTTCCATCTAATTCCTCTTTGGTCAACAGTTGTGCCTAAGCTTTAAAGAACCTCAACTTTTTTATGATTTACCCAGAGTAGTGAGAGACATGCCTCACAGCGCACTCCTCTAGCATGCTAATGAGATTATCTGTTGTGATTGGAGAGGTGTGATGTCAGCATGTGTGCAAATGTAAAGCCCTCTGGGGAGTCCTGTAGGTCTCTGGCAGACAATAATAGTCAGGTCTGGTATAGTCCTATCCATTTTGTCTGATGAAGAAACACCATGAGCAAAATATTCTCTGAGCTACTCTCAAGTTTGTTTGGGAAAGAACTAATTGGTTCACTGTAGAAGCAAGAAGCTAGCCTATGGGCAGACTTCTTGAGCACCAAGTGTACTTTTAAATAGAAATGTCTTTGGGGAAAGGCTAATGCAGCCTAAGTCTTGGAAATGTGTAGTGCAGTTCCGGAACTGTATGTGGAAATAATGTCATTTGCCTTCATCCAAGTGTTCTATGTAAATGTAATGTACTTAAGTTTTTGTAGTGTCTTATGGAAGAGTACAGAGAATGGCCTCTGAGTAAAATGCAAATAGCTATGCTATTATTTGGATGAACTGATAAACTGAGCACAAAAAGGAAATGAGTAAATGATATTTTGTTTAAAATATGACAATTATATGGATATGTTTTATGAGCAACTTTGTTACTTACCCATTACTGAAATTCAATAAAAACATTAGCTTTGCACTGCTGTTCTGCTAGATTTAATAATCGCTATCAATCATTGATAGAAACCTATTAATTACATTGACAGAGATATAGATAAACTCAGAATTCAGCAGAGAAACTTAGGTCAAATACTAGCCTTCTTTAGGTTAAATACTTAGTCGTCTTTAAAAGCCTCTTCAACTTTGTCCTCCTGCTGACTATGCAATGTATTTTTTGCAGTTAATGTTTTCTTCTGCAGTGGATTCTGTTTTCCTGGTGTGCACAACTCTCACTTATTTTTCATGCATAGTTTTTGTGGAAGGGCATGGGAATCTCTCATTTTGGCAGTGCTGTAGTGGGTGTCATGGAGCAGTATTTAACTGTTCCTGAGGCCACCTAAGCGCAGGAGACCACAGCGTTTCCCTGGAGGTTCCTATACACTGTGGGCACGAAGAGTATGAGGCTGATAAGTGTGATGATTAAAGTGAAGAATGAGGGACACTCTTCAGATAATTCTGATCCATTGTTGAGGTTGTGTTTTTGAAGATCAGCAGACCTAAGAAGTTTTTAACAAATTAATACTTTAAATCAAATATAAATGCATCCTTTGAAATGGGCTTTCATCAGAAAGGGATTGTTGTCAGCATCTGTTATGAAAATCTTACTGTATTTCCCGTGCATGGAGTAAGTTTGTCTTTACTGGCCAGCAGTGGTTTGTCTAATACAGTGTTGTAGGTATCATTTGTCAAGGTTATGAAAAGTGAGTGTTGGTATGGGTTTACGTTTTAGAGTTTGTTTAGAATGACTGCTAGGACAGAGTTAACACATTGGTAGAATCTATGCCTATAGAAGGAACTTGATCATAGTTGGAAAGTATCCATTTTCCTGAGATTCATTTTGTAAGCACTATTAAATCATAATTATTACAACCTAGGTTGCTTGGCATCTGAAGGAGATAGAACTGCTTGTCTGTGTTAGCTCTTTCAACGTTCCACTGTTGCTCTGTGTGTACAAACTCAGTCTGGTAAGATGGAGTAACAAATGAACAGTCTGGACACCTTCTGCTGATGTTGAAAAGGTTGATTTTGATTCTGCAGCAATGAAAGCAGACATATGTCCCTAGGATGAAGAAAAGGTTTCTTATCACTGTCTGTATGATATAGATGAAGGCATTCTTTAGCTTTCTAGGCTAGGAATTACACCACAGTAGGAGTGTATCTCAAAGGTACAGCTGAGGAGTGTGCAGTACATCTCAGTGCAGTGGGAACTAGACAAGGAAAAAAAAAAAAAGCATTTAGTAGCCAACTAGTCGATTAGCTAGTATAAAGGTCAATCTACCTACCTATTTAAAAAAAAGTATAGCTTGAAAGTAGCACCTTTTCTTGGGCAGCAATGTCCCTGCCAGCTAGGGGAAGAAGAGTTCAGATTATGAAGCTGTGCGTAATACATGTTGTGACCTGGACATACCAGTAACTGTAATTTCTCAGAACTAATGCAAATACCCTAAAGCTCGACCTAGCCAAATCAGTCCCCAGTGCGTTCATGTAATCTTTTGAAGCAGCTACTATTGACATAGTCCTATTTAGATGTCAGACACAGGGCACTTGGCTACATATACCTTTACTCTGATCCATGCAAGTTACTCTTTTTTGACTTAATGGTTTTAGCTTTTTGCGCATATCCTCTGAAAGTATTCTTCTAAGACCTTGGTTTTTATGAGCCTACTCTGATACAAAAAAAGAGTTTGACAGATATAGGAAATATATATACAAACATAACTGCTCTGAAAAGCTGCTTTGGAAGTGGAATTGAACCATGTTATATGTAATCAGGCAAAGAAAGGCACATCTTACACTGTTTAGAAAAAAAATTCTGCTGGATACACTTGAATTGATGTTAGCCCTAATATAGACAAGGTTCCATGTTATTGCAGCACATTTACTGTTCTGGTAGTTAAATTGGAGAGAGAGGTTTAGGGGATAAAATAGGGGTGGGGAGTGAAGGTCGTAGTCAAAGAAGGAGCTTGTATGAGAGCTTCCTTTGGTATTGTTAGCTTGAGTTCAGTAGCTAATACTAGCTCTGGTGGAAAGTGTTCTGTAAAATTCCGATTTAATTAGTAAGAAATTTGAATTTAAAAGCTGAAACGTGTCCAAGACTTAAATATTATAATGCATACTTACCTTTTATTAAAATGTGCTTATAAATAATACTGAATATTTTTTTATATAAAAAAGTAATTCTTCTCTCCAAAACAGAACTACTAATAAAATGCAACTAGCTAAAACTTCTAAAAGCTTTAAATTTTGCATTTTCTCATCCATATAAATCTTACCATGCTTATAATTTTATACATCTTATAAAAGCAGTCTGTGAACTGCAGTTTGCAGAACTTGCAAAACTCCGAAGGTACTCTTGTATAAATAGTACGGCAATCATTTTGCTGCAATATTATTTTATATGTCACAGTAATGTTACAACGATTTATTTTGGCTACCGCCTCCAGTTTCTCTAGTTTCTTTGAAACGCAGAATAATTCAAGTCGGAAGGGGACCTCAGAAGGGTTGTAATCCAACCTCCTGCTCCAAGCTGGGTCAGCTATGGGATCAGACCTGGATGCTCAGGACCTTATCCAGTTGCATCTTGAAAATCTCCAAAGATGGAGACTGCACACCCTCTCTGGGCACCTTCTTCCACTGCTGGGCTCTCCTCATGGAGAAGAAAAGTTTCCTTACACTCACTCTGAACTCTCCTGTTCCAATTTATGCCTGTTGTCCCTTTTTCTCCCACCCTGCACTGCTGTGCACAGCCTGGTTCTGCTTCTCAATGATTTCCTTGTAGGTCCAGGGGTCTGCTGTCACATCCCCCTAAAGCCACCTCTTCTCCAGGCTGAGCAAACTCTGTTTGCTTAGCCTCTCCTCAAAAGAAAGTGCTCTAGCTCCCTGACAATCTTAGTGGCCATATATTGAATTCACTGCAATTTGCCAACCTAAGCTCAAGACACTGTTGATCCCTCAGTTCCTTGAAAATTCTCCCAATCGCTTTGGCACTGTCCCTGCAAAACCCATCTCTTCGTTGGCACTAGCCATCCCAATGATGTGCATTTGATGGATTGTGGCCTTATAATTATTTCTTTCTTGCGTAATTTATATGGCAAATCCCTTTCCTGTGAGATGCATTTAAAGAGAATATCATGCATAGACACTGTAAATACTGTTGGCAAGGAATTTGATAGAATAGTATATCCTGGTTTTGGTTCAGGTGTTCTTAAAGACAATATCACAAAGCTCTTTTCTGTTTTACTTTACACATGAAAAATACCTTTTATCTACAACCTTGTACGTTGCTTCCTTTTATAATTTGCAGCAGCAGCCAACCAAATGACTTAAAGTTCAATGGATTGATAGAATCAGTGGTCGGTGTGACATACCGTTACTTAAAGTGGAAGAGGCTTTAGTCTTATTTAACAGTTGTTTTGCTGTTGTCTTAAAAGATGAATTTTTTTCCAATATGTCTAATCCACAGTTTTGCTGAGTATAGGAGAGTTGTCTCAAAACTAAGGCAAGCAAGTGCTTGCTTGATTGGAAAGAAATACCGTCTCCTGGCTTATGTTTTCTAACTCGTGAGAAGAATTCAAAAAATAGTAGCGCTTGTTTTTTCTGGCAATATACTGCAAAGTCTGGGACTGAAAACCATTGCATAGAAATGTAGCATATTATTTTGCTGTGACTCCTCTGTGTGCGTGTGTGTGTGTGTATACACACACACACATATATGTTTTTTTTTTCTTTTTTTTTTTTTTTGTATTATAGGCATTGTAATATCATGATTAGTAATGACTGTAGCCAGCTTGACAGGAGAAGGGGAGAAGGCAGTCTGCCTCATTATAGATTTATTTCCATTTGTTCATTGCCTTGTATCTCTGAGAAGACAGTTTCTCTGACAACAGTTGATTCTTTGAGGATTCCTGAGTGCTATCAAGAGGCTGTATGTTTTCGTGCTCCTTTTTCTTTAACTTAAGTTTTAACCCTTTCTCCTTACTGCTGTCCTTGTTTTCGTGTTAGCTGCCCTGTGGAAGCACTGCGCCTGCATCTCACCCAAGGACAAGTCTGTAGTTTTGGGTAGGCCCACAGCTGCCCTCTCTGTGACTTCTGAAAGGCATTTAGACAGCATGTCAGTCCTTTACTCCAGAAGTAAAGAATTGCTGGTAAAGTTCTTACCAGGCATCCTATTAGGGTGTCTGTACTATTTTACTGCAGAATTCATCTTTGCAGATGTTTATTTGGAAGACCTGTAGGACACACATTTATACAATTGTAGAACTATTTATAATGCACTAGTAAATAACTTGTAGAAATAGTGTTTTCATAATACAGAATTTTACCATGTTCACCATTAAATTTTTCCTTAGCTGTGGGGAGAGACCTGGAGACATTTGTTAATTGACAGGTTTCAGTTGTACACTGTAATTGATTACAACATTGCTGACAATTTCTCTGTGTCACAGAGAAAAAGTTAATTTTGCAATAAAGCACAAAATCATACATAAAATGTGCATGACATGAAAGTAATCCTACTGCTGCATTAGTAACAGAAGAATGAATGGCAACATCTCTCTGCTACACAGAATCATTTACTGTTGCATTTTTAATACCATTTTTAAAGAGGAACAAATTAGAAATTTGAGATAAAAAATAATTCATAAACAAGATTTTGGGACAGCTTTATTCATCATACCTGTTTCCTATAAGCTTTTTACTCTGTGAGCAGGACAATGACTGATTAAAATAACATTGTTGAATACGTTTTTATAATCATATCTATATGTGAATATTTGATACTCAGAAAGAGATGGTGCATATTGGCATATACTGTCAATTCTAGGTTGAAACAGGGACAATGCAAAGAGATGAACACTTTTCCTGTTTCATGTCTGACGCTGTCTAGTATGTGCATTATCTGTTAGATTTAGATCTTTCCATTTGATTCTGATCACACAGAACACATGTAACTAGACCAAATCAAGCATTTGTTTTTCCTCCAATTTTCTTGTATTTCTCTTTTATGTACTCTTAAAAGCACTGTCTTTCAAATAATTTCCTTCAGAAATTTCTCTTTATCCCATTTATAGTTGATTGTCACTATGAAAACTAATAATATTAGAGTGGGCAATGTCTTACTAAACAGAATTTCCTTTAAGGGTTATATGTTTGTGTTATTTTTTCCTCTTTGAATTTTCTGTCTTCACCTTCCTGGTTATCTAGGTAAGGCACTATTTCCTGAACATCAACGGTAATTTTCTATAATGCCTAAAAAGCATATCAACTTCAAATTGATTTTTGTATTTGCCAACTTCTCTTAACGGATAGAGCATATAACATTAAATGCTCTAGCATATAAATCAGAATATGAGATAATTATCTGAATTATATTTTTATGTTAGTTTCTGAAACTTGCCAGCTATTTCTTTTATTAAAGATCCTTCCAGAATGCTAAAACTGTATGCCCAGAAGAACTTTTGGCATGTACACTGTTGTTCTTTGGCTGAATTGTACCTATGCAATATACAAAACTTTACAGCACAAAGTCATTTTTTAGTGTCAAGGCTTTAATGGAGAGAAGTTGTAGCTGTAATGATCTGAAGACAAAAACCTGTCCAGGTTGTAGGAGAGCTAATGGTTTCTTTCATTAGACCAATAGATAATGGTTTTGATGAAAACAACATCTGCTTTTTTCTCTAGCTCCGTCAGCTGATCTAATAAAATACATTATCTGCCTATACAACATCCCATTGTTTATATGAATTCTTTTATTTTCTTTTTTCTTTTTGAGGGGAAAAAAAACCTAAAATGTTTTCTCTAGCCCAAAGATGCAATTGTTTGAAGCAGAAACACAAATCTTACTCAAAAAAAAGAAAAGATCTGATTTCTCACTCATCTTGCTACTTTACTTTGGTAGGCATGGATCAGAATGAGATTTGAGTTCCAGTCTAGCATCAGTTTACTTCAATGGGGGAAAAAACCTCTTCTACTGCTTCACACTTCCAGTCAGACTGCTTATAGAAACAATTACCCCAACTTTGACAGTCCTCATTATTATGAAACTGCCACGTTTGTTTGATTCTCACATGTCTGATTCTGTCAATGCTAATAGTCTTAATAATGAAGTTAGGTCTATTCATGTAAGTGAAGCTTTATGGTTTGATTTGAATGGTGGCTTGAATGTATGGATCCTGACACTTTTTACCAGTACCAATACTGGTACCATTACCAGTAGGCTCTCTTTTCAGATTAAGCCTGAGAGACAAAGCTAGAAGTGCTTCCATTTTGCTGTGATATGTGTTAATTTGGGAAACATTGCTTGGTCTAGATTGTCGTCACCTAAAACCATGGTTAGTCACGGATGTGAAGGTTTGGATGTGAATTGGGGTACAGTGAGTGATTTTAAATTTCTCAGAAAGACTGAACTTTGAAAGCTAGGATGATATATTTGGTGTCTCTGTGAAAGATACCTGGAAAAGCACTGTGTGATGTTAAGGTATTGTCAAATACTCTGTATCTACATTATTGTATTTAATTATCCTGTAAAAATGCTAAACAAATACACACTGTTCCTTGAATTTCTCATATGACCATTTGATTTGTTAAACAAACAATTTTAACTTTTTGGTTATAGGGCTTTTTGTTAGTTTATAGTATTTTTCCATTGTGAATAAATAGAAAACATTTTTCATAGCTACCCCCTAAACAAGATGCCAGTGTTAGCCCATGACTGAAGATAGCATGTAGTTACAGAAACATTTCCATTTGGGAAAATCGTATTGGATAGTGCTGTCACAGGAAATTAATGCAGGAATTCAAATAGGGTGGCTGAATAACTCTTGTATGGCAAGCATTTAGTATTTTAGTGCTCTCTTCACCTGGACAGTAAGTTGTTTCAGTGGCCCCTAATTGCCAAAAATACTTTACTGATAAACAGAAAACACAGTGTCTCAAGGGGGTGAAGTGCAACTGTTTTTGAAGTCTCACAAATTCTGCTGGGGTGGGGGAGGGGGAAAGGAAGTCTGTTTGCTACTATAAAGATCTTACTAAGGAGTCCAGGAGTCCTGAGAGGAATCAAAATTTGAAGCAGTACATTTTGAAGGTAAATAGTAAACAGATGCACTGGACGCTAGGAGGGCAGCATAAGGCAGTATGCAGGTGTACAGAGCAGCAGGAGGTTTGAACAAGTCAACATTCATTTTCTTTCTGAAAAATTCAGTAATAAAAATGGAAAGCATATATTAATGACTTTATTATAGGGAAGTTATTACTACTGAGTTGAGTTACAGTGGATTGGGTTAGATTGGTATAAGGGTAAACTTTTTTCTCAAGTTGAATATCTATGGAAAAAGAAATTACATACATTTGTTTATAATAGAAATAAGAACAACCATTCAGCAATATGGACAGTAATTTATTTCCTCTAGATCTGTGGAAGTCTGCAGGATATTAATGGTTTGTTCATCACAGCATTACTGAAATGAGTAGTTTCATTGGAGTCCTGTGTCAGCCGCATTAGCATACTGGGAAGGCCAACTTTCCAACTGATTGCTGTATAAGATTAAACTTTCCTGTATATACTGAACTTCAGTGCTGAGGTAGAACACAGTCAAATTAATATTTTCATATATGTATATATTATATTTACATAATAAATGTTACAGTAGTCACTGCCTGAGGTTGAATGTTTTAGTTCAGAAACACTGAGAGAAGACTAGGCCTCTTGATTTTAAAAACAGTTTTTGGACACAAATCTTTGCAGTCTGCAGCTAACAGGAGGTGCAGCAGAAGCTTTTTAATGTCTAACAGGATCAGTATTTCTGAAAATGTAAATAATTGTTGCAGATGTAAAGCTAGTGTAGAAAAAAGAATGCCATAGAGGGCCTTTCTAAACCTTAGACCCTTAGTATTTAAGTAATGACAGCTAAGCTCTTAATTTAATGTACTCCATAAAGATAAATAGAGAAGTTCACATCTCTTTTGGTATTATTTGTTCTATTTATTGGCTATAGACCAAATAAGACAGCCAGCCACCTGATTTATAGGCTAAAGGCTATCTCTGCAAATAGAAAGGATAACTACTTCATTTAATGTTTTCAAGTGAAGGCATCAATGCCAATCGTACAGTAGGATCTGGGGACACACTGTGCTTCCTTAGGGTACAGGATATTCCATGACTGTGTTAAATCACACTTAGGAGTGCGAAGGATCAATATTCGTATGATGCTATAGTCCAACTCAAAAGACCATATGGCTCTAATTCTGCCATTTTTTAGAGGATAAAAATCTTATTGAATGGAATGAGACTTCTGTTTACAGAGATTTAAAACATCAGATTTCATGGCCCTAATTCAATAAAGCTGTTGAAATACGCAGATAGATTTAGGTATATGGAGCACTGGCATAAAAGTAAGCAAAGATCCATTTGTATATTGCAAAGCTGCTTCCAGGAACTGGTCAGCTTTCTAAAAATTTGCACTTTTGTTTGCTTGGACAAGTTGGAAAATCATTCTGTTTTTGAAAATGCATTCTCCTATAAACTAGCTTATGCACAATGTTATTGCAATATTATCAGAATTTTCTTTTTTTTGACAAAAAACTAAAAAACTGTTCAAACCAGACTGAATTCCTGTATCTTGACATCTTATTGACAAGATGATGTTAATCAGTTGCTAAAGATTTGGAAGAAAGTTCTGTGCAGCCCAGTCACTTACTGAACCAAAATCACAGTGAACCAATCAAGAAATACACCTTAGTAAGTCCTTCATTTGTAGTGCATGGCTCTATTACAGATTCAAAATGTAGCTTGAAATCCTAGATCTAGTTTTGTTAGCATGTGAGTTAACGTCCACATCAAAGCATTTTTGGAATGTAGTATTTTGATCTTTAGTTTGAACTTTTCATTTAAAGCATCTTAATTCTTTATATAAAGATTAAAAACAGGAAATCAGAAGAATTTTGGAACTACTTGTGGGAATAGGACAGGAAAGAAATTCTTGAAGCATAATGCAAAATGATGTTCTATCATCCATCCAGCTTCTGGCAATAAGTAACAGTAGCCCATCAGATATCCTTGTGTATCCTGGCATGTGCATGCTGCATCAAAATATTTTCCTACTCCACTGACCTCTGGCAAGTGAAAAAACCCCAAAGCCTTCCTTCTGTACACAACTGTATACTTACCACCTTACTACTTGAACCATAGTAAATAATCTTTCTAGTGACTCTGCCTCAAAAGACCTGTCTGAATATCTCAACTATACTGACTTAAAGTAATTCTGTAAGAAAGAGCAGTAATTCTGAGAAAATGCTTTTTTTTTTGTTAAATAATAGCCTTTAAACCTTAGTTATTAAGAAACAGAGAAATACTATACTACTCTGTTTAAACAAACAAAACCCTAGATTGATAGTTGATTTAGATTGACTATATTAAATGGAGGCTATGACAGAGATTTGTTACTTTTGCAAGACTTGCTTTTAAAAGTATAGAGTATAAAATTGTAGGTGGTAGAAATTAAGCAGTTGATTTGTTCTTAGTAAAATTAAAACACCTTACCTTTCTCTGTAGAAGGAGTTTGGGGGGCAATATGCTTTTTTCCTTTAAGAGAGAAACCTCAACCCCCTCCCTGCAACAATCATTATGGTGTTGAGCATGCTTTTTTTCCATATCTCATCTGTTTTATGCATTCATTTTCTTAATGTTTTAAGTATTTTGGCAGATGTAACACTTCAGTTGAATTAATATCTGCACTTATTAGTGTGACTTAATTTTACAGTTTCTTTTTAAAATAAAAGCAACAATTCTACTCAAGCAAAAATTTAATGTCTTGCATTAGTTAGCCCTCAGATTGGATCACTGTAATCGTGCTGGACAGGACTTTCATCTTACCATAGCAACAATACGATGTTGATATGCGAAATGAACATCTGCATTTTTCATAGTTGTATTTCTGTGAAGCAGTTCAATAAAATCAGTATCTCTTTTAATTTTACTGCAAGATTATGGTTCAGAAACTGTGGATAAAGACCTGCTGTTGATGAACCATAGCAAACACTCTGAAGAACACAGGTTGCTAGTTGCTTTGTGCTGAGCTGCAAAGCTATGTCAGAAGGGAGCTGAAACATCTTAGAGTGTGTTTCTACTCTGAAAAGTGATTTAGTAACAACAGAATAGTGCAGCTGTATGTTTCTCTCTGCAATTCCGTTTTGAGTATCTTTACTACAAAAGTAAAAATGTCAACAGAACCATTTCCAAACTCAGCCTAGCCTCTGATTAGAGCTTGGCCCTTTAGATGTCTCAGTGGTAACAAAAATATACCACAATGCAACAGATGAGTTTTAGTCTGTGTGAATTGAATATAGTGATGAATACGACTAATGATGAGTGAATATTGAAAACCCTCCTCCCTCCCCAACTTATATCCCCCAAATCACTTGATTTTTTTGATCTGATGCCTGCAACTAAGCCCACAAACCTGCTGGAGAAATAGAAAAACTTTTTTTTGATGCAAAGGCTGAGAAGACTTCTGGAGCAGCATTGACAGGAGGTCACAAACAGATACTGGAAAATGATACTTTGACATGCATGTTAAAAAAAAAAAACAACAAATTTTCACTTACATAGGGAAAACAGGACCTTTATTGTTATCACCAGTAACAGGCAATGACTTATGTGGGTTTACGAAGTACCTAAGAGTTTCAAGACAGTGTTCTCTTCTCCCCATAGTAAAACTTGATTATAGCCGGCAGTGTGGTTCTGAGTAATTCTGGAAGTAACTCTGACAACTAGCAATGACTGCAGCTCTGGGAAATCAAAGATTGTCTCTGACAGAATGGCTTGCAAGAAGACTAATCAGGGAAAGCTGCTTTTTTTTTTTTTAAAAAAAAAAAAAAAAAAGAAGAAGAATGTACTCTTCCAGCTTGCTGTTAGCTGCAGGAAAGGCTGTATTCAGCTGTACCGTGTTTCTTTTCCTAGTAAAGCATTATCAGGCCTTAAGACTCTACTAAAGACATTGGGGGCACAGTATCAACAGCAGCTGCACCTTTTCTGTGCCTTGCTTTTCAACATTTTTAGCCATCATACTATCTCCCATTAAGCTACTGTCTTCAGTAATACTGGAATTGAGTCTTTTTATTATAATCTTGAAGTGTTTACTCTAAATGCAACGTAGAGGCATCTTGTACTCTGTCTTGCCAGATAACAAGTCGAAACATCACTAGCTAACCTACCTTCTCCTTTTTAAGTTCAAGAATTTTAAATTTCAATAATAAACAGTGGGATTTCTGAACAGGTTTGAATGGTTATTGTTCTGTGTGTGGACACCAAAATGAGTTTATGAGCCCTGACATCCAGAAAACTTTACTCATCTGTTAAAGCAGATATATCTTAATAGAATTAATTATTGGGATTAGTTAATTATTAAATATTTTATTTTTTTAGTGAGAATGGTTGGCTATATGTTTCAAGAAAATATCATCAATCTGATTCAGTGTGTATATGCACTCTACCTTGGCCAGTGTTAAGGACTGAATGGAGGATCATTCAGTCCTTCATTCCTGAGTAGTAGAGAGTGAAAAAATATTTTATGCATAATGAAAATACAGGAAAATATATGTAGAAGCCTGTGTATACTTACTGTTTTTATTTTAGTTGATCATCTACAGCTTTAATTTCTGTAAGTCTGGAAGCTTTTGTTTGGTTTAATTGAAATACTAGAATGGGACACAGTAACTCTGAAATGGTATGAAAAAGGTCAAGTACATAACTTTTTAAAAAGTAGAAAATTACAGTGTTATAGTATACTTTCCCATATAGATTGAACATTTAGGCTGTAATCTTCTGAATGGAATGGCTATGAGAGAGTCTTCCTGAAAGTCGTGTGTGTCATATAAAAATATACATATATATATATATATATATATATATATATATTACTTCTAGAAAAAATCCACTTGTTACTTACTGTTATATTTTGTGTTTTTCGTCTTGTGAGAAAAATCCTTTCTCATGATTTAGCTGTATTTTTTATTACAGAGAATTTATCTAGAAGTGAGTTAATATGTCTTCGACGAAATTATTTAAACAAAAATATTTCAGTTTGTAAAAAGTTCTGGCTTTAAAATAAATTAATTTGATTACCATTTTTAATGAGAAAACAAACATTTTCAGTAGACAAATTGTCTCAGTGAAAATTTGCTTGTTTGAAACATCAGCCTGTGTTTTGAGTAGCAATAATATTTTCCTTTTGACGTCCTTTTCCCTATACCCAAAGCCTTCCAACCATTCATCCTTAAGGCTGAAATTTTTCATGGATGACCTTTTTCAGAGGTGAACTTATTTTTGAAAACAGGAGAATAGTGTCTAATCTCTTCACTCATAAAGTTGTGGGAAAAACATAGAAATTTCGTGTATCATGGAAGATGCTGAGAAGTAAGCCTTGTGTTTAATATGCTAAACGAGCAGTGTATAGTGATGGTATATACTTTGTGACTTTTAAATTTGTTCTAAAATGACAGTTATTAATAGTTTGAAATTAATTTTGGCATACAATCTATAAAACACCATGAGATATTATATTACTCTTTCTGATACAATTCTGCACAATACCTGACTTAAGGAAATAAAAAATCCACATTTGAATGTAATTTTAAGGTAAATTCTAAGGAATCATCTGTTCAAATTTTCCCTTCTGACTGACTCACATGATGTTTATGTTTTAATCATAGCAGCTTCTGCAAGCAGGCAAATAAAATTCCTCTTTTAAATCAACTCTTATAAAGCCCCCCCAAAAGTCTTTATTTACCTATACAACCTAGAAAACATGGCGGTTGTTGTTAATATTTATTTGTTCTCTGAAAGAATTGGGGTCCTGAATCAACAAAGCATCTGAGTACTCTTTTAACCACGAATAGGCAAGTCGTCCAACTGATTCCTAAATCATGTCCTTCAAAGACTTGCAGCTGTAGACCAATACTTGCAACATGCCTGTGCAAATCTATGAAATAGAGGGCATCAGAACAGAGGGCATAAAATTCAGAGGGAACATCAAACATTCTTTCAATTTTTAGTTTCCCCAGCCTAGAAGCAGTCCCTCATAAGGAGTTACCAAATGTACCACCTTATCTGACAGCATTCCTGACACTAGTCCATAGCCATCCGAAAGTTTCCTTGCAATGCAGCAGCTATTGAATGCGAAATACAAAAGGGATAGAAAGAATTTTGTATGCTAGAAAAAATTCTGGTCCTATAAAGATAGTCAATTGTTGTTTTCTTGATTATCTGGAGAGACTGTAATTATCAAAATTGTTTTCCAGTGGCTATTGTTATTATGTGATTGGATTTTTGGCAGCTTCCTGTTCTCACTATGGCGTTAACAGGCTAAATCAACAGCGTACTTGAGCATGTTTCGCTGGCTTTCACAAACAATCTGAGTGTTCAGAGCCAGCTGTTTAACAGAGAGTGTTCAACAATTTCAAGTGTTTCACAATTGGGACATTTTTCCATGGTGAGATGATCAATGAGACTGATTTTAAATCTAGAAGCTGGCATTTTTTGAACCCTTAATGAGGACAAATTATTTTTGTCTAAGTTAGAAGAAGAATAGTAGCTTTAAAAGGGGAAAAAATAGGTAATAACAAACATTCTACAGCTGCTGTGTGGGTGTTTTAAGTTCAGTAAGTATACAGAATGCAGGTGTATGCATTTGTGAAATCTCTCCCTCTTCTCTTCAAGAGCTAATAATGCACCATGTGGTTCATAGCTTTAAAATACGTTGAAAAAAGTATTTTGAAATACTCAAATGCACAACTACATCTCACATTTGTACTAAAAAAAGTTTACGTCGGAAATGCTGAGTGAATTTTGAATTAATACAGCATTACAACATTTTTCATATGACAATACTTCAATATTATTAGACTATCTCTTCTGCAAAGTGAATAGAATTTTTTTAAAGTATAATTCCTGAGCAAGAAAAAATTTTTCAATATTCTGTAAAAACTGGCTATTACAGTAAAATACAAAAGATTTGTTCCCTTTCAGAAGGCCGTTATGCTTAGTAGCTTTGAAGGTGAGGTCTCTGAGGAATTATACCTAAAAAAAAAGGTTCTATTCAGTTTGCAGAAGAGATTTTCTAAAAATAAACTAAAAAGTAAATTGATTAGATAGTCATTGTGTGTGATTTATTATTTTAATATTGAAGTATTGTCATATGAAAAAAGTTGTAATGATGTATTAATTCATGACAAGAATAATCCAGAAGAAAGGAAAGGTTTTAGAATGGTTATTTTCATGCCAAATAAACTTTTCAAGACAAAAGAACTCTACTACAGTTTTTACATAAATGTTATTCAAAGTCCTAAAAATTATTAAATGTTGTGTTGATTGCAGTGTGGCTTAGGGTGAATATGGAGAGAACAGAATTTGCTGTATTTTAGTCTCAGCAAACCTATGCATTACATCACTCATCTGAAAGTATAAATGAAAAACACTCTGAATAATTATGTATCTTAGAATTTGTGAATACACTGCATCTGGAAAAAGAAAAAAGACTTGTGCTATAACAAGATGAAAGTTATTAAATTTAAATTAATTATGCAATAATTAACTAATCAATGAATTAAATGTATAAATAGACTTTTTAAAAGCAGATAATCCAGAAATATAAAAGAAAACTCTTTTTTTGGTCAGTGTTAGGGTATTTTATTCACAATTTTTACAATGACTTATATGGCAAATTTTCCCTTGGCTTGAGGGGACTTTGAGACATATCTGTGCTTAGCCAAATTGTAATTATGAATGGAGGAATTATAGGCCCATTAGTAAGGCAGTATTCATTTCAGCCTAGTGACTGCTAGTACCAAATATGTCGTGGTTTAAAATGTGAATGCTAAGTATTTAGCACTTGCTGAGCACCTAAAAAATAAGTTGCTGTCTGAAATACGGAAAACTAAGTTTTTAAATGCCACAGATGTGGAGGTGACATGTGTTAAAGTATTTGGCCAAGTGAAATATGCTACTTTGATTGTCTCACCTATCCTTTTTTTACTTATCTATGTCCTTGTGGAATGAGATCTAAAATGCACAGTTCTGTCTATTCTAGTAACTTCTCTGTTGATTGCCAGTCCTCTGATTCCATCTATTTAATTCCCTGAGATACAGTAGGAAAGAAAAAGGAGCCTGTTCCAGAGAGACTATGGGGCAGAGAAGCCAGTGTGCTGGCCCAGTTTTGTGATGCTCAGGATGGAGGTAACAGAATACATCCCACTCTTGCTAGCAGGAGCAACTCCTTCCTGTCTGTACTTGCCTCACCATGTGCCCTGGGGCAACGATAGGCCTGGCAAGACCTATACTGAGGCTGGATGTTCATGTGTTTGAGTCTGCTATTCCTGTTACTTGTTTGCACCTTCTGCTCAATTCCTTTATTTATTTATTTATTTATTTTTGCTCTTTAACGTTTTCCCTGCCTCTTTTTTCTCATATGTTTAGCCTCTGGCTTTTTAATTTTTCCATATTTTCCTTAATTTTTAACTCCTTTCATATTCTTTTTTCACATACTCATTTATCTTTTCCTCTTCCCTTCAATTTTTTTCCTGATTTGGACTTCCTCTAGCATATGTCACAGCCTGTATCTCAGTCATGGTATCTCTCTTGAGAGCGCAGGGAAGCTATGTAGGGACTGGAGAAAATCACTGACTGGTCAGGCTCTGTGGGAGAAAGTGTTATAGTTTCCTGTCTGTAGGATTACTGTAATAACCAGGAGGCCGCTGGTGGTTGCATAACTGCTCCTGATCATAAGCATGACAGAACGGTGCCACTCCAAGTTAAGGGAGAATAAGGCAGTATGCCTAAAGATCTGGGATGCCTCTCTGCCCCTTTGCTGATAATTGTGACTGCCAGCAATGCTAAGTCTTTGGCAGAGGAATGGCATGCCTGGTCTGGTGCCCTGGTGAGTTCATTACAGCATATATGTTTGCTTCAGTTTGGGGCTGAGAGGGGAAAGGAAGGTGTAGAGGGCCTGCACCCTTCACTGGCTGGGAATGGGGAATGCCAAGACAGCACTGCCTTATCTGGGCAGCCTATAGTCACAATTAATTTGAGGTTTGTAGCATCAGGGTGGGTTGGCTTGGTCTTTCCTAGGATCTGCGTGGGTCCTTAGGCTTCTAATTAATGCCAGGTTGTGACCTGCTTAAATAGGGATGTAGGCACACTTAGACAGCAGCAGATGCTCTGCGTAATTAATTGATCATCCACTGTTTGGGGAGAGAGCAGAAGGCATGTGAAGCAGTGAGTGGTTTTCAGTCCACTCCCTGCTCAGCGCTCCTACAAAAACATCTCAGGGATGCTCTTCAAACAGGCCCCCTTTCCCTGGCCTGTTGTTTCTAATCCTTTTTCTCCTCTCCTTCAGTTGGAGCACAAGCTGGCTGTGAGATGACCATGTCCCAGGAAACAAACCTGACACTCAGATACTCTCCGATAGCTAGTGTATCTGTCTAGAGAGTCTGTTTGTCCAGACAAACACTTCTGCTAGGAAATTATTATGAAGAGAATGAATCTCCCCCAGCACTCTTGTTGTACTGTTGAAGAGTTTCTCTTAGAGAAAATGTGGACTGTGTTAAATACAGGTAATGGAGGACTCTGTTGTTCCTGTAAAACCTCAGGGATTGACAAGCTTCTCCTCCTAAGAATCTACAGACAGCAAGCTTTGGCAATCAGGATAATTACAAGGATTAGTTGAATTCTGTAGAGTTCTGTTTTTCTTCTGTGAGAAGTAGCCAACCTGTTCACTGAGTAACAGGGAAAATAGTATGTGATTAGTTAAATAAATGTTCCTATAATTAGCATGGAGAAATAATTTATTTGCCTAAAAATAGTTTTTAAAAACAATTCAGGTAAGCTCCATGCCAAAAAGCAGTTTTGTGACACAGGCTTATGTTAAAATGAATTTTCAGTGATGAACTGACAAAACAAATGAAGAAGAGATGATGATACTGTCTTTCTCCTTGTTTACTTTGTCTATTCTGTCTCTCTTACACAACAGCTTGTTTGTGAGAGCAGTCTCCAGGATGATGGATTCCTAGACAGAATTCCTCTGTCTCCCAAAAGTGCCCTAACCATTGTGCTGTAGAATATTTGAACTTAGTCTTTATTGCTGGAACTGCATGATGCATGTATGCACTTTATATAATATTATTAAAGGAAGCAAATTTTACGTCCATTCTTTAAAAAACTGAAATACTTTGTTTTCTCTAGATAATAGTAGTAAGAATATATTAACACAGGGAAAATAACATTTTCAGTAGCCTTGATGTTGGAAGTACCTGAACATTTGCTGTAAACAACAAACACCAAAACAAAAAAAGGAAAAGCCTGAGGTAGGTGTCTGATGTCAGTTTTAGCCTGAACTATTCATTTGTCAAAATTATGAACAACTGAAAAGAGGTTTCTTTAGTGGAAAATGTTAACAACCCAATGCTGAGTAAGCCCTCTAGAAATCTAGTCCAGCGTTGAGCTCAAAGCAGAGCTAACTTCTCGTTTAGAACAAGCTGTGCAGGTCCTGTCTGGTTGACATCTGAGTATCTTCCAAGATTAAGATTTCACAGCCTGTCTTAGCCCCCGTTGCAGTTCATCACCACACTCACAGTGAACCTTTTTCCTTACATCTAATTGCAGTTGCTTTCTTGCAAATTGTGTCTTGCTTTTTCCCTCTTTGTGTCTTGCCTCTCATCCTTTAGCTATGTACTTTGGAGAAGAGTCTGGCTCTATCTTCTCTGTAACGTTACTTTGCTCAGTGGGAGACTGTAAATGGGATCGCTCCCTTCCCCTAACCTTTCTTCTCAAGCCTGAACAAACATGGTTCTTACAGCCTTTCTTCATATGTTATGTGCCCCAGCCCATTAACCATCCTAGCTGCCTTTCACTGAACTCTTGAAAATCTGCAAGCCTAAAAGCTTGTGATTTATTTTTGTTGAAGTATAAAATATATTTGTCTTCCTAAAATTTTCTAACTTACCTGCGTAGAATCATTTGTCATGTGTTGTATGTTGCTCCTTAACTTTTGTCAAGAGAAACAGGGAAAGGTGGTTTTTATTTTTACCTCTTCTATTTTCTTTTTTATGTAAAAGAATTTACTTTTTTTTCTCAGTTTTTAACTGGAGCACTTAAAGTGTTTACTGAAGGTTGTATCATTTATTTCATGGTTTATAAGGTCCCAGGGACTAACTAACACTAATAAGGCTACTTTTGACTTGACAGAGGGAAGAATGGTTTATATAGAAAAAATTAAATTTCAGTTATATAAATATTTATCAGCTAGGAAGGCTGTCTCAGATTCCCTGAATTATCTGAAGTATCTTACAGTGTCGTAGTTTCTAACTAGAAGTGCATTTCTAACTTGAAGTGCAAGGACATTTTCTTGAAGAGTAACCTTTGCTCATTATCATTTGTACAAAATTGCTCAAGTTGTGGAAATGAATATGTTACATTAAGGCTAATTATTATATTTGAGTATAAGAAGAATATTAAGTTTCTCCAAAGCATGAAATGGATGCTACAGAGAATAACTGTGCTTAAAACAAACAAACTGAAAACCTTCTCGGACTGTTTAATTAGACAGATCTCCGGGTGGAGTTCTTCCACAGTTAATATAACATTTTTTTTTTTAAGAAGTAATTCTGGTAAAATTTTTTAGGCATTTGTAGAAATTTTGCACTTCCAGTGAAAAGATTGTTTTAATAAGAAAAAATATGAGTGTAAGACAAAGTACATACAGGTGTGTATCTCTTAAATGATTAAAAGAATAGGGAGATCATAGCATATGAACAAGCAGAGGACATTTGGCAAGACTGCTGCAACTACGGTGTGAAGCTGCAATTTCTTCACCATTCCCCCTCTTCCAGGAAAACATGGTTACAGGCAAGTAGCTGTTTTGTCCTCTCTTGAGGTATGGAGATGATGACAAGAAAGTGAGAAAATTTGTTTGTTTCTGATGATGTCAGCAGTTGTAGATTCTTATTTTATATTTTGGGAGGCATACTGCACCTCTGTCACTAATTTATAAAGGAAAATTTGATGAGGATAGAAGTTTGAGAATTTCACATTTTATATAGTGTCCTCATCAACTTTCCCCTACTAAACATTAAACTGTGAGGAGACTGCTTTCCACAACCCTCATCTCTGTGATAATTGCATTGTATTTTGGATATGCTTTTGTTGAATGAACATAGCTATCATGGGGAATGTTGGCTTTTGTGCCCCTTGGATTAAGATTTAGAATTATATTGAATCCACTGAATCATAACATTTAGTATCACATGAGAAAATACTTATAAACAGACTTAGATTTTTTTGTTTTGTAATGTTATGTCTGATACTGGAATAAAGCTGAATTTTAACCAGCTTGAAGAGTTTTGATGTGAATGAACTTCTGATAGAAAACTCAATTTAGAAATTGAAATTAACTATTTGGAGTTTTCTGATTTTTTCTGCAGCAAAAGTCATAATGAGATATTTCAGATCAAGTCAGCTTGAGTCAGAGTTTTTCCCTGATATGACTTCAAACATCTTATTTTTTATGTATTTGAAGGATCAGTAAAACTTCATTTAGCTACTTTATTGCCATATAAGAAACGCCCAGATGGGTCATCACCACTTCTTTGACTCCAGGAAGATATCATCCATTGCTCATTTCAACTGTGAAAGTTGGAAGCTGGCGCATGAAGAAAAAGGAGGAGTTAAACTACTCTTCCATAAGTTAACAGACATACTAGGCAATGCAAGTTGATACTGATCTCATTCTGAAAGGAACTATTTATAATGCCTTTAGCAAAACAAAATCATTTTGGTTTCATGAATTTTGAAAAGTCTTGTGCTAATAAAGATGGCAGTACAAACTTTATTATAAATATAACTGTCAAAATATTTATTGTTGGAAAAATACCAGTATTTCACAAATTTTCTCCATTTTTTAATAAAAACCATAGGCGTTTAACTACATGTAACCACAGGGTAACATGTCCTTGTTGGTGAAAATTTCGAATCTTCTTAATCTTTTAAAAATCCGTTGCTTGGTGCTCACCGATAAACAATCATATGTAAGAGCTGAATGGACATTTGACTTAAGAATTCAAGCTATCTTTTTCTCCCATAAAATTAATGAAATTCAACAGTTTATGGATGTTGGTTACAGGGTATTCCATTTTTGTAGCTGTAGTATTATACTGCATGTTCTTATGGTATATTGGGTCATATTTTGGGGCTGATCACTCTACTTTGAAGGTGATGCAAAATACTGTCAAGCATAAGGAAGAATAGGGGCGCATGTGGTGCCTATCTGTAACACCAATGTTGGTAAGGATGGATCCTGAGAAAAATCCAGCCATCTAAACCTTTATCCTAGTAATTTGCTTTTCATGGATCTGTGTAGTATGAATCACCTGATCAGAGTATTTTATTTTTCTGATTTTAACAAGGTATTGTCCATGCAAGGCAAATGTGCTCATTGTTGATTAACTTCATGGATTTCTTTTGTTTGTTTTGTAGAGCTTTCTTGGTGTTTACGCTTTTTGAATTTCACTTAACATTGGTAAGAATTAAATAGTATTGAAGTGCCATCATGGAAGATGAATAAAAGTTCTAATCTAAATAGAATCTCTGTAAGAGTAATTTCTAATTTTTATAGGAATGTGAAAACGAAGAAATCGAGTTCTATATTTGCAGCTTTTCTTGACAAATACTGATGCTATAAATTACACAGCTGTTCTTTCTCTGTATGGATTTTGCAGTACTCACAGCGATTTATAGGTTCAGAGTGCAGCTGCTGGAAGTCATTTATTTTCAGTTCTGTATTAAATCTATCATATACAAATGCATTAACATCCAGTACAGAGCTCAAGGGCTTATGGCTTTTTCTCCCTTGTTCTGAGTTGCTGTCCTGCAAACATTTGCAAGATATGTAGAAAACAACATTAAAAACGATTAAACTGATAATAAAGAAAAAAGGGAAACCTTTTTAGTATTTTCTGTGATAAATATTTGAAACTAGCTCATTTTGCAGTTTAAGCTGAGCAGCCACACCAAAACCTACTGTTAACATTTCTGAAACTGGTAATGCTAATAGGCTTGTTCTGACGGATTAGCACTTCAGTTCCATTTGCTTGAATGCCACTCTTTAGACATGTCAGTTGTACCTATATTCACATTTCAGAGATTTAGCCTCTCCTGCAGTCTTTGAATTATGTGCAATTTAAGTGAGTGTGTGAGCATGCATCTTCAATTTACTTGATTCAGCGTGTTTTAATTCCCCTATATATGTAGGGAGTTTGATTGCAAAAAGAGAAACTAGCTTATTTTAAATATTTGGGAAGTATTTGTAATGAATGTATACCTATCCCTAGACTATAACAATAACTGATTGAAGTTTGACAGAAGAACAGAGGCAAGGGGCATGAATATTTTTTGAGTCTATAATCTCTGAGAAAATAGCAGTTGAAACAGGCTGCCTGGTAGGAGTTGTGTATCTGTTTCTCATTGATGATTTCACATTTTTCAAGCTGAGATAATAAATCCGGGAAAATGGAACTGTGTTTTGTCCAGCACTAGGGGAAGCTTGTACCCAGGGGAACCTGAGCTGTTTTGTTAGAGAACCCTTGTGACAGATGGAATACCTTTAGATAGACTAAAGTGCAGTAAAAGAAGATTGAAATGAGACAGGCTAACAGTGAAAGGTCTGCAAGATTGGCATATGTTGGCTGGTGTATCAGTGAGAATTCTGGGGCACCACTTGTAACATCATCTTCTGCTATCAGTATTTGTACTTTAGGTGTTTCTAAGGAATCTAACACTGCTAAGGCAGAAAGTGAAACAGATTTTCCATCTAATAAATATTTTTATTGAAAACTATTCCCCAAATTCCCTTATAATTTTAGAAGTTAAAACTCAGAAAGCGTTATTCTGTTTCATTTTTTGTTGTAACTATTTTATTATATATAAAGTTTATTTTAGCATTTAACCTTCTGCTATAACAGCTTTACTATATTTATTATTATTTATTAATTTTACTAATTAGTTCTTATTATAACAATTACAAATTTACAGTAATTTGTTAAAACTGCTCTTATGCTACAATTTTGGATGAATCATCTTCCATTGAAAAAATACTGTGCTGAAATACTTCCTGTAAGCTTCGTTAACTGTACTATGTGCATAGTATTTTGTATGATGGTACTTCATATTTTCCATACCTCTGAAATAACTACAGTATGAAAGATTTTATATTTCATCTTGCTCTATATGTTTTATTCTTATGGTTTGTATGAACATTTACAGACAGATTTTAACCTTGCCTTTCTCACAAATGCAAATCTTCAGGTCTCCTCAGTCCTGTGAGAGGAGTTAGGTCCTACTTTGGCCCATCTTTTGAATTTCTTAGCTGTTCTTTAATTTATAAACTTAGGCAAATTAGACTTTCTGTGTCTTGGCTTTCTCTAATTTCTCAAATGTTGCAGCATCTTTGTGGTTTTGAGCAAGCATGGAAGTGACATTGCTGTTCAGTTTGCTCTTAAAGATATTTTAACTTTGTTCTCTCTGCTTTTTGTTTCTCTGTCCTTTATTGGTTGGCCTGCTTTATTGCTTTGTTATCTTGTGTAATAATTCATCTTTGCACTGAAATAATGTGGAATATGAGTTATCCTTAAGTGTCCTTTCTATGGTTTCTAAGGAATTATCGATCCTATGATAGATTACATTCTGTGTATATTCTTGGTTGCAGATGGCATTGAATTTCTGTATCTTTTTGGTTTGTCTTTCAGTTTTGCAGTTTCTAAGATATTCTTGAACACAAGTGTTTTAGGTTCCCTGTAGCAATTACTGCTTTTGTATGTATATATTACTTTTTATGGTAATACAGAAATCCTCATAAACTGGACACTATCTTCATAAAATAATGAGTTTGTCCTGGCTGTGATGGAAGGGGTGGGCCTTTAGGAGGCCAAAGAAGTCTATCACTGCCACATTGTGCCGTTGGCACAGCAGCCCTGACCTTAATTGCCTCTTAGCCCCTGATGTTCTCCATGGCCTGACCGAGCAGCTCTTTAAGCTCTTCCTAGCTTCAGCAGAGTTGCAGGGAAGCTGTGCAGACTCCAGGGTGAGCAGGAGCAGGAAAGGTTTCCAGACTCCTAGATTGCGACTTTTCATATTATTAAGACAGAATGTATTTACTGGGTGGTTTGGTGTGACTGAGTGTACCTCCTGCAGAGTACTGTAGAAGAGAAGGCACTTTGGAGCATACTGATCTGTATAGGACTTTTGCTTACTCCTCCAGGATCCATGCTTCCTGTGTTTCTGTCAGGCTTTCCAGCTGTCACTAAATCTGTCCTAGATCAATTATGTACTTCTGTATTTTGTATTTGCATTATATTACTTTGTTAGGTATGTATGCACGAATTCCTTGTCAGTCCTCTGAAAATTGTGATAAGTTGCTTTAATATTAAATTTTAGACTAAATCATAAATGATCTTGACCACCAGAAGTGTCCATTGCTCTCTGACCTCATTTCTTTTGAGGATGGACATTAAAAAGCAGATCTGACAGATCAATGATTCATAGATCAGTGATAACAGACATTGAAGTAGGAGAGCGTGTTTATTTTTATATAATTAGCTGAAAGGATGAAATGGAGTTTTAAACAAAAGAGATCAACCTTGATAATAAAGGATCCAACAGGCTTCTGAAACAAATGGTTAACATCAGCTAGCTCTTTAACTTCCTAGGAAGAGATCTCCAAGTCACATGAAGAATTAATCTCTGAAAACATTTGAAGTTTAAATAAGGAAATAAAATTATGCCATAAAAACTCTGGACTTAGGAAAATTTTAAACTGCATTTGACAGCAGCAAAAAGCGAAGGTACTTCTTAAGTGGAAATGTTAACACAGAAGAGCTGATTGTTGCTTTAATCATTGAATAAAGAATATAAGAGGACTGTAGGGGGTTGCTGTCCTGGTCATCCTGGTTTCAGGTGCTGCTGTCTTGGTTATCCTATTTTCGGATGCTTGGAATCAAGTAACATTTAATATATTACTGTCCCTTTCCATCTTTTTTTCCATCCTCTTACTTTTCCTTACACTGTTTCAATCTCATGCTTTTGTACTGTATATCTGCCTTTTCTTGTTTTCCTTTCTTTATATTCATGCAGATTTCTGCAGGGATATTTCATCCCTTTCTTTCCCCTTGCTCCTTCTCCTTTACATCATCTTTACCCTTCTGCTCTTCAAATCATGATAGGACCTTATGGAGGTTCCCAGCTTCAGATCTGGTGTTTAACCTGGGAGCCCTCTCCCTGATGAATGTTTCCTGCTCTGGTTCCAGAATCACTTGTTTATGACAAATGTGACCGTAACTTTACTAGGAAAAAACCTTTGTGAGCTAATATATTAAGTGGTATGTGTTTGTCGAAAATGAATTGCTGGACATAAAGAGAAATTCTATTACATTAATTCTTACCAGAAAAAATTGCTTTGCTACCTTTCAAACTTGGCTACTTCATCTGGGAGACTGACAGTTAATGGAGCAGGGTATTAAAAGTGTGGGAACCAAATTCCAAAAATAACAGATAGGGAAGTGACAGCAAGGTGTTGCTTAATAATCTATAACAAGGCTAGAAGTCACTGAAGCATATGAGAGAGAATATTTTGTAGTAGTTGCAGTCTTAGCCAGCAAAGCCTTGGTAATTTAAACACTGGGATGTTAACCAGAGGGGGGCAATATTTGATACTTTGAATAAGATCGCTGTGCTACTTTGTGGTATTTTGTATCAGTTTGAATATGATTAATAGTGAATAGGGTATATGTGCAGAAAGAAAGTTGTGAGGCTTCACTTCCAGTTAAAATCTGAGTCCTGTAACAGTTTATTATTAATTCTTGGATATCTTTCTGTGGAATTTCTGGTAGGAAGCAAAGGCTGATATCTTATTTTATGGCAAAATAATGTTAAAGATATTTGGATCTAATCGGATAAGTTTATCCCTTCAAGAGAAGTCGGATTCTTGGTCAGGGTATCCAAGCTCATTTTCAGTTCTTTCTGCTTTATCCCTTAACTTTCATATTAACTTCTAAGCCACACTGGTTATTTCATCAGAATCTCTAATTTTTAATGGATGAACAAGTTATTCATTTGCATTTAAATGAGACTAACAGCAGTTAAAAAAAAAAAAAAGAAAAAAACCCTTGACCTTACAACAGTGTTATCAAAGTATCATTCTCCTAATATGAATGCTAATGAAAAGCATCTAACAAGCAATCAAAACATCCAGATTTAACTAGAAGCTGTCAATAACTTTTTGTTTGTTTCTTACTGCAAAACTGAAACTTTATTTGCAGTTATAGAACAGCTTCTGTATTTCTGTGTACTGACAGTTTAATTCAACATGTCAGCTTTCAGGAGTTCTTTTTCCTGTTTGCATTCTTCAAGACTGTAAAAATCTTTGGAGATTTATTTAGTATTTCTAGAGGTTAAAAAACTTTTATTTCAGTGCCTTGGTACAGCTTTTGACAGTAAACATAAACACTTTCCCCTTCCTTTTCTAAGTGATACGGCATATAGAGAGAGATTTCATCTATACTTCTTTGTTATTATCAAACTCTTCTTGCATTCCTATTTCCTGCCAGATTGGTGAAGTAATTTGTGTTCTAGCTTCAGGGGAGAATAGAGAACTGTCAGGTACTGAAGTTGCATCTTCAGCAAGTACACATAACATTTTCAGACATGGCCATGATTTGGGATTCCCAGTTTGAATGCCGGGGATAAAAGTTTCATGCATTTTGAAAAATCAAGGACCAAAAATGATTAAATTATTCTGAAAATCAGACCTTGGTATTCCATGTTCATGGAAATCAGTGAAAAAGGCAGCACCTCTCTCTAAAGAAAAAGCTATACATGGTGTGTACATGTTACATGTTACATGCGTTACATGTTACAGTTAGAGCCAATGATGCTGATCTTCTGCTTGCTGTTAAAACTGACTAAAAGTCAGGTGGCTTTATAAACAGTGCTGAGTTTTCACAGAGACAGGGTAGATTATTTAAGATTCTGTCCTCTGCTGACATTGTCATGGCTTTGTACTGTAACAGTTCGCATTCTGCATATTCATATTCAAGGCTGATGCAAACAAATTCTGCCTAGAGCTTACAGCTGTGTAGAGTGTTTGTGTGTGTGTATGGTGTATATATACTTTCAGCATGCATACTGTAGTATAGTTTAGCATCACACACGAAGAATTGCTGGTAGCCTCTGAAGCCTAAAATAAACTACTCTTAAGACTTTTTTTTTTTTTTTTTTTTTGAAAGTTAGTTTGGAATTCCTGACAATCAAGTAATCAAGACAATCTGTGTAATGTAAAGAAAGATTCCTGTTTTTATCTGCACTGCACAACACACACAATAGTGTTATGATGCATCTTCTAAAATGGCTTACTTCCATGGTGTGTGCAAACACAGTTGTTTAGGAGATTTTTGGTATTTTGGTATCATCTATCTATTGGAGGAGAGAGATGAGAAAGGAAAATGTTTTACACCACTGGAGTGTAACAGATTTAATTTACTTGATCTACCAGTGGAGCAATTCATGGAAACATTTTTTTTTTTTTTAAGCAACATATGAACAAACAGGCTTATGTGTAATATAGCTGTATGATCCATTGAAGTTTCATTTGTGCTAACCAAATTGTTATCCAAAGTCAAGCCCAGAAGTCAGTCCATGTGTCAGTCAGGATCAGGGCTGGTGAGAGTAACCAGTAATCACTAGACAGGTCCGTAGTGATAAGGCAGAGCCAGGGCCAAGCCAGAAAATCAGTCTGTGGGTCAGAATCCAGATCAACAGGGTCTATGGCCAGGCACAGGTAGTGGGGTGGGAACCAGTGGTACCAGACTGAGCTGAAAGGGGCTCCTGGACCCATGGTTTCTCAAGATCCTTGTCAGGAGCAGTAAGCTTTTAAAGTCTATGAGAAAGTAGTACTACCCTGGAAGGACTGATACAGCTCAAGAGCAATGTTGCCATCAGTATCAGTGCCATTTTTTCCCCCCACTTTGTGAGATACTCTCTTTTTGCTGAATGAGACCACATAGTACTTACAAAATGAGTGAACTGGAGCCATACCCAGATAAATGACGCATGAGCAAAAACACTTGGAAGAGTTTATGAGCTCTCCTATCATCTTTGTTGATTCCCCAAATAGACATTGCACTTTGGCAGCTGCTCTTGACTGAAAACTGAACATCAAGGCTGAAGCTTAAGCCATGATAAAAAAAATAATGTTTTTGTTCCTTCATCCTATAGTGGTACAAAACTGTGAGAGTTTGTATGTTGTTTTTTTTTCCTGGATATAGAGCTCAATGCAGTGATGTCTGTCTCTGCAAACAGTGAGCTAGATGACTGCAGTGCATTTTATTTGAAGTTACCTTTGTGAACCTCTTGTTGACTGCAGCATGTGCAAAATATAGCAGTTATTTATACTTGTGGAGATGCCTGAATCTCGTGAGTTGTGCTGATGCAACTACTCTGTGAAAAAGAACTGTTTTACAGCTTACTTGCATAGCACTTGTGTAACTCTATGTTTCATTCTGTGCAAGGTTAAGGCAGTGAATTCAGCAAGGGACAGTATGTGTAGAGTGTCTGTTGGAGTACAACTCTCACTACATTCCTGTCAGACCCATGACTGAATGCTCAGACCTTTAAAAGTCTGTAGTCTTAGTGTAGAGGCTGATCGGAAGGTGTGCAAGCATATTCAGGTTTAGCACAGTGCTCATCAATGTTACATTAACACTCTGCTTGTAGTTTTCAAGTGATATATTGTATCAAAAATAAATCAAAATGAATTGTATATTTTCTCAGTATTACTTTTCTGTGTTTCCTAATGGTATACTCTCTAGTTACAAATGAAAAGGAATCAGGTGATTTCTGTATTTTTCTCTCCAGTGAAAATGGTTTGAGAAGTACCGGTTAAAAATCTGTGTGTAGAGACTGACTTCCTTCTTTTAAAGAACTAGTTGCATTATTCTAACAATCCACATATGCAAAGGTTTGATAAAGAAATCACTCTCTCTTTTTGGCCCTGTTGTGCAGAAGGTCGGACTAAGATTATTGAATGTCTCTTCCTGTTTGTGAATCACATAAAAAATCTTGAGGATTTAATTTTTCATCAAGGTGGAAAAGAGCAATATCCCTACAGTTGTTTTGGGGCTGTCTAAGGCTTGCAGCTGAAAAGCAAAGTAGTGATATATTTCATGGGTTTAAACATAAAAAAAAAAAAAAAAAAAAAAAAAAAAAAAAGTGTTGTTGAACAGAAGTGAGGCTTTTCATAGCTGGATTTACCAATACTGTGCTTTTGAAACTTGACACAATATAGTGTGAAACAAAACTGTGTGTTTTTCCAAACATTTCTGGACAGCTAAAGAATAAGAAATTTCAGAACAAAAACTATTTATTCATCTTCAGGTGTGTAATTTGACAGTGAGTTACCCTGTTTGTATGATTGCCATGTAGAGGGCCTCCTTGATAGCCAGCTTTCTTGAAAGCCAAATCATGTTAAGAGACAGCAAGCTTTCAACAAGTGTTTATATACTAAATTCAAAACTGACAATGTGCTTTACAAACATTTATAAAAACACAGCCTTACAGACTCTGAAAGAAACTAGTGCACATCTATGTAACATTTCTTAAGTTCTAAAGGCCACAAAGATGGCTGGGGGCCTGAACACTTGCCTTTTGAGGACAGGCTGACAGAACAGGACTCGTTCAGCCTGGGGAAGAGAGATGACTTGGGGGACATGACAGCAGCCCCACCAGCACCTACAAGAAGATTGCTGAGAAGGCAGAACCAGGTCTGCATGGCAGTGCAGGCTGGAAGGGCAAGAGACTGCATGCATAAATTGGAATGAGAGAGTTTTAGACTGAATGTAAGGAAACCTTTCCTCTCTGTGCAGTGGAGCAGGGCACTCAGAGAGGTTGTGCAGTCTCCATCCTTTTGAAGGTTTTCAAGATGTAACTGGATAAGGACCTGAGCAACCAGGTCTGACCCCAGCTGACTGTACTTTGAGCAGGAAGATGAACTAGAGCCCTTCTGAGGTCCCTTCTGACCTGAATTATTGATACTAGGAAAATTAGCTTTTGCATTGGCTTTCTTGACTGAACAGTGGTTCTCCCACAACTTCTACAAAATTGCCGTTCACATAGATACATAGAGAAAAGCCTGTCATTGGGACTACTGTGTGTGTGTATATGTGCACACATGCACACACACGTTTACACACACACACAAATGAATTTGAGTTCAAGCTGGGCCTAGGGGTCACACAGGCAATTGCAGACTAGCACAAATACATACTGTATTGCAAGTGTTAATAAACAGAAGAAATCAGCATAATCATTTTGCATGAACCTATAGTATTTCTGCATTGTTTTTTGAGGAAGCTATGTGTCAGAAGCAAGCACTAATGTATGGTAAGTTGTTTTCTGAAGCTTTTCATATTTGCCTGTGTGCTTTTATCACTGCATGTGTGTTCTAATGGTCAGAAAATATATGCTGGAGTTTCTTAATACTGTCTTAATATCAGCCCTTTAATTTATATTTGAATTTTAAATGTCTCCAGTTAAAGTTGTTTTCCTACTTCTTGACATCAAATGGAAAGATGAGAAAGTGATTTAAGATACAAGTCAATATTACCCCGTTGTTTCAATTGTTTTGGTAATTTTAACATACCATTTTGTCTCATTTGCTTTTCGTTTACCTCCCTCAATTGACTTTTTATGTCACAGTGGTCCTAGTTACTCCCAATTTGTCAGTTAAAATTAAATGATTAGCATTTTTTTACAGTTTGTTTTTTCCTAATGTAATAATTTAATGCAGTGAGAAGTAGATACTTTTGTAAATAATGCATATAGATGTGGCTGATGCAATGCCAATGAAAATAATTGGAAAGACTTGCGTTTGCTTTAGAGCAGGCTGCAAGCAGCTTTGCATACACTTTGTCATTCACTCTTCATTGTGTCTCTTCTAATTGTTTGAAACTAGTGCCACAGGCTTTTGTTCTGATGTGCCATTTTCCATTCCTTTCTTTCTTTTTTTTTTTAATTTATTTTTTTTTTATTTTACCTCTGAGTTTAATTTCATCCAAACTATTTTTCAAATATCTAGTAGTTTTCTTCAAAGGGACAAGATGCAAAAAAGAAGGTAAGGAGAGTGTGTAAAGTAAAATAGGATGAGACAGAAGGCTCCTTACAGTCCTGATGCTGACCGTGTGTTTGCCCTGAAATTTATAGCTTTCAGCTGCCCAAGTAACTGTGCCTGAGCTTGACTCCTAGAAACACCTAGAAACACTTAAAACTGACTTGATAGCTCTATGGAGCTTCCGGTTATAAGGTTCACTTTGTTCCTTATTGTCTGGGCTACCAGAAGGCAGTGGGATTTCAGGAAGGTCTGGGTGGAAAAGAAAGGAAGAAGAGGAGTGTGGCAAGGTTCCTGAGTTCTCTTAAGTGTGCGCATGACGTGGAGAGAGGAGAAATAGGCAGTTTCCAGAGATGGCTTTTCACAGGCCCTGTTTTTCTTTTCTCACCTTCCATGCTTTCCTGGGAATACATGGTTCTCATCTCTGAACTGCTGTTCCTTTCTACAGTGTGCTTGGGATTTATACTGATGAGGCAGGGAAGTAAACACAGGAAATTAGCTTAAAAGCACAAACACGGAATTTCTTGCTTGACCCTATCTGTACCCACCGCCCTTCTTTATTGCCTATTAAGAAAGACATATTCGAGAGAAGAGACAGCTAATTTGCAGGCTAGTCCTGAGATGAACCATCATAGGAAAACCGTACTTAAGAATAAGCAAAATGTGGACAGATTTTCATCCTGGCTATAAGACACAATAAAAATGTGATTTTTTTTTGCATAGGATTGGCTCATTCTTTGTGAGATAAGAATGATCCTAAATTTAACTTTAAGTATTGTTGTAGACATAGTTAATTTTCATAATCTTTGATTTTTCCTTAATTTTTCCTTAAACAGAATACACATAGAAAAAAATATTTATATTTACTTGTCAGTTTTGAAGTGCTTTTGGAAAAAAACAGCATGTTCTTTTGCTGACAGGATTTGAAATCTAGCAATCAGCGAGATGAAATTGCTGCAGCACGTGCAAGTCTGAAGGAAAATTCATCTCTTCTACATTCAATATGTTCAGCTTGTTTGGAACATTCAGATGTTGCATCCCTTACAGCCAGCAAGGACTCAATTTGTAATGAAATACAGAATGCTCTCAGTGTAATTTCTAATGCTTCCCAAGGAGTTAGAAATGAAATGGGACAACCTATATCTCACACAGCTACTCTCGGAAGTGCCCTTGATGAGCTTGAGGTAGGTAAATGCATAAATCTGTAACACTGCAACATTTTTTGGGAAAATGTTTAATTCTTTTTTTTTTTTTTTTAATTTTAACTATTGCTGTAATTGACAGATTAAAGACATTAGAAACTGAAGCTTTGCTTCGTCTTAGTGATAATTGTGTCACTGTAAACTATTTCACTGAGAGGGATCACTTCCTTCAACACAGTTTGAAATTAAGTCTTCACATCTGTTCAGTGTTTGGCTTGTTTTGAACAGCAGGCAAGAATTAGTTCCAAATGTATCACTAAAGGCGAAGACAGAGAAAAAATCCTTGAATATCTGGGCAGAACTCATGAGTTCAGTTTAAAAATGACAAGAACAATTATCAGATGATGATAATCACTGCTGCCCTGACTATATTTCAACTAGTTTGATGCAAGATAAAATTCTTTACTCCAAAATTTGTCATTGGGAACATTATGTAATTACGTCCTGCTGATTGACAGTGGTAAGAGCCAGCTTGGAGGGTGAGGTTGCAGACAGTGTTCCTCATCTACTGTAAGTGGTGCATGCCCAGATCAACAAGGGGAATAAACATTTCTAAATACATTTGCAAATATGGGTCTTTTTAGTTGTAAAAACACAGAGCTATCGGATGCCAGCCTTGGAACTCCAATATTATTGACACACTTTCAGGTAAATTGGGGTTATGATTGATGATAAAAGATTTTGCCTAAAATTTTCAATGAAGCATGGAAGAAATGCACTGAAATTCATATATGGCACTACTCCTGTAGTGGCAGTTTATTAATCAAAACAGACATCTCAATCATGTCCAAAGTTGAATCGCTGATACTTTTTCCCAAAGGAACAGGTTACAAGTCTGTATTTCATCCTTCATTACTGCTTCCATTGGGTTTTAAAATTACAGTTGCTAGTCAATAATCATTATTTGATAGAAAAAACCTCAGGTTTTATGTATAATATGTCTTTTGTTACAGTGGAACTCTGAATGACAAATAATCCAACTTAAATTAGAGCTGTTGTTTACCTTTTTTTTCTTAAAAAAAAATATTTTTTTTTCTTACAGAATTTAGTGAAGTGGTCATTTATGCTGACCAGAGGGAAATCACTCTGTCTGTATGACAGCCATGCCATTTTAGTAAATCATTTTTCTGATGTCATTAATTTTACTATTGTTTTCAAATCTAAGAATTGTGATAATTATGAAAGGGAAATTTCTCCTTTGGATTGAATTTATTTTTAGTCAGAAACATATGAGTCTGGCTGTTGTAAAATGTTATTTGTTTATTGAATTTTAAATTCATTTTTACTTGAGTAACACAAGTAGGAACTGAGGCTGTATGACTTAGATAAAGGACAATTTATAGAGCGTTTAACTTTTAAAAATGATTTTATGAATTAAATGGTTGTACTTTATTTATAGAAAGTTGTACTGGCTATAGGACCCGAAATAACCTTTGCTCTATCTTGTTCTTGCAAATACAGTGCCATGAAATAAACTGATGTAGTAAATAGTCTGTTGGGAGCAAATCTCATTAAATGTTTATAGTGTGGAAATGTATCAAGAAGCTTACCCAACAATTTAGTATCTAGATGTTTTGCAATGTCATTCCTGCTTTGCCAGTGCTGGCAGTGTGAAAGTAATCATAGATTCACAGGTGAGGAAACCACCAGAAAAATTAGAGAAGTTAACTTATATCAGTAGATTTCTCAAGAATTCCTCTCATAGGTCTGTTTAACTACCATGTCGTTCATAATTAAACACAGAATTTTAATGTTAAAAGCTTAATTACTTGTTAAGAGCTGTTAAAAGGGCACATGGGTGTGGGTTATCTAGTACATTTCAGTGGTTTTTCAGCTTATGAATGTAAAGAGAGCTCTCACAAAAGGTACAGTTCATGCCAAACTCCTCTGTCAGCTCGCTCATCTAATACATGGTTCTTTGATGACTATGGCCATCTAGCAGAGCAGTTACTCACCAGACATCAAAATACTGTAAATCAGCCCCAAATGTTAGGAAATATAACCATGTTTCTGTATACCCATGCTTCCTCTTTTTCAAAGTTCAGAGGACTAATGAGGGAAAAAACACAGGTCTAACCATTCTGTTTAAGCTCTCATTTTTATATAAAAACTCAAGTAGCTGACTGCTGTCTGCACTCATTCAAACGTTCTGAGGTTCCCAGCCGGAGGAGCACCTCTTCTGATGGTGCTTAGTCTCTCTGCGTCTACAGGTTTTGGAGCATTTATTTAGGCTTTTGCTCTTAAAGCAAAATTGCTTGTTGCATATCTAGTGTATGTTCGTTGGCTGGAGTTGAATCATCTTTTCTGCTTTGGTATACTGGTCGCACATACTTGATTAAATTGCTTGAAGAATTATCTGCAAGTATAATCTTAAATCATATTTTCCTGGGTATTATTGCCTAGAATTTGTTTGATTTACTGTTGAACTGTAGTAGCTTTTTTTGCTTGAGTATGACAATGCTGTTGGTCCATCTTTGCATAGACTTCATACTGTCTCCTAGAAGACGTTTTTCCATCTGTTTCTTCTAAGACCTGAAAGCAGTCATCATGCTAACTATATGACTGGCTGACTGTAGTCATCAGACACATCTCAGTCTTCCATGATGAATCGGCTTCTTTCTGCAGTAACACTTAAATATTTTACTTGGCCAGTGCATTTATATCATGATGGACATTGTGTGTACAGTCCAGTGCTGAGGTGCTTATGTCAGATACAGTAGGTTGACAGTGAAGTTGGAGCTGTGCCACTTAGTTATTATTCATTGGAGCACCAACAGACAGGAGTGAGATACTACAGGGCAATTGGATATTCAAGATGGTAATGTGAATGAGGAGGACTGAATTTCAAATTTCTAATACAAATAAACCTGTCTCCCACATCAGAAGGGAATGTCCAGACCTCTGGAAACTGGCTACGTTGGAATGCCTACCCTTGTTGTTCCTAGGAGATTGTCAGGGATGAGTCTTTCATGTATAAGATTGGTTTGAAATTATCTGCTGAATATAAGTTAATTATCTGTAAAAGAAGTGTAAATACAGACTTTTCCAAATCTGTATTAATATGCTGGCTATCAAAGTTAAAACTTTTTCCTTTTTAATTCTACTGTGGCTTTTGATATAGCTAAAGTAAGGAAAATTCAGATAATGCATTGGTTAAAGGTATTATGCAGGAAAGCACTGTTCCTAGTACTGAGAACTATTTGGATGCTACTTTTCAAGTTATGCATTCCTACCTAGAGTGGTGACAGCTGGAAGCAGTTAATTTCCACACCCTTTCAGAGTCCATAATGGCACTTCTTACCATGCATTTGCAATCCCTTGTACTGCATTTCCCAGACTTCCTGCAGTGCATATTGTATAGGGCATGTTGTAACTTACCTTGCCTCTAGACAAATTGGGTGCAGTTTTCCTTTGCATTCAGCCTTAATCTCACTTCCCTAAGGGAACTCAACAAAGAAAGGAAATTATGAATTAAAATACAGATGTCCTATAATAATGCTCTTAATGTGTCTCCAAGTCATCCCTGTGAACAAGTGCTATCCTACTACCTTCACCCTTCCCAAAATGTGTCTTCAGATACATTTCCTTCCTTTTTGTGGCAATAGCTATTATAGCTATATAAGAGATATAAGCTATAGAAGAGATAGAGGAGTTTTAATATTTTAATTAAAGTAGGAGGCTTCTGATGACACTGCTAAGAGCTGGATCACCACTCCTATCAGGCCTGGCTCTAGGCATTGGTAGATTAGGAGGTTGCCTGCAAAAGCAAAACAGTGTCCTATGCTGTTGCCTGGGTGAGCCAGGCTGGCTGATCTATTGCCAGCCAGAGACTAGCATATATGGAGCAGTTTCTGAGTAGGAGAGCAAACCATCTTCCTTCTGTCCAAGCCCTCTTTCTCTTTCTTGGATATCCCTCTTCTCAGCAGGAGCAGCCAGGTCCTGGCAAATTTTCAGCTTTTCCTCTCACTGTCCTTTGAAAGGAAAAAAGTCAGCTTTTTGTAACTGCTGTGAGGTTCTTGACGGGCTCCAAATTCTGAACTTCTATAAAAGAGGGTGAAGCAGTGAAATGCCTTCTTCCTTTACTCTAACCTTGCTAGTGGGCAGGTGGTGGTATAGTCATGGCCCCCTTCCAGTTTGGCACTGATTCCAAAGTTGCACGTGAACTTGATGTTTCTATGATCTGTATATTTTTAACATCTTTCAATTAGGAAATAATTAATAGGTAGGATTAATATATTACTCTTATGGATACAAACATAGCCTTGTTTTTTCATCTCCAGAATGTTAAAGCTCTTTCCATCACATTTGCACGTAAATTCCCTTCCAGTTTGGATAGGTGGACATTGTCTTGAGAAAATCCAGGAACTTGAAAATACGTAGTTGATGTTTTAGCATATCTAAGGTTGCATCTTTCAGATACACATCAAGAACTGACATAGACTCATAAGCTATTTTACAGCTAGATACATCCTATCACTTGCTGTAACAAGTCCATAAACCTAATTTTAGACTTTTTGTAGTCTCTCAGAATAGACAATTGCAATAATAGTATCACTGGCCTGTTTTTTTTGTGGTGCTCTGCTGTGATATGAAAGACCAAAAATTCAGTGCAGGATGTGTGTACAGACAGACAAAAAAGCTCAGTAGTATCTTTCCAGTTTGAGGATGGGAGTTTGTGTTGTCCCAGTTCCAGGTACAAAGCAGAACATAAGCCACTTTAAAAACTTAGAGAATTTTAGTTTAGAGAAGGACATACTGAGGTTAAGTAAGAAGGTTCATTCTCAAATAATTTTCTGTGTATTAATAGGCAGTAAGTGTGGGGCTGAAATGTTGAGAGTACTTAAATACCTTGAGTGCTTTTAAATGAGATGGAGTACTTCAGGGCAACACAAGGGTAATGGAGGAGGAATATTTAGAAAGTTACACTTTTCCTGCAAGTTGGGAATGTGAGCTACCATTTGAACTGCAATGTAATGCAGAAAGAACAGCCACTGTCAGATTTCTGTATTAAAATACTTTCTTTGGAAATATTTGGATTATGAAGTCTGACTTTTTTTCTGTAGTTTTGCTGGAGAATTTTCCTGGTATTTCAAAGTAATTCTTGTATTTTTTGGAAAAGGTGGGAGGATTGAACCTATAATAGAGACTTCCTTTCTCTAAATCATACATAATGCATTGGAATTTCTTATTAGAAAAAACAACAGAATTTCAAGTTTACTGCAGTCACCTTTTCTGGCTATTTATCTTATAATTTTGTAATAGAACACTTTCTCTGCTCTTGGAATTTTATAAGCTAGACAGTACCTGAAATTATCATACTGATTATAAATTGAAATATAAATTCCACTTAAGGATATATGCCATAATTTTCTTGTTTAATTTTTCTTCTGAAAGCCTAGAACCATCAAATGGATATAGTAGGCAAATAGACTTACATGGAATTTAGGCTTGGTGATCTGGACCATAATGACACAGCTTCAGAAGTTCAGTTTGATTAAAAAAGGCTATCCAGGCTGGAGCATGAATTTACTTACTTTTCCATTGTATCAAAACATCGCCTCTCCTTTTCCAATTTTTTAGATTTGTTTCTTGTCACAAAAAGTAGATCATTTTATCATACCAAATGAGTTGGCTGCTTTGCTTTATCCTAGCTGGTGAAAAGAAAGAAAGCTGTAACCTTTCAAAACTGTTGAACAAAAACTACTATTTTGCACTTTGCCTATTCAGCCTTTTAAAAGTAGCAGCAGTGAATTTCTGCCACAGAGTGATTATATTAGACTAAAAATCAGCAGAATTGGACCATTCATCTAATCCAACATAACATTTCTCATCTATGATGTTCTGTAAGCCACTTAGGTGCAAACCTGCTCCAGTTGGAAGCTCTATTGCCACCTTAGGGCTGAGCTGAGGTCAGTAGGATTTGATAATATGGTTTTTGGATTGGAACAGGTCACATTTGGCTTTGTCTGCAAATGACCCAAGCACTACTAGCCTCACTGGGGAAAACAGAATCTGCTGTGATCAGCAGTATTTTGGATATGTCAAGCAGAAGGGGATGGCTGAAAGTCTGGGAAGCATAACATCACTGTGGTTCGTGCACGTAATAGCTGAAGCAGACACTTCATTGAGCTGACTTTTCTTATCCACTCTCCTAATATTTTCCAGAATTTAATTATCCTGGATCCTCTTGTAGTGAATGAAGAGAAAATAAGGCCATCACTAGAGAAACGTTTGGAAGCAATTATTAGTGGAGCTGCTTTGCTAGCAGATTCTTCCTGCACACGTGACTTTCATCGAGAACGCATCATTGCCGAGTGCAATGCTATCCGCCAAGCTCTTCAAGATCTGCTTTCTGAGTACATGAATAACGTAGGTAACCATATTTTTTTTCTTATTTTTTTAATATCTGTATCGAAGCCTACTGTAATATAGATACATATTGAATAGACATAATTAGGCGTGATTAGTTTTGTGATCACTTATGACTGACCTGTATTTTTCAACATACTTTTTAAAAGGCCAAAAGGAGCACTTTTCTACATTAACCTAAGTGAAAGCTAGCTACAGACCTCTAGAATGAGGGATATTTGTATCATCTCTTCTAGTCTGTAGAACATGCTGAATCGCAGAAAGGATGTACAAATGTTTAGGTTATTTTATGCCTATTCTGAATTGTCATCAGTATGGAACAGACACAGTGATCCTTCAAATGCTAGTAACAAGAGTTTCTTCATCATTTAACTTCCCAGTTCCCTCTTAGAATTTGAGGAGCAGAGTTCTAAATTGTTCTTTGTTCTTACAGTATGCAACAACTTAAATAGTGATTGTTTAAAATATAAGTAATCTGTCTGTCTCCTTTTAAAATAGCATGTTCATAACAATAGATTTGATCTGCCTAGGAGCAGAAAGTTAACACTTGTCTTATTAAATTATAAGTCAGAAATGTTTAATAAATCCAGAAATTTAACTGTCTGGTATGCTAATAAGCCACTTTACAGGATATAGTTGGGGTTGGAAGGGACCTCTGATGGTAATCTGGTCTGACCCTCCTTGTTCAAAGCAGGGCCAGCTAGAGCAGGTTGTCCAGGACCATGTCTTGAGCTGGGTCTCGAGTGTCTCCAAGGATGGGCACGCCACAACCCCTCTGGGCAACCTCCCCAGTGTTCAACCACCCTCCAAGTAAACAAGTGCTTTCTTAGGTTCACGTGGAATCGCCTGTGTTTCAGTTTGGGCCTGATGCCTCTCATCCTGTCGCTGGGAAGCACTGAGGAGAGTCTAAAGACTTCCTGCTCGGCCTCTCCTCATAGGAGAGATGCTCCAGTCCCTTAATCATCTCTGTGGCCCTTTGCTGGACTTGCATCGACGTGTCTGCATCCCTCCTGTGCTGGGGAGCCTAGCGCTGCAGTCAGCGCTGCAAGGGAGGCCTCCCCAGGGCCGAGCGGAGGGGTAGGATCCCCTCCCTCGACCTGCTGGTCACGCTCGTCCCAATGCGGCCCAGGAGGCTGTTGGCCTGCTTTGCTGCAAGGGTGCTTCAATATGTTGTTCACTGATGAATTTTTGAAAAAGAATATAATTTCATTGCTTTTTAAAAGTTACTTTTAAATTTGAATAACTGATTTTACACTTTCTATGTCTGGCAGTTACTATTAATAGGGGTACATACTGTTAATATCATGCCTTTTCTCTGTAAGTGTTTTCCGTAGGCACGCTGTTCTTATCTAAAGCTACGTCGAGGTGATTCATCTTCCACATTGAGAGGATAATTGTTTGTACAGCTATTTGTTTCTATTTTGGGGACCCTAAATTCTTTTCCGTTTTGTAAGTCATACTGCTTACCTACTCCAAGGCTGTTCTGATGAGGTAGTATTGTCTTATTCCTTAAGAAAATGAGGGGTGGGGAGTAAGGTAATCTGTGTATATCCTTATCATCCCAAAAGACTCTTATCAAACCAAAAGATTGGTTTTTTGCAAGAACCCTTCAGTGGAATTCTGTGTCTTGCAGAAGTTCTACTGCATGACTCTTAAGTCACGTGGTCTTAAATCCTTGGACCTTGGAACAAAATTGTGATTGTCTTTTCTATTTCAGAAATGCCATGCTTCTAGGGTTACATAATGCAGATTAAGGGGAAGTGAAGAATACATTGTCCAATTGAATATGTAAACTTGAGAGAGTCAGGAAGCAGCTACTTAAATAAGGCAAAAAGGGAAGATGTTTGTACAAGATGGTAAAGACAAGGAAGAAGAAAGTGGAAAGGAAGAAATACAAAAGACTTAAATGTCATTTTAATTCTTCTCAGTCATTCTTGTGAATTGTAATATGCAGTTACTTGGAAGATTGTTTTCTAGATATGTAGCTGTCATTTTTTGCTCTCATGTACTCCATTTTGGGCTCCCTATGTCTATTCATAAGTACTCAGAAATTTATCTGATTGACTTTGTGTTGGTGAAGTTCTACCAGGGTCAATCTAGACTCTTGCTTGATGGGTCGTTATTCAATAATGGACAAGAATATAGCCCTGTCAGCCAGGTTTCACAGTGAGTGCAAGCACTTTAGTGCTATTGCTCTCCTCTTTGCCGTGTATATTTTACAGGTTTCTGAACGTCCAGCTTTGTCCCTAAACTCTCTCTTTCTGACCCCTCTCTTCTAATACTTTATATTTATACCTGAAGGAATTGAAAAAAGAATTTAAATGGTGACAGACTGTCTTGCATGCTTCACAGTAGGCAAGAGAAAGAAGGCAGGATCTAGCGTGTTTCCTCAATGGTTATTTTAATGGCAAGTGTCTGGTTCTAGGAGCCAAGGCATGTGTGTGCTTGTTGCCAGAATGTGTACAGGGACCTCCCAGAGGACACCAGTAAACAGCTTCTCAGCAGCCAGACTACTTACTAAGTATGGCCCAAATCCACAAGAGTACTTAAATGTAGCAGTGCTCAGCATGGGAAATCTGAGTATGTATTTTCTCTGTTGAGAAACTCTGTTGAGTCTTTATGACAAAACACAGAGGTAGCTCAGCAGAGTGGACTCCTTGCTTGCTTTCTTGGCCAATAAATTTTACAATCTTGGAAGCAGTTTTCAGTTTTAACAGGGTTGTTCCCAAGGACTCCAGTGTCTTCTTTGTCATCAAAGTCTGTTTTCTGAAATTAGCCCTCAGTGCTTAAACAAATGTACAGGAACTTACGATTTAGCCCTAACTATCTGAAACAGTATAAGGGATATAGCTTTTGTTGTTCTCAGACTTATTTTGTTTTTATTTCTCAATTATTCTAAGTCTCTAAATAAGCCTCAAAGACATCAAGTGAAATTAAGAGCTTTGATGTCAATGATAAAACTTGAGAATTTTCTCTGAAAGCCAGGAAAAAGCATCTTTTCAACAGTTACTGCCTTTTATATAAGTGGCTGCTTTTCACAGAGCCTGTATCACAATGAGGTGATGCAATAGAAATTTAAAAAAATGTTTTTTATACTAATAAAAACCCATTCTGTCTCCGAGAAGCTAAAGTTTTTCTACTTACAAAGTAGTTTAGACAAGTAGTAAATCACAAAGTAAGGCAAATATATATATGTTTATAATTTTGAGAAGCAGCAATCTTTCTTTTGGTATTTCTGGGTTATTTGTGTATTATTGCTATATTCTTTGAATTGTACAGATAGATACGTACTGTTAAAGGGTATATTTACATTTCAGGACATCAAATAACAGAAATTACTATTGTGAATTTGGATAGTTTGTCGATGGCAGAATCATACTACAGTGTGTGGATAGGAATGTATCCATAGGAGCAATCACTTTGTTCTAGTACTAAGTACTTACATTCTCCTAATGTGAAAATTATTCTCTTGTCTCTGTTCATCCTTTAAAATGAAAAGTTATTGAATACATTGGAATGCAGCAATACTGACTGTTTTTTCTTGAGTTTTTTTCTGTATGCTTTTACTCCCAGTCACAACACAGATATGCACTTACCCAGGTGATCAACAGAGATAATAGAATTGTGAATGGGTGTGGGTTTAAGTGGGCCATTGTGAGCAGCAATTAGGATGACAGGCACAGCTCTGCCTTCATTAAATAGGGATGGTATGTCTGAATAATTATTCCTCACCCACCTGTGGGTTTGAATAGAAATCTCTAGCTAGATCATTCAGACAGGGCTCAAAAGAGGTTGGTAAAGAAAGCTGGGATGTACTGATGGTATGATAACTGCTTTCTTTAGCTAAAGTTTCCTTATTTTTGAAATAATGTTTCATGATTTTGTAGCTGTATTAGTTTATCATCTTATTCTGGATGTTAGTTGGAGATATATGTATTAGCTATACTTGGATGCTTGGATGGCATACTTTACACCATTCCTGATAAGTTGTGATTTCATTGATATTTGTTGGGTATTTGAAAGACTTCTGTCTTTCAAAAAAACTGAAACATAAGAAGTTCCACCTGAATATAAGGAAGAACTTCTTTACTGTTAGAGTGATGGAGTACTGGAACAAGCTGCCCAGAGAGATTGTGGAGTCTCCTTCTCTGGAGGTATTCAAAACCCTACTGGATGTGATCCTGTGTAACATGCTGTTGGTGATTCTTGCTTGAGTGGGGATCCAGTGGAATCTGTCTGGATTTCAAATTGTAACTGTTTTTCACTTACTGGAACTGAGTACTGGAAGTTCAAAATCAGAAAATGAATGCAAAACTAGGAATTTTTTTAATTTAATTAATGAATTTATTTTAATTAATGGCATGGCTCTGGGCCTGGTTGTCTTGACTTATGAATTCGCAGTGCAAATGACTTGCTTTACCCCCGCATTAAATACTCTACAACAGCACATCTGACATAACTGTCTCTGCGTAGAGACTGCTAGTGATTGGTAACATTTTGTGCAGTATTTTATTATTGTTCTTACTCTTTCAAAATGAGGGGACATATAGATGCCTCAGACTTCATCGGACCTGTGCTTTATGGTTTTCTGCAGAAGTTTTTACCACTTTCCTGGGTAGAGAGAAGACAAGACACTTTGGTTTATAATCATAGTGGTGCAGTTCATCTCTCACTTAAGCTACACATTCTTGCTCTGAGCAGTGGATTTTTCATTTCAGTGCTCACAGGGAACATTTTGGCAGTTCTTCAAATCGCAGAAAGTCCCCCCAAAGACTTATTTCAGATTGAAGAAAATATTTTGTTCAGCTTAAGAAGGGAATGCTTCATGCTTTTGATTTAAACAATTGCCCAGCTCTCTCTGTTAGATATTTGCATCTCTTGGGAGTATTTTCCCTTATTTATCCATGTGTTATAGGTGCAGAAAAGGCAATTAATAATATTTAATATTTTGAATTTGAAAAGATTTTAATTCTGTACGTGCAATATTAGGAGACAAAATGGACTCTCTTACTATGGTTTACATGAATCAAATAATAAGCAAACTTACAAAAATACTCCAGTCTTTTTTTTAAATCTGTTCTAATTCTTTATGGTAAAGCTTACTTTCTCCATTCCTGTAAGGGTTCCCCTATTCTGCTCCTCTTACATGGGCTTACAGCCTTATTCTAGATCCCTTTGCCTGTCAGAATCATTAAGGTTGAAAATATAAATAGGTTATAAATATGAATAAATAGGTTATTTGGATTCAGCAAATCAACACTGGCACTATAGCATTAGATACAATTCCATTTCACAACTATCAGAATTGATACCAGGGCTTTTTTCATGTTAATTGAAGCAGGAGAGGTCCATGATTTGGCCCACCCTCTTCCCTTTCCCTTAACTCTTTCTTCCGCAAACTTATCAGGGAGGATTTTAAAGATTCTTAGATGTTGTGGAGTCTTGTGGCCCAGAATAAAGTGATGCAGACTGATGCATAGTAGAATATACGTCCAGCTGTTTTTTGCATAATTTCGTTATTCTTGTGTATATAGTACTAGAAGCAGCCAGCCTGTATTTTCCTGCTGTCCTGCCTTAAAAAGGTTCTGAACAAACACATCAACCTCTTCACAGGCTTCACAGAATATGCACAATTTAATGAAACATAGCATTTACCATTTTTAGTTTCATTCATTTGGGACTGTCTGTGTTTATATTTTGGAAGAAGCTGTAATGAGCAGTCTAATACAAGCATTTTTTCATAATATGCTGAAAATTTATTTGTAATGTATACTTTCCTTCATGAATGCATTTTTCTAGTTACTCTAAATCTTAAATCTTTCTCCTCTCAGTATCTCCCAGCTACTATTTCCTTTTTTGTACCAAGCTGCTGTGGTGCTGTACATTCCAAATGTTGTGAAAGGTGGTCTTGCCAGTTACCCAGTCCACAGATCATATATCATTACCATATCTCATGTTAGACTAGATTAACAAGGGAGATTGTTCTTAAAGATTTTAAGAAGAAATTTTCTCAAAGTAGCTCAATATCTGCTGTGATTTGTTTCTGTTTAGTTAATTATCCCTTGGGGCAGGAGGGTGAATTAACTGACCTCATAAAATCCCCCCTTTTTTTGTATTTCATATACGAACATCTAACAACAGTGCTTGTGTTCACGTTTCATTTTGTAAGAGGAATGGATTTGAATGTTTGTACTTTACAGTCCTCTTCATATTCAAAATTCTTCAAACAAGTACTGCTCTAGAGAAGCTTGGAAATCAGACACAGCAAAACTTAAGCTATATAAATTTGAATGTGTGATGTGTGGGTGGAAAGTGTCATTCCGATTTTTCTACCTAGGGTGTTTTTAATGACTATTGAGTATTATGTCTTCAGAAAAAAAGATCTACTCCAGTAAAATTGGTATGCCCATATGGCATATTATGCTGGCATTTATACAGGAAAGCGTATCTGTTGTTGATATTGGCTGAGTACTTAATTTAATTGACTTTGAACACTCCTATGGTAGGTGTTCTTATGTTTTATATGCAGTATTTCGGCTGTTAAAATCATTTTTCTAATGTTACTTTCATTCACCGTTTAGTTTTAAAGGGAAATTGGTTATGAAATGTTCAGAAAAAAGATCTCTGTCGTGTTTGAAAGGCAAAAGTAGTATAGTGAATTCCCCAAATAGATTCATAGTGAAAAATAAGCTGCAGCTAAATTTACCTGACTATTATTTATGGTGTTATAGAATTTGCAGAAAACAGGGATCTATGCACGTGAACTAGAGGAAGATAATGAAAGCTCTTCTATTCTTAAGCCCTGTTTTTCATTTAATGGTTCTGAGGCAAGCTATTTCAGGATTAATCGAATTCTTACTTAAGGCTTGAATTAAAGTAATATAGGGTGATGAGCAACTCAGGGATCTCCAGAGGATGATTCAGAACGGTAGTCAGTAATTTGTATTTAGTATACCTGACAGCACTGGAAATATACTAGGTTGCTGAAGACTAATTTTTTTTTTTTTTAAGAAACCTTCAATGAAGTGGCATTTTCTCTCTTCCCAAGATTAAATAAATCCTTGACTGTGGTAATAAATAAGCCTTACAAATAAATATTACAAGGATTTGTTTACTAAACATCTAGCTGGCTGTTTAGTTTACAATATTATTTCACAGATTATACAAAACTATTGTCATTATGTGAGGCTTTTCTAGACCAGTTTCCTATTTTCTTGAGGATGGTAAAAAATGATCGTTTTTCTGAATATTAGTATACCATTTCTGTTATTATTCTAAATGTTAGTATGCCAGGTCCAGTGTTTCAGCATGCATTTGTACTGACTGCAGCGCTGGGCTCACCAGCACAGGAGGGATGCAGACACGCCAATGCAAGTCCAGCAAAGGGCCACAGAGATGGTTAAGGGACTACTGGAGCATCTCTCCTATGAGGAGAGGCTGAGGAGGAAGTCTTTAGCCAGGAGGAGAGAAAGCTCCCGGGGGGACGCATCAATGCATATAAAGATCTGCAGGGAAGGCGTACAGAAGACGGGGCCAGACTCTCCTCAGTGCTTCCCAGCGACAGGATGAGAGGCATCGGGCCCAAACTGAAACACAGGCGATTCCACGTGGACCTAAGAAAGCACTTGTTTACTTGGAGGGTGGCTGAACACTGGGGAGGTTGCCCAGAGGGGTTGTGGAGTGCCCATCCTTGGAGACATTCAAAACTTAATTGGACAATATGAAGTTTAAAAAATGAATTTTCATCTTATTAAGTAAAAAAAAAAAAAAAAAAAAAAAAAGTCCTCTCATGATTGGATGATTGGCTTTTAATTTTCAAGAACTAGTTGTGATTGTTTTCTAAGCCTATGGTGCCAACTGGCACATTTTCTTTATCCATGAAGTGGAAAAAAGTGTATCAAATTAGACAGCTCCAATGCTTAGTAGAATACAATAAATGAAGTAAATTATTGCAACTACCTTGTTTACTGGAAAATCTTTGCTATTTTAGATAATTCAAAACTTTTTAAACTCTTCTTTCCTGTAATAATAATTAAGGGAAATTTATACAAAAATGGAATGAAAGGAGGATCCAGCTACCAAACTAGAATCTATACTCAGATATATTGCTATTTAATGGAAAAGATAATCACAGATTATTGCTATTAAAAATATATTAAGAATTCTTAGTTGTGTAAATAGAAATAGCTACCAAAGGAAAGCCCCCTCTTATTTTTATGTAACCAGTATACTTAATATGAGGTCTTTGCAAGAGAAAAGAAGGCTAATGATCTGTTTGAAATCCATGTAAATAAGAGAAATTAAGAAGTATAAAGGTGATATACGTTCCTGGAAGGAGTTAATGAAAAGCTAAACTGGAGCCCAAGGTAAATTTCTCTGGAAACTTGATTAATACTCTTAATATAGCAAGAAAAGGCAGTAGGTTTTGTTCCATTTTCTTCACAGTGTTCATGCACGAATGAACAATGTATACCTGAGAGAGCAGAGGCATACAAACAGAAAATGTTTTGATTTGGTATTGATGTTGGTCTCCCATTTTTGGCCTCTTATTTCTAGTTAGAATAGTAAGGAAGAGAAATAGATGAAAACTTAGCAGAGTTCCAGTAGGACATGAGCTAAATGAAACCAAATAATGACTAGATAAAGAAATTATGAAATGCTATATGCCAGCTGGTCATTAGCCATTTTTAAGGAGGCAAATTTATGATGATGTTTTTGAGCCTTGCTACAATTGGCTGGGAAACAGAATTTATTTATTGGATTTCAAGTTATTGGAAAACTTTTCCCTTCTAATTGGGGGGGGGGGGGGGGGGGGGAGGCCTAACAATTTTTCTGGATTCTGTCAGCCACCTCTTGTGTTCACCTGTGCACACAGTATAGCAGGATTTCACAGTGAAATGCACTGGAATTAGCCAAGTTGGGAAAACAATGGGTTTTCCAGAAATACACTGTAACATGCATTGGCTATGAGCTATATGCTGGCAGTATCCAACAGCAACATGATAGTTAGCAAGTTAGCATAGAGTGATATATGAGTCTCTGCTGTACTTAGCTATGTTGACATTGGCAGAAAATCAGTGTGTCGAAACCTGGTATTAGGATAATCAGTAAACACTGACCTTTCAGAGGTGGTCATTTCCTATTTAAACTGGCAGTATCTGGCACAGAGGACAATAGAAAAAAAAAGTGTTGAAGAATATTTGTTATGTAATGCAAATCAAGTATGAAGATCAGTCAGAAGAAAAGGTTGTATGTGGCATTTCTGCCAGAAAACTAAAAAGAAAATCCTTCAAAATCCATGTTTCCAGTGTATTTTGTTTGGATTAGGGTCTTTATTATGATTCAAGTGATCAAGTGATGACTGCTATTTGTAAGAAAGAAAACATGAAATACAGCACATACAAAAACATTTCTTGGTAGAATTGCAGCAAGAAACTGTCTCTGTGATTGATTGTATTGAATGGAATCAAACTTTGAGGAGGGCACCCAGGTAATATTTTATAGACTGCCCTTTAAACAGAAATGCTAGATATTAATGGAAATATTAGAGGTTTATGGAATATAATTAGTAATATGTTGTCATTGTTTACTTCTTTAAAGTTAATAAACTGGCAAAACTAACAACTGATATCTGGCACTAGACTTCTTAAGTCACTGCTTCTTGTTTTCTATAAGATAGTCTGAGTGCCACAGAAGTTCAGGAATTTACAGAATCACTTCTCTTAGTATGATTAATGATTCCTCATAACCCACCTGTCTAAAATGGAATGATGTTTTACACTGTTGCAGATAGTAATTGTCACACACTTTGTCATTAACTGTATGTTTTATATCCTTTGCAACAGATAATATCTCTTATCTGTGCATTGGTTAAATTGAAGAAGTACCTAAAAGACTCCAACAGCAGCATGTTGTGAAATTATTGGCAAGCCCATCTGCTCTGAAAAATCATGTATAAGGAGTGACATTTTTCAATATTGCCTTTATTTCTTTGGGGTAAACTAGAAAAAGATTTTTTTTAACATTTCCCTTCAGAGGCCTCATACTATTTTCTTAGAAATGATGTTGTTATAGCCATGATAATCTAAGAAACAACAGGAACCACTGAAGTGGTTGTAGTCCTAAGAGCTGTCTTTCTTTTTTCCACTATAATAGCCAATCTAATTAAAGCTCTTACTCCTCCCTCCAAAACCGGTTTGCTTAAACAAAATTCTAGAAATATTTATAATTCCTGATGATATTATTGTGAAATCTTTATCCTGGTAAATTTACAGTATTGGTGAGTCAAACAGGTGAAGCTGCTGTTTTCAGGTAAAGGAGAGTTGGCTGCTGTTGTGAGCTGATAAACAATGGAGCACAGGAATAACCTCTACTTTTAGAGAGACATGTTTGCTTTGCTGCTCTGTTTTCTGAAGATGAGTTTGAGCCTGCTAGTGGTTTCTACTGGAAGCAGAATACTACCCCGATGGGTTGGCCTTGCTTTGCTGAGCAGCTGATTGTCATAGAGGAGCAAAAAGATGGTCTCAACAAGGAGGTCTCACCTCTGTCATCAGTTAGGGCTTGGGGCTACCTTTGCAGCTCTGCATGACCCTGGGTGTTACACATGGTACAGGATTGCTAGGCAGGACTAATGAAAGAGTTAAAGTTTTAAAGTAAGAGTTTTTTACACACCATTATCTTTCATGTTTCTCCTCCATTCCTCCTATAGTGGACCTGTACTGGTCTTCTCCTGTTAACATCAGTGTTTAGCTTAACGTTTTTTCTGAGCGTGGCTGTGGGGTCTTTATGGAAGCTTCTGAAGGTCTCTACTGTATAATACAGCTAGAATTTCAGTGTCATATACCCAAAGTTACATGATTGATGTCCTCAAAGCATCACTATAGTCACATGGTGGGTGTGACACACCTGGCCAACTGATGAAGGGCTGAAGTTAGAAAAGGACGCAGATGACATTCCCTTGAACAAACAGAAAAACACGAGTCTTGTTAACAGGAGTTGTCATCTGCAACATAGGGAGGGAGCAATTCTACTCTTAAGACTGATAGAGATAAAATGTGTGATGCAATTTGGGTTAATTTATATTCATAAATATTGACAAAAAGCTTAGCTTTTCCGTGTCTGGAGAAAAAATGCCATTTGGCAGAAGGTCATACATGCAAATTATTTGCCTGGTATTTATTTAGATACGAACAGTGAACAGCTCCAGTGCAATACTACTAACAGCCCAAAGAGTTACTGCAACTTAATTAAAATAAGGAGGCTGAAGAAGAACTAGGAGGAGTAATTCATTTAGATTTTGTTTTGACATCTGGTTCAGAGAAGAAGTTTTATTTTATTCTTGTTTGTTATTATAGTACAGAGCCTGCATATAGCTATGATACAGATCTATAGGCCAACCTGTAAATCCTAAGTCATGCATTGCTTGTGAACAGCTGCAATATGATCCTGTCCTTGGTATTCCCCTTGGCTGGGAGTGGGGATGAATCATCAGCTGCAGAAGGAATTAAGTGTGGAGGAGTTTGGATTGTTGTGGAATCTAGCTTCATGCACAGGACGACGTTATGCTGTAGTGGGCCTGTGGGATTAGCAGAAAGCCATTGTCATCTCCTGTCTATGAACGTCTTACCTTCCCCTCCGTTCCGTAAGGCTGACTCTTGGCCAGGTTAAGTATTTTGTATGTAGTTGCTAGGTCAGGATGGCTGTTTGCTCCTCTGTCCAAGTAGTACAAACATTCTGTTGTAGAAATAATGCAACAAGACACACTATGTCCAACTTTTTGTGTGGCATCGAAGAGCTTTTTGCTCCAGTGAAAGAGAAAGGTAACTAATGGATTTTAATAATTAAAGAGAGGGTGAAATTCTGAGCATTGGAAGTTCTGCGGAGAAGGGCCCGGGAGTCCTGGTGTACAAGTTGACCGTGAGGTAGCAATGTGCCCATGTGACTAAGAAGGCCAATGATGACCTGGGGTGCATTAGGAACAGTGTTGCCAGTGGGTTGAGGTCGGTGATCTCTCTTTCCCCTTCCCCACCCCCCAGCCCTGGTGAAGCCACTTCTGGAACACTGTGTCCAGTTCTAGGCTCCCCAGTGCAAGAGAGACATGGAGCTACTGGAGAGAGTCCAGCATTGGGCTACAAAGATGATTAGGGAACTGGAGCATCTCTCATATGGGGAAGGGCTGCAAGAGCTGAGCCTAGAGAAGAGGAGACTGAGAGGGGATCTTATCGATGTCTACCAATACCGTAAGAGAGAGTGTGAAGAGGATGGGGCAAGGCTCTTCTCAGTGGTGCCCAGCAACAGGATAAGAGGCAGCAGGCACAAACTGAAATACAGGAAGCTCTGTCTGAATATGAGGAAAAACTTCTTTCCTGTGAGGGTGACAGAGCACTGGCATAGGTTGCCCAGAGAGGCTGTGGGGTCTCTTTTTCTGGAGATACTCAAAACCCGCCTGGACACAGTCCTGTGCATGGAGGAAAAGATGAAACAGAAGAGGAACATGATAAGATTTTCAAATATACGCAAGGATTTTTAAAGTGCATGGTGTTATCTGCTGAATATCTGCTAAAAGTAAGACAAACTTAATTTGCAAAAGTGGAAATTTGTTCAATGTTAAGTTAAAATAATCGACCACAGAAATGGGTATACACTGGAACAGTTTGCCTTGGGAGACTCTGGAGATTTGCTTGTTGACACTGTCACAGACAGTCAGACTGGTTAGATAAAAATCTGTTGGCTGCTCTAGGGGTGTTTGGTGCTACTGCAGAGTAGTCAGGATGGAAAAAGTGACTATGAGGGCCCTTCTAGCCCCACAGTTCTGTGATTCTCCACTTACATTTTTATTAGAGTGATATTCTGAGTCTTCAGTGTGCATTTTTTTACTACAAATTGTTTTTTTTTTTTCCTCAGGTTGGGGTAGAATGTGCAGTGGTAAAATTTGGCAGGGCTTTTTAGACTGTTACAATATCTAGACATAATAATCTGTCCTTTGTACATTTTTACCTGTTAAATTTCATTCAATATCTGGGGAAGGGTGGATGTATAGAAGAATTTTATTAATAATAGATGTATATGTGCTAGGAGTCTTGTTCCTCATGAGGTGCTTGATTCAGCTTATCTTATCAATAACACTTTTTTTACCCTGCCGAATTTATAACTACATTAGAAAGATTTATCTAAATTTACTTTTCTAGACTCCAACTAACAACTTCACATTCTATAATCTGTTCATAAACTGGAACTTAAGTACAAGAAATAGAAAATGGGGATTTTCTTGTACAAGATTAAAATTTTAGCAACCAAACCGCACTTGTGTAATGTAATACATGAGCTGTTCTCTTATATTAATATTTTAACTGAAAAAAGTTGATATGTGCTGTAAAGACTACCAACAAAAGTCTTTCTAGAATTTGGTTATATGACATAAATACACAATAATTTAATAGCATCAATATTAGACGTATTAACATTTAAGATTTATCAATTCTTGTTTAATATTTATTGTTTGAGTAATAATTTAATGATTTAAGAAATTCCAGTATGCTTGTTCCCAGTGGTTTTGTGTAAAAGAAAGTATCATTTTGCTTTCTTTTGTCTCTGATCTGAGGAATTATTTACCTAAAGTTTCATCAGGCAAATGAAACTCTGCTAGTAGTTTAGGCAGAGAAACCGCCAGCTTGACAGACTGCATGTGATGGGTGGTTGTGCTATTTAATGTTTTTGTCCCTGGTGTATTCTGTATGTTAAAATAGCAAGACAGTGCATTGATCCACCTGTTTTTCTCTTTCTAGTAGCTGCACTTTGGATTTGAGGTAGCTCTGCAAGTCCATGGTGGCTGCTGCTACCTGTGAGGTGTGCAGGGGTGAGGGAGGTGCTTGGAGTGCAGAGCTGCCCTGGCTGCAGCTGGGTGACGAGAAGCTGCTGCCGGCTGGTGTGCCTGCAGGGAGTGGGCCTCCAGCCGTGGCTGACATGAAACTGGGAGGGAGGAAGCTTCCCTAACGCTCTAGAGAAGGCTCTGCGAGCTTGCTGCAAGCCAGGAGGCTGCTGTATGTGTTGGAGTAGGAAGCAAGGAGGGAGTGTGTTACCCATTTTGTAAAGATGCAGAGGAGAGGGAGGTAACTATTTTCATGCCTTTTTATAAAATCTGAGTCACTTGGCATAGCTGAGCTTTCCTTCTCAGAGACTCACCTTGTTCCAGTTTAGAAATCTTTCTTTTCTTGTAAAAAATAAGCCATAATAAACACAGCTTTAGAGACTGAGAGCACTTCTGCTACAAGTGTGGGAAAGCGAAACTTGGTGCTCTTTGGTCCCAAGGCTCCTGCTGGCACAGGGACCTGTCACACCATGCTGCTTTGAGATTTGATCTGCCAAATGAGCAGGAGATTTGTGAAGGTACCACTGTGAGGGTGGTGATGACATTTTGTGTAATTAATTGCCCTCTCCATGAACTTCTGCTAAATGGCAGCAAAACTTCTTGTAGAAAAGCTGATTGTGAAAGCATCTCTGTAAAAACAACACCATGAAAATTGGAGCAAGGCATCGTGGTTTGAATGCTGCAAATAAAACTCCTGTTGTCAGTTGAAAAGTCCCTTTTTAGTAAATGATGCTATTTCATAGACCGGAATATAAGAAAACACAGAATATATATTTGCTTAATACAGGGTAGAAGTCATGTAAATATAAGCTATTAGACAGCTTTGTGATTCTTCCAAAACTTCTACTGGAGCTTTATGCGACACATCGATGAATTTCTTCTAGAATAGATTGTAGTTCTTTCATCTGCTCTAGTTGAAGAAGCTTCATTATATTTTTATAATTAGGTTTGGCGGTTATAGATGAAGAATAGCTTCATTATGTGTTGAACTGACCTTTTTCCAATAAGCCTGAGGATCTAAAAACATACCATCAAATATCACTATTTTATGTGATATATTTCAAAGTTTTTCCAGAGTTGAAATTAAAATTGCTGACACTAAGGGAATAAAAATGATTGATGGACTGTTTACACTTGACCAGCTGCTAACGAATTCTCGTTCAATACCTTGTTAGCTTTTGCTGAAGTAATACATAAGGCAAGTTAGAAAATAGCCTGAAGTTCATAAAAGTACAAAAATGTTATTCTGACATTTTTGATCTATGAACTATTATAAAAATGGTGACTTTGTTATTCCAGGATGGTGTGATTGATAGTATCATTTTTCTCTTTGATTGTTTGCTGATCGTTACTCTATGTTCTGTTCTGTCTTGGAGGTGAGGGAAGGCAGCTTGCTGCCTTGGTGGTTCCTCCTTTAGGTGGAGCTTTCCATGAGGAAAGGAGGTTGCGCTTCCTTTGGGAACAGCAGAGTGTGCTCAGCTGGGAGGAACTTCTGGAGTTTCCAAAGCTAGGGCTTGGCTATCTCTGGAGGAGACTTAAGAGAAAGAGAAGAGTGTTCCTGGTGATCTGAGGGGTATGGGTTTGCGTCTCGAAAAACCACTGAAAATTCTTAGCCTCAGAGCAAGCTTGAAGGAGAGGGTGCATGAAGAGCAGCAGAGGAACTGGCTGACTAACATGTGGATTTCTTGTTTCTTTTATCCAGCAGAACAGAGTTTTTACTCTTCAGGATTGTGTTGCAATAAAACATAGATTTAGTGGTTCAAAGCCTGAATCACTAAAGCTATGTTTTGAGACTCTTTAAGGAAAAGATGGAGGAATTCCCCCTTGGTTCTGTAGAGCTTTTCCAAGACTGTGGTCAGTGCTATTGTGTGCTGCATATAGAAAATCCCATATTTATTGCAGTGTTGTATAAACTCCTTGTTCAAGAAATACACTTCACGTATGTGTTAAAATACAGTTGTGTTTATTCTTAGGTGAAATCATGTGATTCTTTTGATGTTTTCACACTTCCTTGGTGCAATTTGGCTATTATTTTCTGCTTTCATTGGCATTCATGTTGCAAGCAGGAAGAATTCCTGCAAACCAGAAGAATTTAATTGCTTCTGTACTGTGTAAGAGTACAGAAGAACTTCAGGTTTGACCTACTCTGTTTAAGCCGAGCGAAATAGTAAAAGAAAAAAAGTTATGTCAAAAGTTTGTGAATTCATCCGATTTTCTGTCCTCTTCTTTTGTCAATGTTTTTTTACAGCTGAAATTTCTGATGAGGACTAGACTGTATATCTCTCTTGGCCTCAAACTGATGCAGCCCAGGAGGCTGTTGGCCTGCTTTGCTGCAAGGGCACATTGCTGCCTCATGGGTCAACTTGTTGCCCACCAGGAACCCCAGCTCCTACTCGGCAGAGCTGCTTTCAAGTAGGTCATCCCCCAGCCTGTATTGGGGCATGACGTTACTCCTCCCCAGGTACAGGACTCCGTGCTTGCCTTTGTCGATCTTCACGAGGCTCCTTTCCATCTGTCTCCAGCCTGTCAAGGCCCCTCTGAATGGCAGTGCAGCCCTCTGCTATATCAGCCAATCCTCCCAGTTATGCATCATCTGTGAACTTCTTGAGGATGCAGTGGGTCAACAGTTCAGGGAGCTGTTTGCAGATCCAGTTCAATATCATGTCCAGGGAATTTTTGAAACTTTTGAAATTTTTTAATTTTTAAAGTTGCAATTCAAAGAAATTGCCTCCTTGAATTTTTAATATTTAAATCTTTTCCTCTGAAACGTCTCATTTTCTTAAAAAAAAAGGGGGGGGGAAAGCTTCTCTTAGAGACTAAATAACAGAAATAAAGAAGCGGGAGAAAGTTTCAGGGAAAAAAGCAGCATAGAAATTGCTGTATTTTAGCCAGAGAGTCAATGGGACTCTCACAAGTTCCCATGAATTATAGCCTCTTTAAAAATGGAAGCAATTAAATCAATAATAGTTACTCCCACTCAGCTTCACTAACTCCATTCTTATCTAAGCACATTATTAATTTTGCAAAAATATCTTATTTTCCTCTATTAAAACATCATGAGACTTTCATTTAGGAGTAACCTCTGTGATATTTGTAAGGGGGCCATGGCATATTGGTACAATGATGCAGGCATAGTTCTGTAACAGCTACAAGTAAAAATTGTGTTCAATTTAAAAATGAATGAATGGAAAAGGGTAAGTAAATATTTAAAAGACAGTGTGAAGAGAAGTGTAACTTGTTTTATGGTGCCAGGGTGGGTGTAAGAATTAATAATGGGCTTAAATTTTTGTTAGGGAGAGTTAGGTCAGGCATAAGGGAAAATATTCTAATGCAAGAATGCTTACGCATGGATACAGATTTGACCCTCCTGAAAGACTGTAAATGTTTGAAGAAGCATCTATCATAAACAGGTTGATTTTGTTTTAAGATGTAAAGGATATCTTATTTACCCCTTTCAATCTCATTTTTTAAATTTGTGTTGTCATCACATGATGAAAGTGGATGTAGAACAGTGTATACTGAGATCTATTATTCGTATGTATTCAAGGCTTTAGGGTGCAAAGAAATACAGGAAGAGCACCTTGCATAGTGATAGAAAGAAAAAACTTGATCTTTATTAGCATGTTACAGCATACTTATGAGTTTATATTTGAAAGATCCAGTGGTGAGGTAAAAACTGCTTGAATCAGACAAGCTGTAATGTACTCAGTAGGTAGCAAACTTTTTCAGCTCTGAAAATGGATAGCTGAAAGGCATTTACTACTAGGGTTGCTTTTCTTCCCTCCAATAACTAGCCTGAATAGTTTTTCTTTCTGGCATTCTCAACTGTGACAGTGAGAACTTCGAGAGAGAGGCAAATTGCAGACGTGTAACGAGAAGAAATTCGAACTGTCCAGGTAATATTAAAACAGTAGACGGGGAAAAAAATTGTCTTCCTGAATCTTATTTGCATATTTAAATTTAGTTTCTGTTAAATATACCATTAATAGCTGTATTTTTACCTTTCCTAAAAATGTGAATAAGCTTTTGGATAATAAAGTCTAGTTAGGATAATGAAGTCTAGTTTATAGGTTCTACAAAAGTAACAAATCAAGTTACCAACAGCATAATGTATAAGGGAGGTGTGTCGTCATTGCTGGAAAAATTAATCAGTTCGTTATTTCTGTTGAAAGAACAAATGAAAAAATATATTCAATATGAATGGTTCAGTTAATGGCTTTCCCAGCCTCATTTATGACACACTTATATAAAAGTAGTGAAATTATTGAAATATACGGTGCTGAAGGGGCACATTATTTATTATTAATGATTATTCACAACCCTAGTTGAAGAGTTTTTGTTTTTTAAGGAGGACAGAATTAGTTTATACAAATATATACAGTATATTTGTATATACTGTGTGTGTGTATATGTATATATATATATATAGAATATTTTTATATACCATATATCTATATAAAATATAGATATTATAAAATAATATATATATTTATATATAATATAAAATATATAGATATCTATAGATATTTATTTTATATAGATGTATAGTATATACAAACATGTATTTGAATTGTATATACTATATATCTATATTTTATATATATTTATATATAAATCTGTATTTTTATGTATAAAATCTATACATAAAATAAAGATATATAGTATATACAAATATATATATATTTGACTTTGAAATATGTTTCATTAGTGCTATCATTTCATGATTAGACCAGATTGAGCTGTTGCTGAATTGCATCCACCCTAGAAGTCTATTTCTTATGGAATACAAAGTGGAAGGTCTTTTATGCGAAAACTTGAAAAAAGTTATATGACTGGTCATTTTTAACTCCTTTGCTGTTCACGACAATAACTTGCATTCTGTTTAAGCCATTTGACCTCATTGAGGCTGTTATGTTGATCCAAAGAAATTCCATACTAATGTAACATTAGTTAATGCTCACTTGTAAATTATTACTGTTACACGTGTCGTATCTTTACTGGTGACAAACTGAAGTGTCCGCTATTATGAGTATATTAGGTCTTTAATGTAACAGGACTGGGTGAATTGAATGAATTCCATATTGCAGGCTCATTTGCTGCCACGCAGCAGGTGCTCTGTTGTAGTTAACCATCTGAAGAGACAGTTTTAAGAATGATTTATTTACATACAAAATTGATATTGATGAAGTGGAATATAAGCTCCATGCCATGTGGGATTTTCACAGTTGTACACACTGCACTTTAGCTTACATAAAAATTCTCAGCAAGGTTCTAGTGGCAAAATGTTAATTCCTTAGGTGTTCATTAAAATAACATTAATCATAAACTCTGATGTTCGTGTTGATTTATGCTGAAACTTTACAATTAAAATTAATCAGCTTCTATAGTTAGGAAGAGCAGGAAAATAGACTTTGGCCTTGTTGCTTTATAATAGCACTATTCACTTCAACATTAGAAAATTTTTTTAGGAATTTAGTAAGCATCTGCTTTAAATATGGATCACACCGTCAAGCCTATATAGAATAAAAGGTTCATGTATCTGGCAGTATTTTAGTCTTGTAAGTCCTTTAAAGGAATATATGTTATTTCTATGATGAAAGTGTGTGGCAATACTTATTGAGAAACAGTATTATTTTTTATTTACCATTGCGATAGACTTAAGAAAACTGAAAAATGTGTTGGTTTCTGGTGAGCTGAACCTTGATTTTTAAGAAATTCCCTGGGAAAATCTGATAATTAAATCTATGGAATTTTAGATTATATCTGTGCTTCAGATGGTGGGATGAATATTGCTCAAATTACCTGAAAGTCATCAGTCTGTCATTACTACTGACATGATAGTCATATTTGTGTGCCAAAAATGGAAGTGAGAATTGTTATTATTAAAATACCCTATCATTCATTTCTACTAGAACAAAGAGAAGAGGCAGCATTTCTTGTCGAAGTAAATTTACTTGCAGGACTTGAGTGCTAAAACTTTACTTGGCATCAAAGAGAACTAGACAGAGTTAAAAAAAATGGACTATTAAGACACTGCCTCTGGCTCAGTAAGTCCCTAAGCTACAAATTATTGTGGACCATGGGAGCATCTGGGGAGAAGTATTGCTGTGTGCTTGCCTTATTCTTCAGCTCTCCTTTGGGCATCATCTTTCAGCTGCTGTTGCAGACAGGTTATCAGGCCTAGGTGTAACTTTGATCAGAGCCAATATAACCATTATTATATTCATTTACAGATATTTATGCTTAGTTCCTGGAAATATGGAGAGGTATTCTGTAATTTTATACCAAGTTGCATTTAAAGACCAGCCAAAAACTTTCCATTTGGTGCTGTATCACAAAAAGAAAAAAACTAATTTTCTGAGGAAGTGTCATTGTTACTCCAAAGAGCAGTAACATCTAATATGAATATGAAACGAACCTTCTTAAATTATGTCATTTGGTTGCAGTTTATCCATCAGCATTGCATTATATTTAGCTAAAACCAGTAAGATGTTGAATAATAGACTTCTAGAATGAGACAAATTGAATCAACTGCTGTCCATCACAGCAGTTGTCATGGACATTGGACTTAAACTTTGGCAAACTGACTACTCTTCAATGTCTGAGAGTGACAGAAGCAAAGAATTCATAGCTTGAGCTAAATAGTTACTGATCTCTAAAATTTCTCCTGTTTTCCTTTCTCAATTATTATGAGGATAAGTACAAACCTGTGAACCATGTGCAACAGAACTGCTCTTTCATATTTTGGTAGACCACTTAATTCCTGTCCTATCTTATATGGGTATCAATTACTTTGACAATAATTGGCAAACACATGGTTTATCTTGTGCAGTCATACAGTCTTTAAATTTCTAACACTAATTACCCACAGAAAGGGTCCTTCTCTGTGAGAAATAAACAGGCTTCTGAGAGTCTAATAAGCAATTGAAAGGTATGAGTTATTTGAATTGGACCTAGCACCCAGGTACAAAACAAAATACTAAGGAACTGGATTTGGTAAGTCTCGATGAAATGTATGGTAAATACAGAATTCTTGCAAAGTGGGCTATGAACTTTGTCTCTGCGGTCAAAAATTTCTAGCTCAAGTGTATGTGATTTGCAATAGTGCTGGTAAATGCTGTTATTGCCATTGTTGAGGAAAAAATTGGGAAAAATAGACAACTGAGAATTCTGCTTACTGTTAAATGTGGCATTGTGTGTTTCATTGCTGAAACACATTTAAATACTTTACTGCCACTGGTATATTCTAATTAAGAATTAAAGGAAGTGATTGAATTCACAACCTCTCTTCAAACTGTGCCACAGTATCATCATTACCATTTTTACAAGACTAGTCAACCCCATCCTCTTCCACGGAAAGTTCTTAGAATCCTCAGGAGGAAAACAGAACCGGTTGATTAATTAATTAATGTTCTGAGTTACATTAATGCCCCCATGCCACCTACATGGAAATGCAAATCTATTTTTGATGAGTGATTTTTTGTCAGCGGTTGAAAATCAAATTAGTTTACATCTTGGATGAGAAAAGGATTCTACCTTCAGAAATAGGCTGGATTAGGTAAAGAGAAAAGAGTGGTTCAGCAGGAAGTAAGTAGTGGATGTAGTTATTGTGTGGTTGAGCTTTATGCTGTATTATTCATTCAGCAAAGAATAAAAGCAAATGCAAAGGAGAATGCAAACTTACATGAATTTTTGAGGATCATGTCCTCCACACTCAAAAAATGGGTCATCTTAGTGTGCAGGCAGGAGACCTGCATGGATGAACAAGCAGCTCCTGACAGAACTCAAATGTAAAGCAAAAGTATACAAGGGGTGGAAGCAAAGTCATATGATCCAGGAGGAATATAGAGACACTAGCCAAGTGTGGAGGAGTGGGTTTAGGAAAACCAAACCTAATTTTGAGTCGTATCTATGAAGGATATGAAGAACAGCAGGAAAATCTTTTATGGATATATCAGCAGCAAAAAGAACACTAAGAAAAATGTGTATACGCTGCTGAATGAGGCAGGGGACAAGTAACAAAGGACATGAAAAACTCAATGCCTTCTTTGCCTCATTCAGTTTTTAAGATTTGGTAAGATTTTCCTTCAGGAATTCCAGGCCCTAGAGACCTGTGGAAAAGTTTGGAGCAAGGGAGACTTACCCTCTTTAGAGAAGGATCAGGTTAGGGAATATTTAAACAAAATGGATGTACACAAGTTTCTGGGCCCTAATGGGATGCAGTCATGTGTGCTGAGGGAGCTGGCAGATGTCATTGTAAGGAGACTCTAAATTATCTTTGAAAGGTCATGGTGATCAAGAGAGGTTTCTGAGGCCTGGAAGAGAGCTAATGTCACCCATGTCTTTAAGAAAGGCAGGAAGAATGATCTGGGGATCTCACCTTGGTCCTAGGGCTGATGATGGAGTAAATACTCCTGGATTCATTTCCTCGCAGATGAAAGACAAGAAGGTGATTCGGAATAGTCAGCATGAGTTTAGAAGGAGGAAATCATGCTTGACCAGCATTAATAGCTGTCTACGATGAAATGACCAGTTCAGTGGATGAGGAGAGGACAGTGGTTGTCGTCTACCTTGACTTCAGTAAGGCTTTTAACACTGAGTCCCATAACATCGTAATTGATAAACTGATGAAGTATGGACTAGATAAATGGACAGGGAGATGGACAGAAAGCTGACTGAATTGACGGGCTGAACATGTTATGGTCAGCAGTATGAAGTCCAGCTGGAGGCCAGTCACTAGTGGTGCACAACAGGTATTGGTATTGGAGCCCATACTGCTTATCTTCATTAATGGCTTACATAATGGTAGAAAGTTCACCCACAGGAAGTTTACAAAACTAGGAGGATTGGCTGATATAGCAGAGGGCTGCACTGCCATTCAGAGGGGCCTTGACAGGCTGGAGACAGATGGAAAGGAGCCTCGTGAAGATCGACAAAGGCAAGCACGGAGTCCTGTACCTGGGGAGGAGTAACGTCATGCCCCAATACAGGCTGGAGGATGACCTACTTGAAAGCAGCTCTGCCGAGTAGGAGCTGGGGTTCCTGGTGGGCAACAAGTTGACCCATGAGGCAGCAATGTGCCCTTGTAGCAAAGCAGGCCAACAGCCTCCTGGGCCACATTGGGATGAGTGTGACCAGCAGGTCGAGGGAGGGGATCCTACCCCTCCGCTCGGCCCTGGGGAGGCCTCCCTTGCAGCGCTGACTGCAGCGCTGGGCTCCCCAGCACAGGAGGGATGCAGACACGCCGATGCAAGTCCAGCAAAGGGCCACAGAGATGATTAAGGGACTGGAGCATCTCTCCTATGAGGAGAGGCCGAGCAGGAAGTCTCTAGCCAGGAGGAGAGAAAGCTCCCGGTGGGACGCATCAATGCGTATAAAGATCTGCAGGGAAGGCGTACAGAAGACGGGGCCAGACTCTCCTCAGTGCTTCCCAGCGACAGGATGAGAGGCATTGGGCCCAAACTGAAACACAGGCGATTCCACGTGGACCTAAGAAAGCACTTGTTTACTTGGAGGGTGGTTGAACACTGGGGAGGTTGCCCAGAGGGGTTGTGGCGTGCCCATCCTTGGAGACACTCAAGACCCAGCTGGACATGACCCCAAGCAATCTGTCTGGCCTTGCTTTGAACAGGGGTTTTTGACTAGACGGTCACCAGAGACCATCACGCTCAGACTTTGTGATTCTCTGCATTCCTCTTCTCTTCGTGTATATTGAGAGTAGTTTGCTTTGTTTTCTTTCACATAGTTTTATTTTCAGGAGCTAATTATAAACAACCTGTCATCACTTTGTCTTGCTACATTCTCTAAAACATGAGTTTTGTTGTTTTCTTTTCACCTGTTCAATTAAACTTTCTCTGCTAGGTGAGATGGCAACTGAATATGGTAGTTTGTAGTTGACACTATATCTGGCAGTGTCATTTGTTTACATTAACTATCTCTGAGCAGCTACATTGCTAAAAAGGCAATCTCTAGAATTTATTACAGTTCCATTGGTGTTAGAGTCTTAATTTTATTTTTCATATTAGTGCTGTGCTCTTGCAGATTTATTTTTTACCATTACTATTTAATTCTAGCAGAATTTGAATAGAATTCTAGCAGAGTTGACAGTAAAGTGAACTACACAACTTCTGAAGCTGGTATGTTTGCTGTATTTAGTTGTATATTGCCAAAAGAAGTTTGATATCTGAGATATATCTCTCATTAAAATGTATATATGTTTCTTGTTAGTGTTTGCTCTCAGATCTCTTGCAAATACTTTACACAGCCCTAAGTATTGCAAATTGGGATCACTTTTAAATTGAAATGCCCATTTACTTTCTTGTATATCTATTATTCTGTTGTTATTTTCTAGTATACTGGTTCACAGTTACATTTCAGACTGTCTTGAGACATACGAAATAGTTTGTTAGATTCATCATTAATCTTCTTCTGTATCTTCTTCTTTTGATAGGACCTACACTCAAATACTTGTACTTAATTTCCTAATGAGTGTTTCAGCCCAGTAAATTGCTGTACAAGCATGATGCAGTGATGGATGGTGTGAACTGTTGCTTGTACTTGAATTCATGTATGTAATTGGCTGGGGTTTTTATTGATAGAGGTTACACTTTTCCTCAATTTGCATTTTGCAAGTATAATGAATTTGCCCAGCTTTTTCTTAATAAAATGCTTTCCCAGGGTATGTTGGTATCAATTAACTGTAAGACAGAGATTGATCCTGTTGTTACCTCTGTTTCAGTTTTATGGATCTCATAGCAAAGTAAAATGATATATGAAAATGACCTTCTATAAGTAAATATCTGAGCCCATAGGCTCAGCTCACTTTCCTCTTGCTAATTTGTAGCTGAAAACATTGGGGTTCAATTAGAAGGTACACTTTTGTTTTGTTCACATAACCAGGTCATATTCTATTTTTGTGCACTCTAAGTCAGTATATAGCTGGCAATAATAAAGTTGGAAAGTAGCCATATATGCAATAGAATTGAACCTTAAGAGCAAGTCCTTGTTTGAGTTAGCTTTACCAACTCTTTTTAAAAGCTTTTATAATGTGAATTCTTGGAGAAGGTACCTACCTGTCACCTAGATTTCTTGTAGTCATCTGTCTTGTTAACAATAGCAAGTTTCAGATTGATGTAGTCCATTAAAAAGCAGTATCCAGTTATATGTCCCAAAACCTGTTTCAGACCTGGTTAGATGTGTGTGGTAGGCATATGCTCCACTGTTGTTTTAGGCCCTAGGATGGTTTATCTGAGTGGGCAGCGAGGCTACAGAGAGCCTGGCCCTAGAAATGTCCACACCTGTGTGGTGCAAATTGCTGCTACTTCCTTACCCTGCTTTTCTACTTTTCTCTACTGATGTGTTGGAAAAAAGGACTGATGTTTCAGGGGAGTGTCCAAGTCAAACCAGATTAATTAACAGATGCTTCTTCCTTGAGGGAAAATAACAGGAGGACAAACCTGTCTGTGTGTCTGTACTGTTGTGCTTGTTTTAACCCGCTTAGTCAAACCAGTTTGCCTTCTCTTGGCATGAGCAATTTTTTATCCCGTTCTTTTTTTCTCCCATTCCTTAAGATGATGATTGATGGGCCTGAGTTCATTAAAGTGCTTATCATTTATGATATTCATGTCATACAATTCTCCATGAATTAGAAGTGCATGGATTCTTTGATCATTTGTGCATTTTGAGTAATGCAGTGGGTGAAATTAAAGGCTAAGAAGGACAGTGTTACGAAGAACTGAAATCTCTTAGGAGGATGGTATTAGAACCTAACAGGTCAGACCTTCTGTGATGACCAGTATGAATAAACATGAAACCTTCAAAACAACACTGAAATAGAGCAGCTGACTACTTCTTGCAGTACAAAAATCACTTGATCCAGAATGGCACCTTCATTTTCAGTTTCATTGTGTAATTAGAAAAATGTATTTTCAAACTGTGCGTAGTAAAATTCCAGCATTGCTGAAGATGATCAGAAATTCACAGACCCATGTAGTAAAGAAATAAGTAACTGAAGAGTGTGAAGGTTAAGGTGAGTCTTAAAAAGACAAGTAATATTTTGAATATCAAATAATTTATGCAAAATATGTTACAAAATCTAGGATGCTAAATAACCAATACAATGTATTCTGGTTTGACACTTTGTTTCCACTTAAAAGATAGTGAATGAAGATTCATTTGTTAACAATATTTTGAAGGTATTTTTCATCATCATATTTGCTTTATATTTAGTACAAACGGTTGAATTGTAAATTTCAGTCTTCTGCTTGGAAGCCACACTAAAATATGGTGGGATAAACATCCAGAAAAATAGATTTGTGGTTATATAATTTCTCTTTATTATAAAAAAGTTGCTTCACCATATGAAACTTTTTTCCCCTATATTTTGGAAGGCTTATGTGTTCCCTTTTATATTTTGCCCAGTCAGCATGGTATATGTTCCTAATTTCTGTAATCTTTTAGGATTACAACATGAGGGTAGTATATAAAAGTTTTTCTTGTACAATATTGAGAGATTTTGAAGCTTTAAAACAAAAGATTGGGATGTACGAATGCTTCAATACAGATATTAAATGGTAGACAAATAAGCAGTGTAGTTATTTAAAGATTTAATATTACATTTGATATTTGAAGGGTTTTTTTCTTAGCTTGATGTAGCATAATGTTAAAGGACTGTTTACTTTTGCCATTTGGTCCAGATTACTGCATTTTTTCAGCAGAGTAGATGTTTCTTGCTTTTGAGTAATAATTTACGTTCTTGGAATAGTTTAACTCTATGGCCCTGCTCCTGTTGTCACTTCTATTAGCAGCAGCTGTTTTTGATAGTAGATTTTGGCTGTTGTACACGGCTTGCCAAATTCTGACTGCATAGTTTAAGGATCGTTTTGCAGACTAGAAGAAAACAATGAAATTCCGTTGTGAATATTCTTCGAGATAACTTTGCAATAAATTCTAGAATGTACAAGTTGAAATCTTTAAATAGAAATATAGATGCCTGAATTGGCAGGCTATACTTACAAAGCAGATTTTGTAGTGACAGCTGCCTATTAAAGTCTTCTGTCCATTTTATCTTGCAGAACAGTAAGATTTTGCAAAACTTTATCAGTGTCAACTAACAGCTGCATACATAACCTCTGTTGTTAAAATAAATGTTTATCATTACATTTTTTCTGATTTAGAAATCAAGCAGTATTTCAAGGCAACAGGTAAGGCTAAGAAGTATTGTTAAAATGTTTTTTGATTTTTGATTTATAAGAAAACTTGGCTATGCACTTTAAGGATTTCTTACATATCTGAATAGTTAAACCCTCCTTTTGGTTAATATATTGTCTCTGGAACAAGTAGATAAAATTCTACACATTATCCACGGTAAAAACAGTGCATATTCTGCACATCACAGAATTTTAGATTAAAGTTTTCTGGGCAAAAAAGCAGTAACAAAATGATCCCTACAAAACAGAGTAACTGAATAACACAAGAAGTAACTTTTGTTAATTTAAAATTTTAGAAACTGAAATTTGTAAAGTAAGATGTCATTAAATTATGGTACTGTACATACCAGCTGTTGTTGGTAATTGAAACTTTACAATATGAAAAATACATTGCATCTGTACAGTTTATACAGGTAGGTAGGATGAGTTTTGAAAAAAGATTCACTTTAAGGGTCATACTCTGAAGTCAAAAAATACTGCACAACTTAACTAATTACAAATTGTAGACTTGAAACAATTCATCTTCGTGATTCTTTTTAAATTGAACAGGGATTTTAGAATCCATATTGTTATGCCTTCTCACTTTTGTCCTTCACGTTACATAGAATTTGGTTGCAGCCTCTGCTACAGAAAAAGAAATGGTTAAGCCAGCTGCTGACTGTGTTCACTGATTCGTGCTGCTGTTGTTATTGTGCTCAGATCCAGATCAGTTTCTAAGTGCGTTTCCACTGTTTCTTCCTGGGAATTTGAGTCATAGGGCTTGTGAGCAAGCAGTTCATGATGTACACCACAGTAACTTATTGTGGGCTGATCATAGGCAAGAAATGTTGACACATTCATAGACAATGGTATCTAGAGGAAAAAAAACAGGTGAAAAACAGCCAATTAGCAAAGCACATAATGAAATTGTACTTACACAAATTTGATGCTGAGTAAAAAGACTGTCCAAAAACATTAACTAAAGCCAAATGTAGTGCTGCATGCAAAAAATTTCCTCATTCTCCTTGTCCCTCCCCCTCCTCCCCTGGTCTTTAGTAAGATTTTTCAAGTCTAGTCACCACTATTTTCTATCTCATGGTATAGGACTAGGCATGTGATTGAGTGTATGTGTGAGTGAAGGAGAAGAGTCATAGGAATGTATTGAAGATATGACCGAAGCTAAATAATCTTCAGACTGTAATTAGCTCTTGCTAAAATCTGTTTGTCAGGGAGGAGGAAGAGGAGTAACTAAATTGGGGATATATGGAGTACTTGAAATGAAATTTAAATGGCTTTTAAAGTTGAAAGGTGACTAATAGCCCATTCTTGACTGTATCAGCATGTCATGCCTTTGGTCTCTTGGGAAATACAGATCACCATATTTATTACTGTTTGTAGCATAAGCATAGATTTCAATCTAGCAGCTCTCAGTAAATGAAGAACCAAGATAGATCAAGAGCTTCATTCACTGTTGTGCTGTTGTAGCTGGAAGCTTCTCTATGCCAGATTTAGTTTAAGTGACTTAAGCTGATAAGTTATTAAAATTTTCTTTGACTATTTTTTGGGGGATTTTAATAACAATTCAGTATAAAGTTATATGCAATATACTTCAGAATCAAAGGTGTAATTAATATAGGTTTTGAATTATAAGTCTACCATTAGATTTATTTTTATATGTATTAACAGAGTCAAAGGATGAAAAAGGTGATTATATTATAAATGGCTGTGTGAGTCATGCACTGAAGTATTAAAAAAAAAAAGCAGATTTCCAGTTCGTTATAACATTAAAGAGAATTGTAGATTTGTCACTTACTGTTCTCTTGCTGTTTTTGAAGGCTGACTAAAATTAATTATGAAAACAGGTTATATTTAAAATATTTAAAAGTATTTTGTTTTTAAATATGAAATAATACAAAACATGATTGTTTCTGATTGAAGTAACTGGTTGATGTATTTATAATGATGTAGTCATGTGGAGAGAATTCAAGAGAGAGATTTTACTCTCTCTTTAGCTTTACTAAGCTAAAGGTGAATCTTTTACCCATAAAAAAAAAATCCCTACTCCTCCTAAGCATGTCTTCTGTTTCCCCTGAGCCTCCCCCTCTAACAAAGGCAGCAGCTGACCCTTTTCCCCATACAAACAGTTGCTTTCTCTTTTCTGCAGTGAGAACTGTGGTGAAGCCTTTCTTGATACTAGTTATTATTCACTGAAATACTGAAATAATGCATCCTGGGTTTATGTATTAACAATAAATGTTTTTTTTTTTTTTTTTTTAACATACTCTCCTTTGATAAAACATGAGGATTATAAAATAGAATACCTTTTGGAAAATGGAGATTCATTAATTTTTTGACTTGCTAAGTTTTCTACAGCAGTAATGAATTATTTCCTTTATTTAGTTCTTCTTTTTGTCAAATAAGGAATGTAAAATACCAGATATTCAGCCAAAGCTTAGACAGCGAAACTGTTTTGGAAAAAGCAGCAGTATCATATTGTAGGTCACAAACTAGTTTTCACTTGTGCCTTGTGCTTCAACATCACACAAAAATGCTTTCATAGATTTGCTTGGCAACTTAGAAGGTCTAAAGACATCCGGTAGAAAACACTGGCAGCAAGTCTTTATAGGGACTAAGAGGAGGTTATCAAGAAAAGGAACCCAGACTTTTAATGGAATCACAAGGCAGAAGGACGAGAGACTGTAGTAAAAAATTGAAAAGGAGAGGCTCTGACTTGATGTAAGTGGAAAATCTTTTACCATGAGGACAGTTGAGCACTGATAATTTGCACAGAGAGACTGTGGAATCTCTGTCCCTGGAGATGTTCAGGACCAAATGGGACAAAGCCCTGCGCAACCTTGTCTGAATTCAGTATTGACCTTGCTTTGAGGAGAGTG